>NC_056761.1:4460714-5708571 GCF_018687715.1 Carya illinoinensis
TAATTGTGTTTGGTTTGATGATTTTCTTTTCCTTTCCTTCTCTCTTTTATTTGATTTACTAGAGATAGAGCCGTTTATCAAAAAGGGAACATGTTGCTTCCTTAAATATGGTAACTAGCATTAAGACTTGAGTTTGGTCTGGTGGTATCTTCATATATATATGTATATATATATGGCCCATCTTCATGCATATGACAAACATATTGCCGAGAAGGTACTGAAATCTTTGTCTCTCTACATGAAGGAAGAGTGACAAGAACTCCATTCTAAACTGGAACTTCTTGGCACTTTTATTCTCTTGGTTTGGCTATGCAACCCTGACTAGGTTCGGTGGCTGTGGGCTTTACTATTGTTGCTAACCTGACCGTGACTAGGTTATACCTTGTTGAGAGGGTACAAGGTGGAAAATAAGAACATTACTATGAGCTGTGTTTTCAGTATTTCATGATGTTGGCTTGCAAAACCTAGGATGGCTGTTACTTTTTAGTTGATCAAGGGTTTGCAGTTCTGCAACTGCACTAGTGTTTTGCATACAATGCATGTTAGCTCTATTCAATGTCGTGCAACAGTGCCAAAAGCACTTGTACCTATTCAATAACACATTTTAGATATAGTTGTATTGAGAACCGATCAGGGACTTCAGACCTTGGCGGAGACCCTCCAAAAGATAAAATTATGGCTCTGCTGCCGTTTCAGGAATGCCACTCACCCCCCCCCCCCCCCCCCCCCCCCAACCACACACACACACCACAACACGAAAAAAAAAAAATTGTCAACCCCAAAAAGGGCTGAAGAGACAATGTGCCCAATGCCCATACACAAGACAAATGAAAAAACAGATTACTGTGAGAAGTTTGTTTTACAATTTGAAGTTTACCATCAGAGCTTCCTAATGGTGTCTCATGCTTTAGGTTTAACAGTAATCATTTAATGTGTTTCAGGGTCCTCTCTTTCAACAGCGTCCATACCCATCACCGGGTGCGGTATTGCGGAAAAATGCTGAAATTGCTTTACAAACTAAGAAAGTCGGCTCCCATTTCGCACCTATATCCAAGAAAGGGGACGGGAGTGATGGACTCGGTGATGCAGATTGACATCGTAATGTTTTAAACTTCGTTTTTTGGTACTGTTGTAATCAGCGAAGTGGAGGCAGGTGTGTACTGCATTTTTCTTGTCCGTCTCTGAGCATTCCAGATCTTATCAATATGTAGAAGAGTGTCTGCCCTTCCAGTATTCTGCAAATCTATGAGTTGCTAAAGGAAAAGACTACAAGGATTTCCTTTTTGTAAGATGGGAGTTTCATTGATGCTCCAAGCGTGTGGTCTACATCGAACTGCCAATTAGGCGAAATTTTGTGGGGAACTAAGCCTGTAGTTTGCATGTTGCTTATTGGGCAGATAGAAAAGGAAGGAAAATGAAATGGCATTTAGTAATTAGTATGTCCTTGCTTTAACAAAGCTTTATGTTTTATCTTCATATAGGTGTTGGAAATTAGAATTCAAATAGCAGCTTAGATGATTCTTGAAGGGCTAGTCTAAATATTTGATTTATTCATTGAGCATTTCGATCCTTTTCACGTTCCCTCAAAATTGAATCGGTTTATTGTTTGCTGCAACACTGTCTTATGGTTTATGGTGGATCTGCCTGTTATAGGAACCAAAGCACCCGGTATACTCCCGAACGATCCCCAAGAAACCTTAATTGCAAGGAAATCTTGAGCAAATTTAGGTTAGTATATCGTCGGTATTGTTAGGGTTAAGACAAATCAATGATTTTAAAGTTTGAGCAATGTTATATACAGTTATAGAGTGTGTAAGTAATGTGCAGTTATTTTAAAAAAGAGAGATGTAATATTAAAAAATTAATTTTTTTTCATGTGTCTAATATTTATCTATTTTTTATAAAGAGATTGTCCATCATTTGTGTATTTTATGACTGTAAATATTATTTGTTATTGTTATTGTTATTCTATCAATTATCAAAATAAATATAGCCCAAAAAACTCTACGAAAAAAAATAATTGCTAGAAAACCGACTACACTATACATTGATTGATATGGATATTCCTGGAAGTACGACCCGACAGGGTATAGTGATATATAAAAGACTTGGCAAGTTTCAATCACTGGCTCTGCCTGGACTTCGTGACTTGAATACTTGTTTCGAGTTTCATGGCATGGGTTCGAGAGCTGGTGAGAGAGAGAAACGAGAGAGAGTTTGAAACCATGAGGTATTCTAAAATACCTCCCTTTTTTATTATGTATATATGAAGTTTAAAAATCAGAAAAATCTTCTTGCAAGCATATAGTACTTGGCTTAACGAAATGATGTAAATTGAAAATTGTAATAATTTTTATTAGATAGGAGATTTTCTTCTTTTTTTCAATATTTTTTTAAATAAAAAAGATTATAAAATCTTCTTGCAAGCACACTTCATGTACTACTTGGCTTAACGAAATGATATAAATTGAAAATGGTAATAATTTTTATTAGATAGGAGATTTTCTTCTCTTTTTCAATATTTTTTTTATATCTTTTTAAATAAAAAAGATTATCGATATGCAAATTGGTATAAAAAATGTGTTTGTACCCAGCAAAACTCTTCTTTTTCCCACCAAGAATTCACTTTCAAACGCATATCCTGGGATTTACTTCTTTTAACATGTTCTGAAGGTGACAATGAGGAGACTTTTGCACCTAAAAGAGAAGACAGAAGGACCCCATTTTCCAGAGGTAATTTAAAAGAAAGGGAATGAAATGAGTGGGAGTGAGTTCCTCTTTATCTTTTTCTTTATCCCCGTACGTGTTCATCAATTTTTTTATATCTTCGTAAGATATACTTTTCTTGTGTAGAACGCAAGCAAATCCAATGTCCTTTCTTCCTTTGGCATCAACTTTTAATACAGAATATTTTGCACTTTTAGTTTCTTTTCAAATCCTGTCTCTCTTTTGGGATATTAAAGCCAAAAACAAGCTGGAACCAAATGCACGATCTTGATGTTCACAATAGTTAAAAGATGCAAAGGAGATGAGTTAAAACATTTCTCAACTAAAATTATAGTGAGTCTATTTATAAATAATGTTATATATAATTATGTAGTATGTAAGTATCATGTTGTTATATACAATGTTCTTTTTTTAAAATAATTACACGACATTTATACATTTTATCATGACTACAATTATCATTTCTCATCTACTCTGCTCCTAGTTACTAACCTAGTATTAATATTGCATGTGAAAGCAAAGCTTTCATGTGACGTGAAGTAGTGCTTGTATATCTCCCATCTATTTTTTGGTTCAAAACAAAATTAATAGTTTGAGTCCTAAAATGAAAGAGATAAACTTACTTACATTTCTAGAATGTACAAAATTCACTTACTTTCTTATAAAAAAAATATGGCTCACTATTAAAAAAAAAAAAAAATCATATAGATTTCAAATTTGTCCAATTTTTTAAGAGAATGTGATGAGTCACCTCATTTGTTTTCATAACCATTTCATCTCATCATTACAACTTTATTAAATTTTTATATAAAATAAAATAAAAAATTTAATATTTTCAAATCTCAAAATAAAAATAATATTAAAAAATATATTCTAATAATATTTTATTTAATTTTTAACTTTTATCTCAACTCATCTATAAATGTTCAAAACAAATTATACCTAAAGACCCTGCATATATTTAGTCTTCAGTTTAACGTGATTTATGCCTAAAAAATCCAAGACTTATGACCATGCCAATTGTACGGTAGGGCGGTTTTTTGAGTTAACGTGGTGCCGAGCGAATGGGTTTATTTGGTCCCATGATTGTGACCATTGACTTGTAATCTTTGGGGTTAATTTGTTGAAAATTTCTTGTGAATCATTGTTTACACTACACACTAATAATATGTGATTTATTTATTTAAAAAATTTTATTTATCATCTCTATTTAAAGACTATATATGCAGATAATTTATTAAATGATAAAAATTATTATTTTAAAAAAAATATTTTTATAATTTTAAAAAATTTTAAAGATAAATTTACTTAAATTTATATTACAATCTACATTTAAAGAGTGTACGATAGCATTTATTATTGCGTTTGCGATGGTTACCATTTTCGGATTGTTTTAAGGAGCACGTACGGTCATTGGCAAAATGATGGATTTCTCTCGTTTAAGTTCTTCATTGCATGATTTCACCAATTTCTTTCTATTGATATGAGTCCAAACATTTGAAAGTTCTCCCTATACTTGGCTAAGTTTGAAAAAAAAAACGTTTTCCATATCATACATGATGATAGTCTATACACAGGTGGACGGACGACTAGTTAGATGTAATTATGGGGCCGGAAAGTAAGCAGCCAAAAATACAGTGACAGGCGAATAAGCAGATAAGGGTGGGAGTTGACCAAACCCAAATGGACAGACAACACAGGTCATTCTCAGAATTTAATGTTGCCGGTGGCCGTGGCATTCTATCAACTGCAATCAACTGACAGATATGAAAGCCAAAAGGAAAGGCGTGGCCAAACTTATCCCGGACATGAAAATCCTACCCACCAAACAACACCTAAACAGATTACGTACCATGGATAGGTGTCTTAATTTGCAAAGCTTTGATCGCCAAAGCCCTTATCTGTACAGACTGTCCTTACGTGGGAGTGGTTTTGAGTACCGTCCATGGCTAATTCTAAGTATTTACGTCTCTTATAAACACACGCGCGCGCGCGCGCGCTTTTGAAGTCCAAAATTCGAATAATTGAATACGTGATTGGACATAAAAAGGGAATCTCATCTAAATTGTGGCGCGCATGCAATACAGAATTGGACGGTTGCTATCGGGAATTGAAGAGGGCTCCAGACAGCCTCTGAATTGATTGAGTATGTATATTACCAAACAAATATCAAACATCAGCCTGCCTAATTAAGGCTTAAGCCAACAACAGTTTACATGTTACTAATAAACAAACAAAAAAAAAAAAGACATACATGTCCCATACATACGTGGCGTTAATATATCTCTCTCTATTTAAAAAAATTATAAATAAATAATTTTTTTATAATTCTTTACCCACTTTATATTTTAGAAAAAGAATATTTTGATAAAAAAAAAAAATCCATTACAATAACGTCATTTTCTAAAAAATATCTTAATTTTAAAATATTATTTTAAAAATTGTACGGAGGATGAGTCACCCGATATGACTTCGGAGAATCCGTACCAAAGCAGCCGCCACCGGGGCCGTAATGCCGCCATGCTTGCATTGCACTGATTGCATAGGTTTATCTCTTTATGTTTTTTTTTTTTTTTTCTCTTGTTATTATCATTTGCACTGCGTGAACCACGATGATCATCTCGCCGATCGATTCAAATCAAGTTTCACTTTTTATGAGTAGTAGTTCCAGTCTTCCTCCGAAGTAAAATGCTATCAAAGGTATTTATGTTGTCTAAGTGGTTTTTTTTTTTTAATCATTTATATATATATATTTTTTATTTAATAAATAAATAAATAATTTTAAATATATTGATATATTTTTTATTTTAAGAAAATATTTGAATATATCTAAAAATAAATAAAATTTATGCTAAGCAGTACGTTTAGGGTCAGGGAAGCAAACTAGCGTCACTTTCTTGTAAAGATGCCAAGATAGTGATAAAGGCACAGTTGGAAGATACCGTTAAGAAAAATAATTTTACTTTTAAATTAATTTTTAATATTTTTTAATATTTTAAAAATATATAAAAAATTTATAATAATATTAAAAAAAATTCTTAATCATTAAAAAAAAGAAAAAAAAAACAACGGTGGCCCCCACCATGGCCAAAGCATTTTCTTTCTTGTAATAATCTTTACCATTTGTTTATTTGATCGATGCCATTTTCAATTTGTTTCTTAAAACTATGATATTTTCTCTTTTCTTCCTTATACAACGAAACATATGCGAAAATGCTCATGAAAATTTCAAGCTACTTTATTTATTAGAATTTTAAATAGTTATATTATCAATTGAAATGCATTCTATCTTCATCTTATTTCATTATATTGATATGATCATATTATGCGTCAATTATTGAATTAATTAATTTTTCTAGAAAATGAGAAATTAATAATTAATAGTACCCACATCAAGTTAAAAATATAATTTTTTTAAAGCTAAAATAATAATAATCAATACCACATCATGTATTAATAAGGTATATGAAATTAAAGTTATTATATTTTAAATATTAAAAACATCCCAATAAATGGGCTTTCTATATTGTTATTTTGAACATGATGCATGACAGAAATCTACAGCTAGGGTTTTTTTTTTTTAGGCACTATAGCTAGGGAATTTAAAACAAGCTGGTGATTTTTATTTTTAATTGGGCTTTCAATCTTGAAAATGTAATTGCGTACTTTGACCTAGTCATTACCGTACGTTATGATGATGATAATTGAATAATAAGTTTAGGCATAAATACATTATATAAATATAATTTTTTAATTTGATATAATTTATTAAATTATAAAATTATTTTAATATATTTATTTTATTTATTTATTTTACTTATAATAATTTGATAATCTTACTACTCGAATTAGTTATATAAAATTAAAAATTTTATTTCATCTCATCTCAACTCATTATTACAATTTTTTCAAATTTTCATATAAAATATAATAAATAATTTAAATTTTTAGTCTCAATATAAAAATAATATTAAAAAATTATATTATAATAATATTTTATTTATTACTATTTAAAACATCCCATCCCATCTCTTCTATTTAACTAAACAGACCTTAAGCTCTCCTTTCACGGATCACGGATCACGAATCGCGATGATCAGCAAGTTTCTTCCTTTCAACCATATAATTAGCTCAGCCTTTTTGGCTCTGCTGGGTCATAAGATAAAAATAAAAATTAATATAAAAAATAAGATAAAAGCCTTTACAACATAGAACTCTCAATGAAATTTTATCTTATATTTTAAAATATTTAATCAAATTTTATTTTTTATTTTATATATTAATTTTTACAATATATCACACATTAATTTATTTTTTTCATATTATTTCAATATTATATTTTTTAATATTTTTTCTCTAATAAAAAATTAATAACAGGAGAAAATATTAATTTAAAATATTTATAATAACAAATAGTTTTTTATATTTAATGAGTTCATATTACAAAATATAAAATAAAAGATAAGAGTATAATATTTATAAAAAGACAATTTTGATATTATTTTTTTTATATTTAAAAAAAAATTGTATTACAGAGCATCGGAGTGCTCGGAGCCCTGAGACGCAGCAGAGCCAAAAAGGCAGAGACAGTAGCGTAGCTGAGTCGGGTGGGGAGCCACACAACTTTCGGTGTAAGCATCAGCAGTCATCTCAGAGCCTATCCATATTTTTTAAAATAAATTTGAAAAAAAAAAAAAATACAAAGAAGCCCACATCAGTCCGCGTCACCTCTTTGTCATGCCACGTCATCCCTTATATCACCGCTTGCGTATTCTTTTATTTATTTATTTATTTTAATTTCCTTTACTTTATTTATTTATTTCCTTCTAGAGTATTGTGTAAGCCTTATCCTGAAGGACCATCGTTCTTTCTCTTTGATTGGGTAGATTTCCCTACAAGTTTTCTTTTCTGCCCTTTTCAATTAAATCCTTTTCATATGTGCCATCAATATTCTTTTTTCCATCTCATTTTAAAAATAATATAATTATTAACGCTTAAAAATAGGTCAATACATCAGAATGTGAGAAAAAACCTACCGTGACGATTTGGACCCCGGCCAGTTAGTGCTGTATGGAGCCTTGTCGGTAATTTAGTGCAGCCGTAGAGTGTCGATGCATAAATTTATGACAGTGAATAGAAAATAAATATAAAAAAAATAAAAAAAATGTGACACATAAATTTAAATGCTTCGCATATTATTTATGTCTATAAATCGTTTGAGAGGAGAATTTATTATTATATACTTATTTTACAATTTTTCATAACCTCTAATTCTCATTATATAATAAATATCGAATGTTTATATTATGATGAATATCTCATCGCTAGAGTTCTTACTATGAGGTTAAAGAAGCCCTCAAGGAGAAACATGGCCGAAAAGTCCCTCAAATTATCTAGTTTCATCCTCTTTTATCTTCTGACTCTTCTTCCTTTATGTCTCATCCTTTCTTATTTATATCATATCTTCTATTTTTCCTATGAGCCTTTGTCTTCCCTCATCCTTTTGTCCCCTCCTTCTCTCTCTCTCTCTCTCTTTTTTTTATGATAAGATCTCTTACCTTGGACTGGATTTAGAAAACACTATAGATCTAGTATATTTTATCCATTTTAATAATATTTATGAGTCTTTTAACTATCATATGGCTAGATTAATTACACTATCCACACCGAGGCGTAACAGTTATTTGGAATCAATCGTTTTGGCGAAAAAAACAAAGGGAAGAACATAAAATAAGTTAACTTGGATGCATGTGTGAATGCGGCTTGACCAAATTACACTCCATGGAACGATAAGTTTATAAATAGAGTTGACTCGGTCAAGTCACGAGTCAACACATGCGATCCAACTCACAAAATGTTGTTTTCAACTCAAAGCATTTATCTTAAAGAACAAAACATTTTTTTTTTAATAAAACTTTTATTTATAGTTGATTAAACAAAACTTTGAGAACATAGAGTCCTACCGGCAGTACCATTTATCTTTTTGAATAATAATATTTTTAATAATTAAGTATATAAACATTGCACACTCATTTAAAAAAATAATAATAAATATAAAATTTATATAAAAATATTAACTTTTTAATAACAAACCAACGAATTTTCAAAACGAGTAAACAAAATTTTTGAAACACATACCTATCATTCCCGTGTCTTCTTTTATTGTCCAACGCGTGCACAACAGCAAAAAAATGCACCGCAAGAGTGGAGCCTACACGCTTACACTCGATCGGTAGCATTATGCAATCAGCAGTGCATGATGGGATAAGATTATTCATAACAAAACAATTAATTAAAAAAAAAAAAAAAGTCCCAAATAATAGAAGAGTAATATTACATACAGTCGTGAAATTATAAATGATGTATAATTATTTTGAAAAAGAGTAGAGTCTACGATTAAAAAATTAATTTTTTTTCATGTGGGTCTTATATTAATTTATTTTTTTTAAAATAATTACACATCGTTTACACAATCACGACGGTAAATATCATTTATCCTAATAAAATAGCAATGATAAACCTGCGTGACATCAACAGTTCTTGCTGCTGACCACCCGTGACTGACAAAAACCTTTCCAAAGTCTAAGATATAAATGTAAGAGATTTTTATATACAAATAAACTAACGTATTAATATTAATTATTTTATATTTAAAATTTAAATTAATATTTTTTTAATAAAATTAATTTTTTAACTACTTATATTAAATTAATATAAATATTAATACATAGTTATTGTTGTAATTATATTTTTTTTCAAATGTAAACTACACATTCAGATTATTAAATGGATTATAATAATATTTTGTAATGATAAAAATTTAAAATATAATTAAATTTTTCTATTATTTATTACCATCCAAACGGTCTCTTATCCAGCACTAGTGAATTAGCTAGGTAGCTTAGCTAGTTAGCCCAAGTACATGGTTTACCGCTCTGTGTCGCAAAAGCTGACGCGTGTCCCTCACGAAACAACGCGGTTCCTCACCCCCTCACCGCACGCCCTATTTATCCCACCCCCACTCTCATCTTCTATCCTCTCATTTCCTTCTCTCTCACACTCCCCAACCCATTCCGGCGAGAACTTCTGGTCACCACCAAAACTATCCTCTTCGCCGGAAAGTGGGATATTTTAGAAAATCCTTTCGAATGTTCTTAGAGCCTTCTCTTTGAGAGTGAAAAAAACAAAGATCAAATACGCCGGTGGCCCAAGAAATACAGTGACTATTAGTTATGGCGTCGTCAAAGAATTTGGCAAGTGTCGAACCTTGGACCTTCCGTTCTGCCTTTGCGGACCCCTGGATCCCCGAAGCTTTTGCTCTAGACACCGAGAGCATCACCAGGGCTCTCGAGAAATCGCTCACCGAGGGCAACCTCGACTTTCTGCCCACCGATACCGTCTCTCCCTTGTTCAATCCCGCAAATCCCGACACAGCGCCAACCACACCAACCGTTTCGGGTCTCTCCGGAGGCTCCGAACCAGATACCGCCACCCAGAAACGCCAACGTAACGCGATCCCCACGGCAGGTGGCAAAATTTCCAAACGGAAGTCGCGTGCTTCGAAGAGGTCCCAGACGACCTTCATCGCGGCAGATGCGGCCAACTTCCGCCACATGGTACAACAGGTGACCGGCGTGAGACTCGGTAACTCGCATGTGCCAGTCGTACCGATCCTGAAGCCAGAGCCCCAGAGACCCGGGGGCCGTATTCCGGGGGCGGGATGCTTGCCGACCCTCGATACGTCGGCGTTTCTGTTGGACCATCACCAGCAGCAGCAGACAGTACGACCCAACTCAGCTGCTGGAGCCGTGAGTACTGGGGTTTCTGGGACTGGCCCACTCTCCTTTGGAACGAATATGGCTTTAGCTGATGGCAGCGGTGTTGGTGGGTTAGATTTTGACACTTTTCCGAGCTTTCCCACCTTAGAATCGTGGAAAGTCGTATGATATTTTCCAGGATAGGTATATATATATATCCTTAATTAACACATCATCATGTTTCTTTGTTTCTTCTTTTTCTTTTTTCTTTGGGGACCCAGCACTTGTAGGCTAGTGTCGTGGCTCATGGGGTGGATCTGTTCATAACTTGGGGAAGACTTGGACCATGTTCGGATGGTTGGTTTTTACTGCATAGTTTCTTTGTTGTTACTTTTCTTATATTATGGGAATATTATGGATGACTCTTGTTTTGCTTATGCATTGTTCTTCTTTTAGAGAAATCTTACTCTTATTTTTATTCTGATCACTTCAAATCAACACAACCATTTCGAGTTGAGATCAGAGAGATCCGAGTTTTTGTTAAAAGATTTCTGCACTCTGGCATTCTTGGCATGGTTTAGGGCTTGAGAGAAAATTGAACGACTAAGAAAGTAGAAACTGGATCAAACCGAAAACGATAAATTTACTTGGGAAGCTAATATCCAAGGAAGAAAAGAGATTCTGTGTGGTTTTCCCATTTGTTTATCCCTTAATTTTCTTTTCTTGTTTCATTGGACTTCCAACAGCAAATCAAAATTAAGAAAATATTTGAGTGAATAATTAAGAAATAGATTTTGGTAATTATTCTTTAATTGACTTGACTTGGTTTCTAGATAGTAGGTGTAAATGGCTCATACAAAAACTAAAGTTGCACATCCTTGCAGAGATCAACACATCTTTTTAGCTAAAGTGGTTAGTTTAAAGTGCAAGTAATTGCTTATAAAATTAATGTTATGTTTTAATTATGTAAACTACGATTCTAATCTGGTGAATTAAGTTGAGTTAAAGGCGCAAAGTGTTACCGGAAGTCAAAAAGTTTTAACTAAAAAACTAGTCCCCTCGTGGGTTAGGTGAGAGATTGGCTAACAATTGGGTCCAATTGCCAAACTCTACTTCTTTCTTTAAACCATGCTGAACGCCTCAGTAATGGATATATAAATTATATAATATGTCCTTACCTCGACCAATGGAACAAAATATTAATTCCTTGAGTGGTGACGAGTGGTCTATACATAGATACTCTCGTGTCTTGGGATGAGAACCGGGAATCATATCTCCCATTACCTAAAAAGGTTACTGCCATAACCCAAGGAAGAAACATGGCGGCCGGTTAGTTTGAATGTTGAAGTGAGACCGGCATGTCGCATGGGTGCGCTATATCTAAATGACAGGTGCATGCATGAGAAGAATGAAAAGATTGCTTCTAGGAAACAAACATGTGATCAACCAGAGTTGATAAATGAAAAAACAAAAAAAAAAACAAAAAAGTAAAATAAATGTTCCCATCATGGCAGTATGAATTTTTCTGGCCCTGACGAAGAACATGGTTGGATTCACAGAACCATGTTTGGTATCATCACAATATCGAAGATCAGACCCGGACACATGTAGAGGCTGCCGTGAAATACGGACAGGAATTTTGGTCCTTGTCAGGTACTGACAAGTAGACAACAGTACTACCTAGCTAGCTAGACCACGGATCGTATAACTTCGAAAGTACTAGATCATTAACTGATGATGGCAGTAATAATTCGATGGGTAAAGCCTGAAATGGAAAAAAATTGATAATAATAATTTAAAATAAAAAATATTTTCATATAATATCTTTTAATATCATATTTTTAACATATATTATAAAAAAATGTATTTTAAAATACATTGTACGATATCATTTCTAACAAAATAAATTAATAATGGTTAGTTCCATTTTACTCCATCCAGCATGGACAGCTGTGACGGCGAGTGTAAGCACTGTTGCACTCGAGAGAGTACAGAAACGGGGTGAAAAGTCAAAGATGGTTGGCTGTACTTGATGGTACTCTCTTGTCGTTTTCCTCTTGACTGACTGACTACGACTTAAGCCTCTGCCACCTCACTCCCTTCATCATCCCCCCATTCTACGACAATGCTCATTCCACGTGTCCTCAATGAATCCCCCGTCTCCGCCACGTCACGAGCTGTCCAGCCATTCCCCATCCGGAGATTAATAGCGGGCTGTAACCTGTCGCCTCCAGAGTTAGAGCTATGACACTCACTTCCTCGTTAGAGCTTCCTGTCGTGGGAGGTTGTTGTTTTGTTGACCGATGAAGATTTATAGGCATAGAGTGGGGACCGCGAAGAGGTTGTTGGACTTTGAAAAGAATTCAATTGTTTTTAATATTGTAAGAGTATAAATTTAAAAAAGATATAATAATTAAGTTAAATAATATGAATTAAGATGAATTCTGAATTCAAACGAGACGACATTTGTTTCTTTTGATTGGCTCCTCAATGTCCTCTCACGCTTACGCCTGCACGGCGTCATAGTTTTTCCACTGAATATAATTATTACTGAATTTCTTTTTCAGCTAGCTTTACTTCATATAAATAATTGTCAGCTTCATGCAAAAAATAAAATTTTTTACATTTAAATTTATAAAATTAAATTTATTTTCAATAACTAATCATGCCCATATAATTTGTAGAACCCTAAAGGGTTGGCTCGTTTCGGCCGATTCTGAAAAAAAAAAGGGATTAAAATGTTAAGAGTTACTAACAAGCAGCGAATGTCTCTTGAGTAGAGAGATAAATCCAGCTTTTGATCCATAACTCAAAGCAGATCCTTTTGTATCAAAGCAAAGGCTCTTTAACAAGTGTATTTTAACATTCTGCAGTTTACTGATCAAGGCATGAGATTGACATTATTTTGCTCATCTGGCAGAGTACTAGGGATTGTCTTTTCTTGGAAGAATCTCCTTGTGTGCAATAAAGGAGAGAACAACATTCCACACTACAGCAATAAAATTAGCAGCAAGGACCTGGAATTGCTGGGGTACAAATCTGAAGTTGAGAAATTGGAAAGGTATCCACAACTTCCAATTTGCAAGAACAGCAGAGAACCACTCCTACAAAATAAAATTAAAAACAAAAGAACATCACAAGGCAATTCAGCAAAAATGAAGTCGATCTAAAGCGCATATAATTTAAATGCCTTTTGCAACCACCTGCTGAAGCTTCGGTATAGCTAGCGATGGCCTTCCTTCCAGTGTCACCAACGTGGCTAAGAAAACTCCAATAAATATAGGAGAAAAGAGGAACTGCGATAATATTGCCTTACATTCAGATACAGTGAAAATATGATTGATAGGTGGCAATAAAATTATTTTATTTTATTTGAGAGAAATTAGAAAAAATAAAATAATAAATAGGTCACCTGATCCAGTAGAAGGCGCAAGAATGCACCTGAAGCTCCAGGCAATGTTACCAATCTACTCAAATATAAATACCTAAAGACACATTAGAGTACTTGTGAGAATGAAGATTCAAAAATGAAACACCACAGAAACCATAAGTGTGTGTGTATATATATATATATATTCCCAAATTTCATATCTTGGTTTTTCTATAGTGCAAGGGTGCATGCTCATCACCCTTATTTTTGATAACCCAAAAGCATATCCAGGAATATTGAAAAAAAACAACTAAAAAGATTTTTCTCCTTAAAAGTTTCTTATGATGGTCAAGTAGGAAATCATGATTGGTTAGCATGTATCTTGACACCAAAACAAATTAAAAAAAAAGGCTGTAACTAAGAAACCATAAATTTGTGTCACTGGAAAAATGTACTTAACAACTACAATAACTATGGAAACTTGATAGCACTACTTTTTTATTAGTAAAAAGAAATGCAGAATGCAAAAGAAATGGTAAATTTCTTTTATTAAATTGTTGAAAGATTGTATGAAAGTGCCTCGAGAACCTATTCGATTAAAATAATGATAAAGAGTTGATATTGCTGTATGTCCCATTTTCAGGCACACAGACACATGGACTCTGAAGCGTTACCAGAAATGCAATGTGGGACCCACTAACACCAGGCCCAACAGAGTAAACAGGAATGTCCTTTTCCAGTCTAGTGATGGCACTTGATCAATCACAAGCTGAGGCAAATAATTATAAACAATTAGTAAGACTAAACCCATAATTGTTAAATCACTACAACGTTAAGTTGAAAAATAAAATTGAATAGCAGCATGTTTTAATTAAGTACTATAACTGTCCCTATAACAGTCACCTGTTTGTATAACAAAGAAATCATTTTGCATCTCAATTCACTACAACTCCACTGTAACGGGTTCTAGTCTTCTACCACCCCCTCCCCCCTCCTCTTTTCTCTAGGGCCCCTGCCCTAACAGGAAAATATCCTGCAGGTTCACTTGCCTATATGAGGGCAGCAACTTTCAATCTTAAATTGGCATCTTCAACCCTATTTAGGCCTAATAACTAATCTAGAAGCAGGATAAGCTTTGAAAAATTCAAGCCAAACACCATTATGCAACCTCATACATGGGCACCTTAATTCAATTTAGAACAAAAACAAAATATTTTGATAGCACTACAGTAGAATGCAACATGTATATTGCACACCCAAACATAAATGCCTGAAGAGAGCCAAATGATTATTTAATTACAAATAAAAAGGAGCAGGATATATATATATTTTTGTTATAATGGCTTACCCTTTTAAAGGGACGGGGAAAAGTTAATAGAAAGGTAATTCAATCTAAAATAGTGACAGAATTGAAGGAGCAGGGAGATATTTTTGTAAACAAGTGATCAAACTTTCAATCAGCTGATGCAATCCAAAAGACATGAAACACACAAAGTGATCTTCTTTACCTTTTTTTTTCTAGGATACATGTACAGTTAAGCGAAATACTAATAAACCCACTAAAAAATAATAGGGATCTAGATTTTTCTTTGATGTAAGTACCTGGCAGATCAAATCTCCAATTAAAGTTAAAAGCGCAGATGTCAGAGCTTTTGTTGACACAGGATACTTTGCAAGAAGAGCCATATACCTGTAATATGTGATGTCCATGTTGGAATTTCAAAATGTGGATCATAGTGTCAATCCCAAGTATAAAGGACAAGCCACAGAATGATCAACAAAAAACTATGCCTAGATCTATTCTGTATGAAAATTAAGAACATAAAGAGAGAGCATATAAACCTAGAAAGAAAACCAATAGGAGCATTCAATACCGATAAAGAGAACATATACACTTCATAAGATGCATACTTTACCATACAAAGAGAACATATTGCGATTGGTATTCTAATAACAACTACTTCACCAAGTATCATATATTTTCCAACTTCTCATCTCAAATTGTTGGCCACCTCCTAAGGAGATTCTTTATTCAAGGAAAAAAAGAAATCTTTAGCAGGTGGCAGGTGAAACGAGGATCTTCAACTTTCTTTATGCACTACAACCTGGCCCACAGAGAGCCATGAAGGAAACATGTAACACTTTAGCATAACCACGCATATAGCTAGATCAGTGAAATTGCCCAGCATAATGTCTGTGGCAACATAAACACCACTATTAAGCAGCAATTAGAGAATAAAATAACATCCGGGGTAACTGCTTCAATATGAAAAGTCATAACCTGCAGTAACTGCTGCAATTGTGTAAAAAAACAAAAAAAAAAAAAAAAAAGTGATGGTAAAAGAGCCAAGGTGCACAACCTTGTAGTCGATACTTGTTAACATAGCTGCCATATGTTTGAATCCAATATTTCAAGATTTGAATGATAGTCATCTGAATTTAACCCGTTCTACATTATTTCGTGACATTAATGGACTTATCACAAAAAAGAGGAGCAATGCATGTCTAAGCATGTTTAAATGCAAGTCATTAATGGAGGAAAACACTTCAACTTGGGATAAAAGTCATCTAAAATAAGTAGTGATAGCCTCGGGCTTTAAAGAAAGGATTGCTTATTGAGACTATCAGTTAAAACCTATGGGAAAAAAAATAGGTTAGGTTGGGAATGATTTCAATAGCTTCTAACGCTGAAATAAATGATGAAGGGCTGCAGGAATTCCTGGAGGCTAGAGGAACTCTAGGTTTATAAGATTAGCCAGTTTATAAACGTAGAACTTGAGTTTGCCATCAAATCATTTGAAAAGATGGATTTAGTGCTATATAGCAGGGTTTGATCTAAGATATTTACTGCTCCAAAACAAGGAAGGCAGAGAAAAGCTCAGAAACTTCCTAAAGACTTCTAAGAGTCTCACCTGCGAGAGCATAATGGAGTATAGCCCCTTAGCAAACTGCTAAGTAATTCAACCACACATACTACTCTCAGAACTATTTATTAACACAAGTAGTGCATCACACAAGCAACGTAACTCAGCTAGTGACTTGGACAATGATCTGGCAGAACCCTTCAAGAAGAAAAGTGCCTTGACTGTATATTCGGATGATTCCCTGACAGATAGTAACCAAATTATATTCTTTGATTTGTTTTTTATTCATTTTCACTTTTTTATACAAGCTGTATCAAAGGTCTATATAATAGAGGCCTCGCACACTGTAAATGCATGTTGAGGAAATACAAGTGAATTCCCACATATTCTTCTTTTGCTCTGTTCTGTTATAATTAATAGAACCCTGTGACCGAATAGAACATTAATGCAGGTTTCATTAAATCCTATTGCATTTTACAACCCTATCATCCTTGGAGAGGTAGCAACACCTTAAAAAAATCCAAGTAAAAGAGTTCCATACTGAAAACCCCAATCCATTGTGGATTTCTTTCTGCATGGGAAGAGTTTAATTATATGGCAACAATAGCAACATTTAGTAGCCAAAAAGCTTGATATTTAACGACGTTCAGGAGCCAAAAAGAAAAGATATAAATACAAAATAAAATGCAGTTGTATCTACTTTACCACGACAGCAAGGACCAGTTATTTCCACCGTCACCGTCACTGCCAGCACCGCCTTCACCTCTCCCACGAGAATTCCCATCACCGGAACCCCCAAACCCACCTGTCCCGCCGGGCACTCCATCCGGGACGGCAGAAACCCGGAAATGGGTAAGACCCAGACCCAGTTGCCTGAGTCCCATTTCAGAACGACGCAAATTCTGAAGCACAGCTCCATGACCAGAATTCAGCGGAGAAGAGTAAGACTGGCACGAAGAACAACTCAGATAGCCCCTCATCTGGACTTGTTTTACGGGAGTCCGGGTCGGGTGTCCAGAAAGCGAAGTGGGTCTACGAGAGAACCCTACGAAACGGTGTAAAAATGAGGATTTGAGGGTAAGTGACGCTGGATTTGGAACCATTTTTTGCTCCGAGAAAAAGGGATTTCGGTAAAGTGTGGGGGGTTTTAAGGTTTTGACAGTTGACTACTTTTGCGGTTTCCTTACCGAGTCAGTAGAGTGGCGCTGAGCTCTTGCACGGTCTTTCCAAAACCCGAACCGTGTATGTGCTGCAGAGTAACTGAGAAGGGAGAAGGAGAACACGTAGACGGCCAACAGAACCCGCCCAAGTGATTAGTTAATCGTTTTTAGAATTCCATGAAGCATGAACAAAGTGTACTCAAACGGCAAACCTTTCAAGTTCCAACAAAGTTCTTTAATTTATTTTAATAGGACCTTCACCCTGCATACAAAAACAACCTAAAGTTCAAGAAAAAATGTAAGCTTTGCTAAAAAAAAATAATAATAAAATAAAAAAAGAACGCTCTCAGCTAATCAGATGAGAACCCAATTTTAACACCAATCAATAAAATTTCGCCATCGACGTGCACCAAATCTCCATCTACAAGCATATGCACTATATTCCCTTCTTATTTTTGATCTCTTCCTCCTTAGGGTTTTAGGTTTAGGGTTATAAGATTTTAGGGTTTAGGGTGAAGGCTTACTAATCAATACAAGCTCTTCCCAATCATGCATCCTTTTCATCATAACTCCATTTTTAATTTGCACAAATTAGATTGAATGATGCTACATAGCACATGTCCATCCCACTTCCACTCCAGTATAAAATATAACACTTTTATCAACTTCTGATCATTCTTTATTTTTTTTTGTATAGAAAAAATCAAAATTTGATTGACAATGTCACTTCATTATAGGGGATGAGAGTGTTGTATGTAGAATTTTCCGATTAGATTTACCATAGGTGCAACTTAAATTTATGCACATGTATTTCAACGGAATGGATCCACTTTTCTGTTTCCCTATAATGGCTCTTTCAAATTTTTTTTTCTCTCTTTTGTGTCAGTTGAGAGTGTTTTTTTTTTCCCGTATTTTTTTAAGCAAAATTAATGTTTCATGTTGGGGGCCTCAATTGGGATGGGGCCTCAGGCAATTGCCTTTTTGCCTATCCTTTAGGCCGGCCCTGACAGAGGAACAAGCATATGCCTTATAGATGTGTGTGAAAGGCTGAAAGCGACAGATTCCTTTAGCATGCCAGAAACCACAGCAACTTGTCCTTGCCCACATAACATCCCGACGTTGCTTTCCTTCAAATATTCCGATCCCTTCCATAAATTTTTCCCAACTCAACTCAACTTGCACGCAGCACGCCCTGGACTTTCCCATCAACAAAACACGCACAAGGAAGTATTGATGTTAAATCATTCTGATCTTCAATATTTAACAAAACCAATGTATTATTCGGAAAGTAGTGACCAATGTATTAAGGACATAACTATTATATACTTGCATTTTTCTTGCAGATCACTTATTTCATCATCATTCTCCAGTCTCAATGAAAGAGATCAGTGGGTATCTTTCTTATACTGAACTAATGGTCATGAGGAATTTACCCAAAAAGAGAAAAAGAAAGAACCAAGTTGAGGATAGATTCTAGCTGAAACCAATTTGAACATTTGGGCCATTTAATATGCGTTCTTACAATGAGAAATTCAGCCATAAAATGGTCATGGGCAAAAAAAGATAAGAAATGATATGAGATCTTCCAAAGAAAGGGAATGGATGTATAGCATATTAGCATGCTATTTGATACTGTGACGCAAATTGTACTCGGCACAAGCAAAAACATTGATCTGTCTACACACAAAAAAAGGAGTAGCTTATCAACAAAGGCATATATCAATTAAGTCAGAAAATGTGGACTTCTATAAGATAGAGGCATTCAGGTTTTCTGCAGTAGCAGCATCTGTATCATAATGTTTAGGAGGAGAGCTAGAAGGGCACAATTTTCTGATGCCATCTCTGTAAGTACTGCAAACTCTCTTACATTCCAATGTTGGACTTGACTACTGTGTTCTACCACTTCTGATATATATTTCTTTTTCATGGCTCCGTTTGACAGATTGTGGAACTTCTGGTGCATATGGATTGTGAAGGATGCGAAAAGAGAGTTCGGAGAGCAATCTCGAAAATACAAGGCATGATCAACTCATCTGTCTGTTGGTTAATTTCTTTCTTTCTGTTTGTTTGAGGGAGGGAGGCATAGATTTCCAAACCCTTTTCTTCTTTCTTACATTGAGATCATATTTCTTATCTAATTACCATATCTCTCTCTCTCTCTCCCCCTCCCTTCCTGCATGGAAGCAGGGGTTGATAGCTTGGATATAGACATGGACAAGCAAAAGGTGACGGTGACGGGATACGTTGAGCAGAGGAAGGTGCTGAAGATGGTGAGAAGAACAGGAAGGAAGGCAGAGTTTTGGCCATTCCCATACGACAGCGAATACTATCCTTATGCATCCCAGTACTTAGACGAGTCTACCTACTCTTCTTCCTATAATTACTACCGCCATGGCTTTAACGAAAGCGTGCACGGTTACTTCTCTGACCAAGCCTACGACACTGTGCCCGATCAAACTGTCCATCTTTTCAGTGATGACAATGTTCATGCCTACTGCAGTATTATGTGATTTTACTTGCATTAACCTCAAACTAAATAAAGCATAATATCTATAAGACCACAACAAACATATTACTTGCTTATTAAGTTATGATATATATAATTATTTTTGTGTATTCTTTACGCACTCCACTGATATAATTGGTTAAATCATTTATTTTATATTAAAAAAATGACGTTGTCAATCACATTAATGAAATACGTAAAAAGTACGTAAAAATGACATGCCCAGCCCAGCAGACATGCCGGAGTTTAATTTGTAAGAGAAGTTTAAAATTAAATTTTCTTAAACGATAAGTTTGGCCATATTAACTTATATGTATAACGAGTGTATCATTAATTAATCCTGACTTAAAAATATAATTTTTTATTAGAAAGTAGTCTACAACATATATTAAAAGGTAAGTGTGAATCCTTTTATTTAAAAAATATGTTATGCTCCTCCTCTTCTGCTTATATTTAAATAAAAATATTTTATTTTCAACTTAATTTATTTAAACCGAATCCAATGAATAAAAAAATCAATGTACTGTAATGTATTACTCACCACAATGATATTGGTAATTATTATAGTGATAATGTGGTGTATGATACATGAAAATGATAGAAGAATAATTATAATATGAGTAATGTTACATATAGTTATGAAATGTGCAAGTATCGTATATCAATTTCGAAAGAGAGTGAGTCTATTATTAAAAAATTAATTTTTTATATAAATTTTATATTAATTAATTTATTTGTAAATAATTATACTGCGCTTATACATTTATAATTATAATTATTATTTCTCTTTTATTATTATTATTATTTTTTTTTATACTTTCGAGTTAGGATGATGGGGGAAAAAGGTGGATAAAACAAAGACAAGCTTAGGTAATAGCCCGGCGCTATAGGCTTGGAGACCTACTATTCTTGTTGGCCCAAACGCCCGTTCTGATTCCATTTGGCCCATTTATACATAATATCGTATGTTGAAATGAAAATATTAAATTACAAAACCCTTTTTTTTTATATATAATTTTATATCTACCCAATACTTGTTGATGAAAATCTTTCCTATCCGCTATGTTAAAGCAAATAGTGATTAAATTTTTTATAAATTGTAATAGGTCATCACTCTGACATTTACGTAGAGTGTGGCTGGTTTAATTATACAAAACTAAACTATTTTATATTATTTTATCATTATAATTTTTTTAAATTTTTACATAAAATATAATAAACAATTCAATTTTTTTAAATATTAAAACAAAATTCATATTAAAAAATTATATTATAATAATATTTTATTCAACTTTTAACAAAATATTTCATTTCATTTGATCTAAACTGTGTAACCAAACGAGACGTACCAACTTACATATAGCATAATTAGTTACAAATTTATGATCAAAATCAACGGGGATCTTAAGGACAAATTAGACTATATTTATCTAATTTTTTAGAAAAATAACATAATTCTTATTCACTTAAAAAAAGTTTTATTTTTTTCAAACAAGTTAAAGAAAATTAACAATAGTAATAAAAGTATTGTTATATATAAGCACAGGGCATATAGGACCCTTTCAAAAAATGGGTTTAGAATTGAAAAGGTAGTAAAACTAACTAACTCTTTTTTTTCTTTTTTTCTTTTCTTTTTTTTTTTTAAAAAAGGGGTTTGCATGAGATTTACACAAATTATTTTTCCTGAAGTAGAGAAAAATGAATATAATTTGTGCTAGCTCGAGATGTGCAAGCCTTTGAAATTGTGAGATTCACATAAGAAAAACTTTAAATGATTGAAAGCTTTGAATTTAAATGTAACATTTAAAAGACGACAATGATATATTAGAAAAGATATAAAATCTTATTTGATTATACATTTCAGATGAGATGAGATGATATATCTTGTTGAAAGTTAAATAATATATTATTATAATATTAATTTTATTTTAAAATTTGAATTATTTATTATATTTTATATAAAAATTTAAAAAAAATTATAATAATTAGATAAAATAAAATAATTTGATATTTAATAACCAAATACTGCATCAACATTTTATTATCTCACACTATTTTAACGTAAAACTACTTATCATCTTTGGATCAATTTGAAAAATTACTAGATATTTTTAGTGGGTGAATGAGAAATTACTTTCATAAACATTAATTATACTTGACATGACATTAGAGTATTAATAATTACTCAATACATCAAAATTAATTCAAAATAATTAATGGCAAGTAAAGATGCGTAGTTTAGGTTTATTTTTATGAGAACTTCTCTAGATAATATATAAAGTAGATTTATGTATTAAGGTGAATTTATAGAAATTATTATATTTATTTTATAATAAAAATAACTTTATAATAATATTAAATTATATATAAATTTATTTTCATAAAATTATTATTATTTTTTAATTAATTCCGTACAAAATTCTTGTTGACCAGACTCGGGAAAGCATTCAAAGGAAGTGGTGGTCGCAATGCCACGAAGTTCAGAACCTTCAGCAGCAGCGGACAACGAGCCCGTACCTCTCGGCACCCACGCAGTTGTCTTCTCCTCCCCAAAAAGACGTCATCAGACCAAAGGAGGGCCTTCGTAATTCGGATGGGACTTGATTTTAGGCACTAGTAATGCTATTGATGACGGCGATGGAAGATCATTACAAGATTCTGGGGTTGAACAGAAACGCCACCAAAGACGAAATCAAAGAGGCCTTCAGAAAATTGGCAGTTAAGTTTCACCCGGACAAGCACTCTCAGTCCCCCAATTCCGTTCGTGAAAATGCCACTCTCAAATTCAAGCAGGTTTCCGAGGCCTACGAGGTCCTCAGCGATGATCGTAAGCGTACCCATTACGATTTCCGCTCTCGTTCTGGTTCTGGCGCTGGACCGAGCACAACGGGTGGTTATGGCTATGGTTATGGCTATAACCATTATTATTATAACAGTCATAGTAACTATCGTGGCTGGAATGGGAAAGCTTATGGATCATCGAGATTTGAGTCTGCGCTTCAGTTTCTTACAACCCGTGCGTTTCTTCGCAATCTTGGCTTTGCAGGGTATTATTGCTATTAATGTTCTTATTACCATTCTCATATTTTTACATGCATTTGTGATGTTTCTTTCTTCATGGAATCAAATTTCGGAGAAAAATGGAAGTCTTTTATTATTATATAATTTTATATTTTATTTTTCTCTTCGATTTGTTCTTGTACTTTGGACTGTTGGTTTCTTTTTATAGGATATCTCGAGTCATGTTTGTTGAAGTGAAAGCTGTTTCTTATATGCGTCCATGTTCCATGTTGTATCCTTTTGAAGGGTCTATTATATGCGTCTGCTTGATGAATTTTTGCATATAGTTGGTCTCAACTCATTTCGTCTGATTATTAATTTTCTTAAATTTTCATTCAAAATATAATATAAACCATTCAACTTTTTCAAATCTTAAAATAATAATAATATTAAAAAATAATATTTTAAAAATATTTTATTCAACTTTCATATCAACTAACTATCCAAACCTCACCTAATCTTTCATTCTTCGAATTTTCCTTTGTCCGTTGGATTAGCTGAATGGCTTAATTGCTCACCATAGCGGGAAACAGACTGATGGTTATGTACCTGCAAACACACACACACAGCTGGATGGCTTAGCGTGTGTATGTTGTGGACTTGTTCCATCTGGAACCAGCTGAGGGCTACGGAGATTGCTTTGTTTTTTTAAGTTATACCTCTCCTGATGATTTGGAACCTTGAACCCAAGTTTAGGATTTGCTGGGTTAAATTGTACAGAGTTGTAGCATAAGTAGCGCCATGCATGGGCTATCATAAGCTGTATAAATATAGACATCAAGGAAAAAGATAAACAAAAGCTCAATAGAGAATATAGTCTCAGATGGGATTGATTACTGGAAACATTACAAATAACTGATCCCAAGAACTTTGAGAAAAGGATTCACTTGATCAGCATCTGTTGGAATTATCACTTGTGCAATTCAATCTATTACTTATATATATATATTACTTATCAAAAAAATATATATATATATTAAAAAAAAAAAAAAAGTCATTTTACATACAAGATTGTGAAAGTGGTTCCAAATGTGATAGGTATAATTTTTTCTCCTTGCATTGCTGAGAAGTGCAATTCGATCCTTTAGTTTCTATGCAACCAATTCCCGTAAATGTTGAAAAAAACTTTCTATCACAGTAGAACGCCCACAGAGAAAAGAAAAAAAAACAGGAAAAGGGCTTCTTCATCTTTTGCTAAAATTTTGTCCCCGTCTTATCTCTGCTAATGGTGTCCTATTTAACCAAGGTTTTTCCAATGGAAATCCACACTTATTATACTTTTTGGAAGAATTTTAGGATGAAAGCTTGGTTTGAGTACTGATCATTAAGGCACAAATATTTTTTTTGGACTTAGACATTATTAGGCAACTTGATTTTTCTAGTCTAATTAAATCCCAGTTACTTTGCTTGTAATTTTGTTTGCCTTACGATAAGTCTAGCATTTTGAATTTGGTATCACTTTGAAACAGTTTATAGTTTTTGTCCATCAAATAAGTTGTATGGATATGTAGCAGCCTTTTGGTTTGAAACTTATTGTTGATTCAGGATTTTTATTTAGTGCATTGTTAGGTGGAATGTTCGTGACAGATATAAGCATGGAGGCCTTATGGAAGAGGAACAACTCTGGGGTATGTAACTGGTTCCTACCCTGCATTTTTCATCTCCTGTTCTCAGGCGATTTTCACAACTTTTTCTGGTTGTAGTTTTATGTGGTTTTCTATTAGGTCTTTTTGTTTATTATTTCCCATGAAGTTCTTTAGCTGCAGTAAGGAGCTCTTGCTTTTTCCTTGTGTTTGATAATGTATGGAATTTGTGCCTCAGTAAACTAACTTTCAAGAATCTTACGGAGAAAATTGGTTTTGCTTTCAGAAATCATTTCAAGAAGCCATTGATTCAATTAAGAAACTCAAAGAAGCTATGGAGGATGTCGAAGATGCCACCGAATCCACTCAGAAAGTCAAAATTCATGAGGCCACGGTGCCTTTTGAGAAGGCCGATGGTCACGCAAAGAGGTCTTGAAGTCCACTGATGAAGTGAGCCAATTTTGATAAGATGCACTCATCTGAAATTATGATGTTGGAGGCCCCAAAGCCATGCAGAGATCTTTCGAAGAGGCTTTGATGTCCTCTGAGGATGCCAAAGCACGTTTTGGTAAGATGGATTAATGTGAAATTGAGTTGTCAGATGCCCCTCTTTGCCTTCCACCTGTTAAACCGGAAGGTTCCCTCTAATCTAGTTGAAGTACTATATACCTATGTAGACTAAAGCAAAGTTTTACGAGTGCTGAAGAGAATGGACAGTGCTCTCCAAATGCTCCTTTTTGTTTGTTTAATGTAAGCTTGATTTTTTCTTTAATATATTCTTTCTCCTGCTTCCTGTATGTATATTATTGTTTTGTGTAAGAGTGTTAATGGCCACATATAACTTTTAAATGTAACACAGACCTGGTATGTATAGATTATTACCCCATCAATATTCACAAGAGCTCAACATACAGTCCTGTTCTACTATTTCGTTCTTTTGCTTACTTTTCATTCTATTCGGATCAGAATGTCCAAATTGTATATTTGTGGATGTAATAATGGATGAACATGGTCAACATGTAATTTTGCCAACATCAAGTGGTAAAGTCTACCGTTTAAAGTGAATTTCCAGTAGTTGTTACACGTTAAAGAGATTAATTTGCATGGTTTCTGTCTCACCTGTGTTTAGGGGATTTATATTTTTTCCGATTTCTTTGTATGAATTGCGTGATCCGTTTTGAGAAGCGGTGACTCCATTTATTTTGTCGATTGCCATCTTTCAGTTCAGACTCCAATCAGCTTGTTCAGACCTAAGCTCGGTGTCCTCTGCTATGTTTTAGTAGTATTCTAGGCTTGCTGAGGTATCCTTGCTGCAATAAAAACCCTCAACAGGGAAGAAGCAGGTTCTCCATGACATGCTAACCAAAAACATCACTGACATATTTGGAAACCATATGCCTTGCAATAAAATGCAATCGAGAGATCTCAAATATTCAGCTCGCCCATGAGTTTTACGACAGCGAGTGGCTTCTGCTGCAGTTCCAACTGCCAATGTAACAACGAACAAGCAAAACTACAGACAAGGTTTGGACTGTGTTGGCTTTTGTTGTTTCGTTAGTGTGAGAATATGCATGCCTCCAAACTCCTACGGGCCATTCTCCTCTTTTCTGTCTTTGATCGATACCTTAATTTTATCCTTTTTGTTTCTTAATTTTTTTGTTTGACAGAATTCATTACTGTTCTATTAATTTAGCCGTTGGGATTAGACCACATCGCTTTTTCCTATAATCTCACTTTATATGTGGTATTTTGAGCAGTGTTAATTTAACATCGATCAGTGCCGAGCGGTGAGAAGTGGTGTTGGTCGTTGGGTAATGCATTGAAGTGGGCTTAATATCAACCAATGGCTTATTTTTTACGGTTATTTCGGTGGCTTAGATGATTGGATACTGACAATTTGTTTTCGCATATGAGATGAGATTAATTAAGATAAAAGTTAAAAATTGAATAAAATATTATTAAAATATATATTTTTAATATTATTTTTATTTTAAAATTTGAAAAAATTAAATTATTTAGTTTATTTTATATAAAAATATAAAAAAAATTATAATGATTTGAAGAGATGATATGAAAAGTTCTATAAAAGTGAAGTAGGTATAAATTGCTGTCAGTTTTGGTGTTGGGATCTCGGTGCCAAACTGTTGGCTTGGTGATGACTCCAGAGGAAAAGAATCTATATACAGAGAAGGTGTACCTCATGAAATATCCATAAATTAGGAGTGCTGATATATCAATGAATTGACTAGATTTTGTTAACCGGTTATTGTTGCCGATGTGATCAAATATCTCGTATCAATAAGCGCGATTTGATATAATAAAAAAAATATATAAATATATGTATAAATATATTACACACACAAATATATATATATATATATATATATATATATATAGAACAGGCACCATTAAGATAATAGTCCAGTTGGTACGAGATGGTATTTATTGCTTTTGAATTCAGGAGTTCGAATCAAGATATAAATTGAAACCACCTGTAATAATAAAATTTGACTTTTAAAGACTATTGTGGTGACGGGCTCACCATTTGGATAGTAATTATGATTCAAACTAGATATTAAGAGTAATTCTTATGGTCACACCCTATGAGGATTGTTACTTTGGTGTTCCCAACTTCCATTTTCTTAAGAATATATATATATATATATATATAGGGGAAATCATTTCTAAAACACCAACTACATTATATAATTTCCCAAATTTCAATGGGTGGGTTTGCTTAAATCCATACTGTTATGGGAGATTTTCATCCTAGGAAGCTTTACTAGATGACCAAATAGGAAAAAAATGAGGGAGTACGAAAAAAGGAAAATGGGGGAGAAGGTAATATCAAGCCTACGGGCAGAGGAGGATGAGGGAAAAGATATGAGAAATAGGGTGATGTGGCATAAAGAGGGGGAGAGGAAGAGATAAAAATGGAAGGAACAAACCACTTATGGGACTTCTTTTGAGATCTACGGGAGGGGCTTTTCAATGGATTATTAGCCAGACTTTTGAAAAGTTTCACGAGATGGATTCTTCAACTTCTAGACTCGACATTCAGTGACAGTGTCCAAACCGGTAAATTGATCTGTAAATCAGTTGTACAATGAGGAGAGAGACTCCGAGAGACTGTAAATAAAGCTTATATAGTGGATTCTCCCCTCCCTAAACCCTCTGGACATAAGCTTAATGTCAAATAATGTAAATTTATGTGTCTATCTCTTTCTATTTTTTCTACATTCATATACTGTTCACCTCTATAACCATACGCATGGACTCCGTACAGCTACACCAAACCAGTCAGGGGCTTGCACCACCTCGTCCTAACCTAGCTCCACTAGTCCCACATATCGCTAAACCTAACCCAATGCCAGTATCGGTGCACCATCTACAGATCGAGCGAAGGCCCGAATCCACTAAATGACCTAGTTTAAAAGCATACGAAACACGACATTAACACTTATTATTAGCTGAATTATATCTCTTCTTTTGTGTTTTTTAAAAGATAGACTATATAGAGCATCTTTGAACAGTGCAATCCAATTGAGGGGCTTTATTGGACACCAATAATAAGATGGCACTTCAGCGTTGCATAAAATTGAAGTCTAGAATTGGTTGCACCATAGTAAGGGTATTTAGGACAATTAGACTAGCATTTACACGGAACCCTTATGCGTCACACGGCCTTCGACCTTCGACCTAACGCCCCTGCTTAAGCCTTGGCCGCACGCCAAAACCAGTCCACCGAACACCGGACGCTGCATGCCAAACAAGGCTTTCATGTTGTATGCTGTACTTCAAACTATGGATAACATCATTAAGCTCTTCCTCAGATGAACAAAAACCACTACCCCGACCACCCGTGTTTGCATTGCGCAGCTTGCCAAAAGCCTGTTGCAGAGGCTCGATCTCCTTTCTTTTCTCATCCAAGATTGTCCTGAACTGCCACTTGTCATCTTTCAAAGCTCTAATATGAGAAATCAACTCTTCTCGATCCGACCTCTTTGCCTTCAGTGCTTCAATGATCTGAAATCGGGCTTGATTTTTCCTCTGAATATCTTTATCAGCCTGATCAACTTTGGCTTTTATTTTTGGGTCATCATATGGTCTGTACCTGACAAAATAGAAAGAATGGATCTGCTTAGGTGCAGGCCACTCGTCAACTACATCCTTTGGAAGTTGGCGTCAAAAACGTCATTTCCTTCCCCTGCATCTCCACTTGTTTTTAAATTATTAGTGTACTTTTGTGACATGCGCTTGTTGCCTGTGAGCTATGCAGTCTCTCAAGAACTTCATCTTAACGTTGACATCCCACTCGTCAAATTCATTAGGAAGTAGAAGGAAGCAAAAACATGTGTGAAGATTTGGGGATCAAGAGATCATATGGGATGATGAAGCAGGAAAGTACGGCCAGATATTCTTGGTGATTTTACATGTGTAGGTAGTACTTATCTGCTAGCTGTAGCTGCATATATATATATGACGTAGGAGATTCGAGAGAGGAGATAATCGAGGGGGACGCCGTACGCGGGGGGTCTGGGCAGTCGACGGGAAATCACTACAGAGAGGGAGGGTTTTTTCTTGGAAGCATGAGAGAGAGAGAGAGTGGGGATCACAGAACAACGGGGAAGAGATTTTTTTTTCTGTAAAATGCTCCCTACAACAGATATAGTGTATGGCCTACGTGACATTTTGTGATTCATCTCTATTATATAGAGAAAAAGGGATTGACCCTGCAAGTTATTCTCTAAACTATATTCTATCCTCATTTTTCAAACATTCAAATTGGCTTTAAAAAAAACCTCTACAGCTCATTAATTTGAAATTATGTTTTCAATATGACCCACCACTCTGTTTCCAAGCGAACTTGTGAAGAAAGCAAAGTAGTAAACCGAGAACAGTTCAGGCCCCGAGGATGTCATGATCATGATTATCCCCACACTGTCGACCATTAAACTTGAATTAATTAAAGCCCCGTCCATCTAAACTAAATTATCGAGTGGCGATGGCGATGACGATGACATGCAGTGTGCTCCACCATTTGCCAATGCAGTCTCGCTTCCACTCTGTTTAATCATTCTAATTCTAATATTCTCTTAATAATTTGATCACCATTCTCAGATCAATGCTGACTTGGGATTAAAGGGTACAAACCAACCAATAAACAAACATCATTGCATGTTTCAAATCAACCCAGTGCCGTGGGTGGAGGGAGTGAATAGAGATTCGTATACTTTCCCTCGGTGAGAATGTGCCTTTCTCATTCAATCTTTTTCTATACATCTCTGCTTTTCGTACCGCCCCCATTTTTGTCTCTCCGTCCAAAACGATAAAATAAATTGTATGATCACATAGCTCGCTCTCGAAATCATTTCTTCTTCTTGTTGTAAAAGCATTTCTTTTGAAAATCGAAAAAGAGAGAAAAGGGAAAAGGAGGGGCATCAAAAGCAGAGGCCATTGTCCCTTTCCGTTTCTTTTTTTTCTTTTTTCCTTTGCTCTCCTCAATCCAAGCTGGTCAGTCTTTCGTCTTCACATCTCCTTTCATTTCCCTTCTCCTTTTCCTTCCCCTCTGGAGATATTCAAATTGTAATTAACGCATCACTTTCTCTGACTTACTGGTTCTCAGGTAATTTCATCTTCATCTAATTGCTCTAAATCTCGTCTGCTTCCATTTCACATATGGGTTTATGCTAGAATCGTTTCCCAATTCTTTTCTTTCTTTCTTTCTCTCTTTTTTTTTTCAATTTTATTGTGTCTACTTGTGGGGTTTTGTTTCCATGGATCTAATGAGTTCCGTTGGTTCGTTTTTGGTATAGTGTTTACAGAAAGAGATTGGAATTGGAAAGAACATCACGGCGTGAGAGAGAAATGGGGTCAAAATTGGAAATTGCAGTTCAAATGAGAAAAATCCTGATCATATCAAGCCGAACATGTTACAGATCAGCTTACAATCATCCATTCCTTTTGGGTATCCTCTGTTTTGTGTTATTTCTGTACAGATCTTTTCCTTTTTTATTTTCCCTTTTGGTCTCTGCATCCCCTGTTTTGTTCTGCACTGCCGTTCTTCTTGGGACCCTTTTGAGTTTTGGGCATCCAAATATTGTACCCGAAATCGAAAAAGATGACGATAGAGTTAGCCATTCCCATGATGTCGCATCTCTTAAGGCCAGGGTTTCGAGTGATACCACTGTTGTTGTCGATGATGAGAGAGACGAAAGCTTTCTTGTAGAAAGATATACAGGAAAGGGAAGTGACATAGTAGAGGAGGCTATTGAGGCTCCTAGTTCAGCAGAAGATAAAGTCGGGAAGTTTGATACATATGACGGTCTGGTTGATTACGTGGCAGTGATTGCTCATAGTTCCCGGGAAATTCAGTTAGAGGAGGATATTGAAGGGGCTAGTTCACTGGAAGATAAAGTTGGGGAGGTTGGGATAGATGATGGCCTGGTTGATTATAGGCCACTGAATAATCATAGTTCCCGGGAAATTCAGTTAGAGAAGCGAGTAACTGGGGAAGTCGAGGGAAAGTTTAATGGTTTGGAGTTGGAAAAGAAGGGTGAATTTCATGAGGAGAACTTGGGGATTGAATGCGTGTCAAATGACGGGGAAGCTCTCGAGAATCAATGTTTTGTGGTTCACAAAGTGGGAGATGAGATTCTTGAAGTGGAAGATAATGTTAAGCGCCCGGGAGAGTTGGCCGATGCTCATAGTGGAGATCTCTTTGATTTATATCCTAATGATGATGAGGATGGTGATGATGAGTCTTCGGACCGAGGGTCTGATCTGGCAGAGAGTTCCTCACCAGATGCTTCAATGGCCGACATCTTTCCAATCCTTGAGGAGCTTCACCCACTTCTGGATCAAAAAGCTCCACAGCCTGCTCATATGTCCCATGATGACGAGTCAGATGCTGTGTCAGAACGCTCTCGTAAAAGTAACAATGCCAGCGTTGAGTCAGATGAAGAATCGGAAATTCATGGAGATGAAGAAGACGGCGTTGATGAAAATGAAGATGATGAGGAAGAAGCACAGGGAGGCAAGGAGGATGAAAGTAAATCAGCAATTAAGTGGACAGAGGATGACCAAAAGAACCTTATGGATTTGGGGACTTCCGAGCTTGAGAGGAACCAGCGCCTGGAGAATCTCATTGCAAGGAGGAGAGCACGGAAAAACATGAGATTGATGGCTGAGAAGAATTTGATAGACTTGGATGGCACTGATCTTTTCTTTAATGTTTCACCCATTTCAACGGCAAGACATAATCCTTTTGATCTCCCCTTTGATCCCTATGATCCACCTGGTTCGGCACCATCTATATTGTTGCCAGTACGAAACCCTTTTGATCTTCCTTATGACCCAAATGAAGAAAAACCTGATCTCAAGGGAGACAATTTTCAGCAAGAGTTTGTGACATTTCAGCAGAAAGATACATTATTCCGTAGGCATGAAAGTTTCAGTATTGGACCATCTGGCCTAGGGGGTCCCAGGCAAGAGAGGCATGCTATTAGGTTCAGACCCTTTTTTGTGCCAGAACGCTTCACTTCAGAGGGGACAAGCTATTCCTCATTCGAGAGACAGTCAAGTGAAGTTAGTGAATCAAAGTTGAGTTCTATTCCTGATACTGAATTAGGGAGTTCTGCTGCTGATCAAGATGACAACAAGCTCAATGAACTAGATCTTTGTCAAGAAACAAAAGTCATCTCCAACATAGACCATGCTTGTGATCATGTTGAACGTGGCAGTGGATTCCATGAAAATATTGATTCTGTGGAGATGGAACAAGCTGAGAGGAGGGATGTTTGCCATGATAAGGTTGAGATCACACTGGGGCAAGTGGGAAATCAAGCTGAGATGGATTCTGGCTTGTCCACAACAGGAGGGGTGGCTATTCCTCTGGAACTTAGCACTAGTGAAATTCATCTCGAAATGCAACAATTTATTCATGATGATGAGGTTGAGATAACATTGGGGCAAGTGGGAAATCAAGCTGAAATGGATTCCGGATTGTCTGAAACAGGAGGGGTGGCTATTCCTCTGGAACTTAGTACTAGTGAAATTCACTTAAAAATGGAACCTGTTGAAGACGAGTACAGAAGTAGATCAAGTTTGTCATCGTTATCAGAAATAGATGGGAGAGTACTGTATGCTACAAAAGAAGAAACGGTGAGTTTGGAACCAAGAGGCAATGACCTTGAAGAATCTAGAAGTGCAATCTTACCTTCCCCTAAGGAGCCAGATTCCCACTTTTTGAGTGGGGGGGTCGATGAAAATCAACATGAACCTGTTTATGATTCAAGCCACCCGGAAGGTGAAAAGATCCTCTCCCCTCCCTCCATTTCTTCTGACTTGCAAGTAGAGATATCCAAAATGGGTTCACCTCCAGTGTCTGTTGTGACTTCTATTTCCATTTCAGATAAGGAATCTGAATTGTATGGGGAGAGAGAAGGGAAGGATTCTTCTAATTATGAAGAAACTCATGGATCATCCTCAGTGACACATCCAGCGAATGAAACGGAGCCAAGGTTGAGGGAAGTACAGGAGTGTAGAAAGGATCATCATGTTACACAGGTCAAGTCTTCAGGAGTTAACTTGGGTGATCAAAATGGATCTGAATATGTGGTTGAACATGTTTCAGTTACTTCAAGGGCATCTTATGATGATGTTGGATCAGTTAAGGAAGGTATAGTATATAAGAAAGATAGCTCATCTCATAAACAGGATCAAGTTAGCTCCTCGAGTAATGATTCGGAGATTATTTTTGGGATCCATCAAGATGTGTACGAGAAGCCTGATTCTGAGGCTTCAAGCTATCAGATGGCCTTTGAAAATTTAACTTTGTCTAGAAAAGAGGAACAACATCCACAGCCTTCAGTGGTGGTCGAGCATATGTCAGTGGTAGCTTCAGAAACTGAACCTTTTGAGCGGCATACCATCAGTAAGATAGAAACTTTTCAGCGGAAGCAGGATCAAGTTTATTCACATGGATCTATTGGGAAAGGTTTGATGCACAGCAATGAGGTTCTTCGGCCTGAACATGATCAGGTCCAGTTCTCAATTGTTGATGATGCAGAGATTGACAAAAGCAGCCACCAAGATGGGGGCGAAAAGTTGGATTTGGTGGCTTCGTCTCCCCAACACATTCCTTCCTCAGAGGAACAACAGCATCCTCTGGTAACTGAGCAAGTTATACTGGTTCTTTCCAATCATTCAACTTCAGAAAGTGAACATGTGGAGGGCTGGTCCTTGAAAAAGGAGGAAATCGTTTGCTACGAACAGTATAAAGTCCACTCATCAGGTTCTGATGCAAAAATTGATGCTGGTCACCACCAAGATTTGGATGTTGATGTAGTTTCTTTGGGTTATGATAGTCAATATGTGCCTTCTGAAGAAAAACCACTATCTGGTACGGTAAAAAATCTGGCTTATGCAGATAAGCCTATGTTTGAGGCATCCTTTGATGACCATGATGAATGCACAGTAAGTCAAATCTGGTCCTAGTTATTTTGCGATTCTAATACTTAAAGATTGATATTGTTTATTAAATTTTAAATATGTATCTTCCATGATGACTTGACTCCTTTTCTTTTGTCTCATTAAGTAGCACATTTGTTTGAACATCCTCCTGTTCAGAATGGACAGATTTGGTACTCTTCTCTCTCATGTCATTTAGGCATCCAGCCTAACGGATGAAGTGGCCATCCTTTTTGTTAGGGCCTTGGTGCTTTCTTCTGAGTTTACTACTTGTGTGATGAGTTCTGCAGAAGGGGGTATTCTACCAGACATACTACATTGAGAGCAACTCCAATTTGAAAAGAAAAGCGTTCGATCTAGTATCAGATGGTAGACATGTATAACTGATTTATTGAACACACAAGTGTATGGTGCTCATATTTATATCCCAAGCTTTAGTGCGGAATTAATATACCCTTACATGAGAGGTGCTTATAATAGTTTCGCCCTACAATAGTAATTCTTAGTAACCTACAATCTTAGTGTCAGCTCGGATTCTTTTTTCTTCTTCTTAAAAAAATTCTTTTTTGCTGGATTTTTTCAACATGTCTGCATTTCTTGCTTGGGAGTATTTGGCATGAATGTTTAGAGAATACGTCTGATTGATGACACTTTGACTCTCTGCATTTTATTTGTCCTCTTTATCAGTCACAGTCAGACAGCCATGTTGGCTTGTTTGATTGATATTTATGGTATAGGCATCAACTAGAGCAATATACATAGGAAACTAATCATGGCTACTTTGATACTTGGCAGGAATCATATGATATCCGGACAGAATCTTCAGAGGTGGTGAAAATGACCGACAATGAAGATGGGCTAATAGTCCATGATCCCAAGTGCAAAATTAGGCCAGATCTGTCTTCCTCAGTTTATGTTTCCACCCAAATTGATATCCCAGATGAGAGTCCTGGATACAAATTACCCTCCAGTGGACTCGATTTGAAAGCTGATGTCCTTGGGGAAATTGTAAATAAGGACCAAACAAAAGTCTCGGAAGATTTCAGCTATCCAGCAGAAGCTTATGGCTCTTCCCATGCCGAGCAAACTGTCAACGAAGTTGATGAAATAAAAGAAATTGATGAAGGATTGCTGTCAGAGTTGGATGCAGTTGGGGACTTTCGTGTCAAAGAAGTTGTTGAGAGTACTGAATTTGAGTTGTTGCCCAAAGATTCAAACCCAGCAAAGACTGAGATGGGCCTCCCAGTTCTTGAAGCAAGATCACTTGAAGATATCAACCTGGCTTTTAAGCAACTTCATGAAGGAGTAGACGCTGAGGAAGTCATCCTCCCCAGTATGGTTGATGATTGGCTAGTTGTGAGAGAATCCAAGGATCATGTAGAATCCAATTCGAGCTTGAAAACAGTTGATGCAAAATCTCTGGAGGATATTCATATTGCTCTCAAGCATGTCTCACAGGATAATGTTCATGAGCTGCCACTAGCGTTGGATCCAAAGGATTTGGCAGCGGTAGAAACATGTCAAGTGGCTTCTGCCAAGGAGATTGAATCAACTGATATGGGGTCTGGTGTCCAAGAAAGTAGCACGGTGGCTGCTGATAAATCAGAACAAGGATGTGATGGAACATCTGAGATTCTCAGTTTGAGCATATCCGATAAATTGGATATAAAAAGTACGGAAGAAAAATCCCATGGTACTAGATCTAGTTCTAGTTCTAGCTCCAGCTCCAGCAATTCTGATTGAAAATGAGGACTTAAGAAGAGAGACAGTGACAGTTTCTTGGTTCTTCCTTGTGGTTTCTTTCTGGGATAATGGGCCTTTGATTGCGTAGCTTGATGTCATCCTGGTTTGATCAATGGTTGTTGCGTTGTAATATTTTTCGTTTCATATGCATTGCCTTCAAGAATGTGTTTTGGTCTGGATTCTTGAAGTGTGAGAATTTCTTTGTCTATTTTACCTTTTTGAGAGAGAGTAATTTGAGGCTTATTGGGAGTTTTTTTTTTTTTTTTTTTAAAAAGGTTGCATGCAGTAAACTATATTTTTGGTTTTTTAGATTTATATTCCGCGATTTTTCTAAGCTTTTGCATTTCTTTTTTAGTAGGCCTTTGCAAAAAAGCTATGTGTCCGGCGTGCCCGATAGACTAGCCCAACCTACTCAATAAATTTCGGATTGAAATTATATGCGGGTCTAATCTACTGGCTATCGGACGAAACCGTAGCCCCCAAAAAAAAACCGACGTATTTTTCTTTCATTTTCTCACTTTCATTTTCTTTCACAGCAAAAACCGACGTATTTTTCTTTCATTTTCTCACTTTCATTTTCTTTCACAGCAAAAACCTCTCTCTCTCTCTCTCTCTCTCTCTCTCTCTCTCTCCACATTTTCTTACCTAAAACTCATCATCCATGAAATTGAAATCCATGCACCCATCACCACTATCGCCGCCATCCCAAACCGTTCAATTGAAGACTTACTCATCCGCCTCGATTCTCTCCATTGTGGTTAACCTAGAGGCCGTCGAAGATTACCCTGAAGAAGAAGAAGATGAAGCGGATGTCTATTGAGTCCACCACCGATGTGAAGCTTTTTGAGTGGATGCTTCATTTTGGACATTAATCATCTAAGGAAGAGAGACTCTCTCTCTCTCTCTCTCATAGAACATAGAGGATTCTCTCTTTTCTTTTCCCAACCCAATTGGTGGTGCTTTCCCCCAACTCTACGTGGACTTGTGCTGAGGACTATGTGGTATTTGTTATATATCTAGATGGAAAATTGGGTTATGCTCTAGAGGAAGTCAAGTAGCCTCTAGGTATCGTGGATCTGAACCCCATTGGAAGAGGTGGGTTCTGCTTGCAACTGGGTGAGCTTGAGGCTATGCTTGCAATTAGGTGAGCTCAAGGCGGAGCTCGTCCACCAGGTCCATGAGTACAACGCTCGTCTACTCTCCATTTTCTTTGCTTTGTTTCCTCTACTACCTCTCTTTACTTAAGAGATGTACATGATAGATAAATCTTGTAATGGCAATTGGTCTTCTGAATTTGCTTAATTGCTTGGTGGGAGAAATGGGAAGAGAGGGTTTCATGGATTCAGTGGAGTCAAAGTTGCCCCAACTCACCGTGTTGTAACTTGTTGATTGTGTTTTTCAACCCAACCCGAATGGCCCTGGTCAGTTTGGTTCAAGTTTGCACATTTATGGTCATCTGACTTGGTTGAATCGGATCCAAACCTGACGCAACCAAGTTGTAGGCCTAATTTTCATTTTTATCTCCACCTTGTGAATCTATGAAACCTTAATCAATTCTCAACTAAATATATAGATATAGGGCAAGACTTGTAATTGGATCTATTGATGCGGGACACATGTTCTCGTATTTTGTTATGGGGTAGGTGTCCCTTATCCTTGTAAAGTTTACTTATAGTATTCATGATAAATATCATGAAACCTTAAGATAATTTACTAATTATTATCTTTTAATTAACTTGTTCGATTTAATAATCCCATATTGTTTAAATTACATGTCCCTGTTTTATTCGATAATGGGAATATATGATTAAATGTGAAATTACACAAAGAGAAAATCTTTTAGTCGATTGTAGTGTTAATCCCTTGAAAACACCCGCCAATCAAAAGTCGCCACATCATCCACCCACGAGAGAAAGCCTGAGGTGTACAACACAAAATCCCCCTCTTTTTGATTCAAAATCCATCCATTTCCTCATTCAAAACCCATCCCTCGCACACTCTCTCCCTTACAAAACTATAGTGATCCACCAACCACATAGCCATATGTGGTCTGCTTGGTTGTACAAGGATTCCATTGACCATATATCAAAAAATAAGGCCATTCACCAAGTAAACATCAACCACAAAAGATGATAAATTAGAAAAATCCCATATCATAAAAATTGATAACCTACAAGCATTCGTTGTAGAAGTCTAATACTGATCAATGCAAGCTAGGGATTTCTGTACCCTAAACGCTGTAATGTCCTGTTGAAAACATAAGAATGTAGATTTGCCACCCTAGCTTCTTTATGAAACTTCTCCAAAAGCTTAGTAGGTTCAAATCGAATATCCTCCCCAAATTCAAACACACCTATCTCCTTCAAAATGGTCAAATCCCCGTAACTCACTACCATTTCATTTTCAAATGAAGCCTCTAACTTTTCAACCATCGAACTAGGCGTAAACATCTGGAAGAGCACCAAAAAGAATAGGAACATGACCATTGTACAAATCCATATGAGGTAATTTGGTGTCTTGAAAAGCAAAAACTTTGAGAACCTCGATCTGGGTCTCTATAAAGATGGATGTCTCTCAGTTGAACCAGTTGAGTTAGAGCGGAAAATGTTGTCTCTCTTCAATGGAATCCTATTTTCAGAGACCCCATTTAGAATATTAGATGCAAACCAAAGTTAGTGCTTTTAGAATATTGAAAGACGATGAAGTTTTCAATTTTATCATCTGTGATGCTGCTTATTAAACTAATTCGTGGAGTACTTAGGTGTCCAACTTTCATTGGAGGGCGTTAAACTCCTAAAAACGGCCCATCCCTTCCAAAGTGGAACGATTATACAAAAGCACTATTTATAAGTGAAATGTGTTGCTAGTGTTCTTTGGCTATGCCTAGCTACCCCAAGATGTTTGGAGTATTAGTTACTTAAAGCTATATAACTATATTACTGAAGGTGAGTACTTCTCTTAGACAAGTTAGCTCAAGAAGATTTTGGATGATTTGTAATGGTTGCAAGATCAATCTAGTGGAAGTTGAAAAAATTATAATAATTAAATGAGACGAGTTAAGATGAATTTAATAACAAAACGCAGCCTAACATATTTTTTCCAAGTGTGAATATGGAAATTATGTCTATTATGTATTCAATCTAAAAGTCTCCAAACATATAAAATCTCAATTGCATAATGGTAATAGGTTTGGGCCGAAGATAGTCCAATCAACATAATTAGTTTTTTTTTTTTTTTTCAAAAGTAGTGAATGAGCCTATTATTAAAGAAAAATAATAAGCAAGTGTAAAATAACATTACTTTATATGAATATCTCATTTTAAAACATGACTGTAAAAGAAATTGTACGTATCATTAAATTTACAATCTCGTTTGAAATATGCACTCTAAGAGCATCCTCAACCGGTTCTGCATCTCTTCATTTTCCCTATATTTTGTGGTGATTTTTAGGATTTTTGATAAAACCCTCACTCCATCCGGTTCTCTATAATGCGGTTGAGGTTTACGGGGTGAACAGAAATTCCCCATCTTTGGGGACCTACTGTACATCCCCAAATCTTGTTCCCTCTTCCCTGTCCCGCGTTCATCCCTCTCGATGGTTGGTGCTCCAATAATCGCCTCTCCTGCTGACCGACCCTCTCTCGGTGTGAATCCTCTTTCTTTTTTATGTTTAGTATGTGCGAATCTGATTACCGTTTGAAGGGCATTTGAGATCTGTTTTAGGGTTTTTGAAAATTTATTTATGATGTGCTTGGCTGCTAGGAAATCGGTACATCTTTCTCATTTTCTCACCCTTGTTAATTTCTTGCGTGTTTCTTGATGATGAAACATCTAATGCTTTGGAACCGATGTTTGGTTGGTGTGAAAATTTTTAGGGTTTTCTTGTGGCTATTTTCCTGAGTTATCCGTTTGGTTGCTGTGAAAATTTCTGTTCGGTTTGGATTTCTTTTTTCCTGAGTTACCTGTTTGGTTGTTGTGAAAATAGACTGGAGGTTTCTTTTGATTTTTTCCTGAGCAACCCGTTTGGTTGCTGTGAAAATGTGCTACGGTTTGGTGTCATATTTTCTTGAGTAACCCGTTTGGTTGCTATGAAATGAGATGAGGTTTGGCTTGCATTTTGATGAATGGTGCTCCTGTTTGGTTGGTGCGAAGTTCAGAAAATGTTTGCTGCCCTGTTTTTCCTTCTGTGATTGTTTGGGAACCCCGAAAATCATCCATGATGTTTCTGTCATATTTTCCTTCCTCTATTGTTTGGTTGCTGCGAAAATGTATACTCTTTTCCTGTAATGATTATCTAGCTCACATGTATTGTTTGGTTGGCCAGAAAAGATTTATGATTTTGAATCTTTGGTGATCCAAGATTGGTTTTCAGTTGCTGTGAACATCTTTGCTTGATGAATTTCGGATCTAGATTTTTTTCCATATCTTTTTCCTTCAAAGCATGCATCTTGGGCTGTTGTTTCTTGGTCTTTCATATCCAATGTTGAATTTGTCCCTGAATATTGTGATCTCTCTTCTAAATTATGTTTTCATTATGCAATTTGTAAAAATACATTATGCAATCTTTGTAACCTGTGATTATTTGAGAAGACAATTAATTTCACTACAACTACTTTCTAGATTTTAATTTTTATCTCTGATTAGAGACTTGAATGGATTAATTCCATATGTGGTGGACATTTGATCTTTATCTTTTTAGAGATAGATGAATACTTCACATATATAATAGTTGATCATTCTTTTATTAAATCTTGTTAGAAATGCAAGAATACTTTTTAAAATCATCTTGAATTGATGGTATTTTTATTGGTGCTCCAATAACATGCTGCTATTAAGAACTTGCTCTTGCTCCTTTAACATGTTGTGTTCGGCCCCTTTAATTTAGTCTCTTGCTCTTGTTTGTTATTAAGAACTTGTGTTTGGAAAATGCTTTTTTTTGGGCTTTCGGACTCCTATTTTTTAATGTAATTAGAGAGTGGAATTTCTCTCCATATAACTCTATATTATGGATGGTATTAATAGCCCAACATGCTCATTTTCTATATGCTTGAATTGATGGAATATTGCAACTGTCCTTGGAATAAAATAGTTTACTCATTTTGATATTTGATGTTGGGTCATTTGCAGTGTTGCGTATCTCTCAAGGGAGAGGGTTTATATTAGGCTGTGATGATGGTGTTATAGTGCGGGTTATGTCAAAAGTGTGTATGGAGCCCCATCGATATGGCGGGGTAATTCTTACCCGAATTGCCATATTGCAGTTTGTGGTACTTTCCACAAAAGGCAATCGGGGTTCGGGTGAGATTTTGCAGCCATTCGATGTTGGGTTCCTTGCTTACACATGGTGTCAATATTTACACCATTCTGAGCCTTTTTAATTATTTATATATTCGATATAGATGTAGAATCGGATGGGGATGCTCGTACTTAGGATTATTTTGTTTTGCATGTTGTTTGGTATTATGGATTAATTGAGTTATATTATGTGTAAACTAAACCACAAGGCTGTGATGATGACAACCATTTGTGGGGATATGAGAAATTTAATGGTCATTTCCCCAATGGCTAGGTAATCAGGACGGCCAATAAGTATTGGCAACCGGTTGTAGCAGCCATCAGTGGGTAGCCAACTTTCCAAGATCATACCAAACGGTTTCTGAGCCATCCACCATGACTAACACCCAAACTTTCCAAATTTCGTTTCTAATATTTTCAATGCGTTTTTAGCAATGGATTCACAAGACTCTGGACATATGTACTTCACGAACCTCATAAGTCAAGATCCTCAACTCAACCCCACTTATGGTGGGCAAAATGGATTATCTTCAATGACCCTTGGTGACTCTTCACCCCTACCCCCTAATGAGCCTATCGGCAATAGGAAATCTGTGAGGGGTGCAAATTTCAATCTCGAAGAAGACAAGTTACTTGTATCGGCATGGCTAAATTGTAGCCTTGATGCCGTCTAAGGAACAGATCAAAAACACTCCCAACTTTGGGAGAAAATTTATGAGTACTTCCAGTAATTTAAGGAAACCACAAATGACCGGATAATAAAGTTTTTAATTCATCGGTGATCGGTTATCCAAAAGGCCACAAACAAATTTTGTGCGAAACTAGCCCAAATTGAAGGGTTAAATCAAAGTGGCATAACCGAACAAGATAAGATAGAATTTCCAAATCATTACTTCGCGGCAATTTGATCTTAATTTCTCGATTGGTACATTGGTTTAATATTTTAATTTGTTTCCATGTAAGTTTGAGAAGGCGAAGGTTATGTACCAATCACTCGAGAAATGCTCATTTTAGTTCGAGTATTGTTGGCACCTGTTAAAGGACCAACCTAGGTGGATTTGGCGCGCCACAAAGGAGGATCCAAAACGGAGGAAGACGATGTCTCCATCCCCAACCCCAACTCAATGTTCTGGCGCTATAGTTGATTCAATTTGTGATATCGAGGCGAATCAAATGCTGGAGAATGAAGTTATCGAGCTCGACCGACCAATTGGAAGGAAAGCTGAGAAAGGAAAACGAAAGGCCCAAGGCCAGCATGCAGAGGAGAACTTCCAACTCAAGAAGATCAAGTATACTTTGTTGGAGGAGTCATGCGCTCAGGAGAAAGAGTTTTTTCGTCTTAAAGCCGAGAAGATGGCGTATGACAATGAGATAGAGGCCAGAAAATTACGTCAAGAGGACGAACAACTGCGGTTGGAGGCTGAGAAAGTGGAGCTCACGAAGAAGGAATCAGATCGGCGCATTATGATGATGGATGTGAGTGTCATGCCAGAATTGCAGCGGCAGTTTTTCCAGTAACTCCAGAGGGAGGTCATGGCGAAACGCAGTCGGTCCGACGATTTGGATTGATTATTTTGTATTTGATTTCTTATTTTATGTTTGTAACAATTATATATATGTAAACATACATGTAATTAATCTTTTTTGTATTTGATAATATGGGAAGTATGATAGGGTTGTGCAATTAATGACTCAATGACATTTTCAGAAACAAACTTGATTACCATTAATATATTCGAGAAATTGATAACAATAACGAAATACAAATGCAAATCAGATTAACTTAAACATAGGTCACCAATTAAGGAAATAATAAAATCTAAAGCAACCCTGACTAATGTTGTGAATATAAAAGCCATTGATGTTCAATTAGATCTTCTTGAAGCTGATAATGTGCCGAGCTGTCTCTAATATCATGATGATGCTGGATGAAGTCCGTAAGCTCAGTTGTATGATTGCACGACAATTTGGGGAGATTATCATCAAATTGATCATATTCAATGTTCAGACTCTCACTATCATCACGCTCGTCTTCAATTATCATATTATGTAGAATAACACATGTTTTTATTATATTCGTTAGTTCCTTCACTTTAAACATTCGGGAAGGTCCACGAATGATAGCAAATCGTTGTTGAAGTACCCCAAATGCATGCTCGACATCTTTCCTTGCGGATTCTTGTGCTTTCACAAAATTTTTCTTCTTATTCCCATGTGGTGATGGAATCGTCTTCATAAAAGTTCGCCACTTGGGATAAATACCGTCCGCAAGGTAATAGCCCATAGTATAGTCGTTGCCATTAATAGTGTAATTGACTGGAGGAGCACGCCCTTGGGCAAGTTCCGTAAAAATAAAATATCTCTCTAGCACATTAATATCATTATGTGAACCGGGCATACCAAAAAATGCATGCCATATCCATAGATCATATGAAATAACTGCTTCTAAAATAATAGTTGGTTCACGGATGTGACCGGAGTACATACATTTCCAAGCTGCGGGACAATTTTTCCACTTCCAATACATGCAATCAATGCTTCCCAGCATTCCTGGGAATCCTCGTTGTTCACCAACTACAAGCAATCGGCCTATATCATTAGCAATTGGAGACCTTAGATATTCTTCTGAAAAAACAGTTACTACTGTCTCAGTAAATTTTTTTAGGCTCTCCATTGCGATGCTTTCACCAATACGTATGTATTCATCCATAAAATTTCCAGTAACCCCATATGCCAGCATTCTAAGTACTGCGGTGATTTTTTGCATAGAAAATAAACCGAGTCGGCAGGCATTATCTCTTCTCTAGACGAAGTACGGGTCGTAAGACTCTACTTCATTTAGAATATAAAAAAATAGGGGACGATTCATCCGAAATCTCCTTTGAAATAGATTCGAGGGATATACTGGATTTTTAGCAAAGTAATCACGAAATAGACGCTCGTGTCCCTGAATATGATCACGTCGAATAAACTTACGACGTTGGCTATTGCCACGTCGCCTCGATGACTGTCCTCCATGTTTTAAACATCGCTACCATCTTCAGAGGATGCGTATGTCAATAATTTGAGAAAGAAAGTACGAGTCATTTAATGAAAGGAGTAGGAGATCAAATGATACAATAGAAGTTTGGTCCTATAGAAGAAATGAGGCTTAAGTTTGCATATTTATAGAGGAATTACTCCTATCGTTACACATAGGAGTAAAAATATTACCGTTTGAGAAAAGATAAAAAAATTTACCGTTGGAGAAAAAATAAAAAATATTACTGTTGGAGAAAAGACAGAAAATATTACCGTTGAAGAAAAGTTGCTGAAATATTACCGTTTCATCCAATTAAAAAATTTTATCATCAATACGTGACTTTCGATTTTTCATTAGAGATATTGAGTACTTTTCTAATTAAATTTGTCATCACGTTAGAAAATGTACTAATTAACAAAAAAAATTTATTTTTATAATACGAATTTCAATTTAAAAAAAAATACTGTATTGGATAGTCAAAATCTCCAATAAATATTTAGTAGAAAGTGATATTTGAAAAAAAAGATAATAAGACAAAAGAGTTAGTAGTTAAGATTGTAAATGAAAGAGAGAGAAACAAGTAATAAAAAAAATAGAGAAATATTTTTTAAAAGAATAGAGATAGGGATGGGGAATGAGATGAAGGTTTTTAGAAGATAAACAAATTTTAGGAATAAATTTGAGGAAATGAGTATTTAAGTTAAATTATAAGGTTGGAGATGTAAAACCGGATGGGGATACTCTAATAGATTGAATATAAACGCAATTTCAATAAGATATTATGTTCACAAAAATAATGGAACTGTAGACACACTTTAACGTCATAAAATTTGGATTGATTTGATTATACAAAATCAAACTATTTTATTTAATCTCATTTTATATAATTATTATAATTTTTTTAAATTTTCACGTAAAATATAATAAATAATTTAATATTTTTAAATTTTAAAATAAAAATAATATTATAAAAATATATTATTTAACTTTCAATAAAATATTTTATTTCATTTAAATTATATAACTAAACAAGACCTCCATGATTTTTGGACAGTTTTTGTTGATGACCAGGCGAACGGTATTCATATGATTTGAAAATTGAATATAAATTGATATTGTTCAATAAATGATTATTATCGATCAAAGAAATAATTAATTTTCGTTTATTTTTTTTAACATGAATTTAATAATTCTTTTCACTCCCAGAAATTGTAAAAATCGCCGTACACGAACTCTAGAGTCACAACACGTGTCACCTGTGCACGTCTGATTTATCAAATTCCATTCTCTAGCTTTTTTATTTTTTTATTTTCTTAACCAATCTAATTTCTCCACACGACTGATTTCCACATCGGTCTCTCTCTCTCGACTCTCCGTGCGAAAACAACGGGCTGTCTCTGTTCTGTTCTAGGGTTCTTGAGTCCAACAATCTGTGTATTCAATCCCTGAGTCATTCTTCAGCTCTCTAATCGAGTGGAACTTTCTTCTTCATCGCTCACCTTCCTCTGGTAAAGCTTAACTCTTCAATCATAGTTCTTTTTTTTCCCCTTCATTTTAACCGGATTCTGAATTATTCATTATTTGATCTTGAAATATGTGTTATGCGCTTTCCGCGTTTCCAGTTGCATATTATGTGACAAAACCCTAGGCCTTTGTTCCGGCTGTGGAGAACTTCTAGTGGAAATTTTCAAGGGAAAAATAACGCTTTAAAAGAGTTTCAAGATTCTGAATCTGCTGCTTCATTTGTATTATAGGCTTTCCAGTCGTAAAACTTAAGATAGTTTTCTACCAGTTATTTCAGGTAGGGTGCGCTGTGTTACTTTTTTTTTTTTTTTTTTTTTCATTCTTAAAAATATTCGTTACATTAGTTTAAATGGTGAGGAATGTAGGATTATTAGTTCGATTTAAATTCATTTTACTCGTTTTCTTGGGAATAGAATGGACAATGCCTTTCATGCTGTGGTGATCAGTAAAATGAGAAAAAAAATACTAATCATCATATAGGCATCAAGTGACTGGAACTTTTTTTTTTACTTATCGATAACAGTGAATGGAACTCCTTTTTCAATGGAAAATATTATGTGTTGCGCGTGCTTCGCTGTGCTTTGCTTGTTATTAACTTTTTGAAACATTTTAGAGTTAAGAGGTAAATACTGAGTCTGACAATCATCTATACGCATATAGGAAAACTTCCACTATTTTGTTAAATAAAGTGTAATTGAAATTTGGAATTAGTTGTCGACCGCTGGAATTTGCTGAAATTTTTCTCTGTGATCTCCCTGTCTTACTGTGGGATGCCTCTTTCAGGTTCTTCTGAGGGAAGAGAAAGCTAAGAAAGGCTAAGGCATGTGTTTGAGAAGTAAGTTTAGAATTTTTATTGAAAATATGCTGTACTTTTTTTCCTCATAATTAAGGAATTTGGAATTCCATTATACAATGGAGATTGTTATCCTTTAATTAAACTTGATCTGCATTCTAGAATAAACTTTGCATTATCTCTGTGGGATAGGCTGGAACCTCAGAAAAATTTTCACATTCTCACTTGATGGCAGTTTTTACTCTTCCATTTTACTGGGTATGGTTGCAGCTGTGACATACACACTAACCTTTACATGCACACGTTTTTGTTAATATTAAGCATGTGTTCTGGAATGTGTTTTAGTTCACATGGTGTGATATGAAGCACATGCAATGACTCTATGTTTCACACCTTCTTGCTTAAAAGAATGATTTGTATTATCAATGTAAAGATGTATTTATTATGCATTTGGAAAATGATGAAAACTGCTAGCATTTATAAGTGATGGTTTTACCTGTTTATGTTTCTGCCATTATTTTATCTGATAGTCTGGGTTACACTGTCCCTTCTGAATTGTAACACTTTATTTTTTAAGGTATAGGACATCCCCACGATATGTGAAACTTCTTCAACAGCATAATGAGCAACGGCGAATTTGACGGACTGGTTTTGGCTGAGAAATTGTCGAAACTTAACAATTCGCAGCAAAGCATTGAATGTATCCTGCAACGAAATCTCAATACTTATATCTGAGTCCTAGTCATAACATGTTTCATGGTTGATTGCTTTTTGGTTTCCTGTGTGGCATTCGTTTATAAATTCACCAGGCATATTGAATTCTTATGTAATTCCAAAATTTATTAGAGGAGGCATAACATGTTTCTTTTTTGTGGCAGAGTTAGCAATAGAACATAACTGAAACATATATTTGCAGTATATCTTATTTTACCTACCAGAATTACTTGTCTCCCTTATATATTTGGTTGTGACGTACCTATCAAAAAAAAAAAAAAAATTTGGTTGTGACGTCAGAACTGTATCTGGTTTTCCCCTAATTTATGGTTTCTTCTTACTGTAAGTGTGCTGCACATACATTTGCTGAAATGATCTTATTTAGTATCATGGGAATCGATATGCTTTTGGTCCATGTTGTAGGTAGTATTTGATCTCAGGTTTCTTGTATGGGATTAGAGACTTTACAAAGCTAGTTAATTCCCATACTTTTTAGGCATCATTGCAGAATATCATCTTAATATGTTTTCAACTGACAGAAATACCTCACCTTAAGCTACCTCTTATATTTCTATGTGAAGCTTGAATGCAGTATCTCACAAATGAACAATGGTTTAATTATTAAAAAGGGAAAACAAATTATGATTTTTTTAATTGATTACAGTATCCCTGCTAATGATGAGCTTGAATGGATCTCAACTCGTAATTTGGGTCTCAACTCTTAAGGTGATATTTTGATGTTGAGAGTTTTTAAAAACCTCATGAATAGTAATGGGAAGTTTTTAAAGGAGTTTTACAAGCTTTTGTGAAAGTGATGGGACCCATTATGAATATTTTTGGATGGAAAACTTTGTTGGGAAAACTTTGCTTCCCTTTTATACTGTAATTTGGATATTGTGGTATGTTTTTCTTTATATTTGCATCAGCTTTGTCTCGTTGGTGTATCTCTCATCGGAAGAAGGCAAAACAGATTGTGGAAACGTGGGCTAAATTGTTCAACTCATCTCAGAGGGAGCAGCGTGTTTCTTTTCTGTATTTGGCTAATGATATTTTGCAAAATAGTAGGCGGAAAGGCAGCGAGTTTGTGAATGAATTCTGGAAAGCTCTTCCTGCAGCTCTCAGGCATGTTTATGAAAATGGCGATGAATATGGAAAGAAAGCAGTAACCAGACTGGTAAGGCTCTAATTGACTATGAATCATCGTCCTTTAATTTCTTGTTTAATGAGTACCAGTTTGGGGATTCTAAGTATATCTATATATATATATTTAAACTTGGGCATGGTTTTGTAAATATTACAGTGACTTGCTGCCAATAAATGGCATCGACAGAGTTTTTATTTATTTATTTAAACTTTAGGAGAAAATTTCCCTTGGCTCAACCCTTTCTTTCATGAACAGTGATCTAATTAAGTTGCCTAACAACTGTCTTCCAAATATATGCCCCATGCAAAAAAAAGTTTGGCAAGAATTGCCATCGTATAATGGAGTAATTCAATTTAGCATCCACCCTTCTGTATTTCAAGCTGCTTCATGACTCATGAATGTTGCTTTCACCATGCATATACTCATCACTTCATTCATTGACTTTTTTATTTTTTTTTGCCGTTTGGTTTTTTTTTTTTGGGGGGGGGGGGGGGGGATTTTGGGTTTGTTGTGTTTGCTTGTTTAGGTTGACATATGGGAAGAAAGGAAGGTTTTTGGTTCTCGAGGGCGGAGCCTCAAAGATGAAATGCTGGGCAAGAATCCTCCTCCCCTGTCTGTGAGTAATGGAAAGAGTTCAAATCCAATCAAGATAGTGAAGAGAGATGCAAACTCAGTTAGAATTGTAAGTACTTAGCTTATGCTATCTAATTCTAATCTGTTGCCCTTTTGTCTGCATATTGATGTTGGCTATGGCTTTTTGGTTATGCTAACTACAGAAATTGGCTGTTGGAGGTCTTCCGGAGAAAATATTAACTGCATTTCAATCTGTTCTTGATGAACATTCTACTGAAGAAGCTGCCTTAAGCAAATGTAATGCCACTGTACATCATGTGGGTAAAATTGAGGAAGATGTTGAATGTACCTTAACACAAGGTAAGAGTTCAGTGGTGGGTTTTGATGTTTTGACATGCTACTTTCTTCTAAAAGCTCCGAGTTCCCTACCTCACATGATGATGATTGAAGGCAAATGTATGATTTATTTGCAAAGTTGTTTTAATAGAATTATTGTCTTGAAATACAGATGCTGTGCAGTATTAAATTAGAACTACTAAAATATAATTAAAGCTAGGCCCTATAGAAAATCTTATAATTGTGATGTTTAGTGACCTTGACTTGTGTGAGGTATGATGTGTAGGGTATGACACCTTTATAGGAAGGCCATGAAGTTCTTTTTTTACTGAAGTATATATTTGTTATTCCAAGCAAGTAGAGGTACATCAAGAATCAATGCTGATGGATAAAGAAAACCCGTTTCCACGTTAAAAAACAACAAAAACTTGAGCTAGTGCTTTGAAACCAGTGGTTTATCAAACAATAAATTGAGCTCTGCAGTTAAGTTGAACCAATAGGGCCCAAAGTTATAAAGTTATACGGATAGGAACGGCGTGAACTATTATTGCGCACAGATATGCAAGTGCAGACAGAGAGAGAGAAAGAGAGCTCCACCGTTAAGTTGAACCAATAGGGCTTCAAAGTAAAAAATAGATGGATGAGAACAGCAATGAACTATGATTCCACACAGATATCCATGTGCAGGGGAGGGAGAGAATTTGTAGGTTGTGAACAAAAATGTTGTTCTAAGTTTTTATTTTTATTTTTTATATTTGTTCTAGCCCATATCTGTTTGTCAGACATGCTTACGTGTTCTGCCAAAATGTTTTGATTGGGTCCCCCTTTTGTGGATAATGACATCAGGAAATCAGCTGGGATCTACTGTAGTGGATGAGCTGCACGAACAGGAAGATATTCTTAAGCAATGTGTTGGGCAACTTGAGAGTGCAGAGGCAACTAGGGCTACCTTGATTTCCCTGCTTAAAGAAGCACTTCAGGACCAAGTATGGTTCTGTTATTTTTAAATTTTCTGTAACTACTAGGAAAATTTATCATTTATAGCTTTGCTCAAAGAATCTAAATTTTTTCAGGAATCAAAGCTGGAATTTATTCGCAGCCAGTTGCAAGTAAGAATAAGCATAATCTCTGTACTGTCTCCTTTGAATTGTATAATTTAAACATTGAAACTCTAAATAATTTTGAAGCCTAAGATCTTCAACCATTTATTATTTTCTAATTTTATTTTATTTACCCTAAAAGACCCTTTAGTGCCGTGTCCAATCCATAAAGACCCTTCAGTTTTATGTTCAATCCTAGGAAAGATCCTGTTTAGCCAAATCATCCACTCCCATTTTTCGGGTTTTGTGGGACGGCTAAGGATAAAGCCCAAGGTCCGGATGGGTTTCGATGGCTTTTTATCATGATTGTTGGGATGTAGTGGGAGGAGATATTATGCAGGTTTTTTAGGAACTATACACCTTTGGCAAATTCGAAAATAGCATTAACGTGTCTTTTATTGCTCTTATCCCTAAGAAAGTTGGTGCTGTGGATGTGAAATACTTTTGGCCTGTTAGGCCTATTAGTCTTATAAATGGAGTATATAAGATTATCTAAAAGGTGCTTGCCAATCGCATGAACACAGTTATGAATAGTATCATTTCAAAATCTCAAAATGCATTTGTGAAGGGGAGTCAAATTTTGGATTCAGTATTGATAGCCAATGAATGCTTGGATTGTAGAATCAAGGAGGGCAGATCCAGGCTTTTGTGCTAGTTAGACATGGAAAAGGCTTATGACCATATTAATTGGAATTTTTTGTGCTATTTACTTGGGAGGTGTGGATTTGGGGATCAATGGATATCATGGATTAGGCATTGTATATCTATGGTTCGTTAATCGGTTTTGGTGAACGGAGCACTGGAAGGATTCTTTAACAGCTCTAGGGGACCACGGCAAGGGGATCCTCTCCCCCCTTGATATGTTTTGTTGTTATGGAAGCACTAAGTCGAATGTTGCGAGGGGCAATTAATGGAGGTTTTCTTGCTGGATTTTCAGTGGGTGGTTACTATATCTCACCTTCTCTTTGTTGATGACACACTTTTGTTTTGCGAGCCGCACAGTGATTATTTACAGTACTTGAGGGCTGTATTACTTTGCTTTGAAGTGGTTTTAGGCTTGAAGGTAAATCTCTCAAAGTCTGAAATGGTTCCTGTGGGTGGTGTACATAATATCCAAGACTTGGCGAATATCTTGGGTTGCAAGGTTGATTTGCTGCCTTTGAAATATCTTGGCCTCCCGTTGGGGGCTGTTTTCAAGGTAAAAACCATTTGGGATGGTGTGTTAGAAAGAATTGAAAGATGATTGGGTTGGGATAATTCCATGTGGTGGGTTGGGGGTGCGCAATGTGAGGGTCTTCAAAAAAGCACTTTTGGGGAGACGGTTGTGGAGATACCATAAGGAAGGGGAGGGTTTATGGCGAGAAGTCATAGATACTAAGTATGGGAGTATGATGGGGGATGATGTTCTAAGGAAGTTAGAGGGACACATGGTGTGGGCTTTTGGAAAAATATTAGAGCTGGATGGGGGAAGATTCTCCAAGTGTTTTAGATTTGCAATTGGAAGAGGTGATAGAGTTTATTTTTGGCATGATGTTTGGTGAGGTTAAAGGGTCCTAAAGCATGTGTTTCCCACGCTCTACCAGATTTCTTGCGACAAAGAGGCTGTCGTGGCTGACTTTGAATGTGAGTTTCTCGAGAGCTGCCCATGATTGAAAGTTGGATATGCTTGCTGATTTCTTTGACTCGTTATATGCAATATCGACGGGTAGTGAGATGGAGGATAGAATGATTTGGTATTTGAATGGAAATAACAAATTTTTGGTGCGCTCTTTCTACCAGACCCTCTTGGGAGTATCAAATGATCATAATTTTTCTGGGAAGGTTATATGGCAATGTAAAGTACCTTCTAAGATCGCTTTCTTTGTATGGACTGCATCGCTTGGACGGATCCTCATGTTAGATATATGAGAAAACGTGGTTTTATTATAACAGATTGGTGTTTTTTGTGCAAGAGTGATTGACAATTAGTGGATCATCTGTTGTTACATTGTGGGGTGGCCATGTGTTTATGAAATGAGATTCTTAATAGGACAGGGGTGGCTTGGGTCATGCCTAGAAGAGTTAGGGATTTTTTTTGAGAAAAGTAAGAAGATATATTCAAAAGAATAGGCAAAATGCCACGTTCAGTACAAAGAATGTCCTACACTACGTAGGATCAAAAGAAGTAAGAAACTCATGTAAATTCTGGCCATTAAAACTAACAGCAATAGCCCAAGTACAGAGAGTTCTAAAAAAGAAGACTTTCAGCTCCTCCCTTGATCTCTCTTTGTCCTCGAATGTCCGCTCATTGCGTTCTTGCCACACACACCACATAATGCATATCGGGATCATCTTCCAAATTGCCTTAATCTGGTTGTTGCCCCTCAAACCTGTCCAGCTAGCAAGAACCGCCACAACTGATTCCGGCATAACCCAACCCAAGTCTAATCTACAGAAAACCTCGTTCCATAACCCTCGAGCTACATCACAGTGTAATAAAAGATGGTCAACAGATTCTCCCCCCTTCTTGCACATACAACACCATCACCCTTCGTTTTCTCAAGTTATCCGTTGTGAGGATCTTGCCCAAAGAAGCAGACCACACAAAGAATGCCGCTTTGAGAGGCGCCTTGTGTCTCCAAAGCTTTTTCCAAGGAAACTGTGAGGGTTGCCCTTGTGTTAGAGCCTTATAGAAAACACGGACTGAAAACATACCTTTTCCCGACGGTACCCACCACAACGAATCTAGAAGCTGAGCACTTGGTTTGGTTGAGTACAAGAGGCTGAAAAAGGCTTCAAAAGTGTCCATTTCCCAGCCTTGGGCAGCCCTGCTAAAACTGATATTCCACTGAATTCGCTCCCCCATCACCACCATGACTTCCGCCACTGATTTTTCTTTGTCGCTTGCAACCAAAAATAATGTCGGAAATAAAACCTTAAGCGGGCAATTACCACACTAGGTGTCATACCAAAATTTGATCCTGTTCCCCTCTCCTAAACGAAGCCTCGTATAGTGATAGAAAACCTCCCATCCCTGTCTGATATGTTTCCACAATCCCACACCATGAGCCCCTCGCACTTCCTTAGAACACCAACCACCCCATAATTCTCCATACTTATTTTCGATCACCAACTTCCAGAGAGCTTCTGGTTCTCTGTGGTATCTCCACAACCACTTTCCGAGTAGAGCCTGATTAAAAATTCTCAGCTTTCTAATGCCCAACCCCCCACTCGAGATGGGCTTACAAACTTGTTCCCACCTGACTAGATGAAACTTAAACTCCTCACCTATTCCGCCCCACAAGAAGTCCCGTTGTAGTTTCTCAATTCGAAGTGCCACCCTTGATGGAAGAGGGAACAGGGATAGAAAATATGTTGGGAGGTTAGATAGAGTACTCTTTATAAGCGTAACCCGACCCCCTTTTGATAAGTACATTCTCTTCCAACCTGCTAAACGTCGCTCTACTCTCTCAATCACTGTATCCCATAACGCCACTACTCTCGAGGGGGCCCCCAACGGAAGGCCTAGATATGTCATGGGGAGTGTAGCAGTCTTGCACCCCAAAGTATTCGCCAAGGGTCTTAGACGCTGTACACCACCAACAGGCACCATCTCTGATTTGTCCAGATTCACCTTCAAGCCTGAAGCTACCTCAAAGCAAAGTAGGAGTGCCTTCAGAACTCTAACTTGGAGTTGGTTCGCCTCACAGAAAATTAGTGTGTCATCTGCAAACAACAAATGGGAAATGTTAATACTACCCCCTCCTGGGGTTCCAATCAAGTAACCAGTCATATGCCCATTTGCAACCAAGACTGAGATCATTCTGCTCAAAGCCTCCATTACAATGACAAAGAGTAATGGTGACAATGGATCTCCCTGTCTTAGTCCCCGAGTGCTATTGAAAAAACCTGTAGGGCTTCCATTGACTAAGACTGAGAATTTCGCCGTAGAAATGCACCATAGTTAGGGATTTTCTGGGGTGTTGGACAGGAATTAGGGGGAATACACAAATAGCTGCTGTGTGGAGAATGATTCCTCATTGCATTATGTGGTGTTTGTGGCTAGAGAGAAATAAGAGGTGCTTTGAAGACATGGAGTGTTCTTTGGATGAGCTGAAGTAATTCTTCTACAATACTTTACTTTCTTGGGCTTCGGCCATTATTTGTAATACGGAAAATTTTCATGACCTGCTTGTATCTCTCACTAGTACCTAGATGTAATTAGGCATGCTCCTTGTATACTTCCGGTGTAATTCATTAATGTCTTTATTTCAATAAAATTTTACTTTTACCTATTAAAAAAAAAGTTAAAAGTTATTGGATGAAAATTGAATATATCGAATTACATTAGTCATTTTCATTTAAGATTTTTTTAGTTTAGGGAAGAGTATCATTCTGAACTTAGCGTTTTCCATTGAATTCTTGTCTTCCCATTGACTCCTCATGTCTTGAGTTATTGAAGGGTGTGTCTCTTGCATGTCTTCCCGTTGACTCCTTATTTCCAGTGCTTCTCGCCAGAAATAATCTTAATCTTCCTCGTCCTTTATCTTTTAAAATTTTCCTCTCTTTATTCCTTTTTCATTCTCATCTCTTTCCTCTTTTTTCTGCAATTTCTACTAGAACTTAGTTTCTTTCTGTCAGCTCTTCCTATTCCTTTTTTTTGTCTTTGAGAATCGTTATGATGGAGGGAGATAGACATTTGAAGGTAGAATCGAAGTCCTTTGTGTTTTCAAAAGTGGGTGGAAATAGCATTCGTAGTTCCAAATATAGTGTAAGGATGGTCAAGTTTATTTTTCTAAGTGGGTCGTCGGCCTTATGGGTGGCAATGGATTTTTCAAAAAAACTGAGTTTGGGCAACGAAGTTCTCACCATTCATTGCCATGTTAATTCGAGGGGTTGTTTTTTGCAATTGGCAGAAGTTGGGAATGAAAGGAGGGGTTTTTTTGGTTATCCCTGAATGGTAAAGGATGTGAAGGATTTGCATATTTCATTTGTTTGGCTGCTGGTTTCAAAGCCCTTGTTCTTGAAGATGCAAACAAGGTGTTAGATTCTTCCAATCCCTCTGTGCAAACAAGGGCTTGGTTATGGGCTTTGGTTGTGGGTTGCCTGGCCCACACTCTATAACCATTTCCACTAAGAAGTCTAAAGCTGAAGCTTTATGTGCTGTTGGGCCGGATTTGATGAGTAAAAATCTGAGTGGGCGGAAACATAAGGCTAGTGGGCCGGGCATGAAGATTCTTAACACTGGGGGACAGATCCTTAGGCTTGTTTCTATTGGGTCAAGTTACCTAGCTAGTCGCCTTTGGGCTTGAGAGCTCTAAACCCGCCAGCGGAGGCTATGGGCACCTCCGCATCGCCACAGAAATAGTCGTCAGCTGTCGGTGACCCTCCGGTTTCCAACACGGTGCAGTTTTCAACTTTGGTTGGTGTGAACAAATGCGATGAAGGAACGATTTCAGCTGAGTTGGCTCAAAATGAAGTTTTTGCTTGTCCTCAAAGCAACGATGGACCTTCATTGCCTTCTGTTAGCCCTCAGTCTTATGATGTCGACACAACTTTGGTGATATTTTCAGATGTCACTGCATCTGTTGATGGTGAGAGGATGCTTTCTCCAATATATGATGTTATGATTCTCCTAGGGTTTTGTGTACCTTGAAGGAAGATGATGAGGTGCTTTTGGGTTTTTGGTCTTTAGAGTGGCCTGATCTGCAGCTGATTTGTAAGGAGTTTGGGGTAGGAACCTCTACAAATGGAATGGAGGATTTTGGGGATGAGCCTCTAGCCCTATATGTTCTTTGCCTCCAATGTCTTTATGGGGGCTAGTTTTCATTTAGACTGGGTTCTTTAGAAGGTAGATGAAATACGTGATTGTGTAGGGATTTCTTGTGAAGGTTTTGAATATTGGTTTAAGGCTTTTTTGAGGCGGGACAGCCTATTCTGGCTAAATAGCTGCTAAAAAGGAAAGGGAGATTAAGAGACTTTCTTGTCTATCAATTGCGACACAAGGGAAGGAAGTGCCAGTAGGGGAAGGCATGAAGATTGGGTGAATTCTGGTGTTTTGTGAAGCCTAAGATCCTTTCATGGAATGTTCGGGGGCTAAATGACCCAAGAAAATGCCTTCTGGTGAAGAATTTGATTTGGAAATGGAAGGTTGACATAATTTGTTTGTAGGAGCCCAAGCTGAAGTTTGTTGACAGAAATATCATTGCAAGTTTGCGGGGCTGCTCTTACATGGGATGGGCTTCTCTTGCTTCCAAAGGAGCTTTAGGAGGTATTATAGTGATGTGGGATAAGATAGCAACTAATTTGGTGGAGTATCTTGGAGAATATTTGGTGTCTTGTTCTTTCATAAATGTGGATGATGGTTTTGGGTGGGGTTTTGCAGGTGTATATGGACCTAATATTGACAGTGAAAGAAGTTTTCTTTGGGATGAGATTGCTGGTTTGTGCAGTCAGTGGGATGGACTATGGTGTATTGGAGGGGGCTTTAACATCACTTGGTTTCCGAGTGAAAGGTTAGATGACTCTCATATTAGTTCGGCCATGGCTGACTTTTTGGCACAAATTTTTTATTTGGATTTGGTTGATTTACCTTTGGCAAGGGGAGACTTCACTTGGTTAAATGGGAGGGCTTGGTCTAGGTTGGACAGATTTATTCTCTCTTCTTCCTGGGAGGAGCACTTTCCTGATCTATGCCAAAAATGCCTTCCTAGGCTATGCTCTGATCATTTTCCCATTGTATTGGATTGTGGGGTCTTCATGAGGGGTGGAGATACTTTAAATTTGGACAGCACTGATATAAAGGACCATATTGTTCACTTTTATAATAAGCTTCTCATGGAGCAATATCTTTGCAGACTCAAGGTTGAGGGGCTGGTTTATTTGATTGATTAGTCTAGTGCTACTTGGTTGGAGAGAACATTTGAAGAGGATGAGGTGCTTATTGTGTTAAGTGGGATGGACAAGGACAAAGCACCGGGCCCTGATGGCTTCACATTGGCTTTCTTTCAAGATTGCTGGGAGATTATTAGGGAGGACATCATGATGGTTTTTCTCGAATTTCATGAACGAATGAAATTTGAGAAAAGTCTTAACATTCATTGCTCTTATTCCAAAAGGGTAGGGTGTGTGGAGGAAAGAGATTTTCGTCCTATAAGTCTGGTGAGTTGGGTGCACAAGATCATTTCGAAGGTTTTAGCTAATCATTTGAGTGTAGTTATGGGAAAGATCATCTCGAAGTCACAAAATGCTGTTCAGGATTGGGAGGTGGGGGACATTACCGGATTTTATAGTGTTTTATATGCATTGAATTTAAAGGCTGGAGGGCAAGGATAGGTTGGTTGCTTTGGATTCACTCGGGAAATAAGAACTTTTCAATCAGATTCTTTTATAAGGTAATGTCCTCCCATTCTTCTATTGATTTCCCTTGGAAGAGCATTTGGAGAAGCAAAGTACCTCTTAAGGTTGCTTTCTTTGGTTGGCTGGCCACCCATGGGAAAATTTTGACTATTGACAAACTGAGAAAGCGCGACATCATTATAACGAATTGATGTTTTAGAGCATTAGCATCTTCATCAGTGCATCTTCAAATTTTGATGAATTTACTTAAAATCAACCTGCATTAGATTCATCAAATGGGTCTTTGGGAAGATTTGAGCTACAGTATTTGTTGCTCTTCCTTCAAATTTGAAGGTCTACTATCCACATTCAAACTAATATTTTATTCTAATTTTAATAGGCAATGGTTTTATTTTATTTTATTATAAATTAGTTGGGAATCAATTATTTAAGTACTAAATTAAATTATTAATGTACATATGGTTAGTATAATTACAAAATATGAAAAAAAAATTAAAAAATATTATTATTAAAAAAATAATATTATATTATTATTTTGATGAATCTAATGGCTAATCCAATATGGAATTATAGATATGAAGGTTTTGGATTTATGAAAAACTTGGTACTTTTCATCAAATTTTGAAGATGAATTTAATGAGTCCAATGCTAGTGCTCTTATGTGTAAAAGAAATGGAGAATCGGTGAAACACCTTTTTCTTCATTGTGATGTGGCTAATGCTTTATGGGTTGAAGTCTTTAGGCTTGGTATTGCTTGGGTAATGCCTAGGAGGGTGGTAGATTTATTTTCATGTTGGAGAGGAATTCAAGGCAATCGACAAAATGCGGCTGTTTGGAAGATGGTGCCATTATGCCTAATGTGGTGCACTTGGAATGAGAGGAATGACTGTTGTTTAGATAATAGGGAACGTTCGATAGGAGGGTTTTGAGATTTTTTCTTTCATACCTTGTTATCTTGTGCTTCGGCTATTGTATTAAATGTGACTAGCTTTAATGACTTTTATGCTGCTTTTCACAGCAATTAGTTTGTAATTAGGTTTTTCTCTTGTATACTTCCTATTACTTGGGTTTTGCCTAATTATGTGGGTTAATAAATTCTTCTTACTTATATAAAAAAAAGTCTTTTAGTTTTCCCGACACATTTTTTTTGTTTTTTCACCATATGCCTCTTTAGTTTTGCAACGAGTAATTCATAAAATTTATTGACTTATTTATTTTATATCTTAACACTTCCTCTCATGTGTGGGCCAAACTCTCCTCTCAATGAGTGGGTCCAACACATAAAATATTTAATTAAATGGAGTAAAGTGGAGAGTCAGGATTCGCTTAGGACTTCTGCTATGATACCATGTGAAATCACTACTTATCTTATAGCTTAAGCTGATGAGAAGAGATAGATTTTGTTATTTATTTTATATTGTTAACACTTATAAAAAAATATTGAATTTTCAAATAACTTACTGTCTCTAAGTTATTACTATCTACTGTCAGAGTTACTTTGACACGCTATATAAGAGCTCTTGGTTATTTTTCCCACTCAAGCAAAGTTGTGAGTTTTCCTATCACTAACACATAGACAAAGAAGAATAAGGGTAGAGAAGATCAAGATGCTCAACCAAAAATTTGGGAAATGATGTTCTAACATTGTACTTTTTTAAAGATTGTATTTATTGTATTATGATTCAAAGTTTGTTAACTAAGTTATATACAGTATTTATTGTTTAATAAGTTTAATGTTCTTGCGCATCATGCAAGTCTACAATTGGTTATTAGATAAAACACATATTTCCACGTAAGTGCTAATTGGGCACCAGCAAGCCATTCCACACTTTTGTGAAAAGTGCCAGCCAAAGGGGCCAATATCTCTCTATATGTATATTGAGTAACATATATTAAGAATGGTAGGAATAATTAGAACAATATTAAAATACAAAAATTGATGTAATAATTATTTATATGATTAATACTTAATATTTGACAATATTTAGTAATGCATTTGGGTTTGATTTGTAGAATGAGATAAAGACATAATAATCAGCAATTATGTAGAGCTGATATTTTTTTCCCATTGTTGTAGTCTAAGATAAGAAATTATACAATGAGGTTGGGATTGAAGCTTGTGTTTGGTATGAATTTTGCCTGACACAAAGAAGGCGTGTGATATCTGAGGTAAATGAAGGGGCAAAGTTGGCTTATGATTTTTTTGAATAACACTATCTGTTATAAATTATGAAACTTTTCCCACTTCATCAAAAAAATAATGAAACTTTCATCCACAGTCTATATCCAATACTCTGAATATATTTGTATCTAAGACTTAGCAAAATTGTTTTGTCCAAGAATGCTTGATTTAAAAATTGATGAGAAGGAGATTGTTGGGATTTTCACTGATGAGGAGAAGGTAAGTAAGATTATGGTAATGAACCCCTAGGGGTTGGCTCAAGTGGTAAGGGCCTTGAGCTTGGGGGTATACTCCCCCCAGGTCTAAGGTTCAAATCCTCTTGGGTGCAAACAATCTCTAGGGGCCATCAGATTGGGGGTTTTTCTCCTTGAATTAGCTGAGGTGCACTTGCGGGAAACTCCTTGTCGATGGCCTATGCACCCCCAGGATTAGTCGGGACGTTGTTCTTGGACACTCGGTGCCAATAAAAAAAAGAAAAAAGATTACAGTAATGACTGATCTGGAAAAACTTACTCTTTTGGAGGAGATTTCATAGCGACAAAAATCCCAAGCTCTTTGGCTATAGGAAGGAGATAAGTGCACCAGATTTTTTCATAAGAGTGACCAGCTCTCATAGAAGGTTTATTGCTATTGAGGTGCTGCATTCAGAAGGTAATATTCTTACGGACAGATATGATATTAATGAACACATTGTGCAGTTTTTGACAATCTACTTACGGAGCAATTCCCTTGGAGGCGTAAGGTTGGCGATTTGATATTTGACATGATTGATCAATCGTCTGCTGATTGGTTAGAGAGGATGTTTGAAGAGGAAAATGTGTATAATGTGTTGAAAGGAATGGAAGGTGATAAAGCGTCGGCACATGATGGTTTTTCAATGGCTTTTTTGCAGGTCTATTGGGACACTATCAAGGAGGATGTTATGAAGGTTTTTTTTCGAATTTTACTCGCATATGAAATTCGAGAAAAGCCTTAATGCAACTTTCATAACCCTTATTCCGAAGAAGACCGAGTCGGTGGAGGTGAAAGCACCATTAATCTTATGAGTGGAGTCTACAAGATTATATCCAAGGTTCTTGCCAATCGTATGAGCACGGTCAACACGGTCATGGAAAAAATTATTTCGAAGCCACAAAATGCTTTTGTTAATGGGAGATAGATTCTGGACTTGATCCTTATCGCAAATGAATATTTGGATGGTAGAATTAGATTCGGCATCCCAACTATCCTTTGCAAACTTGATATGGAGGTCTTTAATCATGTTGATTGGGATTTTTTACTCTGCATCCTTGGTAGATTTGGTTTGGGGAGAGGTGGTGCAATTGGATGAATCATTGTCTCACTATCGTTAGATTCTTAGTACTGGTCAATGGTACTCTCGAGGGTTTTTTCAACAGCTCCCGTGGTTTGAGCTAAGGAGATCCTCAATTGCCTTTTCTATTTGTTTTAATTATGGATGTTTTGAGTAGAATGTTGAAAGATCTTTCTTGTTTGGCTTTTTAGTTGGTGGTTCATCATTTGAGAGCGACAATGTATCTCATCTTCTTTTCGCTGACAATACTTTAATTTTTTGTGAGCCAGATCCTAATCATATTTGATCATTGAGAGCTATCTTGCTTTGTTTTGAAGCTGTTTCCAGCCTTTTTATTTTATTTTATTTTATTTTATTTTTATTTTTATTTTTATAGCTAAGCTGTTTCCAGCCTTAAGGTGAATTTATCCAAGTCTGAATTGGTACCCGTTGGCTTAGTTAATTCTATTGGATACTTGGCTGACATCTTGGGTTGTATGGTTTCTTCTTTGACTTTAAAGTACCTCGGTCTTCCATTGGGGCCCCCTCATAAATCCAAGTCAATATGAGATGGTGTTATCGAAAAAATTGAGAATAGATTAGCTAGTTGGAAAATGATGTCTCTCTCCATAGGGGTAGAATCACTCTTATTAAGAGTATATTATGCAACCTCCCTACGTACTTTCTTTCTTTATTCCCTATTCCTCTTGGTGTGGCTAATAGAATGGAAAAAATCTTTCGTGATTTTTTGTGGGGTGAACTTGGAGATGAGAAAAAGTTACATTTGATTAAATGGTACAAGATTTGTTCCCCTCTATCTTGTGGTGGTTTGGGGATAAGAAAGCTGAGTATTTTCAATAAGGCCTTACTTGGGAAATGGCTTTGGCGATACCATCAAGAAGTGATGCTTTATGGAAGACTATGGTCGATGCTAAATTTGGGAGCACTTGGGGTAGCTGGATATCTAATGAAGTGCGTGGTTCGTATGGTGTGGGGGTTTGAAAATTTATTGGGAAGGGCCAGGAGGATTTATTTTGTAATTTTAGATTTATGGTGGATCGAGGCACTCGGGTCAGATTTTGGTTTGATGTTTGGTGCGGTGAGGTTGCTCTTAAGGAGGCTTTTCCTTCTCTTTTCAAAATAGCATTGTAGAAGGAAGCTTCAGTTGCTGATCATATGGACACACTTCAAATGGTCTGCTGAAGTGGAATGTGCCGTTTATAAGAGCAGTTCAAGATTGGGAAGTGTGAGATATTTCTGACTTATACAGCACCCTGTACGCATTTACTTTGGAGCATGGTGTAGAGGACAAACTGTTGTGGATTCATCCTGGGAACAATAACTTCTCAACAAGATCCTTTCGTTTTATAATGCTTTGACTTGAAGTGTATTTGGAAAAGCAAAGTGCCTCTAAAAGTTGCTCTTTTTGGTTGTGGTTGGTTGTCCTCTCATGGAAAAATTCTGACCATAGACAAGCTGAGGAAGCGCAGTATTTTTCATAATGGATTGGTGCTTTATGTGCAAAAGGATTGGAGAATCAACAGACCATCTTCTTCTCCATTGTGACGTGGTGAAGGCTCTTTTGGATGATATATTTGTAAGGCTGGACATTTCATGGGTGATGCCTAAGAGGGTGGTGGATATCTTGGCTTATTGGAATGGAGTACGGGGAAATAGTCAAGTAGTGGGGGTTTGGAATATGGTGCCTGTGAAAGAGAGGAACTGAACAATGCTTTGAAAAAAGAAGTTCTTTTTTTTGTTTTTGTTGTTTTTTTTTTTTTTTTGGGGGGGGGGGGGGGGGGGGTTTAGAACTTTCTTTTATGGGCTAATTTTAATGATTTGTATACTTCTTTCTTTGCTAGTAGGCTGTAATTTGGCATATTTCTCTTGTATACTACCTGTGTACTTGGGCGTTGCCTAATTATGAGGATTAATAAATTTTTCTAAGAAAATTTTCTCCAATGAGTTGTTTATGGAAGAAGATTTTGGGTGATTTTCCCCAATATGCACATGTATACACTTGTACAAGCATGCACATGCACATATATACACTTGTACAAGCATGCACATGCACATATATACACATAATCTACTTGGTAAATACTACCACAAATATGCATATAGGTCTCATGGGCATGGACAATATTTGCTGGAGTGAAGTGATAGGTCTACAAAGAGAATTACAAAAAAGTACATTACAAACTAGCGTTGCTTGATATGGCAAGTCGCATTTATTTTACAATAAAAAAAGCTTTACAATCGAGCTTGCAACATCAAGCCATGCCTATTTATAAGGAAGTATATCTGTAATTCTTTTTATGGATCAAACATTTTCCTTAACTGGAACCTCAGACTTGTCATCAGGATTATGACATGGTTTTCTTTTTCGTGGTAATCTAATGTGTTCCAGCATAAAAATTTGTTATTTATCTGCTATGTTCGGCATTTTTTGTTTTCTTAACAAGGCTCGTTCATTCATAATAAAAGTCAAGTCACAAAGTCATATGTACATATAAGCAACATTCTTTAGGGTGGGTCTTTTCCACTATGGAAATCTAAGAGACAAAGGAATTAAATTAAGGGGAATGCTTCCATATGAGAGAGTGGAAGCTGCCCATTGTGCAATAGAATGCGCTCATTGATTCAAAGATCAATGTATTTTCCTGGTTTGCCAGCTTTCAAGAGAATTTAGCACGCTCCTGATATCATTGACTAGAGGATAGATTGTCCAGTCTGAGCTTTTGTCAAGCTCATTTACCGCTTGCAGAACCACAAGAGAATCTCCTGCAATAACTAATTTCTTGATGTGTCTAATCTGGGCTTCTACTAGACCGATGTACATTGCAGTGGCCTCACCTTGGTTTGGGTTCTGGCTATTTATGTGCTTTGTGATGACAAAAATAGGAGTACTGTCTTCTGATCTGAAAATTGCCGCTGCCGTACTACATGTATTTCTTAAGCCACATCAAAGAATAAAATGTAATGTCCTTGAGGTGTAGCCTTCCAATTGTGGCCTTCATTAACTAGTTTATTACCCCATGCATTGCAGTGCTCCTTGTAAATCTTTAATGTGCCAGAAATAAAGCTATCAATATTTGGCGTCAGAGACTCATGAACAATCTTATTTCTGAGGAGGCAGATGCTGTCCATAGCATTAACGGCGAAAATTTGAAATTTATGCTCATCACTACATGGGATGTTTAATTTCTCTGAAGGGGAGATTATGTATTCAATGCAGTGAATGAACTCGTCGTTTGCAAAATGAGCTTTAGCCTATCCTGAATCTTCACTTTACAAATGTTTTTCCAAACCTTTTGTTGATTCTGAGAAGTGTTTTGATTGAGAATAATGGCTGCATAGGCTGACTTGACAGAAAAGTTCCCCGAAGAATGATGAATCCATTATTTAATTTTATCCTCTGATCTGTGATAATTCGTTTGGGCTAAGGGAATTTTCTGGATCTCTGTCATTGTATCAGGGTGGAAGAGAGCTTGAAGAAGAATGGTGTTCCATCTTCTTGGTTCCTCCATTGTAAGCTTGGAAACTGCCATGTGAAGATCTTTTTCAATGGACATGTCTTTTTGATCAGGCTGGAAGTTAGTTTTGGTAGAAATCCAAGGATCCGTCCAAACTTTTGTGCTGGTTCCATTGTTGATCTGGAAAAAAAACGCTTTTCTTAAGAAACTCGTTTTGTTTTAGAATGCCTTTCTAGACCCAAGAGTCAGAGATTTTTGGGAGTGTAAAGAAGTTGGAATTGTTAAGATATTTTCCTGACAAAACGTTTTTCCAAATGGCAGTGCTCCCATTTATCATGTTTCGGCCTAATTTGCACAATAAAGTTTTATTGAAATCATACGTCAATCTTAAACCGAGGCCCCCTAGGGATTTAGGCTTACAAATGGATTTGCAGGATTTCGATGTGAAGTTTTTTGATTTTTCAGGAGGAAAACCCCAACAGAATCTGGAAAAAGCTTTATCAATCTTCTTGGTGATTGTCTTCGGGATCAGCAGAGTAGACATGGCATAAGAGGGAATAGAACTAGCATCAGAGCAAATCAACGTGGTTCTACTAGCTTGAGATAGAACTTTTGCTTTTCTAGTTTCTCAAAAATCTTTTCTTGAATTTCTTCAAAATGTTTTTTTTTTTTTTTTTTTTTCGTTTGAGGCTTCAAAAGAGGGGGAGACCCAAGTATTTGATTTTTGATGAAGCGATTTTTTACCTGAGAATATCTTTTATCTCAATTTTGTCCTGAGGCTGTGTGTTATTACTGAATTGAATGGATGACTTGTTGGTGTGTTCTTTTACTCGTATATCCTAGATTTATTTTCAGTATTTGTTCTATGTTCTTACTAAATATGTTGTGATTTTATATTCAGTAGCTACAATGCTGGGATGAAGACTGGATTTTTATGGCTGTGTAGGTTGCTCAGGATCGAATTGTGCGAGCAAGCAATATTAGGAACAGGCTGACATCACCCACTGTTCCTGGCCCCGCAGCCACTACCATGAACCCTGCAACAGAGGGAACAAGGGTTGCAGAACAGAATCTGCCTTCAGTTCAACCGACCAGTACCCTGCCTCAGCCTCCACTTTTGCAACCTGTGGTTTCTTTTGCTCCTCTTAGAACTACTGAAGAAGAGAACAAGAAAGCAGCAGCTGCTGCTGTTGCTGCTAAACTTGCTGCCTCTACATCCTCTGCACAGATGCTTACCTCTATTCTTTCATCCCTCGTTGCAGAAGAAGCTGCCTCCAAGAATGGTAGCATAAATTCAACTGCATTTACTTCAGCACTATCTATGTTCCCTCCAGAAAAACGGCCCAAACTTGAGAAACCAATGCCTGCTCCTGACGTTAGCAGTTCCGATGTCAGCAGCACAACCTATTTTACCCCTCTACAACAGCAACCAATGACCAACGTGGCATCTGCACCATCAAGTAGCTTGCAACCCACTTCACAAGCCAACCAGATGCAAGGTCCCTTTGCTGCTCTACCACCACCACCTCCTCCTCCACCACCACCTTTATCTTCTGCAACTCCGGCAGTGAGTCAATATGTCCAATCTGCTGGTCTGGTTGTGATGCCTTACGGGTATGGAGCAAATACCCTACCCCCTCCACCTCCTCTTCCTCCACATGTTGCGATGAATTTGGCAAGGCCTACCACCCAGCCTGCTGGACAGGGACAGCCTCAGCCTCAGCAATCACAGCAGCAGCAACAGCAACAGCCAGCCACTGGAGGATTTTACCGGCCAGCAGGTATCGGATTCTATGGGCAAAGTCATCAACCAACACCACCACCAGTACCTCGCCAGTGAGTTTCCCTTGAATCATTGAGCCACAGATATTCTGTGGGGCCTTGAGTACCTGGATTATGGGCAAAGACATCAGTGTCAAAAACTTGTAAGTTCCTCTTGAAATCACGGAGGCTGGATGGCCACTGAAGAGGGCATTGTGTTGTTTATGTATATTATTAGAAAGTTAGTGATGTCTTCTAGACTTTATCCTGCATGCAACTCTCCTTTAGATTTCACACCTTCCCAAGCCCAATAATTGAAAAGGATCCCTTGATGCCTGCAAACCAGGCGAGATGGTGCTTCAATTATTGTCCTCAAGTATCTCGCTGCTATACGGACTGGCATCGAATCTTAGGAACAAAGAAGGTGACCGGTCTCGCTAATGTTTGCAATGCTTCCGACAATTGCATGTGCCTTGCACTGTGTGTGAGGGCGAACCCCCGCCCAGCTGCCTCCCAGCTGCCTCCACAGAGCCGCTACTTTAACTGACTAAACAATACCTGGCAACCATTTCGGTTATTAGCTTTCTTTGGATGCAGCCTCTGGAAAACTATCATGTAAACTTCACCTGTGTTTATCAGACGCTACCTTTTCAGTTACTGTTCAAAAGTAACAAGATTAAATAGGTAAGCTATTGTAATTATAGTGCATTAACTTCTGGTGCAACTGTTCTCAGTTATAGTGTCTTCTTGTAGGATGTGGTAGGAAGAAGCCAATTAGGCTGTGTCTGGATTTGGTAGTTAGAAATTGTTTCTTATGAATTTGTCATTTTAAGAGGGAAGCGTTATTCGATCTGGGGATTGGTCTTTAGAAGAAGCACGTATATCTCTTCAAGAGTTTCGACCTTTTCAGTACCGATTCCCAAATGTTTGAATAGGAATAATGGAAAATATTTGCGCTCAACCTTGATAATATGGGCCAAAAATTCCTTTTCTGAACATTGAGAGGTACAGCGTGAATGATAGTATGACATATGTATATCACATTGACTAAAGGTTCCGTCTTTCCTGAATTGGGATTTGGATTTGGATATTTTGAGGTGGCTTTCAACTACGCACCCAACAAACATACTCAAAGATGCCTTAAAAGTGGTCATTTTCGTGTAAACCTAACATGACGATGAAGGTAAACATTATGAAATGTAATCAGCTATTTTGAGTAATCCCTGTTAAAGATACCTTCTGAAGAATGGGTCATTTTCTTTTCTACTATCTAAATGGCATTCATGAATTAAAACTGATCACTTTAGTGCCATGACTTCTTGCAAGTATTTAGGCGATACGTCTTTGTAAAAGTTCCTGTCTTTTATTTTTCATTTCAAGAATACCTTACATAAGCTTTGATCTGTTAATGTTTAAATCGTCCAAGGTGCATTTATGTTGCCTAATCCAAATACATACTTGAGGATAAAAGCTTTGATCTGTTGAGGATCCAAAGACCATGAATGCCTTGGTACGACATTCTTCATTGTCAAGTCCAACAGGCCTTCCGTACTTTTTTTTTCATTCCTCTAATTACTTATCAAGAAAGAAATTGAATTTCACGAGCGACAGTACTAGTTTTTTATTAGCACCAGATTCTAGGAATAAGTTCAGAATAAATCCAAGAGTGACTGAGTTCTGCTTGGCATTTCTTATATAAGAATTTTGAATTTTAAAATTAAATATTAAAATATTATATTTTAATATTATTATTATTTTAATATTTAAAAAAATAAGAAAAAAATTAAATTATTTATTATATTCTATATAAAAATTTAAAAAAATTATAATAAGGAGACGAGACATTTATGTTTGAAATAAAAATTCGCCAAACAGTACGGTGCCCCAGAATGCAAAATTCTTTCCACTTGATTGCAAGAGACTGGCCTGCAATACCCATATCAATATTCAATAGTAATCTCAACTTTTGGGAAAACAGCACTAGGGTCCCATCTAGAGGAAGCAATGCTCGTCGTAGGTGGCCAAGCAAATACTTTGACAGTGAATTTTAAAGAGTTGTTTAAAACAAATCCAGAACACAAGTAGATCAATCCAAGGATTCACAACTACTTAAAATAATGTAGTGGTAATTGCAATAATGACTTTCCTTGTTCAGTAATTGTTTGACATAGATATGCAACAAATTGCTTACTTTTCTAACGAAACTCCATACTCAACACGAAGTGATATTGCCTCATTTACAAACTGATGGGAAAGTCAATATATCTCTTAAGAATCCAATCATATTTGAAGACCTAAACATTAAAACGATAAAAACGTAATGCAAGTTCCACTTGGATGGTGACTCGTATGCCAAAGCCAGCCTGCCCAGTAAATGCTATATACAATCCGATGGGAAAGGAAATGAGGGCAACCTTGAATTTCGTCTGGACATGCTAGCTTTGGTGGCTAGGGAGATAACTCTTGCTTAGCTCAACGGCGATTTGAGTTTAAAATAGTAAGCATGCGTTTTTCATGCCTCGTTTTCTCCCATTGAGCTTGAGCTTGTGCTGAAGTTGGAGTTTGAGTTGAGATTAGGCAATGAAATATGTTGATGGTTGGGCCATAAACAACGTTCAGGGGGACATGGCATGGGAGCTGGGTGTGCAATGAAGGTAGGAATATCATCTCCAGGCATCAGAACCGATACTCCACTTGTGTATACAGTCATCTGCAGAATTGAGGAGCGGCAAATTGTTAGAAATATATGGGAAAGTGGAGTTTAGAAAGGGCATAATAAACCAAAACATGGGAAACAAAGCAATGTGCCAGAGCAGCTATAATCACAAACCCAACCACCCTGGTCGGATGAGGTGAGTTGTAGGTCAGCCAAAATGACACCAAGAGTAAGTAAGACAGGAAGTAGGCGTCAACCCGAGCATATCTTACCATACCACTAGCAATACACAAAATTGGACGGAAAATCTACAATGGCAGTATTATGTTTTATGATGCGCACCTTATATTTTTCAAAACCAAAGATAAGAAGACATCAGTATTTTTTTAAATGAGATAAAAAGATATCAGGCTTCCAAGAGGATTAATACGAATGATGCAATTGCAGGCGGGCATGCAACCTAGACGTATGGTTAGACATGGCCAATGGCAACTTCCGATAATAATCCACAAAATTCTCATGTATTAGAAACTGATGAATCCGTTGAAAAGTATAACCAGATCCCAGTAAGCTTCTAAGAAACATTATCAGGAGGATGGAACTACCGCTGGATTAAATCCCACTGCTTTCTAATTTGCTACAATTAATACATTGTTTCTTCCATATTAAGCTGACAGGTTGAGGCATAGTTGGGGAGGCTCAATAGTCCCCATCATTAGCAGCAATCCATGTTGCGACCCGTGAAAATGAATCATTTAGGGTCATTTAGCAGTCTGATTTACTTGAAACATAAGTTTCAAAACATAAACAGAGTGAAAATAAGTACCAAACAACATTAGACATTTAGCAATCTTACTCTTTTATTTATTTGGACTTAAGATAAGGTAGCAGGCAGCAACATTTTTCCCAACTGGCATGCATGTGCTCTTGCAATTGTTCCTAGTTTTATGAGTTCGAGTTCTATAGTGCCATCAGGCATCACAAGTTTCTTCAAATAACCTCAACTTAGAGACCTTGGCTGTTCTTTTAGTCACCATCTCTCTAGCGAGGATAACGAGTGACCAGCAGTGATTTATATTTTTGAAATTTGACAAAATTGGTTTTTCCCAACCGACAATCCTTAAAACCTGGAATACGCTGTCAGTACCTTAACTTTGGTCCTTTTTCGAGTTCTATGATGTAAACTTACCATGGTGATCTTCTGCTCTATGTACTCAATAACCAGACGTTACAGACCTCTAATTCACCACATAACCCATTTCAAGTTGGTCTGGATAATTTCTAAAACACTGGAATTGTCCTTTATGGTTGATAGGCTAGACCTATGTTTCTGTTCCAAAAGTTGAGAATGCCTCTTTCGTAGGCTATGTCCCACATACATTAAAAAGGTAATCCACTAATTGAACAAATAACATGGATGAGTCTGTGGGCCTTGTCTGTTCCTTGGAACGTTTATTATATATATATATATATATATACAAACATAAAGTATAAGGTATACCAACAATGGGTTGCACATGAAAGACTCCTGATAGGATCCTCTAGACATTTAATAGGATTCTTCAATTTAAATGCAATTATAGCACACATAATATCTTCGTGTATTGTTTTCTTTACTTAATGGATCTAGCTGGATAACAAGTTGACATCGAAAATTGGGAATAAGAAAGCACTAGACTTGCCTACAAAAAAATACAAAAGGTTGACTACCAGCCTCAGACTCAGGGACTGACCATGCGGGTGTCATAAATATTGGTAGTGATGGAACTCGATGGATGCCATGTTACCAGGTGGGTCTTAATTCTAAATACATTAGTCTCACACACTCTGCCTTGGGACCAACCGCCGACCACTCAACAGAAAACTACTTGTATGGGCCATTCCCCAACAATCGTAAGTAAAAGACAGCAGAGTTCTTTATAGATGAAAATGGGTAGAGAACGTGAATGAGGATAAGAAAGAAAATTTAGCATCGGCAAATGGTAAGCAATGGTGTAAATACATGATTTTTTCAAATTGGTTTTGGGGACAATTAATTTGGTCTGGGAAAAGAGTTGGCTGAAAAAACATGAGGAACATCTGCATAGAACCATATAGCTGACAAGAAGCAAAGACATTTTTGGTGACTGAACAGTACAAGGGGAGGGTCCAAATTTATTGGTCAGGGATGATCTTATCCCACTCACTACAGTGGCCTGAATGATTAGACATTTCCGCAGTAACAGCTAATCTCGTGAATAAGAACAAGACTGGGTGGACCTTATGAAACAGGAATTGCAAAGAGCCAATGAGGAACGAATAACCAAATAACGAAAAACAAAAGGGAACACTTGGAACCGAGAGCCTGAGACACAAAACAGACAAAAACAAAAGCAGAGAAAATTTAACTAATAGAAGCAGATGCTTCATTAATAGTAATTCCCGGGATATGGTTACATTTAGAGACAAAAGGTTTTTTAGGGCGAGCACGTTTGGAAACAAAAGACTTCAGTTAAAACTCCAGAACTATCTGACCAGTATAAATTTTAATTTAAAGAAGATAACCATAAGGGAACGCAAATAAGGCAGAATGTCTGACGAATAATCATTACTATTTACAGAAAATAAAAATAACCGACCAGGCCGTCAAGAATCAAAAGAGGCATTCTCCATTTCCCTGGTTATGCCTAGTGTCGACTGAAAAAAGAGAAACCGGCATAAAAAGGGAACTTTCAAACATCTTTTAGAAAATCAAACGTGACTAAAATAAGTTACCCACTTCCAAACCAAAATGTAACTTAGAAAGTAACCATTGAATTTGAAGAAAAAAGTGCAGAGGTTGCTTACTTTGGGAGATGGGTGACCGAGCTTGGCATTGAAGCCCATCTGGGCCTCAATGTCACGGTGGCTATGGCCACTGGACGGCGAAAGAGCAGGTGAGGTGGGTCTGAGGAACCTCTCAAAGATGGCCATGACCAGGAACATGGAGATGAGAATGGCAGTAGCAACGAAGCCGAACGACACAGCATTGACAGAGTTGTCAAAGTGCCTCCAGTGCTCCTCTCTCTGCACGTTGTTCAATGGAGCCCCAATTGGTGCCCATGCATACCCGTCTTCTTCCCCCATTTTCTTTCTTGTTTTCGTTTTTCTTCTCAGCTTCCAATTCTAACAGAGTTTCGACATGTTTACGTGGTCCTTCTTGGTCCTGGGAGTGCAGTTTCGGAGCGAGCGAGAGAGAGGTTTGGACTGTAGTGAGCGTTGTGGCAGTACTTATAAGGCTTTACACTATTACCAAAGCGTTGGTTGTTGGAGTTATAAAAATTTGTAATTTCGGCCTACGAAAAGAGGAGCCGATGGCTGAGAGAGAGAGAGAGAGACACAGAGGCATGTGGGCTTCGGACATTGGGGTCTGGATAGCTCTTTTTAGTGGGGAAAAGTTTTTTTTTTAATCCAAAAATAGGAGTGACATCAACGGATATTATAACCTTATTTTTATTTTAAATTAGATTTAATGGGTAACATGAAATTATATTATTTTATAAATTTAATTTTATGTAATTATTTTATATGTGCAGCACTTTAGATTGTTATATAGCAGCTTCACATTCAATATATTAGTATTAAATAACAGAGGATAAAATAATAAATTTACATTTTTCAATAGTGTAAAAAAGTGTAAGGATGCTGTGTAGATTTTCTGCTAAAATTAATCTTATATACAATTTTTAGTTTTACAAATTTCATGTATTCTTTTAAAAAAAATTATTATTAAAATATTTTTATATAAAATTTAAATTTATCCACTTTATTGAAAAAGAATTTACATAACCTTGCACACCACTCAAAATATAGGAAGCATCGGTTTCTTCTGCCTTGGCAGTATATATCCTGGTACAAAAAAGTATAATTTAAAAGGAAAGGTGAAAAGAGAAGAAGCTTAATGATAACATAAAAACATTGGCAGAGATAAAGGGAAAAAAGAACAATAATGTTGCTTAGCCTAGTTCACATAGTACTGTAGCTTTACATTGTAGTTTGTACGATGCTGAGCAAGATAAGAAGCTTTAAATTGTAAGTTGGTAAACATGTTTACCAAAAATTTAGAAAGATTTGTCTAGAAACATCAAAAGTATGCAAAGTGTTTGAATTTTTCTTTTCCTTTTCCGACTACATTTTACATGAGGAGATCAGGGCCACAAAGCTTCCATTAGAGTTTTTGTTGAACATTGCTGGCTTGTGTTCAAATCAGAATTCGACCAGCATTAAACAACTTTTCAGTTTTCAAGGATAATTTCACCAATTTTCGACCAACATTAATGTACCAGACAGTATGCATTGGTAAACATATACACACAACATGCAAGCATCCAAACAGTCAAAGGTCCGAGGAACATCGTTTCCACTTATCTTCTCCTTTTGTTTTCCTTGAAACAGACCATCAAATAATTAACTTTGAAGGTTCTCCCACAGAGAAACACCAGCAATTGCCTGGGCCATGCCAGCTTCCCATTGCTTACTTTTCTTTTTTTTGTGGTTACCCTTAAGGGATCCAACTTCCAACCCGGCCATTTGCTTGCCCCAAGCTTTGGACTTAAGTGCTGGCTTATCTTCTCTCCAAAATTATCAAACCGTCCGACTCGTTTTGTGTAGAAGTGATCGGCAATGCTCAGTCAATACTATCTACTGCCTTATTGCAGAAGGTCATGTGTTGGGAATTTGAACCTCCAAATTCACCCCCTCAGGATCTATCCTTTGCAGGAATAACAAAAAAAATAGAGAAATAATAACAACACAAGAAATTTACGTGGAAACTCCAAAACAGGAGAAAAACCACCAGACCCAGAGAAGAAAATACACTATGTGAAAAATTATTACAATCACATAATTTCTCTCCTCACCCCAAACACACCCACAAAGCTTTCCCCACTAGAAAAACTCTAACTCACACCTCTTCCCATTTTACAAAAAATGGACAACAGAGGAATTTAACTAGAGTCAAAAGTTACTAGCTAAGCATTTGACTGGTGCACTTAACCATGAGGCTAAACCTCATTTTTATAACCCATGAGTCTTGCCTCTTCCTCACTCACTACCAATGTGGGACTCCAAAGAGCAAAACTCAACAATCTCCACCTTGCGACTTTGACTGGTCCCACAGCCAAGCTCCACCTCAATGAAGATCTTCATAGCTTCCGCTATCATGCTTCACCATAAAAGCATACTCACTCAGAATAAACCAATTCCAAGCATTTTACTTCGGCCCATGTCGAAAATAACCTTGCTGAAAATTATGGTGTAACTTCCACGTTTGGCTTTCCTGGAAGTTCATCAGCCATCGACATGAATTTCCACCACACACCCTGCATCAATGCCAAACCAATGCCTGTGTGCAAACTTGTGGACCTGCTAATATTAACACATCCTCTATCATGGCAACTTTGGGAATTAGCAGCATGCCATAAGGATGTACATGTCTCATTTTTCATGGAGAGAGACACAACATTAGCAAATACCAGTATCTCCATTTACTGACTTGGAGCCACTTGCCGAACCAGCTTCTTGTACTAGCCGTTTCACCAGTCGCTAGAATCACTGCTGACTTCAGGGGTTGATCTGCCCTTCCACACCTTGTGTAAACCAATTTCTCCATCTCAAATCTGATAAGATTTGAAACCCTACTTCCTGATATTACTTTGATGAATTTACCGTAGAAATGAATAGTACCTCACTAAGTCAGTTCCCAGGAAAGATTGGAGGGTCACAATGGACACACTTAAAATTTCCAATCTCCTAGACAGAACCTCCTTAGATTGTACGTATCCATACTACCACACCAAAAACTCTACCCCACAAAAAGAACTTAGTGGCTCTGATACCAATTGTTGGGAATTTGGACCTCCAAATTCACCCCCCCTAGGATCTACCCTTTGCAGGAATAACAAGAAAAATAGAGAAATAATAACAACACAAGAAATTTACGTAGAAACTCCAAAACAGGAGAAAAACCACCAGACCCAGAGAAGAAAATACACTATGTGAAAAATTATTACAATCACATAATTTCTCTCCTCACCCCAAACACACCCACAAAGCTTTCCCCACTAGAAAAATTCTAACTCACACCTCTTCCCATTTTATAAAAAATGGACAACAGAGGAATTTAACTAGAGTTAAAAGTTACTAGCTAAGCATTTGACTGGTGTACTGAGGCTAAACCTCATTTTTATAACCTATGAGTCTTGTATCTTCCTCACTCACTACCAATGTGAGACTCTAAAGAGCAAAACTCAACATCATGTCCTTTCTGATGAAGTTATAGTTTGGAAGTTGGTCTCAGAGCTTTGTGGTAAGCTCCAAAAGTCCAGAAAATGTGCAGTTACCACGGTAGCAGACAAAGGTCTGCAGATTACATGGGAGTTGATTCAAGTGGGAAAAAAATTAAAGTAACGATAACAGTTTGTTTTTTTTTTTTTTTTTTCTCTCTCTCTTTTACACATCTCGAAAATGGCAACACATGAGGTTGTGGCCCCAAGACCGGTGGTCCAGTGGAGACCCTGACTAGGTCTAAGGAGAATGCCATAATTACGTGTCGTCTGACAAAGCAATTCGTGATCCCTCGTGGCGCTCACATTGTATATTTGTAACGTTGGCTGTCCTTTAAATATGCTACTTAAAAGTGTTTAATAGTATATTTTATTTTTTAAAAGATTAAAAAACACATGTAAATTTATTAGTCATAATTTTTTTAAAATATTTTAAAAGATTCTATCAGCCGTAAATATAAAACTACATTTACTTGTTGAACATTCTATAGGAAAACATGATTTATACATCATTTGATTAAAAGCACACGCAAACGCTGAAGATGTGCCCTCAGCATTGACGTTATCCAGACCTGTAAATAAATGGACAGAGAATCTTTGATTCGTTCAACATTGACGATCAGACTAACTGGGAACAAAGATGGATTGGCAATTTATGGCGAAAGTACTGTTGAGAGGGCATCCCGAAGCAGTGAGCTCAGACACCCTAGCTAGTAGCTACCTTCAAAGTTGGAAACCCTATTCCTCTGTGTATCACTCTCTCGCACATGCATCATGTCGAGGTTTGTGCCATTGTCCTCGTGGACCCTTTGGATTTCAGGCCAAAGGACCCCACCTGTTTCCTTTTTGTCCACGTATTAATCCAATTTCACTCTATCGCCACGTGGCATGGCTGGCACGGGTCGGGCACTGGGGAGGAAAAGCATTAAAAAAATAAAAAGAGGTAAGAGACCGTCAATTCTCATAACACGACGCAACACCAACATATCAGCCCTCTCAGTGTCGGCCTTTGCAGGTCCTAACCAACATGTGAGAAGACCCAAATCCTCGAAATTGTCCCCCACTTCGACGGCCAGGATTTCGCTTCACGGGACACGAAATCTCGGCCCTTGGTATGGGTGCCTATAGTCAAAGTCAAACGGATGAAACGTCGCACTCAGAGATATAGTTGGTACGGGGGATATAGGGAATCTCGCGCGTGCGTGGCTACAATCGCACGTGTGGTTGCGTGTCTAGGTGTAAAAATTGTCAAGCCAAGCTCTCCCTCTCTCTGTGTCTTTCTCTCTGTGTGAAGTTTTGAGGTGACAGCGAATAGAATGGATGTAAAAGAGTGTATGGGTATGTCAGAGATGGGTCAGGGGTCAAGGGTGCAGGGAGTGTGAATGGGATGGGATGCGTGGCGTAGCCGTGGGAGCGTGAGCTCATGGCTCACGTGAATGATGGATGTTTTAGCAGCTGCATGCGCTTTCTCTTCTTTTAATGGTGGTAAAAGCTTGACATACTTGACCACTTGAGAGCTTCCTCGGCCGGCCTTGAATGGGGGCTAACCTAACCTTTTGAGGCTAACCCTATAGAAGCTAGTTAGCTAGCTCTTACCACCTATACTACTTTAGTGACCCAAATCATTTTGCGGGGTGGGTGCACTGCATGGGGTGAACGGGTCCTTCTCTTCCATCAGGGCCCACCTAGACATCAACCCAGGTTGGGTTATTGCATGCCCTCGATCTTAAGCTTCCTGAAGAAGGTCCTGAGCCAGCCCATTTTAGGGTTTTATTTCTTTTGGTAAACATTTTAGGGTTATTAAGATAAGTGAAACGAGCTTAAACTTATGTTAATCAACTTTAAACTTCCCGTTTCAGTTTGTTATCATGTATATATACTTCTTGCATTTAGCTTTTGGCAAGGGACAGAAGCTTAATTTCGAAAGAGTTATAGGGGAGCATATGGGACATGGAAAGGGCCCAATTGGGGGAATTAGGAGAGTAAAGAGGAGCAATGACCTGTTGGAGACCAAGTTATAATCATGATTTGGGACACTAACGTTGTAGCAATTAAGAAAGGCAACTGTATATGTTTGAAAGATAGACAAGTGGGACAGATTAAGAATTAACCAGTAGTTTTCTTTGGTGAAGATTAATGAAATGTCGAAAGTAGACCAATTAACGAAAGTATATCATTATATGATTTGAGATGTCACACTAAGTAGTATTTTCTAATTTTGGACAAAATCATCAAAATGCCTCAAAGAGAGTTCCTAGCTAGCTAGTGGCTTTTACTTTTTGGGTACTATGATTTGGTTCTGCACTAGAGACCTTATAATAAAACTGCATCTCTTTATTTATAGAGTTAAGAGTAGATCAGCTCTTCCCTAGATCATTTGAATTATCAACTAGAGTACTAGTGGTCAATGATACATTGATAATATATACATATATATATATATATATATCCTTGTGTTAAATGTGCACGTAAATATGTAGTTGAGCATTTATCCGAAGAACCAAGATGCTACATTACAAACCTGCAAGTGATTTAATAAGCTGAAACGTTACAAACATTATAGTGCTTATATAAATTAACTTATTTAGCCAGCCACTACCATGCATGTTATTCTTGGTGGCTGCTGCTACTTATAAATTAGAGAATTGTTAGGTTGACAAAACAATTTCATAAAAACAAAATTTATAAACTGATATGGTTGAATGTAATGTTAAATTTTAAAATTTTTTTATAATCTGACTCACAACGTCAATTCACGTCAGAATGTTAATTTTATTTTTGTAAAATATTTTTTTTGTTAACCAAACATTTCTCATCAATTAAGTTTACTGGGCTTCAACGACACCACAATGGCTGCAAAGTTCTTTCAAGCCCACCTCTTCCATTGGCTCAAGGCTCCTCCACGCGTTGCTTAGTTGCTGATGTGTCAAACACGTGGACCCTTGACATTGTTCTTGGTAACTCCCCAGCCACCCGATGGCCGGTCAAGAAATATATACGGGTTCCTATCGGTGCCATTGTGAGGTAAAGCCTTTGATTTCGCCGCCAATTTTCATTGTTGGATGCAGAACTCAAGGAATTAAGGTCTCCTTGTGACCCATCAACTTCGTTCCATATGTTAACCTTCCCGTCATAGACCTCAATGTGCATTTAGGCAATCTCCACAGCTAAATAGTTTCCCATCCATTGTGACAATTTGATTAGGTGGCACATCTAGTTGCCACATTCGTTGTCTGAGGTCCCACTTCCCCACTTTCATGTCGTACACCTCGGTCGAACTACGCAACACCACGTTGAGCCTCGAATTCGAGTCCTCTTCCTCCATAAATCCTCCAACCACGTAGAATTTACTTTGTCATGTCACTCCCACACACTTGTACCTCAAAGTATTCATATTAGGCAACGAGGTCCACACGCCGAGTCTAGGATTGTACATCTCAGCCGACGGAAGACCCCTTGCACTAGCCAAGGTGGATTTCCCACCAGCCACATAGATTTTGTTATTATGAACGGAGCATGCAAAATCATAACGTGGTGTGCCTAATGGTGCACATCAGGACCATTGTTCGGACCTAACATTGTAACACAAAACCCAGGGTAGGACTTGAACATCCACTTCTACAAAGTCATGATACGAATCATCCTATGCGCCATAAGATCTTTCTTTGTGGCACAACCTCCCACCAATTATGTAAATGAAGCATGGTCTTAAATACTATACCGTACCGGTCGGCACGGTTGGAATATGTTGTACCAGTTACTGGTCCGGTATAGGTATTGTACCTATTTCGTACCAGTCTAAATATCAGTCGTATCGGCCGATATTTCAGCCTATACCAACCTACGTACCCACTACATGAGAAGTGGACTTTTGTGACCAAAATTTAATGATCAAAATGACTATTTTAGCCTTCACTTTTTTTTTTCTTTTTTTCAAACTACAAGTTTATTTTTTAACTCTCAATTCATACTAGACTATTTATAATTTATATATATGTATTTATGTATAAATTATTTATATATAAACTATTATTTTAGAATATAATTTATATATATTTATACATATAATTTATTTATATATCGACTATCCTGAAACGGTACATGAAATGATATCAGTACTAAAATATTTCGTTCCAGTTTCTTGATCGGTACGGTATTCAAAACATTGAAATGGAGTCACCTGGAGAGACCATTGCAAAACCCTTCAAAAAATGGTTGTCAACTAGGCCAGGGATAGAGCTAGCGTGAGTCCATTTGTTACTCGAGACATTGTAAAATTCTATTGAATTAGATCTGTATGTATTGGGGTATTGCTCATTTGGGGAAAACACGGCATAAACTTTAAAGTTGGACACACAGCTTTCTGGTGATGGTGGTAGAATAACTGGTCGTGGAGGGGAAGGGAGGGAACCTATTGGAGTAGTGATCAGGGAGCTGACTCAACTGAACTAGCGGCCCTAGGGTTTTTGTCAGAGTGTCAAACAATCAATCCGGAACTAAAACAGAAAGAGATAAGGGTCTTATAGACGAATTCATTGGAGAAAACAAGGAGGGCTGTTTGTGAGCATCGATCATGATTAAAATGATGAAATCTATATATATTTTACCTAGAAATAACTGATGAATAATTGAGGTATGGGTTGGAGGGATCATGTCCCTTTCATTCATGCCATCCATTTTTATTGTAGAAATATGGTTTTTCGAAATGATCGATGACCAACCAATGGATAGTTAAACAACATTACTTGGAGGGAAATTTTGATGGCTTAAAAATATACATAGTTTAATCTCCCAAGTTTGTTCTTTTATGTATCAGTCCAGTCCACATTGTCAGCAGGATGAGGTCGAGAGGGATAAAACTATAAGATGTGATAAAATAATTTTAAATAAAAAATAAAAATTGAATAAAATATTATTAAAATATTATTTTTTGATATTATAATTATTTTAAAATCTGAAAAAGTTGAATTAAGATTTAAAAAAAAAATTATTTATTATATTTTATTTAAAAATTAAAAAAAATTAGAATAAAGAGACGACGGAACGAATTTGCGAATCCAATATTCTAAATTTAGAAAGAAGACCATTTGTTTTAGGCTATCAAATGCTATGTAGTCTACCTGAGAAACAAATCATAAGATTGAGACAAATAGGTATAAAATAAAAATTTAGAATAAGTTAGTATAAAAATGTGATATGTTGTCAGGGGTATACATAGCATATCTTTATTTTTAATGGTTTCACTTCTAAAAGATATGCAGAGGGAGATGGAGGCTAGCTAGGTAAGCTACCCCAATAAGCCACTCCCTCTGAAAAAGCAACGAAAAAGATTTCAGGAGCAAGTCCATGTAAGATACTGCTGCAGGAAACATGCGCCAAGGTCTAAAAACCTTTGGATTTCAGCTTTTGTTCAGCCAACAAACATTCGGCTCTAGGAGTTAGGTCTGCCTATCTGGAAATGTGAAACAAGGTTCCTTTTTGAAGGCACCAACTTAGATGTATGGGTAAAGTGCAGTCTCCTGGGATCTCATATCTTTATCTGCTTTTCATCATGTACATTTTGAAACAGTTTAAAATAAATAAATATATATTATATAAAGCTGTATTGGGGAACAAACAGCAACAAGGCACATGACAAAAAGAAAGCCAAACCACCTGACATGATCAGTAATATTTTATGTTTGCATATCGAAGAAGATGATAAAGGTGCATCTCATGGCAGCACTAGCAATATTTTGAGTAATATTAGACATTGCACTTTCGTCTTATTTTCATCTTATTTGTAATATATAATACGCTTATTATTAATGAATAATAAAGAATCAACTAATGGTGATAAATGTATAACATATTATATAGTAGGATAAAAGTGAAATAGTATTATGATGTATGAAATTTTCCTCTCAAGCACTTCAACACTAGTGGTGAGTTGCCCTAATGTTGATAAACATATTTCCATCTTCATCTATACCTTTTTATGTGCATGTCATGCATAGTACTGCTCCTGAACGTGCACTGTTTGTGACATCTTAAAGGGTCTTTGCAAATGGTGCGTAGCCTACAAGTACGTAGTTTTCGTGTCAAAATAATGCAAAGAAGTTAGAAACGAGAGTGAAAATAGACAGGAGAAGGTATGTGTGGAAGTTCCAAACCATCGAGGAAGAAATAAGAAAACTAAAATTAATCTGAATAGAATAATTCTATTCGGCGGACATAAGGCAGTGAATGTTCAGAGTGGCAATATCAAACAGTTTGGGCTTTCGCCAGCCAACACCTAGTTGTTGTAACCCAGCCGAAAGAGGAACCCAATGCCAAGTGGCGAAAAGCCTGATCAATGAAAAAACATCAAAGGCTAGCTAAGGAAGCCCAAATCCACATAAAGGTTAAAAAAAAGTAGCATAAATAAAACAGTCCACATAGAGGAAACCAATGCCTAGGACAAAGGCATCCTTGTCGACAAGAATGACAAGTCATCTCCATGGACCCACATCCCAAAAGAAACTACAATAGGTTCGCAGGTAGTGTACTACAGAACTGAGAGCCAATCTTTAAGGCCCAAGCACAGAGAGAGAGAGAGAGAGAGTTAATGCGGGGATAAAAAGCACAAAAGGATTTCGAGGTGAAGACAAAAGCAGAGAGCTCATAAAAGAATATTTTTTTAAGAAAAAGAGAGTAGAAATTAAAGATAATCAAGGTGACCATACGTGCCTCTCACATTACATTCTGTAGGAGGCCAAGCAGTTAGGAGCAAAAGGAGAATTTGATTTGATCGATCACTGCTGGGTTCCATTGCCGATATAAAGACTTGACAGAATGGACCACAATCCACATGCGTTCTGGCAGTGAGAAAACCCTTCACCGAGAATTGGTCTGCATAATATTGAGACAAGGGTTGAATTAAATCAACTTTAAGCGGACAATATGCTTAACCTTTTTTGTTATTTTCTTTTTCACATTTTTGGAAATAAAATTATAAAAGTGAACCCGGATTTTTTCCTCTAAATACCCATCTCTGTATTGCCGGTTCTAACCTGTTGAATAGTGTTCACGTGTCAACGAGTTTTGAGAACAAGTTGAAATTATGTAATTTCAATTTTTAAAGTTAATTGTTAATGTTAGTGTGGACCCAGAACTTGATTGATACGGTTAGCTGAAAAATCATAAGGAGGTTGGTCTCCAGATCGAGTGTATCCCGGGAAGAAAGGCTGAGCAGAAGAAATTAACATTTCAAGTGCCGAGGATTAAGGATTCGTTATGCTATCACTACAAGACCACATTCTGATAGTGAAAGGACCTTACAGCACGACCGTAGAGAGGCTCTCTGCCCACTGCATCCCTCTCCTCTATATCTCTGGCTGATAGGAATTTTAGTACCCCAACGTCATTCCAAAAAAGTAAATGACTCTGGGAGTCTGCAGCTGAAGCCGTGCAGCTTCTTTGAAAGACCAAACAGATCATGTTCCTGGTTTCCAATAACCCTTTTCCTTCTTCTGTACTACTCCCCCCTTTCCGGGCTCGAATCCTTTTTTCTAGTCTTCTTATTCCCCACTTTCTGCACCAAAACACATTGGAACCCATTCTGTTTCTATCTCCCCCCCTTTCTATCTCACAGGCCCACACTGAATTTTTAACAGCTGCTTCGAACTGGTGAATATAAAAGCAGACTTTGCTAACACACCAAAGCAATTTGCGAAAAGAGAACTCTGTTTTATATCGATACTGCTATAGCCTACATGCCTGTGGGTATGGGTTTGGGTGGAAGTTTGGAGTGGGCGAGTGCTTACAGTAAGAAGCAATTCAGAAGCCTATTCTGGAGGATGAGAGCATCAGTGAAGAAGGCCGTCAAGAATGCAGGTAAGCAGCAGCTGAAGTTCCAGTACGATCCTTCCAGCTACGCTCTTAATTTTGACGATGGCTGCGTCCATTTGGGAAAGGGAGCAAATGAACTTAAACATGCCAAATTTCAGGACTTTCCAGATATGGGAAAAACTTCTTGGGTTTATATCGTCTGGGTCAGAGTTGAGTGATCTTGTTTAGGGAGACACAGCAGTTTCATGCTATTTCATTTTGTTTCTTAGACCTAATCAAGGTCTGCATCTTTGTGTTTTGTTTTGTTTACGTTTTTGCCTCGGTAAGGAACACAGTTTTCGCGATTCAAGGAACATTACTAGCCTCTAGATAGTGAATGATTGTAGCATTTGACTTGAGATCGGAGTAGTTTGGTTGCGACTAACATGTCCAAAAAGGGTAGTTTTTACAGTCTGGATCCAAGTTTTCAACAATAAGGCAGACAACAAAACGGCAAGAAGTACGGAAAATTTTTGAATGAGCTCGAACTCATCTTATTTTTTTTCATATACTGGAATGTTAAAAGAAATCTTCAACCACCTTATAGCATTGAGCTAGAACAAGAGAAAATATTCAAAATTATGTGTACAGCACAAGGCCACCGAAAAGCTTGTAGCAAGGAATTAAATCCAATGTGGATGACATGTAAAGGACAACGAGATACAGTCGATTTCAGATAAAAGTACAAACATCATGTTTCATTACAACGAACTTGACCCATTCAATCTAGAAACACCTAAATCCTCCACCCATTGAAGTCACACCCGTTTTCAGATGGCAGGGTCTTCAAGCGTGGCAGTGGACAAGTCGTTTATATGCGGATAGGCAGCCTTCTCATCAAGCTGATTTTGGGCCCAGATCAGCATCTTTAACAAGCTTGGAAGCTTTGGATCTGTGGTTCAGCCAAAATTATACAGGAGCTATTTACTTGGATATTTATACTCGAACAAGATTCCCGACAAAATAATAGATAGAAGTTGGTTCATCTAAATTAGGAATACCCCCCAGAAAGCATCATCTAATTGGAAAATGACATCACTGCTTACCCCAAAAAAAAAATGATCCAACTCCCAACAACCGAAGTTCAAAACTTAATTTCAGCTACTATTCTCTTACATTGCTTGTTTTGATATAAACATTTTAAGAAGCCTTTATGACAAAATAATTCGAAACTGAGAGAAGGAAATAAGAGTATAAGTTAAAAGCATCAAGGACTAATGTAAAATGTCACTGAAAAACGGTTGTCATTCCCTGTTCAACGAGGTCTTCATTTCCATGTAGATTATGCCTGGTTTGGATAGCAAAATCCTCCCAACTCATCTCATTTCATTTTATCTCAATATCCAAACATCACAAACATAAACACTTTTCAATTTAAAATCTTCAATTTTTTTATCTGAGTATTACCTAATCATTACAATTTTTCCAAACTTTCAAACAAAACACCAAAAACAATTCAACTTTTTCAAATCCCAAAACAAAAATAAAATTAAAAAATTATATTATAATAATATTTTAATCTTATAATATTTTTATTAAATTTTTTCCCTCTCCTTTTCCAAAACCCCATAAAACATATTAAGTCAAATCATTTCATTACTATCCATAGATCATCTCATCTCACCATCCAAACATGCCACAATCTCTGCCCTATCAGAACAACTTGGTAATTTTGCTCCAAATGTTCATTTAAGTGAAAGAGGTCCAAGACTCGAGAACATCTATATTTTGTTGGTCACAGAAAATCTTGACAGGAATTTTGTTTTACCGTTTTCTAACTTGACTCAAAGTCTACTATTGAATCTAGAAGAATGAAGAAACTTGCTTCCAAAACATGTGACTTTTTGCAGCGAACCATAATATACTAATTCCAGACCCTGGTATTCTTATTACTATTAAAGATAAGATGGAAAGTGCACTAACCTTTTTCGTGGCTCTGGCTAGTAAGGATGGCAGCATTCACCTCACTGGCAGTCTTTAGGCGCTGTGAAATGTCCAGAAGTTCTCCAACAGGACAGTTGGAAACATCTTCAAAAGCAAGAAGAGAAACCGTCCTCTCCAGCTCTTCTAAAAAGCTTTGCTGCAGACAACTAATTTTCTTAGCCAAGTATTAGCTCTAGTTGTATACAAGTAAACAAACTCGATCATCAAATAGTGGCCACAAATATAGTTCCATGAAGACAAACCTATCTATATATTTGGAATTATATTTTGCCATTTCAATTTCCACAATTATCATGCAAAGACTTACATGAAAGGACTTGTCCAAAAGAAAAAAACTAATCATTATGCAAAGAAAACGACAATGAAGTTCTTTATGAATGCAGTAATACATTTTCTTCTCCCCTTGGTGCAAGCTCCTCCTGGGCAAACTCTAGAGCCTCTTCTACTTTCCCATGCCGAATTAATTCTATCAACCTTTGCTGTTGAAGATGGAAAAACAACTGTGGATTGGTATCCAGTATCTGCATATAAATTTCCACATGATAAACAATTAATTTAGGAAAACCAGAAGAGAGAAGAAAAGCTGAAATCAGAAATAATTGGGCTCTATGACACAAACTATGAGAAAATTTCTGAATAAAATCTCCAAGATATACCACTTAAATAGGTTCTCAGTTTAGAGAAGAGAAAAAGTTTGCCCAACATAATTCTCTTCTCAGGTTCTAGTTTAGCGAGGAGAAAAAAATTATTCTCAGCAGCAAGTTGACACAAGAAATACAAAACAGCAGATTAATCATAGCAATTGTCTAGAGAAGAACATTCCAAATTTTGATGGTTTTTCGTTTTTTCTGTAATACCACAAGAGTCACATAATATGGGCAGTTGTTTTGATGGATTTCATGTGTTTTCTAGGTTCTGTAATACTCAACTATCGGCCTCCTTTGTGTAAAACGAGATGGGGAACTTGGATATATAATTGCTAATATTTTGGAAGAGCCTGTGGCCTCTCCCTTTCTCAACCCTTTCCAACTCTTGCCTCCCCCTTCATAGTTTTTCAGTTCTCTTATCTGCCCTCTTGCCTTTCTATCTCTTCCAGTTCTTCTCTTCTCTCTTCCACCCTGCAATCCTTTCAAGGTTTGCTGTTTCTCTTTTTCTCATTCCCTTTCACTATCTCCAACCGTCAGGGGCATTCTCTCTACTTTTTCTTTACTTTTTTACGATGAGATACATTGCTACAAGACATTCTCTCTACTTTCTCTACTTTGAAAAAATTTATCTTTTTTTATAAGATGAATTTTAGTAAAGAAAAAGGTTGTTCCCCCAATACTTTTTTGACCGGTATGCAAGAGATATACTTGAGAAGAAAATGTAAAAAAGATCAATAAGTTTTGGAAGCTAGAGATAGAAAAAGAAAAACGGTTGTGGACCACTATCCAAAGATCACTGCCCATCGCCCCATGCAAAGAAATTCACTCTCAATGGAAGGGGCTTATTGTGCCAAATGATCTTCGAGGGAATAGGAGTACAGCCATGAGAGCATAACATGTCAAAAATTTCTACTTCAAACACTCCTTTCTCAGAAGGGCTCCAAACAATTTTATCTTCACCATCCCGTCTCAAACTGTTGGAGTATAATTGATTAAAGAATGTTGTGAAAAGATCCATCTCACAGTCATTAGCCTTTCTGACAATATCAAAACTCAACTGATGAAATTCATGAGCTGAAAATACTCTCCCACAAATGCATCCTAGAAACATGCCATACCAAGAGAGCACCTTTCAACTATTATCTCCTCACCACACATCACACCAACAACATACTACCTTGGACCCAGCATCCATTTCATATCCAATGAACTGGGAGAATTCTCCCAACTGCTTCTAATATTCTTCCAAAGACCAACCCCAATAGACCCATTAACCTCTTCTTCTTTTATTTGGTATACGTGGCCCATTAACTCTTGAGAACGCCATTATCCTCCCAAGCTTTCATACTTTGTTAGCAACTTAGCAGGCACTTATTCTTCTCCCTAATCTATGAACTTTTGAGGCACTTTTCAATGACCAGTCAGCAAGGGAGTTCAGGCTAATAAAAAGGAATCTCATATGTTCTCAATGCTGAATGTCAGTCAGAAAGATTTCCGCTAAAAATACTTGCAAAAGATAAATCTGCCATTTTCCCCAGCATATAGAGGACTAGGAATGAGTGAATTGATTTTTTGGGTTACTTAAAGGAGTTTCCCATAAGCACGCCTCGAGTAATTCAAGAGAAAATTCCCCCAGTCTGATGGCCCATATAAATTGTTTGCACCCAAGATGTATTGAACCTTTTAGACCTGGAGGAAGCATACCGCTGAGACTAAGGTCTTAACCACTTGAGCCAACCCCTAGGAGTTTTTATAAATTTTTGTAAAAAGAAATACCTTAGCAGCAAAGACATCCCACAAAAGTAAAGATATTATAGAGGATATTACTAGCTATCACTCCCTCATATCCCAATTTCAATTGTTCTTTTACTAACAAACAAAATATAGATGAAGTCTAGGGTGCATCAACCAATAAATACGCAATGTGCACATGCATAACTAATAAACTCCAAATTTTAATTTAACAAAATCGAGTAGCTGTTAAGTGTATGCAACGATGTGCAATTTTTTTGAAGTGTGTCTGAAGATTTCATTTCATAACTACTGGCAAAACATATGTAATATACCAAAGGATTAGCAGCAAGGAATAGATCAGGATATCGAACCTCAGGATTTAAGTCATTAACTTTCTCAATTGCGTCCTCTACATTACCACATTGAACTGCCTTCTTCACTGCCATGCGATCTGTAATTGTTGCAAGATCGATATCTGCTATTTATGCATAAGGCGTAACAGGATAGCATATGGCATAAAAAAAATAAAAAATAAAAAGAAAGAAACCAAGTCATCAACGCTAAACACCAAGCGCGTGCACACACAGAGTAGGCAACCATAATAAACTAAGGATACGTTCAGTTCCAGATTCCATCCGGAATTTCTCAGCAGCATCAACATAACCTTCTGTGACGAGGAAATTCATCACCAACTTATTCATGTCTTCTTTCCTGATCTTTACATCGTTAAGCTTTTTCTCCCACTCTTCTTTGGTAATCACTTTCTTTGATGTAGCCTGTCCAGGACAGATATATAAAGACAATCTCATCGTCAATGAACAAAATCTCATAGGCCACGTTTACACATCCATGAAGCAGATATTTGCTCCATTTCCCGTGTTTGTCTATAATTTTCCACATAGAGAGAGAATGTTCTAACCACATGATATGTAAGAGTGACAAAAAGAAAAGGGGAGCTTCTTTCCATCTATCAAAAACATCATAGAAAATGAACTTCTTCCTAAATCCTCAGTTTGGCTGCGAAGAAAATTAAGGAAAACAGAATGCGAAACTGGGTAATCTTTGAATCTGATTTTCCAGTATTCAGAAGCTTAAAAACAAAAACCGCCGCTCCACTGAACCGACTTTCCCCTTTTTGGATTAGTGGAGGTTAGATTTTTACTTCGCATATTCGAAACAACACAAGAAACACGTGCCAAACTTCCAACTTCCTTTCTTCCTCTAAATTACTCCGGAACTAAACAGAGATTAAAATGCCACGCACGAACACCTCTGTTTCCTTTAAAAAAAACCAAGAGAACTACTCAAAATCACTAAAAGGTAGAAGGTTTTTAAAAGAATAGTTACCATTGCTTCGATCTCTGCTAGCCGCCGAATCACAATCCAGAACAGTGACATCAGTGCACCGCCTTCAAAGCCATCCCACAACAGAGGCCTCCTACAAAATCACCAAATCAGAAACTGTTGCATTCAGACATCGCTGCTCGAAAGAAACCCTAACTAGCCAAAATGCTAGCAGAAAATACAGAGATTTTCTAATATCAACCCTAGTTCTTCTCGCCGGCCGAGGTAACGTATGGAACTGACTCGGAGTAACTTTCCCCGGGAATACGAGTATGGTGGAGAAAAATTCACCTAGTGATGTTGATTTGGCGAACACTGCGACGGTATAGATCCGAATTGCCGACGATACCTTTCGTCCGTGCGGTTATTGTTTCCGGGCTTTTCTTCCGGATGAAGACTGGTGGTTGGGTCCGGTTTGGTTTTAGACGGTGTGGCCCGGTTGACGTGTCTCCGGTGGATATATGTACGATGAAATAGATAGAAGTACGTGTTCTGGATTCCCTGTAGCTCAATTGAACATCACCCTACCACGCCCCCGTGACCAAACTTTTTCATCAACACAAAACTCTTATATAATATTAGGAAAATTAATGCGATGAATGTGTAAATCTCTTTTATTATAAAATATTATATTAAATTATATCATTATATAAATTTTTTTTTGTTTTAAATTTGTACGTAGGTCTAACAATTCTTTTTTAAAAATTTTATCTATAATCATTTTTACGTATTTTTTATGCACTTTATTAAAGTAATTGGTTGCATTATTTTTTAATATAAAATAATTATTTGAGCTATTCACATAAATAGAATGTATAAAAAATATGAAAAACAATTGTATATAGCATAACTCACTTTTTCCTTATTGCAACCCCCATTTTTTTTTAACTCGTATCTCCAATATATATTTAGAATAATGATAAACTTACTATATTTCTACCATCTTTTTTTTTTTTTTTTGTTTACTTAATGGTTAAGGAAATTATTATTAGTGAAATTATATATATTTGTTTTTAATTTTTTTCTTAATGATTAAGGATGTTAAAAAGTTACTTAAAAGAAAATAATAAAAAAAAATTCAAATACATTAAAATAATAAATTGATGGTAAGAAGGTGGAAAGTGTATGTAATCCATATATTTGATATACTTTTGACTTTTCAATCATTTATATTATAATTATTTAAAAATTTCATGTAATATATATGAACAAAGATAAAACTTTAATAAAAAATTATTTCCCTAAACATATAAAAACAAATAAGCATATATACATATTTAATTTTTTTTAAATTCTTACTGGATTAGTATTATTTTTAATAAAAATTTTACTCGTCATTCTTATAACACACGCATATTTTTATTTTTTATCTTTTTAATTTTTTTTTTCTTAGTAAGTGTATGGTGTAGGAATTATGAATATAATAACTCTATCTTCAAACATTTGACTAGTATAATAAACTCGATGTTAATAAATATCTCTTCTAATATATTTTTCAGTCCCGTTTGGTTATACATATGAGATGAAATGAGATGAGATATTTTAAATAGTAATGAATAAAATATTGTTATAATATAATTTTATAATATTAATTTTGTATTGGAATTTGAAAAAGTAAAGTTATTTATTATATTTTGTATGGGGAATTGAAAAAGTTGTAATGATGAATTGAGATGAGATGAGATGATTTTTTTGATTTTATGTAACCAATCCGGATTCTTTACATTAGGGGTGTAGAATCGGATTAAGATTTTTAAAACTAGGCAGTTAACTATTCCGATAAGTCTGAAAAAAATCTAGGTGATAATCGGATGTAAACCAGATATCTAAGTTTATTAAAAAAAAAAAAAACTTTTAAAAACTTTTAAAAATGTTTCTATAGTACTTTTTTAAATTTGGATTTCATGTTTAATACATAATACTCATATTTTTTTTAAATATATATATTTAAAATACTTTTTATCGATTCTTTTGTTTATACTCTTTTTAAAATTTTTGTCTTAATGTTTAAATAAATGAATATTATTGAATTTATGTATTTTTAAAAAAATATTTGAAATAAAAGATAAAAAAAAAAAAACCTAAAATTACACTTTATTGATTTTGACCCATTAGCATCATCCAAAATTAAATGCGTAGCCATATTTATCTAAAAATATTATAAGTCAACAACGAAAATACAAAAAACTTGGAAAAGATATGAGACTGACTTAGAAATTTAAAAATTAGAAAATATACGGTAGTCATTAGTACCCACCAAATGCCATTCCAAGGTGGTGGCCATAAAGAGGCCTTTTAATTCCAAGGTGGTGGCCATGACCTCCACTTTTTTGTTTTTTGTTTTTTTTTTTTTTCTAAGTAATTTTTTAATTTCAAAATTATAAATAAATATAATGATACTTTTATATTAAAAACATCATTTTATGATATTTTTATCAATTCTTTTTATGTTAAGATTTGAAAAATAATTATTTCGTGTGTGTGTTTTTAAAATAAGATTTGGTTACAAATAACCCGTTATATAACCAGATCTATAATCGAATCCATAACCAGATCTTATTTATCTTACTCACCTGAGTTTCAGACAAAATCTAAAAATAATCTTTGAAATTCTTGCTGGATTAGTATTATTTTCAACAAAAATTTTATTCGGCATTCTTATAACACACCTACTTTTATTTTAAATCTTTTAAATTTTTTTCTTAGTGAGTGTATAGTGTAGGAATTATAAGTAGAATAAAACTATTTTCAAACATTTAACTAGTATAATAAACTTGGTGTTAATTAATATCTCTTCTAATATATTTGATTATCATGTATTCTTTACATTAGGGGTATAGAATTAGATCCGAGTTTTAAAAACTAGGCAATTAACCACCCGGATAAGCCCAAAAAAAAATATGGGCGATAATAGGATTTAAACCAGATATTTAAGTTTATTATTATTTTTTTTTTTAAGAAAACTTTTAAAAAAAGTTTTTGTGGTACTTTTTTGATTTGGATATCATGTTTAATACATAATACTCAGATTTAAAAAAAAATTAAATACTTTTTTTATAGATTTTTTTTTTTTGACTTTTTAAAATTTTTTTCTTAATTTTTAAATAAATGAATATTATGGAATTTATGTATTTTTTAAAAAATATTGAAAGAAAAGAAAAGAAAAACTAAAATTGCACTTTATTGATTATACCATCAGTTGGGATATTGGCCCATTATCATCATCCAAAATTAAATGCATAGCCATGTTTATCTGAAAAAAATATAATTCAACAACGAAAATATAAAAAAACTTGGAAAAGAGAGGAGATTGACTTGGAAATTTAAAAGCCAGAAAAGACGCTGTAGTCATCAGTATCCACCAAATGCCGTTCCAAGGTGGTGGCTGTGACGCCCCCAAATTCCGTTTGGGATCGGACGGACATTTGAAGCGTCGAGACATGCAACACAAGGTTACCTGCCCCCGTTCATGACATATAAGATGCAATAATCCTAACATGCATCTAACATTATGCAATATTCGCAGCGGATAATTTTTTTCTTTAGCAATACTATGCACCAAACTGAAAATATCCCAATACTTAAAACATACTTCATACATAAAGATCCATTGAATAACTAAGATCACAACACTATTCCAAAATAGTTATGATCCAAAAGTACTGGAGATGCAACTCCATCGTACAAGTAGTAATTTAACTACTATATTAACATTAACGACGCACCGTCGTTCAGTCGACTGTGTCTAGTTGGTCAGCTCCTGGTCCTCCTTCAGGTCCTGTAACAAGATCTACCATTCGGGAGGAATGGTAGTTGGGACTACCACAGTGAGATTTGATTACAAATCTCAGCAAGTTAACAAAAAACTTCCACACAGACTAATGATGCATGGATGACAGTAAAAGCATAAATGCATAATCAAATTCATAAGTAATTAAAGCATAACTTAGTGTACAACATAGCATAATTGACATAGCTTAAATTGAATCATGAAGTGAACTTGACTTAGCATGAACTTGCTCTGAAACTTGACTTAGCATGAACTTGCTCTGAAACTTGAATTAACATGAAAAATACATATTCCACAGTTGTTGTGGCCCAATGTATTCTACGTGTAAATACATACTCCACAGTTGTTGTGGCCCCATGTATTCTTCACAAACTTGACTTAACATTAAAAATACATACTCCACAGTTGTTGTGGCCCCATGTATTCTACACAAACTTGACTTAACATGAAAAATACATACTCCACAGTTGTTGTGGCCCCATGTATTTTATGCATCACAATTGTAGTTAAATACATACTCCACAGTTGTTGTGGCCCCATGTATTCTACACAACTTGACTTAACATTTAAAAATACATACTCCACAATTGTTGTGGCCCCATGTATTCTACACAAACTTGACTTAACATGAAAAATACATACTCCACAGTTGTTGTGGCCCCATGTATTTTACGCATCACAATTGTAGTTAAATACATACTCCACAGTTGTTGTGGCCCCATGTATTCTACATAAACTTGACTTAACATGAAAAATACATACTCCACAGTTGTTGTGGCCCCATGTATTCTATGTGTAAATACATACTCCACAGTTGTTGTGGCCCCATGTATTCTACATAAACTTGACTTAACATAACTTGAAATACATGACCAACTTGAGAGAGAAACATTTCGTAACATGGCATAACATATAATAAACAACATATTTAACATGACATACTTGCAACAATGAATATTACATGACTTGACATACATGTAATAGATGGCATACTTAGCATGACGTACTTGTAACGTACAATAATACATGACAGAATATATTATGTAACAGATAAAAACTGATGACAGAATAAATTCTGTATAACAGACAATTACGTGATAACTTAGCATGGCATGACATATATAATAACACATATACATATACTGTAGTTCCTTTACTTAGCACACATACACAGTAGACTGCTAGTAAGTTAAAAGCTAACTTACCTCGATCTCCGCGTTTCTTATAAAACTTCAAGTGCGATCACGAGGAACTGTAATTAGTAATTCTAAAAGTTAGAACTAAATCACTAATAATTTGAAATATGGAAAATACTAACTTAAAGAGTAAAATTTTTATTTTACTCTCTACATGTGGAAAAATGACTGTTTTACCCATAACTTAAGGATTTTGCATACTAACTCTAAAAGTTTCTAAAATTTACATTCCTCATGTAAATTTTATCCTAAACTTAAATATCAACTCAGAAAAATTTAAAACAAAACATAACTATGAAGAACACACTATGGTTGAAACATCCATAGGCCATTTCCCTTTATTTTTGTTGCAATTCCTTCCAACTTCAAAACTCATGCTTAAACCAAAATTTTGCAACAAACATCTTCCAATCCTAAGTTCAAAACCATACTTAAAACATCCATTTAGAAAAAACTAATAATCAACACCAAACTTTTTTGTAAAAAGATCCAAGCACTTGAATCACAAGTTTTGACCTTAAATCAAAACATCTCCAAGAATTTCAAAAATCAAATCTTACTTCTAACATATTCATAATATCATCCTAACATCAACCATGCTTTAAATCATCAAACTAAAGTCACCAAAATCACAAAATAACATTTGGAGTTTTTGGTTTTACACTTAGTCCAAAAACATAAACTTTTCCCTCAACTAGTTTTGATAAATCTCTTGATCTATGACTTATAAATATATGATCTTCAAACCAAACCATCATATGGTTTAAAAAGATGTCCTAAAACATATATAAGCTTCTAATTCAAGATCATATGGTTAGAAATTAACCAAAACATAAATTTAGCCAAGAATATCCACACTTTGACTTATTTGAATATCTCTTTGCATAAAATTTCATATCTTTGAAACTAACATCAAATATCTTCAAAATAATAATATAACATGTATATAAGATGTTTAGGATCCTCCAATAAAATTATCAAAGTCATTAGAATAGGTTTAGACCACCAAAGAGTTAAACTTTCTCAAAACAGAAACTGTTTTTCCTCTTCCAGTTTCTAAGTTTCTAAATCTAAGAACATCTTTCATCAAAACCTTTAATCATGCAAAAATCCTCAACCAATAGTCACATATACATGTTAACAATACTCCATAAAAATTTCGGACCAATATCTATCCATTAGCTTGGTCAAAAACTCCAAACTATAACATATTCTCCAGTTTATCTCCCAGAATGACCTTTCTATAGTTTACACAATATTTGACTGACCAAATGATCTTCAAATGGGGCAAATAAGATATCCATGTAAACTAGACTAAAAAATGAACAACTTATATGAAGGAGACTTTACGATAAAACACTTACAACGAAATGGGCATGCAAAAGACCTCCTAAAAGCTGTCCGAGAGAGAGTGTTTGATAATCTTTTATTGGAAGGTGTAATTAGATAATTTCGTGGGGAGAGGTGGCTGGAGATAATTATGGATGAGATATGGAAGAGATGAGGCTGGAGTTGAGAGTTGAGTGTAGTTTTCTCCTACCCAAAATATCTATAAAAGATTATCTCATAATATTTTATCTAATAATATCTATAAAAATCAACTCAAAATATTTTTACCCAATAATATTCATGAAAATTACCTCAAGATATTTCTTTTTATCCAATAATATCTACAGTTTTAAACAGACGTTTTGATCGAAAATATAAAAAAATGTTATTGCGCCATAAGACTTTAAATAACCCTCCGAGTCTAATGGCACAAACCATAATACATTTTGACACTTCTAACTATCTCCAATAATCAAAAACACACTTCTGATACCATAGTAAATAATAACACTAACTATGTAATTAGACAAAAACCTATATGATTAATGGATTCGTGAAAACTTATGGGGTTTTCACGAGGTTCTTAAAGTTAATAGAAATTTCACAATTGAATTTCTAGCGGGCTGTTACAGTGGCCATCAAGAGGCCTTTAATTCCAGTGTGCTGGCCACAACCTCCACTTAAAAAAATAATAATAATAATTTTTAATTTCAAAATCATAAATAAATATAATGGTACTTCTTTATTAAAAAAATCATCGATTGTTTTTATTTTAAAATTTGAAAAATAATTATTTTGTGTGTGTTTCTTTAAATAAGATTTGATTACAAATAATCAGAACCGTAATCGAGCCCATAACCAGATCTGATTTATCTTACTCGCACGAATTCCAGATCAAAACTAGTAAAAATCCTCCCAATTGCACACCCCTACTTTACACACATAACATATGAGTATTTTTAAAACTTAACTTCAATAAAAAAAATCATTTACACCATTCACTTAAATAATCTTATTATAGTCTTCAAAACAACCAAATGCTTTTTAAAATAGAGTGAATATTGCCATCTCATGGGGCGGTTGGATCCATCCACATGAGGTGCCTTGAGATGCACCCATCATAGTTCATAGGTGTCTAGATTCCTCAATTGAGCTACTTCCATAGATTGCGGGTGATGAAACCCATCCTTAGAATGTTTGCGGTTTGAGGTTTATAATGTATCTTTAATAGTTCAAAAGTTCATTTAAAGAAAATTAGTATTTTTAGTAAATTTATTTTGAGCACTTAAAAAAAATTAAAAATTCACTTTTTGAAAAGTATTAAATTGAAGTTTTTATTGAAAAATTCACACACATAATGCTTCATTTTTATTTTAAAAGCACCACAAGTAATTTTTAAAATACTTTTTAAGTGTATATTTACCAAACAATAACAGTTTTTAAGTAGTACAACTTTTTAGTAAAACTCTATAATTAAAAGTACTGTTATGAAAAACTATATTTTCTACTGTAATCTCAAACAAGTTCTTAAAGTGAGTAATGAACCGCCTCACCTACGGCCGGAATTAAGTTAATGTTTGGCCCCCAAAAATTTTTTAAAAAAAATCCTTAAATATTTATAAGATGTTATTTAGCAAAGTAGGCTCTAGAAATTAACTTGGATGCATACATGAATATGTTCCCAAATACAGCCAAGCAGTGCAGATGTAAATTCTGAACTCTCATAAATAGCAAGTTTAAATCAAAATGAAAAACTTTTGTCAAACCACATGAAAGCAAGTCCTCTTTCCCAAATGCTATTCCAAACAGTCCCATATTAACAGTAATTGGTAGTCAAAACTTGTCAAGAACAGAATACTATGATTATCAAAACAAGTACACAATAAAATTATCAAAATCTTGCATTTAATTATTAAAGTACTTTGTATTTTTAAATTATAAAAAATTAAATTACCTTATCCACCAACGTTAAAACTAAAAATTGTGTCACATCACATATCTACAACCATTCTTAATATTAGAACTGAACCAATTTTTGATAATTTGATGATGCAATATGAATTTTCAATTCTGCTATAGGCAATCAGGACACACAACTGTGGGGGAATCAGCTGACCTCGTCAATCAATATTAAACAAGAAAAAAAAAGATGAAAAGGAAGAACGAAGAAAGATTTCATAAACTCAAATTGAAGGAAACAAACTCGAAATTACAAAGTATTGATTCTAAGGCAAAAATACTTAGATCATCGTCAAGACTGAAATCATTTCTAGAACCTGCATAAAAACGTGTTCACCCAATCCTCCCGATCCCTACACACTTTCTCTTCTTGACCAACTCTCTCCTGCCATCCACGGCATACTTTGAGTTCCATACATTTTTTGGGTTTAATGGCGATAGATCTATAAAGAAACACACAGGGGTTGAAAATGGAAATTTTGAGTTGTCTTAGCATGGGTGTTTCAAATTTTGGTTTGAGAAGAGTCAGGGCAAGAAATTGTGATCTAAACCTTTACATTGGTCATATATCATCCATGAAAGTCCCATTTGTGCCGCTGAAAATGATCCATTTAATCTATTTTGCAAATCGACTTTAGAATATGCAAAAACAACAATAGAGAGTAAAGAAGGGAAAGTGAATAAAATGGCAAGAAATGGGAAGAAACAATAACGAAAACAATATCTAGTAACGAATCTTACAAAATTACATAGAAAAAGTTATGTCGACATTGCTGGGCTTCTCACGCTCTTAAAGAGCTGGACCACTGCTTGTTGTGGTTAGACCAAACTGTAATATTGGATTTTATCGGAGCTTCAATCTTGCCACCCAGAGAGATTCCGGCATGTCGGCATCTCTGGACATTGTCGGTGAGAAGTTCATAGCTAGGAGGTTTGTGTTCAATGCTCCCAAGATTGCAGAACTAAAAGAAAAAGTTACAAGCATGATTGGGCAAGAAAAACACTATCAATTGTAGGTGGAGGTGGTACTAGCACTTCTTTAGAAATATGTAGCATCCGTAGTCAAATAAAAAAATTGTGACATTCAAATTCACAGAGTGGTTCCAAGCGGTGAAATGACTAGATCCTTCATATTCTTACATATCTCTCCGGTGGAAGCATGAAACGTAGCCTTTTTCTAAACGACACCGTTTTTTCCATGCCACGTGGATGGCGATTACCCGGGGGTTCTCCCAGCCGGTTGTAAATAGAGTTTTTCATAAATTTTTTAACAATTTATAACGTGAGCTAGAGTAGCACCACTTCAACCTTACCACTAGCATATATTTCAACTTTTTAATTTATTTTTTATTTTTTACGTTTTTTAAATATTTTATAAAATTAAAAATATATTAATACATTTAAAATCATATTCTTAATTATTAGATAGAAGAAAAAAATTTACAGAGCAGTCAATATTGAGCGACATAGTAGCTTTTTTCTTTATAACATAACGTATAAAACTTCTAAATCAAATTATATTTATCTTTGTCCGTTGGATTGTGATTAAATTGTGATTTAGATAATTATATATCACACAAAATTTTACATATTAGAAAAAACGAATAATTATAAATTGACTACTCTCCTGTTATTATTTTACTGCTCATTTTATTTTTTAATCGCAAGCTTAGAGAATTGTTAGTAGATGACAGACAAGATTGCCACCGACATTATTGACTTTTATATATCGTGCATCGAGTCGCATGAAACCCAAGTGCTGGTGTAAAGCGTGTGAAAACTGACCACGCGGCGCAGACGCTCCTCAGTGAGGCCCCGAGGCCCCGGAGCCCAAAGGTGAACCCCATATGTCCGTTATTGTACGCACCCGAATCCTATTTAAACCTGTGACACCCTCCCACCAATCATCACCACGTACTTCACGCCCCCCTACCCCCTCATTATTTTAATATTTTTGTTTGCCTTTTCCTTTTCTTTGAAAAGAAAAGGTCGCATTGCGAAACTTCTCCGAAAGCTACTCTTGACTCTCTCTTTGTGAATCGAAGAATCCGCCCCCTTGGATGGACAATTTCGTCGTCGTTTCGGGGAGAGATGCTGTTTTGGTCTTATTCGGATCGGAACTCGCCGATTATCTCCTTTTGTGTTAGGGTTTGAAGAGGGTGCGAGGGAGAGGGAGAGTCGGGTTTTTTGAGAGAGATTTTCTGGATCATGTTGATGACGGACGACGGCTCGAACGTTTGGACGCGAGGCGATTTCTCCGCCGTCGATGAATTTGGCAACGAGGACATGTCCATCGACGTCGATACGCTCTATCACATTCTAGACGAGCCCCAGCCTTTGCAGGTAGTTTTTGGAATACCCCGTGTAGATTTTGCCTTCTCTGAATTTGGGTAACTTCGATTGGAACTTGAAAGGGTATTATAGTGCGTAGTACTAAACTCTTGCTAATCGGACCCGGCTTATGTGCGTGTGTGTTTGTGGGTATCAGTGCATTTCGATGCTCTGGCATACTGTTTCAGTATCCGTTGGTATTGTGTGGATACTGGCGTGAGAGAAACGCTAGTATGTTTAAGGGGAGCCCGAGTTGTCTGAGGTTTATCTGGATTGTTTGATAATTAACTCTGGTTTCTGAGAATTAGGGAGAACAAGATGAAATATTCTCAAAGCATATCATCCGAAGTTGCAATTGGTAGACCACCCATGGCCCAAAGATCTTACAATCAAAGCCTATTAGGACTTCTACCAATTGCAGCTTTGAATGGTATGCCTTTTTAAAAAAAAAAAAAAATATCCCAAGCCTATTAGCGGTATTGTGATGGACATTGACCATCCTTTTTGGAGCGGTGCTTTTAAATTTTCAATTGGATGAGCTTGGATATATCCTCTGCGGGTGTATCTCCTGGTTGATACCTTGGTGTTCTTTTGGTCCCATTTTGCATGTAAATGTGGTGTTAATATTTCTTTTCCTTAGAGAGTTGATATACTTGAACTTTCTTTTGCAGGCTTGATTTCTCAACATATCTAAGCCATAATCTCAGCAAACTGAACTTTGAAGTAGCATTTTTTTTTTTTCCTTGTAGACTGATTTTTTTTCCATACTAAATTGCAGAGCAATCTGGAGGATCCATCATTGAACTGCATGTCACAAGGTGAATCAACTCGTGATGTTGGCAACGATGAGAATATGCAGTGTCAAACAGGTTAACCATTTATGCCGACATGCTTACTTTCCTCCCATGCTCCGCATTCTCCTTGCTGCTTTTGAGATCACTAAATATTCCTCTTTTTGAACCTTTTTTCTTTCTCTGAGCACCGGTAGTGTGATATTGACGCCTCCTTAAATACCATGAGATATGGGTGATGTAACATTGATACTTAGAGTTTCCGTTTAATCATTTCTTTTCATTCTGATTTCTTTAGGTCTCAGTTGTCAGAAGGATTGCCTTTATAGGCTGAATTTATGAGTCTTCTTACATTTTTCTTTTATACAACTTTAGAAACTTCAAATTCGGAAGTGAGCTCTATAATGGTCTCTGACACTTTAAAAATAGAATCCTCCACACAGGCTGAATCTTGTGGATGCTTGCCCTGGAAGTTGAGTAGGAGTCTCAGAGGCTGGTTTTCAATAGTACCATACCATGAGTCATCCTTAACGGAGAGTACTAGATTTCCCTTGATTGAGATACTGCTGTGCAATGTAGCTTCTAGTTTTGCTGATAGAGGGGACACTTTGATTAAAAGTACTCTTTGTTACTTACCTGCCTATTACTTGCCTCTATTCTTTATCTCTGTAGGATTAGACTGACATTTTTGAGAAGTTCCAGAGAGGCTTCTTTGTGAGAAGGAATTCGTAATGAATTTAAGCTTCACCTAGTTAACAGGTCAAAGATTTACACTCCACGCTTGTCAGATAGTTTGGGGATTTGAATTTTGCTTGAATGTGATAAAAATTCAGAAGTTTGGAGGATAGTTCTCGTATATATATATATTTTGAGAAAAGTAAGAAGTATATTAATAAAAGAATAGGTAAAAGCCACGTTCGGTAAAAAGAATGTCCTAGCTATGTAAGAGCACTAGAAATAAGGAAATCATGTAAATCTTTTTTTTTTTTTTGATAAGTAGGAAATCATGTAAATCTTGGCCATTAAAATTAAAGACAATGGCCCAAGTACAAAGAGTTCTAAAAAAAGAAAGCTTTCAGCTCCTCCATTGATCTCTCTTTGTCCTCAAAACGTCCGTTCATTGCACTTCTGCTAGACATACCACATAATGAAAATTGGAATCATCTTCCATAAAGCCTTAATATGGTTGTTGCCTCTTAGATCAGTCCAGCAAGCTAGTGCCGCCACTACTGTCTCCGGCATAACCCAACCCAAGTCTAGTCTACTAAAAACCTCGTTCCATAACCCTCGAGCTACCTCACAGTGTAGTAGAAGATGATCCACAGATTCTCCCCCCTTTCTGCACATACAACACCAATCTAAAATGATCACCATTCGTTTTCTCAAATTGTCTGCTGTGAGGATCTTTGCCCAAGGTAGTGGACCACACAAAGAAAGCCGCTTTGAGAGGCGCCTTGTGTTTTCCAAAGCCTTTTCCATGGAAATTGAGAAGGATGCGCTTGTGTTTGAGACTTGTAAAACTTACCGAAAACATGCCTTTACCTGAGGGTATCCACCACAATAAATCTAGGGGTTGGTTGCTTGGTCTGGTTGAATACAACAAACTGAAAAAGGCTTCAAAACTATCCATTTCCCAATCTTGTGCCGCCTTGCTAAAATTGATGTTTCATTGGATTTGCTCCCCCACTAACACCATGACAAAGGAGGATGAAAAACTTTGAAGATTGAGAAAGGAGGATGATAAAATTAAAAGCTATTCTATTATTCACCCTATATGTTTGGATGGCTGCTCACCAAGGCTTCCAATTCTCTGGTTTTCTAGAATTCAAAATCTTTTGCTTTTCTTCTTCTTCTTGCTTGTTGGATGTCTCCTTTTGTGTACTTAGGTTGTTCCCTTCTTTGCATCTAATAAAATTTTTCTATTTATAAAAAAAAAAAGAAAAAGAAAAAGAAAAAAGAACTTTGTTGATAGAGATGCCTGCAATGTTTCAGATTGTGGAGATAATTCTTATCTTGATTTTCCCAAGGATGAAACTAAACTCCAGTGTCAGCATTTATGTGTGGATGTTGATTCCAAATGTATGTGTAAATTTGACTTAAAGTAGTGGCATAATGGCATTTATGTTGTCAGTTGGAGAGTCTTTCCTAGATAATTGCATTGCAGTTTGCATTGTTTCTCAGAACTTAGTTAGAAGACTAATTAATTTTTCTGGCGATTGCAGATACCTCACACGACCCTGTTGTTGAAGATGTTGATGTGAACTTTGCAAACAATGGTGCTTTGATTGAAAATGGCGTGGATATATTTGGATCACAAGAAACTAAGCCATATACATATATGGGAATGTCCTTCATGGATGGAGTTATGTCCTCACAAAATGTAACTTCTACCGAGTCTACAATCTGTCAAGGTTATGATGTTCTAAGAGACATAGCCGACCATTACTCTGCTATGAATTATGGCATGAATACGGAAAATACACTTCTTGATGATTTCTCACAGCATTATATGCCTGGTAGCTATAGTTCTCAATATTCATTGGCTAATGAGGGAATGATCGCAAACATGAAGGATGAAATAGGGGAGTTTTCTGATGCTAGTGCCTGCTCAAGTAGCAAGCTGAATTTGAGTAATTCGAAGGAAATAAATGGTGGATCCATCTCAGAGGTGTTTATGACAGATTATTCAGATGTTAAGGGATTGAATTTTACATATGAAGGTAATATGTCATCAGTTTCTGGAAATTCTTCATCTGATGCTGAAAATTGCACCCCATCATACATTTCAAGCAAAGAGCAAGCAACTTATCCGAAGGATGAAGTAACTGATGAATTGATGGCACCTAGTAGCCATTCTTTTGAAGCTTTTGATGAAGCCTACAACTTTTTTGTTGACAGAGACCTGAACCAGTCATTTGGTAATCTTCATTCTACATCATCTCAGAAGCACAATCACATAAAATATGAGAAAGAAGACATAATAATTGCTTCCAAGAGAAGTCGGCACTCTCCAGACTCAGCTAATGAAATTTCCAGTGAAGCTGACATTGATGGTGGATATTTGAGTTTAAGTGCATCAGAACTATATTTTCCCGGTGTTCAGCCATCTACTTCGAGCAAGATGCTGTTTGATTGCATTAAGGATGAAAGTGAAGGTAAAATGGTTGGATCCAAGAGCATGGGCTCTAATTTTTCAGAAGTCTGGACTGACTTAAATTGTAAAGATTTCTCAGACAAATCTCATGTCGAGGATGACTCTGACATATGTATCATTGAAGATATGAGTCATCCCCCACCCACTAATCGTTCTCTGGCAAATGGGAATTCTATTATTACTTCACAACCCTCTACATTTAGCAATGCCCTTCACTACACTGGTGTAGGAGGCACAAGGCTTAAGACAAGAGATGAGAGGTTGGTTTTACAAGTCGCATTGCAGGTTAGTTCTGTTAGCTTGGATTATCAGTTTTGCTTGCTCTTAGTGGCACTGGAATATGGTGTCACTGGGGAAGCATAGAGGCTGCTATCTTTTGATCTTATTTTATGAATAATACCTTGAAGGTGGTTTTTCACTGTAACCTTGAGTATGCTATGCATTTCAGGATCTTTCACAGCCAAAGTCGGAAGCTAGTCCACCTGATGGAGATTTGGCAGTTCCTTTACTAAGACATCAGGTTTGTGATTTCTCTTTCAATATATCTCAGTTTTTTATTGAAATGCTGTTGTTTAGAGTTGTCTTATGCCATTTAAACATATAGCAAGCCACTTATGAGAAGCGCTTGGATTGGGACCAATTAGAACTCTTATGATTATGTGTTCAGGGTCTTGTACTGCAGCCTGTGTACAAAATGGAGTCAGATATGGGTATGGATGCCTGTAATGGGCATTGCTCTTTGATACAGAGATCATAAAACGTAGTTGCATTGTTGATTGTGGAAATCTCATTTGTTTCAAAGGCACTATGTAAATATTCAAACTATTCCTTAAATATGAGGCAGTCTGTCTACAGATAATCCCCAGTGGTGGGGATGGAATAGCACATACCATAAGTTTGTTTTTGATTGTTAAAATATAAGTTGTGAGCTGGGATGTTTTCTTCCAGCAGATGTGCAAAACGAGTTTCTTGTCTTTTCCTCAAATGTGTGTTGTGTTTGCCAAGTGGTTCATGTCAGTGTGGACAAAAACCTTTTTACACTAAGGGGTTGATATTCCTGAAATGCAAGCGGATCAGATATTGTTTGCGAAGTGGTTCATGAGATCACCTAGGAGGTAACCCAGGTGAACTCCTAGTTGGACTCAAACCCAGGTTGTTTTAAGTCTATAGTTCATTCCAAGTTTGTCTGTTGACCACTAGGCTACACCCTGGCTGGTAACGATGGGATTCAAAACTAGAAGTCAATTCTTCCTTGTTGCCTTTGTGACCTGCACTTTGTTTGTCCCTAGCCTTTTTGTATGTCTATGATTGTTGTCTACTTAATATTAGCTAATGTCCTGGACAGAGAATTGCTTTGTCATGGATGGTTCAAAAGGAGACAGCTAGCTTACACTGCTCGGGAGGCATTCTTGCAGATGATCAGGTTGATGTTCTTGTCTTAAATTTTTTACACCACTTGGTAGATGACAAGAGCTGTCCTAATATCTATTCTGGGTTTATATAACCATGTTCTTGCAGGGATTGGGAAAAACGGTATCAACAATTGCACTTATTCTGAAGGAAAGGCCTCCATCTTTAAGATCCTGTCCTGATCTAAAACAAAGGGAGTTCGAAACTCTAAATTTGGATGAGGATGATGATGCTCTTCCTGCACTTGATGGAATGGAGCAAGACGCTGGTTTACAACAAGTTATGTCAAACGGAAGTCAGGTGCAGAGCCTGAATCCTTTGGTCCAATTTAAGGGAAGGCCATCTGCTGGAACCCTTATTGTTTGTCCTACTAGTGTTCTACGGCAATGGGCTGAGGAGTTGAGTAGTAAGGTAACTAGCAAGGCTAATCTGTCCGTGCTTGTATACCATGGAAGCAACCGAACAAAGGATCCTTGTGAGCTGACTAAGTATGATGTTGTCCTTACAACATATTCAATTGTCAGCATGGAGGTTCCAAAACAGTCTTTTGCAGATGAAGAAGATGATGAGAAAGGAAAGCCAGAAGATGATGCTGGCTTTTCATCTAGCAGGAAAAGGAAATGTCTTCCTAGCTCTATTAAAAAAGGCTTAAAAAATAAGAAGGGTTCAGATTGTGAACTACTTGAATCTGCTGCTCGTCCTCTTGGAAAGGTGGGATGGTTTAGGGTTGTCTTGGATGAGGCCCAAAGCATCAAGAATCACAGAACTCAAGTAGCTAGGGCCTGTTGGGGTCTTCGTGCTAAACGAAGGTGGTGCTTGTCCGGGACTCCAATCCAAAATGCAATTGATGATCTTTACAGTTACTTCAAATTTCTCAGATATGATCCTTATGCTTTATATACGTCATTCTGTTCTACAATAAAGATCCCTATCAATAGGAGTCCAGCAAAAGGGTACAAGAAGCTACAAGCTGTCCTGAAGACAATAATGTTACGCCGCACCAAAGGTGAGACCACGTATTATTTATTTCTCCTTCAATAACAATGAATGCTTATCTGATGTTTTAGTTTTTCTGGATCTGCTTTTACAGTAGAAATTGTTAGGTGTGTTGAATCCCTGTTTACTCTGCCATCTTGATGCTTATTGCATAGCTGGGGTCTGCCTCTCTGTGCTGTGACAATGTATACTCTGTTTACAAACCATCCACAATAAATTTCTTTTACATTTTGCTATATTCACTTTTTAATTTTTGAATTTATTTTATGCTTTCTTTCAGTTGAGACTAAATTTCTGATATACCACTAGAAAGCATGGAATTGAATTTGATTATTTCTATTGTGAGCCTTGACAATGCTTACTGTGGCTTTAAGGAATCATATGTAGGTATAGTGATTGACACAACTTTGGGTTGGCTCCAAAAAAATCATTGTGTATTGGTTCACCCATTTTTGTCTAGGATCCATGAGTATTGAATCCAAATAATTGCATGACCTCAAATAAAGTCAAAATGTGTCTCTCAACTAGAACGCACAGGTGATGCTCTTGTATAAATCTTGTATTCTTGGGCTCATGCCTATTCTTTTGATCAATAAAATTTTGTTTATCGATAAAAAAGAGAGTCAAAATGTGAGTTTATTTTTTGAGGTAAATTTCATTTATATGTCTAGGTATTTGTTTTGATTTTTTTAATGTATTTATGTATTGCCATTATGTAGTCTTTTACAATTCTCATGGCTTGATATGAAGTTTACTTTGAGATATAATTATCTGACAATAAGGCAATTGTTTTCTGTAGACACACTTCTTGATGGGGAACCTATTATTAGCCTGCCACCCAAATTGATAGAGCTGAAAAAAGTGGATTTCTCAGTCGAAGAACGTAATTTCTACTCCAGATTGGAGGCTGATTCACGTGCTCAGTTTCAAGTATGGTTTCACTGTGAAGGAAGTTTGTATTTGATTGGGACTTTCTTTTTCTTTTTCTTACGATCTTTTGTTTTCGTAATGGAAAAGGCTCATAGATTTTGATGTTCATATGATCATAATTTTAATGCGGTGGCCATCTTAATTTGCCATCTGTAGTTCTCTGAACCACTTGTATGTTTGCCATATCAGGAATATGCAGATGCTGGAACTGTCAAACAAAATTATGTTAACATCTTGTTAATGCTCTTGCGCCTTCGACAAGCTTGTGACCACCCCCTTCTTGTTAGGCCTTATGATTCAAATTCTTTATGGAGATCCTCAGTGGAGATGGCAAAGAAGCTTCCTCGTGAAAAACAAATCTCTCTTCTGAATTGTTTGGAAGCATCTCTAGCAATCTGTGGCATCTGTAATGTATGTACTTCCTCTTCTTTCTCCTGACCTTTTCGCTGTATGTGCTTCTTTGCATGTGTACTTGTGTGCTTTACTTGATAAGGTTCCTTTTGGATCTCTCCTATCAGGTGCAGTCTTGTTGCAGATTTATGTGTATTACATTTTGTTATTTATGTATGTTTTCTCACCTTTTCAGTAATTGATTGCTAATGTGTAGTTAGTACAGGTTTTGGCGTTCTTTCATTTATTTGTTTAATCTCTATTTTAATGGCATAGGAATTTGAGGAACATTTTAGCACCGCTTGTGTTTGCTTCTTTGCTTTAACCTTTATACTAATGCTTGTGCACTTCATTCAATCCTTGGTTGTTTAAACTTCAATTGAGTTGATTTTGGTAAAGAATAGAATTTGGATTGAGTTTATGCTTTGAAACCACAGTGGAGTTGTTCCATCAGGTGGATCCTTATTTTTTTTTCCCATTTTTTGAGATGTGACCACATTGCTTCTATCTTGTCAATTATGAGATGCAAGCACAATGCAAGAAAAGGATTCACACTAAGGGGTTGGGATTTGGGAGGGAGAGGCTAAAAGCTTCCCTTTGATACTTATGTGGAATGCTTGGAAGTGCAAGTTCTTGCTTAATTTTGGACAAATCTTGAAATTAGAATTTCCAATTTCGGCCCTACTTTAGTAGACCCACCCTGCACAGTTTTTTGATTATTTTGGTTTTGCCAATCCATCGAGTAGGAATAGGGGAGTGTGGTTCTCAGATCAATCCAATATATAATTAGGTAATGGTGGAAAAAGGAAAATTCTTAGTGAAGTTCTAACTAAAAAAATTCATTTTTTGGAATTCAGACAAAAGCATTTTATTGATGCATATGTTTCTATTAAAAATGATGCTTTATGGAGTTAGATTACACTCTTAAGGAGTATAAACTCATTAACTCTTAAGGAGCATAAGCTCATTAACTCTTAAGGAGCATAAGCTCATTAGGATGGCTAATTTGAGCGGAACAAGTTACTTAAGTCAATTGGGTTGCCCACATTTACAATTGGATTTGTATTCAACTTATGCAAGTTGAATACAAATCCACGTCGTGAACATTCAAGAGAAGTAGATTGCACCAACAATGATAGAATTCTCAAAGTTTATTTTTTACTTGAGTTTTGTGGACATCCCTCTCATGGTTGGGGCATTCATGTGGTCCAATAATCATACGTGGTCTAGATTGAACAAATTTTTAGTTTCATCGGAGTGGGAAGCATTTTATCCAGACGTATGTTGAAAGAGGTTGTCGCGTCTTTATTCGGATCATTTTCCTAATTATGCTTGATTTTGGTGGGTATCCAAGTAAGGCGTCGTTACTATAAATTTGAAAACATATGGCTGAAAACTGAAGGTTTTGTGGACAAGGTCAAGCAATGGTGGTCCTCATATCAGATCCATGGCACCCCTAGTTTCATTCTTGTAGGTAAATTGGAAGATTTAAAAAAAAGATTTAAAGTTTTGGAATACACAAACCTTTGGTGACATAGGTGAACGTAAGAAGTCCATGTTGGAAGAGCTATAGGAGTTAGAGAGGATACAGGAGGGCCGGGTACTTTCCTTGGAAGAACTATCTCGCAAGTCATAAGTGGTCTTTGAATTGGAGAGGGTTATTTTATTGGAAGAGATCTCGTGGCGCCAAAAATCTAGAGCATTGTGGTTGAAAGAAGGGGATCGAAGTACAAACTTCTTTCATAGAGTGGCTAACTCTCGCAAGAGAACAAATACCATTGAGATGCTGAATATAGATGGTGTGGCATGTGCAGAGGCCCCTATGATTAGAGAACATGTTGATTTCTTTGAAAACTTGCTTACCAAGCAAATGGGGTGGCGGCCAAAGCTTGACTGGTTAGGTTTTGACTCTTTTGAGCCTCAAAAAAGTTCTTGGTTGGAGAGGCCCTTCGAGGAGATGGAGGTTCACGGCGTGGTGAGGAAAATGGCCAAAGACAAAGCACCTGGTCTAAATGGATTTTTTATGGGATTCTTCCAAACTTGTTGGGAAGTGGTGAAGGAGGATTTAATGAAGGTTTTCCAGGAGTTCTTCTTGGTTAGAAAATTGAGAAGCCTCAATGCTACTTTTATAGCACTAATTCCCAAGATTGGAGCATGAAAGGTAAATGATTTTTGGCCCATTAGTCTAGGTGAATGAGGTGTATAAGATCATCTCCAAGGCACTCGCAAACTACCTAAGGGAGGTTTTGGGGAAGAACATAACAAAATCCCAAAACGCATTTGTACGAGGTAGGCAAATCCTAGACTCAGTTCTCATCACCAATGAATACCTAGATAGTAGACAAAAATTTGCTAACTTGGGGGTCCTACGATATGGAGAAGGCATACGATCATGTTAACTAGGACTACCTACTCTACTTGCTTGGGAGATGTGGTTTCGGGGAGAGATGGTGTTCACGGATTAGATGGTGCATATTAACAACGAAATTTTCTATGTTGGTAAATGGAACTCCAGCTGGCTTCTTTAACAGCCCCCACTCTTTGTTATTGTTATGGAGGTGCTTAGCAGAATGACCTCGACTTTGGTTCACAATGGTTTTATGGTTGGATTCTCTGTTGGTGATCCCAATAGGGGTACTATTAACATTTCCCACTTGTTGTTTGCAGATGATACACATTTTTTGTGAGGCAGAACAGAACCAGATGCAGGCACTGAGGGCATTCCTACTCTGTTTTGAAGCAGCATCATATTTGAAAGTGAATTTTGATAAATCAGAATTGGTGCTAGTTGGTAATGTTCACAACATTCGACAACTGGCTAACATTCTTGGATATAAGGTCTCCACCCTTCCTATGAATTACTTGGGTCTACCATTGGGGGATGCCTTAAGGGCTATACCAATATGGGATACAATAATTGAGAAGATTGAACGTAGATTGGCAGGTTGGAAGAGGTGTACTTGTTGAAAGGTGGCAGATCACTTTAATCAAAAGTACTCTGTCTAATCTACCAACATGTTTTTTCTCTCCTTTTCCAATTCTAGCAAGTGTGGTGACCTGGCTTGAGAAACTTCACATGGACTTCCTTTGGAGTGGTATGGGGGATGACTTCAAATTCCATCTGGTCAAATGGGATAAGGTATGTTCCCCAATTTCTTCGAGAGGGTTGGGAATTTGAAATCTGAAGATTTTCAATTGGGCATTACTTGGGAAATGGTTGCGGCGATATAATATGGAACCGGAAGCCTTATGGAAGTCAATGATTGATTGCAAATATGGATTTTTTTTTTTTTTGGGGGGGAAGGGGGGGGGGGGGGGGGGGGGGGAATTGTGTTGGTGCACTAGAGAGGTTAGTGGGGATTTGGAAGCATATTAGTTCGGGGTGGGGGTGTTCTCTCGTCATACTAGAATTCATGTTGGGTGATGGCTTTAGAATAAAATTTTGGAGTGACATTTAGTGTGGAAATAATGCCCTAAAAGACTCATTCCCCTCAGTATTTTCAATTGCATGTGAGAAAGAAGCTTCCATGGCTGATTTTATGGTGATAGGTTGGGATAAAATACAACGGAACATTAACTTTAGTAGGGTGGCCCAAGATTGGGAAGTCGGCAATTTTGAGGACTTTTTTTTTTTTTTTTGGTCTTTTGTACTCCTTGAGACCGAGCAACCAAGGAAATGGCATGATGTGGTGGGTACCCACAGGTAAAGGCACATTTTTGGTTCGTTTGTTCTATAAGTATCTCACACAGGCGCAAAACATTCGGTTTCCATGGAGGATCTAGCGCAATAAGGCACCTCCCAAAGCGGCATTCTTTGCATGGACAGTTTCTCTGGGTAAGATCTTGACTACGGATAATTTGCGGAAACGCGGGGTGATCATAATATATTGGTGCTGAATGTGCAAGAAGAGTGGTGAGATTGTGGATCATCTCCTACTTCATTGTGAGGTTGCTAGAGCGCTATGGGATGAGGCGTTCAGCAGATTAGAGTTAACTTAGGGGATGCCCACCACATTGGTGACACTTTTGGCTAGTTGGACAAATTTTGGAGGTATTCCACAAATCTCAGCTGTGTGGAAGATGGTTCCAATTTGTATTCTATGGTGCTTATGGTAGGAGCGAAATGACAGGACGTTCGAAGACAAGGAGTGCTCGTTTGAGGATCTTAGATCTTTTTTTGTTAGAACCTTATTCCTATGGGCGATAGCGGTAGATTTTAATGGCCTAAGCCTTCATGACTTTCTTGTTTCCTCTTGTATACCATCTTGTGTATATGGGCTACGCCTATTATATTAATACAATCGTTTACTTATAAAAAAAAGGTTATTTGTTTCCAAATACATTAGAATGGCATGAACTAGATTCAGTTCATACCCTGTCTGAAAGCCAGTGGTTCCATGGTTGGGAGTTGCCAGACAATTTTTTTAGATATAAGTATAGATGCTTGTGCAGCTAATAAGAAGTCTAACTTGTTTAACTAGTTTTTGGGTGCTGAATATGGTAGGTCTAGGTATACTTCACAAGTGCTTTATAGATCACTTGCCTCACTCTTAAAATTTTGTTTCCACTGATTAAATGGTCAAAATATTTGTTTACTTTATCATAGATGCTATTGACACTAATTGGATATTGGATAATCCAGCTAGCTAGTATCGTGACAGAAATAATACAATCATGGTAGATCTATCTTTGGGCTATGGTTCTTGGTCATTTTTCTTTTTCTCTTATGTATGAGAATGGCATATGGCAAGTATGTGATCTTGTCTGAATTCTGATGTAAGTTTATGTGATCTTGTCTGAATTCTGATGTAAGTTTTTAACCCCCTGTCTGGTGTTATATCCGTCACCTATTGTTTTTCTTCTAATACCCTTAAGAGTTCCTTTTAACAAGATGAGAGATTGATGTGTTCTGCAATCCTGCTGTTTTATCAATAGGATCCTCCTGAAGATGCTGTTGTTTCGATATGTGGTCATGTTTTCTGCGGCCAATGCATTAGTGAACATCTTACTGGTGATGATAAGCAGTGCCCTGTTACAAATTGCAAAGCTAGACTCACTTCGTCTTTGGTATTTGCTAAAGCCACACTAAAGAGTTCTCTCTCTGACGATCCTGGTGAGGGTAGTCCTCCCAATTGCTCTGTTTCTGAAGCTGTTGGCTCAGCTGAACTCTTTTCTGAGGCTAACTCATATAGTTCTACCAAAATTAAGGCTGCTCTTGAGCTCCTGCTTTCATTGTGTAAACCAGAGGGTTTTACATCAAGAAATAGTTCTGCACTGAATACTTTTGACAAAAAGGCCATGTGTCTCAGTAACTCTGTTGGGGAATTACTTGAGGACAGTCCTGGCAGCCAAAATTTGGCTGTAGAAAAGGGTTCTAATGGTTCAGCCGGGGTGGTTGGAGAGAAAGCCATAGTGTTTTCGCAGTGGACCAGGATGTTGGATTTGCTTGAAGATTGTCTTAAGAACTCTTCCATTCAATACAGAAGACTTGATGGAACCATGTCAGTTCTCGCCAGAGATAAAGCTGTGAAGGATTTTAACACCCTCCCTGAGGTTTGTATCTCTATGTTTTCCCTATCATTGTAGGAGGATAAAGATATTCAAAGTACCTGCAGTTAGTCGAGTTTTAGTTCCCCTTGGATATATTAAAACAGGATCCCTTTCGTTGTAGGTGTCTGTTATGATCATGTCTTTGAAAGCTGCTAGCCTTGGTCTCAACATGGTTGCAGCTTGCCATGTTGTTCTTCTGGACCTGTGGTGGAATCCTACCACTGAAGATCAAGCAATTGATAGAGCACACCGAATTGGGCAAACTCGTCCTGTAAGGGTTTTGCGGTTAACGGTGAGAGATACAGTTGAAGATCGTATCTTAGCCCTTCAGGTACTGTCACCAAGTGTTCTTGTAATTGTCTATTTTGTTTATTGTTAATTTTGGTGGTCAATTTTTTTGACACTGATAACTTTGTAGTTTTTTCTTGGAAATTTTGTTTTCAAATGCTTGAAGTTACTCTGTTGTATTTATAATCACAGCATAAATTTGTCAAAATTCTATCTGATTTTATTTCAGAGTGACCGGGCAAGACAGAAAAGGAAATGGATCACGGTATTAGATTACACTTGTGGTCCTGTTCAGAGCTCAACCTTTTGCATATTTAATGACAATTTTCAACTTTGTTCTTTTAACAATGACCTAAAACTATCATTAATCGAAATATCGTGCAGTATTTTTCTAGGCTGCACAACTATCTGTTTCACTTATCTATGCCATGTTCAATGATGATTGACTTCAAACTCCCTATCAATAATTTCTCTAATTTTAATTCTTGCTCATGCAAGTTTTAATTCTCTAATTTTAATTCTATTTTTTTTCCCCCCCTTTGCAGCAAAAGAAGAGACAGATGGTTGCATCTGCATTTGGGGAGGATGGAACTGGTGGTCGTCAGACACGCCTCACAGTAGAGGACCTGAAATACCTGTTTATGATGTGATTAGGGGATTTTTTTCAGGCTTGACAGATGTTATTTGCTAACACAGGTTATCAATATATTTGTTTTTGGAGGTAGGAGCAATAGCAGCAGCTCAATTACTTGAACATTGACTGACAACAGATCCTAAAGGAGTGACGAGGGGCTTTATTGATAAGAAGTTCCTGTGAATAGTCGATATATAGAATCACATCATCCATTCTTTTTCCTTGGATTTTGTCTTTTAGGGAATGAGCTCTGGGTCTTCCTCCTCATTCTCATGTACATTTTATAGGATGTAGTCCACAGCAAGGAAAGATATCACTGGAAAATTGTTTCTTCCAAGTTTAAATGATAGAAGACTCTTTTCACTTTTTTGTTTAGTATGATGTATAATAGTGAGTTTACTAGTACAAGGATCATTAGTATACTTATCCACCAAAAAAGGTTTAAGGTTCATTGCTAAATATTATTTTCTGTGTTTTGATGAGCACGTTTGGATTATCTATTATGCAAGTGTAATGCTTGACGTGATGACATGCCAGCTTTGTGGTTACAGCCAAGCAGGTGGTATGCGGAATGATTATTTTTCTGTAGGGGGGGAGGGAGGTGGGCGACTAACAATTGTGGCAGTGTGATGGTATGATGGTGGTATAATTTCTCCCTTCGTCATCTTATATATATATGTATATATTGTAGATTTTGTACGATTGTTGGGTCTTCTTATATTGAACTTTTATGCTGTCCATGTTGTGAGCAACTTTTATGCTGCCCAAGCTTAACTCTTGATGTTGTTTGATGGTTATAGATGTGGAATTAATTTTCTAAGACTGAAGCTGAATGCTTTTTGACATCGTATATAAGATTTGATGGCTAGAATCTATTTCAAAGTTAGATTGTCCAAGAGAAATGTTGAAAGGGTGAGGACATCCAGTTAAAATGCATGCAATCGTGCTAGACTCCTAATCTACTTACATGCAGTACTCCTGACTAGTGAGGGAGACGGAATAGTTTTGATTGATGGATGCTGCATTTGTAACCTACATGTTGTGAAAAGATTATGTATACCAGATCCATCCATGGACTGCACATCCTACCCAAACACGTAGGCTCTATTTTATTGTCATGGTGTTGGTGAGGTCATCCTCGACCGGTGAATTGTACAGTCGATTAATGACAGATGAAAGCATCCTCGAGATAACTTCTTTGCATCACTATTTCATCTCGTGTACATATCCTGATTGACTGAAAAATGGGTAAGTCAATGCAGTGGTTTTATTCTATTTTCTTTTTAACATTTTATTATCTTTTGCTTTTCCCGGTTGACCCTGTGATAAGTCTTACCGGTGAATTTTGGAGGTCACGAATCCGAATTCGAGTTCCAGCAATATCCAAGGGTATAAGATCTGCGATAATGTGAGTTATTACGTATTCATCGACTTCTTATCCATTAGGGTGAGGCTATAATTTGATCTTGTTTGCGGAGCAATTGTCATCTTCTGGGATTTGCGTGAAGCTGTCTAAATTTCTTCCTGTTCGTAACAGGCAGGGAAAAAGGGGCAAAAAAAAAAAAAAAAAAAAAAGAGGATAAAATTATGGCAAAGTGTGAGAGTGAACAGCGTTCGGAGCAGACGAATATATGTGTGATATATGAGATAACAGTGTGGAGTGATTGCGGCATAGAATGGCAACGGCAGGTAAAGGAAAAAGAGAGGCTGCTACTCGCAAGGCACGAAAGCTTTGGAAATAATCGTGCTTTTGGCCTGCTCAAGTGTAAATACTCAAAACGAAAACATTCTTAATTAGATTTCTCTACTGTGAAATCCGACAACTGTGGAGAGACATGATATACAGGTGATTAAAGCAATTATGTGCACGAGTAGGTATGGAAGCAAAACTAACCCACTTGGTCTTGTTGGAACACAAGTCATAAAGAAAATTGAGATGCTCTGCACAAGCTAGCTGCCATGTAAAGCTTCTGATTTGAAGAATTTCAACAGACATTATCAGGGTCACAATGCGGGCTTCTTAGTTGTGTCTTGTGAAACAACTAACAAGCATATGAATAGATTATACAATTGACAAGAATATTTTTTAATTATGAAAAAGACAATTTAGACCCAATTATCAAATGGGGTAGAAGTTTTGACATTACAAATTTTATTCAGCTCTTCCTTTGCACCTATCGTTCAACCATTTCAGAATATCATTGCGAACAACTTCGATATTCTCGTCTGTTTCGCCAAACAATAAAGAATGCATCATCCCTTCATAAATCTTTATGGTCTTGTCCTCACTCTTCGCTTCTTCGTACAAAGCTCTGCTCACATTCGGATCTGTGACATAATCCGCACTCCCATGCACTACAAGAAATGGAAGACTCACTTCGTTCAGCCTTTTACTCAAATAATCGGTGACCCTCAATAACTCCACCACCGTCCCCAATCTCGGTTTCCCCTTGTACCTCATTGGATTCATCACTGCTATGATCTTCTTCTCATCAACCTTTACAGAGTTGGCCAAAAGATCCCCCGTCGGAACAATTGGCAATGTGGGTAAGAATCTGGCAACAAATGAGAGAACCTGCGGAATCGGCCACTTTGGGCTGACGGTCTCGGAAATCTTACACATGGGTGCGACCAAAACAGCACCATCAAACCCCTTCGGATCAGCGAAATGGATCAGCAGGCAAATTGCACCGCCCATCGATTCGCCGAAGAGAAAAGAAGGCAGCCCGCGAAACCGAGTCTCCTGTTTGACAAAATTGAAGAACGAGAGACAGTCTTTAACGACAAGATCAACATTGGGAACAAAAGCCCTGATACCTTGCGATTGGCCATGGCCTTCGATGTCAATAGCGAAGCAGGCGAAACCGTTTTGGGCCAGGAAGATAGGGGTAGCCTGGAAGGTCCAGCTGATGTCGTTGCCGTAGCCATGGACCATGCAGATGAGGCCACGAGGATTTGAGGAGGAGGTGGAGAGCGGAAGCCATGACCTGGTGAAAAGCTTAAGGCCTCTGGGAGAGGTGTAGAATGATTTGGAAGCTTGGATTCCTTGGAGATTGAGGTATTCTTCTTCAGGGGTCTCGCCCCAGTAATGGGTATGGGGTTTTTCTTGTTCCTTCATTCTTGGAGGGGTTTGGGATTTTCTTGGGTCTGCCTTACAGTACAGATTTTTTCGTGGCCGATTGCAATTTGCAGGACGGAGTGGGTACCGATACATGCCTGCTTTTACCTTAAATAAATAAATAAAGGCATAAATTAGTTTATTCTAAATAATCAATTTTTATTTTTTTTAATTTTTTTTATCGTTATCCCATTTATTAAATAATTCCATTAATTTGGATGAAAACGAATAAATAGAAAAATTTACCCATAGTAGCTTATAAAAATTCAAAGTATAAAAAAGCTTAATAAAAATGTTAACAAATAAAAAAAAATTCAAATAAAAAACCTGAAGCTAAGATAAATTCTTAAACTAACACCAAAATCTTTTTAATAAAGTCCTAAAATATTTCCTACAACTCTTTTACTTTTAATTTTCCTTTATTTTTTAAATTTTTACTAAAACTTTAGTTAATTGTATTATTTTTAAAAGAATTTAATTGTATTAAAACTGATATTATCCAGCTTAATTACACGGATACGGGAAACACATGCACGATGAAGATGTCTAAAGAGTATGTTTGGGTAATTACTTCACTACTATTTAATATTTTATTATTATTTTTTTACTAATTTTTCATTATTATATACATGATCACTTTACTTTATAAAGTTCTAAACGTTACCTAAAGAAGGAATCTGTAAAGGATCTTCAAGCAAGCAACCAATTTCTCAATTTTACCAAAAAATGAAAAAAAAAAAAAAAAAGAAGAAGAAGAAAACTCGGGTCAAAATTAATGGCATATTCCATTTTGGCTACTACTACTAGCTTGACAGATGAGTTGTTTACTTTTCTCTCCTTAAACTTGATTGTTTATAAGTATATATGTACCTTGGATGAACATGCATTTTTATTTTATTTTATTATAGATATATCTATTAATTAAAGGGCTATTTAATTTATGAGATCAGCTTGGATTAGTATTTCCTTGACTCTGATGAATCTGTATCTTTATGCTTATAAATTATTTGGTTCGCAAGATCAATATCGATCTTAAATCGTGGTATATATAGCAGCTACAGGATCAGGAATATGAACTTCACAGTACTTTAATTTGAGGGGTTTTCATATATAGGATGGGCTCAAGGGTATAATAGCCGCTAGCTTGGATAGGATCGAAGCATGATATATAGGAATATATTGTGATTGTAGCTAATTATTAAGGTACGTAGCTTAAGCAGTAAGCAGTGCACCCAATACTACGCCACTTTAATTGGCTTTGAAGAAGAATAATGTTACATTAAATTATTTTTATGTATTTTTTATATATTTATTAATGTAATTAATTGTATTAATTTTTTTTAATACGTACCTAATTACATGATCAATAGAATGTGTAAAAAAATACGTAAAAATAATTATATATATAAAATTTTTATTTAAATAATATTCTGCATTCATGTGTAGATAGATAGGTTAGGATCCAGCTGAATCATGCATGCATCATGTAGGTATGTAGCTGTATATTAATTGCAATTACTGCTAACCTTTATTGCCTCACAATCTCTACCATATTAACTAGCTAGGCATTCGATATGGCCGGCCACCAACATTGACGGCCTGTCAAATTGGAAAAAAGAGAAGAAGTTGGAACTAAGATTTTAATTAAGTTTTGGTTTGATCTTAATTAGGAGTTAACTCTAGTTATATATGTTAGCGGTAATGTGGAAACGTATCTCTTAATTCTCGACTTACAACAGTTGGAAAGACTCGTTGAGCAGGTAACAATTCGCGTCTTTTTAGTTTTAATTACCACGTTATACATACCTTGCTTACTGAATGCTCTAGGTGCAAAGAATCAAAATAACATGTGTTGAGGGTGCTGCTGCTACGGCTATGTAGGCCTGGTGGTGGTGGTGGTGGTTTCGACAAGGGGAAAAAGTTTCGACGATGCCGTGGCCATACTTGATTTCTAAGAAAGAGAAACCTTGGGAAGGAAAGGGTGGTCTTTGCAAAGATGGTCTGGTTCAAAGATCATACCATGAAGATCTTCAGTTAATGCATGAGAAGGAGACCATTTTTTAGAAGGGAGCTGCAAGAGATATAAAGGGATCTCACATACTGATGTGACACACTAAAATGTGCCATATATTTTCTTTTTTATTTTCTTCTTTTCCTTATCTCCCACTCTCTCCATGCTCTCCCCTCCTCCCTTTCCCTCCACCATAGCGCTGCCGTGCGCCGTCCCCAAGCCATCAGACCACCACCATCGAGTTCCCATTCCTCTGGTGACCACACCATGCTCTCCCAGCCATCGTTGAAGCCCCTCCCAACCTGCTCTCGGCAGCAACCCATTCTCTCAGCAAGACCCTCTCCCGAATGGGTATCCACAATTTCTCCATCGTAGTGCCGTCGTATACCGTCCCCATGCCACTAGAACACCATCACCAAGTTCTCCTTCCTTCGGCGACCACCCCATGCTCATCCAGCCACCGTCAAACCCCCCGCCCCCGGCGGTAGCTCCCTTCTCCCCACAACCCGAATGGGTCTCCACGGTTTCTCCACCGTAGCATTGCCTTACGTTGTCCCCACGCCACCAGACCACCACCACCAAGCTCCCCTTCCTCCAACAATCAACCCTCTTCCAGCCACCGTTGAAGCCATCCATGCTCTTCATGGCCGGAGTGGGAGAGAAGGCATGCAGGGGGGGTGAGGGGGAGAAAAAAATTGGGGGGAGAGAGAAAGGAAGAGGAAAACAAATAGGGGAAACATGACACACTCCCGGTGTGCCACGTAAGTGTGTGAGATCTCTTTGTGAGATCATTTTCTGTCTAAAATGTTTTCCTTTTGAGAAAGAGATATCCGGGAAAGGAAAAGGTGGTGGGAGGGGGACGACTGGGGGATGTGAGGTAAAAAACAAAGGAAAATAAAAGTTTAACTAACGTGGCATGCATAGTATCACATGATCAGTTTCTGTGATCCCTTCATGGGATATAATTCCCTTTGTGTCTTTAGTAATTTTCTATATATTTATAGATGGAGAATATGTTTCATTATGTGTTTTTTAGGTATATGTATTTGCCTTATAAGCTAGCTCCTGCTTCTAGTTCTTGCTCTGAGTCATCATGTGGTATGTTCATATAAATCAGAAGCATGAGGTTGACAGATTTTTTTTTTCTCATCACTTGAAAGTGTATACAATCCAAGGGACATATATGTTGACGATTCAATATCTTGCAAATGCAACTCTGATCTTATCTCCAACTTCTTCAAATTTTTATGAGAGTTAGTAGTATCGTTTATTAACATCATGGTTTCCAAAATATTCTCACATATATTTTTTTTCAATGTACATAACGTCTCGATTGTGATGCAGTGTCAAGGTAGACCAGTATGGCAACTCAAAGAAAGTATCTTTTTTTGTCCAATTCAATTCTACTGCTTGTTTTTTTCCTTTTTTGACATCTTGTATCCTTCCCAAATCTGTTGTCTGGAACATCTTTTAATTGCATGAGAATATCACCACCAGAATATTCTAGTGGTAATGACCTGCGCTCAACCCTTCCATCAAATATTGCTCTATTTGAACGCCATCTATAATCATGAGATAGATATCAACGGTGTCCTATGAAACATAATTTCCAGCCATTTGTTAACTATTGAGACTGTGTATTTTTGTTACAGATAGGACAAGCCATTTTACCTTTTGTGCTCCACCCAGACAAGTTTCCATATGCTAGAAAATCATTTATTATTTAAAGTACTACAACATGCATTTTGAATTTACGTGACAAAGCCGCATCATATGGACTGACATCCTGTTCCCACAACTCTTTCAACTCTACTATCATTGGCTGCAAATATACGTCTATTTCATTTTCTAGTGACTTTGACCCTGGGATCAATAGAGTTATCATAAAATAAGGATCCTTTATACACTTCCATGGTGGCAAATTATAAGACATTAATATAACAAGCTAAGTTCCATGGGTACTCGTCATCAAATTTCTTCCATTGTAAAAAATCTATAGGATGCAAGAGGAATTGATCATTTTGGACTTATTCTGCGTGATGCCAAGTCATATCTGTCGCAGTCATCCAAGAACTAAACAATCTCTGAAGTCGAGGAATCAACGGAAAATGTCTTAACACTTTATGGTGCACATTACACTTATCTAATATCCATCTTAACTCATGATACACTGGACATGAATCAAATTCTTCATATTGCTTTCAAAAGAGAACACAATCATTCTTACATGTGTAGATGATATTATAATCAAATCCTAAACGTTGCTTTAATTTCTTCGCTTCATAAAAATTAAGAGATACTATGTTATCCTGTGTGAGAGACTTTTTAAATAATTCTAGCAGCATATTTAAGGCTTTCGCAGAAATACGATAAATAGACTTAATATGGAGCAGCATGACAGTGAATGATAACTTGCTATGATGGGTGCACCCTTTGTACAGTTCTCGTTGTGCATCCTCTCATAGTCTTCCAAAATTTTCATTTCCCTCAAATGATTATGTAGATATTCATTCTCTATCCTTGGCACCAAATATACCTGCACCAAGATCCTCTAACATCTTAGTCATATCCTCTCAATTCTCATAACTATCATTAGAAACATCAACATTTATGTCGTCCGTGTCGATGTCGTTACATTCCTCCATCTGATTGAATTGACTATCAAATCTAACTCTTTTAGGAAATGGTTTGCCGTGTAAGACCCAATGTGAGTTTTTAGGGTCAATTCCATTTACGAATAAATGATCCTTGACTACGATCATATTATATGAACCAAGATTTTTGCATTTCTTGCACGAGTATCTTATAAATCCTCGATTGTCAACACTCCCACAATCAAATTTTAAGAAAAACTTTACCTCTTGTGTACACTCCTTATAGTCTCGACCAAGTCTATCTCCCAACAACATCCAATTCTTATCCATCTATAAAAAATCCAATTCATGGGATAAACACTATCAAGAAACTATTTTTAAGGTAGTTGGTTCTATCCCATTCGAGAGACTATCATCTATATTACGTATATATTCAGTCCAAAACTCGTACGTTAGTAAAAATTTCGATAACATTTCCTTACAATTCTCCAAGTATGCTAGTCACGATAAATTTTCGATTCTATTCATGGGCCGAGAAACTTACGAACCATATACTTGAAAAATGTAAGAAAATACTAAACTAAAATTTTAATTGACTAAGATAGGAGTTTTAACTGAATATATATACTATATAGATGATAGAATTCCAAACTGTCCACTTTGGACAATTCAAGAGTTGTACCCAAATATTCTTTAAGAGAATATTTGGCCATAACTCTCGAACGGGTTTAAGGTTTAATTGCACGTAAAAATAATTCTAAAATCCAACAGTTCAGTAGTAAATATAACAATTGTTATAATCACATTCCAAATCACAAATACATTACAAATCACTTATAAGATCTACAATTTTATAAGTATATTTTAAGTATTAATAACTTTAATTAGAGTGCACAAAGAGTTTTAATTATGCATTATAGTTTTTTAATTAAATATTTTATAACGATATTTGAAGTATTAATAATTTTAATTAGAGTGTGTAAAGTGTTTTAATTAGACATTATAGTTTTTTAATTAAATATTTTATAAGTATTAATAATTTTAATTAGAGTGAAAAAATATTTTTTAATTTTACATTATAGTTTTTTAGTTAAATATTTTACTAATATATTTTAAGTAATAATAATTGTTATGTTTATTATTATTTAAGTATTAATAATTTTAATTAGAGTGGAGGGTTTGATTTGCTTGAACAAATTAGCCAAATGTTCGAACATAATTTCATTCAAGTGAGATATTATTCGAACTGGGTTGGTTCAATTCAAACTAAATTTATGGTATTCGAACGGGGACTAACCCAGAAACTAGTCACGAAATAGAGCAAAAAACTGAACCACAAAACTCAATTTTCACATACATGATGACATATTTCAATACAATACATTGCATATGAGATTACATAAACACACTTATAGCTAAATATGATTATTAAATAAAACTTAAAACTATAAAAACTTACCTCAAATTTTTGCAATCCAATAAAAATATGAATTTACAATACCTATATATATATATATGCATAAAACACATTAAACCTCTCTTCTCTCTCAAGAGTAAATGCAATAAATATCAATAAATGTTTACTTGAAAATTGGAATGAAAAATAACAAATAAAGACACATTATCTCTTGATGCACCTCTCTTCTCTCTCAAGAATTTTTTTCTCTCACTTGCAATGTTGCTCTCTCTCTCTCTCTCTCTCTCTCTCTCTCCACAACACTAGCTCAAACTCGTCTGGAACATTCTCTCTCTCAAACTTCAATTCGAGTATAAATGAAATGAAGGGACAGGCTTAATAATATGTGAAGTTCCGTTCGAACGGATTTTTTAGTAGTACGAACTCGAAAATTAAAATTGTGAAATTTTTTCACAAAATTTTTCCCTTCAAACGGATAATATTTTGCGTTTGAACCAAAAAATGAAATATTTCCCAGTATATACCGATTATTTGGCGTTAAATTTCCCTCCAAACAAAAAAAATCAGTTCAAACAGACTTTATCTATGTTCGAACGGATTTGAAGTTAGTTTGAACAGATAAATTATAGCAATATATAAGTATACATAATACTTAAAATATTATTATTAGTATATATTAAAACTATATACACTATGTAATACTAAGTGTCACTAATAATATAATATTAAGTTACTTATAAATTTATAATATTAAGTATCACTAATAGTATAAAATTTTCTTTAGTATCGCTAATAGTGTTATACTTATAGTATTACTATAAGTATAATACTATTATAAGTATAATACTAAGTATCACTAATAGTATAATACTAGGTACCATAATATTACAAATAACATAAATATATGAAAACTAATAATACTATAATACTTTATAATATATTCTAAGTACTTAGTATATTACTAATATACAATATAAGTATACTAAGTATCACTATAGAATACACTTATAAGTATATTATACATATACTAGTTAAGTGTATTTAACTATATACTATATATACTCATCTAATGCATAATATATATACCATATTATATATATACTAGTTACTTATAATATATATAGGATATATATATATATATATATATATATAATACTCTATACTATTTACTATATATAGTTCTCTAATATATATTATATATACTAGTTAAGAAATTTTTTATGAATACTAATATTAGTATTATATACTAGTATTAACATATTTTTTACCTGTTTTACTTATATATGTATTTTCGTATTATTATATATTTCATTCGAACGAATACTCTTTTAATTTGAACTAATACCCTTTTCGTTCGAACAAAATGACATTATATAAGTCGCGATATAATTTTTTTTTTGGTCATTTCATGCTCCTCATTCGAACATCTCGCGTCTCCTCCACTGTTCCAGCCACCAACGCCACCACCAACTCCGACCAAGTCCTCAAATCTCCAAGAACAAGAGATATGGTCCCTCATCTTGTTTGAATATATTATTATTTTTTTAAAAATAAAGTTAGATTTTGAAGGGGTCGGATTTTGAATCAATTCGACTCAATTTTGTTGTTTTGGGGCCAAATGATGCAAAAGTAATCGGTAGAAATGATGAGACTTCACTCCTAAATCATTTCTACCGATTAAAACCAAGGATTATCAAGAATCCTTGGTTTTTAAATTCGGGACTAAGTCGACTCAGCCATAGCTGTTTGGCGCAATTTCGTTCGAACGTTTTGTATCTCGTTCGAATGGAGTTTAAGGTCATTCAAATTAAAGATGCTATTTGCCAACGTCGAATAAGCAGTTGCTAAAAAGTAGGGATGATAATATATTACACAACCCGTTAACTCAACATGAGCGTGATACGATAATAGCATGTTAGAGTTTAGTCTTAATGGGTTCGGATCAAAACGGGTTGACCTGTTAAGACACGATTACTTAATGAGTTGACCCGTTAAGACATGATTGCTTAATGGGTTGATAACAGATCAACTCGTTATGACACGTTAAGAAAATTAAAATTAAAATTATACCCTTATACTTAAAATTAAAATTATTATTTTTATTGTTTGGATTGTAAATTTAAACTTGTAGTTTGTTTTATAAATATTGTAATTTTAACATTTAGATAAAATTATGCTAAATTTAATCAGGTCAAACAGGTTAATTTCAGCCTTATTCAACCCATTTACATAAATATTTTGAAACAGATTGTATTGTGTTGTGTTAATCTATTTTGTAATATTCACTAATGAGTCAACACGACATGACCTGTTATATTAATGGGTCATGTTAGGGTTTGAGATTTTGACACGATAAGCTTAACGGGTCGGGTTAAGATTGACATGTATAGTATAATATATATGCTTTGACATGCATGAACACGACCCGTTAACATGATTTGACACCCCTACCAAACAACATTATTTCCATTCGAACAGAATATGTTCTGTTCGAACGAATTATTTCAATGCATTTCAATATTTCAAATTTCTTCAATAATATAATTACATAATTATTTTGTGGATCAACAGTATACTAATGACAAGTAGCAGTGGAAGAAAACGTTCATGACTCCAGACATGCCAAAGTAGCTGAGCAGCTCCTTCTCATTAGGCCGTGAGACCTATACTAGTTGAGCGGGATATCATTCTAGATGACTTCTGCGATCTTACTTAGGAGGGATGAAGCATACACGACATCATCACGGATTGTTGATGGACATTGATCTGTCCACAGAGGGGCACATCATATCCTGAGATGGTCGGTGAGTTTTACCATGCCATGGGAGAGTAGTCTGGTGAGGCTTTGTGCTACAACTTATCAGTCCAGGGAATAAGTATTATCTTCTCTCCTTACATTATTGCTGAGTTTCTTGATCTGCGGCTGGAGCCCAATGCATATCTTGTAACGGCAGCGGCTACACTGAGAGCAACGATTGCACCATCTGATGCAGACACGCCAGTCGTATCCTCATTGCCAGCGCCTAGTGTAGAGACTGGTGAGCTGGATGCTGGCTCTGATGATAGTGAGAGCGGCGATGAGGTACTTGATGATAGTCTCATAGATAATCAGGTTCGTGAGTTAGTGCTAGACCCTTTGACTCCTTCATATGATGGCAGTAAAGTGATTTGACAGGCCGATTGTATAGCATTTTTCAAAATTCTTAATCTAATTGTTGGGTATAACATTTATTCGAAAAAACAAAATATTGATTTTGGGGTCGAGTGAGCCGAATTTTTGTTATGGATAGCACAAAGGGAGCTGATTGATCTGTCGTTGTATTTCTTCATCCGCATTCAAGCAGAATCACACTATTTAGGTGGAGTTAGTCTATCATTTGCACTGCTGATATCTAACCTCTTACTCCAATCAGGGGTTACAGTGACTTCGAGTGAGTGGATGTCTCCACAGATGGGGGCCATTAACAAGATCACATTCAGCAAGAGCAAGGGTCACTTGCCAAAAACTTATGCAGTACAGGATTTGCCTTTGCTTATTGATTTAGCTTCTACTGCTACTGCCGCCAATGTTGAGAGACAGCCTGCTGTGGCTACTTTGGATGGGTACGAGCTCTATTGGCTGAACACCTCCAAATTATGAAGCAGGAGTTTATTGAGCCCATTATGGAGAAGCTTAAGGATCTGGATGGACGCTTATATACCTTACAGGAGGATTTTGATTTACTTAACAAATATATATTGTTAGTTATTATTTTACCTTTTTTATGTTGTATAGAACTAACTCATTTTGGGATGTAATTAATGTATAGTTTTTATTTTTAGTATTTGCTAGCCTCTTTATTGTTAATTAAATTTTCTTTTCATTATACTTAACGTTCACGATAATAGAAAAAATGACACTATCTTTAAAGTAACATTTATTTAACTAAAATATTTTTAAATTAATTTATGAATTCATAAATATTTTAATTCATTGTAAATCATAATATATAATATATACACATTTTTATTTATTTTGAAAATGATAAAAAAATTAATAGAAAAAATATATATTATTTTAATATTTTGGATCTGTTTAACAATATATTATTACAATTAAATAATCATGATTGAACAAGGTAATCACCGTTCGAATATTTATGTTCCGTTTGAACATATTATATTGGATTCGAACAGGATTAATGATCTGTTCGAACAAAATTTTATTAGTTCGAATAGTTTAGACTTTTAAAGGTGATCTAATTTGTTCCAGAATATTCGGTTCGAATGAATATATATCCATTTGAACGGATTTATAAAGTTTTTCATGTTTTGAAACAAACTTTAAATTTTATCTCTAAAAGTATTTTTAGGGATGAAATAACAAATTTCGTCTTTAAAAATAAAATTTATTGTAGTGCCTAATCCCACGCCCCGATCAAATATTATTTAATGTTGCAGCTTGTGCATGATCAAATATTATATGTGTGTGTGTGGACTCTTTCCATATCTCCGATCCTCTTACATACGGATCTATACTGATCTTATCATTTTCCTTTTTCTTCCCAACTACCTCCACCACACCTACCCACCTCTAATTAGCTGTTTTACTGTACTCAACCTTCATATATACCTTAGTAATTAATGACTTGATCTCGATCGGCATATGTCAAGGCTGATTTTATATATTCAGACTCCTTAGATATTCCAGGCCTGGTATAATTAATAAGAAGACTTAATTTATCCTATATATACTATAGGCATGCAATCTTAGAATATTAATATATATAATTTAAATAAATATTAAACTTAGTTACTCTTATCAATTCAGGATTAATAAGCCTTGTTGATAAAGGGAAGCACTGGTGGCTTAAAGACTTAACATCATGTAATTAAGTAAAAGGAATTTTAAATCTATTTTTGCATTAAAAAAATGAAGTGGTCAAGATAATCGATCTGCAGCTTATTGATTACTCCTGCATGCCTATTCAAAATCAATGCAGTAGCTTATTGATTACTCCTGCATGCCTATTCAAAATCAATGCAGTACCTCATGGTCTGCCGCAGCAATAAAATTTACTAATTGATGTTATATATATCAGCATTAACATTAACGCTTGTTAGGTACCGCTTACTGCTGTACATGATATATAGTTCGATCCAAGACCAGTTTGGGAACCGCACGTATATCATCAGTCTATATATATACGTACTTATAACGTGCAGATCGGTCATGACATGATTCCCTGTCAAAAGCGACATTTTTCTTAGAAATGAAAACAACTCAAAAGTCGAGAAGCATTAATTCATCGACGAGGCCGCCCACTCTTATAATCGCCCATAATAACAATAAAAAAAGAAGACCACTCTTGATCACCCCCCACTTTTCCTCCATTGAACTTTCTTTTTCTCCTTTTGACTGTTATGCACTGTTTTGATTTTCTTTAGGTCATGATTATCGCCATTCAGTTCTCCCACCCCCGTAAACTCAGAAAAACAAAAGCAGGCCCGGGGAGGAAAAAAATTAGGTCAGTCCATTCTTTCTGCGAGATCAGTTAATTGATTAGTGGCTCGTTGGAGTTAGTTGGAACGTCGGGGAAATTAAGGTCAAAAGATAAAAGCAGTTTTAAGAGAGAAAAAAGACGAGTCTACATGATGATCTTATTGGTGGAAGTTGAACTGTGGGCGTTCCACGAAGGCGCGCGCGGTAATCATGATCACTACTGCAATATTTCGAAACAGAAAAAAAAAAAAAATGTAAAACCAGATATAACAAAGATACGTTCAGACGAAAAGCACTCTTCTTGGTTTTTTATTTTACTGCGTACGTACGCCACCTTCCTGGGATTACCAGGCAAAACTTTGGAACCTATGGCATACATATACGTTTGATCTCTTCGCTTCATGCGTACGTAGTTAAAAGAATATGCTAAGGGGAAAACAAGATCAAGAAGAAATAAGTACTGCTCTTACCCGACGGTAAGGCTGTACGTACTATTATATTTATTTAATTAGTTGGGTTGATCTGTTAAGTTGGGGTGGGTTACGTTTTATATCTGTAGCTACAATAAGAATGTTGTGGATGTGGAAGGACGTACAAGAAAATCTCATATTCCACGAAAATGTAGGACATGTTTCAATATAGGTAACCTGAATGAGGGCTTAAAAAAAACTTATCTTTAAGTAAAGGAGTCAGAATGCGATATGATGGTGTTAAGATTTAATGGCCGTTGCAGTACTTGTCAAAGGTTAATCTTTTTCCAACAAAAGTGTACCTTTATATATATATATATAATATATATATAGGCTTGATTTTTGTTTTTTTGATACATTTGGGGGAGGGGTATAGGCTTGGTTACTAGTCAATTGCGATAACTCTGACCCGGTCAAATTAGGCTTACAGTGCATGCCTATAGCTCCATTTTGCTTTTCCCAAGTGCTGGAGGGACGATCTTCTTCAAGCGGATAATGAAAAATAATGACGTCTTCGAGGTGGTAATTAATTAATATATATTTTAGATAGACCTTAATTAGTGTACTGGTCTCCATAGCAATTTGAATTAGATATATATTAATAGATCATCGATTCATCTTGGTGTTATGTGAAAGCATAAGCATCAGGTCAAACCGGATGGCCTTCCCTGGTTTTTTTTTATAGCAAATCTTCTCTTGGATTAAATGAATTTTCCTCAATAGCGTTGAAAAAAGGAGAATAGAAAATATTTGAGAGTACCAGTGGAAGTTTTGAGAGCATATATTATCGAAGTTTTGTTAATATGCTTTTATAGTAAATAATTAGAAGAACATTCTCTGGATTCAGGTTAAAAAAAAAACAAAGAAGGGTCTCATGATCATCAACTACATATATGGTTTCAGCAGTACTGTACTTATGACTTTCTTTGATGCATATATATGGGATTCAGGTATATATTCATGGCGGCAATATAATCAGTTTCCAATGATAATCTGTCACTCCAGATCTGCAGTCCCAAGGTCATGATCATGAAGTTGATCATAACTCTCATGTACACACAGACACAGACACACACACACATATATATATATAGCAGACCACTTACAAGCTAGAAAAAGCAGAAAAAAAGCTGCTTGTGCTATTTGTGTCAACGTTTAGCTGATCAGTACGTAATAAGATCGTCAGATATTGCATATATAATATTCCGGCACTTAAAATGAGATGTATCAATACCCCGGCCATATGCAGCCAATCGATCGAGAACTTCATGCACAGTCAGTTCAATGTAATATTGTCGACATGTGCTTCATTAAAGTCAGACACCGCCACTCAAACAGAAACACCCACCCACGGGCTCCCCATAATGAAAGTGCTTAATTGCCTGCCGAATAAAGGGTTCTATACGGACTTCAGACGATCGAAATGGTCAGAGAAATGTTATTATATTCTTTAGTGTTAATCATCATGTGTGTGGTTGTATATATATATATATATGTACCGTATGCTCTTGGCACATGGAAAGAGAGAGTACTTCCTTTTCGTTTGTAACTCCTCTAACATAACGCATCAATAATGCTCATCGTACCCGTCATCTTGCACTTTTGCTAGCTACGTTGTCTTGGCCAGATAAAGCTACGTACCTAGGATTTCTATAAATCTAGCAGCTAATTTATTAAAGATTGTCCAAAACTAGTGTAAAGAAATCAATTTCATAATCATGTTCATATTTTGAAAAATCATAGTCGTTGGAAATTGAGTTTATCTTCATGATATACATTAGTGATCATGATCAGTAGCTAGCATTACACGGCCCTTTATTTAATTATTGAAATCTAAAGTTTCTAAGAAATGCACTGTAAATATCTAAGAACGCACGACCCGGCCTATTTGTTCTGCATGGCACTTTAGTATCTTGTGCGTTGTAGCTAGCAGATTTGACATGACCATCTTTATTTTGGGAGGGAGATGTACTTAAATATTTAGCATAAACTGTAGCTTATTCCTTAGTGCGCTTTATCTCAACTTTGATCAGATCAGTATCGACTTGATGGTCATCTGCCCGCTACCCATCGAAGTCTTGAAACTTATAAGCAGAAAATTAAAGGAAGACAGAGAAGACCTTGGAGTCTTTCGTTATCCAATAATTAGGTCGCTTGGTGGAAAAAGGGACGCGTAAAACTCGATCAGCAGTATATCGCGCGAGCTCAAATGTGTCTCCACAAATGTTATGTGATTAAATTTGTTTACATTAATTAATATTAAGTTTTAATGATGATATATATAATCATATATATCTTATGATATGATGGGAGTAAAACGTGTTGTACGTTCATATTTCAAGGCAGCTATATCTAGCTAGCTAATAGCTAATAATTATTCTTGTATCTCAAAAAGAAAGCAAAGCGAATATTGCAACATCAAATTCACTCATCAAACAGCTTGCACGATCCAGTAGTACTAATCCGTCATGATGAACCTTTTTTGACTTAATTTGGATGAGTTGAATACGAATGAGCATTTGCACTGATTTCAACTCATTCAGATAAATAATTGAACATCATGTACGTAGAAAGAAGTGTATACATTTCTTCTTTCTACATTAATCGAACATGTATACAGTACTGCATGCGCTTGGTGCATGATGGTGTTGAATTTCACGCACTAAGAATTAATGGATGGATTGATTTACTATTAAATAAACATATGTGTAGGTGGACTGCATACCTTTTGCCAAAACCAAGGTCAAAGCCCGGCCGGCCGTGTTGATCAGGGTCATGATTTTCTGCTTCAAAAAAGAAAACAAAAGAGATAATGCAGCATGCATACGTGCGGGTTACGTTGTTGCCTTTGGCTAGATCAACATGACGGTCTCCTGGTCATACTTATAATTAGTTTTAATTAAGCACATCATATAATATAAAGTTCATGAGTGGTCAAAGATCAACTATAACAATTTTTAAATAAATTTTCTTGAATAATAATTCTTTTATCATATAATAGTTAATTAAGTGAAATCTGGTCATGAGTAACATTGAATATCTAAGAATTAAGAATATCATAGTCTGATCTCTAAATTAAAGCCTAATATAAGAGCATCAGAACAAAATTAATGCATAATTATAAGTTGAATTATCATGATGATTATATATATATATATATATATCCTTTTATATAGTTATTCAATTAATTAATTAAATAATAAAGTTGGAATCCAGGTCATTGTTCAACAACCAACTTAATTGGTTGTTTCTTTCCATCTCTTTCACTATATATGCTTTGGTTCTATCGATCACACACTCACGAGTCACAATGCACAAGGTTCGCCACAAAACTCCAGCTTTCTACTTTGTGATGATGAGATTCTTGATAACAGATATATATCCTTCTTTTTTGTATGTTTTAGAGGACAGCACAGCCACTAATTTGGAATATATACCTCAGGCTGATCTATTCACTTTGTGACATAATCATTGACTACCAAGGACATGAATTATATGACATATATATATATATATATATATATATATATATATATATATGTATGTATGTATATATACACGAAAGTATCGTCGCGCCATGACATGGTTTTTTCCCCTTTATAATCATAATAATCTAAGAACTTAATTAATACTGTTGGGACCAATCTAAACAAGGAAAAAAAGAAAAGAAAAGGCAAAAGATCAAAAAACATGAATTTTTAAAATAAATATTTGACTAAATTATATAAATTATGAATAATAAAACACCCACGTACCCTCAATTTCTTGTAGAGTTGTAAAATAATTGTAAGATTATCATTTTTCATAAATCAAACTGGCCAAGTACTTTGGGTACTAGCTAGCCTCGATCGAGCCCCAGCTTATTGGTTTATTTATAATTGCATGTGGAGTACCAGCTAGCTAGCTAGTCATGATCATAACGATAATGCGGTATGTGCTCTTATTTTTTACGATTATAAATTTGTGTCACCCGATCAATATGTTTGATTATCAAACCCAGGCCATATATAGTCATGTTTTAAGGAACTGCCGATAATTAGCTGTAAAATGTTTTGTAATTTCTCTAGCTCGAGCTTAAACATTAATTTTACCTCATGAGTATATATATGTGTATTTTTATATATATATTTTTTTAAAAAAAGAGGACAATACCTCAATTTTATTGATAACCTCATTTATACAAACCGTAGTTATAACCAGAAACCGGAGGGTTTCTTTCGGATAATGATGATCAGCCTTATTAACCCAATAAATTAATTAATTATTTCGGATGATCATCACTTAATTCCATGTATATATCGATCCAGTCTTCGATAAAAAGCAGTAGTACTACTACTCGCAATCTTATTAATTATTTAATTAGCTGCATGCATCATCACATGCTAGAAGTGGATTAAAGGAGAAAAGAATCTATTGAAGGCCATGACCGATTAGAACCGATACAATATTGTATGGATTAAATAGCGAATAAATTTGATGAATTCATTGGCTCTAAATTTGAAACCTCTCCTTTATATTCTATATCTATATATTTAATTAATTCCCTAATTCCCTCGATCGGCCAGATTCTTTCTTGATTTGTTTCCTTAATATACATATAATCAGTACTTCTTTCATCATGTTAAAGAGAAAGAAGATTTGAATTTTGACTACGTCTTTTGCAAATTAAAGTAAGTACGCCGTACGTCTGCTTAATTCTATATACATACAATATATATATAACGCTAATTAAAGATCGAGTACTTGAGATATCCATTTCTAAATATATTCCATATAATTTTTAAGTGCGCGCGTACGTAACTTTTATCCAATGAAGTCACAAATTAAATGGTGGTGGGGGTAGGATTTTATTTCAGTGCGTTAATGGTGTAAAATCTAATTATAATACTAAAAAAATAAATTTATATAAAATATATGATTTCTTATTAAAAAAGAATACGTACTCAAATAATAATAATAATTACAAGGGTACTGCATCATGTAGTACTACGTACTGAGTTTTAATGAAAACAAATATATGAAAAATATAAAAATATTAATTAATGTTGGATAGGATGACCAATTAAAAGATAATTAGAGATCGATCCGTTTCCCAAAAAGAAAAAAGAAAATTAGAGATCAATATCATAATTTTTTTTTATAGAAACAGAACAATTTCTTTGAATAGAAATAATTACAGACAATTATCACACCATAAAGCTTGAGAAAGAAAATCTGGAATACTATCTCACCACATCTCAATATCCTCTACTCTCCAAGCTAGCATTTTGTAATAGACTATAATAATAGTAGTGAATATAATGGAATGTATAAAGGGACTGTAATATTGATAAAAGCCTCACGATAGTAGCAACATTTTCTTCGAGGGAAAGGACCTCCACAGTAGCGATGAACAGTAGAATATTTCAGATGATAGGTTAAATCTCCTACAGAGACCTTATGTACTATAATATACATTTTACTAAAAAGTCCTTAACCTAACTGGGCTAAAGGCCCCTACAGTTTACTTAAAGGATCACTCTCTGCAGCTTATGGCCCACACGGCCCAACTTCTTTATTATTTGATTCGGCCCACCAGCAGGCCTCTCCATCGACAGCTCACAACATCAACTAACTCAAGTCTTCATGTCTTCGTGTGCCCTAAGTTTCTATCTGTCTTCGTGTGCCCTGTCCCATGCCGCCGACCTCCATTCTGCTCTCAACTTGCCTAGCCGTGTGACAACTCCCCCTTTCTTCAAAAAACCTTGCCCACAAGGTGGGGAAAATTTTCGCAAAGCTGATGGTACATCTCCCAGGAAGCTTCCTCTGCAGTTTGCCCATGCCAACGGATCAAGACCTCCACTTCCGGTTTGTTTTTCACCTTCTTCAACCTCCGGTTTAATGCTTCAACCGGTTCCACTTTAATGGCTCCTTGTTTGTCTACAGGAGGAAGGGTTGCTATGGGCAAAGCCCCTTGACTGAGCTTCGATTTCAGCTGGGAAACATGAAACACGTTATGGATTTGTGCAGTGGCCAGAAGCTTCAAACGGTATGCCACCTCTCCGATTCGTTGCTCTACCTCGTACGGTCCGTAAAACCTTGGATTGAGTTTGAGATTCTACCGAGTAGTGAGGAACGATTGCCGATACGGTTGGAGCTTCAAAAATACCCAATCTCCAACTTGGTACGTTTGTTCCTTCCTTTTCAGATTAGCATATTTACTCATTCTGTCTTGTGCCTTAATGAGATTTTGCCTTAACAGGACCCACAGCTGCTCACGATCATGCAAGGTAACCTCTATTTCTTCTAACTTTGAGGTTCCTGGTACATAGCATGTTAGTTTTGGAGGTTTGTAGCCATACAATGCTTCAAATGGCGTAAGTTTGATAGATGCATGCATGCTTGAGTTGTAACACCACTCGGCTAATTCAATCCAGTGAGACCAGTCCTTAGGTTTGTCCCCGACATAAGATCTTAGGTAGTTCTCAACCCATTTGTTAACAGCTTCTGTTTGCCCGTTTGTTTGAGGGTGGTAAGCTGTGCTAAAAGCCAGCTGCACTCCCTGCAAAGAAAATAATTCCTTCCAAAATCTACTTGTGAAAGTGGAGTCTCGGTCGGAAAGAATCGAGCTTGGCATACCATGTAGCTTGAATACATGTTTCATAAACAGCTTTGCTACATCCTTAGCTGTGTAGGGGTGACAGAGTGGTACAAAGTGAGCATATTTTGTAAATCTATCCACAATAACCCATAAAGAGTTGAGGGGGCATTAGTCAATCCGAAGGGCATGACCAAGAATTCGTAGTGACCCTCATGAGTGCGGAAGGCAGTCTTTGGGATATCTTCTGGTTTAACTCTAATTTGATGATAACCTGACCTTAAGTCAAGTTTAGAGAAAATTCTAGCTCCATGTAACTCATCGAACAGTTCCTCCACCACTGGAATTGGATATCTATCCTTAACCGTAGCACTGTTTAATGCTCTGTAATCCACACACAGTCGCCACGTGCCATCAGCCTTCCTTACCAACAAAACAGGAGATGAATAAAGACTTTGACTAGGACGAATCACACCCGAGCTCAACAACTCCTTAACAATCTTCTCAATCTCATCTTTCTGAAAATATGGGTAGCGATATGGGCGGACAGAAATGGGTGTTGTACTTGGTTGTAAAGTTATGGAGTGGTCATGGGAATGGTTGGGGGGTAGGCCTTTTGGGGTGGCAAAAATGTCAGTGTATAGGTTGAGTAGGTTTTGTATATTGCTTGGGATTTGAGTTGGTGTGACTTGGTTGGAGTTGTCAATGAGTTTTAACATGACCCCTTTTTTTTCCATGCTGTTACAGTTTTGGATGGAGCCTTCCTCAATCCATTTGTGCCCCGTGAGCTCTTTAAGAATCACAACAGCCTGTTGGTAAGTAAACTGCATAGTTAACTCCTTGAAATTCCAAAGGATTGGCCCTAATCCTTGTAACCATTGGACGCCCAAAACCATGTCACAACCTGCCAACACTAAAACATACATATCAAGTAAAAACTCAACTCCTTGAATCCCCACTTGTACTCCTTTCACCTTACCTTCACTGTCTACTAACTCCCCATTAGCCACCTTAACCCTGACCTTATCCTCCGCTACTATGGGTATGGAAACTCGGGAGAGCATTGCTGGATCCAGGAAATTATGGGTACTTCCCGAATCAATGAGAATAACGACCCACTTAGGGCCAATCTTCCCCTTCATCCGCATAGTCTTTGGGCCCAAGGATCCAATAATAGCATGTAAGGAAATCTCTGGAGTCTTTTGCATGTCCTTTTTGACCTCAGACTCACCTTTTGTGTCAATCTGGACAGAACACTGACCGTGTCTTCCACTGTCTCCTCATCATCCTCTACAACTTCTTCAATTAAATAAAGTTTTGGGCTATTGCATCGGTGCCCTGGGTGCCATTTTGAGTCGCAATGGTAACACAAGTCTTTTTCTCTTCTTATTTTCATTTGATTTGGACTGATTTTCTGCACTGGTACTATTGCCTTGTTATATGGTTGGTGATTTTCTGAAGGGTTGGGATTCTGTGGTGGTTGGTATTTGAATGAGGCTGGTTCAACATTTTGGGGCAGGTTTGGTCGTGGGTTTGGCTTTTTATGGAGGGATAGTTTTTCTTCTTGAATTCTATCCAGCCTATAGGCTGTGAGTAGTGTGTGAGGGTTAAACATTTTAACCGTCAAACAGATATCGTCTTTTAATCCACTGATAAAGCAACTTAGTTTGTCACTTTCATCCAAATGCCTTAGCCTATTGGCAATCAGCTCAAAGGCAGTCTTATACTCCTCAACCGAACCCATCTGCCTTAGTCTAATAATTTGTTCAACCGGATCATCATAGCTACTAGGGCCAAAACAGATCAGTAAAGCATTCACAAAATCATCCCATTCAGTTAACAAACCAGACTCATCAAGCCCTTGAAACCAAACCAAAGCCTTTCCCACCATGTGAAATGATACCAAACGTAAACGGTGGTGAGGTAAAGTATTGTGAAATGCAAAGAACTGTTTTACCTTGTACAACCAGCCTTGTGGATCATCCCCATCAAATGTTGGAAAGTCAATCCGTACGGATCTGGGTTGTATGTCACCCGCTTGAGGTAGCATGTGTTGTCCACTGTTTTCTCCATGGTTACTACTTTTTGCATGTGATTTTTGCATCTCAGAAGCGAACGCTTGAAACTGGTGCATCATGGTTTCCATTTGCATTTAGACTGCTTGCAGCTCAATACTGATGTTGGTAAATTGTGATTCAGAATTTTTTATGTATGCTTCAGTTGATTTCTTGAATGATGAAAACCCTTCATGCAGGTCCTTTAATCTAGTGCTTTCGGCCATTGGAGTTTCAGGATAGCAGGATCTGGGCTCTTGGATACCACTTGTAATAGACTATAATAGTAGTAGTGAATATAATAAAATGTATAAAGGGACTGTAATATTGATAAAAGCCTCACGGCAGTAGCAACACTTTCTTTGAGGGAAAGGACCTCCACAGTAGCGATGAACAGTAGAATATTCTAGATGATAGGTTAAATCTCCTACAGAGACCTTATGTACCATAATATGCATTTTACTAAAAAGTCCTTAATCTAACTGGGCTAAAGGCCCTTACAGTTTACTTAAAGGATCACTCTCTGCAGCTTATGGCCCACAAGGCCCAACTTCTTTATTATTTGATTCGGCCCACCAGCAGGCCTCTCCACCAGTAGCCCACGACATCAACTAACTCAAGTCTTCATGTCTTCGTGTGCCCTAAGTTTGTATCTGTCTTCGTGTGCCCTGTCCCATGCCGCTGACCTCCATTTTGCTCTCAACTTGTCTAGCCGTGTGACACATTTCTAGCAAGATTATGTACTGCCATATTTCCTTCTCTATACACATGAGTAAAAGAAACATTTTGAAAGCAACTAGACAGTCTCTACACTTCTAAGTACAAGTTACCAAGCATAGAATTAAGCATGTCATTTTGTTGTAAAACTCGAACTAATAGCAAAGAGTCACTCTCAATTTCAAGATGTGAAATCCCCATAGTAGAACACAATTGCATCCCTCTAAAAATAGCCAGCAATTCCACAGCTTCCGGTTCAGACACTGCTAATTCAAGTTTAGAGGCAGCCATAAGAACTTTTCCAGCTGAATCACATAGTATAACCCCAATACCAACCTTTTGAAAACTTGAAAACAGTGCACCATCTATGTTGAGCTTAAGAACACCAGTAGAAGGAGGCTACCAACAGAAGTGATTTTGAATTTGGGGCTGGGATTTAAGAGAAACAGATTTATAGCTCTGGAATAGACCCAAAGAATGAGATATTACATGACTGGGACTTAAGCAAATATTGTCAAACTCCAATTTGTTTCGCCTAAACCAGAAACCCTAAGCAAGACAGAAAAAAACAGCCAATTAAATAATATTTTTAGCATCAACAACATTCATTGCCAAATCTGCAAAACTGATTGGTGAAAGATTTGACAAAAAAGCCAAAACAGGAGAAAAAACCACCAAACCCAGATAAGAAAATTCACTATGTGAAAAATTGTTACAATCACACAATTTTTCTCCTCACCCCAAACATACTCACAAAGTTTTATCCATTAGTAAAACTTTAACTCACATCTCTTCCCATTTTACAAAAATGGATAACAGAGAAATTTAATTAGAGTCAAAAGTTACTAACTAAGTATTTTACTGGTACACTTAAACTAAGAGGCTAAGCCTTTTATTTATAACTCATGAGTCTTGCCTCTTCCTTACTCACTACCGATGTGGGACTCCAAAGAGCAACACTTAACACTTATTATAGCAATTATTGTCCACACACTAAATGCTCATTAGTTGTTGTCATGGAAGACTAAGATCATAATGAGCCTCTACATGCGTTACGTGCATATCTATTCGATTTTCATTAATTAAGTACCGTTTGGCCAGGGAAGACTAGAGATAATCCTCTCTCTCTCTCTCTACATATATACACACATCCTTCATACCTATGTACACACCTTCCGCCACATGAGGCGCATATATATATATATTGATGAGTGGCTACTGCTGGTAGAAAATAAAGAGATTAATGCAGATGGCATGAAACTCATTCAAAGGTTTGTTCATCTGACCATGTATATAATATTTCAACAACCCACAACAAATCATGTATTGGATGTTCCACTCACCCTCGCTCATAACAGGATTAATTAATAGTACCCTACAAGCTGCCCAAAATCCACATCAGATGCAATAGAGAAAAAGAGGTAATTGCCACGTGGAACTCGCAGTCCATTTCTAGTTCTCTTTATTTTATTTTTTTTTCCACAAATCCCATCATTTAATCCAGTGAATCAGGGCCAAAATCTACTTCAGAGGCTAGCTAGCCTCTCCGACGGATATAAATAGGCATGCGTCTTTCCTCGTGTTTCCATCCTAACTGTTATATATGTGCAGAAATCTCTCTCTCTCTCTCTCTCCACATATATACAATAATTTGGCCGTGATTTGTGCTTCCAAAAAATGGATTATGTATCAAAGGTGACAGTTCTAAACACTCTGCTGGCTCTTATTGTTCTCCTGTCTGCAGAACCTGTTGTGTCTCTTAAGCATCGTAAATGGGGTCGAGGGAAGAAGTTGGCCTCAGGAGGAAATGGGGATCTTGTGACTGACTTGCCTGGCCAGCCTGCTGTAGGCTTCAGGCACCATGCTGGGTATGTCACCGTAAATGAAAAAAATGGAAGGGAACTCTTTTACTGGTTTTATGAATCCACGACTCAGGCTGATGAAAAACCATTGGTGCTTTGGCTTAATGGAGGTAAGCATAATAATATGTAATAGAATTAAACAGTCATGCATCTGTCATAAATCATGATCTTAGACCATTAAAATTGTTGTTCATGAAGGAGCTGGTTTTGCGCCTTCAAGGTCGAATTCCTCATTTATCATGGTTGCCTCTAGACAGGCCTCTTGTTTGGAGGGTTTGAAATAAAGATTATGAGCCATATAGCCACCTTAGTTTAGAGTTTAGGCCATTGATTTTGCAGTACCAATCAATCTTTTGACTAAATCCATCTGTCTAAAGATGCAAACATTATCTATCTGCCATATTTTATGCTCATGTAGAAGAAAGTGCAGGCACATTCATCTCAAAATTTTTATATATTGCGTACTCTTTATACAGTCCTGCACCCAATATAAATAAGCACCATGTAAGAATTGAGTAGCTAGCTAGGATATATCGTTGTACTTACCCCTATATATAATATGTTCAATTAGTGCGAGTTGTTCTTTTATTGTTTTTATGCTCTCTGCAAAGGTGACATTAACGCTTTACTTTTGATCAGGTCCTGGGTGCTCTTCTGTGGGATATGGAGCAACACAAGAAATTGGTCCTTTTATAGTGGACAGCAATGGACTTAAATATAATAACTACTCTTGGAATACAAGTATGACATCAAAAATCATGACCTTTTCTTTTTGCTGAATTAATTATACTGAGAAAATATTAAATCTAATCCGTGATGGGTAGATATCACCATATAATTAATGAATCACTTAGCTATAAGGTAGTATATATTGGCTTTTTTCTCAATCAAGGGAGACAGTAAGCTACTAAAAGTTTGTATTAAGACAGCCTTTGAATGTCTGATGACGCAGAAGCCAACATGTTATTCCTCGAATCTCCAATTGGTGTCGGCTTTTCATACTCAAATACAACCAGCGATTACAATAATCTGGGTGATGATTTTACTGGTGAGGAAACCATTTGATGATCTACATGTAGTTTATTAATTTTTCATAGTTGAATTAATATAATACTCGCACTTCGACTACTCCAGGATGTATCGGATATATGTACATCCCTCCATCTTCAATCCGACCTCAGTTATGGGAAGATTGAAGATGCTTGAGGCTAGACGTTATTTATTTGAAGAATTATTGGTCGACATTAATGCTTGATTAATTTGATAATACAGTAACATGGAATTTTTTCTTTCTTTTTTCCAAGTTCTTTATTTACATGTATGAAATCGTATTTCTGGCGGTCCTTCTCATCCATCCCATCTTTTATGTTTTTCTTATTACAGCAAACGATACTTATGTTTTCCTACACAAATGGTTCCTCAAGTTCCCATCGTATAGAAAGCGAACCTTTTACATTGCAGGGGAAAGCTATGCAGGTATTTCAATTTTTGCTACGTATTTTGGCTCGGCGGCCTTTTTATTGAATCATTGAATCCCTATATATCATATAATAATTGCGCTGATCACTGCATCAACAGGAAAATATGTTCCAGTGCTGGCTGAGCTGATCATGATCAATGACAAGAACATGGATCCTTCCCTTCGAATTAATCTCACGGGTATTTTGGTATGGTCCTTCATAAATGTTTGGTTTATAAAGTAAAGAACTTTTTATTGCTCCATGAAAATTAGTGTAAAGGTTGTACATCTTTCTCAAACGACAAACAGTTGGGGAACCCTGAAACATCTGATGCTGAGGACTGGAGAGGACTAGTGGATTATGCTTGGAGCCATGCTGTGATATCAGATGAGACCCATACATTAATCAGAGAAAGCTGTGATTTCCAAAGCAATGACACATGGAGCAACATTAGTTGTAGTAATGGCGTTGATGAAGTACTCAAACAGTACAAGGAGATCGATATCTACAGCCTCTACACCTCAGTCTGCACTGGCAATAATATTTCAGCTGGTAATTCAGATGACAAATCAATGCAAGTCATGATGAAGCGCACATCTATGATGGTGAGGAATTATATATTTTTCAAGAGTAGTATAATTATTGGTGACAGTTTTGGAATTCTGTGAGAACCCAATATTAATCTGATCCAAACAGTTTCTCATCTCTCAAATAATTTTATAATTTTCATCTAATTATTATCTGCATAAAATTTTACCATTTATATAAAATATTAAAAACAGAAAAATAAAAAATAAAATATCTCATAAAAACTTCTCTATTTTCAAACATCATTTACTAATGGACCCATATATGCACCCACCATACATTTCGCAAACTCTAATACAAACATATTTATTGTTTTAGAAATCAATTTATTTTCAAGTGATGGATAATATTGTACCACGTACATGTACCAGATGCCAAGAATAATGGGTGGTTATGACCCTTGCCTTGATGACTATGCAAAAAAATTCTACAACAGAGCAGATGTTCAAAAGGCTTTACATGTCAGCGATGGTCAGCAGCTCAAGAACTGGAGCATCTGCAAGTAATTTTTCCCTAACTTTCTAATTAATGATCAGAAGAAGCTGCTTTTATGTATCTGTGTGTGTGTAGTTTTCAAAATACACACCAAACGTGATGTTCTAAAAATTCTGGATATTGTAGTATGAAGATATTTGAGGAGTGGTCATATTTAAAGCCATCCGTTCTCCCTATATACAAGAAGCTTATTACAGCAGGGCTTAGAATCTGGGTCTACAGGTAAATTAATAAAGCTCGATCCTGCATAGCCTACCGAATTATATAATTTCTGCAGTACTGCAGATTGTGAAACACACACATATATATTAAGTAAATCTTGTATATATAAGATTGTGAAACGTATGCTGTTTCTTTGTGGGTATCTCAGTGGAGACACGGATGGAAGAGTTCCTGTACTGTCCACAAGATACAGCTTAAGTTCCCTGGGACTGCCGATCACTAAAGCATGGAGGCCCTGGTACCACCGAAAGGAGGTAATCATTAGGATCCGTAAGATAGCAAAATAGCCAATATTGCAGAATACAAAATCTTCAATACTTTATTTCATCCTGAGATTGAGAATAGATATTGATATAATCCTTTCTTTAGAAATTTGATTCAAAGTTATCTTAAAACGTAACTCTTTATCCTATATGCAGCACTTACTCAAACAGTAGTACTAGAAATTTATTTTCTCAAGATATATAATTGTGTACATTTCTTCTCCGATATTAAGGAAGCACTATCCTTGCAATATGTTAAAACTGCTGTTAATTTGTCCGCCAACTTTCACTAGACAAGAAAGAGTGGTTTTGGGTTCAGGTCAGTGGTTGGTATCAAGAATATGAGGGACTTACGTTTGCTACATTTAGAGGGGCAGGCCATGCAGTGCCTTGCTTCAAACCAAGCAACTCACTGGCATTCTTCTCAGCTTTTCTCCTTGGGGATGCTCCACCTTCTGAACGCTAAAGACTGCCAGTTCTTTATACCTCTCCAAAAGATTTTGCTCTTAATTAGCATATTACTATATAAGTAGCAGAAAATATATAGCGAGTCAAGAAAATGTGCCGATGTTGCACTATATAGCAAGCTGTACGTGAAGTTATAATATCATGATCTTTCGCTTCGTTCTGGGTACACATGATTAGTGAAGTCTTCATGATGTACTTTGCCAAGAAGTTCAGATTTTCTCCTATACTAATAGTACTGATCAGATCAATACGAATTTAATTTACTTCCATCGAATCAATATATAGAGCGAGAACCAAAAGGGATTGATGCTTTGGGGAGTACAGTTCTCTCTGCATACACAAATGTCGTCGCATTCATAAATAACGCGTACGTACAGAAAATTGACAACTACGTACGGACGTAACATTCTATCCCAAATATGTTTAGAAATGTAGACAATATCTTAGGCGTTTGCATCTTGATTTGAATAGTAATTAATTGATATGGTCAAGTAAATTTTGTGAGGCTTACTTAAAGATGAATTTTAAATATATTTAAATATTAAAATGCATTTAAAATATAGATATATTTATGAAAAGTTGAAAATAGTTATGAATACCACATATAAAGATATATTGAGTTGAAAAAAATTACGAGTCTTATGTTTAAATAGATTTTAAATTGAGATGAATTTAATAATTTAAAAATTTAATATTTAAATATTAAACTCACCTTAAAATTAAATTAAAAATAAATAGTACTACCTTACAACATCTAGCCATCTCAAAAAATGTTACCTGCAAACAAAAAGAATATATAAAGGATATATAAAGCTACGGTCCAACAAGATTATTGGGCTTATGTAGCATAGATGATTTTTTGTGCTGATCATCAATATCAGAAGACCCAAACTTCTTTACTCTATCGGTAAATAGCTTACACCTGTCCAAATCATATTAATTCACGTGACCGATGATTTGCTTTCCTATATCAATTGCGTACGTCAGTGATAAGGTAGTCATGGTCCATACTTAAAAATTAAATATTCAGTTTGGACAGCATCTGTTTGTACTTATATAGAGTCACTTTGACCAAACCTTATGTTCCATAGATTGCCGGTTTTTTTATTTTTCAGTAATATATGTTTTTTCATAGATCTTGGAATATCTTCAAACTTTGGTTTATTCTAGTCTAGAATCCCATTGTATTGGTCTTCTTAGACATTTGAGGAACCCAATTAGGAAGTTCCTTTGGTTTTTAAGTCCAGTAAAATAATAAAGAGTCAAGGCTTCAAGGCCGTTTAATTCAATAACGTATTGATCCATGAGAGTTATTTTTTTTTTTTTTTTTTTTATGGTGAAACATTGTTTCATTCATTCTTAAAACGGACAATTACAACTTTTGACTTGAAAAATATAAGTCAAATTCTAACCTCTTCTCGCTCTCCAACCCACAAATTTTTTTGCAGTTGACAGGGTCTTGTTCAAATGCCTCTAGACTAACCATCTGAGAGACAGGCCTCCAGACTAACCGTCTGAGAGACAAAAACTCTGTCTTAGACCAAGACAGCCCACACAACTCCCCCTCCTAAGGAGTGGAGTATTAAACTCTACGGACCCTAGGTCCTAGAGACTATGTTTTCTAATATTACCTAAAACAAACTAGATAAACGAAAATACATTAAAAACATTCAAAAACTTAAAAAACATGGACTGACAAAAGGAAACCTTGGGCCCGGCCCAGACAAAGGTTCAGCTATTTGCAAGTGGGAAGGCCCAGCCCCTTAGGGTTTCATCTCTATCAATCTTGCCACCCCTTTCCTCTTTTTCCTTTTTTTCTTCCGTTTGCTGCTGTGTATGCCCGAGCTCCATCCCATTTCTTCCGTTTGCTACTGTCGTCGCCCACCACAAGCGAACTGCATCCACCACCTTACGTTTAGTCGCAAGCCAATCCCTGCATGCCGAGAACCTCTAACTCTGAAACGCTGCCACCACCGACAACAGGAAGCGTTTTCAACCGTAAACCATCACCCTCGATTGTGGCCGAGAACCTCTAGCTCTAAAACGCTTCCACCCCTGACAGCGATAAGCATTTTCAACCGTAAACTTCACCCTCGACTGCAGCCCAGCAACCTCTGTTTTCCTAAGCGGAAGCAGAGCACCATAGATGGACCATGCCACTCACTTCGAGGATCTCCAGCTCCATCAATGCTGCCACCATTTCGGCGGCACAGCAGCAGAGTGGACGACGAGCCACAGTGCAACAGTCAGGCAGACAGGTCCCTTGAGCCTCCATAACTGCAACCACCGAAGCCCTTATTCTCAAGCACCTAAACAAAGCAAAAACAAAATAAAAATTGGAGAAAAAACCGGTAAAGAACAAGGAAAAAGCAGGGAAGGTGGGAGGTGGGCAGACCTCCCTCGAGTTAGCTTTGCTGTTTTGGGTTCTAGAGAGAAGTGAGAGCGTCTCTCTCTCTAGAACAGCCTTTGAAGTCCTTTTTTTGTTTTTTTTGTTTTTTTAACAAAACTCTTTCATATAACTGACATTGATCCATGAAAGTTGACATGATAGACATCTGTAAACTGATATAACTAACCTTAAAAAGTTACAATAATATTTAATATATATAGAATCAGGAGAGATAAAATAATGAACAACGCAACAATACTCTGAACAAAGCTGAGTAGTACACGTCGTTAATACAAATTACACTGCATTTAGTCATTGAGTTGAGTTCAGTTATTTATGAATAATTAGTAGTAAATTGAGTAGATAAAATGAGTTATGTGAAATTTATCTAAAATAAGTTTAGATATGTTTAGATATTAAGATAAGTTTCTTACTATTTATAGAAAATTAAAAAAAGTCGTAAATCTCACGTATAAAAATATGTTGAGTTAAAAAATATTATATTATTCTACATATGTTTTGAGTTGAGATGAATTTAATAATTTAATAATTGAGTGTTTGAATGTTATGAGGTGTTAAAACTATATAATTAAGTTGTTAAAGTGACTAAATTGTTTAATAAAAATGAGTTAAACACTTAATTATGGCGTAAATTATAATACTTGAGTAAATTGATAAATTCAGATATTTTACACTTAAAAATATTTATAATGCAATTGTTTCATATAAAATTTATTATCTCAAATTTTACCCCTCTCATAACAGCGGTAATCTGGGAAATACACCGTTCGTGCAGCACCTAAGGATGAAAAGTGTGAAGTCACACACGCTCGAAAAAGAAACTCGCACAAAAGAGGGGCAAAAATGGCCTGCCGGTGGAATCAAAAGCAAAAGAAAAAAGAGTAGAGCAGATTGTGGCATCAAGCACAGACTCACGCACAGCAGATCAAGATGCACGATGCAGAAGCACGGGAGCACGATCACGCGGGACGCAAGAAGCAGCTGGCAGAACAAACCTGCAGAGGAAATCACGCACGAGAGGGGCAATTTCGATTTTTCTCCAGCGGCATTTTTATTCTTTTGCTTGTTTTTGGCTTTACGGGGGGGCGGCTGGCTCTCGAGGTCGCGTGGGTCATTATTTCTTTTTTCTTTCTGTTTTTCGAGATTTTGGGGGGCGGCTGGTTTAAGTTTTTTTTTTTGGGTTTTCAGACCTTTCAGTCAAATTATTTTCTTTTCGACAGTTTATTAGTTTCGGCTAGTTTGGAAATTATTTGTTTTATGTTTTACGTTTTCGTTTTCCAGATTTTTGGGTGAATTGCTATTCGGCATATTTACTTTTCGTCGGCTGGTTTTATTTTCATTTTCTTCCCAGATTTGTTCATAGACTGGTTTTTCCATTATTTATTTTTAGTTCAGTTTTTAGTAGACTCACAAATATTTAGATAGGACATTTATTTTGAAATGTTAGGCTAAATTTCTAAGTGTGATGACCCGCTTTTAAGTGTATTTTCGCTTAAATAGTTATTTTTATTTTAATTAATATATCAGTTATTTATTTTAATTTATTTGCGTTTTAAAATTGGTTTTGATTTAATTTAATTTATTTGAGGTTGTGTTTTATTTCTTTTAGTTGCTTTGTGGTTTTAATCTTTTTGGCGGTTTGTTTCGTTTTCCCGGAATGAGGACTGGACCTCATCTCTTTTCACATCATTTTCCTTTTTTTTCTCTTTTCTTTTTTTCTTTTTCCCTTCTTTTCTTTTTCCTTTCTTTTTCTTTTTCTTCTTTTTCTTTTTTTTTTCTTTCTTTCTCTCTCCCCGATCCGGACCCCCCCGAGCTCTCTCTCTCTCTCTCTCTCTCTCTCTCTCCTCCCTCTCCCTCACGCCAGCGTCCTCTTCTCCAGCCCCTACTGCCGCCGTCCGGCCACCGTTCGGCCTCCCACCGGTCCCATTCTCTTCCTCTCCCTCCGGTGCACCACCCCTCCAAAACCCAGCCCCAACCGGCCGGCCGTTTGGCCGGAAAAGCTCCAAGAAGGGCGCACTGATTTTGCTCCGATCCGCCGCCGTCGCTCCACCTCCGGCCACCATTTCTTCACCACTTCATCATCGACTCCTTGCCGTCCTAACCCACCCATTTCTGGCCTTCAACGACCACCGGAACAGCTCCTACGAGCTTAGTTTCCGTTTTGAGTAATCCGGCCATTTCCGGCCATTCCGCCGCCACCCACGGCCGTTCGCCACTTCCAATAGCTTCACAACCATCCCTAGACCATTCCCTATCAATCTCGTGTCCTAGTGTGTCCCCGTTCAAAAGTGGGTTTTTCAAACCCACGGCCACAGTGAATTTTCACTGTGACGTTGCTGTTTTTCCGTCGTTTGCAACGCCGCTTGTTTTCTAAAATTTTCATATAGCGCTGTAAGTATTTTCCAAACCCTATTTTCAGATTTTAATATATATTGCTCATTCAATTATTTACTGTTGTTGGTTGTTGATTCCGGACTGAGTCCGAGGAGTTTCGGGGGTCGGATGGATGGAGGACGGAGTTGTCTGTTTAATTGTTTTATGTTGTTTGATTATTTTATTATGCATTGTTATGGCATTACATGGTGCATGCACGTGTGTTTGTGGAATTGTGTGAAAAGCCTGTGTATTGGCGTGAGTGGTTTTACGGGTGTGTGTGTATCACGAGCCCAAGCTGGGATGAGTTATTATCTCGGTGGAGCTCCTCTGGTCACTCGGGAGCGGAATAAACTGAGTGATGTCCCCTGAGTTGTCCAGAGAGATGACGGGAGCGGGGCTAGGGGATGCTTGGCTACGAACGCGCCGGGCGCGGAACCGGGCATCGCCCTACTCACCGACTCCGTGGCCCTTCGCTGGCGAGGGCTAGAGGATGCTTGGCTACGCACGCGCGGGGCGCGGAACTGGACATCGCTCGTTAGGTGTCACATGCGTGGTGGTACTCTACGGTGTGACACTGGAGCCAGGGTGTGCGGATGACCCCTAGGGGAGGTCATGGTGCATACGGTTAAAATTGGATAATGGTTTGTGAGGCCAAATGGGACTTTTGGCGTGGGCCAGATGGACTTCTGGCGAGATATTGGGCCGGATGGACTTCTGGCGAGATATTGGGCCAAATGGACTTTTGGCGGCCAAATGTGACTTTTGGCGTGTTTTCGGAAAGGATGTGTTTTTGGGCCAAAAGGGTTTTTGGCGTGTGTGGAAAACTGGTGTTTTTGGGCTTTGTGCATTGGGCATGGTTCATGCATCTTGTTTGAGTTTTATGTGTTTTTATCTGGTAGTGTTTGGGTTTTACTTACCTGCGGTACCATTCGTGGTTCCGTAGCTTTTGGTGCAGAGTTAGAGGACGATGAGGAGGAGGCTGAGCCCGAGGATGCGGCTCCGCCGGGTTGCTGATGCTATCTTTTTTATTTGTTAAAGCCGTATTTGTGTTTTGTAATATTTTATCTATGTATGTTTTAAACAGCTTGTATTACGTTAAGAAAAATTCTAGTACTTAGTTATGACTTTCGTTATCCGCTGCGTGTTTCTCTATACACATCTGTTGCCTTGCACACACTCGGCACCCGTCGATGGGATGGTGACCCGGGTTGTCACCATCCGGACGTCTCAATTTCCCCGTGTTCGGGCGTGGGGATTTTGGGGGCGTCACAGGTGGTATCAGAGCGGTTTGGCTCTGGGTAAAACCACATGTCCCGTAGGTAGTACCAGAATGTTTTTAAAGTTGTGTTTTGAAAATTATGTTAAGTATAGTTGTTTTATTTGTTTTATTTGTCTGGGCTTGTTTGCTTGTTTTTATTTATTTAGTTAGGTTTTGGCATGCTGGTTTATTTTGTTTCTTGCTGTGTAGTGCTGTTTTTGTTTTGTTGGTTTTATGATGGTTTTATTTGTTTTCGTAAAGGAGGGTCAAGAGTGGTGTTGTGGCAAGAGTATGGGGAGGCCAGGGAGACCAAGGAAAAATACTCAGGAACCACAGGAAAATACCTCCAGGGATGACTCCATAGCCGAAGCAATTCGGAAGATGACGGAGTTTATGCAACAGAGTGCGAGGTCTCAACAGGCAGGGCCTTGGCCACCACAAGGACCTTGGCCACCACAAGGGGGTCCTTGGCCACCATCAGGAGGGCCTTGTCCACCATCAGGAGGGCCTTATCCACCGTCAGGAGAGCCTTGTCCGCAACAAGGAGGGTATTGGCCACAACCAGGAGGTCCTTGGCCATATCAGGGAGGGCCTTGGATGTATCCAGGAGGGTCCAGCAGCATGGTGCAAGCCGGATGCACCTATGAGCGCTTCTTGGTGCATAGGACTCCACACTTCACGGGAAATGAGGATCCAATTCAGGCTGGAAAATGGATCAAAGATCTGGAGAAGACTTTTGAGGTGTGTGGGTGCACTGAGGCACAGCAAGTACTTTACGCCAGCTACCTCTTGCAAGGCACTGCTTCTGATTGGTGGGATACCAAGAGGGTGCTGTTGGAATCTGAATTGGGATCTTTCGCTGCGGTGACCTGGCAGCGTTTTAAGAAGGAGTTCAATGACCGCTTCTTTCCCGCATCGGTAAGGAAGCAAAAGGCAAGAGAGTTCTCCAATCTGGTCCAAGGGGGCGCGACAGTGGAGCTGTACGCCCGGAGGTTCATAGAACTTGAGCGGTTTGCTCTTCACCTTGTCGCCACTGAGGAGATGCGAGCAGATCGTTTCCAGGAGGGGCTGCGTCAGGACATACGCCGTATGGTGGTCGGCCATCGGATATCCACTTTTCAGGAGTTAGTGGATGTGGCCACCCTTATAGAGCGGGAAAATAATCTGAGTATGGGCTCCCCTCCAGGGCAAACGAGGCCGGAGTTTTTCTGGTGAAGGAAGCAGCTCGGGTTCGCCTCAGAAGTTTGTTCAGCGGACCGGAACCCGATCTCAAGCATCCTCCAGTGTTCGCATGGGAGGACGTATGCCTGTTTGTGGAGCTTGTAATAGAGCTCATGAGGGCGAGTGTCGGACGAGTAGCGGACCCCAGTGTTATCGGTGCGGCCAAGTGGGACATATTGCTCGGGATTGCCCCGTTAGAGCTCAAGGAAGCCGTGGAGGTAGACACGGTGGAAGAACCAACCCGAGACAAGCAGTGCAAGCCCGGGTTTATGCTGTCACACCCGGAGAGGTGGATGATGAGGCACCAGCGACCCATGATGCTGGAGTAATCACAGGTATGGATAAATTTAATTTTTAAGTTGGATTTAATTTTTGGTGCATTTGGTTTCTTCGTTGTTTTTTGGATTTCATGGGTTGTGTGTTTGGTTCAGGAAGAGTCTGTTTGTATGAGTTTTATGCTTGTACTTTGTTTGATTCCGGTGCTTCACGATCGTTTGTGTCTTCCACGTTTGCTCGGGTGTGTAATTTGGTCACGGAACCGTTGCCGAAGGCTATGGTAGTGGCTCTACCCGATGGCGAGATGGTGTGGTGTTCCAAGGTTGCTTTGGAATGCCCGTTAAATTTTGAGGGAAGATTCTTGGATGCGGATTTGGTGGTGTTCAAGCTGTTGGGCTTTGATATTATCCTCGAAATGGATTGGCTATACCGATATTCTGCGAGTATTAATTGCAGAAGTCAGATAATTAGCTTTCAGCTTCCAGATGGTGATTGTCTGGAATTTGTGGGGAGTAGATTAAAGGAGAAACCGATAATTATATCGGCGATTCAGGCAAGACGAGAGATTGCATGGGGAGCGGATGCATTCTTGGTGCAGATGGTGTCCACGCCGTCTGAGAAGAAGTCTTTGGCAGACATTCCAGTTGTGGAAGAGTTCCCCGATGTGTTTGTGGATGACTTGCCCGGACTACCCCCTGTTCGGGAGATGGAGTTTGTCATAGACTTGGAACCTGGAGCGGCTCCTGTGCATAAAGCTCCTTATCGCATGGCACCGGCTGAATTGAAAGAGTTGAAGACTCAGTTGCAAGAACTGGTAGAGAAGGGATTTATTCAGCCTAGTACGTCGCCGTGGGGTGCACCAGTTTTATTTGTTAAGAAGAAAGATGGAACTCTCCGTATGTGCATTGACTATAGGGAATTGAATAAGGTGACCATAAAAAATAAATACCCTCTCCCGCGGATTGATGATTTGTTTGACTAGCTTCAAGGAGCAGCCGTGTTCTCTAAGATTGATCTGAGGTCGGGATACTACCAGCTGAGAATCAGAGACCAGGATGTGCCTAAAACTGCTTTCAGGTCGAGGTATGGGCATTATGAATTTAAGGTGATGCCGTTTGGGTTAGCTAATGCCCCTGCAGCGTTCATGGATTTGATGAATAGGGTGTTTCAACCTTACCTGGATTCCTTTGTGGTAGTATTTATCGATGATATACTGATTTATTCCCGAGATGTTGAAGAGCATGTGTATCATCTTAGTCTGGTACTTGAGAGGTTGAGAGAACACCAGCTATACGCCAAGCTTAGCAAGTGTGAGTTCTGGTTGGAAGAAGTTAAATTTCTTGGGCATGTAATTTCCCGGGGCGGAGTGGCAGTTGATCCTAGTAAGGTAGAAGCCATTTTGTCATGACCACGCCCAACTACAGTACGCGAGATCAGGAGTTTCTTGGGGCTCGCCGGTTACTACCGAAGGTTTGTAGAGGGTTTTGCTCGCCTCTCCAGACCTCTCACAGCTTTGACTCGGAAGAATACAGAATTTGTGTGGTCAGAGAAGTGTGAGAGAAGCTTCCAGGAATTGAAGAACAGGTTGACAACGGCACCAGTGTTAGCACTCCCAGAACCGCATAAGCCATTCGTAGTCTTCAGTGATGCGTCTAAGTTTGGTTTGGGTTGTGTCCTTATGCAGGAAGGACGGGTTGTAGCCTATGCATCTCGTCAGCTTAAGGACCATGAGAAGAATTATCCGACGCATGATCTAGAATTGGCTGCGATTGTTTTTGCACTCAAGATCTGGCGGCATTTCTTGTATGGGGAAGCTTGTGAGGTATTTACTGATCATAAGAGCTTGAAGCATTTGTTTTCCCAGAAAAATTTGAATATGAGGCAGAGGCGATGGCTGGAGCTAATCAGTGACTATCAGTGTGAGATCAAGTACCACCCGGGGAAGGCTAATATAGTTGCTGATGCTTTGAGCCGGAAGTCACATTTGGAGGATGAAGCCGAACCGTCAGAATTGGAATCGTTGCTTTGTGGGATGAGAAGGCTCCTTATAGAGAGTTCGCAGCAAGTGGAGATTTTGTCTTCAGTTCTTGATATTCGGGTAACTGATTTTGAAGAATTGAAAGCTCTCCAAAGAAAGGATCCGAAGCTGCTGAACATCAGGAAAAGAGTCCGAAAATCTCGAGGGCCGTTGCACTATAGCATGGATAGTGATGGGATACTTCGGTTCCGAGATCGCAGAGTGGTCCCAAAGGACTCAGATTTCAAAGAACGGATCATGGCGGAAGCTCATGCGGCCCCGTATTCAGTTCATCCCGGCAGTACAAAGATGTATCGAGACTTGAAGAAAAATTACTGGTGGGATGGAATGAAGAAAGACGTTGCCTTATATGTGGAGAAATGCCACACGTGCCGTCAGGTAAAGGCCGAGCATCAGAGACCTGCAGGTATGCTCCAACCCCTCCCTATTCCTGAGTGGAAGTGGGATGACATCACGATGGATTTCGTAGTGGGTTTGCCGAGAACGCCTAGTGGGAAGAATTCTGTTTGGGTGATTGTGGACCGGTTAACGAAGAGCGCTCATTTTCTGCCTGTTAATAACATCGACTCTTTGGGTAAGTTGACCCATTTGTATGTCAAGGAGATAGTGCGACTACACGGCGTACCAAAGAGTATAGTGTCGGATCGAGACCCGAGGTTTACGTCGCAGTTCTGGAAGAGTTTGCAGGCAGCTTTGGGTACTAAGTTGAAGTTCAGTACTGCTTATCACCCGCAGACAGACGGCCAGTCAGAGCGCACCATACAGACCCTGGAAGACATACTGCGAGCATGTGTCCTGGAATTCCAAGGGAGTTGGGAAAATCATTTGCCGCTCATTGAGTTTGCCTACAATAACAGCTACCATGCGACCATTCAGATGGCTCCCTATGAAGCTCTTTATGGGAGAAAGTGTAGGTCGCCCTTGTATTGGGATGAAGTTGGGGAGAGTAGGGTAATCGGACCCGAAATAATTCAAGAAATGCAAAGCCAAGTCCGGATCATCAGAGACAAAATGGCGGCAGCTCAGAGTCGCCAGAAAAGCTACGCTGATACCAGGAGGAGAGAATTGTCATTTGAAGTTGGTGACTGGGTTTATCTTAAAGTTTCTCCCATGAGAGGTGTTAAGCGTTTTGGTAAGAAAAGGAAACTAGATCCGAGGTACGTCGGCCCTTTTCAGATTCTGGAGAGAGTAGGGTCCGTCGCCTACAGAGTTGCTTTGCCAGATTATTTTGGGGATGTTCATGATGTCTTCCACGTATCATCCCTGAAGAAGAGCTTTGGGCAGCAAGAGCCACGTTTCGTCGACTCAGCAGGTATTCAGTTGCAACCGGATCTCACTTACGAAGTTGTTCCGTCGCAGATTTTGGATTGGAAGGAGCAACAGTTGAGGTCCAAGACGATACCTTTAGTTAAAGTGGCTTGGGGAGATCCGTTAGCTCAAGACTTCTCTTGGGAACGAGCAGCGGACATGAGGGAGCAGTACCCGTATTTGTTCGAATGATGAAGGTATGTATTTTAATCTTGATCTCAGTTGGATTATGAGCGTTTATGTGGCTTGCTTTAGGTTGGTGGTTGATTTGCAATTTCGAGGACGAAATTGTTTTTTAAGGAGGGGAGGATGTGATGACCCGCTTTTAAGTGTATTTTCGCTTAAATGGTTGTTTTTATTTTAATTAATATATCAGTTATTTATTTTAATTTATTTACGTTTTAAAATTGGTTTTGATTTAATTTAATTTATTTGAGGTTGTGTTTTATTTCTTTTAGTTGTTTTGTGGTTTTAATCTTTTTGGCGGTTTGTTTCGTTTTCCCGGAGTGAGGACTGGACCTCATCTCTTTTCATATCATTTTCCTTTTTTTTCTCTTTTCTTTTTTTCTTTTTCCCTTCTTTTCTTTTTCCTTTCCTTTTCTTTTTCTTCTTTTTCTTTTTTTTTCTTTCTTTCTCTCTCCCCGATCCAGACCCCCCCGAGCTCTCTCTCTCTCTCCTCCATCTCCCTCACGCCGGCGTCCTCTTCTCCAGCCCCTACTGCCGCCGTCCGGCCACCATTCGGCCTCCCACCAGTCCCATTCTCTTCCTCTCCCTCCGGTGCACCACCCCTCCAAAACCCACCCCCAACCGGTCGGCCGTTTGGCCGGAAAAGCTCCAAGAAGGGCGCACGGATTTTGCTCCAATCTGCCGCCGTCGCTCCACCTCCGGCCACCATTTCTTCGCCACTTCATCACCGACCCCTTGCCGTCCTAACCCACCCATTTCCGGCCTCCAACGACCACCGGAACAGCTCCTACGAGCTTAGTTTCCGTTTTGGGTAATCCGGCCATTTCCGGCCATTCCGCCGCCACCCACGGCCGTTCGCCACTTCCAATAGCTTCACAACCATCCCTAGACCATTTCCTATCAATCTCGTGTCCTAGTTTGTCCCCGTTCAAAAGTGGGTTTTTCAAACCCACGGCCACAGTGAATTTTCACTGTGACGTTGCTGTTTTTCCGCCGTTTGCAACGCCGCTTGTTTTCTAAAATTGCCATATAGCGCTGTAAGTATTTTCCAAACCCTATTTTTAGATTTTAATATATATTGCTCATTCAATTATTTACTGTTGTTGGTTGTTGATTCCGGACTGAGTCCGAGGAGTTTCGGGGGTCGGATGGATGGAGGACGGAGTTGTCTGTTTAATTGTTTTATGTTGTTTGATTATTTTATTATGCATTGTTATGGCATTACATGGTGCATGCACGTGTGTTTGTGGAATTGTGTGAAAAGCCTGTGTATTGGCGTGAGTGGTTTTACGGGTGTGTGTGTATCACGAGCCCAAGCCGGGATGAGTTATTATCTCGGTGGAGCTCCTCTGGTCACTCGGGAGCGGAATAAACTGAGTGATGTCCCCTGAGTTGTCGAGAGAGATGACGGGAGCGGGGCTAGGGGATGCTTGGCTACGAACGCGCCGGGCGCGGAACCGGGCATCGCCCTACTCACCGACTCCGTGGCCCTTCGCTGGCGAGGGCTAGAGGATGCTTAGCTACGCACGCGCGGGGCCCGGAACTGGGCATCGCTCGTTAGGTGTCACATGCGTGATGGTACTCTACGGTGTGACACTGGAGCCAGGGTGTGCGGATGACCCCTAGGGGAGGTCATGGTGCATACGGTTAAAATTGGATAATGGTTTGTGAGGCCAAATGGGACTTTTGGCATGGGCCAGATGGACTTCTGGCGAGATATTAGGCCGGATGGACTTCTGGCGAGATATTGGGCCAAATGGACTTTTGGCGGCCAAATGTGACTTTTGGCGTGTTTTCGGAAAGGATGTGTTTTTGGGCCAAAAGGGTTTTTGGCGTGTGTGGAAAACTGGTGTTTTTGGGCTTTGTGCATTGGGCATGGTTCATGCATCTTGTTTGAGTTTTATGTGTTTTTATCTGGTAGTGTTTGGGTTTTACTTACCTGCGGTACCATTTGTGGTTCCGTAGCTTTTGGTGCAGAGTTAGAGGACGATGAGGAGGAGGCTGAGCCCGAGGATGCGGCTCCGCCGGGTTGCTGATGCTATCTTTTTTATTTGTTAAAGCCGTATTTGTGTTTTGTAATATTTTATCTATGTATGTTTTAAACAGCTTGTATTACGTTAAGAAAAATTCTGGTACTTAGTTATGACTTTCGTTATCCGTTGCGTGTTTCTCTGTACACATTTGTTGCCTTGCACACACTCAGCACCCGTCGATGGGATGGTGACCCGGGTTGTCACCATCCGGACGTCTCAATTTTCCCGTGTTCGGGCGTGGAGATTTTGGGGGCGTCACACTAAGTCTAAATTTTGAGAAGGAACCCAGATTTGGATTAGAGTTGATTTATCACACTTCATTCATTGATTTCTTTTTCATACCCTATTTCTTTGTGAAACAAATTGTATTTGTGAAAGTTTGGAGTTCTTCTTGTTGATCTTGATTTATTGTTGATGTAATGCACAACTAATACTTGATTGTGACTTTAGACTTCATAGGTTTCTTTTTCCTTACATTGACCAAACTTATTTTGCAACTCACGAGGAAATTTTGGATAAACTATAAACCGGATTTGAATTATTTTAATTTCCAGTCATTATTTCTTTGAATGAGTAAATGATTGAATAAAAAGAAATGTGATGAATGTTCAATTCTAATTCATGAATGGGGGAAACTTGAAGTTTATGTGTTTGATAAATTGTTTATTAGAATCCCCTTTTGAAATCTCAAGGATTTTCAGTTTAGATTTTTGCCACTTTTATTTTTTCTGCACTTATTTTTCTAACATTTATTTCTTTATTCATTTTTTTTAATTTTACAAGCTTTCAAAAAATTATTCCATTAAAAAAAACTTGAGAAAAGATTCAAAGCATTTTTCATTAACATACTTCACATCAGTGCATAAATTTCATTTTCTTATTTCTTCTTTTTAGTTGTATAAGTAGCCCCTTTTACAAACACCATCCTCACACAAATACAGTTTATTATATTTTTGCTCTTCATGAATATTATTATTCCTGTGGAAATGACCTTAGAGTTCATCCATGTAATATTTTGATAGCTTTTGTACTTGAAAGACAGATTTAACAAGTCATCATAATATTAGACTCAACTTAAAATTAGATTAAATTAAATTGATTTCCATTGAATTTTACAATCAAATGGCGACAACCTAAGAAATTGCAACTTCATGGTCACATTCTCCTAGAAAAATTCGTATGATTAAATAAAAGGGAATAAGTATATTGCCAAAAAACAAAATTAATAAAAAATACGTTACTCCAACTTGTCATTTCAGGAAGATCCGAGGGCAGTTTTGACAGCACGAAGTCACACGGTAAAAAGCTAATTTTCCTTTTTATAAAAACTCAAGGAGGAATCAAGGGAACAAAAAAGAAAGAAACACCACTAATAAGCATGCATGGAATGCAGTACCAATGCTTTTCAGGGTACACTCATCTAATATTAGCAAGAAGGGAATTGCACTGGAACTCTTTGTTTCCAGTTGAAACACTCATTTAAGAAGCGGATCGGAAAAACTGGAGATCTAGCAAGACTGTGGGCGCGGGCGGCTGGCAGAGCTAGCCTGTTTGAACAATAAATGGGCAAATGCAAAAGCATATGGGTATTGCATATAAACACACACACAGAACCAAGAATCAGTACTGTTTTGCAGATCAGTGGCATGCAGCAGACCCTTTATGCATTCTGCGTAGAGGAAAAGTGCATGAATGACTCCTCACCTTTATGCATCCTAACTCATAATTAATATACAAAAATTACTTCATATACAGTCAATTCGACGTATTTTTTTTTCTTTTTTTTGGGTTTTGGGGTTACTTTTAGATACTAATTAAGTACAGCTTTAATTTGCATCTATGTTCAGCAATAAATCTATTTGTAAAAGTGAAAAACGAAACATCAACTCAACCATAAAAAATAATATTAATTAAATGATTAGATTTCTTATTAATTTAAGCCTTTTGGATAGGCATGTGCAAAAAGCCGGATGGGCCGATCAACCCGTGCAGATCCAATCCGAAAAAGTTAGTTTTGAACCAATCGGACCCGATGAACGTCGGGCCATCACTTGGAACCCGAAGTTTCTTCACTTTTCCTAACATCGAACCTAGCCCCTGTGTAACAGCCCTCTAGAAATTCAATTGTGAAATTTCTATTAACTTTAGGAACCTCGTGAAAACCTCATAAGTTTTCACGAATCCATTAATCATATAGGTTTTTGTCTAACTACATAGTTAGTGTTATTATTTACTATGGTATCAGAAGTGTGTTTTTGATTATTGGAGATAGTTAGAAGTGTCAAAATGTATTATGGTTTGTGCCATTAGACTCGGGTGGTTATTTAAAATCTTATGACGCAATAACATTTTTTTATATTTTCGGTCAAAACGTCTGTTCAAAACTGTAAATATTATTGGATAAAAGGAAATATCTTGAGGTAATTTTCATGAATATTATTGGGTAAAAATATTTTGAGTTGATTTTTATAGATATTATTAGATAAAAGTATCTTAAGTTGATTTTTTGTAGATACTATTGGATAGAATATTAAGAGATAATCTTTTATAGATATTTTGGGTAGGAGAAAACTACACTCAACTCTTAACTCCAGCCTCATCTCTTCCATATCTCATCCATAAGTATCTTCAGCCACCTCTCCCCACGAAATTATCTTCATTTACACTTTCCATTGAAAGAATATCAAACACTCTCTCTCGGATAGCTTTTAGGAGGTCTTTTGCATGTCCATTTCGAAGCTGTTGTAAGTGTTTTATCATAAAGTCTCATTCATATAAGTTGTTTCTTTTTTAGTCTAGTTTATATGGATATCTTATTTGCCCCATTTGAAGATCATTTGGTCAGTCAAATATTGTGTAAACTATAGAAAGGTCATTCTGGGAGATAAACTGGAGAATATGTTATAGTTTGGAGTTTTTGACCAAGCTAATGGATAGATATTGGTCCGAAATTTTTATGGAGTATTGTTAACATGTATATATGACTATTGGTTGAGGATTTTTGCATGATTAAAGGTTTTGATGAAATATTTTCTTAGATTTAGAAACTTAGAAACTGGAAGAGGAAAAACAGTTTCTGTTTTGAGAAAGTTTAACTCTTTGGTGGTCTAAACCTATTCTAATGACTTTGATAATTTTATTGGAGGATCCTAAACATCTTATATACATGTTATATTATTATTTTGAAGATATTTGATGTTAGTTTCAAAGATATGAAATTTTATGCAAAGAGATATTCAGATAAGTGGATATTCTTGGCTAAATTTATGTTTTGGTTAATTTCTAACCATGTGATCTTGAATTAGAAGTTTATATATGTTTTAGGACATCTTTTTAAACCATGTAATGGTTTGGTTTGAAGATCATATATTTATAAGTCATAGATCAAGAGATTTATCAAAACTAGTTGAGAAAAAAGTTTCTGTTTTTGGACTAAGTGTAAAACCAAAAACTCCAAATGTTATTTTGTGATTTTGGTGACTTTAGTTTGATGATTTAAAGCATGGTTGATGTTAGGATGATATTATGAATATGTTAGAAGTAAGATTTGATTTTTGAAATTCTTGGATATGTTTTGATTTAAGGTCAAAACTTGTGATTCAAGTGCTTGGATCTTTTTACAAAAAAGTTTGGTGTTGATTATTAGCTTTTTCTAAATGGATGTTTTAAGTATGGTTTTGAAGTTAGGATTGGAAGATGTTTGTTGCAAAATTTTGGTTTAAGCATGAGTTTTGAAGTTGGAAGGAATTGCAACAAAAATCAAGGGAAATGGCCTATGGATGTTTCGGCCATAGTGTGTTCTTCATAGTTGTGTTTTATTTTAAATTTTTCTGAGTTGATATTTAAGTTTAGGACAAAATTTACATGAGGAATGTAAATTTTAGAAACTTTTGGAGTTAGTATGCAAAATCCTTAAGTTATGGGTAAAACGGTCATTTTTCCACATGTAGAGAGTACTCTTTAAGTTAGTATTTTCCATATTTCAAATATTTAGTGATTTAGTTCTAACTTTTAGAATCACTAATTACAGTTCCTCGTGGTCACACTTGAAGTTTTATAAGAAACGCGGAGATCGAGGTAAGTTAGCTTTTAACTTACTAGCAGTCTACTGTGTATGTGTGCTAAGTAAAGGAACTACAGTGTATGTATGTGTGTAATCATATATGTCATGCCATGCCAAGTTATCACGTAATTTTCTATTATACAGAATTTATTCTGTCATCAATTTTTTATCTGTTACATAATATATTATGTCATGTATTACTGTACCTTACAAGTACGTCATGCTAAGTATGCCATCTATTACATGTATGTCAAGTCATGTAATATTCACTGTTACAAGTATGTCATGTTAAATATATTGTCTATTATATGTTATGCTATGTTACGAAATGTTTCTATCTCAAGTTGGTCATGTATTTTAAGTTATATTTAAGTCACGTTATGTTACGTCAGGGCTTCAGTCATTTCGTATTCCAGTCACGTTTCATCTTGATTACTTATGTATGGGGTCACAGCAATTGTGACGTATACAGTATGTGAGACAAAGCAATTGTGACACGTAGAATACATGAGGCCACAGCAACTGTGGAATATGTATTTAAGCAGTTAAAGAATAAGTTTCCGTAAAATACATGGGGCCACAACAACTGTGGAGTATGTATTTACACGTAGAATACATGGGGCCACAACAACTGTGGAGTATGTATTTTTCATGTTAAGTCAAGTTTCAGATCAAGTTCATGTCAAGTCAAGTTCAGTTCATGTTTCAATTTAAGTTATGTCAATTATGCTATGTTGTACGCCAAGTTATGCTTTAATTACTTATGAATTTGATTATGCATTTATGCTTTTACTGTCATGCATGCATCATTAGCTTGTGTGGAAGTTTTTTTGTTAACTTACTGAGATTTGTAATCAAATCTCACTTTGGTAGCCACAACTACCATTCCCCCCGAATGGTAGATCTTGTTATAGGACCTGAAGGAGAATCAAGAGCTGATCAACTAGACACAGTTGACTAAGCGACGGTGCGACGTCAATGTTAATATAGTAGTTAACGTAAATTACTACTTGTACAATGGAGTTGCATCTTTAGTATTTTTTGGATCATAACCATTTTGGACTAGTGTTGTGATCTACTCAATGGGTCTTTATGTATGAAGTATGTTTTAAGCATTTGGGATATTTTCAATTTGGTGCATAGTATTGCTAAAGAAAAAAATTATCCGCTGCGAATATTTCATAATGTTAGATGCATGTTAGGAACATTGCATCTTATATGTCATGAACGGGGGCAGGTAACCTTGTGTTGCATGTCTCGACGCTTCAAATGTCCGTCCGATCCCAAACGGAATTTGGGGGCGTCACACCCTGCCCCTATCTGCATATTTTTCACTTCTCTCTTCATGGAAATCTAAGGTGGTAAATAGGACGGCGTTGGTTATTCCATCGGACGCAATCGCCGAGAACCTGAAGAAGATCGCTAGGAAGGGGGCCAGCTTCACGGGGCTACATAAGAAACTGTTCGGGAATGAGAATGGGAGTGGGAAGGGAGCGACGTCATTTGAGAAAAAGAAGGAGGTGAAGGCGTTGATGGAGGTAAAGGGAAACACGAGGACTTTGGCGATGGTGTTGAGGAGTGAGAGAGAGCATCTGTGTTTGAACAAGGAGCAGGAGATCGAGATCGCTGAGTTCAAACTCATGCTTCAGAACAAGAATAGCGAGGTCAATGGGTCTTTTCCCTTTTTCCACTCTAATGGTGACTTTGCTTTCGAAATTTGTCTGATTTCGATTTTGAACATTGATATTTTGTAGAATTCATTTTTATTACTCGTCTAATAGGAAAATGAAAGCTAAAGTTTGTGTTTTTGCTAACTAAATTTACGAAAGTCATCAGCCTGAGAGTGATGAGAGAGAGAGAGAGAGAGAGAGAGATAAGAGTGAGAGAAAAAAGAGAGAGGGAGCCGACCGAGAGAGGGAACGGAGAGTGAGAGAAAACGGTGTTGAGAGGAAGTAGAGAACTCACCGTGCAACAACTGGGGGTGGCGAGTTGCTACTCGGTGGCTGTAACAGCCCGCTAGAAATTCAATTGTAAAATTTCTATTAACTTTAGGAACCTCGTGAAAACCTCATAAGTTTTCACGAATCCATTAAACGTATAGGTTTTTGTCTAACTATATAGTTAGTGTTATTATTTACTATGGTATCATAAGTGTATTTTTTATTATTGGAGATAGTTAGAAGTGTCAAAATGTATTATGGTTTGTGCCATTAGACTCGGAGGGTTATTTAAAGTTTTATGGCGCAATAACATTTTTTCATATTTTTGGACAAAACGTCTGTTCAAAACTGTAGATATTATTGGATAAAAAGAAATATCTTGAGGTAATTTTCGTGAATATTATTGGGTAAAAATATTTTGAGTTGATAGATATTATTAGATAAAAATATCTTAAGTTGATTTTTTTTTAGATATTATTGGATAGAATATTATAAGATAATCATTTATAGATTTTTTTTGGGTAGGAGAAAACTACACTCAACTCTCAACTCCAGCCTCGTCTCTTCCATATCTCATCCATAAGTATCTCCAGCCACCTCTCCCCATGAAATTATCTTCATTTACACTTTCCATTGAAAGAATATCAAACACTCTCTCTCGGACAGCTTTTAGGAGGTCTTTTGTACACCCATTTCGAAGCTTTTTTTCTCGTGATCGCACTTGAAGTTTTATAAGAAACGCGGAGATCGAGGTAAGTTAGCTTTTAACTTACTAACAGTCTATTATGTATGTGTGCTAAGTAAAAGAACTACAGTGTATGTATGTGTGTTATCATATATGTCATGCCATGCCAAGTTATCACGTAATTGTCTATTATACAGAATTTATTCTGTCATCAATTTTTATCTGTTACATATTCTGTTATGTATTACTGTACATTACAAGTACGTCATGCTAAGTATGCCATCTATTACATGTATGTCAAGTCATGTAATATTCACTGTTGCAAATATGTCATGTTAATATGTTGTCTATTATATGTTATGCCATGTTACGAAATGTTTCTATCTCAAGTTGGTCATGTATTTCAAGTTATGTTCAAGTCACGTTATGTTACGTCAGGGCTTCAGTCCTTTTGTATTCCAGTCACGTTTCATCTTGAGTACATTATGTTTATATAGAATACATGGGGCCACAACAACTGTGGAGTATGTATTTAACTACAATTATGATGCGTAGAATACATGGGGCCACAACAACTGTGGAGTATGTATTTACACGTAGAATACATGGGGCCACAACAACTGTGGAGTATGTATTTATACGTATAATACATGGGGCCACAACAACTGTGGAGTATGTATTTTTCATGTTAAGTCAAGTTTGCATAGAATACATGGGGCCACAACAACTGTGGAGTATGTATTTACACGTAAAATACATGGGGCCACAACAACTGTGGAGTATGTATTTTTCATGTTAATTCAAGTTTCAAAGCAAGTTCATGCTAAGTCAAGTTTCAGATCAAGTTCATGTCAAGTCAAGTTCAGTTCATGTTTCAATTTAAGTTATGTCAATTATGCTATGTTGTACTCCAAGTTATGCTTTAATTACTTATGAATTTGATTATGCATTTATGCTTTTACTGTCATCCATGCATCATGGAAGTTTTTTGTTAACTTACTGAGATTTGTAATCAAATCTCACTTTGGTAGTCCCAACTACTATTCCCCCCGAATGGTAGATCTTGTTACAAGACCTGAAGGAGAATCAGGAGCTGATCAACTAGACACAGTTGACTAAGTGACGGTGCGACATAAATGTTGATATAGTAATTAACGTAAATTACTACTTGTACGATTGAGTTGCATCTCTACTACTTTTTGGATCATAACCATTTTGGACTAATGTTGTGATCTTAGTTGTTCAATGGATTTTTATGTATGAAGTATGTTTTAAGCATTTGGGATATTTTCAATTTGGTGCATAGTATTGCTAAAGAAAAAAATTTATTCGCTGCGAATATTGCATATTGTTAGATGCATGTTAGGAATATTGCATCTTATATGTCATGAACGGGGGCAGGTAACCTTGTGTTGCATGTCTCGACGCTTCAAATGTCCGTCTGATCCCAAACGGAATTTGGGGGCGTCACAGTGGCCCTTCTACAAATGGAGGCAGCGACGTCCTAGGCCACTGTATGGGTTGAGATTGAAGATGGTAGATGAGATTCAGATCGCAGAAAGCAGTTTTTATTTATTTTTTTTATTTTTTTTCTTTTTCTTCTTCTTCTCAGGCTATACGGGTTCTACCTAGTTTCATTTTGTTTGGGTCAGATCGGGTTAGTTTAGCTCCTTAAATACATGGTTTCGGGTCGGGAGGTCGGGTTGCAAGCCTACTTTTGGAAGATTTAAATCTTAATATGAGTGGAAAATTTCATTGTACTTTACTTTATCTAGGGGATCGATAGTTAAATGGATTAAAATATTATTAAATTTATAATAAATAATAATTAGTTTAAACTTTTGCAAATATCTAATATGGTAGTTAAGGTCTAGTTTAAATAGTGAATTAAGATGAAAATTGAATAAAATATTATTTTTTAATATTATTATTTTGGGATTTAAAAAAATTGAATTGTTTATTATTTTTTATGTAAGAATTTAAGAAAATTTTAATGATGAGATCCATGAGATGAGATAAAATACTTTCTATCCAAACCCTCGTCTTCGATCGTAATTCAATTCCATTTCTCACTTAAAGAAAAGTGAATCTATTTGTTAAAGGCGGGGTATGAGAATATTTTTGAATATTCAAATCCGTCATTTACCATTAATTTAAACTTGTCTGATAATTAATGTTAATTTAAATGTGGGAGTTTAAGTTTTTGAAGATTGATCAGATCGAGACCAGTCCATGCAGAAAATGACTTTTTATTATATTTAATTTCTTCGAAAAGGATAGCTAAAGCTGATCACATCATGATCGTTTTGGTTTAAGAGGGGTATAGTATTTACCAAATATATACTTACACTATTCTAAGTAAAACCAATTAAAATTTCAAGCTTTCATTGGTTCTTTTGCTAATTGGGTGCATGGCGGTATATATTATTTTAAACCTTCATTAATTAGTTCATGTATATACTGTTTGGATTTTGGATCTCCCACATATATAATATTATCTTAGAAGAAATGCATATTCTTCCATATGAAACAGATACTACTTTAATTTCTTTCTTTTCTTTTTAATTGTGAAAATTTCAAGTACTGGAAACTGCATTGCTTCTTCTTGTGTTCATGCGTGTCTGCACGTAATTGAAAAAAACAAATTAAAATAAGGGGTGCATTGAGCTGGCTCGGGCCATGCACAGACTTAAGAAATAATATCACAATTGGCACAGGGCTAGATCTATTCCCATATTCTTCCGGATACTCATGACTACTAGATCAGCCGTATATGAAGAAAAACTAGATCGATATTGGTCACCAAGTCGAGGTAACCATTTGCCTGCTTATCTTCCCAAGTATAAATATGAATGATAATTAGTTTGTAATTTCACGATCAGCTAGCAATAGTATAATGTTGGTATAGAGGTATATACGTTACTTCTCCTTTACATTAACATGATCGACTCACTCAATAACTAATTAAGCTTAGTTAATATCATTATAAATTAATATCACAATATATGAGCTAATATAATTATCAATGGAAGCCGAAGGCATTGAGTTAATCAAATCAATTTCACTTCTTTTATAAAAAATTAATTAAAGATGTCATCCCTACTACTTAGATCAAAAATGGAAAAACATAAATTTAATCAGCATTAATTATATAGAAGCTTGGATTCTTTATAAAATTAAGGTCCCCAAGAATGGGTATATATATATATATATATATGCACTGACGTTGCTGAATCGTTTTGAATCCATTACAGCAGATACGTACGAGTAAATGATTTGATCACAACTTGGAAAGTAAGATTTTCATGACTTCATTAATTCTGCTTCAATAATGTTGCAGTAATATTGTACATATCAACTTTATTGTCATTTTATATATATATATATATATATATACATATTATTGATATGTTACAGGATATATACGTTACATGAAATAAACAGAAACTGTACAGAAATATATATCGTGGATCGGAAAAACCGTATATCGTGTAATGATCTACAGCTGATTTTTTACAGTTTGAATCAATATAATTGATTGTTTAATCCCATATATAATTTAATTTTAGCTGTAAAGCTTTTGTTGCGATATAAAAAGGGAATTGCACTGGAACTCTTGGTGTTTAAGATTATTCTCCATTTCTTCCCCCTCTACCTCCTGTAAATTCTTTATGATTGAATCTGAAGCATTTCCGAGAAACTCTGACCAATCCCTGAAATCCGCAAAGAAAGAGGATCAGCATGAATGAAAATAATGGCAAGCTGGGGTTAGTTGAATATGGCGAAAATGTCGAACCTCTCCTCCAAGTTACAATAATAATCCAGAAAAGGAATGGATAAATTAATATACCCTGTCAAAGAATCAAAGGCAAGCCCAACGGTGTTTTTAGCTTCCTCGATTGCCCAATTGAATCTTTGAAGGTCCTCCTCTAGGTAAGTTCCATCGTCCTTCACAATAAGTTGGGAGGGCTTCACGTCCCAAAAAATGGGTACAACCCTTTTCTTCGATTCCATCATCAGAGCCAACTCGTAGAGACAAAATCTGGATTCACAGTACCCGGACGAGAACAATAAAACACCTATCTTACAATTCCGGATACCTAAATTGATATGGTCGTACAGCTTGTCCCCAGGTTTCATACTTCGGCTGTCGAGAAAAGGCCTAATCCCCAACCCGAAAAGCTGGTAGTAAAGCAAACCGGCGGCCGTTTTCTTAGTATCGATCCCTCGGTGGCTTAAGAACACGTCGCATGAAGGGCTGTCTATGGTTGGGATTTGGTTACGAGAATAATGAAGCTGGATTTTACGAGCAAAGCTCTTGGCCAGAAGTGGTAAAGAACGCTGCATGGCTGCTTGAAGAAGGAACTTGTAATTTTTTTTTTTTTCGATTTTCTTTTGAATTTGTAGCTAGGTAAAAAGTTTAGTGTATAGGGCACCGATATATATACATGAAGCTAGCTAGGTAGGCATCATATATATAATTTCCGCGTATATTCTTCAGAGTATTCTCGCAGAAAATGCTACGGAAATTTACGAGCGATTGGCTAATTCCCACACATGCATGGCATGCTAAGTAGACGGTGAGGACAGCTGGCAGGAAATATATATCCTAGCTAGGGATATATAGGAAATGAGAACATTCTTCATTGGAAAGTCACAAACTCTTTCTAACTAGATTTAAAAGAACTTCGAAAATGTCGTGCGGGCGGGCAGTAAGATTATATATATATATATATATATATATATGTGCATGTAGTTGAATTTTGAAGTGATTTTTCAACTATATAAAAAAAATTATAATAATATTGCTTTTTGTTGTGGTTGACTTTAGCATTCCAATTATGTCCATTAATATATATGATCGATTTTACTCGTACCTAACAAGGACTATGACGGTGACTCCTGTCGGGCGCCGGCGTTCGTTGTTCCGGATCATTATCTATGTTGTCGTCAAGTAGTCTTGATGTATAATAATTGCTTGATTGACAAGCACATGATTCGGATAAACTTGAACTAGCTAATTAATTGGGACCATGATCATCAGCAAATTGACTCCTGTCGGCTAGCTAACTAGCTGATCATCTGACTTTGCATGCAGCTCCGGATTTCATGCCGCGTGACGGTTTAATTCGTTCCTCATCAGTTACAGCACTCGATCGATCGATCGGCAATATACATATATACGATGATGCTTATCAGTTTATGACTGATCTAATGCCAAAAAGGAAATTTTCATGTTATGAAATATCTTTTATATATATATATACGTGGCTGCATATATGTTATATATTATATATATAATATACTGATCATCTTGCGTATATAATATGAATCCAAATTATATATGAATTCCAGGGACCATGCAGAGTCATCAATAGAAACGTGCATGGTCTGAGTATATACTCTAGTAAGATCTAGCTAGATCGGTCGGTATCCGTGTACGTGACTTATTTTCAGAAGTGGTACTACGAAACTCACCTTGTCATATTGCAACCGTCCATGTTGTGCCCAACAAATTTGAAGTTTGACTTTCCCTGTCATTTCCTATATATATACGTGGGCGTGCTCGGAAAGCATGCATTAGAAATAAATATAATTGATGAACAACCCAAACCCCAACAAAGTGCACATTGCTTTCGTTTTAATTGCAATGAAGTTTAAGCAGCTAGCGTTTATGTCAGTAAGTTTTACTTTTCTGAGAAATAATTTGGAGGTTGAAATATCAAAGATCTGAATGGATATTCTTTATATATATACTTAAGTACCTTTATCTAGCTAGTATATATCTTTACACGTATTTGTGGCTTTGCAACCCATGCAAACCCCAAAGTACCCATATATTACTTTCGTTTTCATTGCAATGAAATTTAAGTAGCTAGCTAGCTAGCATTTATATATGTTAGTATTTTTTTTTCTGGACATGAAAAAATATAAGATTAATTGAAAGATTAGAGAGTCAACGGATATTCTAATTTATACCTTTGTGTAGTATATAATTTAACAAAGGAAAATTCTATGTGCAGTCATTTTTACGGACTCTTTTGTGCACTCCAGTGATATGATTGGTTGTATATTAAAAAAAAATTAATCCAGCCAATCATATCAGTGGAGTGCGCAGAAAGTGTACAAAAATGACTGTATATAGCATTACTCTTTAACAAAAGGATAATAGTTTTGGCCCCTGATGATGTACTTACGCTATTGTGGGTTTTTCTTTTTGGAAGTTTTCGTTTCATTCTTCCCCAATAGTTTTGTCTCCTAATCATTTTGCCGTTCAACAATCAAGACCGAAATTATATTACCAGGCCACCACTTCAGCTTTTTAACATGTCCCATCACCTATATCAGCTTTGCTACATACAGTCGCCACATGCAGTTGGCGTGCAGTCGGTTGTACGGAATGAATAAAAAAAATTATAAATGTTTTTTTTTTATATTCAAGGGAACCTACATGAATTATAAAAAGTTATAAAAATAATTTTTTTTTTCATGTAGGTCTCGTATTAATTTTTTTTTACAGCCGACTGCACGCCGACTGTAAAAAGTATTTCTCCACCTATATATGTCTGCCATCATGTATATAACTTTGGATAATTATAAATGATCTTCTTACATAAATTTAAAAAAAAAAATTAAATCCAATCAATCAACAAAAAGAAATCATCGCAAAACAGCAAAAGTAGTAGTCCACTTTGTATAGGAATGAGAGATGAGTATGATCATGATGAGTTAATTTGCATATATTTGATCAAAATAAAGGAAACTAAATATTAATGTACATGCAATACAATCACCAGGCAAGAAGTTAGAAGCTGGCTCAAGAGTTGTGCTAATCTGTCTTTTGTTCTCTGCAAAAACAATACACACACGGCATCTGCTATAAAATATTAAATAATAATAATAAAATATATAAAAAATAATAGTAAAATAATAAATAATAATAAAAAATATTGACTCAAACCGGAAACGACGATAAGTCGATCGAATTGAGCATTTATGTATAATATATATATGGACTGATGTCCTTAATAAATGCCCATGTCAGTTAATTAAAAAAATAATATAAATAAGTAATAATGGCATATGTACCGGCCGTGCTGTGACCACCGAAGAGGGTCATTGACGGATTTTTTAAAATCTTATTTTTAATATTATTTTAATTGAAAAGGGTGTCAAATTAATAATTTGAGAAGAAATAAAAAAAAAAATTGCTTGAGATGCTTTTAAGTTTTGTATATATATATATACAGGAATAACAATATGTAAGACGTTGAAAAATGTTGAGTGTCATCCGATACGCAAACAAACAAAATGTCAAAATTTTCAAAAAAGCATGATATAAATCAGTTCACACATGAAATAGATATACACTTTCCGATCCGGATCTCGAGTGTCGGGACACTGTAGTTGACTAACACAAGCCCGTACGTTTGCGCTAACGCAATCTCCTTGACCATCAATAGTAATGTACCTTTACATTTTTATTTCCTCGAAGAAACTTCCAGTTAGGCAGTTATTGCGGCTCATGATCAGTAATGAAGTCTCAGACCCAGCGGTGATTGACCGCGGTTTACCTGAGACCTAGCGGTGATTGACTTTTATATATCTGCGGTTGCTCAGGTAACGTTTGGACGAAGATAGTTTGAGATAAAAATTAAAAATTAAATAAAATATTATATTTTAATATTATTATTATTTTAAAATTTAAAAAATTAAATTATTTATTATAATTTATGTAGAAATATGATAAAATTATAATAATGAGATGAGATGAGATGAGGTAAAATCGTTTCTGTATTTAAAATAAATAAGACTTCATTACTTTATGATCAGCAATAAATTTTTTAAAGCTTGGTTTGTTTTTATAAATAAGATGAGATGAATTGAGATAAAAGTTAAAAATTAAATAAAATATTATTAGAATATATATTTTTAATATTATTATTATTTTAAAATTTAAAAAAGTTGAGTTGTTTATTTTATTTTTTATAGAAATTTGAAAATATTATAATGATTAAATAAGATAAGATGTGTTATAAAAACAAATGGGACAGTAATATTAGTGTAAGTCTCAAATAAACAAGTTTTATATATAAGTCATTTATAAAACATTGAATTCTATTAATAAATAATAGTTTTTAAAAAAAAAATTAGGTGGAGTCCATTTTTTTACAAGAGCTTGTATAAGATTTATCTATTTGAGATTTATACAAATCATTTCTTATCCTCATTTGTAAAGTAGGTTATTTTGGATATCAATAATATTTTAGAATATTTATAAATAATAGTTAAATAGTCTTTGAATAATAATATAATAATTTAAATTAGAAAGTTTTAGAAAATAATAGAGAAAAAGTTAAATAAAATATTATAAAAATAAATTTTTTAATATGATTTTTGTTTAGAAGTTTAGAATAGTTGTAATAATTAGATAAAAAATTAAATATTTAAAATTATATTTTATATTTAAGTGATATTTAAAAATAAAATATCTGAAAATACGTTACAACAATAATTGTGTTAGTAAACGATTAACATCGCTCGCTTGAAACAATTTCTACACAAATTTTGCTTGGATTATATATGTGGTTGTGCGTGTAATGTATCACGTGGACGGACTTTCATGGTTGCCTACTTGCATGCCTTCACACTTGGCCATGAAAATAAAATTCGAAGAAGTTTTCTGATCAAATAACTCAGTAGAGAAATAACCTTTCATTTGTTATTTCTCTGAAAGTTTTCAATTTGACAATTACATCGCTCGTGCCTATGTGTGTATGTTTAACATCATGCGCACGTAATTAATGTTGTTGGAGTAGCAGTACATTAATCGGCCAGCACGCGCTGGTTGGGACCCGTACGTGGACGTAGAACATGCACAAACAGAACAAGCACTTAGCGAAAATCCCAAATTGATACGGGATATCTAGCGTTCAGATTTTACGTTAATTATGTTCAATTATTATTTTAAAAATACGGATTTATACAAATATGAAAAGACAATTTTAATATCTTTTGTGGACTAGGACAATATTAATTAATTTCATTCAAATCATATATTTTATATGCTTATTTTTGTTTTGTTAGAAAATATATAGTTTTAAATTTGGAAGTGATTTTTATATCTATTTTGACCAAACTTTTTTCAAGATTTTTATTTATTTATATATTTATTTTTCATACAATAATTTAGATTTTTTCTTTTTTAGAAAAATCTTCATAATTCTGAATTTTGCTGCTGCTTGTAGATTTCATAAAATAAATTTCTAATTTTACTATAAATGGATATGATTATGAAGTTTTGATAATTCTCAATTTAAAACAGAGTTGTTTTTTCTATATTTTGGCAATTCTCTTGTTTCTTTTGTCTCAATTATCTGTTGAAACTAACTGTCAAAATTAAATTAAATTCTATCTGGCGTGAATTGATATCAGAGTTTTAGCATCTTTCCTATGACGATATCTCATAAGTTTTCATGACTGGTGGTCGTGGTCATCCCCCACCATGATCGTAGCATTCAGAATGTGATAATTAAAGATTTGCATATATAAGTTACAAAGCTAAGTTGGCATCTAGCGACACAAGATATCGGTGATCGTGAGATGGAAGATCGCAATTTTGATTTTGATTTTGAGAACTCGTATCACAATCGTACGTTATTTCGAGAGTACCATGATAGGACGGTACGTCATGGAGACCTCGGTTTCAGAGTTGATCTGCCTGAGGTTTTTGGTACTTTACAAGCTGAAGGTTTTGTTGATTTATTGCATGAGGTTTAGTGGATTTTCTACTCTGATGAAGAAGAGTTTGGGGATGGACATTTTTCTATAAGGTGGAACTCTATACCAATCTACTATACATATCCTAATGAAGATAACCTAGTAGATGAGGTAACTATTTTTATTGAAAACATAGAAAATTTGAAAAAATAAATGGTGGTGAAGTTTTGAAGTTTGAAGATCATGAAATAACTTTTGAGACAATTAAATATGTTGATTTTCTTGGAGTTGAAGATTTTTTTCTCAAATTCTCCTATGTAAAATTTTTTTTTTTGGAATTAAGATGTAGGAAAGAAATTTAATTTTAGAGTATAGGATGCTCAATATTATTTTATTTTAAGCCGATCAAATCAATTTTAGTTTTTCTATGATCATCTCGATGATACAATAAAAGGAAAGAAAAATTGATCTAATTGGACATCAAAAAGATCGAGGCAGGAAAGTTTAGAATTTCTCGGATTCTCTCCACTTCGGTGAAAATGATACAAACCCAAATTCATATAAGGTATCTAAGTCCATATTCTATGTTAATTGCATTGAAATACTATTTTAAGAAAATAAATCTATACAAATATGTAAGTAAAAGCTTGATATCTTTATTGGACTAGGCCAATATTAATTATTTTCTTTCAAATCATACATTTACGATCATTTTTACCTTGTTAGGAAATATTTGGTTTCAAGTTTTGGAAGTAATTTTGATTTTGACCAAATTTTTTATAGGAATATTCTTGTTTACTTTTCATACAACAATTTAGATTTTTTTTTTATTTTTGAAAAAATCTTCATAATTTTAAATTTACAGGAATTTAAGTCCAACTTGTAGGTTTTATAAAATATTTTTGAATTTTAATATTAATGGATATGATTATGAAGTTTTGATAATTTTCAATTGAAAGCAAAGTTGTTTTCTATGTGTTTGGGGGCGAATCTCTTGTTTTTCCTGTTTCGTTTATCTGTTGAAACTAACCGTTAAAATTAATCTAAATTTTTTCCCGTGTTAAAATTTTGTGTGAGTAATGCTAAGTATAAGTTCCAAATAGATAAATTTCACATATGTCCTTTGTAAAAAAGTAGGTCTCACTAAAAAAATGATAATACTAGGGTGACTACCAAATGTGCACACCAAATATGCACATTACTATAAATGAGTTTTTTTATATTTTTATTTTATTTTTCTTTAATCATTTTTTAAACTTCCTTAACCATTAAGGAAAAATAAAAATATATATATATATAAATTTCCTAATAGTAACTTCCTTAACCATTAAAAAAATAAAATAAAAATAAAAATATATAAGTGGACATATTTGGTAGGTATATTTGGTAATCATAGTATCATTTTCTCTAAAAAAAATGATATTTTTTTTTTTTTTTTTTTGGTATGGTGGTTTCTATGTTTTTATAAAGACTTGCATGGTCCTTATTTATTTGAGGATTGTACAAATCATTTCTTTCAAAGAAAGAGAAATGCTTCCCATTTAATAAATAATACGTGCTTTACATGAATCTTGAAGAATATACCACACCCAGAAGTCTGATCTCGGTATTTACTGGCCTAAAAAATTCAGGGTGAGATGCCAAATTTTGGCTAAATATATAGTTTATGTTGGAAGATTTGATCGGTATATACTATTTGGGCCATGTAATTGAGTTCAATGTTTTGGGCCGCTGAAGTTGGGCTGTCTCAAGAGCCCTCTCAAATTTCCTGATCAGTTTGCTTGCTCATACATAACCCCGCTAGTACTGAAAAATGAAAATGCTGGCGTCCTCCACTTTAAAATATAGAAAAATGATATTTGTAATTATAGTTGTATAAATGGCATGCAATTTTTTTTAAAAAAATGAATTAATACAGAATTTATATAAAAAAAAAACTAATTTTTTAATCGTGAATATCACTTTTTTTCAAAATGATTGCTTAATATTTATACATTCTACAACTGCACGTAACATTACTCTAGGAGATGTACAAGCCTTGTTATCATTAGGCATTAGCTATTGTGTTCAGCCTTGACTTCCACCCTCTGTTTTGTTCTCTGTGGTTGTTACCTGTTAATGATCTGCACAGACAATCAGGAAGAGAAACTCTGCAAAGGTCCATCCCATATCAAATGATGTGAAACTTCGATTAATCATTGAGATAGCTATGGATTATAGCCCCCATCTGTGGCTCCTTGATTATGATTGACAATCACAGACTGCATCTCATGCTGCAGGTTATGTCAATGCCACAATTCCCAATCACTCCTCATTTCAATCATTATTTAGCAAGTCTTGTTTTATAATTCAATTGCCGTTGTCTGGAAAATGTGACTGTGAATGGGAAGGGTTTGTTTTTCAGGGAGAGTCCCAAGTCCAAGGATAACGGTGCCAATGGAGTGCAGAAGCTAACTTCGTACTCCATGGCTGAACCTGCAAAGTTAACACCGGAGTCATTTTGTAACACCCTGGCACAACACCAAGCTTATTTGAGATTTAACGAGTAATGTTGAATAGGTCACGGGCCAAAAATTTATTTTGGTGGAATATGAATTTTATTAGACTTGATAATTAAGTTAAAACCTATTTAATATTTATAAATCAAATGGGCTTATATTTAATTGGTATTAGGTCCAAGAATTTATTTAAAGCCTAGAAATATTTTATTGGACAAGTTAAAGCTCATTTTTTTAGAAATTAAGATCGAACCGTTAAGATTTGTTCAGTGATTACGACCGTGAAACAAGCCCACCCAATAAGAACTCAAGAGAAAACCCATATTAACTCCACGCCCATGCACGTCTCCTTCTATAGGGTTTTCCAATCACCTATATATATATATGTGTGTGTGTGTGTGTGTGTGTGTGTATATATATATACATATATTGATTTCTTTAGTGTTCTTGTGGAGATGAACATATATATTTGATTTTAGACAAGCAAATTTATATTTTATGGAATATTTGGAGTATATATAATTATGTTATGAGGGATGATCTTAGGTGACAGGAGCTAAACTCTCAAGGCGATGCGGGGCACTGCACATTTTCGGGTGCTTAGAACCGCGCGCATTCAAGCATATGCTCACCTTGAACTTTTGTACTCCACCAAAGTAACTTATATTGCCAGAGTAGTATAGGAAGTTTCTACTCAAATGAGCTTTCTGCAACCTCTTCAGATGATAGGAAAAGAATCGGGAAAAAAAAAAACACATCGTCGGAGATCATTTCAATTCTGTTTTATAGAAAAACTATTGTTCACCTTCATGAAATATTAGTGGAGCTGTTTGATGTATTCAGGATGACATTGACAAGGACAAAATAATATTTATATTCAATCCAGCCATCCTCCCACTAAAAGACAATTAGGTGTTAATAGAACTTGTCTCTTCAGCAACTGGAACTGGAACTGCATAGAAAATGCATTCAAAACCATAGGAGCTCAACCTACAGCTGCAGATTAAGCCGTGAAAAGGATTTCAACTTCTGTTTGCACCATCCATGCTATTTTGGTATTGTTAAGGACAAATTTCACTAAGAAAGTCCATCAAAAAGAGGCATGGCTGCATTCACTGGTCAAGAAAAATGTACGTATACGAGTTTGGAATTCTCTATTGGAAACCTCTCAAGTGTGAAATGCCTATGTGAACATGTAGATTTCCACCGTTCAAGAGAAGCTTCCCACTAGTCCTATATGGCTACAATAGCCCCTCAACAATCAAGGATAGCTACTGAAAATCTCTTACTTGTCAACTATGGTGGCTACGTTAGGTAAGGCTTCTCCTATAAAATGAGATCATTTGCAATATTGTAAACCATCTTCACTGAGGTGAGCAATCAAAGCAAAGGGCTAAGGGCGAAATATAGATTCTGTGGAAACCCAGAACAGAGGACATTTTGAGATATAGAGAGCTTGTTTATAAGTGTTTGTAATTTTGTACAAATATATTGAAAATATTGAATTTCCGCACTAGTAGATGTAGACAAGTTGCCGAACCACTTAAAAATTATCTATCTATCTTCTTGTGTGATTTTTGGACAGGCCAGATGTAACAGCCCGCTAGAAATTCAATTGTGAAATTTCTATTGGTTTTAGGAACCTCATGAAGATCCCATAAGTTTTTACGAATTAATTTGTATAGGTTTTAGTTTAACTATATAGTTAGTATTATTACTCATTATGGTATCAGAAGTGTATTTTTGATTATTTGAGATAGTTAGAAGTGTCAAAATGTATTAGAGTTTGTGTCATTAGACTCGGTGGCTTATTTAAGATCTTATGGCGCAATAACTCTTTTTCATATTTTCGGACGAAAAGTCTGTTCAAAACTGTGGATATTATTAGATAAAAATATCTTAAGCTGATTTTGTGAATATTATTGAATAAAAATATATTGAACTGATTTTTGTAGATATTATTAGATAAAAATATCTTGAGCTGATTTTTGTGGATATTATTGGATAAAATATCTTAAGCTAATTTCGTGGATATTATTGAGTAAAAATATCTTGAGCTGATTTTTGTGGATATTATTGGATAAAAATATCCTAAATTGATTATTGCGGATATTATTGAGTAAAAATATCTTGAGCTGATTTTTTTAGATAGTATTGGGTAAGAGAGACCTACACTTAACTCTCACTCCAACCTCATTCTCTTCCGTATTTTGTCCATAAATACCTCCAGCCAGTCCCTACGAAATCATCTTCCTTTACACCTTTCATTGAAAGAACACCAAACACTCTCTCAGATAGTTTTTAAGTATTCTTTTTCACGCATATTTTGAAGTTTTTGTAAGTGTTTTATCATAAAATTTCCTTCATACAAGTTGTTCCTTTTTTAGTCTAGTTTACGTGGATATCTTATTTTTTCCATTTGAAAATCATTTGGTCAGTCAAATATTGTTTAAACTCTAGAAAGGTTATTCTGGGAGATAAACTGAAGAATATGTTGTATTTTAGAGTTTTTGACCAAGCTAATGGATAGATCTTGGTCCGAAATTTTTATGGAGTATTTTTAACATGTGTATATGATTATTGGTTGAGGATTTGTTACATGATTAAAGGTTTTGATGAAATATTTTCTTAGATCTAGAAACTTAGAAACTGGAAGAGGAAAAACAGTTTATGTTTTGAGAAAGTTTAAATCTTTGGTGGTTTAAACCTATTCCAATGGCTTTGATAATTTTATTGAAGAATCCTAAGCCTCTTATATACATATTAGAATATTATTTTAAAGATATTTGATATTAGTTTCAAAGATATGAAATATTATGCAAAGAGATGTTCGGATAGGCCAAAGTGTGGATGTTCTTGACTCAATTTATGTTTTGATTAATGTTTAACCATGTGATCTTGAATTAGAAAATTATATATATTTTAGGACATCTTTTTAAATCATGTGATGGTTTGGTTTGAAGATCACATCTTTATAAGTCATAGGTCAAAAGGTTAATCAAAACAAGTTAGAAACAAAAATTAATGGAAATAGCATATGGAAATTTCGATCCTATGAAATTTTAATAGTTGTGATTAGTTTTAAATTTTTTTAAATTGATATTTGAGTTTAGGATAAAATTTATATGAGGCATGCAAATTTTGGTGGCTTTTGGAATTAGCATGCAAAATCCTTAAGTTAGGGATAAAATGGTCATTTTCCTACATGTAGAGGGTAAAATTTTCATTTTACACTTTAAGTTAGTATTTTTCCATATTTTAAATTATTAGTGATTTACTTCTAACTTTTAGAATTACTAATTACGGTTTCTTGTGATCCCATTTGAGCTTTTATAAGAAACGCAGAGATCGAGGTAAGTTAACTTTTAACTTACTAGTAGTTTACTGTGTATGTGTGCTGTTGCCCAGATGACTAACACAAGAGGGGGGGTGAATTGATTTGTATTAAAAAAATAACAATTATAAATCAAATATATAATATAAAATATAAACAAAATATGAAATAACAATAAATATAAAGAGTAAGAGTAAGAGAGAAGCAAACTCAGTATGTTAACGAGGTTCGGCCCCACTGCCTACGTCCTCGCCTCAAGCTACCCCTTGAGGATTCCCAAATTCACTATTCAACCTCCTTCAGGTGGAGATAGAAACCTATTACACTTTTGAACAACACCGCTACAAAGGATCCGTATAGAACACCCTCTACACTTGCAATCACCTTACACGTGGTGATTCAACTATTCCTCGTGTAGAATACTTTCTACACACACAAGGGTTATATACACCCTTTTTCTGATACAAGAGTTGATAGTGGGTAGGTTATCAGAAAACACTCCTCAATGAGTGAAATAAGAACAATACAGCGCAAACTATATCTCTCAAAATGAACAAGGATTAAGGCTCAATGCTTAGAGAAGAGAGAATGAAAGCTTTGAATGAATGTTGTATGCTCTTAGTGTTGTAAATGTGAAGCTCTCAAATGATCTATTTATAGGCATATGAGACTTCATATTCAAATTTAAAAAGATTCACATGTCAAAGACAACATCATTCACTTTTTCAAAAAAATCAAACCTAATCTTTTACTTTTGGCATATGACAAAATGAGCACACTTTCCTTTTCAAAAAATTCAAATCTAATCTTTTACTTTTTGTATATGACAAAATGAGCACACTTTACTTTTCAAAATTTTCAAACAAAATCATCTACCTTTTGTATAAGTTTAAAAAAGCATCAATCACTTTTGAAAATATTCAAATAAAACATGCACATGTGAAAGATGACAATCAATCATTTTTAATATTTTCAAAGTTCAACCCTTTAATCAAGGCATGCACATGCAAAAGATGACAATCAATCATCTTTCAAAATTTTCAAATTTAATTTTCAAAAATATTCATGCACATGTGGAAAATGTATTTTAATGCTTTATGATAAAATATTAATTTTGAGCATTAATCCTAATTTCGAATTTTAAGAGATTTACAACATTACTCTATGACTTTAATGTGAACTTGTTTCCTTCTTGCTCATGATTGGTTCTTTGATTTGCTTGATTCCATTGTGTGAACAACTTGAGCTTGAAACTCCTTTATTCTTTGAATTCATTTGTTATCATCAAAATCCATGTGTAGATTTATAATCACATGAAACTTGAAACCTTGGGTCCAACACGTGCTAAGTAAAAGAACTACAGTATATGTATGTATGTTATCATATATGCCATGTCATGCCAAGTTATCACATATTTGTCTATTACATAGAATTTATTCTGTCATGAGTTTCATCTATTACACAAGATATTGTGTCATATATTGCAAGTACATAATGTTAAATATGTCATCTATTACATGTATGTCATGTCATGTTCATTGTTGCAAGTATGTCATGTTAATTATGTTTCCGTTACATGTGATATCATGTTATGAAATGTTGTGTGATACATGTTTAAGTCATGTTACGATATAACCATATCTCAAGTATGTCAAATTCTACTTTGATTACTTATGTATGGGGTCACAACAATTGTGACGCTTACACTACGTGAGACATAGCAATTGTGACACGTAGAATACATGGGGCCATAACAACTATGGAGTATGTATTTAAGCAGTTAAAAAATAAGTTTCAGGCACACGAAGTATGGGATCACAGCAATTATGACGCATACACTACGTGAGATACAACAATTGTGACACGTAGAATACCTGATGCCATAACAACTGTGGAGTATGTATTTAAGCAGTTAAAGAATAAGTTTCAAATCACGTTCATGTTAAGTCAAGTTTCAGAGCAAGTTCATGTTAAGTCAAGTTTCAGATCAAGTTCATGTCAAGTCAAGTTCAGTTCACATTTCAATTTAAGTTATGTCAGTTATACTATGTTAAACGTCAAGTTATGTTTTAATTACTTATGAAATTGATTATGTATTCATACTTTTACTGTCATCCATGCATCATTAGTCTGTGTGGAAGTTTTTTGTTAACTTACTGAGATTTGTAATCAAATCTCACTTTGATAGTCCCAACTACCATTCCCCCCGAATGGTAGATCTTGTTACAGGACCTGAACGAGAATCAGGAGCTGACCAACTAGACACAGTTGACTGAGCGACGGTGCGACGTCAATGTTAATATAGTAGTTAACGTAAATTGCTACTTGTACGATGAAGTTGTATTTCCAGTACTTTCTGGATCATAACCATTTTGGATTAGTATTGTGATCTTAGTTGTTCAATGGATTTTTATATATGAAGTATGTTTTAAGTATTTGGGATATTTTCAATTTAGTGCATAAGAAAAAAATTTATCCGCTACGAATATTGCATAATGTTAGACTCATGTTAGGAACATTCCATCTTATATGTCATGAACTGGGGCAAGTAACATTGTGTTGCATGTCTCGACGCTTCAAATGTCCGTCCGATCCCAAACAGAATTTAGGGGCGTCATACCAGAGGCACAACGATTGGTATCAAAGTTTTGGTTTCGTGCTGTTCAGAAAAATCAAGTTGATTAAAAACAACTTTTGATCAAAAAATGATGTTCTTCGCGTCAAGACGAATCCGTTGCTGTAAATGGCATAAAAAACGGATGCTAAAGGAGCCTCCACTCACGGAGGCGCTTCAGTGAGTGCACAGACGCGCCTCAGTCGCACCAGAGGAAGAAGACGAGTGGGTAACACACTCCCACGCGCTCCACTCACGGCGAGAAGAAGAAGACGCGTGAGGGACACGCGCTCACACGAGCCTTATGAGCACTTCGTGTGTGTAAGCCACGCTCCCAGGGGCTCTACTGTAGCTCATGTAAGCTACGCGTCAGATAATCTGGACCATCCATTTTTCAGATCTTTGTTGGGCTAGATTTAAGTCATTCAGAGTCCGATTTTAATTATTAAATAGTGCTAACAAACTATTTAGATCATTCCGTACGGTGGGAATGTTGAGATTTGCCATCGGTACTTTCGATCTGAACCATTTATAGGTGCAGATCATTTTGAGCCTAATCTACACCATTTACAGTATAATTGGGATGATCAAATAGTGCTGACAAACTATTTGTATCATTTCGGACTCATCTGTACAATGGGAATGTTGAGATTCACCATCGGTACTTTCAATCTGAACTGTTCAAATTTCAGATCAATTGTGGGCTTGATCAAAGCCATTTGTAGTCCGATTGTGATGATCAAATAGTGCTGACAAACTATTTGGATCATTCCAGACTCATTTGTACTATGGGAATGCTGAGATTTGCCATCAGTATTAATGATCTAGACCATTCATACTTCAGATCATTTGTGGGTTTGATCTTAGCCAGCTGGAGTCTTGCCAGACTCATTTTTTTTGGGCTTGATTTCAGCCAGTTGGAGTCATGCCAAACTCATTTGTTTTGGAATTGATCTCAGACAGTTTGAGTCATGCATAACTCATTTGTTTTTGGCTTGATCGCTGCCAGTTTGAGTCATGATGGACTCATTTGTTTTGGGTCTGATCTTAGCCAGTTGGAGTCATGTATGACTCATATGTTTTCGGTTTGATCTCAGCTAGATGGAGTTGTGTCAGACTCATTGGTTTTGGGTTTGATGTTAGCCAGTTGGAGTCTAATGTTGTCGGACTCAGTTCTTTTGGGCTTGATTTAAGCCAATTGAGATCGTGAAGTTTGAAGAACAAACTTCAGATTATTGGACGATGCTGATTAACTTGTTATATCAGTAAGTTTTGGCAGTCATACAACTCATGGAGTATATTATTAAGAGTATAACCGCAACGGATCTCATTGTGGCTTTCTTTGAAAAGTCAATTGCAAATAACAAAGTGCATATGAAGAATTTGTTCAACTTCAAAAAGGCAGAAGGTACTTTTATTGCCCAATATTATTTGGCATTATGGTCAAAAAGTTGGTAGGTCATGAAAATGGCTATGAGTAATTCTGCAAAAGAAGTCAAAATTGAAGTTTCTTAATGTACGATATCTTGTCCTAGATGAGGAGGTGCGCAGAAGAGATTTTGACAAGATCTCAAGTTTGTTGATCCTGAATGTTGATAATTAGGGCAGAAGCTTGGATTAGTCAAAGTCCAGAAATAAATGCAAAGGCAAGTCAAGATCTAGACAACAGATAACTCGTTAGGAATTGTGGCAAGATAGGCCACAAGAGACTACTAAAATCAGGTGAAAACTAAGAATGATGTTGTGAATATGGTAACTGAAGAAATACATGAAGTCGTATTTCTTGCAGTGCACAATGTTGTTAAAGATAGCTTGAAGACAACAATCATTTAGTAGTATTTTCTCAAAAATGCGTGGAAGGTTACGAATGATTTATTGGTCTTAGCTCGTGGTAATGGTCGTGCGAATTAGATGAAAAAGTAAAAGGAAGTCAGTTTTATTTTTTCTCATCTAAACCTGATGAAATCTCCCTAGACCACGACATAAAGCAAATGTGTGAGAGATGGGAACAGAACGTCAGATGTTCTAGGGATGCTTACACCTAAAATTGATGATCACATGATTGTCAAGACTATCAGACCTCCATGGTAGTTAATACCTTAAACTATATCTTGCTAAATGAAAGTAGTGAACTACGATATGAAATTTTTTTTTGCAAGAATGGAGATTATGCAAGTCGGAAACTGTACACAAGATGGGCACATCAAGTGAAGACAACAGTAGGATGAGGATTCAATCGCCCAGGTCAAAGATGGAGACCTCAGCAACAGGTTCTCTAATATGTGTCAAGATTCGTGCGAAACCATTGATTCCTAGTGCAGTGGGAGATGTGTTGCCCTATATAGATGTGTTGATTAAGGGCACTGTACGTGATAAACTAAAGTTATGCATCACTTTAGTTAATCTTCTAACTTGAAGACATGAGCTATAAAATTGTAGAAATAATAAGGGATCATACTGAAAATAGAGACTGGCATGTTAAGAACCAGTCTCCAAGTTGGAGATTGTTGATTGTAGGATTATGGAACCTAATTTTGAAAGCTGTAAAGGCACCAGGTAGATTGTTCGCTCAGTTGTAGCTTGAGCGAATCTCAATTTGCTTAAGGTGTACATGAGTGCGGTCTCATGGACTCGAGCGAAAGAAGAATCCTAGGGAGTTGAGATTGTGCAGTTGAGCACTTGTAAATCTCCTCTGAAAAAAATCCTTTGTAAGCTCTATGGATGTAGACAATGCTGATGCATTTGGAGAGGCATCTGAACATCCATTTGAAGACATTCTTATAGATACATTTGATAGCGGAAATCTCTCATAGCTAACAAGCATTATAATAAAGGAGTACAATTATTTTAAGGATACAACTGTTTGTAACATCATAGTATGGCACATTTGGGTGGATGGGGTAATTGTTGGAAACCCCCCAAGTGTGAAATGCCCATGTGAACATGCAACTTTCCACCGTCTAAGAGAAGCTTCCCACTAGTCCTAGATGGCTGCAACAGCCCCTCAACAGTCAAAGATAACTTCTGAAAATTTCTTGTTTGTCAACTATAGTGGCTACAATAGGTAAAACTTCTCCTATAAAAAGAGATCATTTGTAATGGTGTAAACCATCCTCACTGAGATTATGAGGGCTGATGGCAAAATATAAGTTCTAGAGAAATCCAGAACAGATAGCCTTTTAAGAGATAGATAGCTTGTTTATGAATATTTATAATTTTGTACAAATATATTAAAAATACTGAATTTTCACATCAGTGAATTTAGACAAATTGTCAAACTATTTAAATATTATCTCTCTATCATCTTTTTATAATTTTTAAACAAGAATGCAACATTCTCTTCCTCAAAACCCACATGGGGAAAAACACTAAAATGACTCTGTCAACCCGGCCTACTCCATGGCATCTGGAATCTGGTCCTTGTCCAGAACCAGAAAGATTTGCACATACAGCTCATTCTAGCACCGTGACAATCCCCACCGAATCGGAAAGAAGAATTTTGGTCTTTCGTTTGGACACATTATCAGAACCTGATCGCGATATATAACTCAAGAGTCATGTTATCGTCCATTAAAAATGTATCATGTCTCACTTTTTAAATAAAATATAAAATATCAAGAAATAACGAATTTTAAAATTGAAATAAAACTTTTAAAAAATAATTGAAATTAAAAATAATTTTTTAAAGTTTTAATTTATTAAAAAAAAGTCATTCCAAAGCCATCTTAAGCTTTTATCATTATCATTATTATTATTATTATTATTATTATTATTATTTGACACCAATCCATCAATTCAATAGCTCAAGTACTTACGACTGATTGATATCTTTTTGGTCAAGTTTCAGGTCCTTAGATTTCACTACCAATAATTTATGGAGGTCACATGCGTAGCTAATAAATGCCGACGGTACACATTAAACAAGATCACACAGATCCAACTTAATTCGTTTAATACTTCCATTTGGTAAAACCAAGATTGGAGTCAAATTAACGATAAGGTTCATTTTCTTTCGCTTTGTTTGAGATACAATTTTAAAACATGATATTCATAGTCATAAAATATACAAATATCATATAATTATTTTTAAAAAAAAATATTAAACAAAGATTAGATTCAAATGCATGGAGGTTGAGGATGTCCAGATGTATCTGTCCCATTATATTGTTATTAAATTGACAATTAATAATTTAATCCTATAAAACCACATCATTCACTCCATGTTAATTTTACTTTAATTTATATCATATATTTCACTAATATGTTCAGGATCGACCTTGAACAATTTGAATAGGCATAATTGGCATGTTCTGTGAGTTAATCCAAGGCATATATATATCCTCCGTTTCTTGTTTGAATGATCATTTGTTATAATATATTTAGGGAAATGATTCATTTCTCAGATTTAGAGTATGTAATTACTTTTGGAAAAGGTAGACAAATGTAAAATATACATAAAAAAAAATCTACTTTTTAATAATAGTTCTTATTTTTTTTATAATAATATTTGTAATTATAAAATAAGTAAGTACCGTGCATTTTTATTAAAAAATATGAATAAATATGAAATTTAAATTTAAAAATTAATTTTTTAATAAAAAATATTATTTATTTCAAAATAAATATAAGGCGTCTGTAGTGTATCTAATATTATCTGTATCTAAAGTATCTATCCAAATTCAAGCTTTCCTATTGCTTGCATAGGTTGAAAATTAATTAAATAAAACAAATTAACTGCTTGGCAGGGCAGCAACTTTTTTTTTTTTTTTTTGAAATAGACTTCAATTCAATTCCTGAATGAAGAAAGTTACAGCTGTGACCAATAAGTCCGGGTACCAACCCTGATTACAAGCCAACTACTCATCTGTTTTAAGCTCCCCCGCACACAATAAGTGACGGACACTGTCTAAAGAACTTTAAAAACTCTCTGATGACACAGCCCTTTTGAGATGCGAGACTCTGTATAAACAGAGATGTCCATCTCGACTTGTCTATGAGACACCAATCCACACCACTCCCACCCTCCAAAAGAGGGAAAGGACTCACTACCCTACTCCTCCAAAAGAGGAAAGGGACTCACTACCCTACTCCTCTAAAAGAGGAAAGGGACTCACTACCCTATTCCTCTAAGAGAGGAAAGGGAATAATCTATTTCAATTTTATTTTCATTACCCTAATAAAAAAACCCACTAACAACCGTAACTGAAAAAGTAAAAACAAAGTAGCATAGTACATCACTACCCAGCCCCACTAACTGCACCGTATACTCTGTGCTACTCTAACCCATTGACTGCGACGTTCTCTCCACTAACAGAACAGTCATCTGTTGCATATGCTCGTTTCCGTGCCCATGCCCGTTGCTGTCCATGCCCAGGAAAAACCAGCCCCGTCGCCGTCTCCTCTCACATGCACATGCACATCTTCAACTTCGTTTATGCACCGAAGCCCAGAGGCCAAACAACCTCCTTCTCTTCGTTCAGACTTCATGCGCAGAGCCACCAAGAGCTTTATTCCATACACACACAAAAACCAACTAGACTAACCAGATTTAATGTAAGAAATAAAAGAAGAAAAACAAACAAAACCGCCTGACTTTGATTCAAAAAAGCTCCAACCATCATCCCCAAAAACATCCACCATGAACTCCGGCCAGATTCCACCCCAAAGATGCTTTATCCCCTCCATACCGCTCGGCGTGCATCCCCCAAAAAAACCTCTGTTTTCCATGGTTAAAACAGAGTATAAATACCCCATGGAGAAGCACCCCAAAACAGTAAGCAAACATCCATCTCCCGAATAGCAACTGACCGAGCCACACCGTGAACCCGCTGCCATCCCCTCAGAAGACCAACACCACATGGTCAGGGACGCCGGCCATACATATCCGAAAACTCCATTTCCCACCGAGAATGACTCTCCGCCCAAACTGGGTGAAATGATATGGGTAAGGACACGGACTCAGGCCTTGTGATGGTCTTTCAAGCAGAGCAAAAACTCAGCAAAAAACAAGACAGAGCAGCTCTTATTAAAAGCATCCCCGAATGGTTAGCTTTGCCCATACCATGACCACGGCCAAGAACGACGTCGAGGCCCTCCTTCACCACCGTGCAAGCATCACTCCGCCCACTGCGAGATATAAAAGGAAGGATGGCTTCGGGCTCCTTGACCGGGAGGATGGCTTCCACCTCCAAACTAACACTTTCTTGTAAACGTAAAAACACACAAACAGAAAAAAAGAACGGGAAAAAGACCTTAAAACTAAGAGGGAAACAGAGAGATGGAGGGAGGTGGGAGCCTCAGACGAAACTTGGCCTTAGTTGTTCTAGAGAGATGGAGGAGCTTCTCTCTCTAGTTCCTCCTCGTAAGTGTGTCATAATTTGGATCGGCAGCAACTTCATCTGTATATATAAAATTTAAATTTTAAAAAAAAAAATACTGACATGTTGTTTTGGTGCTTAGTTAATTTAATAAGAAAAAATATAGTTACAAGTATAATTGTGTATTAATTTGTGTACTAATGTGATGTGATTGATCAAAAAGTAGATTTTATTAAAAATAATGTTAATTTAAATTTTAAATATGAATAAATCAATATTAATACACAGATTAGTACACATTTATACTTATATGTAATAAAACTCATCTAATAAATATCATCAGCATTTATCTGGTCACTAATTGTTACGAGGGAGGCCGTAATAATAGCTTTCTTTTGTTTTTTAAACAATTATTTAATCGTTGGCTTTTCTACTCTTTTAGAAAAAATTTTAAGGTGGGGTTTGGATAGTTAAGATAAAAGTTAAAAATTAAATTAAATATTATTATAATATTATTTTTTAATATTATTATTATTTTAAAATTTAAAAAAGTCGAATTATTTATTATATTTTATGTTAGAATTTAAAAAATATTATAATAATTAGTTGAGATGAGATGGTATCTAAATCTAAACAATCTCTAGTTTTTAAAATTCATAGTTTTAACAAAAGTAGTACTGTTTCAATTTTAAGAATAATAGGTTCTTCATTTTATTTGTAATATAATGTAAAATTTGAGATATTTTAATTACTATATTTTTAATAACAATTATACTAGTAAATAAAATGATCAAACCACTCATATTTTGTTGTCTATTTACTTGAAAGAGTAACGTTACGTATAGTCATTTTTACGTACTCTCTATACATTCTATTGATATGATTGGCTAGATTAATTTTTTTTAATATACAACCAATCATATCACTAAAGTATATAAAAAAATTTATAAAAATAACTGCATATAAAATTTTTGTACTTGAAATAGACTGCTCATAAAAAAATAAGTTAATTTTTATGATGTGATATCGATGATGGTCAATCCATACATGAGAAAACGACCTCGCTTGTGGCCCTGGGGGCATCGCGCTGCCCTTATGGGCCCCCAGGAAATATGGGACCCACCAATAGGACCCCTTTAGCTCTGTCTCCAAATTGCACAAGAATTTCAGGGGATCACCATCAGCTTGGACACGCTCTACCAATGTAGAACATGATGTCTAAGCAAAGACAGATTTTTGGTTGGAAACGACAGGATAGTGTTGTAGTTTGGCTCCAAATTAATGTGTCGTCCACTTTCTAATGTCCCATGATTCGTAAATCCACTAACCTTTTGAGTGCATGGATGCTAAACTCAACAATGGAGGACCAAAAGCATTAGAATGAGGTCACATTGGTGAGAAATTCAATTCAAATCTTATCAAGAGACCAAAAAAAGAAAAACCCACGACTTCTTGTTTCAACACTAGACATTCAAAGACTTATGTGTCCGTTATCATTTAAATGTCCTAACATTCTTTTGGTAGTCAAGATGAAATCAAGAGATTGATTTATGTGAAATTACTCATTATTCTAAAAAGTTAAGGTCACAATAAGAGTTAGATTTTATTATTCTATATAGGCATATTTATTTTTGTAAAATTTCATAAATCTTGCATAGATATAAATTAAGATTAGGTACGACTATGACCCAATATATAGACAAGGTTTCATTAATAATATTGCCTAAAAAAATTAAATGAATATTGGTCAAGAGTTGTGCTGGGTGGGTGTAGCCTGAGGATTGTTTCTGATGAGGTCATTTGGCTTTTTTTTTTTTAAAAAAAAAAATTATTAATTTATTTTTATACCTTTACATAATTTTTTTTAAATTCATAATATTATTTAAAAATATTTTCTTAATTATTAAATAAAAAAATAAAATATTTCGAGACTATTTACCAGGACAAGTAACATTATTCATTGGTCAAATACAATGGCCAAATCACGCACTTTCAAGCTTTTTGGGTAAAATTTGTAATCCAATCACTCTTTTGTAAACTATTTAACAAATTTGGCAGTAAAATGGACATTTATGTGTGATATATATGAGGCTAAAAATCACATTCTCGCGGTCTTTTCCGTGAAAAGGAAAAAAGCATTCAAATTGACATCATTTGGACAATGAAGCTGGACACGAATAAATTTTGATGGAACAGTGAACGATATGCATGTGATGTGGCAGAAAAAGGCTGAGAGTGCATCATTAGGCGGATGAAGAGTCTCTTATTATAGTCGAGCTCTCGTTCACTTATCCTGCAGGTAAAGTTGCTTGAAGAGATCGCTTGCATTTTAAAAGGTGTATTTATGCTGATGTCTGGTTAAACAATTTGTATTTCCTCCTTGTTTCGTTCTTTATTTTCTTGCTATTGGCTTTCTAAGTTCTCACGCTACTTTCTTTTATGATCTTCTCTGGGACTCTCTGCGAGAAGAGAGAGAGAGAGAGAGGGAGATAGAGAGAGAGTTGCACATTTCTGGGTTGAAGGCATGGCTTCCAAGCTGTTACTCGTCGTGGTGTTCGTTTTGGATCTGATAGCTTTTGCTCTTGCTGTTGCTGCTGAGCAGAGAAGGACCAAAGTAAGTTCGTCTATCTTAGAATTTGTTGCAAAACACCAAAGATTTACTTTAGCATATCACTCTTTTATGATATGGTATGTGGGTTTGGGTTATAGACTTGAAAGCGGCAGTCTTGGTGTGACTTGGCTAGTTTCTTTAATTTCTTTAGGATCTGCTACAAATCTTGCTATAAATTAGGAACACCCACCAGTTTCTGAAAAAGGATAAAACAAATGAACCCCAGTTGCTGAAATAGGTCTATTATATATTGCTTGTAAGGTTATGGCATGGTAAAAATGTAGCGTTCGCTGATCATTTCTTGCTTTGTGAAAGGCTGAAAGCCAAGTCAATCTTTTGTCTCAACTGTCTGTACTCTGTAAACCTTCTGTACCGGATCTGAGATGGACTTCCTTATGCCATTAGAAAGGCAATTAATATGACTTTGGCCCATGGGATGGTGAGACAGATAGGGTGGGGTTGGCCTAGGTCTTAGCCTTAAGTCTTAACAAATATAAAGTAAATTAATAATTCAGAAACATGGAACTCACCATGGTAGACTGTCGACTCTGCCTTGCCATGTCTTTATTATGGTTTTGACTTTAATATCCGGGTACAGTTGAATTTAGGCATTGGCACCGAGATCAAACTGGGGATAGGCTTGTGCATGAAATAATTGGTTGGATTGGGGCAGACTTTAATTCACTATAAAAAAAAATTATGGTCTTTAATTCACTATTAATTTAGTCAAAGATATTACTTCTAAAAAATGGCTGTGAAGAGCTGGAGCAACCAATCCCGTATATATTTATACATCGCTTCATCTTTCTTTTCAGTGTATTTCAATTTTCCCCAGCTCTATTTGATTGATATTTAATACACTTCCTTTCTCTCAACTGACTTTGGTAGTTCAACTTGAATTGGTGTTCCCAACAACCCTTGATTCAATGTACGTGAACAGTACCCACTGCTTACTTTTTTCTTTTTTTTTTCGTGCACAATTACCTGGGTATATATCACGGTTCTTATTTAGTAGAAAGTTCTATTTATAAGCCAATGTAGATAACACACCTAGTAAAGTGCTTACATGGCATAATTTGAATTGAAAGATCAAATTTAAAATTTAAATCTTACAAATCAAATCTTACCATTTAAGTGATGTGGATGGTGTGCTCTACACACCAGCTTAAGAATAGAATAACTCTATTTAGTATAGATGAGTCTAGGATAGATTGTCCCATCAATTTGTATTGTTGATACTTAAAGCTCTTAAATACCAAGAGCAGAAAAGACTTATGTTCTATCCATTTCTCAATATTGACAATAGCCGTATTATATTTAATTGCTAATTGACATCAGCATGTACTGGGAGGTAACATATCCCAAAAGTCGAAAGGTAAATAGAATCATAAAGGTGGCCTCTCTTTCGTCTAGAATACCAGAGGTGGCAATATTGATTGATATCCTAAAAGGCTGAAACATACCATACTGCCTGAACTTTGGTGCTAAGGGGAAAATTTAGTTGAATTGTTCTGTTTTGGTATCACAATTCCGGTTGGGGATAAACTCCCAGCATGTTTGGAAGACGTATTTGATTGACTATCCGTTTTGTTGTTCCTGCAGACCTGTAATTTTTTTTTCCTCTGCCTTTTTCTTTTCTTGATAGGGTTGTAACAGTTTTTTGATTCTGAATCAACAGCAGTTTGCAAACCATAAAATTATAACTCAGAGTTCATTAAAATGTACTCTTTTTCTGCTCAGCATGGGCAATTGGATTCCAGGGTAGATTTTATATTCCTGTAGGAGATGGCCTTCTAACTCAGCGGTTGCTTTGTCCTGACAGGGCAAGCAAACTACAAATGCGACACGCAATTATTGTGTCTATGATTCTGACATTGCAACTGGCTTAGGGGTTGGTTCATTCCTGTTCCTAATGGCCAGTCAAATCCTGATAGCGGTGGCAAGTCGTTGCTTGTGCTGCGGGAAAGCTTTGAGACCAAGTGCTCCAAGGGCATGGGCAATATGCTTATTCATCACCTGCTGGTATGTGCTTACCATCAATACTTATATTCGAGGATTTGGTCTTTTTCACCAATATGACTTGTTTTAGATGTACAAAATCAACCCTAGCTTGCTTCTGAACTTTTGCCCCAAGAAATGTACCTTTCATTGCCCTCTGGTGTTGGGTGGAGTGGTAAGGACGGTGCAGGGTTAGGCTAACTTTTAGGTTCATATATTGCAAACAAATAAATTAATATGTTTTCCCTTGTAATTATTTCAAACTTTACATTGACTTGCAATAGTATTTACATTTCAGGGTGACATTTATCATTGCCGAGGCGTGCTTGCTGGCTGGTTCTGTGAGGAATGCCTACCACACCAAATACACGACTAAATTGACAGACAACCCCCCTTCATGCGAGACGTTGAGAAGAGGGATCTTCGGTGCAGGGGCCGCTTTTGTGGTCTTAACAGGCGTAATCTCTGAGCTTTATTATGTTAGCTATTCCAAGGCCAACGATGATCATAGGTCTTCCTATGCCAGGGACACTGGTGTGAGGATGGGGAACCTATAGGCTAATGTGTAATAGTTCAGTTAATTGATTTTCACATCATGTGTATGAAAACTTACGTGTTAGTTCATGTAATTGGGTATGCTCATCTTATATATGGAGTTGCATTAGGAGTCATCTCTATAGACCTATTTTGTGTCTTATACATGTACTTGCTAAACCTTGCTGCTTGCCTATTATCTTTCTTTTGTACGTGAAATAAGGGATATGTTTAGTTAAGCGAAATTTTGAGAATTTTTGAATTTTTTTGGAGATGTACTGTTTATTGAGTTTTGTGAAAGTAGATGAACAAATTTAAATAATTTTTTTTTAAATATATTTTGTATTGGTATTGTGAAAGTAGGTCTGGTTGGGAATGAAAAAAATTTAAAAATAAAGAGCAGTATTATTGTTTCTCTAATGCCAATGTCTAAAAATCAGGTGGCTCTTAGAAAGAAATTTGATGGTTTTTCCTCCTTTAAGATCTCAAAATTAGCATCTTAGAAACAGCCGAAGCTTTACTACGAGTCCCTCTTGTTGACACACAAAGAAATTTGACTCCGAACCAGCTTACCAAATGTCATGATGTGTTATTATGTGTTTCAATTAGAGGTCATTACCACCATTCAGACCTCCAAGCCTTGCCGAGGTTGTCCACACTTTTTTTTAAAGGAGAACTAGGCTATTAAATTTATTGAAATCTCAATTTTGATAGAGGAATACCGTGAAAACGTAAATCAAAAAATGAAACCAACAAAAAATAATAATAGACCCATCCCTTTAAATCAAATTCTAGTATAAAGAAGGCTTAATTTTTCAGTCCTAATCCGACCGCTTAGTAAAGAAGGGACCATAGCCAAAGACTCCCAAGTTTGCTAGTTTTGCCAAGAAATCTATCGGGCTATTGCCTTGCCTATAAACATGCTGAATGGTGAAGTTGATGTCATGAAGTAACTCCATGAGCTCAATCCAATAATCTTCTAGATATCAAATGGGACAATTAGATGCAAAAATTCAATTTACAACAATTATAGAATCCATCTCTATTTCCACATTACTGAAACCCTATCTACTCAAATGTCTAACCCCAAGTAACAGGAACATGAATTCAACATAGTTATTAGTACTGAAATTAAGAGGGACTGAAAAGGCCAACACCAAATTTCTTGATGAATCATGTATTAAAGCACCAACACTAGCCTTCTTCAAGCTGTCCCGACTACTCCCATCTATATTTAATTTCACCCAATTTGCAACCCATTAATGATGATTTGGAGGCTCTAGCAAACCAAGCAGAGACAATTTCCATCCATGTGCTATGTTGATGTCGAAGGAACCCCACTTGCATGGCACATCTCTTCCAAACAACCATTGCCGCTTCACCCATTACCAAAACATGGTTCATGTCCTCATATTCCCCTTGTGAACAACAATTGTATTTGGAAACAAGTTTGAAGAGAACAAAGTTGTCAAGTACCTCCAATGGGGAAACAAGAATCGGTATGAATTGAATTGTTTCCAAGCTGATGTACACGTTGAGCCTCAGAGCAAATTGGCAGGCCCCTCTAGCTTTTTTTTTTCTCTTTTTGTTCTCTTTTTTTATTCTTTAAAGAAAGAGGACGGTACCTCAAATTTATTAAAAGTCCTCACTTATGACGGAGGAAAACTATGGATACAATCAGACTCCTGGGGGATATAAACAAACTTGCAAAACCAAAACTAAAGTGTAAAAAAAAAAAATCGTCCAAATACAATGCCAAGAAGAAGACAGAAAAACTACAACAAACTAACCCAAGGCCGGCCCCTCTAGCTTGTTTAGTTACATCTCAAAGACATGAAGGCTTGACATCACGAAGGTACCATCAATCTTTATATGAACTAAAACAAATGGATATCTCATCGTGGACAGGAAAAAATCATGTCCAAAGAGGCTCTTTAATTTAGAGTGCACCATAGAGCGCTGTCTGTATGAATTTAGAGTGCACCATAGAGGCTCTTTAACTAGCCAAGTTTACTATTTTAGGAGGATATGGCTGTCTCTATGAATTTTGAAAATGTTAAAATGATCGTGTGTACGTACCCTAATGTAAGCAACCCATTTTGATCAAGTTGAATAGAAAAGGCCAAAGGCTTCTATAAGTTTTGGTTATCCTCTTTCATTCTTGTTGTCTCTAGCGCAGAGTCCTCCAATTTTCAACATAAGACAACCAGTTTTTTTCTATATATTTAATGGGTTATGAATTTGTAATTTTCATTTTGAAATAAATTTGTAATTTTTTTTTAACATTACTCAGCAAAACACACAATATACAAAAGAATAATATATATATATAGTTATAAAAATATTAGCTGGGCCTGAGTACTCTATAATTGGCTTGGTTTTCAACATGGGTGGTGCTAATTAATTTGAAGCCTTATGACTCCGAACTTCCCTCCCCTTTGATTTGTTGCAGAACTGAATTTGCACAGCTGAGTTCTTAATGCAGTTGGCTCAACCATTGATGATTGAACCGAATGAAAAACAATATAAGCGAAGCTCAGAGGAATACATGCTTTAATGGTGGCCCAACATGGCAGATGCTCAGTTAAACTGGAAGGGAAGGATATGGGATGACCACCTTGGAAAGAGATTTTTGAAATAATAATAATAATATCGAAAGAGTTACTTTACAACCAAACTGGGTTGGAGAGAGAGAGAGAGAGAGAGAGAGAGAGAGAATGATTCTCCACAAGTGGTCAGGAACAAACAATCCAAATCAATCCGAATATACATATATATCCACAAGAATCTTCCGTCACATTCTATCAGATCAGGACTGCCGGAGACCCTTCTATCTGTGATCATCTAAAGCAATCCTCGAAATTCCATCAACATCTATGGTTAAGAACAAAACTAAGCTCCTTACGTACACGACACTAATCCATGATTCCATCAGAGGAAAGTGGTTGATAAGAGAGGGACATATACTGATGGACACCTTAGCCTGAAGCTGAAACTGAAAAAAAAAAGGACCGCTTCAAACAGTATACATCTTTCTCTTACGCTTACAGTCTACAGATCGTACAACAGAGATTATGACCAGTAGAAGAAGAACATAAAACCTGTGACACTGGAAAAGAACTTTCTTCTAACAAACATAAATAATTAAACACCCATTGATGCAAACTTGTAGACTGCTAACATGGTTAAAACTCTTTTATGGTTTGATTTCAAAATCATCCCAAGGTAGATTGAGATCAGTAGAGGTAAAGGTATTAATGTCATCCCAATTCCAGTAAGATGACGTATCCATGCCACTGCTTGTTGTAGGTATTTGCCATGGTTGAATGGCGGTGCTGCTTGTTTTGCCCATGATGTTGGTAATGGTTGGCTCCTCCATGGTTTTCAACTCTTCAGTGTAGTTATGAATTACATTTGAGGACTGGAAAGAGGTTGAAATTGAACATGGGTTTGTGTTAAAAGAGCTTGAACTTGAGAAGGGAAAGTGTTGGTTTTGGTCTAGAGGAGGACGCGGAGTTGAGTCCAAATATATGTTGTTGCCACTGAAATTATTGCTCTCCAAGTTGCTGCAGCTGATCAAGTTATTTTGTGGCGGAAAAGATGGTGGACGAAGCAAAGCCTGGTGGAAGATATCAGATATTTTGCGTTTCTGACCATCAATATTTGAAAGCGGAAGATTCTGCATCTGCTGCTGAGCTTGAAATGTCATGTGCATCTTGAGCCTATTATTGGCATCGCTGTTCTTGGTGGCTGTGGTGGCTGCAATACCGCTGGAGTTGGTACTGGTGGAGCCAGAAGTTGTTGATTTTTTCAGCCTCTTATTATTCTTGCGGCCGCCTCCAACAGGAACGTTGCGGAGAGTTCCACCCTTGGTCCAATGCCTTTTACAAGTTCTGCAGAAATGCCGTGGCTGGGACTGGTTATAGTTGTTGTAGTAACAGAACTTGGTGTTTGTTGAATCGCACCTTGGACACTTTAACGGCTCGGATTGTTGCTGCTGCTGCTGTCGCCTTATCGGAGGAGGCTTTGGGAGCTCTAAAGTTTGAGCCTCCAACAAGGTCTGGCTCCAATGATCAAGCCTATCACCAGAAACCTGCTTAGAACTCAAACCCATGATTTCACTCAACGTACACCCAAGAACTCTGAAAGAGCAAACCAAACAAAGAATAATATCTACGAACTGAGAATTGATTTCCAGCGAACAGAAACAAAAATAAGAGTTCTAGCCTTCGGATCGAGGAAATAGAAGAGAAATGAATCTGTAAAAGAGCAAGAGGATGAGATTGTTGCTTATCAACAACCAAACAATGAGTTGTTCTGAAAGAATTGGTGAGCGGAGAATATGGCTAGATGCAAGGAAATATCTAGGAAAGTGTGGAGAAGCGAGCATGACGCTGAGTCAAATCTTTTTATGCAAGCTTTCTATGGGTATAATCCTAATGCATGAATTTTATAATCTTCTGTAATGAAAAAGATTGATAAGAAAAAGATCAAAAATTACTTGAGCCTTGAATGGACCAAAAGAGTTTTGATTGACATATGTGGGGTGTAGTAGCAGTAGTGGAGGTGGCAACCCTATGAAATTATGCAGTTTTGGTGACAAAGCTAATGGTACCAGCAACCCAATCTTATAGCAGCAAGACTTAGGGGTTGGGGGTGGAAATAAGGGAGGAGAGAGAGAGAGAGAGAGAGACTTAGCCCCTAAGGTGTAAATCTGGGTTGGTTACACGTGGATGGATTTGGACCGTCGATAGTGGAGTTGCGTGCTTGGATTGTCAAAAGAGCGACGTAGATCTGCATGCTGTGATAAAAATAGTTTTAAGAAAGAAATGAGTACATTACATAAAGAGTTGGCACGAATGAATGAAAGTACACTACGGTCCATCTGTTGCATCTTCTTCGGCTGAATTATGATTTTTTTTCTATTACTAGGTTTCTATAGAATAGGTAAGAGAGAGAGAGGGGGGGGGGGGGTTGTGGTTTAATGTGGGACCGTAGAAATTGTATGGTTAAAAACAGTTGGCATCACGTGGTTTCGAGTGGGGTACCAGAATAAATGCAGTGATGATCCTATGGGCCTATGTACATGTGATTACATGTTACTAAATTCAATCCATTTGGGCATGCAGTATCAGTGTTTCATGCATGCACGTGTGGTTCGCACGAGCGAGTATTTTATTTTTATATACCTTTTTGGGGCTGATACCACTTCATATATACATATTCTTTAAGTAGTTTTGTTATATACAAATAGAGTCACGTACTAATCTATTAATCAATATTGATTTATTCATATTCAAAATTTAAATTAATATTTCTTTTAATAAAATCTACTTTTTAACCAATTACATTAAATTAGTACGCAGATTAGTACATAATTATGCTTGCAACTAAATTTTTCATTCTTTAGGAAATCACTTCATACATCTTCTTCTTTCAAAATAATCGGACCAATAAATTGCTCTGATAATTATATTTATGACAAGTGTACCATTTACAATAGAGAAAAGATATTTACAACCGTGAATTGTATAACTATCATGTAATCGTTTTAAAAAAAAGTAAGTAAAACGAGATATCCACATGAAAATTTTAATTTCTTAATAATAGATTATAATATTTTTTAAAACGATTACACAATTTTTATGCACTCTACACTTGTATGTAATATTATTGTTTAAAGTAGTAGGATTAGGTCATTTATCATCATGAGTTGATTTGTCCTTTGTTTTCCTTTTTCTATTTTGTGGCAAGTTTTGTATGCTGGATTGATCTCATTCATGATCAACTTACGCTAATGTTCCAAACCGCCCTGGACAATGTCCCATGCCATATATGCATATACTAAGTCAATTAAGAAGTTGATCAAAGGTCACCAATTAGGAGTAAAAGTGCGACGTTCTCATATCATGCGCTAAGAAGGTTGGGACATATAAGGTTAATTTTAATGGAAATCAAACTTGGTCGGTTGGTTAGGTAAAGTGTCTTTGTATATATGGTCGTTTTCTGCATTTTCAGAAGGGCAAAAGAATGTCTGTCTGCAACTTCGAACATGACTTCTTGAATATAAATATAAATAAATATACATATATATATATATATATATAAAGTTTTTACAACCAAACATGATCTTTCCGAGAAAGATAGATATTCCAAACAAGATGGCCACATGATAGAGAGAAAAACGAATTGATTATTTGAAAACACTCATTTTAATAAAAAAAAATAATCATTTTTATAAATAATAAATGATCACAAATAGATAATTTTCTTGTATATCTTATACAGCTTTGACATAACAATGAAGTTTTATATAAATAAATGAAAATAAAATAATTCATCAATTTGACCAATTATATATATATATATATATATATATATATATATATTTATGAACAGATAAAAGAACTCAAGATCAGTTTAAACAATTCATTCGCGTGCCAATGTTTGGTGGCTGCAACAACATTAATTAAGCAGCCTCCTCAGTTTAGTACGTATATATTATATTAATTTATATATGACTGATCATCTTATTGATTAAAGATTTATCACAATCAATTTAGTGTTAGGAGCAATCATCTAAAGGTTAAAGTCTCGCACGTGTCACTGCATGATGGTTCAATGGGTCCCCCCCTCCTCTACCACTGGTGCGATTCATGATGGTTCCAGCTTGGCCACACAAATTCTCCAGTACTACGGTGTATATATATTTAGGTAGGTGCAAAATACATCTTTTCGCATCTAATTCTTCAGCTATTTATTTGAAAATAAAATTTCTTGTTCTTTATTTATTTATTTTTTTAAATCGCATTGGCAATCCACCGTATGTAGTAGCTAGAATCATCAAAGTTGTAATGAAAATAAAATGACCAATTTCAATATTATATATGCTTGCTTCGAAGTGCATTTACTTTCCTAATATGTAACAGAATGAAGACATAAAACGTTAAGAAGCGATGATATGGAAAGCCAGACATGCTCTACAAAGTATGTAGAAAGCAACGTACGTGGACCGCTACATTGTTATCAAAGGTACTAAATCCAAAAGCATGCAGTGGACATGAAAATGAAACTTGTGCGGAAAGTAATCAACAGCACAGTGATACGTGGAAAATGCAGGAATAGTAGTAGTACTACTCTCTGACGCAATCAAACTGCATGCACCTCATGTGATATTGATGCATGCAACATATATGCATGGCTCGGTCTGGCTGCAATGTTACTACATAGACTACACCAAATTCTGTGCATTTTGATCTGTTGTCATTTGTCACCATCTGAGAAATTATCTTTTTTCTTTCTAAAGAAACGTCTGAATTAAGGGTCTTTTATGCAGGAAATTAGATGGTAGGAGAATTCAGTTTAGAATTATTGATGAATTTGTTTTCCAAATTATTTACCACGATTTAATGACTCTGCCGAGGTTTATATACATGTAGTTCCATAGGGAAAGTCCCAGGAGCTTTCCAATCATCATGTGCTCAATTTCTGGCCCTTAATGATGTCATTATACATTGACTGAGGTTCTTCTCCATTGAAAGCTTAAATGTTACCCAACATTAATAGACTTCGTAGCTGCCAATCAAGTTCACTGGTTAAGATGGCAATTACTAGCAGTGTTCATGGAGCACACCCAAGTAGTGCACGGATCTATCATGGGGTAATTAAAATCCTGCAAAGCCAATACCTGCAACAAGAGTCAAGTCACTCTGTGGACTAGGAATTTGCCCCTAAATTGGCTGCTTTTTGTATAAAACTAATGAGCAAGAAAAAGGGAAAAGAAATGAGCATGCAGTACCTTAATTCCTGAAAAGATGAAAAGTAATGGTTTTGTATCTATAGGGTTTATTAATTTGAGGCTTACTTGTACTTGAAACTAGCTTAGGAGATCATACTAGACCTCAATTTTCTGTTCCAAAAAAGATTTTTTCGTGCAAAAAACAAAAGCAAACCAATTGAAAGATCCCCTATACTCAACAAGCTAGGATGAAAAACCGGAACCAAAAGGAAAAGGGCAAAGGTATATTCTGGGAAAACATGGCTGATGGCAAATTTTATCACCTCTAGCGAAAGATACAATGTAGAGCCTGAGGAGGAACAGTTAGGTCGGTTACTTTTAACTTCCACTGAAGAAAAAACATTCACCCATCAATAAATGGTACATAACCGTGCATCAGATCTTTCCACTTGAGGTAGAGAAGGCGGTGTGATGAGTAGGTCCATGCATGATTCGACAATGTGTCTATATATATAGCAGGGGACAGATTAATGAAGAAGTAAGGTGTGTGTATATACAGAGAATACTTTAGGCACAAAAGAATTGCACAAAAGTAAATCTACAAAGTGGCTTCGTCAGATTGTAAAATTACTTTTATTATAAAATAGATCTAACAAATTTTATGAAACCTATATTTTGTGTAATCTCTCTTTATATATGTAGTAATTATATATATATATATATATATATATATCTGTGTGTATATGTATGTGTGTACTCAAGCTGCATGCAGAGGTCTAGAGAGAGAGAGAGAGAGAGAGAGAGGCCGGTCATAAAGAGTACTCGCGCACTATAACTAAAGTGCAAAAATTTTGGACCCTAATTAACAAAAATAAATCAAAAGTACCATCAAAGTAGGCTTTGATTATGATAGCAACGTTACTTCGTCAGTGCTTCAAGCAGGCGTCGAACAAAAAGGACTGCGGCAAAAGTGGATCTTACTTGGCAGGTGGCAAAACAAAGAAAGTTTATGGACTAATTATAATAACCATGAAATTAACCCCAGCATCTCTGCTCTTTTTTTCTTAATGGTGAAGAAGTTGTTGATGGACAACATTTATAAAGTTAGTCATAGATTATGACGATGATTCACATTTGAATCGCCCATCTTTTTTCACTTTTTGGCTTTGGATGCTTTGTGCATGCAAAAAATTTAAAAATGGGGTCCCCTGCAAAATGCAAAACCCAAGTCCAACATCAACCTTTTCCTCTAAAGATTAGTTAAGAAAAAAGAAGAAAAACAAAACGCCCTCCATCAAGTTTCGTGACACACCAATATGATCTTTAGTGCCATGATTATGGTCCGTGACTCATCATTTTGACCTTAACCACGTGCTACTGCGACATCCCTATCTCCCCCAAACAGCCATGATTGAATGTCAACGTCGGGCTTGAAGGAAGGCGAGCCATATATTCAACATCATTTCTTTTTTGTCTTTCGTTCGATAAAATTACCGTTTAATGGCTCTTAATATATAAAAACCAAAGAGAAGCCATTAAATGTGATCAATGGATGGCCAGTCTTCATCTTTAATCTTACTATTTACCATAAATACGTAAAGTTTTATTCAATTAAAAAAAAAAAAATCAACTGTCAAAGAATTGGCCATCGTATTCTTTAATGCCGTCTTATACATCATATCAAATGCAGAATGTACGCGTAGGTACTGCAAATAATATATTAGTTTTTTTTTTCTTTTTTTGGATCAGGGACATCCTCAATACGTCGTACCGTTTAGTTGCAAAACTTCCATCCAAATGAACGCACGATAAGTCCCGGTTTGTTCACTAGTTAAGAAGTTACGTATATAACATGTCTGGCTACTCTGTTTCAAAACAAAAATTAGCAATAGCATTCTAAACACCTTGGAAAATGGTGCTAGCTTCAAGTAAAACATGATTGCCCTGGCTAATCTCGCCAGAAACACAACTGCGGCCTACCTAGAACTTGAAATCCTTCTTCTTCGACTTCCCGTCCTTTTCCTGCATCTTCCGCTTCCTTTTCTTCTCATTCTGCACAAATAATATATCTTGTATCTTATGAACAGAACCAAAGGACAAGTCCACTTTAGTGGGAAAGCTCATTTCGTATAATCCCAACGGCCCCTTTTTGTATCCAAGTTTCCCATCAAAAACATTTGTTAAAAAGAAATTGTTATATATATATGAGACACACCTCAGCAACCATGTCACTGAAATCTTCCCGCTGACTCCGCTGCTTCTCTTCCTCTCTTGCTTCCTCATACCTATGAAAAAAGCAACAAATTTGAGAACTCATTCTGCCATAGAAAGCTAAAACAACAATAGTAATAATAGGTATATGAAGTATATCACTTACTTCGCTGGCAACACATTCTCCATGGCTTCCAACTCTTCTGGTAGTAGAGTGACATCCACTTTGTCTGATTTCTGACCTCTAAGCAGATCAACCTGCAAGAATAGAACCAACTAGTATCCAGTGAACCGTACTCTTACAGATCAATACATCCCAATTTGCTGGAAAGTGAATTGTGACCACTGAGCTTCAAAAATCCAATTACCATATTCTTCAGAAAAAATTTCCACATTTATGACAATGATCTTCCAATTAGATGATTGTGTGAGTACCTAGATCCCAGGGTCCCTCTCTAGAATTATACCATGAGCTGTTCACATAGTCATAAAGTGGAAAGCTTTTCCATCCAATGATATGCCTTTTAAATAAGTAAGAGTGTGGCCCTCCATGTAATTCTCTTTTTCCACCTTTTATCTCATTCCTACCCTCAAACTCACAATTTTTTTTTTGATAAGTACTTTTGACCAGAAGAATAATGCATGAGTTCATCATCCTATAATGCTGGAGGTTTTTTATGAGCTATAAATATAATCAAGCACATTAGCTTCTTCAAGAACGAACCAGAAGGGCCTAAATAGACATTATTACCCTTTTGGCAGCTGTCTTGTCTTGAGTGCCAGTGTTAACAACGTATCTGTAGGGAGAAAGGTGCAATAAAACAACTGTAAAGCAATAAAACCGAGGAGCAAAAAGGGAAAAAAACATAAAAACAAAAACATTGCATACGTGTGCGTTGTTCCAAGCAAAGTTCCAGGAGCAATTCTCTCCTCTTTTTCTTCAAGTACCTTTGAAAAAACACAAAGAAAGACAAAGTTGAGATGATATCATCAATTGGAGCATTAAATAAAGACAGTTAATAAAACAGAGCCAGGCTTAAATAACTATACTGACTTGGTAAAGAGGCCTCTCAGGTTCCTTTCTCTGCTGCTTTCGAAGGTCAATAACATCAGGTGTCTCAACACCAGTAGGAGTACTTAAAAAAAAAAAACACACAAATAAGTAATGGAAAATGCAGTATACAATACAGGATCAAGCAATGATCTACAAGAAGATATTTAAGTACACAAGTGTGCAGAGCCTAGCCCAAAAGTGGAGGTGCTCAACCATAAGACTCTGAGGACAAAAACAGTATTCAGGAACATTATCATGAAAGGAATCCTGTATACCTTGAGAGGCTATCTACAGATTGAATGCCAGCCTCTAATTCCTCTTCTTCAATCTCTTCTTCCTCTTCCTCCTCCTCCTCCTCCTCCTCTTCCTCTTCCTCCTCCAAATCACCCCAATGCTTGGTCTTATCAACTGGCTCTTCCTAAACAAAAATACAATTTATAATCAAAACATGCGTGATATTCAATCAATAATAAACCACCCTGTCAGTGGCCATCTTAGTCAGCTTCAGAAATTAAAACTAAAAACACAGAACTGACTAAACCAATCATAAGCTGAACCATATTATGGGAAAGTACCTCATAGTTAGGCTGATCTTGTTGATGAACACCAAATACATCTCCATATAAAGGACGTCCAAACTAAACATAGACAGGGACCCATGAAGTGATTATTTACAGAAAGCTGCTGCGCTAAAACAAGAACATAAACAGTAGGGCACATAAGGAAGCTATCAATACTAAGAAACCTACTTCATCAACAGGAGGCTTGCCCCAGCCACCAGGATGGTAACCAAAGCTAGCTCCAGGAGGTATAGGAGCATTCAGCCCAGGAATTTTCAGATGTGGGTATGATGGTGGTGGACCGTACCTCTGAACAAACATTGACAATTGACAGATATTAGAGAAGGCAAAAACCTTTAAAAAGAAAAAAGAAAAGGGAAGAAAGGGTCCTTCTGTGTAAAAAAAAAAAAAAAAAAAACAAACCTGCATGTTGATGAGCCATGGGGGAGGAGCACCATCTGGCATACCAAGAGCTTCTTTCAGTTCTTGTGACAACATGCCTGGTTTCATTTCCCTTAACTTCACCTATAAACCAGGAAAATGAATACAATTTAAATCACCGACTAAGTTGCAGTCTACCAAAACCATCTTTCTTAAGGTTATGACCCTCCTAAGTAAGTGATGGGCACCAAGGTGGACCTAATCTTAAAGATCATTTACAAGTTCCAGTTGGGCCAATTACAAAGTCAAGAGCTAAGAAGATCAAGAAAGCAATATAAAGATTGGTGCAGTCCACTTGAGACAAAGCTAACAAGACTCCAACATTCATTATGGGCTTAAAAGAAGGAGAACTAGTTTTGATCCATTTGGTACAAGCTATGGAAGAGGGCAACATGACTTGGGATTTATTATTTGGTCTTATTATTATGTTTATTATTTTGAGGCTTTGGATTTGTTGAATATTTGGACTTGAGTATATTTGGTCCGCATATGTCTTATTTTTTATGAACTATGGTTTTTGGGAAGGCCTTGTATTTTTTTTTTTTTTAATAAGTAATAAGACATTTTATTGATGAAAAGATAGGCATAGCCCAGATACAGTAGGAAGGCCTTGTATTTTGGCCAAGAGCTTATTGGAAAAGATATTATATCAACTAGGGCTTATTAGTAGAGCACAAAGGCGACACCGACCATGTAGGGTTTTGTGGGTATTTTTGTCTAGAGTTATTTTAATTGGGATTGCTTATTTAAAGTCATGCAGCCGCCCATCACAAGGGTTGGACATTTGATGATTATTTCATTGTGAATTGAGTTTATCTCCTATTGTTTTTTAATGAACTTTTGAACTTATTAAATGTAAATTACAACTTTTATAGCATTCCTTTTTGTAATCTGGGTTCTTGAGACAGATTCTTCAACGAGTCTAGATTCCCTATAATCTAGGTTCTTGAAACAAGTTCCTCAACAAGTCTAGGTTTTCCATTGGCTTGATTTTGACTTTCTTGTGTGAGTTTTCAAATTGATTGTGAGTTCAAGGGATTTCAATCATACGGGTTCATATCAGTAAGTAGTTTTGATGCCTTGGGAATAGAAGATGATGAGCATGTAGACCAATTATATTATTATTATATATACATCAAGAATACATTCATTCACCCAAATATTTTCTTTTCTTTTCTTTTTTATTGGTAAAAGTGATAATATATTGAATAAATGGAATAGCCATAGTCCAAGCACACAGGATGTATATGAGGAAACACTTACAAGACTAACTGGTATGTTGAATCTAAAAGTAAGATTATACTCATTCACCCAAATATTGAAAAGAAAAGATCAAGTTAATCCTTTTTTTCTGAGTCATCATAAAAGATTACGTTTTGCCAATATCTCCATAAGCTACAGATAAAACATATGCCCGGAAAAAAAGAAAAAAAGAAAAAGATGGATACCTCAAACTCTTTCCCTTCATGATACAGATCTCCAAGACTTGTAAGCTTTGGCTTAGTTTGGTATTTAAAGAATGCATCATGGAGAACCTAACAAATAGTAACCATAAAAAGGCTAATTAGACAAGAAAGAATTATTCTGAACACACAGCAGCTGCAACAAGACATGCAGACAAAAGAATCTAAAAATAACTTTATAGGGTCAGTTATTCATAAACAAAAAATAACCACCAAAAAATACCTGATAGTCGATATCCATCTTTCCCATCTTTGGCTGCATCCTCTCTCTTTGCTTCTGTTTCAACTTCTTACTGTCCTCTTTTTCAATGTATGCCTGTATAGACCACCAGGAAAAAATGTAACTGATCATGATCAGACATGGTGAAATGCATATATATTGGCAGATGAGTCATGCTGGAATAAAACCACCCAAAAAGATCTCAAATAAATGTCAGATGTTGATGGATACGGTTGACTGAAAACATCATGAAAAGGATGAGGAGATGAGATATCGAAGTTGCATTCTCATCTCCATTGGCCTTCTGAGAAGAGGAGTTTCCAGACTAAGAAGAGAAAAGTATTGACACCATGGACCATAGCTAGGGGTGAAAACAGCTATAGAAAACTTATATTTTATTTTGACACAGATAAGGTAGTCTTAGAGCAACACAAGATTTATTCTTCATTCGCATGAAGGAACTCATGAAAGTAGACTTGCCTGTCTGATTTTCTCAATTCCTGTTGCAGCAATAAAATCAGGAAGCTGAAAAGGTTGTTTCTCAATACCACGCTTTCCCTGCAAAACAATACCCAATGCCCGATGAGATACAAGTAATTACAAATATGGAATCAATTCTGCATCTAAATCAGGTTGGTAATTAGATTCTTTCAAAATTAAGAGGAATTCAGCTGGAGCATTAAGCACAACCGAAACTCATCTGTAAATTCAAAGCAGATTAATTAGCACCTTTAACTGTAAACAAATCCCCAATATCCACCATGCAAAGGTTCTGATAGAACTAAAAACTTAAAATTCCCCATGAATGGCATCATATAATGTCTACAGCCCTCAACCACACTAGTGAATACATAAAAAGGGAAATCATATAAGGGTGCCCATTGCCAAACACCTACAAGTCCGGGCTCCATGATTGTCACAGCAGCTCCCCTGCAAGAACCACATATATACATATAAGAGAAACCTTATCAGCGTGATCTTCCACCCCCTATTTCCTAAACCCCACATGTTCACTTTATTTATCAATCATGTATGCACATTTGAACCCATAAGTCTTCAATTCTAGTGAGGCTAGTTAACCTGCAAAAATTTCCTCTTCTGGCACCAATGCCTAGGGACTGGTACAGTATTTCGGTATGATTTCAAAAAAACCAGCAACTTTGGGTCTGCAGCGGTTGCATCCCACACCTGGAAATGAATAAGAGGATACATATAAAACATATGTATAAATAGGTAACGATACAAAAGAAGATTTTGAAGAAGCAAAAAAATCACAATCAAATATCCATACCTCAACAACATCCGGCCTTGAGGATATTTGCTTCAATTCAGCAATCTTCATACGCCGTTGAAGCTGAAAAAGATAACAAAAAGAATTCCATTATCATTTTTTATAACAGAAGTTCATACCCTGATGATGAGATGACAATAACGAAAAAATAACAAAACAATAAAGAGTTGTTCATACCTTTTTCTTCTTATTTGACACACCTCTCTCTTTTTGTTGGTTATCCTGTTCTTCCTCTTCTGAGTCTGAGTCGGCCTTCTTGCTCAAGACTGCATTTGGAGCAGATTCATCCTTGATATCATTCTCCTGGATGAGAAGAATATCAATCCATCAGACTAAGTTCCTTAATGAAAATGTTAAAATAATTACGAGATGTAAAATTGCACTAAGATGATAAAGAATTCCATTTACCTGAATACCGGCAATTTCACGGAAACTGAACTTTTCAAATATTTTTCTAAATTCTTCATCCATGCCATCATCAAGCTCTGCCTGCTCTGGGACATACTCCACTTCAACTTGCTCCACAAGCTAAATTGTTCAATGAAATTAAGATTAATACACATCTTCAGATCCATATATAAAAGCTACTGGGTTTGTGAAGCATCAAACAACAACAATATGGATCTATTATAAGATCTTAATAAGCTTTTCAAGCAAATGGGAGAACATCAGCCTAAACTGAAAATGAAACATCTATTTTACTCGATTATTTCTCTTCACAAAGTAAAGTGAAAAAAAAAAACTGAAATTGACAACAAAAATCAACCAAGCTCCATAATAGAAAGAAATGAAAGGAATTGGGTTTAATAATCCTTTTCCAAATTCCTTTCACTTCCTTTCACTTTCCAAATTGGGTTTAAACCCAATTCCTTTCACTTTCTTTAACCAGATTCTAGAAGTAAGATGAAAACACGATACCCAATAATAATCACCATGAGACTCTGCATTTCCTTTATCCTTCCACAAACAGAATTGAATCAAAACAAAAAATTCCTCCAAGTGTTGAAAAACGGAGGACTAACACATGAAGCTTATGTTCACTCTATTCAAGGTTACAAAAGCACGGTCACTTAATTTCTCGCCATGATTGAATATAGATCCCTGAAATTTCCTTGACACATTTTTTTCGTTTACCACCACTATCTGGACAAACAAACACACAAAATAAGCACGACGTGAATCGCGGACCAAATGTTAACCACAAACCCTAATGTCGCCAATCCATTACCAAAATCCACTAAAAAATCTCCAACTCCAGCTTCATTTCAGTAATCAAAGATTCATAACAGCCACACAAAAGCACGTAGAATAAAAAATTTCTGAACCCGAATAATCAACTAGAATTTTAAACAAAGAGGATACTAGAGGGAGAGAGCGAGAGGAAAAACCAGCTGAGGATGGTTATTCTCCTTGGAATCATCATCGGGGGCGTCGCTATCGTCTACGGAGGAGGGGTCGGCCGCCTGGGAGGCCTTGCTGTTCTTCTTCTGCTTCCGCCGGCGACGACGCCGATCGTTGTCGCGTGACTTCTTGGCGGTTGTCGGATTAGGGTTGAAGCTCAGATCTCCGTTCGGGAGCGGGAGAGTTTCCGCCACCATCTTCGGGCGTGCGTTGAGACTGGCACGAATCGAAGGGGTTCTGTGTGTAACAGTAAAATGTGCAGGACTCGGGAGGTAGGGAGGATGAGAAAGAGGAAGGACGCTTACGGGCCGAGTCGATCGAGAAATATCCGAGAAACTTGAGACATGTGAGGCTGTTGGCACATGAGCATCAGTAGTCGGCACTACCAAACGTGGGTGTGACTGTGGACTGTGGAGTTTCTATAAAAATTAAAATTAAAAAAAATTAAAAATTAAAAAAAAAAGGCAGATATAAATTTCGTACAAATTCTTTAACAAAGGGAAACGTTAATTGAGTTCAAATTCTGTGATATAATTAAGAAAAAATTTATTTATCTTTTTTCTTCATAATCTTCTCATCAACTCATTATACAATATTAAATAATAAATTTATAAATAAAATATAATTTATAATTTATAATTTATAATTATCTAATAACACGTCAAAAAATAATAATAAAATGATGATAATTAAAATAATAAATAAAATTACTCATTATTAATGTTTGAGAATTAAATTTATGTTAAAACATTGGTAATTATTATTATAAAAATTAAGCATGACAGAGTACAAGTCTTGTCCAAATAAGTACTATTTGGTTTGGGAATTAAAAAAAATTACCTATTTGGTATAATAAAATAAGTTAAAGATTTTGTCTTAAATTATAAAATCTAAGAGAGAAAGAGTATACATATAAAATAAAACTAATTAATTACTTATATATTTAATATTATCTAAAAAGGTTATCAAATCAAATAAAATAGATCAGATAATTTCATTTAAATAAGACAAATCTATGTATCACCTTTTTTATTACTAGAGAACTTTTTTAGACGTGTAAGTCTCGGGATATATCTGATATAATGATTTAAATAAAAAAAAAAAGTGAAAAAGTTAATAACTTATTTGTCTTGTAAAAGAAAATACAAGGTTAAAAAAATGTAAAATAAAATAAAATAAAAAAATCTAAACTTCAGCAAAATATGAGCATTGGTTTTAATCTATATTAGATTGCCTATTTACTCTCTATATAATAATTAAATGTTATTAATTTTTTAATTTTTTAATTTTTTTATCACATTTTATAGTTTTACTAATTAAAATATTAATAATAATTCAATAATAATTAAATTAATAATTAATATTATATATTAAGTGTTTTAAGCATTTTATTAGTTAAATTTACTTAAAGTTGGATTTTATAACGAGAATGCTTTAAAATATTTCTGTTCTAAAAAGTAAAGTCATTTTAATTTTTTTATTTAAAAAATTGAAACAAAAAGAAAGAAAAATAAGTGCACTATCAAAACAAAAATGACATGAAAAAGAGACATCAATTCATGTGCGCCACCCGCTATTGAGGACATTTTGATAAAATATGATCATTTATTAAATTCTATAAGGGAGTTACAGGTCAAATAGTCAAGCATTTTAAAGACCTTTAATAAAAATGATTATTTATTAAATTTTATAAGAGAACTACACGTCAAATAGTCAAGAATTTTAAAAGCCTTTTAGTAAAACAAGACTAGTTCTATAAATAAGATATAATAAATAATATCTAATAATTTAATATTATATTATAAAAAATTATAAAATAATAATAATGAACAGCTTTACTCCAACCCAAGAAAAAAATGTTAGTTGCTTTGAATATTAGGCGGGTAGCAAATAAAACTTTTTCCAAAGCATCATTAATTATTTAGCGACTTTTGGTTAACCGTTAAAGTATTCATTTGGAGTACATTAATCATATTTTCCAAAGCATTATTAATAATTTAATCATTGATAAAATACTTGAGCCCGTTTGGATATTAAGTTAAGTTAAGAATTGAAATGAGTTAATTTTTTTATAAATAGTAGTGAGTTGAGATGATAGAGTAAGGTAGCGTTTGGTTACCAAGTCTAACCCAACTCAACTAATCTAATCATTCCAACTTTTTCAACTTACAACACAAAATATAATAAACAATTTAACTTTTTAAAATCTCAATTTAATTTTTTCAAATTTCAAAATAATAATAATATTAAAAAATAATATTTTAAACTTTCATCTCAATTCAACCCACTATCCAAATCGGGTCTTTGTGAAACTCACCTAAAATGAGTTTAGATATGTTTAAATGTTAAGATAAGTTTAAATGTATTTATAGAAAGTTGAAAAGGGTTATAGGTCCTACATGTAAAGAAATGTTGAGTTGAAAAAAATTTTAGGCTCGTATAAAGAGATTTTGAGTTAATATGAGTTTAATAATTTAAAAGTTGAGGATTTAGATGTTAGACTCAACTTAAAATGATATCTCAATTTAGTCCAATTTTCAAACGGAGCTTAAGTTGTCTTCAAATAAAGAGATTACCTCAAATTATTGCATAAATTTAAGAATTTTAAATGAAAACAATACTAAAATTATTAATTTTATAACATTTATTGATACTTGTATAAATAATTAGAGTAGCATTAAATGAGCACTTGTATTAACTATAGATTTGATGTCAAAGTTAAAAGAGAGATGATATTTACAGTCACGAGTTTATAAGCGTCATATAATTAATCTTAAAAAGGTGAATAAATATAAAACTCACATAAAAATAAAATTATTTTTTAATAATAAATTTTAATATTTTTTAAAACAATTGCACGACTATTATACTATTCATAATTATACATAATATTACCATGGTGGCAATAAAACCACGAAAACAGGTACCAAGCTTTTAATAGGAGCGTTCATTGCATGTGCCTTTAATACATATTCAGAAATGCTTTGGGACCCCAATTTGGATCCCGATTTCCTGTCCCAAAACCTTTTTTTTTTTCAAACTTAGTGATTTAAGCAAATATCTTTTAGTGATGTTATGAAATTAAAAAAATTTCAGAATATAAAAAAATAATTAAAAAAACAAATTGCCTCATTTGGTGGATTCTCGGGCTTGATACATATCTTTATATATATATATATATATATATATATCTAAAGTGGCTATTTAATAGCTACTAACAAAAATTATTGTTTTACCGTCTATTTTTTTGTTTTATTTAATGCCGTTTGTCTTGTGAATTGGTGGGGTCGATATCAGCGTCCGATACTCTTCTTTCATTCCATCCTTGCAATTGTGCATTTGGAGCTTCATATGGGAATTATTGAGTTTTTGGTTCCCTTTTCCTTCGCTTCTTGAACCCTTATCTCGAACGTCTATGAAGTCATCTTGATAGCCCCCACCCACTTCATAGGTTGCAGCAAACAAGGCCAATGACTGCTTCCTTTTCTAGGATTGTTTTAGTAGATATTGCTGCTGGTGGTTGCCAAGAGAGTAGGTAATAATGGAGAAAAAAGGGTGGACAGTTAGGTTGGCAATGGGTGGAGATGTGTGTGAGCAAGCGGAGAAAAAGAGGGTGTTCAACATTTTTTTAGTTCACTTCCCGATTTTGGAGTTTTGGTTTTTAGACAGAGAAAGGGAAAGAAGAAGAGTAAGAAAAAAAATTAAACCGTTTGTGGGATGTTGTCGGTGCAAGAGTAAGAATGCGAGAAGGGGATGAAGCAATAAAATCGAAAATAAAACCCAAGAGAAAAACTGAAGAAGACCCCTGTGCCATTTTTTTCCTTTCTTATATGCCCTCTAGCATGCTTGAAAACAGACAAAACCGAGAAGAGGAAGAAGAAGGAAGGCAACGACGTGCAAGAGAAGAAGAAAAGAATAAGAACATCACTGAGTTCCTGAAAGAAAAAAGGTACAGATCAGCCACTATAGCAAACCACAACACACACATGATGTTGATTTTCTCTTCTTATTTTTTTTTTGGACTTTTTTTGTTCCCATAATGCTCCATTGTTTTGAGAAGATGAAAGAGGCATTTCGATTTGGCTTGAAACTTTTGGTGGAAGCTTTCATTTGAAGCTTCAAATGGAAGCCTCATCCCCTATTTTCCAAAATTATTATCTCGCCAGGCAAGGAAGCTAGAAGCCAGAGAGAGAGAGAGAGAGAGAGAGAGAGAGAAGCATTCCCTATTTCAAAAAATTTCCCAACATACCTTTACATCACCAAGCATGTCGTTTCGGAGTATGATCAGTGAGGTCAAGACCATGAGCAGCCAACTCATACCCCAACAACTCCAAGAGAAACTCTACTCCAAGCTTGGAATCCCATTCTGTACTCTCTCCTCTTAAATGATTCTCATCATCGATAAACATAATGGGTTTTCCATAAATGAAAATTCTGAAGTTCTATTTAAGCACAAGAATCACCCCCAATCGAAAAGTTGAAAGTTTTTAAGGTCCCACATGAGAAGTGACTCTCCATTACCATCAACAGAGGAGAGCAAATTTATGGCATATTCGAGGGAATCCATTTTACATGGAAAGGGGAGCTACAAAAGAGGGAGGGAAGCGATAAGAAGATTTTCTCAACAAGTAAAGCCTTAAGGGCTATGGCCAAAACGGCGTCGTTTATAGAGAAATGGAGGACTAGGCTGCAAGCTACAAGTTTGGCTTCAAATCCGAATGGGTTGGGCCCAAAAGAGAATAAAACACACTAAAATAAGTCCAATCCAAAAAAGAAGGGTCCAATAATTTTTTTTTTAAAAAAAAGCACATTAAAATAAGAAAATAAATTGTACAACTTAGTGATCATAAGTACTAGAATTTTATAAACACCACAATAGTGAAATATCCTCAAAGAGGTTATAAACACCACAACAGTGAAATCCCGATCCTCATTTTCTTCGACTTCGGCATTAAATAAATCTCATTGGAGATTTAAATACATAGACAAAAGGAGAAATAAATCTCATTTGACTCAAAACACGCCATTAAATACCATCATTTTGATGATGCAAACTCAATCATCTTGTTAAAGTATTGATCATAGTAATTAATTTATTTGTTAAACTTTCTTTATAATATTCTATTAATTATATTACTTGTATAAAAGTTGAAGCAATGTCTTCTAATAGCTTATGTCATCAACTAATTTTACATATTTTGTAAAAAAAAATATTATTTTTGTAAAATAATTATTTGATCCAACTAAGAAAATGCGCTTTGTACATTGCTTTTGATCTAGTAATAAACTGATAAAAGAAAACTATCAAGCCCTCATAATGAGATAGAATAAATCTACTTGCACCCGGCGTGGGGTACCCCCCGCGTACCCGTCCTTCCACGTGGAAAAATTGACACGGCATGTTTTGATTTGGAAAAATATAATTGCAAGCATAATTGTGCACTAATGTGATATGATTGGTCAAAAAGTAGATTTTATAAAAACCAGTGTTAATTTAAATTTTAAGTATGAATAATCAGTATTAATATACAGATTAATGCACAACTATACTTGTATGTAACAAAACCCTTTTGATATTGACTCAAACAGCAGAACACGAAACCACGAATAGAGCAAGGTCTGTCTTATTTCTACCCACGAATAGAGCAAGGGTGGGTCTTCTTCTATTCTTCTTCGTTACCCACGAAGACGAACACGGGTTGGGTTATTCTCATCTTCTTCTTCCCATGCTTATAGCAGTACGTGGTCGCATGCCCTAAAGATCAGGTTTGGCGATTTTGGGTCTTCTTCTCATCTTCGGCGTCTACCCACAAAGACAAACACAGGTTCCCAAAGTAACCGAATCGAAATCCCCCATTGGTAGTGTTTCTTCAATCCTCCATTACACCTGATTTCAAAATTTGGAAACCCTAATCCTAACCCTAACTATCTGTATGTCATCTCAGATTTTATTCTTCTTCTTCTTCCAGATTTTATTTTGAAATTCAATGTAGTAATTGTTTTCTTTTGTCTGAAGCTCTTAGTTTTGTTTAGAAAATAAATCTTGCAATAGATCTTCTATCATTTCCAACTATACTTGAAATTCCTTTAAAAAGTTAGAAATAGTTCATTGGTAGAACTTGAATATGTTAGAATGAGTGTCCTAGCTCAGTGTGTGTTCCTCATTGTTGAGTGTCCTAGCCCAATGTGGTTGTACACAACATTTTTCATTTATATCGCAGTTTAATCAAGTTTTTTTTTTTGGGGAAATTTTCTATTGTTTCAGTCTTTAGTCTTTAGTTTACACTAACTGTTGAGCCACAAGAATTATTGAGTTTTGTTGATGTTAATCAGATCCCATGGTAGTTGAAAGGCATGCTCAGAATGGAGAAGCTCGACCTCACTTACCTTAGAGCCTATCTGTTTGGTTTTATGTCTCTTAGAGTTTTTACTTTTAGTCCTGCTGTTGCTTGTTGCTTTACGTAGTGTTTGGAATCTGTATTATTTCCTGCCTCTTCAGGAGGTGTTTTATTTTGAATAAATTTCAGAAGGTGCCGTCCCGCTTTAGAAAAAGAAAAAAAAAAAGAAAAAGGAGAGGCCAGGTGCATAAGAGGAGAGGAGTAATAAGATTTAACTTTTCTTGCAGTTATGGAATTCTTATTCTTTTATTTGTTTCCTAACCATTTATAGTTTCTTTTGCATTAACAATGGGTAAATCGTGGGTGTCAATCATATACTGTGAAGTTGAGAGATGGCATTTGAGCCTCATTATTTAAATTGAATTGATGCACTTGTTGATGGACTTTATTTTGATGCACTTGTTGATGTTGTGGTTTGGTGTGCCTTGCTCGGTGCTTGTAGGACCTATGGTAATATAGAGGTTGGGAGGCAAATCCTCAAACAGCTTTTGGTGATGGAGCCATATAATTCGGGGCTTTACGTGTTTCTCTCAAACATATACTGTGAAGTTGTGAGATGGAAGATGTGAAGAAGATAAGGAAACTAATGGATGGCTGTGGGATCAAAAATTGTAGAGCAATTAGCCTCATCGAGATTGATGGTTGTGTTCGTGAATTTCTGGTTGACGGCAAGAGACATGAAATTTGGAGCAGTATACGCTCGATGCTTGATCAATTAACACAACATTTGAAGTTTTCATGATATTCACGCAATATCTCAAGTGCATATTTGGATGTAGATGAAATATACCCCCTTGCCCATTTTTGAGTTGTATTAATAAGTTGTGAGAAAGTAACTTGAAACACTAGAATTATATCTTTATTCTTTCCCTTCTATTATTTGTAAAACATGACAACTGTTTTCCTTCTAATTATAAAATCAAGAAAGAGTACGTGCATGAACAAGAAATTATTAAAGAGTTTCTATTTCACAATGCAGATTTTTACATTTATTTCATACAGTTTAGCCATTAGCTGATGATTATTCAAGGCAGCTTCCATCGTTACAAAGAATTTGAGGTCTTCTTGTCACGATGATGTAGACATACCAGTCATTCTATAGGTCAATACTAAAAACAATTGCTCTAACTTGTTTCTGTGACTGCAAGAAACAACACGGCAAAGAAAGCTACAGGGAGCAGCTTATGGGTTCCCTGCTCCTAATTCATTTGAAACTCTAGTACTAAACAAAAAACGAGACAGATTTTAGAAAGGTAGACTACAGTAGCCACCTGGAAAATGTAACAATAAATATCTTTTACATATACGTGTGTACATGCGTGTCTATAATCTTTGTCTGTGGACATGTTCAACTGAACAAACCTTGCTGGAAAAAAAGAAACAAACAAACCTTGCTGTTAAAAAAGAAACAAACAAACATTGCTGCAGCACCAAGTCCGTATGTTAAGCATATGCATACAACCAAAATATAAAACAATCTCATTCAACCAACACTGATAAACCAAAATGAACAAGGAAAACTTAAAAGGGGAAAAAAGGTACTACCAACCATACACAACTGGACGACAAATTTATATTAAGCAATATCGAATCCCGTCACAAACTGGGGTTGGCATTTAAAGTGTACCCCAATATCCAGCTCCATGGTTCATTCTACATACGAGTAACAAAGAAAAACAATTTGCTTTACAGAAATACGAATTCCTGACAATTTACAAGCAGGTGATCTGACAATTTCCACCGAAAACAAATACAGCTAAAACAGTGCCAAAATTCAAGGCTTCCTCCAAAATTCTAAAATGAAGATTCAAGGCCAATGTACAAAAAATCAAGCCTTCCACCAAAATTCTAAGCTGAAGATGCAAGGCCAATGTACAAAAAATAGGCATTCCACCAATATCTTGTAAAAAAGGGGCAACAAGCATCAGCCAGCGTATAAATAGAATTGAATTATCTACTAAATCTCTTGGGAAACAAAGCAAGCAAGTGTTTCAAATACTCAATATCAATATCAACAATAATAACCTGGAAGAACCGAATCAGACAAAAGCTTCCTGAGAGCAAAAGAAGCTGTTGCTTTTGAAATTAAAGCAGCTAAGGAATCTCATTTAGCGTAATTGATTATATTTTTCCTTTTTTCAGTTTTGCTACATTCACAATTACAAAATAAGTTAAATAACTCTAACACTGATGTGACTTCATCTTATTTGTTAGATATATTTTATAATAAATATAATTTTACAATATGATAAAACACATCAAGCCATATCAATCTGTGAAATTATTTTTATATAATCCTTTTATAGTTAGAGTATTTACCATTTTTATGCATTCAAATTTATACTTAGACAATATGTATTTTTTTATTATATATATAAAGTTATGTTTTACACAAATTTTTACACTTGCCTGAGAGCACTCTCACCAGATTATCTATATGTAAAAAAATTATATTTTTTAGCTATTAAGGATGAAAATGGGCTCACAATGGATGATGCAAAGTCAAATAATTTGTTTTTGACCTACAGTGTTTGTAAACTGAAATTCAAATTTGATGCTTACTGTTGAATGAACAAATATATATTTTATTATTTTTTTATAACACTCTCTTTTCTCTCCATCTACATCTACAAACATCTAAATAATTTAATTAGAATATGATTACTAATTAACATATAATAAGTGAAAGGGTAAAATATGATAAAATAAAATACATTAATAATTAAAAAAATTAAATATTTTTGTAATTATTAATTACTCATTACTATATAATGAATAAATAGATAATTCAATGTAGAGATTTAATGTGAATAGTCAAAGTCAAATTCATATCATATTATTTCATTGTTATATAATGAAAAAATAGCTATTTCAATATAGAGACTTATATGAATAGAATAGCCAAAATATAAATTTATCTTGTATTTATTAAAAATGTCCTTTATATATGCATAATCTATTAACAATGCTCTTGAGCCCGCTAAATTAGATTTATGGATTCGCCCCATGCAATCGAGAATTTTATTCTAATAAAATAGTTCTAATTGCTGGCATTATAAGATAAATGCTTACTAGTGGTTAAATATTTGTTAGGAAGACATCATTTGCTACAGTAATAAAATAACTGTCAATTATTGTTGTGAGTACTGTTCCAAATAAATTAATTTGAAGTATGATTTTAGAAGTGCTTGGTAGGGTTACCACTAGCTAGTCTTTAAAAACCCTAAAGCTCTATCTCATTTTTCTCTCTAGAGGCTCACCTCCAACAAAAACGAAGCCAGGGGGTGAGGCTTTAGCTCTTCCCTCCCTCCTCTCATCTGTTTAGATTAGACAGTATGTAATAATTTTTCTAGTTTTTTATTTGTGTTTTTCAGTTCAAAGTGTGTTGAAACGCTGATTTGCTATTCTCTAAAGCCCAATGACTACCACAAGTCCCACTGTAGGATTTCCAAACCGCCGATCCCTCAAACAAGCAAAGAATTTCACCGAGCGGAACAGCGCGTGAGTCATACAAACTAGTCAAAATGTGTGTGAGTTTCAAGCATCACCACATGGGAAAGCTCCTACTACAACCAAGCACGTCATTTTTGGGACCAGGGCCTTCAGTCTCTTCAGACCCAACCATCCGTTACACTTATAGGGTGGCGCGTGTCCCTTACATGCCACCACAGTCTATTTGTTTTTGTATTTTCTTGCTATAAGGTTGAAAATGTAGATCTACAATTTTTCAGATTGTAATTCATCATTTTCACATTTATATTTTTTATTTTGTTATTTTTTTTGTTTAGGTAAAAATAAAAGAAGAAATAGTTTATTGGACATTTTGTTCATGGAGTGAAATCTTCTCCTTTTATGGATGGTGGAGTTTGGGAGCCCTCTCCTCCTCTGGCAAGTGGGAGATGAAATCTCTACTTTAGGTAGAATATGGTCTCTCAGACAGTTTATCTGTAGAGAGTTATAAAAGTTAAGACTATACTAATCATAAAGTAATTTGTGTACTGGAAATACTTCAATTGTGAGTAGTTGACTTGTAATTATATCAAGTCACAACTTTAACTTGCTTTCATGAATGAATAAAGTCTATTTCTTAAAAAAAAAATTAATTAATTAATTTGTTATTTTTTGTGACTTTGGGTTAACACGTTGAATTCAAACTTTGATTAAACTGTTCATTTTGAACAATTAGTCCTTTAATCATTTAAATAGTGAATAGAACTTGAGCTCGAAGTTCTCATATATATGTTTTATGATAAAATTAGGCAGCCTAGAAAGTGTTACTCGTATATAATATTCGTTGAAATTAAAGCGACAATATTTTAACATAAACAAAAAGCAGGCAAAACAACGTAGCAAGTGGTACGTTTAAGCTTGTTTGTTTATATAAAATTAAATTATCTCATTTTATTTTATATAATTATTAATTATTATAATATTTTAAAATTTTTATATAAAATATAATAAATAATTTAATTTTTTTATAATTTAAAATAAAATTAATATTAAAAATATATTATAATAATATTTTATTAAATTTTTAACAAAATATATCATCTTATATTCTATTAACTCTATAACCAAACGACTCATCTATACCGCGAAAGCAGTGACAACACTTGACGGCTATTGACTCCTCCCATGTCACTCGTAAATCAGCTTACGTTTTTCTTGTGTACGGGCAGTAGGATATAAAGAGAAAATATATTTGTGAGTTCGTAAGGGTCAGGTTATAATTTAAAAAAAAAAATAAATATAAAATTTATTTAAAAATAAAATGATTTTTTAATAATAAAATTTACTCTTTTCTAAAAATGTAATTATACAATATTTACACTATTTACAACTATACACGGCGTCGCTCTTTCGGCAATAAAACGATAAATACAGGTGGCAAGCTTTTAATGGGAGCATTCATTGTGCCTTCAACACATGTTATAAACTGACAAACGAAAACTCTGAATACATTCTCTATCTTGTACCTAGGAGGAGAGGTTCAAAAAGTTCTCCACGTCTCTTTTGCTTTCTATATCTTCGGCCCCTTAATTTCATTCTTCAAACTTTGAGGCGTGTGACAATGGCAGATGATGAGGTGATTTTGCTGGATTACTGGGTTAGCGTGTTTGGGATGAGGGTCAGGATTGCGTTGGCTGAGAAGGAGATCAAGTATGAGTCTAGGGAGGAGGACTTGTTGGGAAACAAGAGCGATCTGCTTCTCAAGATGAACCCGATTTACAAGAAGATTCCAGTTCTAATCCACAACGGAAAACCTGTATGTGAATCACTCATCATCGTTCAATACATAGACGAGATTTGGAATGATAGATCTCCATTGTTGCCCTCTGATCCTTATCAGAGAGCTCAAGCTAGGTTTTGGGCTGATTTTGTCGATAAGAAGGTATGCGCGTCTTCATCTTGGCTGATTAATTAGTTTCTCTTACGGATTAATTTGTTTGATGAATTTGATTCGGTTTTAGAATCTTCTCTCAGTCTCAGCAAACGATTCATTTGTGTGTCCTTGAAGCAAGATATTAATGAGTCAACTGTCAGGAGTTTATAAGTGTTTGTTTATCTATTTTATTGTTTTGTAAATTGAGCTTGGGTTATCTATTATGATCCCTAATAAATTATGACTTTTTTTTTTCCTGGATTTAAAAGAAGTATAGAAAAATTGAAGAAACAATTAAACTGATCTCCTCCATTTGTTTTGTAATATAATGAGTACTGTTAATGCAAATAAGTGCAAAATTGCAGGTGGCTCCAAGGGGAGTACTATGGGGAAAAGGAGAAGAGCAGGAGGCAGCAAAGAACGAGTTACTTGAGACTTTCAAGATATTGGAGGGAGAGCTGGGAGACAAGCCTTATTTTGGGGGTGAAACATTTGGGTTTGTCGACATTTCTCTCGTCACTTTCTCCTGCTGGTTCCATGCCTTTGAGATGTTTGGGAAATTCAGCATGAAGGCGGAGTTCCCCAAGATCACTGAATGGGCAAAAAGGTGCAAGCAGAGAGAGAGTGTCGCCAAGAGTCTTCAGGACCCCCAGAAGGTCGATGAGTTTGTTGTGGAGTATAGGAAGTGGCTTGGCGTCGAATAGAGTAATGTTTTTGCCTGAGGGTAGAAAACTGTGAATGTCTGAATTTGTATGGTTTTGGCTGAGGGTCTTGGTTATCATGTGTGTCGTCCGTTGAGTTTTTTGGATACTTATCGTGTACGTGTCTTCTATGTGTTAGTCGTTAGGTCGAAAGACGCATGTAACATCCGTTATGTTCGAATAAGAAAAACTCCTTTTTTATAGAAATATTTGGTAGAAAATCCCCGAGGTAATTTCATTAGGATGCAGTTAATGAAAGGTTTCAGACAACTATGACTTCCCAATTGCATGCATTTCTTATATGATTGCGGTATATAAATATGTGATAAATTAAAACTAAAATAGGAGAGAAATATATAGAGAAATGCTAATTGTACTTGGAAGAAAAATTTATAAAAAACTTATTATCTATGTGTCAACTATTAATATGGTGAAAATTTATAAGTTTGAAATTTAAATTTTTTACTTTTAAAAGCAAACTAATAAGATGAATCTTGTATATTTTTATAAGTGAAATTATAAGTACATGCAGTACTATTTAAATATATATTATCTGTCAATAGCATGTGGCTTAGATGGTATGAGACCCAGCCTCCATAAGAGAGGTCTTGGGTTTGATCCCCCTCCCCAATCCCCAATATCAAAATATATATATATATATATATATATATTATCTAACGAATTGAATATTTAATGTTTTTAGAAGATTTATCTAATTATCAAATGAAATGGAAAGCAATTGAAAAGTGTGTGCCATTCTGCATTTCTCTCTCTAGAGGCCGTTTTCTCTCTTCCAAACTTCTAGCCACTGCCAGAGGGGTGGAGCACCCTTCCAACCCCCCTTCCCTCATGTCTCTCCAACACGAGCTGTTTATAGTTTTTTTTTTCTTCTCGATTTTTCTTAAGTTTTTCGTTTGTAAAACCAAAATGTGCCAATCTACTGCTTACCAACCTCTTACGACCGCCACGCGCCCTATCAGTAGACTTTCTAGCCGTTGACTTTTCAGAAAGTTGAAGAAAATTGATCAAAAGCATGGCGTGTGAGTCTCATGTGCAGCTCATACCGCATGTGAGTTTCACGCGCCATCACACCAGAGAGAATTTGCAACCATCATTCCCGGTACCACTAGGATCAGCGGCTTCGGATCTCTCAGATCTGACCATCACATTATTTTTTAGAGTAGCGAATGAACCACACGTGCCTCCATAGATAGTGACAGTTCTATGCTGATGTATCGACTCATCTTCTAGTTGCTACGTTCTTATGTTTCCATTTTCCCTAACAAATGATCAATATAAAGTAATCATGAAAGTCTCCTACAGCCAGTCTAGACGAACAAGATGTAGTATACATCAATTCACTACAACTTTTAGTCATAATCTTATAGTCTGTTTATTAGACTATGCACAAATCACTTCAAGCAGCTTCTCCTTAATAGAAAATGGGTGAGAGCCAATTTTTGGTTTCAGATCCATCTTTTTTTTATTCCACATTTGCTTGTTTTGGGATGACTATTGAGGGCTCCCACTCTATTGAATCTAGTATCTTGTAACTACTTAGCTTATCTATGAATTTATTTGTTGAAAAAATAAAAAAGAAAGCAATCGGTAAGGAGAATGTAGCAGGGCCAGGGGCCAAGGCTCCCCAAAAATCTCAAAAAAAATAAAAAAATAAAAAAAATTATGGGATTACTAGAGAAGTTAAAAACTCATTTGATTCTCACATGCATTGCCTCAAATTCGAAAATCATCTATCTTCAACTCAAATATCAAATTTCAGCTGCAACATTACCAGTGCCATATTATCATCCAAATCTATAAGATTTATCCATAATTTATTATTTATATCGGGTATTGAAAACTACCAGAAAGGCCAATGTATATTATCAAGTTGATAGATTGATCCGATTTGTTTTGATTCTTCCAATTTCAACGGCAAGTACTGAATGAACTTTTTCAATCATGAACATGAATAAGGCAAGGTTTTGAAACAAAATGAAAGATGACTTTCTTAAAAATTATTTAGTAGTCAATATTGAGGATGAAATTGCTAAAAGACTTAGCATGGATGCCATATTTGATTAATTATATTTAATGAAAAAGTGACAATCTCATTTAGCATAGTTGATTATATTTTTCCTTTTTTAAGTATTGCTACATTCACAATTATACAAAATAACTCTAAAACTAATGTAACTTCATTTGATCTGTTAGATCTACTTTATAATTAAGGTAACTTTACAATCTGATAAAAAATATCAAGCCATGTCAATTTATAAAATTATTTTTATATAATTATTTTGTGGTTAGAGTACTTAGACAATATGTATTTTTATTTTGTTTTTTATATATAAAAAGTTATGTTTTGCACAAATTTTTACACTTGCCTCATCCCACTAAATTAGATTTCTAGCTTCGCCCATGGTAATCAAGAATTTTATTATAATAAAATTAGTTCTAATTGCGGCATTATAAGATAAATGCTAGTGGTTAAATATTTGTTACGAAAACATCATTTGCTACAATAATAAAATAAGTGTTAATTATTGTTGTGAGTATTGTTCCAAATAAATTAATTTGAAGTACGATTCTAGAAGTGCTTGGTAGGGTTGCCGCTAGCTGGTCTTTAGAAACCCTAAACCTCTATCTCCCTTTTCTCTCTAGAGTCTCGCCTCCAACAAGAACTAGGCCAGGGGGTGAGGCTTTGACTCTTTCCTCTCTCCTTCCATTTATTTAGACTAGATAGTGTGTAGTGTTTTTTCCAATTTTTTATTTGTATTTTTCCGTCCAAAGTGTGGTGAAATTTTGATTTGCTGTTCTCTAGAGCCCAACGATCACCACGCGTCCTACCGCAAGATTCACAAACCGTCAATTTTTCAAACAGTCAAAGAATTTCGTCGAACGGAACAGCGCGTGAGTGACACACGCGGGTCAAAGTGCTCATGAGTTCTAGGCACCACTGTGTGGGAAAGCTCCTGCTGTAGCCACGTGCGTCATTTTTGGGGACCAGGCCCCTCAGTTTCTTCAAATCCAACCATCCGCTACACTTTTAGGGTGGCGTGTGCCGCTTACGTGCCACTACAGCCTATTTGTTTTTGTATTTTTTTACCGCAAGACTGTAAATACAGATCTACAATTTTTCAAGTTGTAATTCGTCATTTTCACATTTATATTTTTTTATTTACTTTTGTTTAGGTAAACATAAAAGAAGAAATAGTCTCTTGGATATTTTGTTCATAGAGTGAAAGTCCTCTCCTCTTCTGGAGGGTTTAGAAGTCCTCTCTTCCTCTAGAGAGTGGGGGAGAAAATCTCTACTTTAGGCAGAGTGTAATCTCTTACATGGTTTATCTGTAAAAAGTTATAGACGTTAAGCCTATACCAGTCATAAATTAATTTGTGTACTAGGAGAACCTTAATTATAAGTAGTTGGCTTGTAATTATATCAAGTCAAAACTTTAATTTACTTTCATGAATGAATAAAATCTATTTCTCAATAAAATAAAAATAAAAATGAATTAATTTGTTAGTTTTTGTGACTTTTAACATGTTGAATTCGAACTCTGGTTGAAGTGTTCATTTTGAACAACTGCTCCTTTAATCATTTCAATAGTGAATGGAACTTGAGTTCGAAGTTCTCATATATGTTTTATGGTAAAATTAGGCGGCCTAGAAAGTGATACATGTATAGAATATTCCTTGAAATTAAGGCGACGTTAATCGTCTTTTTTATTTATTTTTAATGAAGTCTACTCGCTTGTTTAAAAATAATAATAAAAAAAAAAAAACCAAAAAGCATGCAAAACAACGTCATAACAAAGAACTTATTAAATTAAAAAAAAAAACAAAGCAAGTGGTACATCTAAGGATTGGTTTGCTTTTACAAAATTAAATTATCTTATATTATTATAAAATATCATTAAATTTTTTTTAAATTTTCATACAAATTAAATATAATAAATAATTCGATTTTTTTCAAATTTTAAAATAAAATTAATATTAAAAAAATTATATTATAATAATATTTTATTTAATTTTTAATAAATTATCTCATCATATATTATATTAACTGTATAATCAAACGAGCATTTATAGTATACTTACATGATCCGGACCATCTGGAATTACGCCGAAGGTTGTAGGGGATACTATTACGAATTTACGAGAACGACACACAAGGGTAGGTAGTTGGTAGAGTCAAATAAATTAAAAAAATATTCTTGTAGAAAGGTATTTTATAAAATTAATTTTACAAATTGATGAAATTAATAAATCTTAAAATTATTTTTATTATAAGATATATCTATTAAATATAAGAAATCTTTAATATATGAAATTACAGTCCAGTTTTGATAATAAAATAAGATGAGATAGTTTTAAATAAAAATAAAAAATTGAATACAAAATTATTAAAATATTACTTTTAATATTATTTATATTTTAAATATTGAAAAAATTAAGTTGTTTATTATATTTTATGTGAGAATTTAAAAAAAATTATAATTATGAGATAATATGAAATAAAATATTTTGGAGAATAAGTGATGTTTTATTTTTTATTTTACTTTTAATATTTTTTATTATTATTTAAAAAACCTTATTTTGACGGAGGAATACATTTTTTAAAAACTCAAAACGGCCCAAAACATACAACATCGTTTAAAAACCCAATATAAAAAACCTTACAATTAATACATTTGTGGTTAGAGAATTTTGAATAAGTTCGCAAAATACTCCACGACTCTTTTGCTTTCTGTATCTCCGGCCCCTTAATTTATTCCTTCAATACTTTTGACTCTTTGAGGCGTGTGACAATGGCAGATGATGAGGTGATTTTGCTGGATTACTGGGTTAGCATGTTTGGGACGAGGGTCAGGATTGCGTTGGCTGAGAAGGAGATCAAGTATGAGTCTTGGGAGGAGGGCTTGTTAGCCTTGGGAAACAAGAGCGATCTGCTTCTCAAGATGAACCCGATTTACAAGCAGATTCCAGTTCTAATCCACAACGGGAAACCTGTATGTGAATCCCTCAACATCGTTCAATACATAGATGAGATTTGGAATGATAGATATCCATTGTAACAGTAAAATGTGCAGGACTCGGGAGGCAGGAAGGATGAGAAAGAGGAAGGACGCTTACGGGCCGTCCGATTCGATCGAGAAATATCCGAGAAACTTGAGACATGTGAGGCTGTTGGCACGTGAGCATCAGTAGTCGGCACTACCAAACGTGGGTGTGACTGTGGACTCTGGAGTTTCTATAAAAAAATAAAAATAAAAATATTTAAAATTAAAAAAAGAAAAAGAAAAAAAAAAGGCAGATATAAATTTCGTACAAATTCTTTAACAAAGGGAAACGTTAATTGAGTTCAAATTCTGTGATATAGTTAAGAAAAAAATTATTTATCTTTTTTTTTTTTCCGTAATCTTCTCATTAACTCATTATATAATATTAAATGATAAGTTTATAAACAAAATATAATAAATAATTTATAATTATCTAATAACATGGCAAAAAATAATAATAAAATGATAATAATTAAAATAATGAATAACATTACTCATTATTCATGTTTGAGAATTAAATTTATGCTAAAACATTGGTAATTATTATTATAAAAATTAAGCATGACAGAGTACAAGTCTTGTCCAAATAAGTACTATTTGGTTTGGAAATTAAAAAAAATTACCTATTTGGTATAATAAAATAAGTTAAAGATTTTGTCTTAAATTATAAAATCTAAGAGAAAAAGAGTATACATATAAAATAAAACTAATTAATTACTTATATATTTAATCTTATCTAAAAAGGTTATCAAATCAAATCAAATAGATCAGATAATTTCATTTAAATAAAACAAATCTATGTATCACCTTTTTTATTACTAGAGAACTTTCTTAGATGTGTTAGTCTCGGGATATACCTAATATAGTGATTTAAATAAATAAAAAAGTTAAAAAGTTAATAATTTATTTGTCTGGTAAAAGAAAATACAAAGTTAAAAAAAGGTAAAAAAAAAAGATAAAAAAAATTTAAACTTCAACAAAATATGAGCATCGGTCTTGATCTATATTAGATTATCTATTTACTCTCTATATAATAATTAAATGTTATTAATTTAATAATTTTTTTAATTTTTTTCATTACATTTTATAGTTCTACTAATTAAAATATTAATAATAATTAAATTAATAATTAATATTATATATTGAGTGTTTTAAGCATTTTATTAGTTAAATTTACTTAAAGTTAAATTTTATAATGAGAATGCTTTAAAACGTTTCTGTTCTAAAAAGTAAAGTCATTTTAATTTTTTTTATTTAAAAAAATTGAAACAAAAAGAAAAAAAATAAGTGCACTATCAGAACAAAAATGACATGAAAAAAAGACATCAATTCATATGTGACACCAACTATTGAGAACATTTTGATAAAATATGATCATTCATTAAATTCTATAAACGAGTTATACATCAAATAGTCAAGTATTTTAAAGACTTTCTGTAAAAATGATCATTTATTAAATTTTATAAGAGAATTATACGTTAAATGGTTAACAGCTTTAAAAGCCTTTTAGTAAAACAAGACTAGTTCTATAAATAAGATATAATAAATAATATCTAATAATTTAATATTATATTATAAAAAATTAATAAAATAATTATAGTGAACAGCTTTACTCCAACCCAAGAAAAAAATGTTAGTTGCTTTGAATATTGGGCGGCTAGCAAATAAAACTTTTTCCAAAGCATCATTAATTATTTAGCGACTTTTGGTTAACCGTTAAAGTGTTCATTTGGAATACGTTAATCATATTTTCCAAAGCATCATTAATAATTTAATCATTGATAAAATACTTAAAGCCCATTTGGATATTAAGTTAAGTTAAAAATTGAAATGAGTTAATTTTTTTATAAATACTAGTGGCTTTTGGTTACCAAGTCTAGCCTAACTCAACTAAACTCATCTCATCTAATTATTACAACTTTCTCAACTTCCAATACAAAATATAATAAACAATTTAACTTTTTCAAATCTCAAAATAATAATAATATTAAAAAATAATATTTTAAACTTTCATCTCAACTCAACCTACTATCCAAACTGGGAGTTTTGTGAAATTTACATAAAATGAGTTTAGATGTGTTTAGAGGTTAAGGAGAGTTTAGATGTATTTATAGGAAGTTGAAAAAAGTTGTGGATACTACGTGTAAAGAAATGTTGAGTTGAAAAATATTTTAGATTCGTGTAAAGAGGTTTTGAGTTGATATGAGTTTAATGATTTGAAAGTTAAGTATTTAAATGTTAGACTCAACTTAAAATTATATCTCAATTTAGTCCAATTTTCAAATGGAGCTTAAGTTGTCTCCAAATAAAGAGGTTACCTGAAATTATTCTATAAATTTAAGAATTTTAAATGAAAAAAATACCTAAAATGATTAATTTTATAACATTTATTGATACTTGTATAAATAATTAGAGTAGCATTAAATGAGCACTTGTATTAACTTTAGGTTTAATGTCAAAATTAAAATAGAAATAATATTTGCAGTCGTGAGTTTGTAAGAATCGTATAATAATTTTAAAAAAATAAATATAAGATTCATATAAAAAATAAAATTATATTTTAATAATAAATCTGACTATTTTTTAAAACAATTATACATAATATTACTCTTTTTATCAATAAAACCACGAAAACATGTAGCAAGCTTTTAATAGGAGCGCTCATTGCATATGATGTGCCTTTAATACATATTTAGAAATGCTTTGGGACCGCAATTTGGGTCCCGAATTCCTGTCCCAAAACTATTTTTTTTTTTTAAACTCAGTGATTTATCTATATTGATGTTATGAATTTTTTAATGAAGAATATAAAAATAATTTAAAAAAAACAAATGGCCTCATTTGGTGGATTATCGGGCTTGATACATATAATAAACTGATAAACGAAGACTCTGAGTCTCTGAGTGTGTTGAATGCATTCTCTATCTTGTACGTAGGAGGAGAAGTTCAAAAAGTACTCCACGTCTCTTTTGCTTTCTCTATCTCCGGCCCCTTAATTTCATTCTTCAAACTTTGAGGCGTGTGACAATGGCAGATGATGAGATGATTTTGCTGGATTACTGGGTTAGCGTGTTTGGGATGAGGGTCAGGATTGCGTTGGCTGAGAAGGAGATCAAGTATGAGTCTAGGGAGGAGGACTTGTTGGGAAACAAGAGCGATCTGCTTCTCAAGATGAACCCGATTTACAAGAAGATTCCAGTTCTAATCCACAACGGAAAACCTGTATGTGAATCACTCATCATCGTTCAATACATAGACGAGATTTGGAATGATAGATCTCCATTGTTGCCCTCTGATCCTTATCAGAGAGCTCAAGCTAGGTTTTGGGCTGATTTTGTCGATAAGAAGGTATGCGCGTCTTCATCTTGGCTGATTAATTAGTTTCTCTTACGGATTAATTTGTTTGATGAATTTGATTCGGTTTTAGAATCTTCTCTCAGTCTCAGCAAACGATTCATTTGTGTGTCCTTGAAGCAAGATATTAATGAGTCAACTGTCAGGAGTTTATAAGTGTTTGTTTATCTATTTTATTGTTTTGTAAATTGAGCTTGGGTTATCTATTATGATCCCTAATAAATTATGATTTGTTTTTTTTTTCCTGGATTTAAAAGAAGTATAGAAAATTTGAAGAAACAAGTCAACTGATCTCCTCCATTTGTTTTGTAATATAAAGAGTACTGTTAATGCAAATAAGTGCAAAATTGCAGGTGGCTCCAAGGCCGGGAGTACTATGGGGAAAAGGAGAAGAGCAAGAGGCAGCAAGGAACGAGTTTCTTGAGACTTTCAAGATATTGGAGGGAGAGCTGGGAGACAAGCCTTATTTTGGGGGTGAAACATTTGGGTTTGTCGACATTTCTCTCGTCACTTTCGCCTGCTGGTTCCATGCCTTTGAGACGTTTGGGAAATTCAGCATGAAGGCGGAGTTCCCCAAGATCACTGAATGGGCAAAAAGGTGCATGCAGAGAGAGAGTGTCGCCAAGAGTCTTCAGGACCCCCAGAAGGTCGATGAGTTTGTTGTGGAGTATAGGAAGAGGCTTGGCCTCGAATAGAGTAAGGTTTTTGCCTGAGGGTAGAAAACTGTGAATCTCTGAATTTGTATGGTTTTGGCTGAGGGTCTGGTTATCATGTGTGTCGTCCGTTGACTTTTTTGGATACTTATCGTGTACGTGTCTCCTATGTGTTACCCGTTAGGTCGAAAGAGGCACGTAACATGGGTTATGTTTGAATAAGAACTCCTTTTTTATAGAAATATTTGGTAGAAAATCCCCGAGGTAATTTCATTAGGATGCAGTTAATGAAAGGTTTCAGACAACTATAACTTCCCAATTGCATGCATTTCTTATATGATTGCGGTATTTAAATATGTGATAAATTAAATCTAAAATAGGAGACAAATATATAGAGCAATGCTAATTGTAAGTGAAGAAAAAATTTATAAAAAACTTACTATCCACATGTCAGATATTAATATGGTGAAAATTACAAAATTTGAAATTTAAATTTTTTACTTTTAAAAGCAAATTTATAGGATGTATCTTGTATGTTTTTTAAGCAAACCTGTAAGTATATGCAGTACCATTCAAATATATATTATCTAATGAATTGAATACTTAATGTTTTTAAAAGATTTATCTAATTATCAAATGAAATGGAAAGCAATCGGAAAGTGTGTGCCATTTTGCATTTCTCTCTTAGGCCATTTTCTCTATTCTAAACTTCTAGCCATCTTCCCATTTCTTTCCACCATAGGGGTGGAGCACCCTTCCATCCCCCCTTCCCTCGTGTCTCTCTAACACAAGCTGTCTATAATTTTTTTTTCCTATTTTTCTAAAGTTTTTCATTCGTAGCACCAAGATGTGTTAATCTATTGCTTACCAACCTTTTACGACCACCACGCGCCCCACTAGTAGACTTTCCAGCCATCGACTTGTCAGAAAGTTGAAGAAAATTGATCAAAAGTGTGGCGTGAGTCTCGTGCAGCTCATACCGCACTTGAGTTTCATGCGCCGTCGCACCAGAGAGAGTTTGCAACCATCACTCCCGGTATTACTAGGATCAGCGGCTTCGGATCTCTTAGATTTGACCATTACATTATTTTTTAAAGTGGCGCATGAACCACACGTGCCTCCATAGATAGTGACGGTCCTATGTTCTTATGTTCCAGTTGCTACATTCTTATATTCTCGCTTTTTCTAACTAATGATCAAGATAAAATAATTGTGAAAGTCTCATACAGCCAGTTCAAACAAACAACATGTAGCAAAACATCAATTAACTACAACTTTTAGTCGTAGTCTTATGGCCTGTTTATCAGACTATGCACAAATTGTTTCAAGCGGCTTCTCCTTAGTAGAAAATGGGTGGGAGCCAATTTTTTATTCCAGATCCATCTTTTTTTTATTCCACTTGTGTTGCATTTGTTTGTTTTGAGATGACTATTAAAGACTCCCACTCTATTGAATTTAGTATCTTGTAACTATTTAGCTTATCTATGAATTTGTCTGCTGACAAAATAAAAAAGAAAGATATCGGCAGGGACGAATTTAGCAGTGCCAAGGGCCAAGGCTCCCCAAAAATCTAAAAAAAAAAAAAATTATGGGATTACTAGAGAAGTTAAAAACTCGATTTGATCCTCACATGCATTGCCTCAAATTCGAAAATCATCTATTTTCAACTCAAAGATCAAATTTCAGCTACAACATTACCAGCGCCATATGCCTTATCATCCAATTCTACAAGATTTATCCACAATTTCTTATTTATATTGGGTATTGAAAACTACTAGAAAGGCCAATGTATATTATCTAGTTGATAGATTGATCCGATTTGTTTTGACACTTCCAATTTCGACGGCAACTAATGAACCTTTTCAACTATGAACATCAATAAGGCAAGGTTTTGAAACAAAATGAAGGATGACTTTCTTAAAAATTATTTAGTAGTCAATATTGAGAATGAAATTGCTAAAAGACTTAGCATGGATGCCATATTTGATTAATTATATTTAAGGAAAGAGTGACAAATCTCATTTAGCTTAGTTGATTATATTTTTCCTTTTTTAAGTATTGCTACATTCACAATTATACAAAATAACTCTAAAATTGATGTAACTTCATTTGATCTGATAGATCTACTTTATAATTAAAGTAACTTTACAATCTGATAAAACACATCAAGCCACATCAATTTATAAAATTATTTTTATATAATTATTTTGTGGTTAGAGTACTTAGACAATATGTATTTATATATATATATATATATAAAGTTATGTTTTACACAAATTTTTACACTTGTTTGAGCCCACTAAATTAGATTTCTAGCTTCACCCCTGGTAATCGAGAATTTTATTCTAATAAAATTAGTTCTAATTGCTGGCATTATAAGATAAATGATTACTAGTGGTTAAATATTTGTTACGAAAGCATCATTTGCTACAATAATAAAATAAGTGTTAATTATTGTTGTGAGTTCTGTTCCAAATAAATTAATTTGAAGTACAGTACTAGAAGTGCTTGGTGGGGTTGCCGCTGGCTGGTCTTTAGAAACCCTAACGCTCTATCTCCCTTTTCTTTCTAGAGTCTCGCCTTCAACATAAACCATGCCAGGGGGAGTGAGGCTTCAACTCTTTCCTCCCTCCTCCCATCTGTTTAGACTAGACAGTGTGTAGTATTTTTTTTCAATTTTTTATTTGTGTTTTTCTATCTAAAGTGTGGTGAAATGCTGATTTGCTGTTCTCTAGATTCCAGTGACCACCACGCGTTCTAGCGCAAGATTCCCAAACCGTTAATCCTCCAAACAGGTAAAGAATTTCGTCGAGCGGAACAGCGCTTAAGTCACACACGTAGGTCAAAGTGCTAGTGAGTTCTAGGCGCCACCTCATGGGAAAGCTCCTGCTACAACCATGCGCATCATTTCTGGGACCAAGGCCCTCGATTTCTTCAGACCCAACCATCCACTACACTTCTAGGGTGGCGTGTGTCCCTTACGTGCCACCACGGTCTATTTGTTTTTGTATTTTTTTTACTGCAAGACTGAAAATGCAAATCTACAATTTTTCAAGTTGTAATTCGTCATTTTCTCATCTATATTTTTTTATTTTGTTATTTGCTTTTGTTGAGGTAAATATAAAAGAAGAAATAGTCTCCTGGACGTTTTGTTCATAGAGTGAAAGTCATTTCCTCTTCTAGAGGGTTTGGAAGCCCTCTCTTCCTCTAAAGAGTGAGGGATGAAATCTCTACTTTAGATAGAGTGTAATCTTTTACACAGTTTATCTGTAAAGAGTTATAGAAATTAAGACTATATTAGTCACAAATTAATTTGTGTACTAAGAGAACTTCAATTATGAGTAATTGGCTTTAGGGGTGAACAAATAAGCCGCTGTTCCGAACCGGCCGATTTAACCTATCCGAACCGACACAAAAAAACCCGAACCGTTCCAGTATTCTTCGGAAGCGGAAATGGCCGCACCCGTTTCTGACTTAATCGAAAATTACCCGATACCCGTTTCTCTCGCTCTCTCCTCCTTGCTCATAAACCCGGCAAGCATTTGTCGAATACATGATGATCTGAAACCAAATGTCTTATGCAATGAAAGTGAGAAAGAATACCAAAATCTCCGTTCTCCAAATAAAAATTTCCTGATGAGAAAGTTGCCTCTAAAAGCAGCTAAATTCGGGTTCAAAATCGTGCGTTGTACATATAAGTATATTATTTATTAAAATGTTATTTCAACTTTGATAGAATCGATTGGATATCGTCGAAAGAGAGAGAGAAACGGACCTGTTTGACAGATTCGGCGATCTCCGGGCCAATACCATCCCCAGGGAAGAGAGTGGCTCGGATCGACGTGGGCACGGACGAGAAGGCCCTGGACATAAACGGTGGATTAGCATTTGGGGTTATGGCGGAGGAGAGGATCTGGCTCGACCGGTTTTTGAGGACGCGTCGATGGAAGCCATGATCATTGAATCACGGCCATGGTTCAGACCAGTAAATACTGGAAACCTTAGAAGACGTTATCATTATCGAAAAGAAGCTTGTAGAAGCCAGAGGAATGTTGGTCTGGGTTCGGCTTGAAAGCAAAGAAGCTGAACCATTTGGGTTTGGGTTACTGGGTATTCGAAGAGAAAAGGTCTGAAACGAATGTCTTATAGCATACCAAATAAATTAAAACGGAAAACTCGAAACAAAACGAGTCGGGTAAACGGGTAACGGGTAACGGTTCGGGAAAGCCATATTCGGTAGTGGAAACAGGCGGGTCGGGTCGGAATGCTGCTAATACAGTCCGGATCGGGTCGGGTGAACAGCCCTAATTGGCTTGTAATTATATCAAGTCACAACTTTAACTTACTTTCATGAATGAATAAAATAAAATAAAAATAAAAATTAATTAATTTGTTAGTTTTTGTGACTTTTAACACGTTGAATTCAAACTTTGGTTTAAGTGTTCATTTTGAACAATTACTCCTTTAATCATTTCAATGGTGAACAGAACTTGAGTTTGAAGTTCTCATAAATGTTTTATGGTAAAATTAGGCGACCTAGAAAGTGATACACGTATATAATATTCGTTGAAATTAAGGCGACGTGTATCATGTTTTTTATTTTTTTAATAAAGCCTACTCGCTTAAAAATTAAAAACATGCAAAACAACGTTATAACAATGCAAGTGGTACATTTAAGAGCTGGTTTTCTTATATAAAATTAAAATATCTCATTCTATTATTAAATATTATTAAAATTTTTTTAAATTTTCATACAAATTAAATATAATAAATAATTTGACTTTTTTTAAATTTTAAAATAAAATTAATATTAAAAATATTATATTATAATAATATTTTATTTAATTTTCAATATAAAATCTCGTCTTATATTATATTAACTGCGTAACTAAATGAGTCATTTATACTACGAAAGCAGTGTCAACACTTTCATGATCTGGACAATCTGGAATTGCGCGGGAGGATGTAGGGGATACTATTACGAGGACGACACACAAGGGTAGATAGTTGGTAGGGTCAAATAAATTAAGAAAATATTTTTGTGGAAAGGCATTTTATAAAATTAATTTTATAAATTGATGAAATTAATAAATTTTAAAATTATTTTTATTATAAGATATATCTATCAGATATATGAAATCTTTAATCTATGAGATTAAGGTGCAGTTTTGATAATAAAATAAGATGAGGTAGTTTTAAATGAAAATAAAAAATTAAATAAAAAATAATTTAAAATTATTTTTTAATATTATTAATATTTTAAATTTAAAAAAATTAAATTATTTATTATATTTTATGTGAAAATTTGAAAAAATTATAATTATAAGATAATATGAGATAAAATATTTTTATTATGTAAAGAGGAATAAGTGATGTTTTATTATTATTATTTTTTAATATTTTTTATTATTATCTAAAAACCCTCATTTTGACGGAGGAATAGATTTTAAAAACTCAAACGGCCCAAAACATACAACAACGTTTAAAAACCCAAAATTAAAAACCTTACAATTAATACGTTTGTGTTTAGAGAATTTTGGATATGTTCGCAAAATACACGACGACTCTTTTGCTTTCTGTATCTCCGGCCCCTTAATTAATTTCTTCAATACTTTGACTCTTTGAGGGGTGCGACAATGGCAGATGATGAGGTGATTTTGCTGGATTACTGGGTTAGCATGTTTGGGATGAGGGTCAGGATTGCGTTGGCTGAGAAGGAGATCAAGTATGAGTCTAGGGAGGAGGGCTTGTTAGCCTTAGGAAACAAGAGCGATCTGCTTCTCAAGATGAACCCGATTTACAAGCAGATTCCAGTTCTAGTCCACAACGGGAAACCTGTATGTGAATCCCTCAACATCGTTCAATACATAGATGAGATTTGGAATGATAGATCTCCATTGTTGCCCTCTGATCCTTATCAGCGAGCTCAGGCTAGGTTCTGGGCTAATTTTGTCGATAAGAAGGTATGCGCCTCTTCATCTTGGCTGATTAATTAGTTTCTCTTACGGATTAATTTGTTTGATGAATTTGATTGGGTTTTAGCATCTTCTCTCACCAAATGATTCATCTGTGTGCCCTAGAAGCAAGAAATTAATGAGTCAACCGGAGTTTATAAGTGTTTGTTTATCTATGTTATTGTTTTAAGTTCTTTGGGTTAATTGAGCTTGGGTTATCTATTATGATCCCTAATAAATTATGACTTCTTAATTTTATTTTATTTTATTTTATTTTATTTTATTTATTTATTTATTTTTTTTTTTCTGGATTTAAAAGAAGTATAGAAAAATTGAAGAAATAATTGAACTGATCTCCTCCATTTGTTTTGTAATATAAAGAGTACTGTTAATGCAAATAAGTGAAAAATTGCAGGTGACTGTGCCTCCAAGGGGGGGACTACTATGGGGAAACGGAGAAGAGCAGGAGGCAGCAAAGAACGGGTTACTTGAAACTTTCAAGATATTGGAGGGAGAGCTGGGAGACAGGCCTTATTTTGGGGGTGAAACATTTGGATTTGTCGACATTTCTCTCGTCACTTTCTCCTGCTGGTTCCGTGCCTTTGAGATGTTTGGGAAATTCAGCATTGAGGCAGAGTTCCCCAAGATCACTGAATGGGCAAAAAGGTGCATGCAGAGAGAGAGTGTCGCCAAGAGTCTTCAGGACCCCCAGAAGGTCTATGAGTTTGTTGTGGAGTATAGGGAGAGGCTTAGGAAGAGGCTTGGCCCCGAATAGAGTAATGTTTTTGCTGAGGGTGGAAACTGTGAAGAGAAAATCTTCTAACAGGTCATTCCAATAATATCTAAAAAAAGCCACTAATAAAATGTTGCCACGTAAGTCTCTTGAAATACTTAACTTGGACCACAAAACAGAGGATGCCGTCTAGACCCACCCTCTTCCAAACCGACGAACACCCTTGCTTCCCAACCCTCGGATTTGCCCAAAGCCAGTTCCCTCACCGAATGCCGCCCAGACCCACTCTCTCCATAACCAACTATCTCTCCCAACCAAAGGCATTTTGCCAAAAAAAGAAAAAAGTTCGAAATTCTTGACAATTTTATTTTGCAAAGTGACCACGATTGCTTGTTCTAGGCAATCTTTGGTGTTTCTTGTAATTCTCTGTGATCTTTGGTGATCATTCCAGTGAACTATGGTGTTTTTGCAAGTTAATGAAAAAGAACGGATGCTTTTATCATCTTTGGTGTTTGTGATGTTATGCTCTCATCTCCAGTGAGTTGTGTCATGATTGCCATCATTGTTAGAAATTATGATCGGAAACATCTCAAGGTAGAAGACGACGCTGCCTCTCTAAAATTACTGAACTGAACAAGCAATGCTAAAGAATTTCTCACTCTCAGGGTAGGGACGCAAAAGATATGATGTGGTAGGGAAAACGCAGATGTAATGTCCAACATTTGGTGCCCTAGATGCCCAGAAATCGCAGCCAATGGAATCTCACTCTCGGGGTAATATTTTCGTCGCAAAAACTGAAATGAAGCCACAAATGATTAGTTTACGTGACGGTCTATTGGTTTGCCAAAAGTGACGAATTTGCCGGGAAAAATTCCAAAACTCACGGCAAAATGTAAATGGGAGGCAAATAGACCTTGGTTGAACTATTAATGGCGACAACATTTTCGACGCAAGTACTTCAACGTTCACGCAAGTACCTTCTACGGCGCTTTATCTTGTCGGAAATGGCAATGTATTTGCAGCAAAAACTTCGCTGACATTGGCTACAAAATTCTAGAGCATTACAAATAGTCTACAATCATGATTTCCCAGGTAGGTGTACATCGTCGTAAATTGTATAGATTGCAAAAACCAATCTAATTGGGTTGCAATCGTTGTAAATTCATGCCAAACAAGAAATGGTCTTTTTTGCTCTCTAGTTGCTTGCAAAAACCAAAAATCTTAATATTTGATGCACTTAAATCTTTTGGCACTCTCCCTTAAATCAATCACCTCTTAAGTATTCTTCAAACTAATCATGATCAATAATTTTGCTTTTTACAAACAATCAAGTATTATCCCACAAATACCTAAAATAACTGGGGAATTAAAGTGTTGCACAAAGCATTACAGTGCTGATGATGGCCATAATCCATACTAAAAGACCAGGTTCAATTGTTTGAGTTCAAACCTGTGTAACAGCATAATACCTTGTGCTATTAATGTAAATAGTGGCCACTTACTAGATCAGCTGGATGCATATAGGCCTCGTAGTTACAATTGAGAAATTGAAACAGATCCCATTGAAAGCAAAAAAATATTACACTCATTTAGAGGCTAAACATAGATACATGCACAAAAAGCAACAAGCAGTAGAAGTGTATTTCTTCATCCACGTGAGTAATGTACCAAATTACAGTAAGCTTTTAACTTTGATAAACTTAACATCCCAATTTTAGAGAGCCTCTACAGCAAAGCTAACCATTACCCTGGTTTTTAATATTTATTGGCCACCTTTTTAATAAAAAAAAACAATTGGTCTCGTTTTAATGTTTTTAAATTAATTCTAAAAACATGACCATTAGTAAAAAAGATAAATCTTAAAAAAAAATTATTGTTGGAAACATAGAAACATATTTTTTTTTAAGATATATTAACTGCATGTTGGGAAGTGGTGGACTTTTAAAAAAAAGTTCTATTTATACAGTCATTTTTATATATTCTTTGTGCTATCTACTGACGTGACTTGTCAAAATAATTATTTTATATTAAAAAATAATGTAGTTAATCACATTAGTGACTGCACATAGAATTTTTATTTAAAAAAATAATCTTAAAAAGACAATAATTTAACCCAAAAAAAAAAAAAAAAAGAAAAAAGAAAGAAGAGGCGCAAGCTTTCATTGGACGTGCCTTTATACAAATTATAAAAAGGTGGGTTATGAAGTTCACAAGAGTACTACTCCATATCTCATTTGCTTCCTCTATCTCCCTTTAATTAATTTCCTCTTTAATCCTTTGAGGCCGGTGACAATGGCAGATAATCAGGTAACTCTATTGGATTTCTGGGTCTGCATGTATGGAATGAGGTTCAAGATTGCGTTGGCTGAGAAGGAGATCAAGTATGAGCGTCTGGAGGAGGACTTGATCAGAAAAAAGAGCAATCTGCTTATCGAGATGAACCCAATTTACAAGAAAATCCCAGTTCTAATCCACAACGGGAAACCTATATGTGAATCACTCATCATTATTCAGTACACAGATGAGGTCTGGAATGACAGATCTCCACTGCTGCCCTCTGATCTTTATCAGAGAGCTCAAGCCAGGTGTTTGGCTAATTTGATCGATAACAAGGCATGCACGGCTTCATTTAGGCTTTAGTTTCTCTCACTGTTTGACTTCCTAATTGCATGCATTTCTGATATGATTGCGGTATATAAATATGTAATATATTAAATCTAAAAATAGAAGATAAATATATAGAGTAATGCTAATTGTACTGAAGAAAAATTTATAAAAAAAACTTCTGACCAATGTGTGAGTTATTGATATATTGAATATTATAAAATTTAAAATTCAAATTTTTTACTTTAAAAAAGTAATAAAACAATTCTTGTACGTTCTTTTATAAATAAAACTGTAAATATATATATATATATATATATAGAGCACTACTCAAATATATATTATCTAAGTAATTGAATATTGAATGTTTTTGAAAGATTTATCTAATTATCAAATAAAATGGAAAGCAATCGGCAGGGACGAATGTAGGTTGAAAAACGCTATGAAGGCTGGAACATCATCTGGTTGATCATGATAGATTTATTCGACTTGTCTTGACACTTTTATTTTCAACGGCAACTACTCAGAGAGTTTTTTCGGTTATAAACATCGTTAAAAGACAAGGCTTCAAAACAAAATGGATAATGACTTTTTTAGAGATTATTTAGTAGTCTATATTGAAAAGAAAATTATTAAAAAATTTAGTATAAATGTCATATTTGATTAATTATATTTAACGAGAGAGCGACGATCTCATTTAGATATTTTGATTAATTATATTGTACTTAGATAGAATATACATAAGCATTTTGTAAAAAATAGGTCATACTAATAAATAATAGGTTTTGTTAACGTGTTCATTTGGAACAACTACTCCTTTAATTGTTTAAAGAGTAATGTTACGTACAGTCATTTTTGTGCACTCTTTACGTACTTCACTGATATGATTGACTGGATTAAATTTTTTTTAATACACAACCAATCATATCACTGGAGTATACAAAGGACTCCACAAAAATGATTGCACATAGAATTTTCCTTGTTTTAAGTAGTGAATAGAGCATCCAACTATAGAAAAATGATAGGCTGATAGCCTCCTCACTCCTGTATAATTTTTCTAGAACTTTTTAATAAAATAATATTTTATATGTTTTATGGTAAAATTAGGCAGCCTAGAAACTGATGCTATACGTTGAAATTAAGGCGACATTTTAACATTAAAAAAAAAAAAAGAAAAAGCAGGCAAAACAACGTCGTAACAAAGCAATTAGTGGCACATTAACACTACGAAAGCAGTGACATCACTGAGATTGTCCTCCGCTTTAGAAAACAACACACTAGGGGAGGTTGTTGGTAGAGTCAAATTAATTAAGAAAGTACTTTTATAAAATAATAAAAATAATTTTATAATACGATAAATTACGTCAATTTTTAAAATTATTTTTATATAATTTCTGTGTTACTACCGACACTGCTTAATAAATTATTCAAGCTTTTCATTGGATGCATGCCATTACAAATTATAAATAGAAGGATTAAGTTCTTTAACGTGCTCCACATCTCTTTTGCTTCCTCTGTGTATCTCACTTTAATTTCTTCTCAATCTTTTGAGGTCTCTACAATGGCGGCTGATGATCAGGTGATTCTACTGGATTTCTGGGCCAGCATGTTTGGGATGAGAGTCAGGATCGATCGCCTTAGCTGAGAAGGAGATCAAGTATGAGTCTAGGGAGGAAGACCTGCTTGGAAACAAGAGCGATCTGCTTCTCAAGATGAACCCAGTTTACAAGAAGATTCCAGTTTTAATCCACAACGGGAAACCGGTTTGTGAATCTCTCATCATTGTTCAATATATAGATGAGGTTTGGAAGGATAGGTCTCCATTGATGCCCTCGTGTCCTTATGCAAGCTAGATTCCGGGCTGATTTGATTGATAAGAAGGTACGAATTCTAATTTCTTTTACGATTTGATTTGTTTTGACAAATTTATCTATTTTTAGTGCTTCAAACTCTGCACCTGTTTTGTAATATATGAAGAGTACTTATGACGTATACAATATTTGAGAGTGTAAAATTAATGCAGGTGTATCTGCCTTCACGGAGAATACGGACCACAAAAGGAGAAGAGCAGGAAGCAGCAAAGAAAGAGTTCTTTGAGATCTTCAAGATATTAGAGGAAGAGCTGGGAGACAAGCCTTATTTTCAAGGTGAAGCATTTGGGTTTGTCGACATTTCTCTCATTACTTTCTCCAGCTGGTTCCAAACCTTCGAGACGTTTGGTAACTTTAGCATGGAGGTAAAGTTCCCGAAGATAATTGCATGGACAAAGAGGTGCATGGAGAGGGAGAGTGTCGCTAAGAGTCTTCCTGATCCGAAGAAGATCTTGGAGTTTTTCCGTGGAGCGTAGGAGGGAGCTTGGCTTGGATTAGAGTAATGTTTGGGCAAGAGTACTGTCGAATTCGTGTTAGCAACTTAGCGTGCATACTTGCACATTTTTGTCTGATCATGGTCGTCATGTACTGTGTCGTCCGCGCGTTGAGTTTGTTGTATACTTAAAGTTTAGGTAAATAAATGTCTGTTGTGCGTTAGGCCAAGAGATACATGTAACGTAAATTATGATCTTTTAATAAAAACCCGGCCTCTTTTGTTCAGGTCAAGATCAGAGGCATGAATGGTGTTTATCTTCTTTTACTTTTTAACTTTTAGTGCACCTTATCCATCATGTATAGTACTCTAAAAAGGGACCAAACAAAATAGAGTAATGCTACATACAGTCATTTTTGCACACTCCCTGCGCACTCCACTGATATGATTGGCTGGATTAATTTTTTTTTAATACACAACCAATCATATCACTGGAGTGCACAAAGGAGTCCGCAAAAATGACTGCACATATAATTTTCCAACAAAATAAACAAATGTTTGATTACAACATTTCAAATTCCAAAAATGTGAGGTGACAAAAGTATAATAATAGACATGCATGAATACTTTTCACAACTTTTTCATAACTAAGTTTAATGGTTACTAAGTTTAATGGTTATATATGTATGTGCATATATTTTTGTTGCATGTATGTTTGTGGGTGTATCTATGTGTATGTAGTATAAGCCAATAAGATCCGAAACTTTGAGAAATGCATACCAAATCAACTACCATTGAAGGCAACTGAATCTAATCGTATTGTATTATTCAATAGGGGTGCTACCCTGACGAGAGGTCTCCTTGTTCCCATCTTAGCCCTGCATAGGGGGACCGTTTGGGGCTCTGAATCCTGACACTACCCCTTATGGGCAGGTGCCCTCATCTGCATGCCGAGGGGCAAATTGGCCCTCCAATCCCTATGTTCGTCATCCCATCTTATACCATATTACAAATTCGAAGATCAAGATATAGATCTTACATGATACAAAGCTTACAAAAAAGGAGAGGTGAGAGAGAATTTTTCTTTTTAATTGTTAGGGTTATATTTTGAAGCAACGTCGTTCCATTCGTTACAAATCTATTATGAGCTAAGCTACTTTGCCGCCTCCTATTGACCGATTCCTCTTACCAGTATGCCAAAATCACTCCCTCATTGTTTTTAATTTTTTTCTTCATATTTTTTTATCATTTAAAAATATTTTTAAAAAATATCAATATACTAATAATCACTTCCTTAAATATTAAATAAAAAAATTTTTCAAAAAATATAAAAGGTGTCAAAATTAGGTGTCAAAATAAGATGTCAAATAGCATTTCTCATCTATTATATAAATATATATATCTATATTCTGCCAACGACAACAATAAAGCAATTTCGTGCTACTAACTTACTAAGATTTATTTAGGAACTCCAAGATGACTTTTTGTATTTTTTTTTTAAATTTCTTAATGAAAACTTAGATAATGATGATTAGGTGATTGTATTTTTCTGAGAAATAAAATAAAATCTTTTTTTAATAAATATCACAGTCAAAGTGGCATCCAGTCAAGTAGGCTGGTAGCAAAGCCTAAAGTGATACATCTGACGGCAGCAATGACATCGTCCACATGTAAATAATGATCAATCAGATGTATTTGATGCAAAGACTTCGTCCTATCATCGTTTAAAATTAGGCAACCGGGGAATAGCCAGCCCTGTAGAGTTTTTAAGGAAAACTTCTTCAATCTTTTGAGGTCTCTACAGTAATAGTAAAGAGCTAATACAACAAAATCAAGTTTTTGCGGCATAATAAAGCGCCGTAAATGATATTTCCCGTCCAACAATTTTTGCCGCTAAAATGGTCGGTAGTAATCCGTCTAAAAAAGTTTACAATGGCAAAATTTGAATGGCATCACTAAAAACAGTTGCCGTTACTTCAGTTTCAGTTTCAGTCGCGGCAATAAAGTACTCAAAAGATATGGTAGGGAAAACGCAGGTAATGTCCAACATTTGGTACCGTAAATGCCCATAAATTGCTGCCAATGGAAATATCACTCCCGGGGCAATATTTTCGTCGCAAAAACTGCAATGCAGCTACAAATGATAAGTTTACGTCACGGTCTATTATGTCGCCAAACTGAAGAATTCGTCGGAAAAAATTGCAAAACTCGCGGCGAAATGTAAATTGGAGCCAAACAGACCTTGGTTGAACTATTAATAGCGATAATATTTTCGACACAAATACTTCAACGTTCACGCAAGTTCCTTTTACGACGCTCTATCTTGTCGCAAATGGCAATATAGTTGCAGCAAAAACTTCGCTGACATTTGCTACAAAATATGAAGAAAACTAATAAAATAATTGTTGAACTTTTTTGTAAGTAATTGAAATATATATTATCTAAATAATTGAATATTTATGGACCATTTGAATTCAGAGTATGTTTTATTTCATTTCATCTTATTTCATCATTATAAATTTTTTAAATTCTTACACAAAATATAATAAACAGTTAACTTTTTCATATCTTAAGTCAACTTTAGGATATGAATCTTAAAGTTGGTGGATTGGGCTTGGACCTAAATATTTTTACCCCTTCATATATAGTATGTGTATAATTTCTTATTTTATATATGTATCTTCATATGAAAAATATGCTAAGCACACGGACATTATGCACGGGTTGCATGCGACATTAGCATTGTAGAATTATATTAAAATTATGATAAAATTACTACAACATAAATCCTAGTAAAAACTCTCGTTGACAGGATTGCCTAAGCTCCTCATGGCTCATGTCGTGTGCCCGGCTAGTAATAATTAAAACGTAGGCACAGCCACCGCCGGGGCTCCGAATTCCGCTAGCTATTCTTGCTTTTTGTTTTTTTAATTTTTTTATTTACATGTATTTTTTTATCACTTTTAAATATTTTTTTTAAATTGATAACATTATTAAAAATACTTATTTAATCATTAAATAAAAATAAAAATAATAAAAAAATAAAAAATTTCAGTTGCAACCAACAAAAAGAATAACATTTTCCTTAATACGTAACTTTATATTAGGGTTGTACACTAATGGGTTCGGCGTCGGTTTCGGTGCCAAACCGAGACACCACTGACTTCTGCCATAACTTTATTAAACCAGTTGAAACTGAGGATTTGGGGAGAGAAAACCAATCATATTGGTCTCAATATGCATTGATGCAGTCATCGGTCTACCATTGGCATTTTCTGTAAAAGAGGAGGAACTAAGGAAGAATAAAGAAGATTTGTGCCGTCGTCTAACATGGAAGAAGAAGGAGGTTGTAGAGAGGAAGAATTGAAGAAGATGATGCGGGGAAGAAGAAGAGGGGGACCAGATCAGTCGGCAGTAGTTTCCCAGGAGTTCAAACTAGCGCTGAACCGCTGATGTCGATTTTCCTTCAATTCCTCTCACTCGCTGATTAGTTCTTTGCCGATTCCGTACTCCAGTCGTCGGTCTGATCAGTTCACAGCCAGTTTGGTCGGTTCCTATACACCCCTACTTTATATGCAGGACTAGAACAAGGGTAGCTGATTTGGGGGGCGAAATTATAAAATAATTTTTTGCGAGAGTAAAATTTAATTTAAGAGTTTGCTTTATATAAATAATTTGTAAATATTAAATTTCAAGGAAGTTTTTCAAATTTTAAGTAGCCTGTAGAGGGTTTAATGAGATCAGCTACTGATTTGATGTCAAGTTAGAAAACAGGTGGCTCTTCCAAATACAGTAAGCTAACCATTATTACTCTGGTTTTTAATATTTATTGGCCACCTTTTTTTTTTTCTTAACAATTGGTCTCATTTTTATTAAAGCAATGACTGATTGAAAAGTTTTTAAATTCTAAAAACATGATCATTAGTAAAAAAGATAAATCTTAAAAAAAAATTATTGTTGGAAATATATTATTTTTTAAGATATATTAACTGCATGTTAGGAAGCGGTGGATTTTTAAAAAATAGTTATATTTATATAGTCATTTTTGTGTATTTTTTATACATTCTACTAATATAATTGGTCAAAATAATTATTTTATATTAAAAAATAACGCAGTTAATCACATTAATGGTTGTACATATAATTTTTATTTAAAAAAAACTAATGTTAAAAAGACAATAATTTAACCAAAATAAAAAATAAAAGAAAACGGCGCAAGCTTTCATTGGACGTGCCTTTATACAAATTATAAATAGGAGGGTTTTGAAGCTCACAAGAGTACTACTCCACATCTCATTTGCTCTTTAATCCTTTGAGGCCGGTGACAATGGCAGATAATCAGGTAACTCGATTGGATTTCTGGGTCTGCATGTATGGAATGATGGTCAAGATTGCGTTGGCTGAGAAGGAGATCAAGTATGAGCGTATGGTGGAGGACTTGATCAGAAAAAAGAGCAATCTGCTTATCGAGATGAATCCAATTTACAAGAAAAATATCCCAGTTCTAATCCACAACGGGAAACCTATATGTGAATCACTCATCATTATTCAGTACAGAGATGAGGTCGATCTGGAATGACAGATCTCTATTGCTGCCATCTGATCTTTATCAGAGAGCTCAAGCCAGATGTTTGGCTAATTTGATCGATAACAAGGCATGCACGGCTTCATTCAGGCTTTAGTTTCTCTCACTGTTTGACCTCCCAATTGCATGCATTTCTTATATGATTGCGGTATATAAATATGTAATATATTAAATCTAAAAATAGGAGATAAATATATATAGTAATGCTAATTGTACTTAAGAAAAATTTATAAAAAAAACTTCTGATCAATGTGTGAGTTCTTGATATATTGAAAAAACTGTAAATATATATATATATAGCACTACTCAAATATATATTATCTAAGTAATTGAATATTGAATGTTTTTGAAAGATTTGTCTAATTGTCAAATAAAATGGAAAGCAATCAGCAGGGACGAATGTGGGCGGGGCCATGGGGCAAGGACCCCAAAAATCTTAAAAAAAAAAAAAAAGGATTACTAGAGAAGTTAAAAACTCGACAAAATTTGATACCCAAATTTGGTTCTCAATTGCATTGCTTCAAATTCGATAAATAAAATCATTTATTTTCAACTAAAAGATCAAATTTTAGGTGGATCAACATTATAAGCACAATGTATATATCTTATCATCCAGATATGCAAGACTTGTCCACAATTTCTTATTTATAGTGGCTATTGAAAACTGCTAGAAAAGGTCGGTATATCATCTTTGATAGATTAATTCGACTTGTCTTGACACTTTTATTTTCGGTTATAAACATCATTAAGACAAGGCTTCAAAACAAAATAGATAATGACTTTTTTAGAGATTATATATTTAGTAATCTATATTGAAAAGAAAATTATTGAAAAATTTAGTATGGATGTCATATTTGATTAATTATATTTAACGAGAGAGCGACGGTTTCATTTAGATATTTTGATTAATTCTATTAATGTACTTACATAAGTTATATATAAGCATTTTGTAAAAAAGTAGGTCATATTAATAAATAATAGGTTTTTTCACTCTTTTTTTTTTTTTTTTTAACAAGAATTCTAAATTTGTATGAAATTTATCTATTTAAAACTTTACAAATCATTTATCTAAATTAATTTGTTAGTTTTTGTTACTTTTGGTTATAAACAGCTTGATCATTTCAAACTTTTGTTAACGTGTTCATTTGGAACAATTACTCCTTTAATTGTTTAAAAAGTGAATGGAAGATCCAACAATAGAAAAATGATAGCCTCACTCTGTGTAATTTTTCTAGAACTTTCTAATAAAATAATATTTTATATGTTTTATGGTAAAATTAGGCAGCCTAGAAAGTGATGCTTTACGTTGAAATTAAGGCGACATTTTAACATAAAAAAATAAAAAGCAGGCAAAACAACGTCTTAACAAAGCAAATGGCACGTTAAAACTGGCTGCGGCAGTTTGTAGAAACTCAAAAGGGAATGTAATTGAAGTTTGGATTGAGGAGCATCCTATTACAACTTCAGTATCACTGAAGCTCTTGTAGTAAAAATGGCTTTTAAAATGATTGAATTCATCAACATTTCTCACATTTTCTTAGTTGAAGATTTTCAGTTGATAATTTCTTTTATCTCTAAAATAAAAGTGATTTGGTAAATATTTACAATTTCAAATGATATTGTAAATTCTTTAAAATTACATTCTGGATGATGCTTCAACAAGATAGATCGGTTTCAAAACGAGTTACGCACTCAATTATGGAATGGACAGCTACGAACTTTTTATTTAATAGCATTTTATTAGATTTTATTCTTTACAGTAATTTCCTTTTAGACAATGGAAAAGACCTCCAAATGATCTGTAATACTTTATATTTTATTAATATATGCATGCTTGAAAAAAAAAAAAAAACAAAGTGGCACAGTAACACTACGAAAGCAGTGACATCACTGAGATGATCCGGACCATCTGGAATTGCGCAGAAGGACGCAGGATTCTCCTACGCTTTAGAAAAGAACACACTAGGGTAGGTTGTTGGTAAAAAATTACAAATTATAAATAGAAGGATTAAGTTCTTTAGCGTGCTCCACATCTCTTCTGCCTCCTCTGTGTATCTCACTTTAATTTCTTCTCAATCTTTTGAGGTCTCTACAATGGCGGATGATGATCAGGTGATTCTGCTGGATTTCTGGGCCAGCGTGTTTGGGATGAGAGTCAGGATCGCCTTAGCTGAGAAGGAGATCAAGTATGAGTCTAGGGAGGAGGACTTGTTTGGAAAGAAGAGCGATCTGCTTCTCAAGATGAATCCAGTTTACAAGAAGATTCCAGTTTTAATCCACAACGGGAAACCGGTTTGTGAATCTCTCATCATTGTTCAATATATAGATGAGGTTTGGAAGGATAGGTCTCCATTGATGCCCTCGGATCCTTATGAGAGAGCTCAAGCTAGATTCTGGGCTGATTTTATTGATAAGAAGGCACGAATTCTAATTTCTTTTACGATTTGATTTGTTTGACAACTTTATCTATTTTTAGTGCTTTAAACTCTCCTTCACCTGTTTTGTAATATATGAAGAGTACTTATGACGCATACAATATTTGAAAGTGTAAAATTAATGCAGATGTATCTGCCTTCACGGAGAATACGGACCACAAAAGGAGAAGAGCAGGAAGCAGCAAAGAAAGAGTTATTTGAGATCTTCAAGATATTAGAGGAAGAGCTGGGAGACAAGCCTTATTTTCAAGGTGAAGCATTTGGGTTTGTCGACATTTCTCTCATTACTTTCTCCAGCTGGTTCCATACCTTCGAGACGTTTGGTAACTTTAGCCTGGAGGTAGAGTTCCCGAAGATAATTGCATGGACAAAGAGGTGCATGGAGAGGGAGAGTGTCGCTAAGAGTCTTCCTGATCCGAAGAAGATTTGGACTTTTTCCGTGGAGCGTAGGAGGGAGCTTGGCTTGGATTAGAGTAATGTTTGGGCAAGAGTACTATTGAATTCGTGTTAGCAACTTAGCGTGCATACTTGCACATTTTCGGCTGATCATGGTCGTCATGTACTGTGTCGTCCGCGCGTTGAGTTTGTTGTATACTTAAAGTTTAGGTAAATAAATGTCTGTTGTGTGTTAGGCCAAGAGATACTGCATGTAACGTAAATTATGATCTTTTAATAAAAATCATCTTTTGTTCAGGTCAAGAGAGGCGTGAATGGTGTTTATCTTTTTTACTTTTGAACTTTTCGTGCACTTTATCCATGATGTATAGTACACTAAAAAGGGACCAAACAAAATAAACAAATGTTTGATCACAAGCATTTCAGATTCCAAAAATGTGAGGGGACAAAAGTAATAGACATGCACGAATACTTTTCACAACTTTTTCATAACTAAGTTTAATGGTTATATATGTATGTGTATATATTTTTGTTGCATATATGTTTGTGGGTGTATCTATGTGTATGTATGTATAAGCCAATCAAATCCGAATCTTTGAGAGATGCATACCAAATCAACTACCATTTAAGGCATTTGAATCTAATCGTATCCTATTATTCAATAGGGGTGCTACCTGAGAGGTCTTCTTATTCTTATCTTAACCCTACATAGAGGGACAGTTTGGGGCTTCGAACCCTGACACTATCCCTTATGGGCACTTGCCCTCGTCTAGATGGTGAGGGGCGGATTGGCCCTCCAATTCCTATGTCCGTCATCTCATCTTATACTATATTACAAATTTGAGGATCAAGATATAGATCTTACATAATACAAATCTTACAAAAAAAGAGAGGTGAGAGAGAATTTTTCTTTTAATAGTTAGGGTTATATTTTAAAACAACGTCGTTTCATTCATTACAAATCTATTATGGGCCAAGTTACTTTGCCGCCTCCCATTGACCGATTGGTCTTATTGCTATGCCAAAATCATTCCCTCATTATTTTTAATTTTTTAATTTATATTTTTTTATCATTTTAAAATATTTAAAAAAAATATTAAAAAAATATCAATACAATAATATTAATCACTTTCTTGATATTATTAAGTAAAAAAAAAATTAAAAAAATACAAGAGATGTCAAAATAAGATGAATAAGATGTCAAATAGCATTTCTCATCTATTATATATATATATATATGTATATATATATATATTCTGCCACCCACTCCTGTTACTCAACGATAAAAATAAAGCAATTTCATGCTACTAAGATTTATTTAGGAACTCCAAGATGACTTTTTGTGATCGCGTATAAAAAATTTGTTGCATGAAGGTGACTTCTAATTTGAAAAAAAAAAAAAAAAAAAAAGCATACTACTCGCCCCACTAGCAATAGACCCTTTTTTTTATTACATTATTTATAAAATAGGTTATAGGTGTTCAATTTGTCAGCAATTCACCAAGATGACTTTTAAATGTGATGGGGTCAGACTTATTATTTCTTAATTATATAAGTATGTTTATAATATATAAATAAAAATATTATTATTTAAAAACTGAAAAGAGAAGATTGGGGATCAGGTGATTGTATTTTTCTGAGAAATAAAATAAAATCTTTTTTTAATAAATATCACAGTCAAAGTGGCATCCAGTCAAAGTAGGCTGGTAGCAAAGCCTCAAGTGATACATCTGACGGCAGCAATGACATCGTCCACATGTAAATAATGATCAATCAGACGTATTTGATGTAAAGACTTCGTCCTATCATCGTTTAAATGAGGCAACCGGGGAATAGCCAGCCCTGTAGAGTTTTTAAGGAAAACTTCTTCAATCTTTTGAGGTCTCTACAGTACTAGTAAAGAGCTAATACGACAAAATCAAGTTTTTGCGACAAAATAAAGCGCCGCAAATGATATTTCACGCCCAACATATTTTGCCGCTAAAATGGTCGGTAATATCCGTCTAAAAAAGTTTACATTGGCAAAATTGAACTACATCACTAAATACAGTAGCGGTTGCTTCAGTTTCAGTTTCAGTACAGTCGCGGCAATAAAGTACTCAAAAGATATGGTATGGTAGGGAAAACGCAGGTAATGTCCAATAAATGCTCATAAATCGTAGCCAATGGAATATCACTCCCGGGGCAATATTTTCATCGCAAAAACTGCAATGGAGCCACAAATGATAAGTTTACATGACGATCTATTATGTCGCCAAAGTGAAGAATTTGTCAGAAAAAATTGCAAAACTTGCGGCGAAATGTAAATTGGAGGCAAATAGACTTTGGTTGAACTATTAATAGCGGTAACATTTTCGACACAAATACTTCAACGTTCACGCAAGTTCCTTCTACGACACTCTATCTTGTCGCAAATGGCAATATAGTTGCAGCAAAAACTTCGCTGATTTGCGACAAAATTATGAAAAAACTAATAAAATAATTGTTGAACTTTTTTTGTAAGTAATTGAAATATATATTATCTAAATAATTGAATATTTACGAATCATTTGAATTCAGAGTATGTTTCATTTCATTTCATCCCATCTTATCTCATCATTATAAATTTTTTAAATTCTTACAAAAATATAATAAATAGAACTTTTTCAAATCTTAATTTAATTTTTTTAAATCTAAAAATATTAATAATATTTTATTTAATTTTGATCTAAAATCATCTTATTATCTAAATGATACCATATTTTTTAAAGATTTATCTAATTAGCAAATAAAATACAAAGCCATCGGCAGGGATCAATGTGGGCGGGGCCATGGGGCGAAGGACCCCAAAAACCTTAAAATAAAATAATAATAATAATAATAGGATTACTAGAGAAGTTAAAAACTCCATAAAATCTAGTCCCCAAATTTGACTCTCAGTTGCATTGCCTCAAATTCGATAAATAAAATCATGTATTTTCAACTAAAAAATCAAATTTTAGCTAGAAAATTATAAGCACGATGTGCCTTATCATCCATATCTGCAAGATTTTTCCACAATTTCTTATTTATATCGGGCATTGAAAACTGCTACAAAGGTTAAGGTATATTATCTGATTGATAGATTAATTCGACTTGTCTTGATACTTTTATTTTCAACAGTAATTACTGCATGGGTTTTTTCGACTATTGAACAAATATTGTTGTAAAACAAAATAGATGTTGATTTTCTTAGAAATTATTTAGTAGTTTATATTAAAAAGAATTACTGAAAGATTCAATATGAATGCCATATTTGATTAATTATATAGAAAGGGAGAGCGGCGATGTTATTTAGATATTCTACTTTTCTTTTATGTATTCAAACCTGTACTTAGACAAAATATTTATATATATAGAGTTATGTTTTACACAAATTTTTACATTTGCATTAGCCCCCTAAATTAGATTTCTAGCTTGGGCGATCGAGAATTTTATTCTAATAAAATTAGTCCTAATTGCTGGCATTATAAGATAAATGCTTATTAGTGGTTAAATATTTGTTACGAAAACATCATTTGCTACAATAATAAGATAAGTATTAATTATTGTTGTGAGTATTCTAAATAAATTAATAAATAATGTTAGATATAAATTTTAAAGAGAGGCACTTCGAGCCGGTGGCACCTATAACTTGTGTTTATCGGAAACCAATTGTGAGCTGACACGTAACAGGCACATAAAAAATTAGTACTGGCCACATAATAGGGGATCAACTCTTGATCATCGAATTGAAGCCCCCTTCCGAACGAGCCGAACCCTACTCTCTCTCCTGCTCGAATTCGCTCTTCATTTCTCTCCTTCGCCGAACTCTGCTCTCTCTCCTTTGCAGTCTCCTCCTCCCTCTCTTGCAAGCCGAAACCCAACCACTAAAGATTTTCTCATTAGTTATAGGCTTTCCTTAGCATTTCATTTATCTTTTTCCTGGTCTAGGTAGAGATTGAACGGAAGACTTTTTTTTTTTTTTCCTTTTGATGTTTTTTTTTAATATAATCTAAATTTTTGTCCTTTTTTTCTTTGAATTTGTTTTATTGAATAATTTTGTTGATTATTGATGTGGGTTTGTGAGGAATTTGTTATCTTATTGATAAATCTAGGGCTTTGATGGAATGGAGATAGACTGGGGATTGATTCATTTGCTTGAAGATGTTTGTAATTGAATTGTTTCTATTGGGAATGGCAAAATATACAAACTTACCAGCAGCAAAAACCATCACCAGGGAGATTAGCTGAGAAATGGGAGATTCTCTTCTCACGACCCTTTCAATGGAGAATCACCACCTGTCTACGCTCTTGTCCATGGATTCTAGCGCCTCCTCACACGACAATTTGGATTTGGAGATGAATCGGCAAATCATTCTTCACCGTCTGCCGGATATCAATTTACCCTTGTCGGCAGAGCGCAATCCACCTCCACCTCCTCAGCCATGGAATCTAGACCCCTGTGATATTTTAAATGTTGGGCTTGGTCCACAAGTTTATGAGACGGAGAGTTTTCTTACCATACCTACAGTTGGAAGGAAATGCGCCAAGCAGATTGATACTATCTAGGTGCCTGGTTTTTTTTTAGCTTTTACTTTAAACTCGCGATGAATGAGAAATCAAAGGCAAAGATTATCAGGGACAGCAATGGAGTGTCAGGGTTTGACAAATCCGATCTCAATCTTGATGTTTTCATGGTTCAGCATGACCTGGAGAATATGTACATGTGGGTTTTCAAGGAGAGGCCAAAGAATGCATTTGGGGTCGCCGAAACTCGAAAGCAAGCCGAAACCCGACCGATTGGGGGTCGCTGGAATACTTGAAAGAGAGAGACCGAGTTGCGAATGAGAGATACTGAGATAGGGTATGGGTGAGAGAAGAGCTGAAACCAATTGGGGCAAAACAGAATGATCCCTTGTAGCGCGGCTTCATTCCTTCAAGTTCCATTGCCTACGTGTCAGCTCACCATTAGTTTTCGATAACTACACATTATAGGAGACACCGGTTTAAAGATTTTCTCAAATTTAAATAGACAAATTACATATAAACATTTAACAAAAAAGTAGGTCCCACTAATAAAGGATGTAGTTTTTGATATTTTTTTTTACGTGAAATCTACCTTTTTACAAAAATTCTAAATTTGTATGAAGTTTATCTATTTGGGGCTCTAGAAATCATCTCTCTTATAAATTAATTTGTGTTATAAAACTATCGAAATGAGAGAGAGAGAGAGAGATAGAACTCAAGAGAAGTTATGAAACTTATGAATTTCTTAAAGAATTCAACGATATATATAGGCGTACAAAAGGAACTATGCAAGTTACTATGCAGTACTATACTGGCACTGTGCATATTTACTATGCAGTACTATGCTGGTACTATGCACTGTGCGATGTCGGCCATTTACTATGCCGGTTACTATGCAGTACTATGCTGGCACTATGCGCACTGTGCGATGTCGGCCATTTACTATGCCAGTTACTATGCAGTACTATGCTGGCACTATGCACACTGTGCGATGTCGGCCATTTACTATGCCAGTTACTATGCAGTACTATGCTAGCACTATGCACTGTGCATTTGACGGCTAGCTCAAGGTGGTCATACAATTTTACAATGTTATTTTACAACACTCCCCCTTTGGATGACCACATATAATGAATATGCCTCGTTAAAACCTTGCCAAGGAAAAACCCTGTGGGAAAAAACCAATGGCGAAGGAAAAAGAGTACAATATTCATGTGTACCATAAAATGCTTTAAGATTGCCTCATTAAAACCTTGCGAAGGAAAACCCAGTGGGATAAAACCTTAGCGAAGGAAAAAGAGTACAATCAGCATAAGTCTTCAAGACGTTACTCTCCCTGAAAAGTGCATGATAAAAGGTCTTCAAGTCTCCGCATTCCAATGTTCTGCACAATCTTCTTAAATGTTGCAGTTGGTAATGCTTTTGTGAATAAATCTGCCAGATTATCACTTGATCGTATCTGCTTGACTTTAATTTCACCTTTTTCTTGAAGTTCATGAGTATAAAAGAATTTAGGTGAAATATGTTTGGTTCTATCACCTTTGATATATCCTCCTCTAATTTGAGCAATACAAGCAGCATTATCTTCGTATAAAGTTGTTGGACTATCATTAATCACTGGAAGACCACACTTTTCTTGAATATGTTGGATCGTTGATCTTAGCCAAATGCATTCTCGACTTGTTTCATGAATTGCAATGATCTCTGAGTGATTTGAAGATGTAGCAGATAGTATTTGTTTGACAGATCTCCATGATATAGCAGAATTTCCATAAGTAAATACATATCCAGTCTGAGATCTACCTCTGTGTGGATCTGAAAGATAACCTGCATCTGCATATCCAACTAATTGTGGACTTGAACCATATTGATAAAATAATCCCATATCAACCGTACCTCGAAGGTATCGAAGGATATGTTTAATGCCATTCCAATGTCTTCGAGTTGGTGCGGAACTATATCTTGCAAGTAAATTAACTGAAAATGCAATATCAGGCCGAGTGCAATTTGCAAGATACATCAGGGCTCCAATTGCACTGAGATAAGGTATTTCAGAACCAAGAATTTCTTCATTGTCTTCACAAGGACGAAATGGATCCTTCTGCACATCAAGTGATCGAACAACCATTGGAGTACTCAGGGGATGAGCTTTGTCCATGTAAAAGTGTTTCAAGACTTTCTCTGTATAATTTGATTGATGAATGAGAATTCCATTTGGCAAATGCTCGAGCTGCAGGCCGAGACAAAATTTCGTTTTGCCAAGATCTTTCATTTCAAATTCATTCTTTAAATATGTAACAGTTCTTCTGATCTCTTCAGGAGTTCCAACAAGATTTAGATCATCAACATAAACCGCAATAATAACAAATCCGGAGTCTGATTTCTTAATAAAAACACATGGGCATATTGGATTATTCTCAAATCCTTCTTTCAATAGATATTCGCTAAGGCGTTTATACCACATGCGTCCGGATTGTTTTAACCCATATAAAGATCTTTGAAGCTTAATAGAATACATACTTCTGGATGTACTCAGATTAGAAGCTTCAGGCATTTTATATCCTTCAGGGATTTTCATATATATGTCATGATCTAATGATCCATATAAATATGCGGTGACCACATTCATCAACTGCATATCCAATCTTTTTATAACTGCCAAACTAATCAAATATCTGAATGTGATTGCATCCATAACAGGAGAGTATGTTTCCTCATAATCAATCCCCGATTTCTGCAGGAAACCTTGTGCAACAAGTCGTGCTTTATATCGCACAATTTCATTACTTTCATTACGTTTACGTATAAATACCCATTTATATCCAACGGGTATTACACCCTTTGGTGTTTGTATAATTGGTCCAAAGACCTCTCGCTTTGCTAGCGAGTTTAATTCAGCTTCAATAGCTGATTTCCATTTTGGCCAGTCATCTCTACGTCGACATTCTTCGACAGTTCTTGGCTCAATTTCTTCATTACTTCTGGTAATGTCAAGAGCCATTTTATATGAGAATATGTTGTCGACAACAGTTTTATTTCTATTCAAAATTTCTCCTGTATTCATGAAATGTATCGAGATCTCGTTATTTTCAGGTATCTGTCCCTCTTCAAGGGAAGACATTTCATGAAATACCTCTTCAGGAGGTTCTTTCTCAGGAGATTTACTCTCTTCATGAGCATCAATTACTCTTATGGCCTGTGTTGGTATGGACTCTTCAGGAGTACCAAATTCATTTTGTATTTTCCTCTTCCGAGGAATTTTGTCCTTAGCACCAATAGGCCGTCCACGCTTCAGGCGTATCTTAGACTCGCCTATTGCTATTTTGGCAACTTGTCCTTCAGGGACTGCAATCCTTGCTGGAACATTAACAGCAGGAATATATGATTTTACCACACCTTTAGTGTCAGTAAATGCATCCGGTAATTGGTTTGCAACACTTTGCAAATGAATAATCTTTTGAACCTCTAGATTACATTCTTTTGTACGAGGATCAAATTGGGAAAGAGCTTTATTTTTCCAAGTAATTTCTTGTCGTGCTTCAGGCACCGACTTCTCATTACACAATGTTTGTCGTGCTTCAGGCACCGACTTCTCATTACCCATTGTTGGAAAAATGGATTCGTCAAAATGACAATCCTCAAAACGTGCCTTAAACATATCCCCTGTAAGAGGCTCAAGGTATCTGATAATAGATGGAGAATCAAACCCAACATATATCCCAAGTCTACGTTGAGGGCCCATCTTTGTACGTTGTGGAGGTGCAATTGGAACATATACAGTACATCCAAAAGTACGAAGATGAGAAATATTTGGTTGCTAACCAAATGCAAGCTGTAATGGTGAATATTTGTGATATGCTGATGGTCTAACTCGAATTAATGATGCTGCATGAATTATAGCATGTTCCCAAGCAGAAATAGGAAGATTTGATTTCATGAGTAAAGGTCTAGCGATTAGCTGAAGCCTTTTAATCAATGATTCAGCTAAACCATTTTGAGTATGTGTGTGGGCAACTGGATGTTCAACATCTATTCCTATTGACATGCAATAATTATCAAAAGCTTGAGATGTAAATTCTCCTGCATTATCCAATCGAATAGTTTTAATTGGATAGTCAGGGAATTGTGCTCGTAGCTTAATTATTTGTGTAAGAAGTTTAGCAAATGCAGCATTTCTAGTGGAAAGTAAACAAACATGTGACCATCGACTTGATGCATCAATTAAAACCATAAAATATCTGAACGGTCCACTTGATGGTTGAATAGGCCCACATATATCTCCATGAATCCTTTATAAAAACGATGGAGATTCAAAACCAACCTTTGAGATAGATGGTTTGATAATCAATTTACCTTGAGAACATGCAGAGCATGGATATTCATTGGGTAAGATAATCTTCTGATTCTTTAGGGGATGCCCATACGAATTATCAATTATTCGTCTCATCATTATTGATCCCGGATGTCCAAGGCGATCATGCCAAGTCATAAATATTTTGGGATCAATGCACTTCTGGTGCATTACAACATGTGATTCAATTGTTCTCATTTTTGTATAATACAATCCAGATGAGAGGGCAGACAGTTTTTCTAATACGAGCTTCTGGCTCGAAATTATTTTAGTAATGAGAAGATGCTCTTTATCGTCTTCGTTAATGGTTTCAATATGACAACCATTACGACGTATATCTTTAAAACTTAATAAATTTCTTCTGGATTGTGAAGAAAATAGAGCATCATCAATGCAAAATTTGGTGCCATTGGGCAACACAATATAAGCTCTTCCGGAGCCTTCAATTAGATTCGATGAACCGGAGATGGTATGAACATAGGCTTTACTCAATGTTAGATTTTGAAAATATTTTTTATCCTTAAGAATTGTGTGAGTTGTAGCACTGTCAGCCAGACATACATCTTTATTATTCATCTCGGAGATAGAAAGTTCATCAATAAGACTCATGATTCTACAAAATATATAAAACTTTCATTACTAAAAAAAAAAATTACAGAATAAAAATATTTTACAATAATATAAAGGAAATACATTAATTAAAAAGGAACACTTCCATGATCAACTCTACCACTAGAATCCTCAAAGAAATCAGAAACATCAAGACTTGTAATATCTTCTCCATCTATAGAATTTAAAGCATATGATGGTTCAGCAAAATTTGTTTCAAATTTCTTTGTTTTTTCTTTTATGGAAGATTGGTATAAGTCAACCAAGTGTTTAGCTGTACGACAGGTACGAGACCAATGTCCAGTCATACCACATCTATGGCATTCATCTTCATATTTCTTTACAAATTTATTTTGAGGACCTTTGCCCTTTTCTGAGTTGAACCACTTCTGGTGGTACGGTGTATATCTATTATTTTCCCTTTTAGTGTGGTCACTTCTAAGACCTCCACTTCTATAGTTTTTCTTACCACGTCCACGCCCTCTTTTTCTTTGAAAAGATGCACCATTCGCTTCTGGGAATGATGTAAATCTAGTACCATTCACTTCAGGGAATGATATAGAACCAGTAGGACGTGACTGGTGATTTCTTAATAAAAGCTCATTATTTTGCTCAGCTAATAGAAGACAAGATATAAGTTCAGAATATTTCTTGAACTTTCGCTCTCGATACTGCTGCTGCAGGAGCACATTCGAGGCATGAAAAGTAGTATATGTCTTCTCTAACAAGTCATCATCAGTGACTTTTTCACCACATAATTTCAATAGCGAGCTAATTTTAAAGAGTGCAGAGTTATACTCACTAACACTCTTGAAGTCTTGCAACCTCAGGTGCATCCAATCATGACGAGCTTTTGGGAGGATTACAGTTTTCTGGTGTTCATATCTCTCCCTTAAATCATTCCACAAAATAAGTGGATTTTTCACCGTTAGATACTCAGTTTTTAATTCTTCATGAAGATGGTGCCGAAGGAAAATCATTGCCTTAGCACGGTCTTGCAGGGACCCTTGATTTCCTTCTTTAATTGTATCTCCCAGGTTCATTGCATCCAGATGGATCTCAGCATCAAGGATCCAAGATAAATAATTTTTTCCAGAAATGTCAAGAGCAACGAATTCCAATTTGGTAAGATTTGACATTTTCTACATATATAAATCAAGAACATAAGTATGTTTAATATTTCATATTCATTTTGAAAACTATAAAAAAATATATTGAAAGACTTACTTGAAGTAGAGGACTATTAGCTTCAAGATCGTCAGAACTCTCGTGCTGATAACGTGTTATAAAACTATCGAAAGGAGAGAGAGAGAGAGAGAGAGAGAGAGAGAGAGAGAGATAGAACTCAAGAGAAGTTATGAAACTTATGAATTTCTTAAAGAATTCAACGATATATATAGGCGTACAAAAGGAACTATGCAAGTTACTATGTAGTACTATATTGGCATTGTGCATATTTACTATGCAGTACTATGCTAGTACTATGCACTGTGCGATGTCGGCCATTTACTATGCCGGTTACTATGCAGTACTATGCTGGCACTATGCGCACTGTGCGATGTCGGCCATTTACTATGCCAGTTACTATGCAGTACTATGCTGGCACTATGCACTGTGCATTTGACAGCTAGCTCAAGGTGGTCATACAATTTTACAATATTATTTTACAACAATTTGTTATTTTTTGTGACTATTGGTTAACGCGTTGATTTTAAACTTTTGTTAACGTGTTCATTTTGAACGATTACTCCTTTAATAATTTAAATAGTGAATAGAACATCCAACTATATGAAAATGATAGCCTTATTACTTCCGTCTAATTTTTCTAGAACTCTCTAATAAAATAATATTTTATATGTTTTATGGTAAAATTAGGCAGCCTAGAAAGTGATACTCATTTGTTATTCGTTGAAATTAAGGCGACATTTTAACATAATAAATGAAAAACAGGCAAAACAACGTCGTAAACAAGGCAAGTGGCACATTTACACTACGAAAGCAGTGACATCACTGACATGATCCGGACCATTTGGAATTGCGCGAGTAAGCACGCTAACACGAATTCAGCGGTACTCTTGGGAAACATTACTCTAATCCAAGCCAAGCCCCTTCCTACGCTCCATGACAACCTCCCACATCTTCTTTGGATCAGGAAGAGTCTTAGCGACACTCTCCCTTTGCATGCACCTCTTTGTCCATGCAGAAGTTGCCAAACGTCTCAAAAGTATGGAAATAACAGGTGTAAGTACTGAGCAAAATGTCAACAAACCCAAATGCTTCACCCTGAAAATAAGGCTTGTCTCCCCAGCTCTCCCTCTAATATCTCGAAGACCTCAAAGAATTCTTTCTTTGCTGCTTCCTGCTCTTCTCCTTTCGTTGTCGCTAATCTTACTGAAGGCAGATACACCTGCATTAATTTTACACTCAAATATTGTATACATCAAAAGTACTCTTCATGTATTACAAAACAGGCGGAGGAGAGTTTAAAGCGCTAAAAATAAATAAATTTGTCAAACAAATCAAATCGTAAAAGAAATTAGAATTCGTACCTTCTTATCAATAAAATCAACCCAGAATCTAGCTTGAGCTCTCTCATAAGGATCAGAGGGCATAAATGGAGACCTATCCTTCCAAACCTCATCTATATATTGAACAATGATGAGAGATTCACAAACCGTTTTCCCGTTGTGGATTAAAACTGGAATCTTCTTGTTAACTGGGTTCATCTTGAGAAGCAGATCGCTCTTGTTCTTCAAGTCCTCGTTCCTGTACTCATATTTGATCTCCTTCTCAGCTAAGGCGATCCTGACTCTCATCCCAAACATGCTGACCCAGAAATCCAGCAAAATCACCTGAGCATCATCCGCCATTGTAGAGACCTCAAAAGATTGAAGAAGTAATTAAGGTGAGATATACAGAAGTAGAAAAAGAGATGTGGAGCGCGTTAAAGAACTTAATCCTTCTATTTATAATTTGTTATGGCGGTATGCGTGGAATGAAAAGCTTGACTAATTTCTCGAGGAGTGTTTGCAGCAATAAAAGATCTTTTAGATATCTTTGACTAGGCCGGTTTGTACGGTAAAAATATTTTATTTCATCCTATTATTATAATTTTTTAAAATTTTTATATAAAATATAATAAATAATTTAATTTTTTCAAAAAGTAATATTATATATTATTCTACTTTCAATTTTTATCTAAAATTATATTATCTCATCTCATTATCCAAACAGCATCTTAATCAAGAATAAAATTTTTTATAAATCTATCATATATATATATATATATCTTATAATAAAAATAATTTTATAATTAATGAGCTTTGTCGATTTCTAAAATTAATTTTATTTTTTTAATTTATTCAACTCTAAGTCTCTATCAACTACTATCCTTAGGAAAAAAAAAAAAAAATTACTATCCTTGTGTGTTGTTTTTTATATCTCTTTTATTTTTATAAATAAGGTAAGATGAGTTAAAATAAAAATAAAAATTTAAATAAATTATTATTAAAAAATATTTTTTTAATATTATTCTTATTTTAAAATTTGAAAATTTTTATTATTTATTTTATTTTATATAAAAATTTAAAAAATTATAATAATAAGATAAAATAAAATATGATAAAAGCTGACACGAGAATAATTGTAAAAACATACTGGCCTAAAGCGTAATAGTTTCGCCTATATCCTTCTGCGTAATTCCAAATGGTCCGGATCATGTTAGAGCACAGCATTGGTTTGTTTCTTTATATGGATCTTCAAAATCATAATTTTAAAAATTGGTTTGGTATATAAAGAAAAATCTTTATATTGAATTATGTATTTTTGAACTAAATAATAATAAAATATTTTTTTAATTATTATTTTTATATATTTTACAATTAACACAATGTGTTCAAAAATACAAATTCCATATATCTAAATATTACCAATTTTATATATCAAAATGACTACTTTTATGAATAAATATTAATATATATTAAAAAAATATTTTGTATCATCAACTTAATATAAACTTAATATATCAAAATCATATTAATACAAATTTCACGAAATTGATTTTAATGGATAGGAGAGAGAAAAAATAGTAAAATAATATTTGAAGAGTGAATTGTGGTTCTTCAAACTTGAATAAACACTATTCATAATTTTTCAAAATTTTAAAAATACATAATTTAATATAGACTAATTTAAAAAAATATTATTTAAATATAAAAATGAATATAAAAATACATAAATCATTACCAATGTTCTCAGCGATATCACTGCTTTCGTAGTGTAAATGTTACACTTGCTTTAATTTGTTAGGACGTTGTTTTGCCTGATTTTTATTGTTTATGTCGAGGACAATGATACATCATCAATTATATTATAATTAAATTATTATTATTATATATTAAAATATTAATATTTTATTTCAAATCAAAATTTCTGTATTTATAACAATTTAAAATAAATAAAATAATAATTTTTTATACTATAATATAAACCACTTATAATATAGTTCTTCTTATATTATTTTCTTTATAATTGAAATGTCGCCTTGATTTCAACGAATATTAATTTTTAAATACGAGTATCACTTTCTAGGCCGCCTACTTTGACCATAAAACATAGAAAAGTTTTATTCATTAATTTTACATATTATATAGTTTTATTTTTATTTTTTTCTCATATTAAATATATAGTATATGAATAATAAATAAATAAATTAAATTAATTTTAAAAAAATTAAAATTTAAAAAAAATATATAATTTATAATATAACAACACTCATTCTAAATATCAGATTCAAAGCGGCATCAAGTTGGCAAGTAACAAAGACAAAGTGATAGATCCGACGGCAGAAATAAAAAAATATATATATAATATATATACATATAGAGAGAGAGATGATAAGTAACAAAAACACATTATCAAACTTTCAAAAAAAAAAAAGAAAACACATTATCAAATATCAGGTTCAAAGTGGCATCCAGTAAAGTGGGGTAGTAGCAAAGAGTAAAGTGATAGATCTGACGGCAGCAATGACATCGTCCACGTTTAATTGAATAAAGTGGGATAATGATAGGACTATCCATTTACTACTCATTTTCATTTTGTATTTATTTTTTTAGTTTTTTATTTTATTTAATAATTAAAAAAAGTAATTATTAATAAAATTATATTTTTTTAATGATTAAGAAAGTTAAAAAAATATTTAAAAGAAAAAAAACTCCAAATACATTATAAATAGTAAATTGACAGTATTAGAGCATTCATATTAGATTTCTCGTAAAAAATTTTATAATTTAGTTAAAAATGACATTTTTTAAAATTTTTTTTCTAAATTTTACTCATCTTTCAAAAACTTTCTACATCCCATTCCATATACTTTTTTTATTCTTTTAAAATAATATTTCTCAATTATTTATTTATTACTTTTTTCTCACTTCTATTTACAAACTTAACAACTGAATATTTTTCTTATGTTTTGAACTATTACTCTAGTAAATATTTTAAACAAAAATTTAAATTTATTTTTTGTGGGTATGATAATATTTTTAAAATTATTTTTTTTATACTTTCATAATTATTTAAATTATTTTTAAAATTATTATTTAAAACTATAACAAATATGAGTATGATAAAAAGTATAGATGATTAGAATAAAATATTGATAAAAAATAATTTGAAGATAAACAGTAGTTTCTACTATACATCCCCTAAATACTTTTTCTAAAATAGAGATTCGGCCATACAGATAATTTTGATGAACTTCTTAAATTTTTTCTCAAATTAAAGAAAAAAGTACCTATGTCGTACCGTTGGGAATGCTCTTAGTAACCCTATCATGAGAAATAGCGAGCCATCTAGACTTTTTAAAGAAGCTGAAAAGAGAATCTAATAAAAAGGGATTTAAAATAATTCTCCATTTGATATAAAATATAATAAATAATTTAATTTTTTTAAATTTTAAAATAATAATAATATTAAAAAATAATATTTTAATAATATTTTATTCAACTTTTAACTTTCATCTTAATTCACTATCCAAATAACACCTAATTCTATTGATACGAGGTTAAATTTATTCTATAATTAAATTAATTTTATAAATTAACATTGGTTAAAGACTCAATTATGGATTCAAAAGTCATAAGATTGTTGAATATTAATTTAATTAAACCTTTAATTCTTAAAATCATAACATTCTATCATACTTACAAATCTAACGTTCACAGTAGCTCATTCTATCAGCACTGATCCGTTGGTAGCCATTTTTCTTTTGACAACTTCACTCATCTATCAGTATTCAATGACTTAACACTATACACATATATAATACAAAAGCATTTTAATCTAGCGTATAGGTCGCTCCCTCCATAACTTGAACCCATAATAAGGTTCGTACTCTGATACCAATTATTAAATACCCAATTAGGGGTGGGCTCTGACTCCGTTGGAATGATCAATTCCAACCTTCGACTTCGACTTCGATTCCGAATGGAGGTCGGAACTTCGATCGGAGTATGGTTGGGCTTCGGCCTACCTCCGAAGGCCCATGCGCAATCCAAGGCCCAACCACCTAATTGACTTCCAATTTCAAAAATATGATGTAAAAATAATAATAAAAAAACTTAAATACAAATAACATTGATTAAATTCCATACAGTCATACATTACAAAATCAAAAAGTAGTAAATTAGTAACTGAACATTGACAAAGTCTTGATTCTTGAACATCGAGAAAGGAACAACGTCTTGATTCTTGAAGTTGAAGCCAGTAGCCATTACCATTCGACATTCGTTCTCATAAGTTTTTATCTGCAAAATAATATATATGAAAATATTTTTTAAAAATATAGTATGAATTATGAAATGGTCAATAATTTTTTAAATGATTTAAAAATACTAATATAGTACCTGAATAGCATCACTACAACACATGAACACAACTCCTCATCCATGTAACTTGTAACTCATCCGCAATTATCACTCATCTGCAACTATGCTAGGGTTCACAAGTAGGTCTACAAAATCATAAAAATTAGAAGTTGAATAATTAAAACATTACAAATATTTAAATTATAATTTAAAAGTATATAAACTATAAAGTTACCTGATTCAAGCCTATATCTCTCGGAATCAATGATATCTACTCCAATAGACATTTCACACAGCCAGTTTTGTGTGCAAATGAGGGCCTCCACAGTTAAAGGTGACGATGAATTCCGATAAGCATCCAACACACAACCTCTAGTGCTAAACGCCTATTCAGAGGCAACCGTAATGATAGGAATAGCCAGCAGATCTCGAGCTATTCGGGAAAGAATAGGAAACTTAGTGGAATGAGCATTCCACTAACTTAATAACTGAAATGCATCACTAGGTGCTTATACACCTTCCATCAAATAACGTTCAACCTCATACCTACACTGCATAATATTCCTCGATGCACGCCTTTGATGATATCGCTGCACCAATGGTGATGAAATAACTGCAACAGAAGCAGTGTAATCATATGAAGATGTCAAACTGGTCGGGTGTGAGGAGCTACGGCTACCACTTGCTGGAGTAGAATGACCATTATTGTTGTAGTGGCTATATAAGTCATCAATATCATTTTTCAGCTCTCTAATAAACTCTTCAATCTTTTATTCTCCAAGGATGCCAATAAAGAAAAATTGTATAATTTTCAACTTATATCGGGGGTCAAGGATTGCAGCCACAAGTAATAATCTATTTATTTTCACAATATCCCTCCTGTTATGAACTGAATGAAAAGAGAGAGTTTCAAGAGATTGAGAGAGAATGGGAGAGGAGATTCTCTTGTTGATCTGTATCTCATATAACATCAATATACCTATATATATAGGGTTACAAAAGAGACTATATTTTTTACGACTAGCACTATGCACTAGTACTATGCATTTGACGGCTAGCTAAATGTGGTCATACAATTCAAGATAGTTTATAACACTTCCCCTTTGGATGACCATATTTAAAGAATATGCCTCGTTAAAACCTTGTCAAGGAAAAACCCTGTGGGAAAAAACTAATGGCGAAGGAAAAAGAGTACAGTATTCATGTGTATCGTCGAGTGCTTTAGGATTGCCTCATTAAAACCTTGTAAAGGAAAACCCAGTGGGATAAAACCTTAGCGAAGGAAAAAGAGTACAATCAGCACAAGTCTTCAAGACATTACTTCCCCTGAAAAGTGCATGATAACAGGTCTTCAAATCTTCGCATTCCAATGTTCTGCATAATCTTCTTAAATGTTGCAATTGGTAATGCTTTAGTGAATAAATCTGCCAGATTTTTACTTGACCGTACCTTCTTGATATCAATTTCAACTTTCTTCTCATGAATTGCAATGATCTTCTTGTTTGTATCTGAAAGATAACTTGCATCTGTACATCCAACTAACTGTGGACTTGATCCATGTTGATAAAATAATCACAACTGGATCTTTCTGCTCATCACTACTCTTCTGTAGTTGTACTCTTCTGGAGTTCTTATAAATAACACAGTTAGTGGAGAATTCATCAACATTAAACCGCTAACCTCATTTTTCAATAAAAAAAACGGTGGCCAGCCTTTTAAGATCAGACAAGCACCGCGGATTTTCAACTCTTCTGTAGGTGTCAGGCGTGCTATCAGGCACCGCAGCTATCAGACACCGCAAAGCTATGAAGCTATATTCCATCTCTTTTCTCTTGCTTCACGAGAGATGCTGTATCATAATTTTCTCTATAAAAGAGATATTCAGCTCGTCTTCATTCACATCTCATCTTCTTCACTTTTCTGTAATCATACTGCATTTTTACCCTACAATCTCTTTCTGCATTCTTATCCTGCAATCTCTCTTTGCAATAGCTCAGCAATCTTCTCAGGGTCAATATATGAGGTATTCTGCACCTCGTTCATCAGCTTTTCCTGCTTCTACCACAAGTGCTATCATGCAATATAGTAATGATCTGACTAATAAGTCAGATAATGAAGCTATCTATGAGTTTGTGAGTCTCGGTACCCGATACTCATCATCCATTGTCGCATTTTCTCAGCGACTGCAATCTAGAACTTGTGGAGTTGACAATCTCCACGAGAATATTGCTATACTTCAGCGACTTCTTCTGGAGTCCAACATGAAGATAGGAGCAATAAAGCAAGAGAGTAAGAATTTAAAATCCTTGTTTAAATCTTCTTTTCGATTGCCCACCCCTTTAGATAGGGATGCCATGCAGATTCTTGAAAAACAAGAGCGTTTGAAGAATGAGGTAAAGTGCCTTAAATTTCTGTAATTTTTGCTTCAAGATAATAAAATAATTATTTCACAAATATTCATATTTGTGTATCTATCATCTGGTAGATATTCTGTGTGCTCCCTTTTATTTCTTCTTTAATAATGCACACTTCTTATCAAACCCATAATATGAATCTGAAATACTAATTGTATTAAAAGATGGTATTTCATGACTAATAACATCATCCATCTTCCCCTTGAAGCCGCAAGGGTTTCAGATTTATATTTCAAATATGTGCAGTTTTTATGAGCTCTTCTGGAGCCTCAATGACATTTAAATCATATATATAAACTACAATAATAGCTTGTTTCCATTTACGTTTGGATTGCTTTAGATCATATAAGGATCTTTGAAACTTGATAGAATACATATTTCCAGATGTATTCATATTAGAAGCTTTAGACATTTTCTATCCTTCAGGGATTTTCATATATATATCATGATCCAATGATCCATATAAATATGCAGTTAATCATGCATATCCAAACTCTCGGTAACTTTCAAACTAATAAAAATCTCAATGTGATTTCAACTACTTTAAAATCATATCAATATTGTTTCTTCGAGAAACTAACTTGTGATTTCTTTATCACATTTTCATATTAAAAGCTTTAGGCTTTTTATATCATGTATATAAATATCTACTGATATTTAACAAAAATCACCTCTTTAGGTGTTTGGACTTCAAGTCCATATTTATCACATTTTACTTTGTGATATCAATTCTGCAGGAATTGAGAAACTGACTCGTGATTTATATATCACATTTTTATTTCCTTTCCATAAATACTCACTGACATTCAACAAGCATCACCTCTTTAGGTGTTTAGACTATAAGTCCCGATGCATCATATTTTACTAGTGAATCAATTCTGCAGGAATTGTTTCTTTCAAATTTGGCCAATATTTTACGTCGTATTCTTCGATGATTCTTGATTCACTTTCATCATTACTTCTGGTAATGTCAATTGCCATCTCATATGGAAATACGTTGTCGACAACGATTTTATTTCTATCTATAATTTCTCCATTATTCATGAAATGTATCGACATCTCGTTATTTTCAGGTACCTGTCCCTTTTCAAGGGAAAACATTTTCATGAAAAACCTCTTCAGGAGGCACTCTTCAAGAGTTTGTATAGGAGAATTTTATACAGAGAATTTGGATGGACTTTATTGCTTGTTTTGTGGGTATGGCCTCTTCAGGAGCACCAAATTATTTGTGACTTTCTCTTTTGAGATACTCTATCTTTTGTATCGATAAGTCTCACATGCCTTTATACACGTCTTTAGACTGCTGAATTTCTTAATTGTCCTACAGGGACTTCAATCCTCGCTGGAATTTTAGCAACTAGAATATGAGACATTTTTATCTTATTGTATCCAAAATTTAATTATCATCTGAACTTCTGGTTCACATATGATAATCAAGATAACGTCGAATAATTTCATCTTATTTGCTTCAAGCAAATTTTTCTTTCCACTTCTGGTGGTAAGACTTTATAGTAAAAGAATCTTCTGGTTCTTTTATGGACATCCATATGAAAATCATTCGACTTATCGTAATTCATTTTGGATGATCAAGATAACTATGAAAATATACAAATATTTTGAATCATATCATCTTTTGATGCATCATAATATTTGATTCAATAATTTGTATAATATCATCTCAAAGAGAAAGCTTACAGCTTTTCCAATACGAGGTTCTGGCCCGAAAAAATATTCATTATCACGTTCAATCTCTTAGTTTCTTTGAATGAAACGCATAATTCTTTTCACTTCAGGGCATAGAATGATATAAATTCATTATCATTCACTTCAGGGAATGATATAGATCTAGTAAGACATGATTAATGATTCTTATCAAAAACTCATTATTTTGCTCAGTCATTGAAAGACCATATATAAATTTAGAATATATTGTGAACGTTTGCATTTCATATTGCTACTTCAGGAGCGTTTGCATTTCATATTGCTACTTCAGGAGCATACTCGATATTGCTACTTCAGGAGCATAATCGATATTGCTACTTCAGGAGCACATTCGAGACGTTCATTCAAATATATATTCTTTCCACAATTTCAATTATGCAACTTCAAGTGCATAAATCATAATGAGCTTTTGGTACAAGTATCAATCATTTAAACTATGAGATACTCACAAGCTATTATTGATTTAGGGCGATCCTTCAAGGATGCTCTATTTCCATGTTCAGATAAATCATATCATCAATAAATAAAACTTGTATCTAAACAATATAAATAAAATTAATCACATTAAAATGTGAATTATAAAAATTTTAATTCATCATAGATATAACTTGAGATGTAATCATTAATACTCACCTCAAGAATTATAAATAATATATTGAAAAACTTACTTGAAATAGAAAATTACTATCTTCAGTGTCATCAGGACCTTCATGTATTATGAAAATTACTGGGATCGAAAAGATCAAGGCACATGACTCTTGTCAGAAAACTAATAGAAACTATTAGTCAAACATGATATGCCAATTATAAAAAAAATTATTATTGATTGAACTCATCCTTTATCTCTTCGAGGACAAACTGGGTCCAATGTCGTATTTGATATACGGTGGAAGGCTCCATGTAGTAATTCTAAAAGCAAGTGGGCTCCATATAATAATACCAAAAGCAACTTGGCTTATTTTTTATACTTATCCAAAGATGCTTCTTGGCTTATTTTTTATACTTATCCAAAGATGCTTCCTTTAATGAATGTATCGCATAAAGCAGAAATGGTAAGGCTCCATCCTTGCAACTTGTGCCATTTTTTACTTTACCTTTGACAGCCATTATTTTGGTCTTGAGAGAATTCATGGACCCAAATCCTTTTCTTGGATAGAAACCAGCTCACCTCTCACCGAACTTTGTCGGCAATATCATTGCCTTTTTTTTTTTTTAAGACAAACAATTGAGGTGGTGTGGGTCCTTCAAAGTACATGAAGACACTTTCCCTTCGGCGCCATGATTGTTCCTTTGTCCCACGCTGTTTGAAAAATAACGTGGGCAACAGAATAGGAGGAGTCCGTGGCCACCGCATCAGCATTCTCTGGCAACTTCTGCTATTCGTCCATGAACTTCTGGCTCATGGAATGGCAGAGCTAAAGTGCAGGCAAGGTGTTGCAGAGCTCAGGGATTTCAGCGTCCCTGCGTGGAATTTCATGGGATTGGGTTCTTCACAGCTTCGGCTCGGACTCGGTCGCCTGTTGGCCCAGCTACCTATGTCCATCCTCTCACTTCTCTCTTTTCCTTGTACATCATCAGCCTCGGTTCCACCGAGTCCGCTCGGTCTATGTCCTGCCCAAACTCGGAAGGTAAAAACCTTTTGACAGTTCCTACAGCTTTAATGGCATCAACTAAAACGAGCTGGTCTAAGATGCGTCCATCACCGAAGTCTGATTACCAAGACTACAAAATACGCATCTGAGCTCCTATGGGGATGGGACCCATCACGTGGGTGTACAGCTCGGAGGTCTTCTCGGGCTTTCCCTCAATTTATTTATATCTTCTTGATTTTTGTTGTTATTATCGGGTAATATTGTTATCCATCGTGATAGATTCCTCCGGTGTTAGGAAATCGCAAGGCCAAGTCTAATCACTCGCCAATACCCAGAATAAACTGGAGGATCCGAGCGTACGGGACAGCTGCCAATGGAAAGAACAGATCATGCCCGATCTTCGTCGGATCTCGGAACCGATGAAACAGCGAAGGAAACAAGTGGATAAGTTGACCGGAGCCGAGCCCTCTGATGGGTCCACCGTCTCCGATCTAATATCTTTGCAGAACGACGCACACCACGTTGAATATTCTGGTGGCGCTGTTGATCGGTCGTGGTGTTAGTCCTAGTGCATGCAGCCGGGAGGCAGACCGACAATCTATTCTTGGATGAAGAGGCCGCTGGCTTGATGACCGGAGTTGGCGATACAAAGAGACTCCGGATCGGCCGGGATGTGCTCATCCTTCTCTAACAAAGCTGATGCAATCTTCTGGTGATTCTCTTGGATAGTTCTCATCAACTCCGGAGGCGCAGCACCCAGAGTGGAAGCATAAGCGAAACTGAAGTCAATGATGGGCTGCACGGTAAAGATGAGAAGCTCGGCCTAGAGAATTGAATAGCACGCAGTTGACGTCAGTGAGAGTTTCGAAACTCGAAAATCTGAAGAGGAAGAATTTCAACAGAAAACAATAGGGAAGAGTAATCGTGCTGATAACGTGTTATGAACTGAATGAAAAGAGAGAGTTTCAAGAGATTGAGAGAGAACGGGAGAGGAGATTCTCTTGTTGATCTGTATCTCATATAACATCAATATACCCATATATATAGGGTTACAAAAGAGACTATGCTTTTGACGACTAGCACTATACATTTGACGACTAGCACTATGCACTAGCACTATGCATTTGACGGCTAGCTAAATGTGGTCATACAATTCAAGATAGTTTATAACACCTCCAATATTTATCATATTTTGATTTCATCCTCATAGCCGTAGTAAATAACAATCCCTCACTGTTAGCATAACTTTGTTGCAAGTATTCAGGAATCCTCGAAAACTCGTTGAAGTACAAGTTTGCAGTGCAATATTTGGATCCAGATATCCGCATAGTTGTATCATTAAACAACTTCAAAAAACTTCACACGATCCCAATCAATTGCATCCAACGCACCAAGCCCCCTTCTCCCCCAATAGACTCTATCAAAGCATACCTTAGACCCCCATCCTCAACCTCCATTCGCTGGAACGCTGTTTCGTACTTCTGCGCTACCTCCAACATCATACATGTCAAGTTCCATAGAGTCGAAACGTCCAAACACAACATGGCAGAACATAGAATCTGAAGTTGTTCTACTATCGCCTTAAACTTGCCAAGCCTTTGGAGAGAAGCCCTCACATATCTCACAAGGTTGCGGACTTTGGTAATTGAATCATCAACCTCCTTCAACCCCTCAGAAACAATGAGGTTGATGATATGAGCACAACATCGAACATGTGTAATCGTGTCCACGAATGATATCATCTTTTACTGTTGTATTCCTCTTGAACCACTCAATTGTAGTGTCATTGACACTGGCATTGTCAACTGTGATACAAAGGAATTTTTTAATACCCTTGTCCTGAATACAATCATCCATCATTGCACCAATGGATGCACCATTGTGATCAACAATCTCTTTAAATCCAATTATCCGTTTATGCAACGTCCACTCACTGTCAATAAAGTGGACTGTGATATACATGTAGCCCACATTTTATATGAACATCCATGTATAAGTGGTAAATGATACTCTCTGGCCAGTTCGATTAAAGATCTCCTTCATTTTCGTCTTCTCCATCACATGCCTCTTCAAATAATCTCGCATAACTGTATACCGTGAAAGCATGGGAAAACGTGGCTCAAGACAGCACACAAATTTGTTGAAGTCTTTTTTGTCAACTGTGGTAAAAGGCATATCATCAGTAATGATCATCTCTACAAGTAATTCCCACAATATCTTCTCACTATATTCAGGGATTATAAGTTTCTTAACATGTCATCCGCCACTATCAGTTGCCATTTGAGTTTTGTAACTGAGTTTGGTTTGATCAATGCCAGTGGCCACCAATCCCTTCGTGATCTTATATCCCTAGCAACTATTAAGATGTGCTATTAATACATTGGTGTCTTGCTTCTTCGAATGGTAACCACAAAGTTGCCCATAGTGGTTGCATCTTGCCTGGGGGTTCACACGATCACCATGAATTTTAGTAAAATGTTTCCAAATCCACGACCATTTTTTAGAAGGTCATGGTGGTCGATCATGCTCAATGGGCACATCTGTCATCTCATTCCCTTCATTGAACATATCTTCATCTTCTCCTTCTATATCTATTGGGAGTCGACTACTTGCACAGGAAGTAGCTACTCTAGATGCTGGTTTAGATGCTACCCTAGATGGGTCTCTAGGGGTGGAAGTACACGCTGTCATCAGGGTGGAAGCCCCCACCGGTGTAGGAGCAATGGCATTGTCTCCACAATCTCTACTTCCACTAGGTCTAACATCCATACTATTTGAAATTAAAGAAGTTGAAAAATTAAATTAAAAGCAGGAAGTTAGTTGCTAAATAAAAAAATGTAAATACTATAAATAAAATAAAATTAGAGCAAAACCATCAGAAATTTAAGAAGTAGCATTAGATACTAATAGCAGATTCAAAATGAGTATATGCAGGTTGGTGAGAAAGCATGCTTTTTGTGCTTAAAGCTCACCACTAAAATCACAATGTTCACCCTAACAATATGTAAACTAGCTAGAATTGTGATAAATTATGTAATCTTTACATAATATTTAGCCCACCACTAGATAAAAGAAAATAAATGAATTCACATTTAAAAAAAAAAGATTAATAATAATTTCTTTTACTTTTTATTGTGCCAACTAATTTGTGTTGTTGTGTAAGCCATCTAGAATCACTGTTATGCCACAGTAAAAGTAGTAACAAAGATGTCAATCATGAAGTACAAAGAGCAGTATTCATATATAGATGCCAATTGTCCAATCACAAATCGTTTACAATCTCTTCACCTTTCATAAAAGTTTACCATATTCGTAGGAGCCATTGTGCAAGTCTATGAACTCTTTTCGCATTAATCCACAATGGTTAATGCATTCATCACTAGGGATGTTCAACTGGGTTTCGGACCAGGTATCCGAACCGGGTTCCGACCTAGTTATATCCGGGTTATGACCCGGTCTAAAACCCGGATTAATCCGGGTTTTCACAACTTGGAAATCTGGATTCCAAATCAAACTCGAATTTTTTTTTTTAATTTTTAACCGAAATCTTTCTGTTATTAATTTTTTTATGTTGAAAAAATATTTCTCAAAAATTCAATATTTATTGCAATTTTTTCAAGAAAATATTTGAAAGGAATATGATGTTTCTATACTTACTCGAGAATGATAGCTGCTTTTCATGTACCACCATGATCTCAACTGATCACATGATGCCAATTTCACTTAAATCAGAGAGGGAACTAATCTCACTTGTAGGAATTACATCCCTTTGAAAGGATGGGCAGTATTTTTTTTTTTTTTTGGGTGATATCATGTCGTAATTCTAAGGCCTTTCCAAGAGCAACTTTAGCATGTAAGAAATTCTTATTCATCAGCTCAAATTTCTGTCCCATTGGAGAAGGAATCTAGAGATGTGGCAAGTGCCAAAATATATAGCACGAGGCTTGTGAGAGTGAAGGTTCTGTTATCAATCATCAATCATATAATGCACTGAAGGTTCAGAGAAGTCCACAACTCCTGCTCCTATATATATATATATATATATATTTATATATAATGGTGCAGTGCTTTATATGCAACCAATCCTACAAAACTCTCAATGATTTGCAAAATGCTATTAATGCATCAATCAATAATATAAAATTCCTTTAATATAAAATTTCAACAACCCCAAATAGATCTTAGGGTACAAGAGTTGGCCTAGCAATATAATATAGGCTAAAGTAAAGATTAACACAAACACCAGGTTTCATGATTCGTAACATTGGCTTTTAATTGTTTTGGTCAAGTTAGGTGCACAAAAACCAGTAAACCAGTACTTGACAAGCTCAAGCTCTAAAAACCATCACAACCAAATACCTCTCAAACATTCAAACATCCTCTTTAAAAAAAAAACTCAAAATATGGCACCAAAATCTTCGAACACCCCCAAAATATCACTATCTTTGGAGATCTTTCACTGGTCAGGCAAGAGTACTAGAAGAAGATGGAAAGAGATGTTTCTAGAAACAAAAAAAAAAAAAAAAAAAAAAAAGGAGGTATGCCTACGATGGCTATATGAAATGGAATCAAATTCTTACACTTACAAAACTTGGTGTCTGCCTATGGGTAACCTTCCATCGACTATTCTGGGGAAATTGGCCCCCTGCTGCTCGAGCTGCCAAGCCATGTCATTGGCAAAGATAAGCGGCTAATGAGGGCGAGAGAGATTGAGGCAAAGATAAGCGGCGGCTAGGGTTTGTTTCATAACCTTATATGAACGAGAGAGAGAGAGAGAGAGAGAGAGAGAGAGAGAGAAGAAAAATAAATGAAATTGGGTACTGGGTTTTTAATTAGGTACCTGGGTTTTAAATCCGTACCTGGACCGCATAGGTTCGGGTTTCGGCCCGTATTTAATCCGGGCCGAAACCCGGAACCGGAATCCGGTTTTACCGGATTCTGGACTGGGCCGGATTTTATCTGGCTCGGATGAACAGTCCTATGCATCACGTGTTGGAGTTTTATAGCATAATAAATATTAGTATGGTCAAGATATTTTATAGCAAATGACATTAGGTCATTGGTCTCCAAATGAGAGAATCAAGTTCAAATAACTAAAAAAAATATTAGCATGAGCCTTTTATGTTTGGAGTTCTTCGACAATACATGAGATGAATAATAAGTGAATAATTATATATATATATATATATATATATATATATATATATTCTAGTAAAGATAAATATTAATTGCAAGAAAAATATTTCTTTGTGATAAATTATTTGTTAAAAAATAAATATTTTTTGTCAAAAAATAAGTCAATTATGATCATAAATAACTGATAAATATTATTTTTTTGAGAGCACTCTTCCCACCAAAGGACTGAATTTTGACTCCTTATATTTTTCAAACTCTACCTCTTCTCTCTCGATCTCAACAACCGTGTCTACCAACTCCACCTTTTACCCTTTCCCCCACTCTATATTCCATAAATTTCAACCAATTTTGGTGACTATGAAAAGCTCAACTTCAAAGCGTAGAGTCCATGATGGCTTTAATAGAGAGATTGGTTGGGAGCTCATGCCGGGTGGGATGCTTGTTCAAAGGAGAGATGTTGGGGATGCCTCGTCTGGGCCTATGATCAAGATCAAAGCCTCCCATGGTTCTTATCATCATGATATCACTGTCCCTGGCCATTGTGCCCAATCCACTTTCGGTAATCATCAACATACAGACTAATTTCTGGGTTCCTTTTGTTTTACTCTATTTGTGTCAATTTTTTGAGTATTTGCGCCCCTTTCCTAGTTTGGTGCATTTCACTTTCACCTTTTGGTCTTTGGGTCATTGCCATAAAAGCAAGTCTTATAATTGTTTGTCCTTTCAGCAAGTTTAGAAGGAATTCGAACTTGATCTTTCTCCATGAAGACCATGAGTTCAGCATTGACCTTTATAATTCAACAGGCAATTGCTTCTCGAAAACAATTAGCACCATGTAAGTATATAGTAAGAGAGATTTTTTATTTTATTATATATATTAATATATATATATATATATATAGCTTGTTTTGTTATTTTATCAATTAATTAGGAGTTACCCAGTTATCACAGATTTATATGACAGTTTTTAGAACTCAAAAACATATTATAAAATGAACTATGAAGAAAATGAAATCTAATTTTTTCTCAGGGACATTTCCAAAAACACCTTCCGTTCACTGTCCAAAATCAAGAACCATGATAAAATTTATCACATATTCACAACCACTTCCTCAATACAAATATATTCCTACAATCTACACAATCCAAAATCAATAACCATATTCATATACAGAATATAATTCCATGTAACTAAAAGGCATAAATTTAAAACCCTAAAATTACCGGTTGATGGCGACTTGAACTGCGAACACGGCAAGACGACGACAACTTGGTGGCTAGTGGCACTAGGGTGCAAAGAGCTAAGATAGACTTTGACAGAAGAAGAAACAAAGAAGAAAGGCGTAAGCCGTGCAAGTCTCTGATGGGGCGTGTGAGAGACGGAGAGAGTGAGAGTGAGAGCCAGAGGTCACTGAGAGAAGAAGAAAGGGCCACAAAATTATTGGAAATGATCAAAACGACGTCTTTTCCATTTAAATGGAATGACGTCGTTTAAGCTAGGATCAGAGCAAAACATCGTCATCTATGTTTATTTAAAATTAATCGAAGTTCGGATTTCGGAGTCCTATTTGACTCTAACTCCGACTCCAAGCTCTGATTAACTTATCGAACCCACTCCGATTTTAGACTTCGATTTTCAAAACTCCGACTCCGACCTAATCGAAGTCGGAGTGAAGGTCGAACGGAATCGGAAATTTCGAACATCTGCATAGCCCTAGACCCAACCATTGATTCAAAACCTTTAGAATTGTTGAATACTAATTTGGTTAAACTTTTAATCCTAAGAATCATAACAATATACCATATCAAGTCACGTTTATTTATAATTTATTTTTCTAAGCCGTTTATTTATAAATTTAATTATGATTAAGGTATTTATAAGTTACAAAACATGTTCAAGAAATTATTATTAAAGTATGCTATATGTAATAATATTTTTTTTATAATTCTTTATATAATCATGTTTTAAATTGACAATATTTTTATAAATTAACGATATTATTTTTATAAATTATAAAGTGCTATGAAAAGTATGATGTGTTCGTCATTCTGTCTATTACATATATCCATGTCGAGGTTGCTACCAAAAACTATTTTTTTTTTTATCATCAATGGTAATGGAAGTTGGTGTTACTGTTATGCATGTGGCAGCATGCAATAGTCATACTGAGGTGAAAGTTGTCGCGTTCATGGATATTTCATTGGGTGGCCTATATCCACGGCTGGAGTTTCTAACTTTCTATTAGTATATTTCTTCTATATTTAAAAATAATAATAATAATAATAATAATTACATGTATTTTTTAATATTTAAAAAAATTCATAATATTTTTAAAAATATTTTTTTAATTATTAAATCAAATGAAAATTAAATAAAAATTCCAGTAAAAAGACTAGCATTTTCCTATTTCATTTATTTGTTTTATTTTTCCTCAGATAGTTACGAGGAATACTTCAAGATAAGAATGCTGAGCACATCCCGGAAGAGTATGCACGTTCCAGAAATGAGGTAGAAGATGGTGATTTAACTAACCGAGGGAAACTTGACAGCAGATGGATCATCAGAGCTGCGTGTGCTCAACTTCCAAAAGGAAAATAAAATCATCGTCATTAATTGAATTGGAATTGCCTAGTCAACAAAAAGAAGATGGAAAAATCATCTTGCAAGCACACTCCACGTATTAATATTGATATATTAGGCATATATTTAATGAAATGATATGAATTCAATATAAAATTAATTTTTATGAAATATAAGATTTTCTTCTTCTTTTAAATTTTTTTTATATTTTTTTAAATAAAAAAATCATGAATACGCGAATTGATGTGGGAAGTGCACTTATAGCTAACAAAACTCAAATCTATTTTATGATGGGTTTTGAGTGCTCTGCCCTGTTCACTAACGAATGTCTGTTACTTGCGTACCGATCTTCCAATCTTCAAAACCCGAAGAAGCACACCGATTATCTTTAAAATTTATTATTTATTTTTAAAATTTAAGTGAAACGAAAAAGATAAATTTTATTATTTATTTTATATTTGAATATGGTTATGTCTACAAATGAATCATATAAAAATAATTTTCTAAACTGATGTGGCTTAATCTGATCCGTTAGATTTACTTTACAATAAAAATAATTTTACAATTTGACGAACCATATTAAGCTACGTCGGTTTGTAAAATTACTTTTGTGTAATCTTTTTGTAGCTAGAATATTTTCTTTTATATTTTAATGCTCTCCTTCACGTATAGGCTAGATTAGTAGATTTTCCCTTAATGGATGGTCCAAGTGAAATATTTAATTAAATAGAATAGAGTATAGAGTCAGAATTCGAACTCAATATCTCTACTCTAATACCATATAAAATTACCATTTGTTTCGAAAATTTAAACTGATAAAAATAAATAAATTTAAACTGATAAATTACTCTTCTATTCAAATTCTTTATTGGTATTCTTCCATAGATTTAGTACATGTTTGGGATTACGGTAGAAAATATAGCTTATAACTTTATAGATTATAGCTTATAACTTAAATAATAAGCTCTATACTTCAAAAGTTGTTTTTTGTTTAATAAACATGTATTTAAAATTAGTTACATTAATTTTTTAAAATTATATAGTTATCTGCAGGAGATTTTCGACAAAAGTTTCAATTTGATGCTTTTTTAAAAAAGTAAACTTTAAACTTTTTCAAGTGATTAAAACAATTTTTATAAATTTATCAAACATATCACTTTATCTTTAAAATAGTTTTTAAATAGTTAAAAGTATTTTTTAAACTTTCAAACTCAATCCTAAACAAGCTTTATTCTCCCCTCCCCTGCGTTGCGTTCGGTCAAAAGGCCCCCACCGTGTGCCGCTCTTCCACCATGCGACTGTCGATGCAAATCTCCTCCTCATGTACATTTTTATCCAAAAACAAAAGAAAAAATAACGAAAAAATCTAGTTGTAAGCACAATTGTGCACAAATATATGCATCAATCTATTGTAATTGGTTAAAAAGTAGATTTTATTGAAAACAGTACTAATTTAAATTTTAAATATGAAGAAATCAGTATTAATATGTAAATTAGTGCGCGACTTTACTTATATGTAGTAAAACTCAAAAATAACATATTAGGAAAGAGTGCGGCATAGAAATAGCGAAAAAGGCTGAGTAGATTTACCTAAAATGAAATACAAAATGCAACCAAATTTTGTCTCCTGAATTCTGAAGGCAACAAATCTAGAGAACATTTTCTTCTTGTTTTTTCGTTTCCCTTTTTTTTCCTTGGAGAGGAAAAAAGTAGGAGGAGAGGACTGTTTTAGCGGATAACAATTAACAGGAGACAAAAATTGCTCATTTAGCAGAGAGCTAGACTACAAAAATAAGCCAACTTGGGAAAGATAACTAATTAGAAACGGAATTCTGGATGGTGAGCCTGCATCAAGCATAGAAGATATCGTGGCGTTAATACGTAGGGTGGCGTTCATAAGTTTTTTAACAAGTTCATACGTACGTATGGTATTAGTAATTGCATTTTTTGGAAATATGAACAAATATGTGGAATGCATAGATAAACTATATATACCATAAATACACAAAAGATTGTTAGATTCACCTGATCAATCTTCCTTCAAACCATACTTGATTTGAGGGAAAAAGAGCGTAGAAGAAACTGAAAGAATTAGAAGAATTTTTTAACCATAATTCAATACCTCTTGGGTTTCTTTGAAAGTTGCCTCTTTGTTCAAACTTTAAAGCTCACTGCTACACCGCTTGGCCATTCAGTTGCCTCTTCATATTTTGTTTTGGTTGCATCATTTTCATAATTAATGGTTATACTTTTATAATAAATATTGGTAATTTGGATTCGGTTACGTAGAGATTCCTGATCTGCATGTGCCTCTCACGATTTTCTATCAATGTATGCAAGATTATAAAAACATTTGTGAATATAAATATTAATCATGTTATACTTTTAGGGGTAAAAAGTAGGCCTCCATGCAGTAGTATCATTGTCTGTATATAGATTTTTTCTTGCTTAATAATTCAATGTCTTTTAACAAATTAAGGTCCACACACGCAAAAGACTCTAGCATGACTTCTTGAAGCAATGACGCATGCAATATAATATATTATCTTCTAATGCATGGACAAAATTCAGATATTCAGTTGCTGGCACAGGGACAAAAAGAGAAAAAGGAGAGCATATGGAACTATGCTTTTTGCAAAATGTAACTTATTATAATGTTTTTCTATTATAATGTATAGAAAAAGACAATTGTCTCCTTACATTATATTTATTATAATGTTTTTATATTATAATAAAATACAAACGGACACAAATGGAGACTTAACTGAGACTTAACGGAAAACAATAAAATTAACAGGAAAACAAGAAAAAATCACTATTTACAATTAGATTGGTACTTATTATAATAGAATATATATATATTATTTAATAATTTTCAATATTTTCAATATTTTTTTAAAAAAATAAAAAATTCATAATATTATTGAAAAAATTCTAACGGGACCCACAACTAAAAGACTAGCATTTTCCCAACATGTATTTTGACTTTTATACAACTTTTTGATCCACATGGGTGAGACCCATATATTTATTCACACATAATGACTCCTGCCCTCAATGGGGTGGCCCAACTGGCTGCCAACTGTTAAAATTTCCAAACTCATTACAACAAAATAGATGTTAGAATCTTCTTAGATGCAGAGACAAACGAGAGAAATTACATAAGCAAATAAATGAGGCCAGAAAGTTGGTGGCATATATCTGAAATGTCCTTCAAGATGGCGATGAGTTTCTTTCTTTAGTTCTTGAACAATCAAATTCTATTTGAGACTTGCTATCCTATATATCATAATGAACAGTAACAAAAATATGGAAGCTTAAAAAACTACAAATAGAATTGCTATCCTATATATCATAATGAACAGTAACAAAAATATGGAAGCTTAAAAAACTATGTTCTTTTGCAGTCTAGATCTTATATAAATATACAAGAGCAACAATTTTAATGCCAGAGCCATGATTTCTGAACTACGAGTACCCGTTGATTTTAAAGAAAGAAAAAGCGCTTAGCAATTCCTAACATTATTTCTTTCTGGACTGTAATGGTGGAATGAACCAAGTAGGCATAACCATATTCAACAACAACGAACGATTGCAGAAGACAATTTGCCATTGCATACTTATTCTGTAATTACAAGCTGGAGAGCGCAGAATTGCAGAATATACAACTATCTGAAACTATATGACTGATGATGCTTCCCTTTTCAACCTCTAGCTTCCTACTCTGCCTATTCCACAAGTGAACGACCAAACTTCTGGACTGGATCTGCCTCAACTTTTTAAGCAACCATTTTGAATGCAGCTCGTCTCCAGGCCCTCGAAACAGACTTCGAATCCGACTCCAATCAACCGGATAAAATGCCGATGGCAGCAACACAGTGAAATTAAATCCAGGCTTTCCACTCAGCCTGGAAACAACTCTTGAGACTAGGTAAGGGCCATTGTGCCCCCACTTGTTCCCATCGAAAGTCAGTGCAAATTCTTCAATGAACTTGTAAAGCAGTGGATGATTCTTGTCGAATATCAACACAGCATTGTTCAATCGGCTCCAATTCCCAGTTTCATGATCAATAGTTTGAGCACCTATCACATTTCTCAACTGTGAGAAACTCTTTAGCACTATAACATCTGTGTCAACATAAATACCTCCAAACTTATAAAGTAAAGCGAGCCTAAGCAAATTAGAGAGATTTTGACCCAAAGAAACCACCCCAGGATCCACAATCCCGTTCCTTAGCCTATCAAACCACGCTTCCGCATGAGTATTCTTGAATATATAATCATAATCCGGATTAATAGCCATTACCCTGAACCCCTCATCTAAGAAAGGTTTCAGAACTCGACTTCCTCTGCTTGATTTCATTGAATTTGAGACTATGACCAAGCAAGCATTTGGGTGAGACTTAAACAAGCTTTCCATAGCCAACACTTCTCTATCACCAAATGACTTCAACGAAATCCTGGTCATAAAGAATCGAAACTTACAAGAGGCAGTAGAATTTCCAGCGAAGAAATTCTCGATTCTTGCTGAAAAAGGAGTGGGCCGAGCTTCGGAGGGCACACTCTTGAGCTTGCGCTTGTGCTTCCGGGCTCGTCTCGGCCTGGAAATCGAAGAATTGGTTATGGGTAGGATTGAAAAGCGTGATCTGCGCAAAAGGGGCGACTGGGTCTTCAAAATCACAGATAGCTTTTCTTCTTTCGTTGCATACATCTCTGAAGCAGCCAGCTTTGAAGAATAGGACGAAGAAGAAAAAGAGGACCCTTTTTTCATCGACTCTCCAGCGGTATTTCCCGGGGAGAAATTGGCGGGAACGGCCGGGGACTTGGCCGGAAAAGGGAGGTGAAGGTAGAAGACAGAGAAGCCATTGTATATTAAGAGGAGAAGGAGAATAAGAGCGAAAAGGGAAGTGGGCAAGCAAAGGAGATGAGCTAGGACGTATCTCTTCAGGCCCTGTAACTGACGAAGAAGAAAGAGAAGGAAAGGCTCAGGCTCAGAGGGTTTGACGGGGCATTCGTACATGGTCTTGCTTGTTTGAGCTAAAGTGGGTTTCGTTAATAGAAGTGGGTTTCTTTAAGAGAAGGTTGAAAGGCATTTTAATGGCGGAGGCGGCAAATATCGTAAGGACGAGTGACGGAATAGTGTTGATAAAATCGCTTAAACTTCAACCTTTCTCTAAATTACATTTTTAAAGTCTTTTTTATTAAAAAATGATTTTTTACTATATAACATTATAATATAAGATGATGAAAAGAATAGTAATAATGCAATAACTTAATAATAACATTTCTCTTTAAAAGAAATCACTCCGAACAGGCGTAATGATTTGCTAGTTGGAATCAGCTCACTTAGGCAAGTACGATATTTCTACGTTTCCATGTTTTTAAATATTTTGAACATAACATCACTTATACCAAAAAAAATATATATATATTATATTTTCAAGCTTGTGTGTAGAGTACACTATTTATTTAATTTAAATAGTAAAATTTAATTTGTGAAATTTAAATCTTAAAATTTATTTTTTAAATTAAATTATATTTTATAACTATTTTATTATGTGTGCTCTATACAAGTCTAGTGCACAATTCTAAAATGCGCGAGTCTAATACACTCATTTTGACAAAAAAAAATCATACCTATCATTAAAAAAACAATCTTATCAAAAAAACAAAAAACAATTTTTTCATGTCTTAAATTTTTTCATGTTTTTCAAGAGAAGGCATGTAACTTGCTCATGCTAAGACTCTAATTATCATTTTTCAGATCTAAAAATGTAGACCAACATCCTGAAGTATTGTTTTGGAGCTGTGAAGGTCGTTTCGTAAACAGAAATTTTTTGTGCAATTATTTTTACATACTCTTTTACGCATTTCATTAATGTGATTGATTGAGTATTAAAAAAAATTGATACAGTTAATCACATCAATAAAATATACAAAAAATACACAAAAAAGATTATTTATACATTACTCCCGTAAATAGTGAGTTGGGATGAGTCCATAACGTTTGATATCGGTGAGAGTACTGAGGTGCATTTTGGTACGATGGATGGTGTGGAGAAGCTCCTTTGAAAAACCTGTACCCTGAATCATTCTGAATCCCAGAGGATGTAATGGAATCATCAACAATTCGAAAGAGCAGTCCCGGATTCGGATTGGAAGCTTTAACGCATTGGTCGGTTCTGTTGTACTCATTAAACGCATTTACACTTTTAGCTAATACAAAGTACAAAATTAAGATAATAGAATCATTTATATTATTTGGACTGAATTCCAGTTACCAAAACCTAGCAAAAGTACTTCATCATAATTGTACAGGAAGACAATTTGTTGGGGGACACGAGAACTTCCATTACAAATATGCAAAGCAACCAATGAAATTATTTGTATGGAAGTGAGTACCTACCATCATTTTAGAGAAGCCCTCTTCTTCTCTTATAGTCACTAACTGTCAGGGTCAGTGCATGCCTCCCTCCATCATTCTCTGGGACTTTACATCCAACCGTGGCTTCTACCCTTTGTTTCCTTGCCATGAATCCAGCCTGAGCTCCCTGAGGCCCACCAAACCTCTGTAGAGCAGCCAATGAAATTGGTAGCTCGAAATTATGCAACACATTTGACACGGTCCCTTGATCCACGGGAGCACTGGTATCGACCAACTTCCCCGCATCAGCTGCAGCTTCCAAGGCAGCAGCTGTAGCTGCCATTCCAGCTTCTGTGGTTACCTTTTCTCCTACCCCATTACTGTTCACATTAGTAGATGCACCATTAGCATCAACATTTGCCACTGCGGCGGCTGCTCCACCGGGCTTTGAAACATAGTAATTCCTAGACCTAGTCCATCTCCTTGAAAAGGGATCATAACCAGCCTCACCTGCTTTCAAACCCGTGTTTACAGGTTTCAGTCCGGAAGCATTCTTGAAATTCTCAACCCTATTCTTTCTGTTCATCTCAGCTAGTCTAACAGCCTTGGAATCTTTCTCATGTGTTCGCCTGGATGCCTCTAATTGCTGCAGTCTTGTCTTGACCCTCTCCACCTCTGCCTCATCGTGCTTGCTTTGTGCAATTTCCAACTCCCTCCTCAGCCGGTCCTTCTCGGCTGCAATGTTTAATGGTCTTGATGAAGCAGATTTTTTCTCTTGTAACATCTGCTTCACGGTGGCTGCAGAGTAAACATATGTGTTGGTCTTTTTAATGGCCTCCTTCTTTTCCAACACGTCCTGTTTGCTTGGCAACCGGCCACCACTTCGTTCCACCTCCCTAATCCACTGTTTATACTCCTCCTCCTGTGGCGTGGAGTCTGAAACCATAGCCATCTGCCACCTGGCTGCAGAGCTTTCATTGCCCCAAACAACATTTAGGTACTTGTATGTGGTTTTATTTTCTAGTTTGTACTGCCGGTCAGGTTCTGTGGCATCGACATTCCGGACCATGCAGAGCCTGTATATAGGCCCAGACTTTGATCTCCCAATTCCAACCCTCACAAAGCAACCCACAATCAACTCCTCAAAGAATGGCTCCATAAACCATTTTGCAAGTTTAGACCTTCGAATGGTAATTTCCTTTATATCATCAAAAGATGGCACGTCAGATCCCAGCATGCCTCTCTCCTCATCACTGTCAACCATTGCACCATCTCCTGTTGACCCTTCATCTTCACTGTGGGACCTACTTTCACTCTCACTCTGACTGGAGCTGCTCAGACTTGTTCTAGTGAAGGCTTTTCTCTTTGGTGAGAAAGTTCGACCCCCTGAACTTCCTCTCGTCGCATCTCTCAATTTACGGTGAGCTTCTGGGTCCTGCTGCTTCAACCTTTTTGCTCGCAATTCATTCAATGCATCATCTTTGGCAGCTGATCTGTCAGCAGATCTCGCTGACAAGCGCATACGAGATGATGGAAGTGGTGGAGTCTCTTTTCTAGATTGGGTGGTTTTTCCACTCTCCCGCTTTGATCTTATTTTCTCCCGTAAGTTTTTATCGATTTTCTTAGAAGCTCTATCTGACAAGATCATCTCCCTTTCAAGTTCAGTCATCTGTGCAAGCTTTCGTCTGTCATCTTCATTCTTATAAAGATCATCACCAACATCAGATTCATCACTGCTGTCACCCTCACGGTCAGAAAGGCCACCATCATCGCCTTCTTCTTGGCTGCCCAGATCATCATCTCTTTCAGTAGGGTCTAACCTCTTCTTCAAAGGAACTTGAGATCCAGAGGGCTTTCTGCTAGCATAACCACGATCATCATCAGAGTCATCATCCCTATAATCACTTCCACCATCAGAATATGAGCCTTCACGCCGCCTTCTAGATGGTGGACGTGAATTCCGGTTTCTGCCAGCTGAACTGGTCCTTCCTGCAGCCTCCAGGAGCAAATTCTCTAGGTCTGCCATGATCTGCTACGTTTGTATAAGCTCTGATATTATACACGCCCTCCTGGAAATTTGTAGAGTTTGATTAACTAGCTGAATTGGGAATAAGAGAAACAAAGATAAACGCGTACACAGGATGCAGCTCAGTTTTTCTGAGTTATTAAATTACTAAAGACGTATAACAAACGACTTTCAATTTTTTTTAATGGAAAAACAATTTAAAGCACACTAGCATATCTCCTTTTTTCCTAATCTATGAAAAATAATTTTTTTTATACAAGTTAACCTATGAAAAATCGTTCCAAAGCTAATACAAAAAACCTCAACATTACTTCTTTACAAGCCTTGTGCACAACACGTTAAGCTAAATTTCATACATAATACACGCGTACACACTTTCGAGATCTAGTTTTGTTTTTTAGCACAAATTCATGTGCGACATACCCAAGTATTTCCCCACTTGATATACAAACTTTTATAGAAAAAAAAATACAACCACAAAAGAGAAGGCCATTGTTCGTAAAAACTCTTAAAGAAAAACCTAAAATTAATCTCCAATACTCGAGAAGACATCGAAGGAGAGCAAATAAAACGCTAGAAAAAATCGTTCTTTTATCCCCTCGAAGTATAATTTCTTCGACGTAAAAAACCGAGTTCGGATATTCAGAAACATCCATCGAAACAAACCCTAGCAAGGAAAAATCGAGCAGAACTTATATTACCTTGTTGGAAGATACTAGGTCGTTGAAGCCCAGATCCTCCTTTCTCCTTCGGGTTCTGGTTAAACCGGAGGCTTTTGTTCAGTTGAGCTATCGACTCATCGAGGAAGTCTGGATCAATGGGATTGAACTCTGAAGCACTATGATACTATTGTAAGCTTATAAAGCGAGAGACAGCACGAACGACGGAAGGAATTGCATATTTCTCGAAAGTGCCCCAATACTCAGGAAATTACATTTCTGCCCCAACTTCTTTTTTTTCGTTGGACGGTCTATGGACTCGATGGTTGAGTCGTTGAGATCGCATCATATCCATCCACTTCTTCTCTCTCTCCTTTTCGGTGCATTTTTAAAATAAAAAAGTTTAATTATAAATACAATTAAATACTAATATATACATTAATTTAATATGATTGATTAAAAATTAAATTCTATTAAAAATAATGCTAATTTAAAATTTAAATATGAATGAATCAGTATTAATACACAGATTAATATGCGATTTTACTTATACATAACAAAATTCTTTTAAAATTATGAGGAAGGGAATACACATAATTGGGAATTGGATAATAATAAAATTTCAGAATCATAAAGAAAATTTTTTATAAACCTTTAGTATAATTAAAAACAATGATAGACAATTTTTAATTTTTATTTTTGGAATTGTAAAAAATTATGACCGTTAAATTATATTTCAACCTATTTTTTTATGGGGGCGAAACTGTAGTTTTTACGGTTTTGAGATTTTATTTTTCTAAACAATTCAATAGTGAAATTGAAATTAAAGAGATAAGAAGAAGAGGGGAAGATCTCCTCCATTCTGATTAAAATAGATCATAAAACAAGTGTTAGAATCCATTGCCAAAAGCACCCAAATCAATATTTTCACACAATGTCATGGGAAAATGAGTCATGGAGGCAAGAGATGAGTTGCCAGTAAAGAGAAAGAATAAAACAGAGGGAAATTACAGGGATACTGCACAAACGTGAACACTTCCATTCTATTATCATTCCTTTTTTTCGTGTATACAACAAGCGTCTCGTCTCAGCCTGAAATGGCGCAGAAAGACCTTAAAGAAAGAATTCGATCTGCTAAAGAAACCCAAAAAAGATTTTAAAAAGAAAAAAAAAGGGGAAAGTATCCTAATAAGAAAGAAAAATAGAGAAGCAAACAAAACGATCAGTCAGACAATATAACACATGCTTTTCCTCAGTTTGATAGAGCGCTTGTTTGGACCAAATGGTAGTCCTCCTGAAAGTGCGAAGCGAGAACGCCGCTGCCTGATATGAAAGGACTGCTGAGGCTGTACGAAGTCTCTCTTGAGCTCTCATGGAATCCTGCATGATTCAATCACTTCGCTCACAGCTTTATGTGTTTCCGGAGAAATCATGTTCAATGTCAAATGAAATGCCTGCATCACAGGAAAAGAAAATACATTTATGTTATCATAACTAGGAGCTAAATAAATAGCCATTTAGTAATAATATCACTCCAAGACAAAAGAGTCTCCAGGTTTCGACTGCTTCATCATGACATGCGTGCATTGACAATAAGTTATTGATCACAGGGTGTATATAAACGGGAACGGTCAACAGAGTGTAGGTCGGACAGTAAATTATTTTGGGTATATGGAAACAATTCAATTCTGCAATGATGTTCTCACCCTTATGATACCAGAATGAAAGCATGCCTCAGGCAATTGTCCAAGAACCGAGGAAACTCAGTAAGTTAGCAGATAAAGAAAGGCACGACCAGTAAACCAAGATACACATCCCGATATAATTTATAACCTGACCACTGGATGGGCTATATGCTTTTAAAAGTTGTCATAATTCCCAGTGGTCGCCTCATAAAGGGATAAGCTAAACCATCAAGATGGTCCTCATCAATTTATTATTTGACACACAGGGTTTTACATATTAATTGTTTGCCAGGTTCATGCTTCATCAACTGCACCACTTACAAGCCAAAAGAATTACATACCACAAATCTTTCCAACACAGGTACAAGAATTGTCAAGCTGCGATTTGGGAGACAGTCAGCAATGGCATCACGTATGGTCTTACTGTAAACAGAAAAGTAAACTTCACCTTAGGCTTGGAGAAAACCTGAATTGAAACTTGATTAACAGAAGAAAATCTTGAAATGGTAAATGGACCTTTCTGTTGAAAGGAATGCTAGAAGAAGGGCTGCATATGCTTCTACAATCATCTTCTCAGCTTCTTGCTCTCCTTGTAACACAGCCGCCTCATCATTCTGTAACATGAAACACAACATAGTTTAGGTTTCAGCTACGATCAAATTCCTTCTGTCTAGAATATAAATAAGTGTATTTTCAGTTTTCTTCATTTTTCCATCAATTGCTTTCACTTTCTCCATTAATTCTAATCATTTAGGCTAATTGAATTGAATTTGAACAGTATTTTCCTAAAAAAAAGTCGGCTCCTTCAAAATTTGAATGGTGGGTCACTCACCAACGTCAAATGGTTTCCTTCCCCAGCTCCCTCGCCTGCTCCTTGGTTTGCCAAAAAGATAGAGCACAGTAGTGGAATTACATCCCTGTGACTCTCCTCTACTAACCCTTCCAAGCTAGGCAATCGAACACTGGCTGCTGCAAGCCGTGATCTGCAGGAAACTTAATTGTAAGTATAGCTAAATATTGCATGACAACTCCTTTCCATGCTGCAGGAGACAAGATACTAAAGGCATCTAAGTGGCTGAATTTCAAGATCAATAAAATGGATGTCTAATCAGCAAACTTGCAAGCAAGAAACAAAGAAAAGTTTTCAGTGAGGACTGGCATCAGCACATATAATATGAGAAGATCAGCATCATGCACTAGGAGCTGCAGATCTCAACATCGAAAGTTAGGTATGTTTAACACAATGCCTTCTTCCACCGTCATTTTGTTTAGAAATCCACCCAAAGAGGACTCATCCAACTTGCCCCTGCATTAAAGGTGCTCAAGAATAGAAATGCTCAAACCCATCCGAAGTATCTATATTTCCTTCTACATTTAATAGAATTCAAACTTGATTCATGTGCCTTGAAAACTAATTCAACGGTTTCCTTCTTCTGATTGAGTATGGGAAACCCAGTCAGGGAAAATATAAAACAGATGAAAATTGAGATAGGACTCATTAAAATTTGAAAAAGGCACTGAGCTTAACTTCCAATGGCCAATCAGAATAATAATTCATTGTCAAAGGCACCACATCTCCCAGAACAATATATAAATGCAGGCACATATATAAATAAGAAGCGAAAGAAACCTGTTATGACCATCTTTTTCAACCAAGTTCACAAGTAGACCCAAAATAGCAACAAGAAAATCCAACTCTTGATCAGTGAGGTGCCGATCATTCTGGTGGTCAAGATCACTGCTAGAACTATTCTCCTTCATTTCGCTAGAAGGGGATGAGGATGAGCTGAATGAAGGAAAGTGGCCAGCAATCAGAGATGACATGGTCTCCAGTCCTCCATAAGCAGCAATTTGCCGACAGCCAACAGGATTGTCATTCGTTAAGTTCATAAGAACCTGTCACGAATGAAAACCAGTAATTACTACACAAATTTAAATTGATATCAAATTTCCCACAATGAAATGAAACAATCACCCTCCATAACATAATTCAATCAATCAGCTGATGCGTATTAGAGGACACTATAAGTTCCAGTGGAGAGACATCTCGTTTACTAGGCTGTCAATAATGTGACATAGTGGTATATCATCACCCTCCACTTGATAGCATAGAAGTCAATGAACCACAAAAGCTCAAAACTAAAATGTGGAAAATCATACTATTAAATCAGTGAAAAACCTTAACAGCAGTCAGAAGGCAATCGGCTAGAAGACTGGAACCCACTTCATCAACAGCACTCAGACAGGAAAGTTCATGGGAATGATTGTTGTCACCATTACTCAATTCTTGTTGGCTTGTCAAAATCTGAGCTTGACACCCATCTTCAGGTTCCCTGCATGATACCCCACTTTTTCGAGTTCGAGTTGTTTTTTGCTTCCCAGACAATACGTCCCATTTTGAGGGCTCAAATTCATCTTCATCAAAAGCAAAAGGATCCTCACTATCCTCAAGTTCAAGCTTGGCATCTTCGGTAAAGTTTGGTCTCTTGCCAAGACCAAAATGCTTACTGGAACCATTATCCGTTGTTAATATTCCACTGTTTGAACCCCTTGAAGTCCCGCTGCACAAGCCACCCATGGAAGAATTGACTCTCATCTTTAATGAATAAGTATCAGTCACTGAAGTGCCAGTAGTCTCAGAACTGGATATACAATAATTCTGTTCCCGGGTACTTGGTAACAATTTTCTGCTCCCAGATACATTGAAGCTCTTCTGAGAGGAGGTCCTCTCCGTGCTACAGAATTTTCTAGAGGAATTGATGGAAAAGGACTCAATGCTGTCCACTGCAATGAGGATTTCATTTTAGAATTTAGAGTCAACAGAATTGTGTCAACTTAAGGATTACAGTCTACAGAGCTGTAACCACCAAGCAGCTGGCAGCCATCAGTTTAGTTTTACTGTTTCCATTTACGATTTGTTGAACAATTCACATCTCAAAGAACAACTTTGCAGAGTAACTAAAATTTAGGAGATAGGGAATTCTAGTACGAAACCATGGGGAAAAATAATTTCTATCTCAGATATGAGCTTGAACAAAAAGATAAATCCAGGAGAAAGAAAATCCAGGGGTCATGTGGTAAAGCCCCTAAATTGAATACCCAAGCCATTCATAGTTCAAGTGTATCAGTTTTATCAGCTTTTTTATAATAAAATTTTAACTGCTCTACCCAAATGTACATCATCTGTGAGTCAAGAAGAGAAGATATTTACAACTGACTTTCTTTTAGTTCAATTTTAAGCTCCTTAGTCATATCATGTCAAATATTAGGCAAACTCTAAAAAAACATATGAGAACTGACACATTGTGATGAGGGATATGAACCGTGAAGATACAAACAGTAGAGATAAAGCAGTTTGCAACCAAGTACCTTTGCAGTCTTTGATTAAAGCCAACTCAGAAGCATGACCTGTCCCATTGGGCAGATTACAAGACTTTTCATCCTTGGAGGCAGCAGAAGATCTTCTAAGCAGATAAAGACCTAAAAATCAAAAAAATCAATCATAAAAAAAGTACCATTTATAGCAAAGATGCTGGACCAAAGAATTTATTTATAACAGTCATGCTCTCTACAAAACAAATAAGACGGGTGTGGTAGTTGATGTAAGAAGCAGCCCCTTTTACTCTCAGTTACCTGAGAGAATCTTGATAAGATTTACAATGACCTCTATAAAAGATAGTAAGGTTCCCAGAGGATCCAAGTTTCCTCTCATCCCAAGCAAATGACTCTGTTACAGGAAATTCTACGTAAAAGACTCGTCAAAAAAGAAGGAAACAAATAAAACTCTAAGAATGCATATTTCACTTTACCTGATTATTTGTACTTAGGAATGTGGCATTTTCCATTATCTTCAAACATTTCAGTAGCTGCATCGGACTTTGTAAATGCAGGTCAGTCTTGGCATCCTGATTAGAAGGTGCACTATGTTCCATCCAACCCTGCAATGAGATTTGATTTGCAAGTTTGAGAACTTCCCTAAATAATAATCAAATACCATCAACTCTTTAGAAACCAACAGGAGATTATACACTGTAAATTGATTTTCTTTAATATTATGCCATGGACCAACCATAACTCCAGAATTCAGATGCTTATCAAGTACAAACAACAATATTATTGTGCCAACGTCAATCGGGCAGGTTTGGTAACTCAAAAATCTTATCTCAAACTCAAAATTCTCATCTCATCATTACAACTTTTTCAAATTCCCATACAAAATATAATAAACAATTCAACTTTTTCAAATCTCAATACAACTTTTTCAAATCCCAAAACAATAATAACACTAAAAACTAATATTTTAAACTTTCATCTCAACTCAAAATTTTCATCTCTACCCCCAAACCTCCCAGAAATGACAGAAGGTAGTGTCAGTACTGAAGCTTATCCAATAAGAAAACTCAGAAACTGAAACACAAATTCTCACAGGTGACTAACTGGAGAAAGAAATGGCGGTTGAAAAATGTTCATGCTTTTTCTTGGTAAGCACATATTCTTCACATATTATAGCACCTACATATCTTCATTTCTTCTACTTTTTCAGACCATTTTATTTGTAACATAAGGAAATGGATAATGAGATCAAACAAACATACAGGCTCACACCTCCATATCGGAATGACAATTTATGATGACCTCAAAGACAGCATCAAGTCCTCCAAGCTCTCTTAACTTTTCCTTGAAATTGCCCCGCGTCTTCCTTACTGCACCAGTGGTTTCTATATGGATGCAAAGACAAATAAGAAAAAAATAAAATAAAAGAGTAACAGAAAACAACAAAGGCATACTGGATTACACATAACAAAAAATATCACTCATTTGGCTGCACCAATTAGTACAAAACAGAAAATATTCTTGTCTTTATGGTTGTAGATCTATTTGAACTTATTGGATCGAATTATTTTTACCAAAAAATATAAACGGTTGCAACCCTCTTAATCTTGACAGCACAGATCCCTATCACAGTTCATCTCAGTATATAAATAACTCTAATCTTATCATAAAAGCGTAGAAGGGGTATTTCGCCGCATTACCTTCAAGAGAGACGGTGGTTAAGCAAGCTTTTTCCATAGTCAGCAAAGCTATCCATTTTGGGCATAGCTCTAGTCTCCCAATTCCACCATCATCCGCACAACTTGATTTCAGTTCCTTGCAACTTGCTAGAACTTCCTGAACCTTGGAAACAATAGCGACATAACTGGAATCTAATCTTTTCATTTTATCACGACATATGTCGGCAACATTACATAATGATAGAAGCTTGCGGCCTATTTTTGGTGCTTTGTCCTCATCAGACATTGAGACCATTGGTTTCAACAGCTTGATTAGAAAACGAATGCAGTTGGGTGATTCCAAAAGATGATCATCTTGACCCTGAAATAGTACAGTTAGACAGGCCTTCGGGGCAGTACTTCTATGAAGAAAGGAGTGTCCAAAAAATGGTGGTCTATTGTGAAAGTAAAAAACAAGATGTTGCAACTGAAAACGTGCATTTCTGAATGATCAAAAGTTCCTAGTGCATGATTAAATTGAAAAAGAAAAGTGAAAAACAAATCTGATATGTGCAGACTAATGAGGGAGGCGCAAAATTAACAACAAACACTTCATATCTATATCCACTTTCCTTCTCCGTATTCATTACATGGCATCAACAAAGATAGGATCTTTTTCTTCTCTTTTGAGATAAAAGTCACATATGACATCATAAAAAATGTCACAAAATGGGAGATATAACCTATGATATGATACTTTTTCAATATCCATAAGGGAAATATCTTTTATAACCCTAGAGATCCGACTGTGTGTGACAAATGCATTGTTCAGAATTTGCATCCAGTTCAGTTAACACGAAAAGCACTCTTCCCTATCACTTTTGAGTCAAAAGTCAGTTGGCAGCTCAAAATCATTCAACTTTTTGTTCCATACTCAAAAAATACCACAAAAGAAAATGAAGTAATTCTTAATAGGCCCAAGATTATCTGGACAAAAGATCGTCAATGGGAGAATTGTCATCTTTTCACAGTTCACTAAAATTGTGCTTTTGCCTGCAGATTTGCAATTGCTTACATCACTGGCTAAAACACAGAAAAGAGCTGCAGCAGCCAGATTGCTGGGTGAGTCATCAAAGCTGAGATCCAAAATAGCGTCTACTATTGTCTTTGCCATCCTGAAAATAAGGTACCTCAAAGATTAGGGTAAGACATGCCCAACCTTGCACAGCAATTTCGATTTCAGCAAGGGAATAGAAATGGGTACTCTTGACATGATAAAAGGAGGAAACAAGAAGTAACTAGGTTATGTTTGGATTAAAGAATTGACAAAAGTCAAGATTTTACAAAAAAAGAAACTACCCTATTGGTTAAAAGCATCAAATATGACATTTGTTCAAATATAAAACAATAAAGAGTATGTTTGTAATTCACATACAAACACTTCCACATATTTTAAACCACAAGCCAGACAGCAGACTCATGCACATTCATGAGATGGAGGCATACTTCAAATCAGCCCTACTAATCAGCAAATGCTCGGGATAAATTATACAAATGTAATGAAGCTAAGGGAAAATCAGTCCTTGCACCAATAAGAAGGGGACTAAAAAAGTAAATTACGAGACACATAATTGAGTAAATTGTGAAATCAACACTTGTCCCAAAAGCTTAAGTTGATGGGAAGAGCTAGATTTAATTATTTGTATTATATTCTTACACTCACCCTCACATGTGAGCTAGACTCCCCCTCACATGTGGACTAGACTACCCCTCAATGGGTGGCCCAACACATGGCGTATTTAATTAAATAAGATAAAGTGTAGAGTCAAGATTCGAACTCATGACCTCTACTCTGTTACCATGTGAAATCACTACTAGTCCCAAAAGCTTAAGTTAATGGGAAGAAGTAGATTTAATTATTTGTATCATATTCTTAACACAAATCCACCAAGATCCAAATACTTTCTTTTTTTATAAGTATTAATAACTTCATTAAACAGCACAAAAGGAGCAATCCAAGTATACAGGATGCATACATGAAAGACACTTATCTAGAAAGCAAAAATGATAGAAGAAAATCATGTAAATGAAACCATTACCGATGTACTTGGGCAAAGCCTATTCTAGTATGAACAAAATCTTTTACTTTTAAAAAAAATGTAAATTTACCCATTGAAGTCTATAGAAGTTGTTAAAAGGAGAGGAGTATTGAAGAAGAGCATCTTAAGCTCCTATTGGTTAATGGTTGCCAAAACTTTTATCATTCATTTCCCTCCAAATTCACCATATGAGGCAAGTAGGAACCATTTTCCATATTGCTAATCCACCTTCCGTAATAGCTAGCTAGGATCATGCAGTAAAAGACTACACACCCCTAAACACACATTCTACAGACTTTCGTGAGCGCCAAACTCAGTCAATCTAAGTTTATGATTCAGAATCAAACTACAAACCCAGATAACTCCTAACATAAACTTCACGAAATTCTATAAACATTCTTCTCCTAAGATAAGAAAACCGTAGCACCCGCTAACGCAGCAAGAAAGCCCAACAAATCATATGCCCAAAATTCAAATTCAAGAGCTCAACACATTTCTAAACCCAAAAAGGAATTGAAGTAACTCCCATAAGCAAATTTTCAAACATCCCTCCACATTTACAAGAAAATACGCATAAAAATCACATTTTAATTCAAAATCCGTCACAGAAATTTCGAAATTTGCGTACCCTTGAGTCCGCAAGAGCCGTCTCTGCTGCGTGGTGGCGCATATAGACAACAAAGACAGCAAGCTCGCCCTCCTAATCCGAACGGGCTGGCCTTTCCTGAGCCCATCCAATGCGAAATTGACCTCGTCCACGTGCTCCATCATCTCCCCGAACTCCTGGGCCTCCATCAGCGTCGAGGTGGCAGGAAGCGAAGACTTGGTACAGTTCTTGATCAAATCTGGCTTCCTCTTCCTCCCGACCCTCCTCGGCTTCTTCGGCCTCCCAACGGCGCCGTTTATGGAATCGTCGAGAGCGGGACTCGAAGATGGGGCGTAGGGGTCGGAGTCGGAAGCCCAGTGGAGGGAGGAAGAGTCCTGGGAAGAGAAGGCGAAGCCGCTGTAGAGGCCGAGGCCGTGGTCCAGGGGGCTCTCTTGGGAGAGAGAGTCCTTAAAGGAATCGTCGTCTACGGCGTCGTTTAAGGTGTCGGAGGAGCAAGGTCTTTGAATGCCTCGGTTGCGACGACCGTAAGTCCGCACTATCATTGTTGTTCCTCGCTCACGGCGGTGGGGTTAAATTGAATGGTTTGTGCTAGGCATTCAAACGAAAGTGAGGGGCTTTTTGGGAAAAAATTGAATCGGGGATAGAGAAATTGAGAAGAGCCGAAGAACGAGCAGGAGTAGGAGGTTTGAGCTGGCTTCAAAGCGAAACGAAGAGCGAACGAGCGAGAGAAAGAGAGAGAGAGTCTTTAATCTACAACAAACTAGTGTGTCTGTGTGGAAGTTCGTTGGCGAACAGTGAACTAAACTGGGGTGACGGATCTTGGGTCCGTTCCTCTGAAATTCCGTGCAATTCTTTTTCCCCCAAGGAGCTGTGCTGTCTACGGCTGGTTGAACGAGCCTTTGCCTTTCGTCCTTGACATCAGATCTTAGGCTAGTTTAGTCATTTCCTGAAGCCAACTGAATTAGTAGTATAGTACCCTCCTCCGAACATCACCAAACTGTCCTTGGACTGACGGTTTTTTTTTTTTCCCAATTAAGATTCAAGATTCAAGATGTAGGCATTTATTTTTTATTTATTTTAAAAATTTTGTTGAGATAAAAAAATATGAATTTTATTTACAAGTAGTTTGTATTTAGATTTAAAAGTTATTTCATCTAATTATTATGACTTTTTCAAATTACCACATAAAATATAATAAATAATTCAATTTTTTTAAATCTCAATTTAATTTTTTTAAATCTTAAAATAATAATAATATTAAAAAAATAATATTTTAACAATATTTTATTCAACTTTTATTTTTCATTTAAAACCATCTCATCTCATCTCTAAATCTAAAAAATAATTTAGCTTGGGATAATTACTAAAGTACAATATCTATTTATGAGTTTGATCTAATTCAAAATTTCAAATAAAGAAATATGTGTTATCAAAAATAGAGAATGGAAATGTAAAAAGTAAAAAAACAAATATTCTCATCATTCTCGTTTTTTTATGAAAATAAATACTCATTCTGTGAATCAAACTTACCCTAATGATAACCTTAGAAACATATGGCTTCATAATCATATTGTAGAATAAATTATAGTTTAAATAGCATAAAAAATTATTTATAAATTAATAAATTTTTAAATAGATGTCTATGTGTTTGACTGTAATCAGGGTTGAGCCCAAGAAAGCACTAGTATTCAGGTCACATTCGGGCCTGATGAAGTTGGACCCCACCCCGCATAAGCTTTTCAAATGTACGTACAAACTTCGAAGAGCTTTGAGCGTATGCCGTGGCGATTACGGCGGGATGGGCTCGAACCGGCCCGGACGATATGGTCTGATTAAAATGCTCCGTCATGTATTGGGCTATAACGTTAATCGGAACCCAATATTTGCCATTTTTTTTTTTAAATGTTAAAACTATATCATGAAAAATATCAATTTATAATTTTTTTTATAACTATTTTAGTACTCTTTTATATAATCAAAAGTATTTTTATAAGATAGAAATTTAATTTTAATGAAGTGACATAATTATATTGATTGATTGTAAAATGGATTATAAAAGAGTTCGAAAAAGTTGTAGATATATATCACCGAATAAAAAAAAAATGGGAAAGCTGTTGATCTAAACTCTAAATTTTAAAAAGAAATAAAAACAGACACGTGAAATATGCCATGCAACATTGGTGTCTCGCTTTAAAATTGTTAGTTTTAAATATTCAACAAATGAGTAATATTATTCATCATCACTTTTTTATTATCTTCTTATCATTTAATGATATGATAGTAGATGATTAGAAACTATTTATTATATTTTATCGTGAATATATCATCTAATGACACATAATGAGATGATAATAGGATAATAAGAAAATTAACGTGAATAGATTTTTTTTATTGCTATTAAGTGGTTACGTTTAATGCGGGCCACATTGCCGATTGTATTAAATAGTCATTTCTTTAACTATTAAGAAAAAATTAATAGAAATAAAATAAAATATTCAAACGGTAATTTTGAGATGACTAGTAGCATTTTTCTAATGCCCTATTTGGATAATTTAAGTGTTTCATCTCATCATTATAATTTTTTTAAAATTCTCATATAAAATATAATAAATAATTTAACTCTTTCAAATCTTAAAATAATAATATTATTATTAAAATTATTATTTTATTTAACTCTTAACTTTTATTTTAACTTATCACATCCCAATTCACTATCTATATCGCACATAAATGTTAAGTTTTATGTTATAAATCCTCTATCACATAGTGACGGGACAACAATGTTTCACACTTTATAAGAAGTAGTCTTGTTAAAGTTTTGCACTTTATAATGATATACCAACAACTAATCTCGCATTTAGAACATTTTCATTTGGTTTTCTATACTTTCCATATCTTTAAATTTTAGGGAATCAACTTAACTTTTTGACAAAACAAGAACATTCACATCCTGTTTACCCTAAATTTTAGTTAGAAATCATATTTCCTATAATTTTCTCATAAATTTTACTCATTCTTAAAAAATCTCATATATCTCATTTCCTATCATTTATCTATTCTATCAAAATAATCATTTTATATTATTTATCTATTATTTATACTACTTTATTTTTACATCTTTAACTATTCCATATAAAATATATATAAACTGATTAAGGAAATAAATAATAACTCTCCATATATAGAGAATCATTGTTCACATCCTAAACCTATACCTTAAAATAGGGAACCGGATGGAGTACCTATTTTGTCAAAAAGTTAACTTGACTCCCTAAATTTTAGAGATAATAATAGTTTAAGGCACTGGATGGGAATGCTCTAAGCACTCTATCCGGTTTCCTATTTTAATATATAGGTTTAAAATGTGAACAGTGACTCTTTATATTTGAAGAATCACTATTTATCTTCTAAATCAATTTATATATACTTTATAGGGAACAGTTAAAAATATAGAAATAAAATAGTAAAAATAATAATATTCTTTTCATAGAATCGACAAAGAATAGAAAATATGATATAGAATATCTTTTAAAAATGAGTATAATTAAAGAGAAAGAATTATATGTTGAACCCAAAATTTTAAGTTTTGTGTAATTATATATCTACACGTATATTTTGATGATAACAAATGAATTCAAAGAATAAAGAAGTTTCAAACTCAAGTTGTCTACACAATGGAGTCAAGCACATCAAGGAAACAAGAATTAGCAAGAATGGAACAAGTTCACATTAAAGTCATAGAATAATGTTGTAAATATCTTAAAATTTTGAAATTAAGATTAAGGCTCAAAATTAATATTTTATCATAAAGTATTAAAATACATTTTCCACATATGCATGAATATTTTGAAAATTAAATTTGAAAATTTTGAAAGATAATTGATTGTCATCTTTTACATGTGTATGCCTTGATTAAAGGTTTGAACTTTGAAAATATTAAAGATGATTGATTGTCATCTTTCACATGTGCATGTTTTATTTAAATATTTTTAAAAGTAATTGATATTTTTTTTTACTTATGCAAAAGGTAGATATTTTTGTTTATAATATTTGAAAAGTAAAGTGTGTTCTTTTTGTCATATGCAAAAAGTAAAAAGATTAGGTTTGAAAAATTTGAAAAGTAAAGTGTGCTCCTTTTGTCATATGCAAAAAGTAAAAGATTAGGTTTGAAATATTTGAAAAATAAATTATGCTCCTTTTGTAATATGCCAAAAGTAAAAAATCAGGTTTGAAGTTTTTGAAAAATGAATGATGTTGTTTTTGACAATTGAAAAAAAAAAGAACTTTTTATTTGAATTTTTTAAAAAAGTGAATGATATTGTATTTGACATGTGAATCTTTTTAAATTTGAATATGAAATCTTATATGCCTATAAATAGATCATTTAAGAGTTTCACATTTACAACACCAATAACATACAACATTCATTCAAAACTTTCATTTTCTATTCTCTAAGCATTGGGGCTTAATTCTTGTTCATTTTGAGATATATAGTTTACGCTGTATTATTCTTATTCCACTCATTGATGAGTGTTTTCTGATAACCTACTCACTATCAGCTCTTGTATCAGTAAAAATTGTGTATAATCCATGTGCGTGTAAAAATTGTTCTACACAGAGAATAGTTGAATCACCACGTGTAAGGTAATTGTAAGTATAGAGGGTGTTCTACATAGATCCTTTGTAGCGGTGTTGTTCAAAGATGTAATAGGTTTCTATCTCCACTTGAAGGAGGTTGAATAGTGAATTTGGAAATTCTCAAGAGGTAGCTTGAGGCGAGGATGTAAGCAGTGGGGCCGAATCTCGTTAACATACTGAGTTTGCTTCTCTCTTACCTTTACGCTTTATATTTATTGATATTTCGTATTTTGTTTATATTTGATATTGTATATTTAATTTATAATTGTTATTTTTTTTATACAACTCAATTCACCCCCCTCTTATATTAGTCATCTATGCAACAATATCAAATGTGTGATTCCTAACTAAAATTTAGTAAAAATTATAAGAAACCGAACTTGAATGCCAACAGGTTTAAAGCATTCACATCCGGTGCCTCAAAGCATTGGATTTATTATAATTTTAGGTTTATTATACAATTTTGATCAAAATACTCCATACATCAAAATCTCTATTTTAGAAAAAATATTTTTCTCTAAACCAATTTTTATCAATATTTTATTCTAATACATAAAATAAATTATTCTTTCAATTATCTACAATTTTTATCATACTCATATTTGTTATAGTTTTAAATAATAATTTTAAAAATAATTTAAATAATTACGAAAATATAAAAAAATAATTTTAAAAATATTATCATACCCACAAAAAAATAATTAAATTTTTTTAAATGTTTACTAGAGTGATAGCTCAAAACATAATAAAAAAATATTGAGTAATTATGTTTGTAAATAAAAGTGAGAAAAAAGTAATAAATAAAGAATATTTAAGTATTATTTTAATATAATAGAGAAAGTGTAGGGAATGAAATGTAAGAGAATTTTGAAATATAAGTAAAATTTAAAAAAAATTAAAAATGTTATTTTTTGCTAAATTATAAAAAATTTGATGGGACGAATGTAAAATTGGTAAATGCTCTAATTATTACTGTTTGATTGGCTGGCATTTATACGATTGCCTTTCTTATTGGTCCGCGTGGCTCGTGGTACTTGCCCCTTGCCCCGGCGCGCTGGCGATGGAGCCAGCCAGTTGCCAACAAATAATATTGTTCTCACCAACCTCAGTTTTCAAAGGATATTGATTTTTCTGTCCGCATCAGAGTTGTTAGTTTTGTTGATTTTCCATTCCAAAACCAGTGGTAATGCTTAGGTCGAAAATAGTTGCAATAAACCAAAATTTAACATTTATTAAATATGAAAATAATATTAAAAAAGTGATCCCAAAACATCAAATTGGCTATCTCATGAAAGGATAAGCATGAAGGCTGAAGCTGTTACGAAGGATCAACGATTAATTTAAGGCATTTATAATGTTGAAGTGAATGGGAATGTTTCAAAATCAAGGCATCAACTGAACTGAGAGAACTTGTTGCTAGACACATTGACATTTATTTATTTATTTATTATTTAGACAATGGGTTAGAGAGTTTTGAATTCAGATTTTTTATTTAGAGAACTAGATCATAAGTTATCAGATTATCAGATTCTTGACACATACGTAAACATTTTACTACAATGCTAGACTGTCATTATATATAATTAAGTTAATTTTTAAGATTGCCAAGCTTTAGCTGCGGCTATGTTACCATCAATTGAATTTGTTTAATATTCAGTTAAATTAGGCATTTATTAACACGTCTCTAGAGTCTTTTTGCCCTTACTGTATTTAAGGCCAACTTTTATCTACCTAGTTCTAATATTGTTACTCTCTCTGTCTCTCTCTCTAAACAAAACCATCATCTTCCTCCCCTTCCCTCCCTTCCCATTTCTCTTTTTCTATCCCTCTATATCTATAGATATGAAGGTTTTTCCCTGAACTTTCTCTTTCAAATAGGTCGAAAATGTTTAGATCTACTGTCCTTCAATCACCAAGTGACAACATAAGCTAGTCCATCGAACTCCTTAGCCGTTGATCTTCAAGAAGTTGTTAGGATTGCCGCTATCAAACAAGCACATGAAGCACACATGCCGTTCAACCTGCAAGTGAGTTTCACATGCAGTTGCATGACCATGCATCTAATGAGTACACATGGGCCACCGGCGAGATAGTTGGCCTTTAATATTCAAGATAGGCCGATCACCACTAGGGCTATGCATATGACCCATCAATCTGATGGCCCGATTAAAATAACCCGACCCAGTCCATATTTAAACGGATTATAATATGATCGGATCTCTAACCCAACTAGTTAACGGATTTTCATTTTGTTTCAACCTGCCCGTATATAAGCATCTTATCTTGGAGAGGCACACAATCTTTGATTCTAGTTTCAAAAGAGCAAGATATGCCCCGAGCACACACTTACACAATTGCTATTCTCTTACACCCTCCAATAAAAAAGAAAATAATATTTTTTTCTCTTAAAAAAAAAAATTCCAAAACAGACTACAGAAAAATCTTTGGAGCGAAAACTGCTCTTACCTCTTCGCAAAATTACTCACCTACCAAACTACACTTCCAAATCGTCATCTTTCTTATTTTTCTTCTTTCTCAAAGCTTCTATGGAAGAGTCGATGGCCGACACAGGCGCAAATAAACATCCATAGAAAGCAGTAACAACTTTTGGATCATGGAAACGACGAGAAGCGCACACAGAAAAACTAATAATAGAAACAAATGTCGTTTTAAACTTTTTAACAAATTTCAAGTATTGGTCGTGGTAACTAATAGTGATATTGTTTGTTTTTGTCTTCTTCTCTCTTTTTTTTTTTTAAATATAAATAAAAATAAAAATAAAAACCTATTTGTTGGAGAGACACGAGAAGTAAGGGAACGATGGAAAATGTAAGGCGTTGCAAAAAAATATTTACTTTTTTGAATACACCCGTGTGGGTTTTTTCTCCGTATTTAAATAGAATCTATTGTGATTTTGTTGTTTGGCTCATGAGAAAACGTCTGTTGTGGTTTTGTTGTTTGGCTCATGAGAAAACGAAGGAAAAAATAATCCTGATGTTGGGTAAAGAAAAATGAAATGGGCTCTCGTTGTGGAGCATGGTCTGTGGTGGTTTTTTTTTTTTTTAATAAAAGGTCTGTTGTGCTTTTGATTGTTTGGCTCACGAGAAAATGAAAGAACAAGAAAGAAAAAGAAAGGGGATCCTGTTGTGGTTGGGTCATACGGGTTCGACTCGATTTTATTTTGGTCGGTTCAGTCGGATTTGTTAGCCTTCTAGCCCATTCTTGTTTCGGGTCGGATCGATCCCAAACTCGATTATTCCATGCCAGGTTGCAGGCCTACTCACCACTTCCACCGACAACATGTGGCCCCACGCACCCTCGCAAAGTGTGTGTGCCTTTTGCCTTTTGGTGTTTGCCATAAATCGAGACTTTTCGATCCTATCTATCATGTTTTGGTTTTGCTTTTTCTAAATAGAATATAGATATAATAGACGTGGAAATCTCAAATAAAAACATCAAAACGGTTGGTTGTAGGGTACTATAATTGGGGTCTTTAATCTCAACCCTTTGTTTAACTCATTTGGACCACAGCAAACCACCTTTGACAGTCCTTTCCTTAGCAAGAGCAAGAAACAAGGCCAAGGATCTTTGGTCCATGCAAGTAACATAATGAGTAGCTAATATAACAAGTTTGAGTCTAGTCTCGTCCCATTATACATTTATGGTTGGAATTAGTAGCTAATACCATTTGTAATGTCCAAATAAATAACAAACAAGGTCATGTTGATCAATACTCAAAAAACACTCATAGATGTTACAATTGGAGTCATTTGAAATCTCTTATAAAGGTTTTCAACTTATCTTCTGAACAATATGGGATGCCATTACCACCTTTTTATATACAATTACAATAAGATATATTGCAATCTTGCTCCCATTAAATCATCGACGTTCTCACTACACCAAGTTCATCACAAGTGAGACTTGAACACCTTTCTATACACTATTTCAGTTGAAGTACTACACCAAATCTCTTGCGAGAGATCTTAATGGGTAAATACGATGTTATGATGTAGAAAATAGAGTCTCCCATCTCATATTGGTGTATTATGTTTGGTGTATTATGTTTATTTTTCTCTTTTTTTTTTTCAACTTATATATAAACTATAAAGAGATTTGATATTTATCATTCTCACACACCACATATCACGCTTATTTTTATTTTTATTTGATTTGATTTTTTTTAAATTAATTGAATTTTTAACTCATTATCTATACACTATATATTTAATAAGAGAAAAAAAATATAATGTGTGGAAATAATGATTATAATTTCTCATATACAAATCGACTTTGATACTTGTATAAATCCTGATAACTGTCCAATTTGCTTTGAACAGTTGGTGAAGTTAAAGTCTTCATCGTATAAAAACAGTCGGTTTAAATAGTTCAGAACTTTCTTAAAGACGTATCATTGCAAATGAAATTTGATGATTCTATAAATTTTCTCTTTGCAAATGAAATTTTATAAATTTGCTTGAAATTCATTCATCATATTTTCAAGACACTCTTATCTTATTTTTATCCTATTAAATAAGATGTGATATATTTATTATTATTAGATAATAAAAATATATATAATTAAAGATTATTAAATGATAATAAATGTATCATATCGTACTTAACAGAATAAAAATAGAATGGTAATATGATATATAGAATTTTTCATTAACTAAAAAAAAGAAATGATTTGTATAAATTTTAAATAAATAACTCTCATATAAGTCACTGTAAAAAAGTGGATCACACCTTAAAAAAGATTTAAAAAATCAATTTTTTTATATTAATGAGACTCATTTTTTTTATAAAATACTTATATTAAAATTGTCTATTTAAAACTTCAACTTAATATTCCTGGTTAACTAAAACTATTTGCCTCCTATTTACGTAATTTTAAAATAAAATAAACTCTAGAATTTAAAAAAAAAAAAAAAAGAAAAAGAAAAAAAGAAGCAAGCAAACAAACAATTAAACAAACTCTAGAACCGGTGAAAATTGGCAGACAGAGACCGCACGAGGATGTTGTAAGTTGTAACAAGCAATTTCGTGTGAACTCCTCAAAGAAAAGAAAAAAAGAAAAAAAAAAAAAAAGGTAAGTTCGTGTGAACGGTCAAACAAAATACACAATCGCATATCTTACATAAGCAGCCAGGCAATCAGAGCCCGCCACGTAGCAAAATTCACGTACATCTAAAATTTTCCTTCACTTACATCCCTGCTTTTTTAAACGCGTGAGAAACCCAGGCAATACATTCGTGATGTTCAGAATTCCAGACTGAAATTATAGGGTTATACGAATATACAATATTTTGAAAGGGGGCGAAAGAATCCACAAATTGGAAATCTGCCCCCAACCCCTATTCTCTGATTTGCTTTTTCTAATTTAATTTAATTTCTTTTAATTATCTTTGCCTCGCGCAGTGGAGTGCTATTTTTGACCTTTCGCTTTCTGGATCTAGGGTTTCGCTTTTAACAACTCGTTTCTCCTCCTCCAGCATCACCACCAACACCACCATCATCACAATCAAATAAAAACCCTAGCTCAATCATTTATTGCTTCCGAGATGAAAATCCAATCCGAGATCGCTTAGGGTTTTTTTGGATCGTCTTCATCATCAGCAATCAGATCTAATTTTTTCCAGGAAAAAACCCTAAATTTTCTCTGAATGACCTGGGATTTTTACTTTTGTTTGTTAAACTCCAAAAGATAGGATCAAATCTAAAGCATTCTTGAGACGATGATGATATTGAGTTTCACAAAGAAATTGATGAACAATCTGAGCCACCAAAGAGTAAGATTTTGACTATTTTGGTTTTCGGCGAGAAATGGATATGTATAAGGCGGTGGTGTATCAAGGGGAAGAGTTACTGGGGGAGGTAGAGATGTACCCAGTAGAGAACAACAACGACAACTCGATGATTGAAGCGAAGGAAATCAGAATAAGTTACTTTTCGCAAGCGAGTGAGAGGTGTCCACCACTGGCAGTGCTCCATACCATTGCATCTAGTGGGATTTGCTTCAAAATGGAATCAAAGTCCTCGCAGTCACAGGACTCGCCGCTCTATCTTTTGCACTCATCATGTTTCAAGGAGAACAAGGTATAAGCACAACTCCACAAAATAAATAAAATCTAAAAAACGAGAAAACTACTGAAACTCCAATTTTAAATCTCAGAAGAAAAAATTAAAAATAAAGGAAGGAAATTCAGATTCTAAATGAACACTGTTAATCTTGCTGAGGACCCTGAGAAGAATTAACAATGGCCCGTCTAGAAGTTATTATGATTTTATTAACGCTTTTAGAGAACCAATTTTGCCCAAAATTTATGAGAACTGTCTGAAGTTTGAACTTTCAAATTCTGAATTTCAAACCCAGGTGATTTGGGAACTCTCCGAAGTCTGAACTAGTTGATGCTACAACAAATATATGAACTTCTTGTGTAGGACTGAACTCACTGGTATATTATGACTTGCTTTGAACTTGCTGACCTGTGTAAACGTGGTCGAAAAATTCTGACGCTAAGAATATAACATATGATGGTTGGTGACGACTTCTTGTCATCAGTCTTTCTAAAAGAGTGGTTTAGTATTTGCTATTAGTCTTCCTGAAAATGTGGTTGAGGATTCCGTTTTTGGCACAATTTCGGTTTTACTGCATTTGAGAAGAATGTTGAAAGATGGAACCTTACCCTGGAACTCTGCAAAACAAGTCTTCAATATCTGGTTCTGAGAATATAGCTCAGAACATTGGAACAACGGGCAACTTTGTGGCTCTTATTTCGTTATGTGATGTGCACATGATAGGAAATAGACGCTGAGGGGGTTATCCAGGAAACTATTTCCTAAAATTCCTTATGGATGGCTTGAGAGAAACATTGTGTTATCTACATGTCCTTGCTGTATATACTTTTTGTTTTTTGTGTGATCCTTTCTTCCCTACAGTACATTTGGTATAAATAACTTGCACAGATTAAGTTCTTCCTTGATTCTATTGTTTGGGTGTGGATGGTTTTTGTGAATGTTAACAATGATTGCAATATCGCATTTACAGACTGCGGTAATAGCAGTTGGAGGGGAGGAACTTCATTTGGTTGCTATGTCTTCGAGGAATACTGACAAACAGTATCCATGTTTCTGGGGATTCAATGTTGCATCAGGACTTTATGATTCTTGTCTCGTCATGCTGAACCTTAGATGTCTTGGAATAGTATTTGATCTTGATGAGACGCTCATAGTTGCAAATACAATGCGCTCATTTGAGGATAGGATTGATGCCCTACAGCGGAAAATAAACAGTGAAGTGGACCCACAACGCATCTCTGGCATGCTGGCAGAGGTCAAGCGTTATCAAGATGACAAGCATATATTGAAGCAATATGCTGAAAATGACCAGGTTATTGAAAATGGAAAGGTGATAAAAAGTCAGTCTGAGGTTGTTCCAGCTTTGTCAGATAACCATCAACCTATTGTTCGGCCAATTATACGGTTACAGGAGAAGAACATTATTCTGACTCGCATCAATCCACAGGTATGCAATTGGAATAGGCACTCTTGCTGAAATTCTTTGTACTTCATTGTTTGGTTCTATTTTATTTATGCATTTCTGAAATTACACACTGATGTTAAGAAGTATCATTTGTCGATTCTCTGGTTATTAATTTGTGCAAGAAGTCTGAATTTCAGTTGGATATTATATTAGATGGTGCTTCATAATGTTATGGACTTCCTACCAGATGCTTGAAGTGATTGGTTTCTGCAATATCCACTTGATGGTGGACATGCATTTAGATGTTTAGGTTATAGTTATTATTTTACAATGTACCAATTAAAAAAATTATTATTTTACAATGTAAGAGCCTCATTAGAATTAGTTGGTCCAAGTAATGTTTCTTTTTCCTGATATTTTTCAGGATTTGCTTATCAAAAAGAAATATTTTTCAGGATTTGCATTAGCCTCTTTTCGTTTTTAGTGTAAAGTAGGTATCTCCTTTGTATACATCCTGTGTACTTGGGCTTTGCCTATTCATGGTAATAAAATTTCTTATTAACTATAAAAAAAAATGTTTCTTTTTCCTCTATAGATTCGTGATACAAGTGTTCTTGTGAGGTTGAGACCTGCATGGGATGATCTCCGGAGCTACTTGATAGCACGAGGGCGCAAGCGTTTTGAGGTTTATGTTTGCACAATGGCTGAAAGGGATTATGCTTTAGAAATGTGGAGGCTTCTTGATCCAGATTTAAATTTGATAAACTCCAAGGAATTATTGGCTCGCATTGTCTGTGTCAAGTCTGGTAAGTGAAATAATCTGTGCAGTTCTGTCCAGCTCATTAAGAGAAGCTAATTACATAGTCTGAAACGAGCCATTAGGCAAGAAAAAAAGTCATTATATTTCTGCATTTTTGTTATTTTTGCCTGAAATTGTTTGAATTAGCGTGTTCATTTCCCTATGATGCTCTGCTTATTGTTTATATGTTAAACTAATAGGTTCAAGGAAGTCACTGTTCAATGTCTTTCAAGACGGCTTATGCCATCCTAAGATGGCACTGGTCATTGATGATCGCTTGAAAGTGTGGGATGAGAAAGACCAACCACGGGTCCATGTTGTTCCTGCATTTGCTCCATACTACGCTCCCCAAGCTGAGGTATCCACCATTTGCATTTGACCATGTGTGCAAATGCACCCAAGAGACTCACTTTCTGAATTTTATCTTGTAGGCTAATAATGCTATACCTGTTTTGTGTGTGGCGAGAAATGTTGCCTGCAATGTTAGAGGCGGTTTTTTCAAGTAAGAATACTAAGTCCCAACACATGTTCAACATCAATTAATCTTTATTGTTGGAACTTAAGTTTTGAGAAAATAAATGCTGGTCCTATATATATACAGTTCATGTATATGATATTGTTCCTTTGGCATGACTTGACCTTCATATCTGATGACAGGGAATTTGATGAAGGTCTTCTACAAAAGATTTCTGAAATTGCTCATGAAGATGATATTAAAGATATTCCTTCTCCACCTGATGTGAGCAATTATTTAGTCTCTGAGGTTAGTCAGGACAAAATTCATTTACACTGGTTCTTGTTTGTGTGTTTTGTATGAGTTATTCAGATTTCTTGTTACCTATAAAAAAACTTTTCATGCAGGATGATACTTCTGCTTCAAATGGCAACAGAGATCCACTTTCTTTTGATGGCATGGCAGATGCAGAAGTTGAAAGAAGACTGAAGGTAACCTGCTGAGTTCTGAATTGATGTGTGTATTTGGAATTCAATAAAATTAAGGCAAAAAGATATCTACTCTTTCAAGGCATGTTTATGGGGGTTTTGATGTTAATATGTAGAATTTTATCTGTGCTTTCAAGATAAAATTTGTTTTATTTTTCCTTTTTCCATTCAGGATGCAATATCTGCTTCTTCAACAATCTCTTCAGCAGTTGCTAATCTAGTTCCAAGGCTTGTTCCTGCTATTCAGAATACAATAACACCAGCATCTAGCTCAATTCCACTCACAACAACTCAAGTTTTGTCACACTTTCCCAGCATTCAGTTCCCTCAGCCAGCTTCACTTGTTAAACCAGCAGGTCATATTGGGCCCCAAGAACCAAGCTTGCAAAGTTCTCCTGCTAGAGAAGAGGGTGAGGTACCAGAATCAGAATTAGATCCTGATACAAGGCGGAGGCTACTCATATTGCAACATGGGCAAGATACAAGAGAGCATGCATCAACTGAACCCCCATTTCCTGTCAGACCTCCGATTCAAGTTCCTGCTCCCCGGGTGCAATCACGGGGTGGCTGGTTTCCAGTGGAGGAAGAGATGGGCCCACAACAGCTGAGCCGAGCAGGAGCTAAAGAATTTCCCTTAGATCCAGAATCAATGCATATTGAGAAGCATGGACCTCGCCATCCTCCTTTTTTCCCAAAGGTTGAGAGTTCAATTAATTCTGATAGAGTTCTTCGTGAAAATCAAAGATTGCCAAAAGAGGTGATTGTTACTTGGTGTTGTTCTGGTTTTATACTTCAGTTTCAGTGCTACAAGGTTAAACTTACTTGTGACTGGTGTATGAATCTTACAAGATTTATTTATTTGCAGGCATTTCATAGAGATGATCGGTTGAGATTAAACCAGACACTGTCCAGTTATCATTCTTTCTCAGGTGAGCTATTTCACAAAATTGCATACTGAGGCAAATCTTACTGGTTTTTTTCATTGGTGGGCTTGCAGATTACTATTTTGAATGTTGCCGAATCCCAAAGCATCTGAACTCACCTACATATATCTCTATGAAATTAAATCTTCTTGAAAACAATTCACCTTTGCATATCAAAAAAGTTTGACAGTAACGTCTAATAAAAATTTTAAGCATCATAGCCTGTATACACGGGCATCGCTTAATAGAAAAAATTTGCATACAAGAGCATTAATGAATGAGATATTCTTAAACATGCCAAATTCGATTTTTGAAGTCTTGAATGAGTCCTACTGTTGAAAAGGGATACCTATCACTAATCTTAAACCGTGGGATAACTGAATTAGGCTCTTATTAGTTGCTGTTCCCTTTAGAATTTCTTTGATGGTCTGTCTGAATAAGGCTTTTATCAGATGATTTACCATATAGAATTTTGTTGATACTGTTTAAAAGGTTTTCGAATCTGAATTCATACATAAATAGAAGCTTATTGGCTCTTGAGTCTTGAGAGTTTCTTTAGTAAGGGATATCAGAGCTTTTAAAGATGTTGATTTATGCTCTGCAACATTTCAATTGGTGGTTATTTTTACTTTCTCTTTGGAATTTATTATCACATCTGGTGTTATGTCATGCTGATGCCATTTTGAAGGTGAGGATATTCCATTGAGTCGACCATCTTCCAGCAACAGGGATCTAGACTTTGAATCTGGACGAGGTGTTCCAAATGAAGAAACTCCAGCTGGAGTGTTACAGGATATCGCAATGAAGTGTGGAACCAAGGTAATTGGAAAGAGATTTATTATGACCTGGTCCTATGTGCATGTTGAGTTCCATCTAAGTTCCTTTTTTTCCCTCCTGTTTTTAATGGCACGGATAGGTGGAGTTCAGACCAGCTTTGATTGGTAGCATGGAATTGCAATTTTCTATGGAGGTATTTTAATTCTTTACCCCCCAAAATCTTTAATTTCTTTTTAGTTTTGAGGATATAATCTCTGTATTTCCAGTTATGAATGTATAGTTTTTTTTTTTTTGGGGGTGGGGGGGGGGGGGGGGGGGAGAGAGAGAGAGAGAGAGAGAGAGAGAGAGAGAGAGAGAGAGAGAGAGAGAGAGAGAGAGAGAGTTGAGGTCATATTTGCCTGACTGGCTAACTTTTTGAATAAAACATTTCAGTCCTTTGAGTTGTTGATGTAATAGGAAATATAATTTAATGAAAGCGAGATTAAAGGGCCCATTCTCATTAAATATGATGCCATGTAGCATTTATTGAACAATATTTGTCATCCTTCATTTACCTATCCTAAAATTATTTGTCACTCCTAATGCTTGGTTTTATGAAGCTAATAATTTTGCTTACCTAGCTTACCCAAAATAAATCCACACTTTTGTGATACCCAATTATAAACTGGCCAAATTAAAATTATGATTTGGCCTATTCAAACGAGGGCTGAGTTCTCCTTAGTGGAGCTAGATATTGGACTTGTAAAACTGATGGTTTAGTTCAGAGCTAAATACCAGCTTGATTCTTTCAGCAATGGTGTTTCCTCTTTCGTAACAACCTGATTATGTTGTCCATTTCTTTGTTGTGAGATAACATGCTTGATAAGTCATCCCAAAAATTGTTTTTGTAGGCTTGGTTTGCGGGGGAAAAAATTGGTGAAGGGATTGGTAGAACGAGGAGGGACGCTCAACGTCAGGCTGCTGAGGGTTCTCTTAAGAACTTGGCTAGTAAGATTTCTTGTTTCTTATATTTATGTTGACTAAAGCAGAGCTTGGGCTCTATTACTTGGTGCTCATCTTATGAGCTGATTTTATAATAGTATACTAAAAACCCCTAGGGGTTGGTTCAAGTGGTAAAGGCCTTGGGCTTGGGGGTATGCCCCCCCTACGTCTGAGGTTCAAATCCCCTTGGGTGTGAACAATGAACAATCTCTAGGGGCCATCAGACTGGTGGATTTTCTCATTGAATTAACTGAGGTGCACTTGTGAAAAACTCCTTGCGGAGGGCCTATGCACCCCCGGGATTAGTCCGGATGTTGTTTCTAGACACCCGGTACTAATAAAATAATAATAATGGTATACGCCATATTATTTGGTGCTTATATCATGAACCAATTTCACACTGGTATACTGACTATCTCCATCTGACCATTTTATTTGGTGCTCATATCATACAATGGGATATCAATCTCATGTTTGTTGTACATTACATCTGGGATTTTTTACGTGGTTTCATTGGGGAAATCTTGTTGAAATATATTATAAAGTTTTTTCTCATGGCATTTCCCTTTTCTGATCCTTACCATTTCATACATTTCGTCCACAGATATATATATGTCCCGGATTCAGCCTGATTCTGGGTCTATTCATGGGGATTGGAGTATTCTTAATGCAAATGGCAATGGTTTTTTGGGTAGTGTGAATTCTTTTGGGGATCAGCCATTGTCCAAAGAGGAGCCTGTCTCATTTTCAGCTGCATCTGAACCATCTAGGCCTCTCGACCCTCGGTTGGAAGGCTCTAAGAAGTCAATGGGTTCGGTCTCTGCACTGAAAGAATTAGTAAATTCACAAGAACTCAAGCATCTTTGATTTTCACATTCATTACTTGTTGGAAAGAGTTGGAATATCTTTTAATGATTATTCATATGCTCTATCTTTTTGCATTTTTAACTTCTTTCAGTGCACAATGGAAGGCCTCGATGTGGCTTTTCAACCTCGGCCGCCACCTTCTGGTAATTCAGTTCAGAATGATGAAGTCTATGCACAGGTTCGCATTAGCAAGATTATTTTCATTGAAGTTTGGGAATGCTTCTGTAACAAGTTTTAATATTATACTTTGGTAAATTCTGGAATGTTCCTTTTTTTCCTCCCTTTCTGAAATCTTAGGCAAACTTGGTGGGACACAATGACTTATTGTGAGGCTCTTTTACGAAAATACAATGATATTTTTGTTTAAATATTGAACCATTCAGTCTCTGAGCTAGCATGCCTTTTCTAAATACTTGGCGCTTTGCTGTAGCCAAGCTTACTGCTAGATTGTCTGCTAGAGCCAAGCTTCGACAGCGACTGCTCTTATTATGTTCTATATCCTTATTTTTTCTTGTACTCTGGACCTATTTATCTGTTCATGAGATGCATATATATGTCCTGGATTTCATTCCCACAGGTGATCTATTTATGTACATCTTATAGTCATTTTTCTGGTTAGCCATCTATGGATGGATGTGGATGAAAATTCATATTAGCCTGCAAGTGGTAATAAATTGAAATTGAGGAGCCGCATTTGTATTGTGGGAGTTTAAGCAACTCTATTTGAGGGTTATTCATGGCCATTTTTTTTATACACGTTCCATGCTTGATTCTAAAAACATCTATTCTGTATTTGATGCTTTGCTTCAGGTTGAAATAGATGGACAGGTCTTAGGGAAAGGGATCGGTTTGACATGGGATGAGGCTAAGATGCAGGTATTTTTACTAATGTAGGCAAATTTGGCTTGAGGGATTCACATGATCTCTTCTTCTGTACACACCTATATTTTTTCATGTCGCCAACCACCTTGACATGCTTTTCCGCAGGCTGCTGAAAAGGCACTTGGAAGTCTACGATCAATGCTTGGTCAATCTAATCCGAAGCGGCCAGATTTTTCTCGGTGTGTGATGTAACCAGTTGCCAGTGTTCAGTTCCTATTTTTTTTTTTTTTTATATAGAACACGTGTTTCAATGTTGAGGTGTGGCGTGGCCCGCCACCCCCACAAATTATCAAAAATATTGTGATTTGGGGGAGGATGGGGGGCCCAGGATATGTCCTGAAAATTCAGTGCTGTTATTTTTCCGTGCAATAACAGAACAAAAATAAAAGTAGTTCCTTCACAGCACTGTGATTTTTATTAGCTGGAATACTATGTTTTCTGTATAAGGTTTGTTTTCCAGTTTTTCTTTTTCTCTTTTCTCCATTCCTTTTTTCTTATTCGATGTTTTTGTCAATTTGAACAAGGTCATTGCATGGGATTTCGAATAAACGTATGAAGCCGGAATTTTCACGAGTTCTGCAGCGGATGCCTTCTTCTGCTAGATATGCCAAGAATGCTCCTCCTGTTCCCTAAAGTGCATAATACATTTTTTCTTCCCACTTCTTGGTATGGCTGCCGTTGGGACATTTTATGGTACATAACTAACTAAGAGACAGGCAAGGGCAGTTGAGATCCAGAACTGCCAATTGGCTATCTGCCCTCTATTCTTCTTAAGATCTCATTGGAACTTCCACCGGAATATTGATCTTGTTGTGGCTTCATCTCCAATTCGTTCAAAGGCATGGGGAGACACCAAACTGACTGCAGTCCGAGGTATTCATGTTTCCGGAGTTTTATTTGCTATCTAATGAGGCCTTTTCTCCTCAAAATGCTTAGCGACCTCTCACGAGGATAGAAGGTTGTACCATGTAGTCCCCCACTTTTTAATGTGGCCAATGCCGCCGGTGCCAATGTTTTTCTGCAAGCTGCATTGAGCTGGATTTATTTGCAGTGTACTGATATTTGTTTAAGCAGAAGAAAACAGAGATTTATTTGCAGTGTATTGACCAAGGGCAGCTTCCAGCTATGCTCGGAGTTGCTTAACATTCTAACCAAGGACAGTTTTACTCCCCAATCCGACTGTTCTTCTCTTCTCAATACCCACCTCTCTGAAGATACGGAATATGTTAATTTCAGAGTTCTGATATTTGGCAAAAATTCATAGCAATAGTGAACTGAGCCGATTAACTCTGCAGTTTCTTCACATGTAAGTACGGATTGGAGACCCTTTTCTTTATGGTTTTTAATGACTTTTGAGTTTGATGAAGATAGGTAGCGTTTCCTAAGGATGGATAACTGAGAAGTTTTTCCCAACCTCCTTTGGGAATTTCTTTGATAAAATCTGATTATCCACCCGTATCTGGAACTGTACAATAGTCATACGCTTATATTGAAATCAATGCCTCCCCCATTTTGTGCTTATTTACTTCCAAATTCCCTCTCATCCAATAAGTCATTTCATTTGTCTCCATTTATCTCATACTGAAATCAATGAATATAGAAGCTCTTCCTCCCAACCAAAATTTTATTTGCAACGCCTTTTATTAATTCCTTAAAATACACTATTGATATTGATATGGAAGCTCGTCACATTAATAAACATAAATACTATTTCCAACAGATATAAAGACGGATACGTGATTTCCCTCATATATGTATCTCTCTCTCTTTCCCAAGAGATTGTCAATTATTTGGGACATACATGTATATCTTAAATTGTTATTTAGAGCCAAATGATGAGTGGTCAAAACATTATTTGGTTCATGTGACGATGACCATTACTTTCACGAGCATTTAATGTCCAAATTGACTTTGGAATACGAGGGTTTTTAAATCTTTATTAGCATATATTTAAACAAAGTGAGAATACGTGAATAAGATAGGATAACAGATTATAGGAGATCTTACACATTAACTATTATTAATATTGTAAGATAGCTAAGCACCAAGAGACAGGTCTTATACATATCAACTATTATTAATATTGTAAGATAGCTAAGTACGAAGAGACGGCTTCACTAATTTAGACATATGGTTTTAAGAAAATTTAAATACATCACGTACTTGTTAAGTGATGTATTTAAATTTAGACATCAATGTCTCATTTATTTTTATAATCTATTTCAACTTATTTTATCTAATCATTATAAATTTTTAAAATTTTTACACGAAATAAAATAAATAATTCAATTTTTTTAAATTTTAAAATAAAAATAATATTAAAAAATATATTTTAATAATATTTTATTTAATTTTTAACTATAATATTAATTCATCTCAACTCATATGAAGAAATCAAAAGAGAGGGATTGAGATTTTTTAACATTTTTCAATCCAATCAATATCTACAATTCGGAGAGATTTCATTGAATGTTTATATCGTGTTTGGATGATGGAAAATTCTATAAATTTTTTTTATCAGTTTACCGACAAAATTCTAAGCACGAGCTCAAGCCTTGTAGCCAAAAAAAAAAAAAAAGAATGTAAAAGTCTACAAGAAACAACGTCGTTTTAGTATCAATAAAAGTTAGGACAGGGTACAAATCGATCCGCCTGGCAAGAGTCAGTGCAAGACAATTACAGTACCTTCGTTCGCTTTTCCGTGGCAACTATATAAGAAGGTCGAGGGTGGTTTATAAAATTTGGAAGGCTCTCCAGTCAGCAAAAGCTCTTGCATTCTACAGAGGAGGAGGCACCGAGGGAGAAACATTTCTAGAGAGAGAAAGTGAGTGTTTTTTAGAGAGTGAGAGAAAGAGATATGTCTTCCTTTGACGAGTACGGCGAGGAGATGAACGTGAACGCTTCAACTCGTCACTTCGTCGACGACCACCACGACGATAACTTCACTGGCGGAAGCTTCGGATCCGGAGCCTACTCCAGCTTCCCAGCCGCCGCAGGAGACTTCTCCGGAGGGTTTCCTGCAGAAGGTGATGTCGCCGTCGACCACGCATCTGCCTCGCCGGAGATATTTTCATTCGACGATCCAAACTCTGGCTACTCCCAGTCTCCGTACGATCCGATCCATGTGGAGAACGGAAATGGTTACGGCGTTGGTGACGATGTTTTTGTCTCGGATGGGCCCGTGCTCCCGCCGCCGAGTGAGATGGAGCATGAGGAAGGGTTCGCTCTTCGCGAATGGAGGCGGTGAGGATTTTAATTAGTTTCTTACTGTTTTATCGGATTTCTTTAAGAATTGAGTTCTTTGATTTGTTAACTGTCAGATCTAAGATGAATTTTGTTTCAATCTCCGTAGATCTGTAATTATTTTGATCTCACTTGACAATTTCAATTTCTTAGAGTTTATTCTTGTTCTTTCTTGGCTGTTCAGTTGATCCGGTGTTGCAACTTTTGCATCGAAGTGTACTTAAATATTTTCTTCGAAGTTGTGCTTTTTGCAGAGAAAGTAGGCGTTCATTTGATTTGATCGTCTATGAAAATATATTTAAACGAATTTAGCTCAGTTTTAGACAAGTGCAGTTTAATGTCTTCTTGGTCTAATTTTTTAGTTGAATGCTTAGTTGATGGCTTAATTTATTATGATCCGGAACAGATAAAATATGGCATACCTGCATGTACATGCACGATTTACCACGAAACCGTGTATCTAGTCTGTTTTTGTGCCACGCAGATTTCTTTTTCTTTTTGCTCTGCAAAGTTAGATCCGTATGTCACATATAATGCTGAGGGGTCTCTTCAGAATTAAATTTATTTTTTGAGTCCATGTGATATTCGTTAGTCTAGGTTAGTAAGGATTCCTCACACGTAAGCAGCTGGAGTTGCTTTAAACATAGGATCAGAAATATGAGAAAGATGTTTCATGATCCCGTTGAAGGAAATGTTATCCCTCCCCAGTTCGAAGATGCCATCCAGTATAAGGACAGAAATAAAAGCAGTCCCTTGTGTGTAACACCCATCTATGGGAAGGTAGCGTGGAGGAGTTGTTGGCATTTATTTTTTGAGCTTTGCTACACATAAACCTACACACCATATTTTTTTAAATTTTTTAATTTTTTAAAAAATCTATTCTTCTTATACTAATTGAATTATTTTACTCATTATCCATATACCAAACATTTGGTAAAAGAAAAAAATTAAAAAAAAAATGTGGTGTGTGGTTTGTGGGCATATGTTTAGAATTTTTCTTATTTTTTTATAAGTACTTGTTGGCATTTGTAATGATTCCAAGGAAGCTCTAATCGTATTTTTGATAAGTCATTTCAGAGTATAAGAGTAAAGGTGGCTTGAGCTTTTCTTTTGATGAATTTAAACTTGGTGAATGAAATCCCATGTTACGTGGAGGAAAAAGTTCTTGCCATTTTACAATGATTTCAAGGAAACTCTAATTGTAATCTTGACTAGTTTTGTTTTTGGACATTATGTGGGGTGATTACTTGTGATGACAACAGACTCGTGAAGCAAGATGTTGGAACTTAAACTGTGTAATACTATCGGTATTTTAGTGGTTGATTCCTAAATTACTTTGGGTCTTAGCCAAAGGGAAGGTGAAAGAGTACATACCTTGGGTTTATGTTTAGTTGATTCCCAGTGGTTACAACTATGGGCTTGCTGACTCTAGAAAACCTTCTTCCTCTTCTTCTTCTTTTATTTTAATTTCTTGGATGAGTTAGGCAAACCTTATTACTTTCTTTAACATTAGAAATTTATCTTGGATGTTATGCAAGTGCTTTGGATAGTGAGTTGAGATGAGACGAGTTGAGATGAAAGTTGGATAAAATATTGTTAGAATATTATTATTGTTTTGGGATTCAAAAAAGTTGAATTGTTTATTATATTTTGTAATTTGATAAAGTTGTAATAATTAAATGAGATGAGTTAAGATGAGTTGAGATTGGTTTTGTATCCAAACCGGGGACCGTAGCATCTCTTGCAGGGAGGTCTTGAGATGTCATGTATAGAAGGGATAGGATTTTGTGGGTCTTGGTATTTCCTTTGTTGGTCGAAAGGAAAAAGATTAAACAAATTTAAATCTAATAACATCTGTGAACCAGCTGTGAACCATTGTTGTATTATATCCTTCAAGCAGAAGCATAGATCATCATTGCTTGGTGCCCAATTTTAGGTCTGGGACAGGTGCAGCATACCATTTTGTCCTATGTGCGAGTTCCATCCACATGTGGTAAATGAGGTAAGTTGCAAAGTTTATTTAGCGTATGTATAAAGGCAGACACTGGTGTAGCAGGAAAGAAAGGGGGTTAACTTTTGAAAAGTCAGTTGTCTGATACAATAATTTGTTTGATCTGTTTTTTGTTTTTTAATAGGGGACATCCTCTATGTTATTTACTTATTTTAAATGTGAAGATATTTCTGTCTTTCTAAATTAGATTGGAATTACTTTCAATTAAATTTAAGGAAGGAGAACCATGAATTTGCTGGTGCAGTCAAAATGCCATTCAACTTGAGGAGAAGGAGAAGAGGGAGAAAGAAATGAGAATCCAAATTATTATAGAAGCTGAGGAGTATATGCAAGCTTTTTATGAGAAAAGGAAGCTGAACGTTGAGAGTAACAAGGTGAACAACAGAGAAAGGGAAAAGGTAAATGTTGAAGTGCTTCTAACCTAGCCACCCTATTTTCTACTCTGGTTATGGTCTTCTCAATGCTTGACTATCGGTGTCTCTCTCTGGCGCAGTTATACACTGCTAATCAAGAGAAGTTTCATAAAGACGCAGACAAACAGTACTGGAAAGCAATAGCAGAGCTCGTTCCTCATGAGATCCCAAACATTGAGAAGAAAAGAGGCAAGAAAGATCAGGAAAAGAAGCCATCAATCACAGTTGTGCAGGGCCCAAAGCCTGGGAAACCCACTGATCTTTCAAGGATGCGCCAAATACTGGTGAAGCTAAAACACACGCCTCCTCCCCACATGATAACTCCCCCATCTGCACCTGCTAAGGATGGCAAAGACGGGAAGGGAGTTAAAGATGCCAAAAATGGAAAAGACGCATCTCCAAATGCAACCGTATCTGCAGCTGGAGGAGCGCCGGCTTTACCGACCAAAGATGCTGCCTCTAATGATACTCCTCAAGCTTCCAAACAAGAAGTTGCTGCCGAGGAACAGTCTGCAGCATAACCATAGAAATATGAAGTGCTTTGGTCCGTACACGTTTTCTTTTCATTTGTTGTACTCCGCCTTTGCTTCCTCTTCGTTTTGAATATGTTTTGTGTAAAAGTTGTGTCCATTCTATTCAGCTTTCAGTGGAACCCACTTTTTGGATTGCTTGTTGCTTTGTTATGAATGGGATTGGAAGTAGTCATTGATTTCACGGTATTATACCATGTTACTATTCTTTTTGTACCAACATTAAATATAAAGGGTCAAATGGATTGTCGCATACTCATAATTTGTTTTGATGCCATGAACTGATTACCCAAAGATTTACATTATGTGTAACATGACAATATGGTACAACTTTCTTCTATGTTGGAAGTAGTGCTTCAAGCCAAAGAATCGTTTGCTCGCTCTGTGTTCCACAGGTTTATTCATTTCGGCACCAAAGGAAATAGAAGATAATGAGTCTGCTCTATCCCAATACGAAGGCCAAAAAATATATATATATATATATATATATATATATATATATATATATATATATATATATATAAGCAATATAAAACCGGATATGTATCTAAAACAAGCTGTAACTGCATTTTTGCTGAGTCGTATTCACTGTTCACCTAGGAATGGAATTATTCAATCATCTAGGGGTAACTTCAGTAATTGTGACGGGGACAGAGCTCATCTGATTGCTGGTATAGTGGGAGGATGACCCTTTCTTGGAGGAAGATGCCTCCCCTGACACCGTGAAATGGCCTGGGGCTGTAAGTTCCTTCTCATTGAGTCGGATGTTCCTCGAGAGCATGTCAACAACCTGGCTCATCAACGGCCTTCGGCTCGCTGCTGCCTGGGTGCAGAAAAAGGCTACCTTCATGTATCTAATTACTTCTTCCTCGGGGAATCCTTGCATTTCCGGATCCACAATCTCCAAGAGTCTCTCTTCTTCATACAGCTGCCATGCCTAATAAAGCAAAAAGGGTTGTAGTTAAAGAAAAGGTTGAGGAATCGTATAACAGCAAGACCAATAAAAGGGATATGCCATCACTAAATCTATACAAGGAAAATTAAGAAAATGTATGGATTTTCTGTAGTTATTACCTGTTTCCTCCCGAACTTTCTCCCTATATTAATTTTAATATAAGACCACCCACCAAATATTCAGCCATTCTTATGATTGAGGTTCAATGGAGCAACGAGGTTGATTAACAAAAGTAAAACTAGTTATGGCAGGTGATGTTGGTTCGAATCCGTAGGGTGAGTGAAGAAGCAAGTTTGACTGTTTTTAGTAAATTCATAACTCATTGAACTTGAAGTAAGCTTCTTCTTGTCAATGACAACTACAAAGATAATTTAGTACAAAGAAAGAAGCCAGCCAACTCATTAATGAGGGGAGCAGCAGATGTCAGAAGCTACTGACAATTTTGTAGAAAGTAGGAAACCGAAAAAATGGACATACCCATTCCAAGAGAAATTTCTCTGTCCCGCCCCAGTTTGCCTTAGCACTGCTTCTGCTGCTAATTATTTCTAGTATAAGGACTCCAAAACTGTAAACATCGGCTTTCATGGTCAAATGACCACCCAAGGCATATTCTGGTGCTAAATAGCCACTGCACAAAGTAAAAGCAAGTTATGCATCTGCCTTCACTGACCAGCTAAAATTTAAATCTCAATATAAACTCTAAAACGAAGGCCTTCTACCATTTTTAAATCATCATATGATCCAGATGATTTGGGTGACTCACAAACCTAACATACCTTCCTTGAATGTAGTGACGTCTAGTTCAAATTAGATAAAGGTTACAGAGATGCTGATTAATAGGGAAAATTATAGACTGACCAAGTTTCGAAAGGTAAATATTTAATGATGCAAGGAATATACAATTTCATATGTGAAATCACAGTCAACCAGAAATCTGAAAGATAACATACGTTGTTCCAGCAATTCTTGTGCTAATGTGAGTGATGTCATCTGGGAAAAGTTTAGCCAGCCCAAAGTCTCCAATTTTTGGGTTAAATTCTTTGTCCAGAAGTATATTACTAGCTTTAATATCTCTATGCACAATATGTGGTACAAGATCTTCATGAAGAAATACAAGACCCCTAGCGGTGCCCAGGCAAATAGCAGATCTTTGTTCCCAATTCAGATTGATCTTTGAACTCTTTGAACCTAAAAACATTAGGAAACAGATTAAATATTCAATCCTTATTTGGGTACGAAGACATTGAGCCCATCTTGCAGACTAATGCTGAATTACCTAATAATGCACGATCAAGGCTGTTGTTTTGTAAGTATTCATAGACCAAAATCCGATGAGATCCTTCGACACAGTAGCCTACCAACTCAACCAGGTTTGGATGCCTGACATTTGATATGGTATTAATCTCGGTCAAAAACTCACGTAATCCTTGCTTTGAATGGGCAGAAAGTGTCTTCACAGCAACTTCTATTCCATCTTTTAGGGTTCCCTAGAAAAATATCAATGCACTAATTAAGTAAAAGTTATTTTAATTTTTGAATACTAGATGCCAAAAACCATCTTTGGATTTCTTTTGCAGTAATTATATAAACTTTCATATTTGTTCCTCTCCAAAGTTTGACCTCCAGAAACACATCCAACTTAAGAAAATCGAGCTTGAATTATATTCTTTGATAGAGAAGTAAAGATTCAGAAAAATCAATTCACAGCGGTGGCTAATTTTCTTCATGGTGCATCAAATTTTAAACCAAACAATGAAAAGTTGTTTTCCCATACCACTGGAGACCTGGTAATAACAATAGTAGTAGTAGTAGTAGTATGGTAATAAAAGAGTAAGCAGCAGTATCCATATGTCACGACAGTTCTATAAGAACCTCTAAAGTAGGGGTGGAAATTGGTCCAATCAGAGGGGATGGTCCATCCTTTTCCCGGACTAGACCAGACCGATCACCCCTAGTGGACCGGACTGGACTGTTAGCTATTGGTCTGGTCAGTCCATATCAGTCCGCCAGTTTCAAATGGGGGATCATACAAAAAAGCCCACCATTCTTGAAGTATAGAAAAAAATGTGTATTTTCGGCCCATTAGTGTAAAAAAGCCCACAATGTTTATAATTTTGAATAATACAACAATTTAAATTTATTTGTACATTTTTTACTTAAAAATAGCCTAAAAAAAATTGTACAAGATCAAAACTGATAATTATAGATTAGTTAATTGATATAAGTTAATTAATAATTATATATTTAACATTTTATATTGTCAATAGTCATAGGTTAGACAAAAATTACATAATTCACTTATATAACTACTATATAAAATAATATATAATTTATAAAAAAATACTTAAAAATATATATTTGTAGTTTGGTCAGTCCGGTCCGGGGTGAAAAAACTCCACCCCAGGACTGGACCAAAACCCATTCAGTCCCACAAATGGAGGACCGAAACTGACCAAACAAGTTTTCAGTCCGAAAATTTTACACCCCTACTCTAAAGAATGTTTTTAATAAGTTCAAGTTTTCCGACACTAGAAAGGTCAATCATCTGCAAATTATGATACCTTGTAAACAGTTCCAAAACCTCCTTGGCCTAATTTATTGCTTGGATGGAAATTATCTGTCGCCAACCTTAATTCATTGTAGGAGAAATGTTTAGTATTCCCAGGCAAACTCCCTATGCATCAGAAGGAAAAAGAAGTAACTTAAAGAAAATCATAAATATGAAACAGAGAATTAGCAATGCACAAAAACTTAAGAAAATTAGGGAGGGGGGGGGGGGGGGGGGGGGAAGGGGCCATAAACAGAGAGTTACAATCCAAAGAATGGATGCACTGCTATTCCCAATTTATGGTAATGATGAGATAATGAGCCCAGGCACTGAGTCTGATACGAGTCAAATGAAAAAATTTGACATACAATGGAAATACAACCCAGCAGACGCCAATAATTCCTTTTCAAGTCAGAATTAGGACAAACAGATGTAAAGGCAGCAAAGAACATATCGGGATGTTCAAATCAGGATGTCGCATTCTTACAGTCTGGGCCAGTCTCAAATTGAGCCAGTACTGTAAGTGAACAAATGTGATTTAGACATCGGTGGAGAATTAACCACAATCAAAATGTACTAAAATGCAAAACCTCTGTTGATTAGACATGAACATGCCAAGTACCTGACACCATGGCAAAAGTTTAGTGAGTACTATTAGATAGTTTTCCTTCTTTTCCTTTTTTCTTCTCATTTTAGGTAAATTAGTATATATTATTGGTGATAAGACTGGAGTAGACTACAATGCCATGATTACACCATAGATAGAGTTTTCCTTTTTGATGAACAATAAAAATACGTAGGAAATTTTCCTTCTTTTTTATAATGCTCAGAAAATCCTCATAATAAGGAAGCATAAAACTGCATCTGGCTTTGAACAGGGCTATGCATCAGTTGGTCAAGGTATAAAAATTTGTGATGTTTTGAACTTGGGTCCATATATATGTGCCTCCTTAAAGAATGCCCCTTGTTTAACAGATTCCCAATCTATGAATCTGTTATAAGAATAAATTTCACAAGCTGATTAGAACTACCTCAAAGTCCCCCCCACCCCCACAAAAAAAAATTACAACAGTAAGACTTGCTGTAGGACTAGTCCTTAAGGGCAATGCTGATGAAGATATAGCTCAGGTTCAATGGCCTCAGGTTATGTTCTCATCTATATGCATAAAGAACCTGTGAGCAAAATATTTAATTATTATACGCTCCATGTGTCAGGTAAGCAGTACAACTTGGGGAGGAAAGAGGGGGAGAGATCCACAAAAGCCATATCATTAAGTATGTGACCACAAACACCCCCCCCCCCCCCCCCCCCCCCCCCTTTTCTCCTTTCTCTCTTAAGAAGAAGAAATCGCACTCACTTGATCTGCCAAGAAAGTCATGCAAAATTCATGAAAAACCTTTAAAATGTTTCGTGTGTCAACAAATAGTGTTATAACATTAACAATCACGGCAAACGGGTAAAAATTTCCCAGATTAAGCAGACATATTATGCATTACACATAACAGAGACAGATAATGTAACTCAATTTATAGGGCAGTTTCTAGAATACAAAATATGAAAAGAAGGAAGTTCCCTACCTACTATTTCACGATGAGCAGAGCTCTCTCCCCTCTTAACTTTTAAGGCCCCAAAGCAGCTACAACTCATAATATTTTAAGTTATGTGACTACTATGTTCTTGTTGTAAATTATACCTTTCACCTGCAAAATGAAATGGGACAGATAAAGAAATAATTCAATATAAATTAACAGAATACTTGCTTTTTTCTTTATTGAGCTTCACATATTGTTTCCATTTTTCTAACTAACTAATATTTGAGGACTAAGTAACAGAATAAATCAATACACAATTAACTTATTACCTCATTTTGATCATCCAAATTTCCTAGAGCATTATGACTAAAACATAGTCATAACCCTCTCTATTTTTTTCTATGTTGGTCAGGGGAATTAGGGAAGTTTGGGATTTATTCTTATATGTTACCATTTGTGTTATTAAAGTAAAAGACATCACCATCATCTGCCGGATCTCCTAAAACAAAATTTACCCTTCGATAAAAATCAAACGCCAAACTGCTCATGCATCCAAAACGAAAGATATTCAGAATGGCAACCCTAAGTCGCAAGCACAGCATATAATCTACAACACAGAATTTTCACAAGGTCGTATGGTCTATTCCTATAAATATGTATATACGCATGCATGAATGTATTGCATGCATATGCATAAGAAGACGCAAAGTTAAACAAAATTTGAACGAATCGGCTCAGAAAACCAAATCCCCTTGCATTACGACCAAAACAAACTAAAAAAGTCAGACAATCTAAGCCCCAAAATAAACTAAAAAACTAGCAGGAGTAAAAGCTTCAACACAGGTGGAAAAATATCGTGATCACTTTGAGAAACAAGCAACACAAAAGCGAACTGATTCTTAAATTGACAATCAAGAACAACTTAAGTAATTACCTAGATTAACAGGGGAAAACAACTTCAGCTCCCGATTTAGTTACGGAATCAACAAATGAAGGAGACTTCGAAGGCTCCAAGATTTGTCTCTGCTCTGGCTTCTTCTAAATTTGTGTGCGTTGAAACTGTTCGTTAAAAAATAAAAAAAAAAGGATAATGATAAAATAGGAGAGGAGTTGAAAGATGAGGCAGCGAGGTTGTTTTGTCGCGTAATCCGTTGTCGTGGTCGTATCAACAGGCTCCGCTTCTTTCTCCGCTTACGATTTCAGCACCTTATTTTTTCTTTACTCAGCTCTGCCTGAGAGCAGAGAGGGACCTTCGTCTATTTATTTTTATTATTTTTGTTATTTTCTTATATAAGTTGTTGAGCAATGGGTTCCGCAGGTTGACTTTTGACACACGTCCTTTCAAAGGCCTGACGTCTCTCTTTTACAATTTATTTTATTTGACGTGTTATTTGATTAGATTAGAAATATTTTTTTAATATTAAATAAATGAGAAATGATATTTACAGTCATGATTGTGTAAGCGACGTGCAGTTACTTTGAAAAAAATGAATTAATATAAGATTCACATGAAAAAAAAAATTAACTTTTTAATCGTGAACTCTATTTTTTTTCAAAGTGATTGCGTGACGTTTGTAATTCTACGACTGTATATAATATTACTCTAAATAACTTTAACATATCATAGTCATAGTGTTTTTTTTTTTTTTTTTTATATAAATCTAGCACTTCTAAAGGTATTTATATTTATTACTGAAAGCCTTCAAATCGGTTTGGATAATAACGTTAAGTTATATAGTTGAGATAATATGAAATGAGATATTTTGTTAAAAATTAAATAAAATATTATTATAATATAATTATTTAATATTAATTTATTTTAAAAATTAAAAAAAATGAATTATTTATTATATTTTATAATAAAATTTGAGAAAATTTTGATGACTATATGAGATAAGGTAGTTTAGTATTTGGTATCTAAACTAAATTTAAGTTGAAATGAAATAAAAGTTGAGATGAAAGTTAAAAGTTAAATAAAATATTGTTAGAATATTATTTTTTTTATATTAATTGTTTTGAAATTTCAAAGAGTAAATTTTTTATCATATTTTGAGTAAAAATTTAAAAATTTATAATAATAAGATGAGATAAAACAAAATAATATACTTTTTGCATCCAATGATAACTTTAGTCTAAATTAGAATTGAAATTTAGGGAATTCAATTTGAATTCTAAAAAATGACTTTTTGTGACGCCCCCAAATTCCGTTTGGGATTGGACGGACATTTGAAGCGTCGAGACATGCAACACAAGGTTACCTGCCCCCGTTCATGACATATAAGATGCAATAATCCTAACATGCATCTAACATTATGCAATATTCGCAGCGGATAATTTTTTTTTTCTTTAGCAATACTATGCACCAAACTGAAAATATCCCAATACTTAAAACATACTTCATACATAAAGATCCATTGAATAACTAAGATCACAGCACTATTCCAAAATAGTTATGATCCAATAGTACTGGAGATGCAACTCCATCGTACAAGTAGTAATTTAACTACTATATTAACATTAACGACGCACCGTCGTTCAGTCGACTGTGTCTAGTTGGTCAGCTCCTGATCCTCCTTCAGGTCCTGTAACAAGATCTACCATTCGAGGGGAATGGTAGTTGGGACTACCACAGTGAGATTTGATTACAAATCTCAGCAAGTTAACAAAAAACTTCCATACAGACTAATGATGCATGGATGACAGTAAAAGCATAAATGCATAATCAAATTCATAAGTAATTAAAGCATAACTTAGTGTACAACATAGCATAATTGACATAGCTTAAATTGAATCATGAAGTGAACTTGACTTAGCATGAACTTGCTCTGAAACTTGACTTAGCATGAACTTGCTCTGAAACTTGAATTAACATGAAAAATACATATTCCACAGTTGTTGTGGCCCAATGTATTCTACGTGTAAATACATACTCCACAGTTGTTGTGGCCCCATGTATTCTTCACAAACTTGACTTAACATTAAAAATACATACTCCACAGTTGTTGTGGCCCCATGTATTCTACACAAACTTGACTTAACATGAAAAATACATACTCCACAGTTGTTGTGGCCCCATGTATTTTATGCATCACAATTGTAGTTAAATACATACTCCACAGTTGTTGTGGCCCCATGTATTCTACACAACTTGACTTAACATTTAAAAATACATACTCCACAATTGTTGTGGCCCCATGTATTCTACACAAACTTGACTTAACATGAAAAATACATACTCCACAGTTGTTGTGGCCCCATGTATTTTACGCATCACAATTGTAGTTAAATACATACTCCACAGTTGTTGTGGCCCCATGTATTCTACATAAACTTGACTTAACATGAAAAATACATACTCCACAGTTGTTGTGGCCCCATGTATTCTATGTGTAAATACATACTCCACAGTTGTTGTGGCCCCATGTATTCTACACATCACTATGTAGTTAAATACATACTCCACAGTTGTTGTGGCCCCATGTATTCTACATAAACTTGACTTAACATAACTTGAAATACATGACCAACTTGAGAGAGAAATATTTCGTAACATGGCATAACATATAATAAACAACATATTTAACATGACATACTTGCAACAATGAATATTACATGACTTGACATACATGTAATAGATGGCATACTTAGCATGACGTACTTGTAACGTACAATAATACATGACAGAATATATTATGTAACAGATAAAAACTGATGACAGAATAAATTCTGTATAACAGACAATTACGTGATAACTTAGCATGGCATGACATATATAATAACACATATACATATACTGTAGTTCCTTTACTTAGCACACATACACAGTAGACTGCTAGTAAGTTAAAAGCTAACTTACCTCGATCTCCGCGTTTCTTATAAAACCTCAAGCGCGATCACGAGGAACTGTAATTAGTGATTCTAAAAGTTAGTACTAAATCACTAATAATTTGAAATATGGAAAAATACTAACTTAAAGAGTAAAATTTCCATTTTACTTTCTACATGTAGGAAAATGACCGTTTTACCCATAACTTAATGATTTTGCATACTAACTCCAAAGGTCACCAAAATTTACATGCCTCATGTAAATTTTATCCTCAACTCAAATATCAATTTAGAAAAATTTAAAACTAATCACAACTATTAAAACTCCATAGGGCCGAAATTCTCATATGCTATTTCTATTGATTTTTGTTTCCAACTTGTTTTGATCAACCTTTTGATCTATGACTTATAAATATGTGATCTTCAAACCAAACCATCACATGGTTTAAAAAGATGTCCTAAAACATATATAAGCTTCTAATTCAAGATCACATGGTTAAAAATTAACCAAAACATAAATTTAGCCAAGAACATCCACACTTTGGCTTATCTGAATATCTCTTTGCATAAAATTTCATATCTTTGAAACTAACATCAAATATCTTCAAAATAATAATATAACATGTATATAAGATGCTTAGGATCCTCCAATAAAATTATCAAAGTCATTAGAATAGGTTTAGACCACCAAAGAGTTAAACTTTCTCAAAATAGAAACTGTTTTTCTTCTTCCAGTTTCTAAGTTTCTAAATCTAAGCAAATATTTCATCAAAACCTTCAATCATGCAAAAATCCTCAACCAATAGTCATATATACATGTTAACAATACTCCATAAAAATTTCGGACCAATATCTATCCATTAGCTTGGTCAAAAACTCCAAACTATAACATATTCTCCAGTTTATCTCCCAGAATGACCTTTCTATAGTTTATACAATATTTTACTGACCAAATGATCTTCAAATGGGGCAAATAAGATATCCATGTAAACTAGACTAAAAAAGGAACAACTTATATGAAGGAGACTTTATGATAAAACACTTACAACAGCTTCGAAATGGGCATGCAAAAGAACTCCTAAAAGCTGTCCGAGAGAGAATGTTTGATATTCTTTTAAAGAAACGTGTAAATGAAGATAAGTTCGTGGGTGATGGCTGGAGATGCTTATGGAAGAGATAAGGGAGATGATAAGGCTGGAGTTGAGAGTTAAGTGTGGTTTTCTCCTACCCAAAATATCTATAAAAATATTATCTCAAAATATTCTATCCAATAATATCTATAAAAATCAGCTCAATATATTTTTCAAATGTGGAGTAGACTTGGAAGAGTAAGGTGGCTAAAATCTTTCTATGTGTATTTTAAATCTCTATTCTTAAGATATTTTCCAAATGTGTATTTTGCTTAGGTGTCATGATCTCACACCTTGATTTCCTTCACAATTCCATCTAATGGTTTCTCTTTGTGCCAAGTATCTAATACTATTCATTATGTGTGGTTAAGATCTTGCCAAGTGTCCAAATAAAATATCGCTATCCTAATTTGGACATTTCACACTATGATTTTGAAAACACTGCGCTCAGTACATTTACCGAGGTTACTATTCACTCCAAAAATAAACGTAATAAACTTAGTACTGAAAAATTCTAAATATTCAATTAAGCCTAGTGGTGTAGACTATAATGTATTTTGACACTTTTAACTATCTCAAATAATTAAAATCGCATTTCTGGCACCATAGTGAGTGATAACACTAACTATGTTGACAGGCTAAAATTTATGCGATTAGTTGATTCGTGTAAACTTACAGAGTTTTCACGAAGTTCCTAAAGTCAATAGAAATTCTTTAATTGAATTTCTAGCGGGCTGTTACACTTTTACTTCGATTTTTCCTCCCATTTGGGGGCGCCATAGAGACTCCTTGCCGCCCAAATTCGTCCTCATGCGGACTACGAAGTAATAAAATAAATTTTAAAATAAATAACCAAAAAAAATATAAGTGGGAATTGATAAAGTCGGTCGCACTTACCAAACGTCAAACCGTGTGAAGAGAAACAGAGACCATAATAATCATAACACGCATTCAGTTTCAAACAACAAGAATGCCTTCCAAAATGCTGCACCGCACGTTTCTCGCATTTTTTCTGCATTTTAAGAAAGAAGGGAAACTATTTCTCAAAAAAAAAAAAAAAAAAAAAAAAAAAAAAAACAAGATTGAAGGGAAACTGTTTTTTCTTTTTTCTTTTTAAACAAGTATAGACTATAATAGTAAAGTAGAAAGAGCAAAAAAAAAAAAAAAAGAATTAAATATTGATTTGGTTCAATATTTTTTTGACAAAAATTTTATATATAATCATTTTTATATATTTTTTTATATATTTTTATGATGTGATTCACTGTATTTTTTTGATATAAAAAAATTATTTTAATAAATGAGATCAATAAAATGTATAAAAAAATCCGTAAAAACTCCTCCCCCATCTTTATTGTGTCATGGTAGCATGTTCAGTCTTCTAGAGGCTGACGTCGTCCAAACAACAATTTTGAATGCGAACATTAAACAGAACAATCCGGAATTGTCTGTTTGTCTTTTTCCATAAAGTTTTGGCAAATTGCACTAAAGACACTTTTTTTGTCTTAACATGTGAACACTACAACGGTACAACCAGTCTTTTAAAGCCGCATGTGGATTGTATAACCACAATTCTTCTTTATTTGCATTCATATTTGAAAATTGGTATTTGAAGTTTTAAAACTTACCACTCTCGCACTCTTTTAGAAAAAAATCTTATACTTTATATAAAAAATTATTTTTTAATAACAGATCCTATTTATTTTTAAAGAAAATGAGATTTACACATTTTAAAAATATATTCAGTATTCTTTTTTTTTTTTAATAATCAGAAACTTCGTTCAATTAAAATAGTACCAATATATCAATTGTTGTCAAACCATAGAGAATGATAAACAAAAGAAGAGATATGCTCCCACCAAACATTAATATCAACAATATTCCAAGCATACCTAGCTAAGGAATGAGCTGTCCCATTCTCCATTCAATTGACACGTGCCCCTTGAACTTCTTGAAAATATAGAAATAGCATTTCTAATTTTCTCTTGGAAAAGCATGAATAATATTTTCCTCATTTTTCAAACAAAAACAGCGGAGAGATTCCACCTCCACCTTTTTTCTCCTAAGGTTTACAAGACTCGGCAAAATATGGAAAGCAAACGTTTTAATCTTCCTAAGGACTTTCATATGCCAAATTTTCTTCCAAAGATTCTTATCTTGCATTGCAAAGATGTTTCCCTATCTCCACTAGCCTTAATGTTATAAATCAGTTTGTATGCACTTTTAATAGTAAATTTTCTATTTACTTTCTTGTCCCAAATCCACCTATCCATACAAGGACTTGATGTTATCAAACCTTTAAGATCTCTTCAGCTATACTTAGATTAAAAAGAGCTCTAATAAGCTGTTCATTTCATGTTCTAGTTGTCGCATCAATTAAAAAGTCTACTATTACTTCTTCATCAATAGCTAACCCATTACTGTTATCCTGGTCAGGTTGTAAAAGTCTAGGACCAGATAACTAAGGGTCATTCCAAATCTTCACTAATTCACCATGAGTTTTGTTACATACAAGCACAGTCGCGCACTAATTTGTCTACCAATACTGATTTATTCATACTTAAAATTTAAATCAATACTATTTTCAATAAAATATACTTTTTAACCAATCACATCATATTAATGTACAAATTAGTGTACAATTATACTTGCAATTATATTTTTCCATTCACCATTTCCCACCCACCACCTACATCCTTTCAACAACCATCTCCTTACTTTATCAAAAGCCCATTTGACTTCCAGGTTAAAAGCCCAATATCAAAATTTTATAAGGGTTTAGGTAGATTTATCATTTAGGGCCTATTTATGTTAAGTTCACATAAAAACTTCATATCCAAATTATTTATTTTGACCTATTTATCATTAACATTACCAGGCTGGGCCTATTTATCATTTAGGGCCGATCCAAATAATTAATTACCAGTGCAGCAAAAACAGTTTTTGCCTTGTTATCGTAGACCACATATCCAAAGCTTCCATCCAGATCTTTGAGAACCTGATCGGCCGGGTATGGGCCTCGGTCACGGAAATGGCCTCATTGGTGCCCTTTGATAGGCCATACTGCTTGATGAGACTGTATAGATTGTTCAGGTTCCCCAAGAAATGCAGTATATATCGTCCATACAACACAGCAATCTGCAATCAAATAATTGGATAAAAGAAGGCATATATTGATCTATACAGATCTATCATGCACATCCCATTTTCATCAAAGCCCCCGAGAGAGAGAGAGAGAGAGAGAGAGAGAGAGAGAGAGAGAGAGAGAGAGAGAGAGAATACCTCTGATGAATGGAATATGGTTTCTCTGGTGTAACATAAGCAAAAGATGTTGCATTTTCAAAGCTGATGGAGAAGGCATTGCTAGATTGAGAAACAAAACTCTTCACAATCTCATGTGAAAGCTTGGACTTCGCAGAAGAATTCGATGGAGCCGGGGCCGCCGGGCTATTTAGCTCCCGAGGTGGCTGAACCAAATCTTTGTTGAATATCCCCAACATCTTTTCCTGCTTACGAAAAAACTCCACTCTCCCGCAAGAAGCTTGAAAGAGATGTAATCCAAACTACGAGGAGCTAGACGAGAGAGTTCAGAGTTGTAGATAGGTAGCAGAAAAGAAATGGATGAAGAAATGAATGTCATGAATGGATTTTATATACGGTGAGACAGGCCGGGACGGAGACAAAGAGACAACGTGACCATGTTATCCAAACTCGAAGATCGAGGCTTGGCATACACGTACGGCCGTATCCTATCCCTAGCTGGTGACTCTCCTATAGTCAGAAAATTGTCTGCTTTTCTGATTGTTTTTTTCCTCACAAATATAAATACACGATATTTTAAAATGAAAATATTATTATAAAATATCTTACAAAAATAATATCATTTTAAGAGGTTTGACAAGGATAGGCCACTACACACCACACATTTATAAATTTTTATAAGATGTAGGAATATTTTTCATAAAATATATAGATATTTTTTATAAAATATATAGTGTGAGTAATAAATAATAACTAATCTTAATATTTTCTCTTATTTTATAAAAGTATCACTATCTCACTTCACAATGATATATTGTAAAAAGTTTAATAAAATATATTGCGTGAATATCATTACTTTTTCCGAATTATCTATTAAAAGGAGTAATGATTTTAATTTTCATACATTTAAAAATTGGCACAGAAGATACGATCTGTATACTGTTGACATATTATTAAAAAAATGAAAATTAATAATTTTTTTAAATAATTAAAATATTTATTTTTTGCAAGGGTGTGCTAATGTAAATGTACAGAAACCAATCGTCCAATTGGATTGTAACCGTGCGTATGCAAATGTAGAGCATCAACCAATCATCTAACTGGATTATGACAGTGGGCCCTCACTTGAATGTGTGGTAGGTTAGAACGGGTGTATCCTCTTAAGTCTTAACTTCGGTACCCATCATCTTCGTATACTATATACTATATTTTATTTTTATTTTTTATTTTTTATAAACTAATTATATTCTTTTACTTATTATTTATATATCACATATTTAATAAAAAAATTATATATATTGTATAGTGTCAAAATTAGTAAAATTTTTCATATACTCCTTAGAACAGTCACATTAGATAATTTATATCCAAAAGTAAATGTACATTTTAACTATAGGATAGAAAATTTACTTGCAATGAATTAGTCATTAACAAATTTTATAACTTTTAATTACAATAATTGTAAAAAAATATCAAATTTGATATCTATTGTACATATATCAAATACTTGTTTTATTATTTTTTTTATAACACTCTTATCTTTATCTACATCCACAAACTTTCATAAGTTTCTTTAAATTAAATAATAAAATGTGATAAAATAAAATAAATTAATAATTAAAAAATTAATTTTTTTAAATTATTAATTACTCATTACTATATAATAAATAAATAGATATTCAATGTAGAAATTTGATGTGAATAGTTAAAGTCAAATTTATCTTATATTATTTTATTGTTATATAATAAAAAAATAGATATTTTAATGTGAAGACTTTTATAAATAGAATAGTCAAAATTTAAATTCATTAAAATTATTATTTATATATACATAATCCATTAACAATGTTGTTAGCCATGTCATTCTAGTCAGCAAACTAACTCTGGTTGCTGACTTCTAACGGCTGCCGGTTGGATATCGCTCATCACTCCTCTAGGTAGGCCTATGAAATCCATTTGAATATAAAATGTACTGCCCAATGTTTACCAAGCGACTGGCTGATTGGCGTCTGTTAAATGAAAGATAAATGTTAGTCTTAGTAAAAGACATCTTATCAAAATAAAAATAATAAAATTTATTATAGTATGTCAAATTATAAAATATTTCTTATTATAAAAATCTAATATATAAAATGTAATTACTTTAATATATTAAATTTATTTGTGATTGATTATAACATTTTTCTGAATAAAATTTTTAATAGGTATTCGGCACGACTAACAAAATATGTTATAGTTCAAATGGAAAATATAGTTGTAAGTATAATTATGTATTAATTTGTACAGTAATATGATGTAATCGGTCAAAAAGTAGATGTTGAACCCAAAGTTTCAAGTTTCATGTGATTATAAATCTACACATGGATTTTGATGATAACAAATAAATTCAAAGAATAAAGGAGTTTCAAGCTCAAGTTGTCCATACAATGGAATCGAGCACATCAAAGAACCAAGTATGAGCAAGAAGGAAACAAGTTCACATTAAAGTCATAGAGTAATGTTGTAAATCTCTTAAAATTCGAAATTAGAATTAATGCTAAAAATTAATATTTTATTATAAAGCATTAAAATACATTTTTCACATGTGTATGAATATTTTTGAAAATTAAATTTGAAAATTTTGAAAGATGATTGATTGTCATCTTTTACATGTGCATGTCTTGATTAAAGGGTTGAACTTTGAAAATATTAAAGATGATTGATTGTCATCTTTCACATATGCATGTTTTATTTGAATATTTTCAAAAGTGTTTGATGCTTTTTTAGACTTATACAAAAGGTAGGTGATTTTATTTAAAAAATTTGAAAAGTAAAGTGTGTTCATTTTGTCATATACAAAAAGTAAAAGATTATGTGATGTGAACCCCAATAGACTTGCTTTGAGACCCAACAACAATACTGGAAAAACAACCCCAAGAAAGCCAAACTCAGGTATATGGATGGAGAATCTAGATCCAATGAGAACCCGTTCCAAGAACCTAGATTATATCAAAATCTAGACCCATTGAAGAACCCGTCTAGCCCTTTTATTGAAATAAATAAATCCATGGCCTTCGATAACAATAGGCCCAAGTCGTGTCTTCTATAGCTTGGATCAAGTGGAGCAAAACTGGTTCTCCTTCTTTCAAGCCCGTCATGAGTGTTGGGCTCTTGCTAGCTTGATCCCAATTGGATTGCACCAATTCTTGCATTGCTCTCTTGATCTTCGTGGCTCTTAATCTTGTAATTGATCCTTAAGACTTGGTCCGCCTTGGGGCCCATCATTATGTTTGAATTTTTTGAAAAGGAAAGTGTGCTCCTTTTGTCATATGCAAAAAGTAAAAGATTAGGTTTGAATTTTTTGAAAAGGAAAGTGCTCATTTTGTCATATGCCAAAAGTAAAAGATTAGGTTTGATTTTTTTTTAAAAGTGAATGATGTTGTCTTTGACAATTGGAAAAGAAGAACCTTTTATTTGAATTTTTTGAAAAAGTGAATGATGTTATCTTTGACATGTGAATTTTTTTAAATTTGAATATGAAGTCTCATATGCCTATAAATAGATCATTCGAGAGCTTCACATTTACAACATCTAGAGCATACAACATTCATTCAAAACTTTCATTCTCTCTTCTCTAAGCATTGAGCCTTAATCCTTGTTCATTTTGAGAGATATAGTTTGCGCTGTATTGTTCTTATTTTACTCATTGAGGAGTGTTTTCTGATAACCTACCCACTATCAGCTTTTGTATCAGAAAAATGGTGTATATAACCCTTATGCATGTAGAAAGTATTCTATACGAGGAATAGTTGAATCACCACTTGTAAGGTGATTGCAAGTGTAGAGGGTGTTCTACACGAATCCTTTGTAGCGGTGTTGTTCAAAGGTGTAATAGGTTTCTATCTCCACCTGAAGGAGGTTGAATAGTGAATTTGGGGATCCTCAAGGGGTAGCTTGAGGCGAGGACGTAGGCAGTGGGATCGAACCTCGTTAACATACTGAGTTTGCTTCTCTCTTACACTTACTCTTTATGTTTATTACTATTTCGCATTTTGTTTATATTTTATATTGTATATTTGATTTATAATTGTTATTTTTTTTTAAATATAACTCAATTCACCCCCCTCTTGTATTAGTCATCTGAGCAACAGTAGAGTTCAAATTAGTCATATCTTTCGGGTTAATGATAAAAATAAAAATAAAAAATTCAGAATAAAGAGATTTTTTTTTCCCTCACTTTGTATATACTTTCTGACTCTATAGTCTAAAATTTGAACTAATACTTACAATCCAACTTAGTTTTCCTAGGAAGCAAGATTCATTACCAAGCAAAATATGACATATACATACAAAATGTTTTCTATCGCCACCGATTTCTAAGACTGTTCATACGGGCCGGATAAAATTCGGCCCAGCCCGGAATCTGAAGAAGAGTTTGATCGTGAAGACGATAGACTTTATGCTCTTAATGGAAATGAGTTTAATAGAATAATGAATTGTAGCAAAGGAAATTTGGGATAACTTGGAAGTAACTTATGAAGGAACTTCCCAAGTCAAGGAATCAAAAATTTATATTCTTACTCATGAATATGAAATGTTTAAGATGAATGATGATGAATCTATTTCTAGTATGCACACTCGTTTTACTAACATCATAAACAACTTAACAGCTCTTGACAAAGTTTATTCTAAGGTGGAGATAGTAAGAAAAATTCTCAACTCTTTACCAAAACGTTGGGAATCAAAAGTTACAGCGATTCTTGAAGTTAGAGACCTCAAGAAGCTCGAAGTCAATGAACTCATCGGATCACTTATCATCCATGAGTATACATTGAAAAGAGGAGAAGAAGAAGGAAAGCCAAAAAAGAGCTTAGCACTTAAAGCTGTTCCTCATGAAAGTGAAAGTGATGAAGATGAGAAAAATGAAGATAAAGATGAAGAAGTTGCGGTGATAACAAGAAGAATTCAGAGGTTCTTGAAGAAAAATAGAACTCATCCAAGGAAATCTTTCAAAAAGTTTTCCAAGAAAGATTCAGGTAAAAATGACACTTTAATTTGTTATAAATGCAATAAACCTGGTCATATCAAACCAGATTGTCATCTGCTAAAGAAAGATCGAAACAAAGGCAAGAAATCAATGAAAGCTATATGGGATGATGATTCAAGTAGTTCAGATAGTGAAGCAAGCAATGGAGAATCAGCAAATCTTTGTCTTATGGCTAAAGATGACATTGAGGTAACAAATCTTGATAATATTGAAGATCCTTCATATGAAGAATTGCAAAATGTTTTAGAAGAGGTATATGAGGAATTTGAAAAATTTGGTATCAAGTATACTGTTTTGAAAAAGAAAAATTTTTCTTTAACAAACGAAATTGAAATTTTAAGAAAAGAAAGTATCATTTTGAAAGATGAAAATCTTGAATTGAATAAGAAGAAAACCGATTTAGAAAATATTGTTGAAAACTTTACGAATGGAAAAAGAAATTTTGAAAAACTTTTTGGTAGTCAAAGATATGTTTTTGACAAGGCAGGTTTGGGATATATGTCAAAACAAAAATACAAACCTTATAAAAATTTCTTTGATAATCATTCTACATCAAAAACTAATATTCAAAATTCTTTTCATAAAAATAATTTTGTCAAAAAATGATATTATTATAATCATTCAAGTTTTTCATTAGGCCTGAAAACCGACATCTGCGGTTTGGTACTGCGCCGAACCGAACGCCGACCGACCACCCCAATTTCCTACATTTGCCGACCGACCACCGACCGTATAAAGGGATGGAACCGGCCGGAACCGATTCCGGTCGGTTCACGGTCGGTTCACCGGTTTGGGCCATTGTTTTGGGCCCTGTTTTGGGCACCGGCGTCGAGCTGAGGAAGGGACGATGGGTACCCGGACGGAGGGCCGGAGGCTTCGAGAACCGAGAGGAGACGGCGTGGGAGAGAGCCGAGAGGAGAAGATGGCGTGGAGAACCGAGAGCCTTCGGAGTTCGAACCAAGAATCGGGAGAGAGGGAGAGGTCAGACGGCGCAACATTTCTGGACTGAAATGTTGGGGTGCTGGAAGAGTGAGAGCCGAGAGAGCAAAGGGGCACTTTTGCCCTAATACAAAACGGCGCCGTTTACTTCATTTCTTTGACTCAAATAGATAAAATACGACGCCGTTTCACTCACTTAAGTGAAATGGCGTCGTTTTATATATATAAAAAGGAAAAAAAAAATGTTAAGTATCGGTCGGCCGGTTTTTCGGTTTCTTAAGAGCCAAACCGTACGCCGAACCGACCGACGTCGGTTCATACCATTTTCTCTCGACCGCCGACCGGTTCTTCGCCGGTTTCGGCCGGTTCCGGCGTCCTGAGATCGGTTCCGGTCGGTTTAGGTCGGTTACTCGGTTTTCTGTACACCCCTATTTTTCATATATGTCACATGCTATTTGCAATTTTTGTAATAGAAATGATCATAATTATTATATTTGTCCTATTAGAAGAAATTATACAATGAATATTAGGGTCATATGGGTACCTAAAAATCTTGTTTCTTCTAATACTAATAAATAAAGGACCTAAAGAACTTGGGTACCAAGAAAAATCATTTTAATTGTTTTTATAGGTATGCATGAAGTCTTCCACAAGCAAAAACAAATGGTTTTTAGATAGTGGATGTTCAAGACACATGACGGGAGACAAGGCTAAGTTCTTTGATCTTAGATCTAAAGAAGAAGGACACGTGACATTTGGAGACAACTCGAAAGGGAAGATCGTGGGAATAGGTAAAATTGATAATGAATCTTCTCTCATAATTGAAGATGTTCTACTTGTTGAAGGTCTAAAACATAATCTTTTGAGCATAAGTCAATTATGTGATAAATGATTTACAGTTACTTTCAAAATGGATAAATGCATTATTTTGAATGATCATGATTGTCATATTTGTTTTATTGCTTTTAGAAGTAACAATGTTTATACAATCGATTTTGAAGAAATTACCCCACAAAATGCAAATTGTTTTTCAGCTCAAAATGAAACTAGTTGGTTATGGCATAGAAGACTAGGTCATGCCAACATGGAACTTATTTCCAAACTTTCAAAAAATGATCTTGTGAGAGGTTTACCAAAAACATATTTTCTTAAAGAAAAAATTTGTGATGCATGTCAATTTGATAAACAAACAAAAACTTCTTTTAAAACTAAGAAATATATTTCTACTACTAGACCATTACAACTGATACAAATGGATCTTTTTGGACCAAATAGAGTTGCAAGTTTAGGAGGAAAATATTATGCATTTGTTATTGTTGATGATTTCTCTAGATATACTTGGGTCATCTTTCTTGCTCATAAAGATGAAGCACATAATGCGTTTACCAAGTTATGCAAGAGAATTCAAAATGAAAAGGGCTATACTATTTCAAGTATCCGAAGTGATAGGGGAAAAAAGTTTGTTAATAAAAATATTGAAATATTTTGTGATGAAAATGGTTTTGTGCATAATTTTTCTGCTCCTCGAACTCCTCAACAAAATGGGGTAGTAGAGAGGAAAAATAGATCTCTTCAAGAGATGGCAAGAACAATGCTCAATGAGAACAACTTGCCTAGTTATTTTTGGGCCGAAGCGGTAAGTACTGCATGTTATGTTATAAATAGAGTTATGTTAAGGTCTAAGTTAGATAAAACTCCCTATGAGCTTTGGAATGAGAAAATCCCAACATTGGTTACTTTCATGTATTTGGATGCAAAAGTTTTATTTTGAATGACAGGGATAATTTAGGCAAATTTGATGTAAAATCTGATGAAAGTATCTTTCTCGGGTATTCTACTAATAGTAAAGTTTATAGAGTATTCAATAAAAAGACTTTGACTGTACAAGAATCTATGCATGTAGTATTTGATGAATCTAATTCTTCACTCTCAAAGAAATCTATTGATGAAGAAACAGGAGGTATAAATAATACGGAAAGTCTCAATCTCAACAAAGAGAAAACAATAGAGGAAGTTCAACATGGAGCCATCAGGAAAGATCATCAAAATTTAATACAAGATGCAACCAAACAGTGAAAATTTGTGAAAGATCATCCAGTGGAACAAATTTTGGGAGAACCTTCACAAGTTGTAAGTACTCGATCATCTCTTAGAAATATTTGCAATCATACTGCTTTTCTATCTCAAATTGAACCCAAAAATATTGATGACGCACTTCTTGATGAATCTTGGATTCTAGCTATGCAAGAAGAGTTGAATCAATTTGAAAGAAATGATATTTGAACACTTGTTCCTAGACCCAAAAATCATACTATTATTGGAACAAAATGGGTTTTTAGAAACAAGAAAGATGAGTCAGGAGTCATTACTAGAAATAAGGCTCGACTTGTAGCCCAAGGTTTTAATCAAGAAGAAAGAATCAATTATGATGAGACATATGCACCTGTCGCAAGATTAGAAGCTATTTGAATGCTACTTGCATATGCTTGTTATAAAAATTATCTACTTTTTCAAATGGATGTTAAAAGCATAGTTTTTGGTACCGTACCGTACGGCCGGTACATTCCGTACCGGTCACCAGGCCGGTACAGGTAAGGTACCTGTTTCGTACCGGCTGAAATACCGGCCGGTACCGGCCTGTATTTCGGCCTGTACCGGCCTGCGTACCGGCCTGTACCGGCCGGTATTTCGGCCTTCATGTTTTTTTTTTTTTTTTTTTTCATTTTTTTAAGTTATAATCTTATTTTTTTACCCCAATTCATATTAGACTATTTATAATTTATATATACATATGTATTCATGTATAATTTATTCATATATAAATTATTATTTTGAAATATAATTTATATATATATTTATATATATAATTTATTTATATATCGACTATCCCGAAACGGTACACGAAACGGTACCGGTACCGAAATATTTCGTTCCAGTGCCTTGACCGGTACGCCATCCGGTACGGTATTCAAAATATTGGTTAAAAGTGTTTTCTTAAATGGTTTTATAAATAAAGAGGTATATGTTGAGCAACCTCAAGGTTTTGAAAATCATATTTCCCCAAATCATGTTTTCAAACTCACAAAAGCACTATATGGACTTAAACAAGCTCCTAGAGCTTGGTACGAGAGACTCAGTGGTTTCTTGATTGAAAAAGGTTTTTTAAGAGAAAAAATCGACATAACTCTTTTCATTAAATATGAAAATGATGATATTCTTTTGATTCAGATTTATGTTGATGATATAATATTCGTTTCTACTAATGAAAATATGTGTCAAGTTTTTGCTAAGACTATGCAGGAAGAATTTGAGATGAGCATGATGGGAGAACTTACATTCTTTCTCGGATTGCAAATTAAGTAAGCAAAAAGTGGGACATTCATCGATCAATCAAAATATATTAAGGAATTACTGAAAAATTTTGGGATGGAAAATGCTAAGGAAATTGGAACACCAATGAGCCCATCAACTAAACTTGATAAAGATGAATCCGGTAAGTCAGTTGACTCGAAGATATATCGAGGTATGATTGGTAGCTTATTATATTTAACAGCCAATAGACCAGATATTATGTTTAGTGTGTGCTTATGTGCACGCTTTCAATCATGTCCAAAAGAATCACATTTAATTGCAGTTAAGCGCATTCTTAGATATCTTAGTGGTACAATTAACCTAGGGTTATGGTACCCTAAACACACATCTTTCGATCTAATCAGCTACACAGATGCAGATTATGCTGGCTGTAAAATAGATCGAAAAAGCACTAGTGGAGCATGTCATTTCTTAGGTCATGCACTAGTTTCCTGGTTTAGTAAAAAATAAAATTCTGTTGCACTATTTACTGCTGAGACAGAATATGTTACTGCGGGTAGTTGTTGTGCTCAAGTTCTTTACATGAAGCAACAACTTGAAGATTTTAAACTCATATATAATCACATTCCAATCAAATGTGATAATACAAGTGCTATAAATCTTTCAAAGAACCCAATACAACATTCTAGAACTAAGCATATTGAAATAACGTATCATTTTCTTCGAGATCATGTGCAGAAAGGCGATATAATATTAGAGTTCACAAACACACACGATCAGTTAATAGATATTTTCACAAAACCTTTACCAGAAGATAGATTATGTATGATCAGAAGAGAAATAGGTATGATGCATGCTATGAATATCTCTTAAAAGATAGACCAGAGTCAATAAAAATAGAGATAGATTTTTTAAATACTTTTACATAAACTTGAGATTCTTAGCCTCATGTTTGAGACGCTCATTCTCTTCATACAATATCATGTCATTCTTATCCATGGGAACCGGCAAGCGGAATGAAGAATCTAATAAAGATTTCAACTGTTTATTCTTCTGCCGAATGATTCCTTCCCTTGTGTGAGACTCTTGAACAATTCGTTGAAGTACAACAATTTGTTCTTTGAGCTTTTCAACTTCGTGATTTTTGACTTGTAGCCGCTGAGAAAAAACAACAATAGAGGAAGAGTAGCGAGTCCCAAGACTCACCAAGTCATAAATAGCATCAGAATCTGACTTATTAGTCAAATTATTATTTTCTTGTTGCAACATGGCACCAATGGCAGCTGCAAAAAGGATAGAAGGTTGAGATGCAGAATGCCTCATGGATGGATCTAGAGAAATGTTAGAAGAATGAGCCATTGAGAAAAGAATAGAAGGCTTAAAACGAGAATGTTGAAAGAATGCAGATGAGTTATAGAGATGAGATGAAAACTTGATGCGGATTGGATGAACTTCAGGACTGATTTTATAGAGATAGCATAAAGAATAAGACAAACTATTGTCTCTTCAAATCTTATTTAGTCAAAAGAAATATAAGATATGCTGGACACACATTGTCAAAAGTTTTCTTACTAAGCCAGCGAGATTAACAGTAGATTGTCCCTATTTTTCTAATAAACGATGAACTTCTGCTGGTATCTGCCGATGTTGACCTTGTATCTGAACCCTTTCTCGTTCCAGCTCCTCTATTTGTGGTTGCAGATCATGAGCATACCAATCTGCAAATTTTTTCAACTCTTGGTTTTCTTGCTTTAGCCTTTTATTCTCACTATCCTTATTAGCAAGCTTCTGTCGTAACTCAAATATTTACATGTTAAGATGATCAATTTCACTCACCCTCGCCATTAACCTCCGAGACATGATCGTAACAAAGGCAGCATATTGACTACTGAGCATTCTTGATTCTGCAATAATCTCAGAATCAGCCTTACTAGAAAAACGGTTCACTGCTCCTATCATGGTATTGACGGCCTCAGGAGAGAAGATTGATGATTGATGCGTCAAGAGTTCCTGATTCAAGTCTGGAACATTAGTGGAAGAGAATTGCTCAACCATTCTATCGTTGTGGAAAAACAGAACTCAGGTCAAGAAGCAATTATTTTTTTGGCATCCGATAGATGAAAATGATCATTTTTTTATAGCAACTCAGAGCCTTCAATCACGTTTGTCAACAACATCAGGCGATTGTTTAAATCTCCAGCCGCACTAAATTCATAGAGTTAGGCCTCGAGACTTTGCAGCATTTGTCGGGTCACGGACGACTCCTTTTTCAACTATCTACAGTGACTATTAAACGCATCGTTTTCTTCAGTCTATTTACTTGCTGCCGATCCTTTTTAATGATGCCAAAAGGGGGAGAAGTTTTAGACTAGAACATTAACATTGTTTAAATTGCTAAACTTGTTATATATACTTGGAATTATATTTATATTTTTACTTGAAAAACTAATGCATATTTTCAGGGGAGCTTAAGTATTAATACAGGTTTCAAGTTCTATCAAGTATTTGTCATCATCAAAAAGGGGGAGATTGTTGAACCCAATGTTTCAAGTTTCATGTGATTATAAATCTACACATAGATTTTGATGATAACAAATGAATTCAAAAAATAAAGGAGTTTCAAGTTCAAGTTGTCCACACAATGGAATCAAGCGCATCAAAGAACCAAGTATGAGCAAGAAAGAAACAAATTCACATTAAAGTCATAAAGTAATGTTGTAAATCTCTTAAAATTCGAAATTATGATTAATGCTCAAAATTAATATTTTATCATAAAACATTAAAATACATTTTCCACATGTGCATGAATATTTTTGAAAATTAAATTTGAAAATTTTGAAAGATGATTGATTGTCATCTTTTACATGTGCATGCCTTGATTAAAGGGTTGAATTTTGAAAATATTAAAGATGATTGATTGTCATCTTTCACATGTGCATATTTTATTTGAATATTTTCAAAAGTGATTTATGCTTTTTTAGACTTATACAAAAGGTAGATGATTTTGTTTAAAAAATTTGAAAAATAAAGTGTGCTCATTTTGTCAAATACAAAAAGTAAAAGATTAGATTTGAATTTTTTGAAAAAGAAAGTGTGCTCCTTTTGTCATATGCAAAAAGTAAAAGATTAGGTTTGAATTTTTTGAAAAGGAAAGTGTGCTCATTTTGTCATATGCCAAAAGTAAAAGATTATGTTTGATTTTTTTAAAAAAAGTTAATGATGTTGTCTTTGACAATTGAAAAAGAAGAACCTTTTATTTGAATTTTTTGAAAAAGTGAATGATATTGTCTTTGACATGTGAATCTTTTTAAATTTGAATATGAAGTCTCATATTCTTATAAATAGATCATTTGAGAGCTTCACATTTACAACATCTAGAGCATACAACATTCATTCAAAGCTTTCATTCTCTCTTCTCTAAGCATTGAGCCTTAATCCTTGTTCATTTTGAGAGATATAGTTTGCGCTGTATTGTTCTTATTTTACTCATTGATGAGTGTTTTCTGATAACCTACCCACTATCAGCTTTTGTATCAGAAAAATGGTGTGTATAACCCTTGTGCGTGTAGAAAGTATTCTATGCGAGGAATAGTTGAATCACCACTTGTAAGGTGATTGCAAGTGTAGAGGGTGTTCTACACGGATCCTTTGTAGCGGTGTTGTTCAAAGGTGTAATAGGTTTCTATCTCCACCTGAATGAGGTTGAATAGTGAATTTGGGGATCCTTAAGGGGTAGCTTGAGGCGAAGACGTAGGCAGTGGGGCCGAACCTCGTTAACATACTGAGTTTGCTTCTCTCTTACCCTTACTCTTTATATTTATTACTATTTCGCATTTTGTTTATATTTTATATTGTATATTTAATTTATAATTGTTATTTTTTTTAAATATAACTCAATTCATCCCCCCTCTTGTGTTAGTCATCTGAGCAACAGTAGAGTTCAAATTAGTCATATCTTTCGGGTCAATGATAAAAATAAAAATAAAAAATTCAGAATAAAGAGATTTTTTTTTCCCCTCACTTTGTATATACTTTCTAACTCTATAGTCTAAAATTTGAACTAATACTTACAATCCAACTTAGTTTTCCTAGGAAGCAAGATTCATTACCAAGCAAAGTATGACATATACATACAAAATGTTTTCTATCGCCACCGATTTCTAAGACTGTTCATACGGGCTGGATAAAATTCGGCCCAGCCCGGAACCCGGATAACCGGGTGTCTAGTTATGGGTTTCGGCCCGAGTCAAATCCGGGCCGAAACCCGCATTTTTAAAATCGGCCCAATCCGGGCCGATTATGGGTATTACACCAGGGTATCGGATTTAAACCCCGCTACCTGGTTTTTATATTAAAAAAAAATCATCTCATTTCTCATATATATCTCTCTCTCTCTCTCTCTCTCTCTCTCTCTCTCTCTCTCTCTCTCTCTCTCTCTCTCTCTCTCTCTCTCTCTCTCTCTCTCTCTCTCTCTCTCGTCCTCGTCCGAGCCCAATGTAACCCTAGCCTTCCCCTTCAAGTTTCGCTGTCGTCTATCTCCCTCGCCACCGGACTTTAGATCGGTAGTCTCTCCTCTCTCTCTCTCTCTCTCTCTCTCTCTCTCTCTCTCTCTCTCTCTCTCTCTCTCTCGATCGATCGACCGACCCAACAAAGAATGTAGATATGCTATTTTTTGTTAAATATGGGGTGTTTTTTTTCCTTGTTTTTTAGATCTGCTATTACGTTAGATCTGCATGTATCCTTTCTTCTTTATGGGTTTTATAGGGTCAAATTTGTGCTAGCCATTTTTGTTCAAGTTCGATCTAAGTTTGCTGTAGTGATGTTTGGGTAAATGCGATCCCCTTTTTTTTTTTTGGAGCATGCTTGATTTTTTTTTTCCTGTTGATGGGCTACGTATTTTTTAGGGTCACTGAACAAATGTTTCAGCTTCCTCTAGTGCATTGCTCAAAAAGCTATGTTTTGTGATTTTGGATTCGGTTTTGTGAAGCATTCTTTTAAGACTGCAAAAAAGGGTTGATTTAAAGAGAAGAACTTGATGATTAGGTCCTGTTCAAGCTCCACTTTAGAAATGAATAGAAGATTCATGGGTTTAAGGTGAAGTCAAGCTTCTCTGGAAATCAAAAGAATAAATTAGCATGAAGATTTCGACCAATATTTCTGTTCATTGTTGTACGTTGTTTGAAGGTCCCCTCATTGTCTTAAAAATCATTACCAGCTCACGAGCCAAGACAATGATGTTGCCTGTACTGTCCCCCCAAACACATCTATTACCCCACATCTGATCGTCCACTATAATGGAACCTTGCTTCTTGGCCCCTTTACCCTTGTCTTTATGTTTACAGCACAGTAGCATTACTGCTCAAAATCTGTCTTCAATGGTGAGAAAATTTCTGGTTGTATACTCTCTACATGCAGTTTGGAAAGATCAAAACCCAATATATAGAATTTCAAGCATTTACTGTTTCATTGCTTTGATAAGTGAATGATCTGCACATCTGAAAATGGACTTAAAGCGAGCACCTATACATTATTACTATCAGCCAGTGGTGGGGTGAGTCATCCCTATATATATATAGAAGAGACAATTCATATATAATTGCAGAAGGCAACATCATAGCTAGGGACCAAAACTTCATAATTATTGCATTGGGCATTTGTACATGTAGAGCCTCATAAGTTGAAGAAATTGAATTTTGTGTTTCTCTCAAGCCTGGGTCTTGCTTTTTTTTTTTTTTTTTTGGAGTTGGCATCTTTTTTTATTTGGAGCTGGCACCTTGACATGTCCACCCTCACTTGTTGCTGAAAATTTCTGGTTTTAAGGTCTGAAAATGTATAGGGACCCTTTTTTTACTGCTTGTTATGGACATAAACTCTGCACATAAATTATGGAAACATCTTCTTAAGAATTTAAATGACGTTTATAGTACTCAGCTATATGCATTATATTTTTTGATGATTGCAAACTAGATATAGAATTTGTTGCATTAGGAGAAACTTTTGCCGATGAACTATTATACAGTATAAACGTTGGCTATAAGTGTTAATGGGGTGGTGAAAATAGACCCATCGCAGAAGATCCAAATGGAGCAGTGAAGAAGGAGATCTGGATCTGGCAAAGTATTGCAGAAGCTCTTCTGATTGAACTGATGATATGATACAATGGCTTGTAATTTTGTATTTTGAAATGTAATTAAATACCAAATAATGTAATATGAAGTGGGTTATAAATATTAAACTTCTATTTTTTAGATGCATTTACTTAAAAAGATAGTCAGTTTTCTATATAAAAAAAATAATGTTTTTCAAATGTGATAGAATATAGACTTTAGATTAAAACAAAAATGCTTTACAAGAACATCTTTTTCTGAAAAAAAATTTCATGGTATATAGCCTTTGTAGTGTTAAAAAAAAAAAAAAAAAACCGGGTGAAGGCCGGAACCCGGATTCCCGGGTTATAAAAAACCGGATTCATCCGGATTTCGGCCCGGGTCATAATCGGGGTAGATCTGGTCCGGAACCCAATCTAGATTTGGAATCCGGGTTCCGGGCCGAGTATACCCTGATACCCGGTCCGAAACCCGGATGAACAGTCCTACCGATTTCCAATTTTAAAAAACAAGTTCCTAGGCATGAAATTGATTGAAAATATTATTAAAACTGCATCGCATCCCACGTGTCTGATGAGACCGGTTTTGTAAACATTATAAGCGCAAAGTTTTGACAAATTTCCAAATGCACGTTTGTTTGGAATCTGGATTATTCAGTTTAATTTTAAATTAAGTCTAACTTTAAAATATTAAACTCTCAAATAATTAAACTCATCCCAATTTAAAATCTCTTTACACGTATAAGAGCATCCCCATTCAGCCCTACATCAGTCCCGCATCTCTATATTTTGAGGTAATTTTTAGGATTTTTACATAAAATCCTTCTCCATCCGGATCCTCAAATTGCGGTCCAATTTAAGGGGTGCTACAGTAAATCCCATATATGGGGATCCACTGTACATCCACATCCCATCTTCGCCCTAACGGTTTTGGAGCTCGACCCGCGACTTCTTCCCCCTCCCCTCCCTGGAACGCAGCACCTACACGCCTCCTCGGTCCAATCGAAGATGAATCTCCGATTATATTGTCCCGATTTGTGGTTTTTGCATTTGGATCTTTGGTTTTCCATTGTTGCATGTATTTGAAAATTTTTTTTGCCTCTCGGTTGGCTCCTGTGTTGATTTCGGCGTTGGTGTTATGGTTCTGTGCCTCCTGTGTTTCTATCAGCGTTCCTGTTGTGGTTTTCTGATGGGAATGTTTCTATCAGCATACCATGTGAGTGTTTCTTGTCTCTGTAACCGAGCATTTTGGGGGAAAAATCTGAAAGGCACCTGTATAATTTTCTTGCGGATTTTTAGACTTAATGTGTGCTCTGCTGTTTTTTCCTCTCGTCCATGGAGTTTAATGATGAAGAACGGTGGTTGGTGCTTTCTCCTTCTCTGCTTCTCACGATCACACACACATTGCTTTTGATGATAGTTTCCACTTCCATGAATTTTCTTGTGCTATGAGTTTCAAATGTACAGTCCTTGAAGTAAGAATTTATCATGTTATTGCTGTGATTTTGGGTCTGTGCCGATGTGATGATTTGGGGATTTGATGATGCTATAAACTGTCATGTTGGGTAACTGCCGATTTGGGGATTTGGGGATTTCTCCATTGCTTTTATGTGATATTTGGTCACTGCTCATTTTGGTTATTGGTGGGTTTTCTCCTACATTTTGTGTCATTTTGTAATAGTTTGGGGTTAGTTTAAGCTTGTGGTGCTCCTCTTGAAACTTTGTATCAGATTTTGAAATGAGGTTAATTGTAACCTTTTAGTATTGGTTGGCTGACATTGAACTACTTAAGTTTCTACCTATGGAAATGAAATCCTAGTACTCGAATTATTGTGCGTTGCTTATCTAGTTCAGAGGAATCTGTTTGTTATTTGGAGAGATGGAAATGTCAGCCATTTTCATAATGATTTTTCTTTGCCTCGTGACATCTGTTGTGCTATCTCAATTTTTACCCTTTTTTTTAGGCATATGTGCTTTGGTATGTGCTATAGATACTTTATTCTTTCATTACTTGATGGAGTTCACCGAACTTTTTTTTTTCTTACCAAATAATCTGAGTATTTTAGACTCCTTGATTAATTCCTTTTATGCCTTTTCGACTTCCAGTTTTGTTTCTCTGGTATTTTCTCTAGATCTATCATGTGTTAACTCTGGTATCCTTTTTTTATCTCAACTCTAGTCCATGTAAAAATACAAAGAATCCAGGACTGTACTTTTCAATTTAGCATATCTATTGAGTTTTGTATTAATAAACCGAAAGGCATTTGGGTTATACATATATATATAATGAGAATTCCTTCTAGCCGGTCGGGCTGACCTTCCCCATTTAACAGCCACCCAATAATATTTTGACACGTAAGACTTCCAGCTGAACTAATGTGGACTTTTGATACACCGAATAGAATTCTCTCCATCCTCTGAATCTAACTCCCCTGTCCTTCCCGTAAGCGAGGGTCGGCATCGCCGTTTGCCCTTTTGTTTTGTTTTGCTCCATCGTGTCCTGCACGACCAACGCCCAGCCGCATCGATTGGCCACTGTTTGGGCCCTTCGGTTCCTCCATCAAAACTCACGCCCAGCCGCGTCGCACTTCTCACGGCAACGCCACCGTGAACCTCCCCACCAGAGCAGCCCCAACAGTGAGAACCAGCACCACCAGCCACTGATTTCCGCCCAACCAACCCTTAAGCAAGTTTTTTTTTTTCCCGTCTCTCTCTCGTTGCTTTTGAAGAAGAGAGTAATTTTCTGATTTTTTTTTTTTTTTTTTGTGCATTTTCGCCCAACCCCGTCGCACTTCTCACGGCAATGCCGCCGTGAGTCTCACCACCAGAGCAACCCCAACGCTCTTTTCCCTCACGGCTATCGGTCTGGTTGTTGCCCACCCCATCCCCGTCCCGTCGCAGGTGATTATCGCAATCGGGAAATACTTCGCCGGTCGGGCCCCCACCCACAACCCACAGTGTCTTCTTCTCTGCGATTTCGACGCCGGTAAGCATTTTCGAGCCGTGGGAATGTCGACTTCGTTGGACGACTAAATCCTGGGCAACGATTGTGTATTTTCAGGCACTGTGGTGGAGGTGGCGTTGGGAGGTGGACGGGGCTGTGCTTTTTCACTCGGGTTTGTAGTTGTTATTCCCTTCAATCGTGTGTGACCGGATCTACTTCCTTTGTGGTGTAACAACTGACGTGTAATTGTTTTATTGGCTGGCTGTTAACAGCCGATTCTCAGCCCGACCGCTTAGAAGCGGCTTTGATATATAATATACACACATGTTTTCATTAGACCACTAATGAAAAGAACCCCTTTAACAATCATATTATCTAGCTGAGACTTTGATTCAATAAATTAAGTAGATCTTGTTTGGAGAAGTTGTTGGCTAAATTCGTTGCCCCTGCTTTATGCCTTGTTCTATTTCAATATGAAAATTGCAGTTGTAGCATACTATAACTCATCATTTATTTCAGGTATTTTTTATGGAATCTATTTAAAATGAATAATTGAAATCATATTGTTGAAATCCTAGTGTTTATATTAATTGTAACCAAGCTAATGGACTTGATTATTAAAAATGATATATCTCATGTCTTGAATATTAAAGAGGACAAATTAATTGAGGAAAAATAAAAAGTAAATATCTCTTCTCTTTTATTAACACATAACCATGATTATGCAGTTACCTGTCACTTGCCATTTGGCCTTGTCGTGGACCCCAAAACTTAAAAACACTAACTGGACACTCTCAAACTCGTGCATGTATTGCCCCTCTATTGATTATCATTGATCAACCCTTTTTTTAGCATTTATTATTATTAGTAACATTGGCCAGCTGCATTTATTTTATTTTAGCTTTGTGCACTTTCATTTCCTCTTACCAAATGATAATTATACATTGTTGTTGGGTCATTTGCAGTGTTTTGTATCTCTAGGAGGAGGGGGGCTGTTATTAGGCTGTGATGATGGTGTTATTGTGCGGGTAAACTCATAAGTGTTAATAGGGCCCCATCGATATGGCTGGGCAATCCTCTCCTAAATGGCCATATTGCAGTTTGTGGTATTTTCCACAAAAGGCAAATCGGGGTTCGGGTGGGGTTTTGCAGCCATTCGATGTTGGTTTCCTTTCTTATGCATGCTGTCAATGTTTACACCATTCTGAGTCCTATTTATATTTATATTCGATATAAATTGACCGGATGGGGATGCTCTTATTTAACATTATTAAATTTAGCATGTTGTTTGGTTGTTTTTGTGTTATGTTGTGATATAAAAGTAATGTCTCAAACTAATGGAACTCGGCTGTGATGATGACAAAGCCTAGTGGGCATATAGGAAATTATTGGTTATTTCCTTAATGGCGTGGCAACCCGGACGGCCATTAAGTACTGGCAACCGCTTGTTGCAGCTATGAGTAGGTGGCCAATAATTTCCTAGATGTCACCATTCGATTCCTGAGCCGGCGACCCCGACTAAACCCAAATTTCAAAGTTTCTTGTTCTAATATTTCATTAATATTTTAGAGATGGATTCCTAAGACCCTGGACATATGTACTTCACCAACCTGCTTAGTGAAGATCTTCAACTCAATCCCACTTACGGTGGGCAAAGTGGAACCCCTCTTATGACTCTTAATGACTCTCCACCCTTACCCCCTAACGAGTTAATCGGGGTTAGAAAATCAGTTAGGGGTACGAACTTCACTCCGAAGAAGGGAAGTTACTTGTCTCCGCATGGCTAAATTGTAACCTTGATGCCGTTCAGGGAACAGATCAGAAACACTCCCAACTTTGAGAAAAAATATTTGAGTACTTGCAGCAATATAAAGAAACCACAAATAGGACAATAAATTCTTTAATACATCGGTGGTCGGTTATTCAAAAGGCGACAAATAAATTTTGTGCGAAACTAGCTCAAGTTGAAGGATTAAATCAAAGTGGCATGACCGAGTAAGACAAGGTAGAATTTCCATACTCGTACTTATTTTACGAGTAATTTATTTTTTTTGACCGGTTGGTTTAACATATATTTTATTTGTTTAAATGCAAGCTTGAGAAGGCGAAGATTATGTACCAATCGTTAGAGAAATGCAGCTTCCAGTTCGAGCATTGTTGGCACCTATTGAAAGACTAACCTAAGTGAATTTGGCGCTCCACAAAGGATGATCCAAAGAGAAGGAAGACGATGTCCCTGTCCCCGACCCCGACCCCAACTCGATGTTCCGCAGCTACAGAGGATTCGGTTTTTGATCTCGAGACGGAGAATGTGATAGAGAATGAGGTTATTGAATTGGACCGACCAATGGGCAGGAAAGCTGAAAAAGGAAAGCAAAAGGCCCAAGGCAGGTAGGCAGAGGAAAATTTCTAACTCAGAAAGATGAAGTATACTCTGTTAGAGGAGTCACGCGCTCAGGAGAAAGAGTTTTATCGCCTGAAGGCTGAGAAAATGAAGTATAACAAGGAGAAAGAAGAAAAAAAATTACGTCTTGAAGATGAAAGACTGAGGTTGGAGGCAGAGAAGATTAAAATTGAAGCTACAAAAGAGCAAAGTAAAATCCGTCAAGAGGACGAAAGACTGAGGTTGGAGGTTGAGAAAGTGGAGCTTGTGAAAAAGGAATCAGATCAACGCATTATGATGATGGATGTGACTGTCATGCCAGAAATGCAGCAGCTATATTTCGAGCAACTCCAGAGGGAAATCATCATGAGACGTAGTCATGCCCGAGGACCGGATTGATTTTATATGGTTGTATTTGATATTTTATGTTTCGGACAATGATATGTGTAAAAAGTAATAGTTATATTTTTTTGTACTTTTAATTATAGTATAAATTGATATTTTTGTGCAAGTAAATTGGATGTAACAAATTCAGACATGTTGATAAATTACCTCAAATATAGTCCAAAATTATATTCAGAAATATGACAACAAACTTGATTACAATTAATATAGTCACTACTAACATTAAGGAATTACAAATGCAAAGCAGATTAACTCAAACATAGTTTAAAATAACATTGGTGGAAATAATAGAATATAATGCAACCACAACTAATATTGGGAATATAATAGTCATTGGTGTTCAATCAAATCTTCTTGAAACTGATTATGTGCCGAGCTGTCTCTAATATGATGATGACGCTGGATGAAATCCGTAAGCTCAGTTATATGATTACGCGACAATTCCAGGAGATCATCATCAAGTTGATCATACTCAATGTTCAGACTCTCACTATCATCACGCTCGTCTTCAATGATCATATTATGTAGAATAACACATGTTTTCATTATATTTGTTAGTTCCTTCACTTTGAACATTCGGGTAGGTCCACGAATGATAGCAAATCGTTGTTGAAGTACCCCGAATGCACGCTCGACATCTTTTCTTGCAGATTCTTCTGCTTTCACAAAATTTTTCCTCTTATTCCCTCTTAGTGACAGAATCGTCTTCACAAAAGTTCGCCACTTGGGATAAATATTGTCAGCAAGGTAATACCCTATAGTGTAGTCATTACCATTGATTGTGTAACTGACTGGAGGAGCACGCCCTTGGGCAAGCTCCGTGAAAATAAAAGCTCTCTAGAACATTAATGTCGTTATGTGAACCGGGCATACCAAAAAAAGCATGCCATATCCAGATATCATATGAAGCAACTGCTTCTAAAATAATAGTGGGTTCACGGATGTGGCCAGAGTACATATCTTTCCAGGCTGCGGGACAATTTTTCCACTTCTAATGCATGCAGTCAATGCTTCCCAGTATTCCTAGGAATCCTCGTTGTTCAGCTACAACAAGCAATTGGGTAATATCGTTAGCATTTGGAGACCGCATATATTCATCTGAAAAAATACTTACTATTGTCTCAGAGAATTTTTTTAGACTCTCCATTGCGGTGCTTTCACCAATACGTATGTATTCATCCATAAAATCTCCAGTAACCCCATACGCCATCATTCTAAGTGTTGCAGTTATCTTTTACATAAAAGATAAACCGAGTCTTCTGGCATTATCTCTTCTCCGGACGAAATACGGCTCGTAAGACTCTACCTCATTTAGAATACGAAGAAATAGGGGATGACTCATCCGAAATCTTCTTCGAAATAGATTCGAGGGATATACTGGATTTTCTATAAAATAATCGCGAAATAGCCGCTCGTGCCCCTGAATATGATCACGCCGAATAAACTTACGACGTTGGCAATTGTTACGATGCCTCGATGACTGTCCATTGGCCTACTCATTAAGAACAACATCGCTATCATCTTCAGAGTATACGTATGTCAACAATTTACGAAAAGAAAGTACGAGTCATTTGATGAAAGAAGTGGGAGATCAGGGGAGACTATTGAATTTCGGTTCTATAGATCAAATAAAAGAAGAGTTTGTGAGAGTGTGAATGTTAGCAATATGTGTATTTATGGAGGAAAAAGTTACCGTTACATATAAAACGAAAAATGTTACCGTTTAAGAGAAAACAAAAAAAGTTACCGTTGGAGAAAAGATAAAAAATATTACCGTTAGAGAAAAGACAAAAAATGTTACCGTTAAAAAAATGAATTTCAATTTTATATTCAATACGTGACTAGGTATTATCATTAAAAGAACGGATAAAGAATACTAAATAATAAAATATGGTCATCGCGTTAGAAAATGCACTAATTAAATTAAAAAAAATTACTATTTTATAATATAAATTTCGGTTAAAAAAATACTGTATTTGATAGTCAAAACTATAAAAAAAAAATTAATAGAAATTGATATTTGAAAAAAAAGATAATAAGACAAAAGAATTAGTAGTTAAGATTGTAAATAGAAAAGAGAAAAAAGTAATAAAAAAATAGAGAAATATTATTTAATAGAATAGAAATAGGGATGAATGAGACGTGGGAAGTTTTTAGAAGATGAATAAAGTTTAAGAAAAAATTTGAAAAAATGTAATTTTAAGTTAAATTATAGGGATAGGGATGGAGATGGAGATACGGATCTGAATGCTCTAACCCACAATCTTTTTCACCTCAACATCACTTTACATGTAAGACTTGTAACATTTTTCAACTTTCTATAAGTATATTTAAATGCATCTTAACATCTAAATACATATAAACTCATCTTAAATAGACTCTATAAAACTCACACTATCATCTTAACTCAATACTATTCATAAAGAACTCAATTCATTTCAATTCAGCTCAACATCTAAACTTATTCAAATGGGACCTTAAATTGCATGTAATAGTAATACAAACAAAAATAAGCTTACTTCAATGATACGCTGCATTTTGGCGTTCAGAAAATAAATCCAAAACGGAAAGGTACGCCATAGTAGCATGGAGCTAATCTTCTGACTTGTTATAAACTTATATATATAATGTATACGTACAATTACCAGAAAAGAAAAGGGAGGGCAGAGCCCAAGTAGTACAGATAATGCCTGGGCCCATAAGAAAAAAACTAAAAAACAAAAGCAAAAGCAAAGGACAAATGCTATAAGCTGTCTCTCTCCAAAAATTAAAAAAACAAAAAGATACTACATGCTGTCAATACATAAGGAGTAAATTACCGCACATTATCCTAGTTTAAGCCCCGTAGTCCCTGATATGATATTTGTCTTCTGGATAATAGAAGGCATTCACCACGTTGCCTCCAAATTTCCTCCCATTAAGTGCATTCCTTGCAGTGGCACAGCCAGCAATATCAGAATATTCCAAGAAGACCTGCAAGTTGGACCATCAAATTTCTACAAATTTGCTCGTATCTATACTTATAGGAGACAAGGAAGACCACTGTTAAAAACAAACAAACAAACAAACAAACAAATATGCATTGCCACTCAAAAGAAAGCCACCATACAGCCACACTTGTTCTCGTGATCAAGACATGTATGATGCAGTAGCATCTATGGAAAAATATAATTGCAAGCACAATTGTGCAATAATCTGTGCACCAATACGATGTGATTGGTAAAAAAGTAAATTTTATTAAAAACAGTATTAATCTAAATTTTAAGTATGAATAAATCAGTATTGATACACAGATTAGTGCGCGATTGTACTTATATATAGCAAAACTCAGCATCTATTGTATTCCATCACGCAATCAACAAAGCTGGTTGATGCTGACATTGCTTTCAGCACGCAATTAACCAAGCATGGCATAACTAATGTACTGTACCAACCAATATGCAAAGATGCCTGATTTAAAAATGTTTTGAGTAATGCTATACACCACACTACCATCCCACTTGCATCTCACTATATATATGATGTGGCGCATTTATCACCATTTGATGATATAGAAATATGTAATAAATGACCATTCAATAGTAGTAAATATGCCACATCTTACTTAATAGAATGCAAGTAAAATGGTAATATAATGTATAGAATTTTCCAATTAGCAATAGTGTGTCTAATAGTCATAGTCCATGAGTGAAACATAACAAATAGTCTCTAATTATTTAATATCACGTCATGGGATGTAGGAAGATAATAGTAAAAAAGATAATGAGCAGCATTACTCTAAACATTAAGCGCACTATCTTCAAGCAAAAACCCAAGCACTAAGGCAAAATCATAACCGAATACCTTTCCAACACCTGGTATCTGTTCTCCGTTTTGACTTGGACGAGGAATAGTTATGTCCACCAAAGTTCCTATCATTCCACAAAAAGAAAGTTTCTATTTACTCTTTAATGACAGTAAAACCACAAACCAGAAATATATTCATCACTCTTCAGAGGTTCAGTTTGCTTTGCAACAGCATATGACATAAGTATATTTCTTTTCTTTTGTGGTAGCAAGATGCAAGAATAGGGGTGATATAGGTCATCCAGGATTATAATCATAGACAGTCCAGCTTTAGTGCAAGGGATTAGATTTTGAGAGCGTGCTTAACTGTCTGAGGGGGAGACAGGGAAACACAGAGAGAAAGCCATGGTTGCAATTTTTTTTAATACCTTTCATGTATCTCATGGGCCTCTTGGCTTCGCCTATTATCCATAAAATTTCTTATTTACTGATAAAATAAAATAAAAAAAGTATCTCATGGGCCTGGCCTTTTGGTCTTGCGATGACAATTCACAACTTACTCAATTTCCTTTTTACTTTTCGTTCTAGAGTGTTTTAGACACAAGATTTTTAACTACAAGCATAAATAAATTATTGGGAGATAATTGACATGCATACCAAATTTGCTACATTCATCTCGCATGTCTTCTGATATTTCTTCGTACTCTTGATCATCGTTCAGTTGATCCACAGTTACCGCCTTTATCATTAGGGGAGGAAAAAATCAATTACTTGCAATCAGTTAGGTACCACAATTAATAACCAGGATATAAAAGGGGAAAAGAACTGATGAAATAAAAACTTGGACCTCTAAACATAAACAGTCTAACCAAACTATATAAGCAGAACAATTGTCTACATCCTTTAATCCTATTGTTGGCAACAACAAATATTGAAAGCCAATAGAAAAAGAAAAAGACCGTAAAACCGGTGGTTAGGTTATACTAAAAACTGATACAACCTCAGTCAAACATAAGACTTTAGTCAGAGTCTCTGCATTTGTTATAGGTGCCATCCCAACTCCAGGAAGGTTCACGTCACCAGTCAACAAAGCCATTTTCTGTGAGACAACGTCGATTAAGTCAAGAAGGTAGATGAATGAGATTTAATACATAATCAGGAGGCACACAGATGTGAGGTTTACTTGCATAGCTATATGCTGTTGTGCCTGCGCTAAGATCATTTCCTGTTCTGTTTTGGACTGCCCCGCACTGTGAAAATCCAACACAACAAAGTGACATCTAATGAAATGGGTTCATAATTAAACATGTCAATATATTTTTTTTATAAGGAAACATGTCAATATTTGACAGAGAAATCCTTGCCTTCAAGTCATTGCAAGATTTACACATCTATCATATCTTTCTTTTTTTTGACAAGTACACATCTATCATACCTTCAGTAAATATTTTTTTGATAGGTAATATGTCATATATTAAATATTAAATAATATGTCATATAAATAAAGAAGAGAGAGCCCAACTCCTTTTTTTTTGGTAGAGAGCCCAACTCTTCAAGCATCAAAGGAACTTCTACGAGATGCATTATTACTTCTTGGTTGGAATATAAGAATCTCATCGGACTTTAGTTTTTTGCACCCAAGCTATCTATTTACAACCATGAAAATGAGACGCACACAGAATAAACTGAATGCAAAAATTTATGCATTACTAGTTCTGACATTTTTCCCTACTCAATTCAATTTGAATCAATACACAAAAGGAAAAACTTTTTTACAAAAAGAATGTTACTAAACTCCCTGTACTGATAGAGGAACAAAAACAAACGAGTTCCAATAAGATTAAAACTATAAAAGAGAAAAGGCAAAATGATATTGGTAAAGACTGGGAATTTCATATAATTCTGAGACTCATTTGATTGAAGAAATCAAACCTTGCAGTAGCACGCCTGACTGTTAGGATTTTATCACCCATTTTCAATCCACTAAGAGCAGCACAAGCAATGTCTGTCACAGCTGGATCCTGGAGTTCTTGTACATTAGCTGACCAGTTTTCAGAAGGAAGAATCCTCCAGAATTATAATATGGTTTATATATGCTAAAGACGAGATAAAAATTGCCATGAATCAACCATATTAGTTGTTAAAAAAACTGAAAAGATTAGCCATCAAGTCCAAACACACTTATCCAAAAGACAAGCATTCATAGATCTGGAGATTTCAAATGTTAACTTCATTTACCTGATACACGCAGAAACCATATCCTTTTGAGTTTCCTGTGTCTTTATCCTTAACAAGATCAAACCCACGAAGAGGTCTGTGACAGGCCGAGTGCACCATTTGAAATTTAATTGATTACAGGGTTAGACCTATGGGTGGAAAAGGGATAGGAAGAAAAAACGACGAGGTTTTAACAAGAAAATTGCATACACGGGTAGTAATTTAAGCCCCATACCCAAAAGTCTGCAGCAATTCCCTAATCTGCACTTCAGTAAAGTAGTATGGTAGCCCACCAACAAAAATACGGTCAGGTCCCTCTGCTCCACCAATTACACTGCGATCAGATCCCGAATTAGCACACCAAAGGTAACCTCTTCAACTCAATGTTACAACATATCCATTTACATAGAAAATATAAAGTGCGTGTGTCCAAAATGAGTTAACTAATAGAGCCAGCATACCCTGGTGTAAGCCCAGCAGCCGCTAAGTTAAGGTGAGGACTTGGTTGGCTAGGACCAAGTGCTGCAGCTAATGCAGGGTTGTAGTCTGTAGGCCTTCGCACCCTCACAGCAACCCCCTTGTATGATCACAAGAAGCATGTCAAATGAGGAATATGTCATCTAGCACTGTCATTTGAGTCAATACACAGTGCAGTTCAAATAACTACATCTTCTCATTTGTTTACTGCATATTCTTCTTATTACATTCTCACATTCATTTTTTTCATTTTCAACTACTAAAGTAACCATTCCCCTTATGAAAATAAATAGGAAAAAAAAAAAGAGAGCAAGTTTCAGATTGGCATGCCTCAAATATAATCCCATCTAATGCCATTGCATTACTTGCTTCTTCAACAGTTCTCATCTCCACAAATGCAAACTTCTTTTCATGATTAATGTAGACATTGACTACTGCATCACCTACAAATTTGGATTATGCAAAACAATTGAATAAAACAAGTGAAAAATACATATCCACTATCTGCTAGAAAGTTGAATACTGAACCGTGCATTGCACAAAAAAACAGATGGGAAATGTTTTTGGTTACATGACTACCTTGACCAGCAGAATTTCCACCAATTGCAGCCATGATTTGGCTAAAGAAAGTTGCAATTGTCTGTTCAAAAAATAAAAAATTATTTCAGAGAAACTCTCAAAACAATTATTTTGATGGATACAATGTATAAGAGGTGAAAATTGGAAAAGAAGTAACTGCAGCCATGTGACCATGGAACTAACAAGTTATCTAATACATTAGCAACATCAGGGATCCTGCAAATGTAGATGAATTACCATTCTCACCATAACATGTTTATGGAAATAAATGATTGTGAGTAAATAAACAAATGTAAATAAAGAGTCCAAGAGAAAAGAGGGGAAAGAAAAGAATAATCTTTGAGTTCTAAGAACCAAAATGGCAATATCTTTTTTTTATATAAAAAAGATATTTATATTAATGAGAATAGGTATAGCACAAGTACACCCGGGGTATACACGAGTTTACACCTACCTAAGAGGAAGAGATAGAAACAAGAAAATCATGAAAATTTAAACCATTACAATCCAAAAGTAAGAGGTAAATTTTATTGAAGTGAATGAAATAGGCATAGCCTATGTACACGGGGACTATATAGAAGAAACGCCTAAATACATTCTAAAAGCGCTAAATTAAAGATAAAAAGTCATGAATATTGGTTCCATTAAGCACAATGGCTGAAAACCAGAGCAGTAGCGTGTGTAAGAAAAAATTCTGAAGCTCCGCCATAGTGCACTCCCTATCTTTGAAGCACCGCGCATTCCGTTCCAACCAAATGCACCACAACAGTATCATCTTCCATTACAATCTACAACACTTGCCCATAAGAACAAAGTTTTAACAAGGAACAACCAAATCTCCTCCAACGTTCGCTCCTTATCTTTAAAAATCCGATCGTTTCGTTCCTTTCATAGGCACCAAAGAATACGCATAGGAACCATCTTCCACACGGCTGAGATTGGTGGAATTCCGTCCAAATTCTTCCAACTGGCCAAAAGCTCAACCACCGTCGCAGGCATAACCCAGGCCAACTCCAACCTTATAAAGACATCATGCCATAGTGATCTAGCAACCTCACAATGCAGTAGAAGATGATCTACAGGCTCACCATTCTTTCTGCACATACAACACCAATCCACAACAATCACCCAAAGTTTTTGTAGATTATCCATAGGCAAAATCTTTCCCAGTGAAGCTGTCCAAGTGAAAAAGTTTGCCTTAAGAGGCGCCTTGTTTCTCCAAATACTTCTCCATGGAAACTATTATGTTGCGCATTGATGAGGGTCTTACAGAAGAAGCGGACAGAGAAAGCACCTTTTCTAGTGGGTGTCCACAACAACTTATCAATTCCCTGCGTGCTCAATCTCATGGCATACAAGGTTCTGAAAAAGTCAGCAAAACTGTCAATTTCCCAATCATGAGCCACCCTCATAAAATTCACATTCCATTGGATTGAGCCACTAGACATCTCCATGAGATCCACAACAGACGCTTCTTGTTCACACGCAATCCTGAAAATTGTAGGAAATATGTCCTCAAGAGCTCGATCTCCACACCATAGATCATGCCAGAATTTTATTTTAGATCCATCACCCATCACAATTCTAGTATGTCGAGCAAACACCCCCCAAACTCTTCGTATGTGCTTTCAAACTCCCACACTCCATGCACCCATTGTACCTCCCACACTTCGTATTTTATTATATTTTGAAATGAAATGAAACACTTTTACTATGCAAACGGTTCCTTAAACTCATCCCCCAACCTACTCCAAAGGAAATCACGTTGGAGTTCTCAATTCAAATCGCCACACTAGCCGGGATTTGAATCAAAGATAAGAAGTGAGTGGGTAAATTGGACAGCGTGCTCTTGATTAGGGTGGTCCTACCACCTTTTCACAAATACAATTGCTTGGAACCTGCCAATCTGCATTCAATCTTTTCTATCACTTCATCCCATATAGATTTAGCCCTAAAAGAAGCCCCCAAAGGAAGGCCAAGGTATTTCATGGGATGTGAGGAGACCTTGCATCCAAGAATGTTGGCCAACCGCCGGTGGTTACGAACGTTTCCAACTAGGCCAAGCTCTGATTTGTTTCTCTTTCAGCCACTTATTTTTTTGTCAGTTTGTTTTTCTTTCATTTTTTTGAAGTGGACTGATAGGTCAGAAATAAAATTTAGGTAACATCTTTTATGGTAATATCTTGGGTTAATTGATGGTTCTTCATCAGCTAAAAGATGAATGCAATATATACGTACAAAATTTCTCAGATAAGAGCAAAACAAAACTAAAAGCACAGGTCAAAGCTTAAACTCAAAGTCACAAAATATTGAAGAATAAAGGGAGTAAAGAAGGATATATAAAGAACCAAGATACCATGCATAACAGAAAACATGACAAACTGGGAAACAGAAGCCTCAACAATGCCTGAGAAAGTTGATCACAAGGCAAAAGACAGAAAATAAATAAATAAAAACCTGCTCATTGGCCAGGGGGGGAAGCCCACCAACATATACTCGTCGAGCATGTCTTGTAGCCTGTAAGAACGAAATACACCAGAAAAATTCCATGAGAAATCCTCACTGATATAGCATAACTGGAGGGAAGAGGGCCTTAAACATTTACCTGCTGGGTCATGGCTTGGGCTGGCATTAGAGGAAGAGCTCCCAGCTGTAATATATAAATGATATATAATTTAGAGATAAAAAATAATCACAAACCATGCAGAAGAAATAAAAGACCGATGCTTGCAAAAACACATACCTGTGTCCCAAAAGGTAACATGTTATGTATCATTCCTGGCATTGATTGAGAAACAACTGGTGGTTGAACTACATTATTGCCAGAAAAGAAGCAAGTAAATACTGAAGAATGACTAATGTAGATGACAGATTAAATTTCGTTGCAAGACGTTTTTTAGAAGTAACACAACTAAAAGCCAATACTCTGCATCTCATAATAAATAGGACAAGAAAAGAAACCTACCATACCTAAATATACCATCAAACAACAAAGTAAGAAATGAAATCCCTCATTGCTGATGATATGGAAATATTTGTGGTCTACCAAATGGCAACTGTTGCCGGTGGAAGGCGAACAACATCCAGCTAATTGGTGCATTGGTTCTCCATTGAACATAAGCTCTACGGCTGTCACGTCGTGTGGTAGCACAGTGGGACATGGAGTCCAACATTGCCTTCCACACCACAATCACGAAACGCAAACAAAAGACCACACACAACAGCCAAAGAACACAATTATGGTTCTCAGTTTCCATAGTAAATTATTAGAAAATCATTTAATAAAAAGGCCACAAACAAGTCTAAACTACAGACAAGTGCAGCGAATACTGCAAAATGAAAATGCAACGAGAATCTTAACAAAAAGGCCTGCTATACATTACTATTTGATAGGATTCAGTATTTGTACTTAAAAGAGTTTAGATGCAAACCTGGAACAGCTGCACCAGGTAGCACAGAAGCAGCGGGTGGTGCCATGTCAAAACCACTTGTCCTTTTGCTGAAGACATAAATGACAGTCAGCAAGACAGCAGGAAGTGATACAGTCATAGGCCCAAATTAAACAACAGCTTTTCCAAAATTCAACAGACCTTAAAAACACACAAGACTCAACAAAAGCTAGTAATGGGGGGATCAGGCTAGGACAATTAATGAGGCAGAGATGCCAAGAAAACTCACAAATAAAGCATTTTATGTACATTCTCAGGAATATAATTCATGGAAGGGCATGCACATGGACAGCAGGGAGGGGAGAAGAGTGAGAGCGAATAAATTATCCAGTGCACTTTCCAGACTCTTAGGGTGTAACATACAAACCTAGAATAAGACTTCAGTTTTAATTTAGTTAGAATTTATTTATTTATGTTATTATTTTATTTATTCATTTTATTATTTACTTATTTATCTTCAGTTGCTTATAATTATTTATTTGTTAAATGAGATAATAAACCAGATTAGTTAGGGTTTTAAAGTAGGTTCCTTTATCTTGTATTCTTTGTTATTATCGGATAGGTTTAAAATTCTTTTAAAAAAGATTCTTAGATCAGAACAACACTCAAATCAGATCCTATCTAAACTCATGAAGACCCACGTAAATAAGAAACCCTTCTCCATAAAATCCCACAATACACTCAGACTCTTCACACAAAAATCTGGGTTACACGGTTTGAAGAAAACTCACGCTTAAGGACTGTTTTTCCTGCACCCTCAGCCAACCACCAGGATGCCAGAGAACCACCATTAGCCACAGAAATCGCCGGCCAATTCACCTCCGACAAACCCACTCCTTTCCAGTAAGCCCACGAAGGAATCTTCTCTCTCCCTCCATTCCTTGTTTCGGTATTACAGACTCTCTCTCTCTCTCTCTCTCTCTCTCTCTCTCTCTCTCTCTCTCTCTCTCTCTCTCTCTCTCTCTCTCTCTCTCTCTCTCTCTCTCTCTCTCTCTCTCTCTCTACTGTATCACACCATCTTTCCAAGAAGGCCAATGGCATCGCTGGTCACTCCCAGCCACCCAAAGCCATCATTGCCTCAGCTTCCTCTCGGTAAACATCTCACGGCCATTTGTTTCTGTCTTTATTTTGGGTTTCAGACTTCCAGTGTTGCGCATGGGAGCCACTTCCGGTAACTTTAGTGCTTCATTTTAATTGTTTTGTTCCAGACTTCCCAAAAAGCCTCTTCATTGCTTCCATAATTACTTGTAAACCCTTTGACCCTTAGCTTATACCCTCCTGAACGTAACCAGATTCTTTTATTACTATAGCCTTTGAGCTTTAAGCCTTTTAACCAAGAGTTTTCCTTTTAAGGGTGTTGGGCCTAGTTTTTTTTTATAATAAACCTATTAGACTTAGTTTTTAACTGGGCTTGTTTAATTTGGGTAGGCTTGTTTTACTGTTCTATTTTTAGAAAATATTTATTATTTAAAGCAGGTTGTTTTTTTTATAAATTAGCATTCTGTTTTACTTAAATAAATATATTAGTCAGACTTGTTTTTATGGAAAACATTTAAGGGCTTTTAAGCATACCTTTAAAGTATTCTATTATATTGTTCAGCTTATTATCATAGTTCATATTCCAATTAACCTTTAACTAGTTTTTATTATAAAATTATTAAGTTATTTGCTTGCACGAATATTAAGTATTATGATATGAGTTTTGGAATGATATTAGCTTATGTAATCTTTTTATTTGAATATTTATTAAATTATCTCTATGTTAATATTTTAAGTAATTAGATTACTACGGCACGTTTTATAGAAAGTTTAGTAACGTCTAGCACCTTGTATAGGTCATGAGTTACGAAGTGAGTTTTCGGAAGCAGCGCTAAGAGGTAAATAGTATGATCATATAAATGTATGTGTAATGTAAATATTATAACTGGGTATGATAATATGATATGGTTTTGATGGTTATCTACGTTGCGCTAAGAGCCAAGTCAAGGTTAGATTGCTTTCACGAACTTCTATGAATTACAATGATTTACATGAAAGTAAGCCTATATATGTATGCTATTATGGATTGTTGATTGATGGATTGAATGTTACTAAAATCACATGGAAGTCATGATATGATCATATAATAATTTAAGATAAGTATGCTTTGAATTAAAGTAGCCAGATCATGCATGCTTCATTCATGTAGTACTTAGACCATGTATGCCATGTATTGTTCATGCAATAACTTAAGTCAAGTTTGCCATGTAATAAATAGCCAGATCATGTATGACATGTTCATGTAGTTCTCAGATCATGCATGCCATGAAATTTCAAAAAATGATTAAATCATGTTAGGCCATGTCATGCTATGCTATACCATGTACAAGAATATATCATGTTATGCCATGCCATGTACAAGAATATGCCATGCTAGAAAAGTCTATGAAGTCCAAGAAAATTAGCATGCATTAAGAAAGATAAACATTTTTAAGGTAACACGGACCCAAGCGTGTTTACCACAAGTTATGCTAAGACGGTACCACGGACTCAAGCGTGGTTACCACAAGTTAAGTGAAACACGGACTCAAGCGTGTTTCACTCCATGTCATGCAAGATAAGTGGAACATGGACTCAAGCGTGTTTCACTCCCTGTTATACAAGATAAGTGAAACACGGACTCAAGCATATTTCACTCCATGTTATGCAAGTTAAGTGAAACACGAACTCAAGTATGTTTCACTACATGACAAGTTATGTGCTGCCATGGACTCAAGCGTGGTTCACCATGAAATTAGTATAATTCAAGATAAACAAGTTACTCATGCATTCACGCTTCATGTTTGCCATGATTATGAATGTTTCCGCTCATGTTAATCTAAGAATGTTATATGAAAGTTATGATAAGGCTTTAAAAATCAAATTTATGCTAAGCTAGATGGTATTTTACGGTATGATGTACTATTTACTGAGTATTCGACTCATTTTTTGTTGTTGTTTGTCTTTTTGTTTTCTTCTATGTTGATTGTCACAGATGGCGATTATGATGATGAGAGTTGGATGGCCAGGAGTAGTTTTAGAATGACGAGATGAATAAGTGTCATTTACACAAGGATTAAGTTTTCTTTTATGTCATTTCAATAACTAGTCTTGTTTAAGACTAGCTCATGTTTTGCTTTATTCAGTTTCAAGTTTCAAGACTATTTATATCCTTTCAATTAAGTTTTTTTTTTTCAATAAATGAGGTATTTCAGAGTAATGAGTCTCTTTACCGGGCATTTTGTCATGTATGTTAGTAACGTCTCTATCCTAGGGGAACGGGGTGTTACATAGGGTGTGCCAATGAGAGAATTTCCATGGTGAAGCTTGTGAGGAAAAAATCTTCTTGGGATGTTATTGAGAAATTATTTGCCTCTTTACTTCTGTTAATAAAAATTTTTCTTATAAAAAAAATAAAGAAATTATAAAGGTTTGAGAATTATGTATGGTGGGAAGAAAGTAAAGTGTAAACTAGAACTTCAGAGATTATAAACCAATCAGTAGTATATTTTCACGTGTAACATACAAAAGTAGCTCATTAGTTTTAAACTTCTAAAAAAACCATTTCCTCAATCAAAGAAGATCTAGAGGCGGTTGGCACGAACAGGCAGTAACCACACTCATCCTTTTTTCCCTTATCCACTAGCTTGATAGATAAACTAGTACTTTGAGAGGCCGTTTGGATTGAGAAACACTCTCATCTCATCTCATCTCATCATTACTTACTTTTCCAAATTCCTATATAAAATATAATAAACAATTGAACTTTTTCAAATCCCAATTCAACCTTTTCAAATCTCAGAACAATAATAATATTAAAAAATAATATTATAATAATATTTTATTCAACTTTCAACTTCCATCTAAAATCATCTCATCTAATCTCACTATCCAAACAACCTCTGAATTCAAATTGAATAGGAAATAAGTGAGATGCTTAGGAATAGGAATTCTTCCTAACTAGGCCAAGCAAGGGATAAGTAGTTAATGTCTTTTCATCACTTCCTTGTGTCGCTAAACTCACATATATAGGCGACACTCTTGTATATGTCCCATATACTCGGGCCTTTGTCTACTTTATTCTCAATAAAATTTTGTTTATCGATACCAAAAAAAAAAAAAAAAAGGTAGTTCTACATTGGATGCATCAGTTTATTAAGGATACAGAGAGATTCCTTATAAAAAAAAGGAGAGAAAGATTCACAGAATAATCAGAAAGGAGAGCAACATCAATAGTTAATTGGAGAAAACTGAAGCAGAACAAGAAAATAATCTGAAAAATCCAACAATGATGTTGCATACCTTTCTGAATGAGAACGGGAACGAGAGTGCGATCTAGATTCATTCCTAGATCCATCCCTGGAACGGGAACGCGATCTACGTCTATGCCTCCTTTCTCTTTCTCGATCAGAATAATGGTTTCTACAACAGGGAAGTGTGATATTTGCAAATAAGAATACAGATTTCAGAACAAGTTTAACTTTGTTTTAATAAGGAATCAAAGACTTTATTAATCATTGCAAAGGGTGTAGCTCAAGTACACAGGATAAATGCATGAGGAACAACTAGTTAGGAACTGAAAAAGAGACAAAAATAAAAAATAAAAAATTATGAGCAATATGTTCCGATGAGCAACATTGGTCAAGAAATGACGACAAGATACAATAACTTATATGTTGTGTAACTAACAATGGCAAACTTGTGATATGCCTTAAATGAACAAAATCAGAGGGAATATAGTACCTGTTATAATGGCCACTTTGATGGCGGTCATAATCATCATACTTGCCACCTCTGTTATCATCTTTTGAACTTCTATCCTTGTAGTTCCTGTGATGGCGATCTTCATCTTTTTCCCTATACTGATTTTTATCTCTGATCCTTGATCTCTCATGATCTGATCCACGTGAATTGTGCTGAAAGTAATTTCACACTAGTCAGTCATTTGACCAACAATCGTAATAAAAGACTACTAAGCAAGGGATATAAAATATGGAGAATATGTGTCCAGCTGGAACACTGTCATCACAGATTCACAAATGACCACCACCACCACAACAAAGCAAGAAAACTTGCAAAAATCTTAGATCACGAGGACCAATTGGATACAAATCACTTTCCATGAAAAATACATAGAAGTGATTGATTTAATAATCTGATCAGGCATCCCGAAGAAAATGAACCATTCCTCATTGCTTTGCACAGCAAGTCATGTGTGCTTTATTTCTGCTTCCGTATATACTTGCATATGAGGGTATTATATGTCTAACCATTGCCATATGGACGCAGCAAAGACGGCATACGCGGTCTTCACAAGTGCACAGGCACGCGCACATACATATGCAAATCAATTCACCATCTAGGCCTAATTTTTTGCTCAGTTGAGAAAAGTTAAACCCTCAAACGCTAGTTAATTTCCTTTCATAGAATCAGATTCGAAACCAGCATCTGTTTACGCTCACCTCCCAGATTATCAGAGAAACCAAAATCATACACGGAAACATCTGCCGAAAAATTATAACCACACGAGACAAAACATATACCATCGAAAAACAGTGCCAAAAATAAAAATTGTACTTAGGATCATATGCTATGCTAGAACCTCGGGGAAAAAAAAGAAGAAGAAGAAGAAGAAGAAGAAGTTATAACGTTACACAGAGTTAAGCAATAGGATAGGAAAAAAAAAATAACATTGGACGGTTGGAATAGAAGGACCTTCTGATACGAGTCGCGGGCATCTAGGCCTCCGGGCTCGGATCCTTCGTTCTCAGGCGAGGCGTAATCGGACATTGTAGCTCAGTATTGAAACCCTAATCCTCGCAAACGCACTTCTGAGCTAGACAGCTGAGGAACTCGATCGCGTGTCCGTTTTGCTCAGGCAGCAGGAAATTAATGAGATGGGCTTCCCACGAAGGCCCAAGTAATTTGGACTCGACATTTTCCCAATTATTATTATTATTCTGCAATATATTTAGAATTTTACTACATATAAACATAGTTGCGCACTAATCTGTGTACCAATACTAATTTATTCATACTTAAAATTTAAATTAATACTGTTTTCAATAAAATCTACTTTTTGACCAATTACATCATATTGGTGCACAGATTAGTGCACAATTGTGCTTGCAATTATATTTTTCCATATATTTACGAATGTACCTCAACCGAAGCAAAAATCCTGTTCGGACCGAAGCAAAAAACAAAGGCCAAAATAAATAAATAAATATTTTTTTATCATTCATTTTTTTATCTTCCTCTGATCATTTCATAATATGATATTAAATTATAAATTTATAAATAAAATATAATAAATAGTCTCTAATTATCTAATATCACATCATGAAATGATGAAAGGATGATGAATAACATTACTTAACAAAAAAAATAGAGGCATCCACTAAGCAAAGAGTAATATTACATATAATCGTAGAGTGTGCAAACGTCACGCAATCGTTTTGAAAAAGAATGGGATCTACGATTTAAAAGTTAATTTTTTTTATATGAGTCCCTTAATATTTCATTTTTTCAAAGAAACTGTATGGTACTTGAACAATTACGATTGTAAATATCATTTATCTAAATCTAATTTATGTCCAAAATTCGTGTTAAAGAATAGACTAATAAAAAAATTGAGATATTTCAAATTCTTATTCGAGTGTTAAAATATCTGAGTGAGAGACACACAAAAAATGAGTTCTATATAATTTATTATAGTTCATATAAATGTTTAGAATATCATTAAATAATTAATAAATTTTAGAAATTTTATTTAATATATTTATTATTTATATACATCCTAATCCTTGAACTCAGATAAGAATTTATCTGAATTTGAGTGAATGTTTTAAGGAAAAGCCTAAACATCCCCAGGTGCGTTCCCGTTGCGTCTCCGTTGCCTAGATGGCTTGATGATGTAAACGACGCCGTTTACATTTTAGAATCTCATCGGTCAAACTAAAGCTTTCCTTTCCCGTGGTCTGTGTTTTCTCTCACCCATCTCTTCTCTCTCGTCCCTCTCACCCATCTCTTCTCTCAACCCTCTCATCTCACACGAACCACGCAAAAGGAACTACTCTGTGAAAACTGTGGCCTCAACATTGAGCAGGACCACAATGCAGAGGAAATCAACTCAGATGCAAGGGGCAGTTTTGATTTTTGGGCATGGGATTTTATTCTGCACTTTTTTTTTTTCCGTTTTTACTTGGGTGCCGAACGGCGTGGGGCGCTGCCCTCTCTCTAGGTCAGTTTAATTTTATTATTTTTCTCTATTTTTCCATTTTTGGGACGGCACAGAAGCACTCTCTCATTTTTATTTTTTTTGTTGTGTGGGTTTCCAGGGATTGATTAATTCAGCACTTTTATTTTGCTGCTTATTATTTTTTTACTTAGTGGGTTGACTCGGCGCGAGGCTCTCTCTCTCTCTGGGTTTTTATTTATTTTTTTGTTTCTTTTCAGTTTTCTTGTTCGTTCTTAGTGGGGTATCAGATATTGGTTCCTGCGGTTATTTTTATTTTTCTAGCTTTACGTTTTCGTTTTCCAAACGTTACAGTGAATTGCGATTCGGCACTTTGGTTGGAAGTTTTCGTTTCAGTACTAAGCAATAGAAAATACCAAAAAAAAAAAAAAGGTAAAACAAAGAAAGAAACGAGAAAATGTGTAACAATAACCCAGATCAAATGTTTAAAGAAAAACTCAGTTAAAACCATTGTCTTACCCACAAATGCAGATGAAAGAACAAGCTAAAAGTTAGTTAAAGCTCCTCGACAACGTCTCTATTTTCGATTTTAATTTTCTTCACAGTTTTCTTCACTACTCTTCAAAATCAACCGTTCTCTTACTCACGGGGAAAGATTAAAGCACAGAAAAACCAACCTCAAGCTCGTCAGCTATGGGAGGTTTTGTTTTCGGCTCTGCGAGGTTAAAATCACGTCAAATACTACTCTCGCTTTCAACCATGCTTCTTTCCGCCTTTTTCATTTTTTTTAATAATTTTTTATTACCGGCTGAAGTAGCAGTTGCCACGTCAGTCACGGGAACGCGGCAGGGGTATGCAGCAGTTCTGATGTTTTAAATAGAAATAGGCTTTTATGCGTCTACTCGATTCTCAAACCCAGCTTTGCCCAAAAGTGACGTTGGCCTTAAACAATAAATAGGCTTTTATTTGTCTATTCGTTTCTAAAACCCAAGGCTATATGGACTTAAATCCACTGTGATATATATTTAAAATACAAGTGCACATAATTCATTTCCATTGGATCGACTTGGTTATTATTTTCCTCTAATCCAGACAATGCAATATCATTTTAACGAGAAAGCCAGGGACATAATATTTACATCATTAATATATAATTTATCTACCTGATAATTAATATATTTACAATACAGATCAAAAACTTATTGGGCAGTTGAGAAGACTACACGACTTCTCTCTTCTTAAAAATTAATCTATCTCTTATCAATATATGAATAGCTATCTCTCCAGTACTTATTTAAGTTCAATCTTGATGGAAAAATAAAACAGAACACCTAACAATGATCTTCATAGGCCAATAAGTGGATGAAAATATATATAAATCCTACTTTGTTGTTCTTACAAATATTGTATTAGCTGGTGGTAGAAAGTCACTATGAAAAGCTCTCAAAAGAAAGTATAAATTTTCTAAAATTTTCTGTTTTTATTGTTCATAGAACAATAGATATTGTATTGACTTTTGGCAGAAATTATGAAAAGCTCTAAAAAAAAAAAAAAATGTGTTGAGGGATTGTTTGGATTTGAAAAACATCTTATCTTATCTCATTTCATTATTATAATATTTTTAAATCTATATATAAAATATAATAAACAATTCAATTTTTTTAAATCTCAATTTAACTTTTTTAAATCTTAAAATAATGATAATAATATTAAAAAATAATATTTTAAGAATATTTTATTTAACTTTCATCTTTCATTTAAAACCATATCATATTATCTCATCTTGAATCCAAACTTAATTTTGTGATCCACATTTTCAATCTTGAACTTTAATATTTAGAAAATTAAAAATATGGCATGAGTAACTCTGCTTGGTAAGTAGGATGGAAATTTTAAGTTTAAGATAAAATATTAAAATATTATATTTTAATATTATTATTGTTTTAAAATTTAAAAAAATTTAAATTATTTATTATATTTTATATAAAAATTTAAAAAATTATAATAATAAAATAAAAATTTTTGTCAACCAAACCGAACCTATTACGAAACTTCCCTTTCTAAATCCTAAAATTGGAAAGACGTTGGCCCATGTCCCACGGCAAGAGGTCCAGACGAAACGGTCTGCTCTAAATTTTTTAGTCCTAAGGAGTCACAGCTCATTCAGATTCATCAGCTAGTCATCGTGAGGAGAGGGAGAGAATATCGTCTCCCACGTTGAGAACGGGAGGGAAGGACCGGAAGAGAAGTGAAAAGATATGGGGGGCAGAGGGGAAGAGAAAGAAGCGGAGGGAGTAATGGCCACGGACTTCTTCTGGTCGTACACGGACGAACCCCACGCTTCCAGGCGCCGCCAGATTCTCTCTCAGTACCCACAGATCAAGGACCTTTTCGGCCCCGATCCCTGGGCTTTCCTCAAGGTTCTCTTACTATCCTCTCTCTCATTGTCTGTCCATCTGTCTCTTTATCACTCTACGATTTGAATTTATTATTTACGCGGTTGTGTGTTTTTTCCCGTTGGGTATGGATCTGATACAATGTGGGTTAAGCTTTGAGTTTTATTGGGATGATTTATGCTTAATATTTGTTCGTACTCAAATTGGACTTCTGGGTTTCGTTTCTTATGCCATTATATCATTCTTATCCGTCAGGCTTGTGATTGTTTAGAATTATATTTGACGGTTTCTGCGAGAATATATTATTATCAGTTGACGGTGCTGTTTTAATCCATGTGTTTATAATGTTTGATGAGTCTCAGAATCTGCATTTGATTATGCTTGTAATTTTGGATCTGTTTTCTGTAATATATGTTGTAAGTCACGCCATGGATTGCCATTATTAAATTTCTCCCATTGAAAATTTAGTTCACTTTGGGTCGATTTGCTGATTGAAAATTATGAAAACTATGCCACTTCCGACTCCTGTCCCATTTTATCCTCCATCTTGTAAGAAACAAGAGTAAATCTGAGATCTATGCGTTCCAAGAAGTTCTCTAGTGCCTGGTTTTTTAAAGCTTTCTCAATTTTTGCATTGATAGTTTCTCCTCTAAGATTTTTGTTATTCTTTATGGTATATTGAGACCTACTTGAACATATCAGCTATTGATATCAAACTTTCTGTTCATTTCCTTGTAATTGTGGTGCTACAGGTTTCGGTTGCTGTTTCGCTTCAGCTATGGACTGCTACTTTTCTTCATAATGCTGGTTGGCTGAAAATACTGGCAATAGCCTACTTCTTTGGCTCTTTTCTCAACCACAACCTATTCTTAGCCATCCATGAACTCAGCCACAATCTTGCCTTCTCAACTCCTGTCTACAACCGTTGGCTTGGGATTTTTGCTAACCTCCCTATTGGTGTACCGATGTCTGTCACATTTCAAAAATACCACCTTGAACATCATCGCTTCCAAGGAGTAGATGGCATTGATATGGACATTCCAAGCCGTACTGAAGCCCATCTTGTAACAAATGTTGTTTCTAAAAGCGTATGGGTCATCTTCCAGCTCTTCTTCTATGCTCTCCGGCCTCTATTTCTGAAACCAAAACCTCCCGGTTATTGGGAATTCATTAATTTATTTGTTCAGATAGCCCTTGATGCAGCCGTGGTTTACTTCTGGGGCTGGAAATCTTTTGCCTACTTGATTCTTTCCACATTCGTTGGGGGTGGGATGCACCCAATGGCTGGTCACTTCATTTCAGAACATTATGTTTTCAAGCCCGACCAGGAGACATATTCTTACTATGGCCCCCTGAATCTTATGACATGGTGTGTGGGATACCACAATGAACACCATGATTTCCCCAGAATTTCTGGGAGCAAGCTCTACAAGGTGAAGGAGATTGCACCAGAGTATTATGAGGGTTTAGAGTCATATAAATCTTGGAGTCAGGTCATTTACATGTATATCATGGACCGGGCAGTCGGTCCGTTTAGCCGAATGAAGAGAAAGGCAACAAAATCTGAATAGATGTTTTTATTCTGTACTGCTTGTTCCTTATTTTTTGTCCTCCCTTGGATTGGCAATATTTATTATCTCTCTAATTTACTATTCTGTGTAACATCTCTGGGGAGTGCTGTAGTTGTAGGCTGAGATGATTTAGTTGTTTGTTTATTCGTTGACAATGCAGAAGTCTTGTTTATTTGGTTTATGTTGCCAATCCGTGCTTTCTTTGACTGGTTTGATTATTTGTAAAATTGAGCATATTTTTTCTGCCTTTTATTTATGAAAAATTCTACTTGCAGGCCGATATGGAGAACACACATTCCACACCACTTGTCAATATTTGATTTACAAGAAAAGTTTAAAGGGAGATTTTTCCGCAATGAACTTCCTAGACTGCATCGTAAGGAAAATAGAAACAAACATTAACATGCAAGTGCTACATATACATTGTTACTTATAAAGTGTTGCTTATACATTGTTACATCCACTATAAAAGCTCTAGGGGCGCACATTCAACCAAAATTTCATCATCTTCGCTTATATCAGAGTCCTCTAGCCTTCCTCAACTCCACCTAAACATCAAACTCACTATCAAGTGCCAAAATGATAACTCTTCTCCATCTCTCATGTGCTCCTTAGTAGAAAACCTTCCACTGGTCTCTTCACTTGTTTGCCTGAGAAAGCCATCAATATAACCATTAAAAAATTTATTAAAAAAACAGCAGAAATCATAATGCCCGTTGAAAAAATTTGAAAAAACAAAGGAGTAGGCTATGGATTATGGAAGTTGAGAATGAAAACTTACATTCCAGGTGTTATAATTGATGGCAGAACGAGGATCAGACAGATCCTTAACGTAAGGTGGAGGTTGAACTTTATCGTTTATGAGCGGAAGCCTCTCGGGAGCATAATCCCCGTCAGAATCATAGTTATAATAGGATGGCCCTAGAGTTCTCAGAGCTACTGCCAACAGAATAGAAAATCCCTGCAGGTGAAGGACGTGCATTCAGGTCTAAGGAAAATATCTTTGAACAAGCTGGCATGAATGGCACATAAAAATGAGTCCCCAATTGCATGTTGGTTATGGTTGTGTAAATCTGAACCATCACATCTCCCTGTAAACATCTGCATAAAAAGCCTGACTGAATAGGTCCTGCCTTTTCTTTTGTTGATAGGCAAAAGGAAGCAAATTTAGTTCAACTAGTGCAGTAGACTCTGATCCTAATCTCTTTTTCTGCAAATTTTCTGGCAATTTTTGTTAGTGTGCAAATTAAACGGGCACATTAATTTCTTTTCTTTCCTAACAAATAAATTGGAAACATTTATGAACATACGGTCATCTTTTCTTGCGCAACTAGATTAAGGTCAATGTATTACCTGAGCTAAGATGATCATAAAGCCTATCCATTTGCAAAAATCGAAGTTTGACTTCACAAAATCTTTGAAGTCATGGAACCTCCCAGTTGGATCCTCGGGCAAATCCTGATGTAGATTGTCATAGCAGTTCAAGTTGAGAAACAAATTTACATGTCAAATGTGGAAAAGAAAATTTGGGAAGAAAGTCTGACAGCAATCAAGATAAAATCACCTTTTCCCAGTCAGAATTCAGGAGTATATCTGCTGACATTGCAGTTTCCAATAGTAGAAGAAAACTGATAATCACCACATACTTTGTTGATTTAAGGCTAACAATATTAAAGAGGCATGAGCCTGAAAGTGGGGACACATCTTACACAGAAAACCAGAAAACGAAGCTACTATGGTGTTCTAAATCTAATTTCAATGAAAAAAATTTCAAAAAGGCATACATATATCATGTTTTCAGGAACATGAACATATTGACAGTTGAAAACCACCTTAAAAATGGTGACCTCTGAAAACAATTTTTTAAGGAATCCACTTTTTAGTCACAAAACTTGCTCCTAGTGTCTGGACAGTTGAGAAGGATACACAAGAGAGGCAGTAACCGTGTGCACTATCGGCAGCAATATGGCCTAGGCAAGTTATCACACCCATGGTAACACCAATTCCAAGAAAAGTGTACATGAACCTGCAATTTTCATTGTTCAAGACAAATTATACTGCTAACTGAGCATCAATAACAAGTAAATCTGATATTGAGCAAATAAATTCTTTTGAACATTAGTTTACCAAAATACTGATCAGCATTCATTGTTGATGTAATCACGGAAAGAAGGGAAAAAGAAGTCTTGGGAACCTTAAGTAATATCATTCTTATAGGGGTGAAAGTTAAGCTTTTGCAAATAAAATCAACCTAAAACCAGTGCAAAAGCAAGCAAGAATCTTATAATGCCATTGTTCCAAGCTCCAAGCGACAATATTGTAAATTCACTTGAAGAATGACTAGACAGGCCAAGGCAAAGAAAGGGAAGAATGACAAAGAACTACCTTACCATGGACCAGTAGAACTATAATCAACATAGGATGAATCTCTCTGCCAAACTCTAATCATCCAACAACTATACAGAATCAGCATAATCCCCACAATACCCATAGCGGAATTCGCAACTTTCAACAATGACCTTAGGCAAGTCTTCGCAATACTTCCCATTGTGACAACCTGGGGCCAACTTCTGAGTCTCTTGGAGAAAGTGAGGAACACGGTATTGCAAGATTTACAACCAAAATTAAGAACGAACTTGGTTTATATACGAAAAGCAGACAGAGACAGAACTTGGTTTATTGATCAATATTAACGACTGTGTTGATTCATAAATTCTATTTCCCAGCCCATATATTAATACCACTTATGTAAATAGCAGAACTCTATACAATGTTACCCATGTCTCAGAGGGATTAAAATATGAAGACTTGTAGAGACAAAAATTAAACTTCCTCACAACTGTAGCCCATATAGTAGGACAAAGTTGGGGGGTTTTGTTAACTGGTGAAATGTTCTTTCTTTAAGAACTCGAGTGTCACAAAGCTAGTGTAGAAATCATGAGAGGCATGATTGATGGAAAGAGGTAGGGAAATTTCTTAGAAACAAGGGTCTCTCTGTCCTTTTATATATTTGGGCCTTAGAGCCTTCTCATGCTGGGAGTGGGGACATGACCATCGATATCTCCATCTCCTTTTGTCTCGAGGTGGGATGAAATTTCGTTCCCTCCGGTCGAGGCGGAAATAAGCAAACCTAAATGATGTGGAAAGTATTGCTTTTTACCAACAGTTGTTAATAGACAACATGCGAAAGAAAAGTTGCTGTGGTGTAGTGGTTATCACGTTAGTCTTACACACTAAAGGTCCCCAGTTCGATCCTGGGCAGCAACATTCTAATCAACTTTAATGTGTTTTTGTTTTAAATCTTTTTTTTCCTTCTTAAATCCTAGAAAACTTTTAAATTTAACCTATTAAAAGTTTTTCCCCTTCTCACATTACTCATTTCCTTAGATTTTCGATCATCGTCCCCCATCTTCAAGGTGCGAGGAAAGATGTAAAAGATGGATAAAGGAGCCACTGCTGGATGAATATTTTGAAGTGTGTCGCTAAATTCATTTGATTATACAGATGAAATAAAATAAAAATTAAATATTAAATATAATATTGTTATAATATAATTTTTTAATATAATTTTTATTTTAAAATTTAAAAAAATTAAATTATTTATTATATTTTATATAAAAATTTAAATAAATTATAATAATTATACGAGATGAGATAGTTTGTAACCAAACCTGACGTTAATATTTATGCAAAGGTGCCTGAAACGATTCGAAACTAATCCACTGTAGTAGTGATATTAGTTAGTTTGCAACGTATTGCTCTTTTCTTTTCTGTTTTCTTTACGTTGAAAACTTGTAAAAGCAGCAATAAAAGGGCCTTTCACTAGACTTGCATTCACAATGAGCTTTGAAACCTATTGTAGACAAACTTTAATCTGCATCTATCAAAACAGTCTAGGCGGCCCGTTTGGTTAGATGACATAGATATATATATTTTTTAAAAATTGAATAAAATATTATTATAATATAATTTTTTAATATTAATTTTATTTTAAGATTTGAAAAAATTAAATTATTTATTATATTTTATGTAAAAATTTATAAAATTTATAATAATAAAATAAGATATTTTGGAATAACCAAATGATTTTGCCTTTCATCTGGCATATCTCCCTTTGTCATGCATGATAATGCTATCGCATTTTTCCCATCAAAGACCAATCGAGAACAACGGATGCAGAAATTTTACCTTGCCAAAGACTACACAAAAACGATGAAGCACGCAGCATAAGACATATATAAATATAAGGAAAAATCTAATTGTAAGCATAACTGCCTACTAATATATATATCAACATAATATAATTGGTCAAAAAGTAAATTTTATTGAAAATAGTGTTAATTTAAATTTTGAATATGAATGAATCAGAATTGATACGCAGATTAGTACGTAACTTTGCTTATACGTAGCAAAATTCTAAATATAAAAACAAAGATTGAACGGAATTTATATAGGATGGGGCTAGTCCAAAGTTTATCATAATACAGGTGGTTATTTCTGAAAAAATAGATATTCCAAATTTCTACCTGGATGAAGCATTATTGACCAATTATTCCTAATATGAAACTTGGTACAAAATCTATCAGTTATTGAACAGGGACCCAAACTGCACTTTGGTTACCCAGGGTATGCTTATAAAAAAGGAATGAGTGCCAGTTGCTGGGTGATATGAAGATTGAGGAACAAGATGAGGGACAAAAGATGAATAAAAAAGATGTACTTCAGTTAACAGATAGCCTATGGTAGAACTAATCTGAACTTATGTGGCAAAAAAGATGTTCCTGCAATGCTCACCAATTTGTTAGTTTCTGATATTTCATCAGCAACACTATGCCTGGTTACTCGTTATGCAGAAGTGCTAAGTACGTCTTCAGCCGTCACATTGGGATCAACGGGTGGTCGAATGGGCTTTGGGACAGGGGGAGGCTTAGGTGGCCTGTTCGGTCGAACTTTATCAACTTCCTCTGAAGGAATATCAAACTGCAAGGTAAAATATATATCATTGAGTTACTGCAGTTAAAAAAAGACACTTTAATCCAGTGAATTCGTGCATCGAATTTATAGGAAAACACTAGCAAAGTAGTGCGACGAAATAAATTGATTCGCTAGTAATGACCAGAAATTGGGAAATTAAACAAGAAAAACCCCAATTCATCATCCCTATATGTGTGTAATTAAAATTTAGAATCATATAAACTGCCAGTTTATTGTGCATCTCTAGCACTCTTAATGATGGTGATGTGAGTGGAAGAGAAAATGGAACAAGTCCGGAGAAGAGGCGGTAGAAAAGTTAAACTGCCACGCAAACGATTGTGCTGAAATCCTTACAAGACAGAAACCACCGAATCAAACTAGGGGTACATACCCATGTCCTTCTTCTTCAATTTAAAAAGTCAGATCTAATCAAATTCATCAAGTTCACATCATTACTGGTGAGACCATAAAGCCCATTGACAATGTAAAACACAACGTGCGCACAAAATTTCATGGGTAACAGGCATTAAAAAAAAAAAACGGAAATGATCCAGTGCCACTTTTGTAAAAGTAAAGAACCAGCCATCTAATAGAAATGCTGCATCTATTAATCTTCTGCAAAAGAATTCTTCAGTGAAACCAAAAGCTCATATCACCAAGAACATACTAACCTTGTAACCACAGCCAGATACGCAAGCACGAAAACACTCCTGTATAGAGAAATGATAAACAATCTATAATTAGGTAAGATAAGTGTGTTCAGCAATGCTAATGTTCTTTGCTCTTTGCATCCATGTCATGCATTTCCACAAATTGAAAACTAAAAGCATGATTGACGAACATCAAGTACAACTACAAAGTTTTTAACCAGATAAAAAAATAACAAGTTATCTAAAGAATGACATTATTGTTACAGAAATGCTAAATTCCAACAGTAAGTAAAGCATTTCTATATACGAAGTACTTTTGTATTGTGCAATCTTAATACTGGCTTTCTCCTAAAATCCAGAGCCTTCGTATTCAGCATCAAATGTAATTTCTTTAACTTGTAAAATAAAGCATTGGATCTGTTAGGTATGCTTTATTGAGCAAAGCACCAAGTACAGTAGGTTCATAAAGCCATCTTATCTGAAAAACTTGTGTATATTGTGGCTGCTGAAGAGCTCTAATTAAGAGTAGTAGTTACAAATTCCAAGAAAATGATAACCACAATATAGAAGGCATCTGAGTTTCTGGTGTTGTACAAGCAAGATGCAGAGTGGACAGGTTGTTTGGGTCAAGGTGATAATGGAACATTTCTTGCAAGAAGTTGGGATGGGTTAACAATGCATTTCCAAAGAAAGAACAAAAAAACACCCCCAACGTACAATATAAGTCATCCATTTTTTGTAAGATGCACAATTAACTTCATTCAACTGTCCTTTGAGTGATCTCCCAAATCTGGGCACCATCAGGACACTCCAAATCTATAATCAATTGCCATGTACTTCAATTTACATGATGTCACTCAAACCCTTCTTCTCTTTCTTTTTTTTTGACAAGTACTCAAGTCCTCTTCTAAGCCCCACAAATTACTTTAATTTAGAAATCGCAAGAGTTCAAGACCAAAGTTTCCAAGGATTTTTCAAGCCTAAAAATAGCTCTGAACTTAAGATTATAGGAGTGAAAGAATACACAGTACCGAAACCAAACAACTGAACCTTTATCTAATCTACCTTCTTTTTTAAGTGTCAGTCATTACTATACTACATTATACTCCACTAGTCCCCTGCCCCAAAGTCAACCGATTACTTAAAATTGCAAATTTAACCAAAGGGAGATGTCATTGGCAATTACCTACCACGGTATTAATAAAAATATATTTTCTTTTTTAACAAGTAAGATGAGTATTATTAAAAATAACTTAAAATTGAATTCCCATTTGATTAAAAGCTAAAATCACAAATAAGTCCACACTAACAACCAAAGAAAAAAACAAAAGAGGATAATCACCAGGCAGCTTAATGTGAACTGTGAAGGCTTTAACCATAAAAGCAGTATAAGTGCTAAAATAAATCGCAGCATTCAGGGTCTTGAAAAATAGAAAGGAAATGCAAAAGAACCACAGGTGAAAGAGAGAGTGCCTCTGAGTGGCCGGCAGCTCCAGGAGAACGGTCAATGTAGGCACTCCACTGGCGGTCCTTTAATACAGGGTCCTTATAGCATAACTCATTGCACTCCTCCAAGCCTGCAATGATCTTATCATGTGAAGCTTATAAACAACTATAAGAAAAATTGGACTCCTGGCTCCCCAAGTAATAATATGCACTTTTTGTGTCGGTAACATAACTCTTCAAATCAATTACATACTACAAATCAACGTTCAATAGATGGCTCAATCGCTCAACTGAGAAACGGCAAAGCAAAACTTAACCAAGAGTGATTTTTGAAGGCATCAATTTCAAGACACCAGTTAAGTCAAGCACTAATGGAATTTGTAGCCCAGTGGTTCTCCCCTTTAATGGGGAAAGTCCAGGGCTCAATATTATCTAATAAATAGAAAAATTCTGGAATTTAAATGACTAAGCCCATATAGTAGCTGTAATAGCCCAAACAAGTTATATGTAATTGATGGGGATGTAATTTAATTTCTGTTCTAGTAGAGGGGTGCTTGTACAACATTTCGTTTTTCTAAGGCCCTCTAGAGATATTGTGGTGACCGTTAAAGCACAGAAGGACATATAGGCAGTCTTGGTTGGACTTTGTGAAATATTAAGGAGACATTAGTTGGCAGTTTGGTAAACAGATCAAAAATCCCACAAGCCACCCCTTCTCCACTCGAGACAAGCATGTTGGTCACCTTTGTGGTTTGGGTTAGACAAGCCTTGCTTTCTGTTTTGGTAGGGTTGTTCTCTTGAGTTTGTATTTTAGATTCCTTTGTTGTGAGTATGCGACACTAGTGCATTGAGGCTGCCTTCAAGATGCTTATGTTTTTAGTTTTCTATCTCTTTGTATTTGTTAAGACTTTGAATATTATTATGTATATATTCAGAGATTTTTATAGACTTGATATTTTTTTGTTCTTAGAATGCTTTTTTACAGGGTTAGTTTGTTTCATGTAAATATCTTGTCAAGTTTGGCATTAGCACACCAGTAGGCAGTAGCTCACCATTATTTCCTAATAAGAAATGATATTTGCAGTCCTAGGATGTGTAAGCCCCGCACACGCCCTTTTAAAAAAGTAGGTAAATCTCGGACCCACATAAAAAGGAATTTCTAGCAATGATATGCTGATAAGTTTCAGAGATGAAAACTTTCTAATCTGACTTGAAATGACAAAACAAAAGGGCTGATTCACAAGCAATATTGACACAAAGAAGAAAGTAAAACTTACATTCTTCCCACGTCTCTGCATCAGCATCACACCCCTTTTTGCAAAATACTCGCCCTACAATAAAAACCAAGCAGGATACAATCAGTAATTTTTTATATTAAAAGAGCAATGATTATTGTGGAAAAAATAAAAAACAAAGACTTCAAAAAGATTATAACTTGAAAACAACCCAACCTATGCATTAGACACAGATATTGGTGCGATTAAAGATAGACTGAAGGTTTGATAGTTTCAAAGAATCTTGCATGAAGCAAGACAACTGGTGGATAGCCCCACTGACAGAACAGCTTGAATTAATTGCTCAGCTCATGCATGATTAGATTTCATAATAAAATAACATAGATGGCTGTGAATCACTGCTAATAAGAAATGAACACCCACTTATCCATCTTTTTTTTTTATAAGTAAATGATAGTATTAATAGAATAGGCATAGCCCAAGTACACAAGATGGTATACAAAAGGAAACACCTATCTATGAAGAAAAGGAAACAAGAAAATCATGCAGGTCTAACAATTAAAATCTATAGCTATGGCCCATAGGAATAACATTCTAACTAAAAAAGATCTAAGATCCTCAAAAGATCTCTCCTTGTCTTCAAACGTCCTGTCATCCTGCCATAAGCACCATAAATACAAATAGAAACCATCTTTCACACGGCTTTGATTTGTGGAATACCTCCTGGATTTGTCCAACAAGCCAAGAGCACCTCCACTGTGGCAGAACCGCTTATCCATCTATGAAAGATCCGCTGAAAAGATCGATATAAGAGAAAAACTACTTTCCAACTCCAAAATGTATATAGGCTACACTGACCTATTAAAAAATGCTTAGGCTATTGGGAAACCAGGAAACAAGTTTTTTTTTTTTTTTTTTTTTGGGGGGGGGGGGGGGTGTGCGGGTAATTGTGTCTGGTTGAGGTTGTACGGATGCACTGCAGTTGATTGAAGAACAATCGATAAAGGGAAACAAAAGAGTAAAGGAGCAATTGAATATTCCTTGTTTTCGTATGGATGAATTATTACCATTCGAGTAAAAAAGAAAAAATGATGAACAAATGGCACTAGCCAAGGGCGAAGCAATGACAACACAATGGATTGGAAAAGGTCAAAATGGGTAAAGCATTTTAGAATTCACCCAAAGAAAAATGAAATTTTAACCACAGTGAATATTACAAATAGGTTGCAAACATTCTAAGAAAGCAAAAAATAGCATTAAATCAGATCATCAATGTCTTGACTCCTTCCATAGGCAACTGATTGAAAGCCATGTTCTCTTCGATGGAATCTCTTTCTACTTCTGATACCTAACTAATAGAGATTAGTATTCAGATATTGAGAATTAGCTTATAAGTCTCTTTCTACTGCTTTTTTTATAAGAAAAATAATACATAGATAACTTTATTAACTCACTTCAAGGTTGGAGCAAGACCCCTGTACAACCCATATGATTAGAACTCCTACTCGCTATAAAGTCTCTTCCTACGACTAACATTTCGTCTTTGAGCACTGAAAAACTTACCATATATGAACTAAAGTTTATATTTCATACAATTGGGTTTATAGTGAATCCTACCTACAAGCTCACAATTCAAATTTCATTGCATAGTATCGTTCAAAGAAGGCAAGAGGGTTTAACTACAGCCAATGCATGCACTAACATGAATTTCCCATGAAAAGGGGGAAAGAGTTCATTAATGGCCGCCGAGGGTGCTCCTTTGTGTTAGCATACATTGCTCTGCGCTATAGACTTAATGCATCTACACTCAGAGCCTAGCATATAATTTTCTTTTTCTTTTTGTAAGTTGACTTATAATCCGTGTATGCCAATTCCTAACCCAAAGGAAAATTGGACTATGCGCCCTGTTGCTCACCTAAAGTGCAATCCGATGACAACAAAATGGAATGGAAACTCCACTAGGAAGAAAGGGGCAACCAAGTTTATGCTCAGACATTCATGACTGGTACCAAATAAAGAGATATTTGATAAAATTATAAAGTCAATAAAAAAACATATTAAGCCAAGTACAATACACATTAACCATAAAGATTTATAAAATTACAGATCAATTCTCAAAAAGAAATTATGAAGGTAGAACTCAGAAAGTGAATTACATGGAATCTGCGTCAGCATTGCATACTTGTTCGTGCACTCTTTTCCGCAAGGCGGCGACCACTGCTGCGGTATCATTTTTTGTAACACTCTCGGTCTTCCTCCCTCTCTCTCGCTCGTCTGCGCGTGTGACCGCTCTCTCTCTCTCTGTCAATGATCGCCGGGGGGGCGGGTAGCAGCGGAGGAGATGGGCGTGGTTTGTTGCGAGAGGGAAGTTGGGCCCAGTTTGATCTCCAACCCCACGAGCCCCATTAATTCATAATTAAAATCCCAACCCCCTAGCTAGTATCTACCCGTCAGTGGGCACTAGTATTTTAACTTTCGTTTTGAAAATTTCAATGACGCGCGAGGTTCACATGCTTCTTCATGGGACACGTTCGAACCCACGTAGCGCCCCATCTGTCCTTTTCTAATTTGTGATTTTTTAATGAGAAAAATATTTAATACTTTTATAATATAAATTACATTTTCAATTATAAAGTGTAGAAATACTGTTTTATAAATAATAAAAAATATAAAAAATTAATTTTTTCAAATAAACTTTTTCTTTTATAATGAATGGATGGCACTTGCCGAACCCATAATATCCGGTTTTACTTTTTCGACAGTGCTAGTCTTGGTCTAGTAGGCTCAAGGCTGTCAGTGTTTACGACATATTGCTAGTGGTGTAAAATTTTTTTTAGTATTTTTAATTATTAAAAATATATATAATTTTATTAATAATTACTTTCTTAATTATTAATAAAAAATTTAAAATTTTTTTGAGAGAACCGCGTATCAATATTCCCTACTTTTTATGCTCATGGCGCTGAAATTCTCTCTCTGTGTTTTCAGAACATTATTACCTATTTATTCATATTCAAAAATTATCTCACTTTTTATTTATTAAAAGAAAAAATCAACCGTATTAAATTATTTATATCTAAAATTTTTAAATTTGACCTACTATACATAAAAAGTAAAAAATAAATTTAATATTTACTGTATATCAAACAAATTTATATTTTATTATTTTTCTTTAACTCTCTCACGTATATTTTTAAATCTTATTTTTCTTTCTTTCATCTCAGATTGCACCCAGATGAGCCAATACTTCTATCTTATTATTTTTCTTCAACTCTCTCTCATATTTTCAGATTTTATTTTTCTTTATTATATACCTGAGTTAATGCTTTCATTTTTTTTCTCTCTCTCACATCTTAGATCTTATTTTACTATATACCAAGAAAATTTGATGTAGAGATTTGATGTGAATTATTTATTACTATATTAATAATTAAATTATTATTATATAATAAATAAATAGATAATTTAATGTAGAGGTTTGATGTAAATAGTTAAAGTTAAATTTATCTTATATTATTTTATTGTTATATAATAAAAAGATAATTATTCCAATGTAAAAATTTATGTAAATGGAATAGTCAAAATTTAAATTCATCTTATATTCATTAAAATTATCTTTTATACATGTATCAAATATTTTCTTAACTATTAAATAAAAAGATAAAATAATAAAAACACAATTGGATAGAAAAATTATGGGAGGATGGTATTTCTCTATTTATTTTAAAAGGCAACTTGCGCAAAAAAAAAAAAAAATCAGTAATGACAGTTTTTTTTTTCTTTTTCTTTTTTTATTGTAAGTAATGACAGTTTCGTGTCTTCATATCGAGAAATATAAAACCGACTTTGTATAGTCATTTTTTATTATTTATTTTGTATCAATATATTAAGAGATGAGTATCCTATTTAAAAAGTTTTACAGTCATAAAAATAAATTTACAAATTAACATAGTTTCACATGATACGCTAAAATTATTTTATAATTTTATAATCTAATGTACAATGTGACACCCCCAAATTCTGTTTGGAATTGGACGGACATTTGAAGCGTCGAGACATGTAACACAAGGTTACCCGCCCCCGTTCATGACATATAAGATGCAATGTTCATAACATGCATCTAACATTATGCAATATTCGCAGCGGATAAATTATTTCTTTAGCAATATTATGCACCAAATTGAAAATATCTCAAATGCTTAAAATATACTTGATATATAAATACTCATTGAACAACTAAGATCATAACACTAGTCCAAAATGATTATGATTCAAAAAGTACTGGAGATGCAACTCCATCGTACAAGTAGTAATTTACGTTAACTACTATATTAACATTGACGTCGCATCGTCGCTCAGTCAACTGTGTCTAGTTGGTCAGCTCCTAATTCTCCTTCAGATCCTGTAACAAGATCTACCATTCGGGAGGAATGGTAGTTGGAACTACCACAGTGAGATTTGATTACAAATCTCAGCAAGTTAATAAAAAACTTCCACACAGGCTAATGATGCATGGATGACAGTAAAAGCATAAATGTATAATCAAATTCATAAGTAATTAAAGCATAACTTGGCATACAACATAGCATAATTGACATAACTTAAATTGAAACATGAACTGAACTTGACTTGACATGAACTTGATCTGAAACTTAACTTATCATGAACTTGTTCTGAAACTTGACTTAATAAGAAAGATACACTCCACATTTGTTGTGGCCTCATGTATTCTACGTGTAAATATATACTCCACAGTTATTGTGGCCCCATGTATTTTACACAAACTTGACTTAACATGAAAAATACATACTCCACAATTGTTGTGGCCCCATGTATTCTACGTGTAAATACATACTCCACAGTTGTTGTGGCCCCATGTATTTTACTTGTAAATACATACTCCATAGTTGTTGTGGCTCCATGTATTATACGGAAACTTATTCTTTAACTGTTTAAATACATACTCCACAGTTGTTGTGGCTCTATGTATTCTACGTGTCACAATTGATGTGTCTCACGTAGTGTATGCGTCACAATTGCTGTGACCCCATACATAAGTAATCAAGATGAAATGTGACTGGAATACGAAAGGACTGAAGCCCTGACGTAATATAACGTGACTTGAACATAACTTGAAATACATGAGCAACTTGAGATATAAATATTTCGTAACATGACATAACATATAATAGACAACATATTTAACATGACATACTTGCAACAGTGAATATTACATAACTTGACATACATGTAATAGATGGCATACTTAGCATGACGTACTTATAATGTACAGTAATACATAACAGAATATATTATGTAACAGATAAAAATTGATGACAGAATAAATTCTGTATAATAGACAATTACGTAATAACTTGGCATGGCATGACATATATGATAACACACATACATACACTGTAGTTCCTTTACTTAGCACACATACACAATAGACTGCTAGTAAGTTAAAAGCTAACTTACCTCGATTTTCGCGTTTCTTATAAAACCTTAAGCGCGATCACGAGGAACTGTAATTAGTGATTCTAAAAGTTAGCACTAAATCACTAATAAATTAAAATATGAAAAATACTAACTTAAAGAGTAAAATTTCTATTTTACTCTCTGCATGTAGGAAAATGACCATTTTACCCATAACTTAAGGATTTTGCATACTAACTCCAAAAGTCACCAAAATTTACATGCCTCATGTAAATTTTATCCTCAATTCATATATAAATTTAGAAAAATTTAAAACTAATCACAACTATTAAAACTCCATAGGGCTGAAATTCTCATATGCTATTTCTATTGATTTTTGTTTCCAACTTGTTTTGATCAACCTTTTGATCTATGACTTATAAATATGTGATCTTCAAACCAAACCATCACATGGTTTAAAAAGATGTCCTAAAACATATATAAGCTTCTAATTCAAGATCATATGGTTAAAAATTAACCAAAACATAAATTTAGCCAAGAACATCCACACTTTGGCTTATTTGAATATCTCTTTACATAAAATTTCATATCTTTGAAACTAACATCAAATATATTTAAAATAATAATATAACATGTATATAAGATACTTAGGATCCTCCAATAAAATTATCAAAGTCATTGGAATAGGTTTAGACCATCAAAGAGTTAAACTTTCTCAAAACAGAAACTGTTTTTCCTCTTCCAGTTTCTAAGTTTCTAAATCTAAGAAAATCTTTCATCAAAACATTTAATCATGCAAAAATCCTCCACCAATAGTCATATATACATGTTAACAATACTCCATAAAAATTTCGGACCAATATCTATCCATTAGATTGGTCAAAAACTCCAAACTATAACATATTCTCCAGTTTATCTCCCAGAATGACTTTTTTATAGTTTACATAATATTTGACTGACCAAATGATCTTCAAATGGGACAAATAAGATATCCATGTAAACTAGACTCAAAAAATAACAACTTATATAAAGGAGACTTTATGATAAAATACTTACAAAAGTTTCGAAATGGGCATGCAAAAGAACTCCTAAAAGCTGTTCGAGAGAAAGTGTTTGATATTCTTTTAAAGGAACGTGTAAATGAAGATAAGTTCGTGGGTGATGGCTGGAGATGCTTATGGACGGGATAAGGAAGATGATAAGGCTGGAGTTGAGAGTTGAGTGTAGTTTTCTCCTACCCAAAATATCTATAAAAGATTATCTCAAAATATTCTATCCAATAATATCTACAAAAATCAGTTTAAGATATTTTCCAAATATGGAGTAGACTTGGAAGAGTAAGGTGGCTAAAATCTTTCCATGTGTATTTTAAATCTCTACTCTTAAGATATTTTCCAAACGTGTATTTTGGTTAGGTGTCATGATCTCACACCTTGATTTCCTTCACAATTCCATCTAATGGTTTCTCTTTGTACCAAGTATCTAATACTATTCATTATGTGTGGTTAAGATCTTGCCAAGTGTCCAAATAAAATTTTGCTAACCTAATTTGGACATTTCACACTGTGATTTTGAAAACATTGCGCTTAGTTGTTTACCGATGTTACTATTCACTCCAAAAATAAACGTAATAAACTTAGTACTGAAAAATTCTAAATATTCAATTAAGCCTAGTGGTGTAAACTATAATGTATTTGACACTTCTAACTATTTCAAATAATTAAAATCGCATTTCTGACACCATAGTGAGTGATAACACTAACTATATTGACAGGTTAAAATCTATGCGATTAGTGGATTCGTGAAAGGTTATAAAATCTTCACGAGGTTCCTAAAGTCAATAGAAATTCCACAATTAAATTTCTAGCGGACTGTTACATACAATATCAAATTATGTCAATTTGTGTTTGAAATTAATTACAAGGTTTGGAAGAAAAAGCTCCTATCACAAGTAGGATGAGAAATTTTAATTAAAGCAATGGTCCAAGCTCTACCGACATACATAATGAGCTATTTTCAATTACCCAAGTCATTTTGTAAGAAATTAGAGTACATGTTTGCTTGATTTTGATGGAGACAACGTGGATTTGTATGTAAAGTGCATTGCATTAGTTGGTCTAAAATGTGTGATTCTAAATTGCATGGAGGATTGGGGTTTTTGTATGACACATTTATGTAAAATAAAAATTACAAATTTTAATCTTAATTTTATGAAAAAAAAATTATAAAAACATAATTATATATCAAAATCATATCTCAATAACTTGCTATATACATGGAAAGATAAAATTCTAAAAATACAACTTAACATATGTTTCATATTTCTTATGACAATGTTTCCTGGATATAAATATATATATATATATATTTATCTATTATTAATTTTGTAATGAAATATTTAGAATTTGTTTTATTCATAAAATCTATTAAGTGATCTTATAGAAGCATATATTTCATTATAATATATAAGTTAGTTTATCAAGTTTAATGTAAATTTAGATATTTTGGTATCACATTAAACATATAATACTACAATTGAAATCTTAAATAAATATTTTATTACTCACTGAAGTCTAGATGATAAAACTTCTCTATTATTTTTTTATAGATCATTGAACTTAAATAATTTTCTTGAATTCATTTCACTATGTGTACCATACTAGAAAACCTAGTATTGTATAATAAAAGACTTTGTGATACAAATTAATAAGTTTTTTATTTCTCGTAAACCTAACTTTAATTTAATTTTAGAGGAACCACATCATAGAAAATAGATAAGATATATAAATTATACAAAATTTTGAGATTATAGGAAAAAAACTGGAAAGAGATTTATATATATATATATAGAAATTTTAGAATATTTTGGAGAGTATATGAGAATTATTATTTATTTTGGGGGCCATTTCCTATGCATATGGAATTATGCAAAAAAAAAAAAAAATTGGGAGAGATTTAATTTTTTTTTTTTAAAAAAATGGTGGGGCAAACACTAACATGCATGGTTTTGCTACTGTTCATGCATTGTGTTTGTGCTCCATTGTTATTCAAATGAGCTATGTTAGGTTGCTGTCCAGCAATGATCGCTAAGCGTGTCGCTTAGTATATATATATCTTTTTTATTTTTTTAATATATTTAAATATTTTAAAATGATCATAGCACAGAACATAGACAAAAATAAAGAGGTGGCGGAGAGTGGGAGGAGCCGAAGCTCCACCTCCCTCAACGGCTTTCCTGATCTTTTGCCTAGAGAGAAGTGAGAGTTTCTCTCACTATATGGAATTTTATTTGAGAGATAGGAGATTTAGTTAAAGTTTATTGATGCCACTATTAATGCTCTAAGCGAGTTTGATACTGATAATTTCCAATTAAATTTTAATTTTGATTGTATCAAAATCCGCCACATATAATATGGATCACAGTATCTATAGATCGGGAATATTGTCCTTTTCATGATGGAAAAATTTAGTTACAAGTATAACTATGTATTAATACGTGTATCAATCTAATGTGATTAGTTAAAAAGTAGATTTTATTAAAAATAATACCAATTTAGAGTTTTGCTACATATAAACAAATTCGCGTATTAATTTGCATACCAATACTGATTCATTTGTACTTAAAATTTAAATTAACACTATTTTTAATAAAATATATTTTTTGATCAATTATATTAAATTAATATATAGATTAATGTATAATTAAATTTTTTTATCAATTTAAATATATAATATAAATGAATTAATATTTATACGTAAATTAATATATAATTTTATTTATACGTAATAAAATTCTTTTTCGATAGTAGTCATCAGTTTCTAATTGCCAAAATTGACGGACAGTGGCAGATGTGATTGCACGCATCTAAACAAATCTCATTTCTCCTCTGTACGCTGCTACTAGAAAAGTAGAAAAAAAGCCCCAGTGCAAGTATGCAGGCGTGGCTCACTTGCTTTTACGGCCTCCAGAATTCAAATGGATAGGATTGAAAACAAATCTCTCACCGAGACAGAGATGACCCAGACTCAACCCCAACTTACCGAGTCAACTCGCTCCCTCTCTTAAACCCTCCAATGCAACTGATCACCAACCTTCCTACCTCTTTCATAAAACCCCCAATTCTATCCCCCAAAGCCCTCAAACCCTCTTTCTCGCTCTCCAACTCCCGCAAGTCAAACTCTGACCGATTCGCCCTCTCCCAGACCCTCCAATCCGAAACCCTCAAAATCCTAGAATGGCCCTCGGTATGCAAGCAGCTCTCCTCCTTCACATCGACCACCATGGGATCCTCGGTCGTCCAAAATGTCGAAATCCCCATCGGCCAAACCTGGGAGGAGAGCCAGAAGCTCCTGGATCAGACGGCCGCGGCGGCGGCAATGATGGATTCTTGGACGTTGGATTTCTCTGGGATTGAGGATGTCTCTGGGATTGTGGATTCAGCGGTTTCGGGTCAGTTGCTCACGATTTTGGAGCTCTGCGCGATGCGGGGAACGCTGCGTGCGGCCAAGAGATTGTGCGAGAAGTTGGAGCAGTTGGCTGCGAGCGGAGATTGCTCCGAGAGGTACTGCATTGCTATTATCATTGATATTTTTGATAAATTTTTAGAGAAATAGAATGCCTAAGCAATGGCGGGGAGGAAACAGTGGGGGCTTTCAGTGGATGTTATAATGGGGGGAGGTATTGGTATTATTGCAACCTCATAATGGGCATAATGCGTATTGTTTACACGATATGTATATTCTTTCTTTTCCTGATGAGTTAATCAGTAGGTATATACTGAGTGGAGTTATTTTGATTAAGTGGGAGATATTGTTTTCGTTCGTCTTCATTAGTTAGTTTTTGGTTTTTGGCGTTTTTATTAAATGGTTGCGCCCATTTAAACTTTAAACCCATTTACATACCACTACCAGGAATCAATTTACAGAAGCTTCGACTAAATCGAGGAACTACCTGCGCTAGTGATAGTACCATCAGAAGCAAAAAGACTCTTTTTTTCTTTTATCATAATAAAATAGATGCAGAATGGGAATATCTTAAGAACTGCACTGGTTCGTCTAAAATTTCAAAAGTTTCTGGAAATAGATATAGGAGAAGCATATTTAAGTGGGTTGTTAAGCATTTTTCCGTTTTCTTACAGTTAGAGTCAAGAAGCCATAATTTGATCCGGGCTCTCTTTTAAAATGTTTCATAATTTTACTTATAAAAAAAAATGTTTCATAATTTTGGATCTTCTCGGTTCTGTTCTATGAACTGGTTTAAGACAATAGACACTTTTTTAATATTTTCCAAAAGTAGGTTTCTCAGGGCTCTGAAGGCTCCTTCTATGTGTAATCAGTTTTCTCTGATCCATCTCTGGATAGGTTGTCCTATTTGCCTGACACAGTCTGGAAAGAAGCATTTATCATATGGTAATGGATTCTCCTCTCACAGTAGGGGCCTCAATAAAATTTGTTTTGAAGGTACACTCACATATTGAGTGCTGTGCTTACTTTTACTACGATTTTACATAAATGAATGCTGAAATGGTCCACATGAACTTTCAATCGAGGAATGAAAATTTACCTCTCTGAATGTATTCAAACAGGTACTTGCCCCTGCTTGAAATACTGAAGGACTGCAATTTCCAAGTGGAGTTAGAACATAAAATACAGTTTTGCATAGATTGCAATCTGTTAATCATCCTTGATAGAGCTAGCGAAGATTTGGAGATCATTAGGTCAGAAAGGAAGAGGAATATGGGAAATTTGGATTCTCTGTTGAAGGAAGTGTCATCTCGGATTTTTCAGGCTGGGGCAATTGACAGACCTCTGATAACCAAGCGTCGGTCGAGGATGTGTGTTGGTGTTAGGGCTTCCCACCGATCTTTACTTCCAGATGGTGTAGTATTAGATGTTAGTAGTTCTGGTGCAACATACTTTATGGAACCCAAAGAGGCTGTGGAGTTGAACAATATGGAAGTGAGGCTTTCAAACTCTGAGAAAGCTGAGGAGATAGCAATTTTGAGCTTGCTCACATCTGAAATAGCAGAATCGGAAATAGAGATCAAGTATTTGTTGGATAGAATTTTAGAAGTTGATCTTGCTTTTGCAAGAGCTGGCTATGCTCAGTGGATGAACGGGGTCTGTCCAATTGTCACTGCAGGGGATTGTGAGGCCATTTCTAGTGAAGCAGATTATGCTTTGTCGGTAGATATTGATGGTATACAACATCCTCTGCTCCTTGAGCTCTCTCTGAGAAAATCTTCAGATCCCCTTGAATCTTATTCTGGCAATGCAATTCAGTTGGGTGATGGAAATGGAAAAATGATTTCTGGAAGTTTGTCAGGTGTATCTACTTTCCCTGTGCCAATAGACATTAAAATTGAAGGTGGAAAGAGGGTGGTTGTGATATCTGGACCAAATACAGGAGGGAAAACTGCTTCAATGAAAACCTTGGGCCTGGCATCTCTTATGTCAAAGGCAGGCATGTTCTTACCTGCTAAGAACAGCCCAAGACTTCCATGGTTCAATCTAATTCTAGCCGATATTGGAGATCACCAGGTTGTTGTTTACCATTTTATGGCAGATTAATGCTTAGGTCTTTTTAGTTGTTCTATTTAGTCTGACTCTGGTTCTTTTTTATAGTCTCTGGAACAAAATCTCTCAACTTTTAGTGGCCACATAACGCGGATTTGTAACATCTTAGAAGCGGCCTCAAAAGAATCGCTTGTCCTTATTGACGAAATTGGTAGTGGAACTGATCCTTCAGAAGGTGTGGCCCTTTCCACTAGCATCTTGCAGTACCTCAAAGACCGTGTTAACTTGGCTGTTGTGACCACTCATTATGCCGATTTGAGCCTCCTGAAAGAAAAAGATAGTCAATTCGAGAATGCAGCCATGGAATTTTCACCAGAAACCTTACAACCTACTTATCAAATTCTCTGGGGAAGTACTGGTGATTCAAATGCGTTAAGTATTGCTGAATCAATTGGTTTTGATCTAAATATAATTCAGCAGGCTCAACAGTGGGTGGAGAGGTTAAAGCCAGAAAATCAACAAGAGCGGAAAGGCGTGTTATATCAGTCGCTTGTACAGGAAAGAAACAAATTGGAGGCTCAAGCCAGAAGAGCAGCATCTCTTCATGCAGAAATTATGGATTTATATCACGAGGTATTTTTGAAAATTCTAGTATGTCAGAAAATGCTTAATTCCATTGCCATTTGCTTTTGAACATGCATCATAGGGTCAAGATTAATGTTTGAAAATCCAACCTAGGCCTAGATGAGGTTCTGAGTACTTAATGTGCGGATGAATTTTTTTGTTTGGTGTACCAGTGTGTTGCAATATTTAGGTTTATTCAAATATCTAACAAATCTTGTACTGTTTCCATTAATATATAACTTATTGGCCTTGCTATTATTAGCTCCAATTGTCCATACTTGGACCATGATGTCAAATGGATTCAATGATCCTTTCAGAGGATTTCCTCCCATTTTATAGAACAAATTTACATAGCTATGTACTGTCTATTTTGAGCGGGAATACCACCTAACATGTGATTCCTTCAATTACGTCTGATGCTTGACAGCACTGTGTGTAGCACCGCCTAGCATGTGAGGCCCTAGATTACGCCTGATATTTAGCAGTGTCATGTGTAGCCTACAATCTAAAATACTACAACTATACAATATTACAAATAATGAGAGAACTGCTGTACGTTGACACATGATAGGGCCAGCTGCCATGCACGGCCACATATCTGAGTGCATGCATTGAACTTGTAACCAAATTTATGTTTTGGTATATCTTATGTTGTCTAAATCTCTCACTTTATTGGTAGAGAGTTATTTTAAGTAGGATGCTCAATCCAATTGAGGAAAACCCTGGATGTAATAATTTGATTATTTTTTTGAATACTTGACAATTTTATTGAGATTTGGAGAATCTATTTTTTTTTTTTTTTTTTTATCCCTTAAATGGTTTCTACCACCATTACTTCCTGAATCCTGTGCCCAGAGAAGATTAAGTTCCAGAAATTATTTGATATTTGGAAAAGGACATTCTAAACCTTGAGTGGAAAATTAAATGGCATTTTGCAATGTTAGACCATACATCAAAATTCAAACATAATGCTTCATTTATATGAAGCTGAATCACAGTGACTTGAGTTGTAATGATATGCTTTTCTTAAATCAGTTACTGTGACAGTTGTTTGATTATCTTTTTCCTTTGTTTTTTCCTTGCTGTCAAATGTTATGATTGAAGATAAAAAATGAGGCAGAAGATCTTGATAGGCGCGAAACAGCTCTCAGGGCAAGAGAAACTCAGCGGGTCCAACAAGATTTAAAGACTGCAAAATCTCAGCTGGAAACGGTGTTGCAGGAATTTGAAAATCAACTCAGAACTACCAGTGCTGATCAATTTAATTCCCTGATTAGGAAATCAGAATCAGAAATTGCATCTGTTGTTGCAGCTCACTGTCCTCATGATGTTCTCTCTGTTAGTGAAACGGACACCAAATCATATACACCAAAAATTGGAGAGCAAATCTTTGTCAAGGGACTAGGAGGTAAGTTAGTTACTGTAGTTGAAGCACCTGAGGATGATGAAAATATCCTAGTACAGCATGGTAAAATAAAGGTCCGTCTAAAGAAAAGCAACATCAGATCTATTGCAAGTAGCAAAAGAAATGCGACAACTCGTTCTGTCCGAAGTAAACAGCAGGTATGAATAGTGCTTTGCAGGAGTTAAGATATTCTGTTGACGGCGTACCTATCATGTTTTTTTGGTGTTTTAACTGGATGAGTTGTTAAACTGAGCATCAATTGTGCCTAATCTCTCTGCACATACAAGGATTCACCTAAGCAAGGAGGGATGTCGACCAAACTTTCACCGAGTTGGATGATCTGATTGATTAATTCGATCAATTTGACTTTGCCTGAGGGCATTAGGCTCGTTTATGTGCATACAAAGCCTTTCATAGTTCCACCTTACATCAAGGGTTTCCATATGTGTGCCTTTACTCTTAGATGTCATCCTTGCATCACCTGCTTAGAATAATCTCCACTTATCTATAATGTTGGATGTATTCTGCATCAATTGAAGTTAACTCTCTCTCTCTCTCTCTCTGTATGTTTGCTTAACCTGATTCATTTTTGGTCCTGGCTCTCTTTTCACCCAACCATCCTTTGCTCCTAGGTAGAATCACACTTCTGAGAAGCTCTGTATGTGTTTTCTTTTTTCTTGAAACTGTAATGTATATCAGATCAGTTTGTGTTCAATATCTTTGTCATTATGCTTGTTGGTTTCTGGGAAGATTTGTGATCAGGTTGGTGGAAATAGGATTCAAATGGTATTTTATTTTGTATACCTCACTACCTATTAATTTCGTTCTTGCAGTATCTGTGATACCGCATATGATAAAAGGATAAGGTAAGTGGTGTATTGGATCCCACATCGCTTGAGAAGGGGAAGTTCTTGCTCTTTATAATGTTCTAATGGGGCTCCAATTGTATTATTGACCAGTCCTTTTGGAGTATAGGACATGTGGTTTGAGCTTTCCATTGGGGCGTTACAGTATCATTGACTATAATCAAAACTGCATTTGGTCTTCTATGGCATCCTCCTTTCTCTTGAGCAGTGTACCTCTTTGGGTGCTTGGAAACAATGTCGCTGTTTTTATCACGTCTTTTTGGGGTGTCTCTCTTGTTTTTCTGATGCCTTCTACTTGAATATAGTTTCTTTCTTTGCTGTCCATATTAATTGCAGTTCTTGCAGACAACTGTTTTCTAGTTGTATCTACTGTTTTACTTTGTCACTGGAACTTGGATGAAATTTTCCTTCCAAAATCCGTGTGAAAAGTTTTTTAAGCCCAGATGACCATTGACCTTGTGTGAAGTGATTTAGATCACTGTATCTTAGTTTTTTTCAAGTTCTTAACGCCCAATATTTTGAAGTGCAAATATTATGCTTGAACGTGGATCTTTCTAGTTAAGACAAAGATCTTAATCAACCCTAGTGTTTGTTGCAGTTGTTTGATGAATTTTTGAATACAGTAAATCATGAATCTGATCAACTTTGACTTGTACTGAAGGGCCGCCGGAGCACAGAGCTGCAGGGTCATCCAGAGGTCGAAAAGGATGAGGTGGTTTCTTATGGCCCATTGGTGCAGACATCAAAGAACTCAGTGGATTTACGTGGTATGCGAGTGGAAGAAGCTTCTTACCACCTTGACATGGCCATCTCTGCAAGCGGGCCGTATTCAGTTCTCTTTGTGGTTCATGGGATGGGCACTGGTGCTGTTAAGGAGCGTGCACTTGAGATATTAAACAACCATCCTCGCGTGGCCAAGTTTGCACAGGAAAGTCCACTGAATTATGGTTGTACAGTTGCATATATAAAGTAAAATCTCGATTGTTTGGTCCAATGAACTATCATACTGTATCCGATTTTTATTTTTATACATACATGTGCTAAAATGCCAATAGATTTACAATAGATATCTGGTTCATTGAGCTAAAATACCCTCATCGCCTCCAGCACAACCGGCGCTGTAGTCAGGATCACAGTGCCCAATTTCCAGCCGAGAACCAGAAACCTGGCCGCTGCCAAAGCCGAAGGGGTTACCTTGTCCAATACCACAGCTGAGTCCAAAGATCAGGAAAACGGAAGCCACGCAAACCCACTTTGGTGCTGCCATTTCGACTATTCTCAATGCCCTGAATTGCTTGACATTTTTTTTTTCTCTTTTTCTTTTTCTTTTTCTTTCGTTAATGCTCAAAGATTGAGAAGCAGTCACCGGTGCTACTAGTATAAGCAAAGAGTTTTGTAATTCAAAAGGAAACTCCGGTTGGGAGGATTACTCCTTTTTTTCCACTAACCAAACGCGCTGGTGTTCGTTCTTGCATCAGAATTTTGGTTGATTGGAATAAGAATACACATGTATCTGTTATTTAGGCCTAGTTTGGTTACCAAATACTAAACTATTTCATCTTATCTAATTTAATCATTATAATTTTATTTATTATAATTTAATCATTATAATCATTATATCTCATCTAATTTAATTTTTTTAAATTTTAAAGTAAAATTAATATTAAAAAATTATATTACACTAATATTTTATTTAATTTTTAATAAAATATTCATTTTATCTAAACTGTATAATTAAACGAGTACTTAATCGCTCATTCGATTCTGATTTTACACTGGCCGATTGACTCAGAGTCTGAGATCTATTGGTTTTGTATGGTTTTAGACTTTTTCTTTTAAAAATATTTTTAAGCGGATGGTTTTAGACTATTTTGTAATGATTTTTTGGGTCAAGCTTTATTTTATACGCAGAAATACATTTAAAAAAAAAAAACCTCTGTTTGCTGCAACGGTTAATTGGTTCAATGCATGGTATTCAAAGGTTACTTCGGAAAGTTAATATAGAAAAATTTAGTTCCAGGTATAACTATTTATTAATAGGTATATTAATTTAAGAAGTAAATTTTATTAAAATTAATATTAATTTAAATTTTAAATATAAAAAAATTAATATTAATACGTAAATTAATATACAGGAGGAAAACTCTTTTAATATGCATTGATTTAAAAAAAAAAATGGTGTGAGCCAAAATCTAGTAGCTGTGCCACCTGGTCTAGACGAATTTGCCATCAAACATCGGACGCTTGAACAGGGACCCACAAGAAGAATCCTGAATGGTAACATGTCACGATCGTCTTCGCCATTTTTGCGACAAGCAAAAGTGAGACAGAGGCTCGCTCGCTGTGTCTCCTAGGGTTGGGGACTGGTAATACTCACAAGTGTCGAACTATGGGCGGGTCGGTGAAGGACGTGCAGTCAATGGCGGAGCTGGATATTGCGGTGCGGAGTGGCGCCCCGGTTATCCTACACTTCTGGGCCTCATGGTGCGAAGCGTCCAAGCCCATGGACCAAGTCTTCTCCCATCTCTCCACCGATTTTCTTCAGGGTTCCTTTCTTTATCATGTTTTTTCATCCTCTTTTTTCGCTTTCAATATCTTTTTCTATCATATTCTTATTAGTTTCCCATTGTTTTCTCTTCTTTTTGTTTTTGAATTTTCGGGAAAAAAAAAACATTGTAGGTTGAAGCAGAAGAGCAACCTGAGATATCGGAGGCTTATTCGGTTTCCGTGGTGCCTTTCTTTGTTCTATTCAAGGTTTGCTTTGATGCATATTTCCATTTTTTTGTTTAATTTTCCTTTCGAGGTTTATTTTTGTTGGTTGTGCATTAGAAAGGCTGGAAGGGTGTTTTGGATAATCGTGCTGATTTTTAGTTTTTTAAAAAGTTATTCTGAAAATTGATATGTGGAATTTTGTTTTTATCCCCATTGTTAGTTCATTAGGCTGTTTTTTAAAGTGGGATGCAATGGTATCAGGGATAGAAATATTGACGAGAACGCTATGTCGTTATCTCATCCTAAATCTTTGCAGCTACTATTTTTTAGAATACTTGTTTTCCTGTGTGTATAGTTTGCGCTGCTGTGTCAGTTATTATGAAAAATTATTGATGTTTTGATTTTTTTTAATTGTAATGGGCATTAACAAGTCGTGCATTTACACATTGATTTGTGTGTAGTTGAACTCTACTCATAATCGAGTGGTATATGTTAATATACGGTGTTTGTTTTCCATTAGCATGAACAAAAATTTAAATTAATGATAAATGTGTAAAATTATGCACTACGGCGAAACTTGGTAGTTGTAGAAAAATGCGCTAGTATTCATCCATCATTGCTAATGGCCGATTTGGATGATGGTTCTCCCCATCTGTATGTGAAGAATAATGAAGCTGTTCAAACTCATAGCACGCCCAGAAACGCTTTCACCCAAAGTTTTAAAAACCGTTCCATTCCAGGCGGAATGGCTGGAATTTTTCATGCCAGAACAGGGACCGGCATGGGGTAGGTATCTATTTCATTTTGGGTCAAATTCCGGCCGTTTTGGCCAATTTTGGTCAATTCCGGCCGGATTATGGTATTTTGGCCGGAATAGTGATTCCGGTCTGAAATTAATATTATCATTGAAGGAATGGCTCTCTTGTAAATAAGTTGAAAAATGAGGGACAAGATTGTACTTTTAGATTCCAAATACCCCTTTTTGTGCACTAGACTCCAAATCTCTGCCAATTGCCGAATCACTTTTTACTTGTTTTTTACGTTTTCCTTGTCAAGTTAAATTTATTGTAGTTTATAAAAATTCTGCATGCAAGTCAACTCCATGGATTTACTATAGTTTTAAAAATAAAATAAATATATTAATAAATGCGTTTTACATATATGTATATTTTTGAGATTTATAATATTATCAAGTTTATCAGAATGTATATTTTTAAAACTTGCATTGATGTTATTTTGAAATATAGTTTTTATATATATAATTTATTCATTTATTGTTTATCCCGAAACATACCCATATCGAAATATTCCGTTCCAATGCCTCAACCGAAACGTTGAACGAAACAGATTTCAAAACTTTGCTTTCACCCCCTTCCCCCAAACACATGGTCCAGTTGCTTTTGTAATTATTGTTGCATTCTAGTAATCTAATGATTGTATTTACCAAGTCTCAACTGTCATATTGTTGTGTAAGGTTTGATGGTAGTTTTATTTCAGTATCTCAATTGGTATGTACCCCCCCAACCCCCCCCCCCCCCCCCCCCCCCCCCCCCCCCCCCCCCCCCCTTCTTTTCTCTTCTTCTTTCTTCTTCCTTTTTCTAACTCTTATTGAACTGTTGTTCAACACTCAGAGTTGAGATAATATGGGACTTCTTGGTTTGATATTCTACTGCCTGAAGTTAACTCCATTGTTTTTGTAATTGTATGATTAGAGAATTAGAGATCACTGCTTCTAAAACTTTTTATCAGAATGTCTTCATTAGAAATCATTGCATCTTAATTTGGGACTTCTTATAATTGTTTCTATCTCTTCCTTCTTCAAATACCACCTGTGGTAAATCTTTTTTTTTTTTTTTAGGATGGTAAGACTGTTGATACATTGGAGGGTGCAGATCCATCTAGTTTGACCAATAAAGTTATCAAAGTTGCCGGTTCAATTAACCCTGGAGAACCTGCTGCTCCTGCCAGCCTTGGTCAGGCTGCGGGACCTGCATTTCGCGAAACGGTGAAAAAACTTGTTAAAGAAGACGGATCTTCCAAAGTGGAAAACCAAGTCCAACCCAGCCTTAGTGATGCATTAAAAAAGAATCTGCAGCAGCTGATTGATTCTCACGCAATCATGCTATTCATGAAAGGAAGCCCTGAAGAGCCAAAGTGTGGATTTAGCCAAAAAGTTGTTGAAATATTGAAGAAGGAAAAAGTTAAATTTGGGAGCTTTGACATATTATCTGACAATGAGGTTCATGATGGCTTGAAGAGATTTTCTAACTGGCCAACGTATCCTCAGCTCTACTGCAAAGGAGAGCTTCTTGGTGGGTGTGATATGGCACTTGCAATGCATGAGAGTGGAGAACTACAAGAAGTCTTCAGAGATTACGGGATCAATACAAATGCTTCTAATGAGGTAAAAGTGAACGAACCTGGAAATGGAAAGGGTGGAATCTCTAAATCCACTGGTCTAAGTTCCATCTTAACCTCTCGAATTGAAAGCCTGATCAATTTAGGCCCAGTTATGCTGTTTATGAAGGGAAAACAAGACGAACCCAAGTGCGGCTTTAGCCAGAAGGTAGTTGAAATCCTCAGACAAGAAAAGGTGGAGTTCGAGTGTTTTGACATTCTTTCTGATGAAGAAGTCCGTCAAGGACTCAAAATTTATTCAAACTGGTCCAGTTACCCTCAATTATATATTAAGGGTGAACTTGTTGGTGGATCGGACATTGTGCTGGAAATGCAGAGAAGTGGGGAACTAAAGAAGGCCTTAGTGGAGAAAGGTATTGTTCAGAAGGAAACTCTTGAAGATCGTCTGAGGAAGTTGATAAGTGGTTCACCAGTAATGCTCTTTATGAAGGGTACCACTGATGCTCCCAGATGTGGATTCAGTTCCAAAGTTGTGAATGCCCTACGGGAAGTGGGCGTAAATTTCGGGTTCTTTGATATATTAACCGATGATGAAGTGAGGCAGGGGCTGAAGGTCCTCTCCAACTGGCCAACTTTTCCTCAGCTTTACCATGAAGGCGAACTAATAGGAGGTTGTGACATTGTAATGGAGCTGCAAAACAACGGAGAGCTGAAATCTACTCTATCTGAGTAGGTTCGGTTCAGTTTTAGCAAAAAATGCAGGACATCAATTTTTAAACCAACTTTCTTCTGTCAGAATCGTGTCATCGGCATAATACGTGTTGTAAAAGTTTGACTTTTGTATAATTCTTAAAAATTTCCCGATACTCCTTATATGGGTTTTGGGCATTATTTTTGACAGATGCATAGATACACGTTATAATGGATGAGGGTTGTGTGCAAAACTTCCCAACTTCCAGGAGTAATCTTGGAGTAATTCAAGTGGTTTTATCTTGTCATTAGTTGGCAAGGTTTACATGTAATTGCTACATAATTTACTTTGGTCTAAACAATATACAATCGACAATAAGACGTGTAAATCCAATTTTCATTGAGGTGTTAACGACGTGCAAACTTACCAGATTGGAAGCTCTCTCTCTCTCTCTCTCTCTCTCTCTCACATCCCGTTTATCAAAATTTCGAAACCTTTATATGCAAGTTTGTGAGCCGCACGAGAAGAAATTCACGGGCACGGTTATGAAGTTTGAGATAAGAGAGGAAAAGGGCGATGGAAATGGGAGACCAGTGGAGTTTAGCTTTTGAACATGAGCTTCAAAGTACTAAGTGGGGCAGCTTGAGTCCATTTGCGAATATGGGGTCGAGTGGTGTTTTGGGTTTGGGCTAAGGCATGGGCCTCAGTTTATCATTCTGAGCTATAGAACGAGCCCAACTGATCTGCTATGTCATGCGTCCTAGAACTAGGGGTGGGCAGCGGGGCCCCGGAACCCGCTGCCCCGCCCCCGCATAGGGCGGGGCGGGGCGCCCCGCACCGTTAGGGCCGGGGCGGGGGGCCCCGGCCCGTATCCCAACCCCCAGCGGAGGCGGGGGACGGAAACGGACCCCCCCGGTCCGTGTTTCCCCCGCCCCGCACCTATATATATAATATAAATATATAATATATAATATTATATATATATATATATAAGTTATATAAGAGAAACGGCGCCGTTTTGTGGTGGACAAAACGGCGCCGTTTCAATTAGTGGGTTTTATTATTAACCCACTAATTGAAACGGCGCCGTTTTGTCCACCACAAAACGGCGCCGTTTCTCTAAATACCCTAACCCATAACCCAAACCCCCCCCCCCCCGATCCCCTGATTCCCCTCCCCTCCCCTCCCGAGTCCCTTCACGGCTTCACCCCCTTCGGCCTAATCCATTCGGTGTTCCCTCCTCCCACCGGCAACCAGTCCGGCCGCCGCACGTATTCCATCATCCCTCTCTCTCGCACGACGCACGAGGCCGGACGCACGCCGCATGGTAACATTTCTCCTCCCCTTTTGATTTTCTTAGTTTGGTTATTATTTTTTATTTTTTTTTTTAGTTTTGATCGGAGATTGGAGGTAGGATGGGGTTGAATCGGAGATGGAGGATGGGATTGTTTGGATTGTGTGCTGTGGATGTCTTCAGATTGTGTGATTGTTTGGATTCCCGATTGAATGGATTGTTTTTTTTTTTTTTTTTTGTTAATTTCATTGTGATTCGGACCCCTAAATTGATTTAGGGGTTTCATGATTGAAACCCCTAAATCAATTTAGGGGTTAGGGTTTCGGATTGGGGTTCCAATCCGAAACCCTAATTTTGAATTAGGGGTTGAAACCCCTATCAATTTAGGGTTTCGGATTGGGGTTCCAATCCGAAACCCTAATTTGATTTAGGGGTTGAAACCCCTAAATCAAAATTAAATTTTCATTAAAAAAAAAAGTCACGAAGTTTATATATTCTAATTGAAAAGTTTTAAATGTATTTTTATCAGAGTTGCATTTTTTGAGTTGTTACTTGTTATGAATGTTGCTTTTATTTTTATATTTTTTAGACGTTGGAATAGAGATAAATGATTGGAAAAAATTAAGAGATGAAAATATTATAATATTTAAAATAAATTTTCTTATTAAAGTGAAAATTTAATAAGATAGTTTTTTTAGTAAGATAGTAAATTTCGGAAAAATATATATTTTTCTGTCATAAATTATTATTTCTTTTGTCATGTGGTAAATAAACTATTTTTTTTAACATATATCTCATTTTCATATTTTTTAAACATCTTTCAAGATTTTAAAAAATTAAAAAATATACCAATATACTAATATTAATGTCAGTAACTATTAAGAAATGAATTTTATAAAATTAAATATATGAAAAGTAAAAATGAGAGAACAAAACTATGAAGCATATTATCAAGCACTTTTTGTTTTATTTAAAAGTTTTAAATAATTATAACTATTAGATAATTAAAATTGTTTCAAAAAAAATCAATTTGAAAATTATATAAAATCAAAAAGAGAAAAGAGAGAAGAATATAATGCCTATTAAAAAATGTATTTTAAAGTGGCCTATTAAAATAATGTAGGGTTAGTTTTTGCTGATTGTGTTGGATTGTACTTTGAATTTTTTTTTTTTTTTTTGTTGGAAAATCAGGAATGTCTTCGGATTTCAGTGATAGCTCGCCTTCCCCAGCCAACATCCCTACCCCAGAAACTAACCCTACTCCTACCCCTATAACGAGTACACCTTGCCCTGCTCCGAAGCCCACACAGGGCAAGAAACCTGTATCTATAGTTTGGCAACACTTTACCAAACTAGAGGGTGGGGACCCGAACAACCCACAAGCTAAATGTAATCACTGTGGGAAAATGTATGGATGTCACTATAGGAAACATGGTACATCCCAGCTGAAGGTCCATCTAGAGGAACAATGCAAGAAGAGTCCAATATTAAAATCCTTAGTAGAGAAGGGCCAATCTAGACTAGATATTAAAATGGCTGATGGGAGTAGTGGGGCCGGGGGGCCAACATTGAAGGGGTATACGAAGTATAACCCCGATGAGTGTAGAAGGAAGTTAGCTCGTATGATTATCATGGACGAGCTGCCTTTTCAGTTTGTGGAGGGTAAAGGGTTCCAAGAATTTGTCCAAGAGTTGGAACCCAGATTTGTACTTCCTTCTCGTCACACCGTGGCAAAGGATATTAAGAAGATGTACCTTCGTGATAAAGATGTTTTGAGGGGCCAACTCGCGGGTTTGGTAGTTTGCCTCACTACCGATACTTGGACTTCTATCCAAAATATGAATTACATGTCGTTGACTGTGCATTTTGTTGATGCTGATTGGGTTCTGCACAAAAAAGATTATTAAATTTTGTCAAATAACTGATCATAAGGGTGAGACGATTGGGAAGGCATTGGAGGCCGCAATAAAGGAGTGGGGGTTGGAAAAGGTTTTGTCTGTGTCAGTTGATAATGCGTCATCTAATGATGTCGCATTGGGATATCTAAAGAATTATCTTAAAGATGCAAATAAGACATTCTTGGGTGGTGAATACTTGCATGTTAGATGTGCTGCACATATTTTGAATTTAATTGTGACTGAGGGGTTGAAAGATGTTGATGACTCGGTTGCCCGAGTTAGAATGGCTGTGAAATGGGTGAGGTCTTCTCCTTCAAGATTGGAGAAATTCAAAGTTGCTGCAAAGGCTGCGGGCATAACATCGAAGAAGGGTCTTTGTACTGATGTTCCTACCAGATGGAACTCAACCTTCTTGATGTTGGAGGCGGCCCAGGAATATAAGGCAGCCTTTCAATTATTGGGTGATGAAGACATCCAATATGTCAAATACTTTGATGAGCACGTGGGATCACGAAAGCCTAATGATGATGATTGGGTGGTAGTTTCTACTTTCGTTGATTTTCTTGGATTATTTTATGATGTCACGTTGAATATATCTGGTTCTTTGTACCCTACATCCCATGGGTTTTGTCAACAAATATGTAGGGTAAAAGAAGAATTAGAAGATATGCGTAGGGGTTCCAATGAAAGGATGAGGGGGATGGCAAGTTCCATGATGCTAAAATATGACAAGTATTGGGGAGATTTGACTAGAATGAATATTTTCTTATATGTGGCTGTTATTCTTGATCCCCGTCTAAAAGTTTCAGGCTTGTTATATGGGTTGAGACTTGTTCACGATCAGGTATGGACTGACATTATTGGTGAATTGGCCCGAGATACCCTGAAAAAATTGTATGACGAGTTTATGGCAATTAAGGGTGGTACTACATCGAAGACACATACACCGACCCCAACTCCTTCTACAGACATCGTGACCGGGCCTCCTACAAAGAAGCGCAGAATGCCGTGGACTAAGACCCTCGCACAGAATCCCACACTAGTCCATCAATCTACAGAGGTCGTTTCTGAGTTAGACAACTATTTGTCAGCGGATATGGTCCAAGATGATGATGATCATTTCGATATATTAGGATGGTGGAAGAATGCCTCAAAGAAATATCCCATCATTTCTGAGATTGCCCGCTGTATTTTGGCCATCCCTATTAGCACCGTTGCCTCAGAGTCAGCCTTTAGTACCGGAGGTCGTATATTGGATCCTTTCCGTAGTTCATTGTCTCCTACAACTGTAGAGGCATTGATATGCACACAGAGTTGGACGATAGGAAAGGATATTCATGTTCCGGATATTTTAGATTTTAAGGAGACCGATGAGGGTGGTGATCAGTCTGGATTTGGACCACCTGGTAATTATTTTTTATTTTTTTATTTTAATTTTTTTATATTCATTTCCATTTCATCGTTATTAATTTTAATATTAATTTTTGTAGTAACACATGAAACGTCTAGCACCTCTGCAACATAAAAATGTGTTCAAGCCCGGGCCGCCCCAACTGTCACACCTCTTGACTCAAAGACAAGCCACAGCTGACAAGCCTCTTTAGAATGATCAATTTTTAATGATTTGTAAAAATTTTGTATTCAATAATTTGTAATGTTGATACAATGTCCTTTGGACACTTTTATGTTTGTAATTTTGTAATTGTTTAGCCTTTCAATTTTGTAATAGCTTAGTTATTATTATTAGTTTATTACGTATTAGACTCTTAGATATAACACTTTTTTTTTTCTTTTAAATTTCGGAATTTTTTTTTTTCTTTTTTACTTATAATTTTATGGGCCCAAAATGGCCCATTGCTGAGATTTCTGCTTCTGGACCATTTTCGGCCCAGAAATTGCCTCTGGGCCCAAGGCCCAGAAGGGGGGTGCGGGGGGCCGGACGGACTGGCCCCCCACCCCGTACCCCGTCATACGGGACGGGGTACCCCGCCCCCGCACACCGGAGGCGGGGGACGGGGTGGATTTTCCCCATCCGCCCCATGCGGGGCCGGGGGGGGGGGGGGGGGTAGCACCCCTACCTAGAACATGTAGAAAAGAAGAATTCCATTTTTTTCTCCAAAGAAATTGATGTTTTATGATTTATTGGAGAAATATTAGATTTAAGCGAATCACAACAAAATTACTTTACAAGCGAATAGTGTTTGAAATGACCATTTTAAAATCATTTTTATTGTGAAATAAATTTAAACATATGACATATAAGTTTATCATTTTTTTTTTTTTTTTGTAATTCTCTTTCCAATCCATCTAGTATTTCTTTAATTTCGTAAGAGATCCTTTTGTCCACCCACTTTACTTTTAAAGGAAACATATAAACGACAAAAAATTAAGATAAATATATAACAGTTCTAAATAGGGTTGGACACCTTTGGAGAGAATTGGGTGATGTGGCAATATATTAAAAAAAACAAAACAAAAAAACAAAATGAGAGGGAAACTAAATGAAACCCTTCAACTTCCTATCACTCTCTCAAACCGCACTCAGCTAGCACCTTGCAAACTTCTCCCCCACCTTCGATGATTTCTCACCATCACTTTCTTTTTTATTTTCAATTTTGTCTACACTCACGATCCTCTCTTTCACGATTTAGCTGTTTTTTCTCTTTATGTTGTAGTGTTTTTTTTTCTATCTTGCTATCTTTCAAACTCATAGCAGATGCCACTCTCTCTCTCTCTCTCTCTCTCTCTCTCTCTCTCTCTCTCTCTCTCTCTCTCTCTCTCTCTCTCTCTACAATTTTTGGCTGAACCAATGAGTCCCCATTGGTGCCATCTTCAAGCTCTATGATGAGCACTCCCCCATGTTGTCCCATTCTCTCTGCCCAACAACCACAACCGCATACTCCTCCCTCATTCGCCAACCGAACAACGAAGCCACTGTCCCCCCCCCCCCCTGGGGCCCAGCTCCCCCGTGTCCTCAAACAAGAAACAGCCCCACGCACACATCAACCTTAGTTGGAGGAGAACCGGATAGACCACCCAGTACTGCCCAAGCTCCTCCTTGTCGTTACTATCCTGCACCAAGAACCACCAACCACCGCCTAAGGCATCCACCTCACGTCGTTACTTTATGTCATAGTCGAGTGAAATATACTCTGTTTTTCAACTCCAAAACAAATCACTCTGCCAGCCACCACGGAAGCTCAGTCCTCCACCACCCTCTCGACTACTCCATGTCCTGCTGTGTCGCCGCGTATCCTCCATCCGCAGTCCCTACCCCCGACGACTTCTGCTCTAACCACTGGCTCTTTGCCCCTCCTGGTAAGACCCCCGAATTGCCACCTCTCATCCCTCTTCTCTCTATCGTTGGTCAATATCACAAAATCTAACCTTTCCCCCCACTATAAGAAGCTCGTGCCTTTGTGAGCCACCATCACAGGGTATCTTTACCCTTTTTGGCCGTTCTCTTGGCAAAACTCTCCCTCTCTTTCTCTAAGAACATTCACATTAACTTCATCAAAGTTATTTTCAAAATTTGATGAAAAGTACAAGTTTTTCATAAATTTTAAAACCTTCCTATCCATAATCCCACATTGGATTAGCTATTGAATTCATCAAATAATAATATAATATTATTTTTTTAATAATAATATTATTTTTTTCATTTTTAGCAATTAAACTAACTATAGGTACATTAATAATTTAATTTTATACTTGGGGCTGACCATAAATCCAAAACTGAAATGAAACTAAGGTTGCAGGAGAAAAAAAATGAGAGAGGAAAAATATAGTACAACAGTTGGGAATTTAAATGTAGTAAAATAATTGGTTGATGAGTGTATAATAACCCTTCAAATTTGAAGAAAACTATAGATTTACTGTAGCTCAAAACTCCCAATTTCTCATTTGATGAATCCAATGCAGCTATGATTTACATATATTCATCATTTTATACATTTGGCTTGGCTTTTGATGAAGCCAATGCCAATGCTCTAAGTCTCAGTCCATCCCTCAAGTTAGCTTTCTCTCACTGTGTGGGGATGTTTAGTCTGTGGGGGGTGTTTTTGTTTGAGGGGAAGTTTGTTTCATGTTTCATTTGTGGGGTGTTTCAATGCACTGTTTTATTATTGTATACGTGGAGGGACGGGTATGCGGGGTTGCCAACCCCGGGTGCAAGTAGAGTTTTTTATATATAATTACCGTTTATCAAATAAAAAATAGAGTTATGCTATATACAATCATTTTTGCATATTCTTACGCACTTCACTAACGTGATTGGTTAAAATAATTATTTTATATTAAAAAAAGTGAGTAGCCATTCACATTAGTGGAGTCTACAAAGAGTACGCAAAAATAACTATACACAGAATTTTTGTAAAAAGATAAGTAACTACCTAGATACTTCCCAGCACAAAGTATCAAAATCTCTAAAAATTAAGATTTATCCACTTTTGCTTGACTACATTTAGATATTAAGGTGATTTTAGATAATTTGTGAATAGAAGTGAAAAAATAATGAGAAGTAATAAAAAAAATAGTGAATAGTTTGTAAATAGTAATGAGATAGTCTAAGCTAATCTAGGTCACCTTACTAACCAAATATAGCCTTAAGCACGGGTAATAATTATTATAAACTAGTAAATAGTTAGACGTTCCAGATCAATTTCGTTCAAACTCATCATGGTCTTATAAACAAACTCAAGCGCATGTTTACCATGGTATAACTGAACTTGCAAGAATTTGAGAAATATTTGCTCTATATATATACACGTAAGAATCTTCATAGAGATGCTTACACACTAATGTGGTTTAATGTGAAATTTCATCACATTATGAAATTATTTTTATTATAAATTAAGTAGATCTAATGAATTATATCGAATCACTGTTAATGAATAAATTTGCATGTGTGAAATTGCCTCTAAGAAATATGAGACGCAGCTAATTAGACATTGTAGATTACCATATATATCTTCCAACAAAATGAAGACATTTTTCTTCAAGTTGCTTCACAATATACCTAATTGATAACCTCCAGAAAAGAAGAAGAAGAAAAAAAAAGGATTGATGCTCAAGGATATGTGATATTTGATTCCTTTTTCAGTTTTCCACGTGAGAATTGAAACCGAAAAATAGTTTCCAAGGCCATAATACAAGTGAACATTTGTTTATTAATTCAGCTTAGACCCTAAATTAACATAGCCTCCTAACTTTGTTCTGATTGTTTCCCGTCATGTATTGTGTAAGGTAATCCATCAACTTTATTTCTAATGCTTTGAACTGTGCTATTTGCATCTGCAGTTCCAACTTCTCTCTCTTTAAGGCCTCGTTCTCCTTGAGGAGTTGCAGACGATTGTTTTCCTGATCCATGGCTGTCATCGTGCTCTCTTCAGAATTAGCCTTCAGGTACGCTGGAAAGACACTTGGCTCGCACTTCTTCCTGGTGATCTCCACCAGCATATGCCTGCACCCTTTCTGGAACTTCTCGTGCTTGAATTCCCATATCTTGGAGCATGTCTTCTTGAATCCCTGCGTTTTGGTATGAAAAGGGTACTTAGCAAAGAATTGCCGCCAATACCCAAACATGTATAGATAACAATACATAGCTTCCATTGTGTAATCGAGTTGTACGTACGTAGTGTCCCACTCTAGCTAGCTAGGAATATTCAGAGAATTATGATTTGTCGTGTGAACTCGACATCCGGCCCTCCTCCCTTTTCCTTGCCTGCCCGATTATTTTGACTCGTTTAAAAAAATCACATTCAATCTTTTGACTTTTAAATTCCCCCTGCCTTATTAATTATGACATATTGGGTCGAACATGATATGATTCAGTACAACAGCATCGGCTTTCAGTACCCTAAATTGCTTTGAGAAATGAAAAAACTGGGCATAATATATATATCAAACATCTAAGCTCATTCAACTTCAACATATGAATACGGGTACGAAGAGCTGCATACGACCGTATTATATATATATATATTCAACTTTTGCTACCTAGATTCCGATCCGCAAAGAAATTAAGGAGGTGCATGGCAAATTTACTCTTGACATTGAAGATCAGGATTAATTACAGTATTCATGGATTTGAATTTCAAAGCATGACATGAGGCATAGACAGATGAGAGTACAGGTACAGCTAGCTAGCTTACATAGGTATTCAGCTGGCGAATGAAGCTAGAAAAATTGTTGTGTTTGAAATATTTAGGCAGTATGAGCTCCGAGAACTCGGCCGGAGACCATACTACAAACCCAGTTCCCTCCGCATTCCATGAAACAGTTCCCAGCTTTCCACGATCACCATCAATATCATCATCTTCTCCTTCTAACAAATCGTAAGTCTTCGACAAGAATGGAGCCGGGCACCTTGCCCTCGGAGACTGGCTTGAAGTGGTAGCACTCTTGCTGGTTCCCTGCTCCAGCTCCAACACTTCTCTTGCCATGCTTTTAATAAGCTAATTTATTCATGGAGTGCCCAAGCTGTTCCTCTTTTCTGACCTCCTTACTTATATATATCACTGTCGAAGGAAAGATAGCAGGACGCTAGTGCCGTGAAGAAACTTTTCTTGTCTTTATTTTTTTTCTTTTTCTTGTTTTCAATAAAAAAAATCTCCCCTTCTTTCTCTATTGTATTTATGCAACTTTCCGAAAAAGCAAAAAGAGATATAAATATTCTAGCAACCGTTTTGAACTTTTGAAATCTTAACAAAAGATTGAAATATTATATCCGAATAGAGAAATTTAATTATAAGTATAATTGTGTATTAATATATATATTAATTTAATGTGATTAATTAAAAATAAATTTTATTAAACATAATATTAATTTAAATTTTAAATATAAATAAAATAATATTAATATATAGATTAATATGTAATTTTACTTATACGTAATTAAATTTTATAAAAAAAGCTTCTATGTCGCGTGGGTTTGACTGTCTTAGTTGGCTGCTAATCAATTTTTTTTTAATGATTAAAAAATAAATTTAAATATATTGATGTATTTTTTATTTTTTTAAAATATTTAAATAAATAATAATAATATTTTTAAAAAAAATGGGCGGCACGTCCGCTGGCCGGCATGTTAGGCTAGTAGCCCAATCCTATATTAAATATGGCCGATAATGTACTTTAATTGGCAAAAGCAACGAATGGTACCATGCAAGTTTCATGTGCTCGATCGGCTTCGGGCACTGACAAGTACTGGCATTTCAGGAGTTATTAGCTGCATGTGTGTGCATAATATATTATATAATATATGAATTTTTCATCATTTTCACGTATTATATTTATTATTTTTTAAATTTTTAATTTAATTTTTCTTAAATTAATTAAAAATTTTTACTTATCATTACTATATTACATATTGGATAAGAGAAAAAATAATAATAATAATAAATATGATATTTGATGTATAAAAATGATGAGTAAAATTTTTCTATATATATAAATACATAGATATGTATTATAAGAAACATGTTACAATTATAATGAAATTTTACAAAAATAAAATATTAATAAATTAACATAATTTCATGCATTAAATTTAATTTTTTAAATTTATAATAAAAATAATATAATATGACTTAAAATATTTAATTACATTAATTTATAAATTTATAAAATCGTTTCGTAATTAAAATATTTTTTTATATTATGAGTTGATTGATAACGACTACGAGAATTTAAAGGAAAAAAAAAGTCAAATATTTCGGTGGGAATAACACGATTCTCTCTATTTCAAGTGAAAATAGAGAGAGGATTTGGCTTATTTTTTATCGGAGAAGGAATATATATATTTCGAGCTTTGCCTGAATTTACAAATAATATTCGGTCCGATAACACCGAACACAGGACCTCGGGTACAGTCAATATTCAGTAAGAGTATTAATAAATATATAGTAACTTAAAATAAATAAATACATAAATTATTTAAATTTATAAATTAATATAATTTTATGTAATTTGTTAAATTAATTTATAATAAAAATAATTTTTTAATTTAATATAACGTTAATTTATAAAATTATTTTTATATAATTATTTTATGGTTAAAATAAAAACTTGTTGACTAATTACAGGAGTACTACTGCAAGGGGATTCTTAAGTGTGCATTGAATATTATATACTCTCCTGTGTCACTGTATCGGGTCCCCCGACACAGTCGACGAAAAATATGCAAATCAAAGCAAGTAGGGCCGCCAACTCTGACCCAAACAGAGCAAAGAAAAGAACTTTTCAAAATCCGATCTCTCGTTATCTCCTCTCATGTCTCTTCCAATGCCTATGACACCAAGAAATAACATCATTCTCCTGGTGATGATGTGATTAGTCATGAGCATCGCTATCTTATAGGGTCATTACTCGTGGTCTTTATATATTGATGATCTTATTCAGCACTGTCTTCAAAAAAAGAGAAGAAGTGTAGAATCAGCTGGAGATCCGTCCAGAGTTGTCGGCAAACTCGATTTGACTGTTTATGTGGTTAGGTCGTATTATGTTAAATTAATTCGTTAATTAAAATTAAATAATCTCATTCTATTTTATTTAATTATTATAATTTTTTAAATTTTTATATTAAATATAATAAATAATTTAATTTTTTTAAATTTTAATATAAAATTAATATTAAAAAATTATATTATAATAATATTTTATTTATTACTATTTAAAATATCTAATTTCATTTCATCTCATTTATATAATTAAACAGAACCAATATATGAAAAATCCAGGCTAGTGTAATAACTATACTGTATCAATTTATGTCAATAAATAAATTTAATTTTATAAAAAAAAATTATGACAACTATATATATACACTACTGAAAACAAATAAATAAAGTTTAATACATGTTGTTGATTAACTTGATTTTGCTTGAACTTCAAATAAAATGAATTTTTATAAAAGTTATCAGAATTGATGCTTAAGGAGTCACCCCTAAAATACCGAAATTAACCGAATTTTTTCAACTTCGTTTTGAATAAGAAAGATTTTTATAACAGTGAAAAGAAAATTAAAAATTAAAAATTATATATTTCCGTCAAATTTTGGATGCAGGAGTAGCAGTATTCTTAAGTTAATTACGATTATGGGTGGTCAGAGGTCAAGCCAGTTGCTGTGGTGTAGTGGTTATCACGTCAGTCTTACACACTGAAGGTCCCCAGTTCGATCCTGGGCAGTAACAATCAGCCGTATCTAGACTGTTTTGCTCTGTTTTTGAGACTTTTGAGCCGATATTCGGCACAGCATATCTTCTAGGCCTTGTGGTGAGATGAATAACACATCGAGACCCCGGTTTTCGTCCAAAATTTAACTGGACTGGTTTGATTCGATTTTAGATAAAATTTAAGATTGAATTCGATTATGCATTGATTTTTTTCCATATTCCAGTTTTATCAATTTTTAATCTGGTTTGATCCGGTTTTTCGGTTTTAATAAAGTACAAATTTGTCATATAAATTCTGTTAAAAAAAAGAAATTGATTTAAAAAATTCTGTTTTATTAAAAATCTATTACTATTTACAAAAATTTGTTTTATAAAAAAATTCTGTTATATAAATAAAATTCTGCTATATAAAAAACTGCTATAAAACAAAAATTAAAATAAGAAATCTAATGTAAAAAAAAAAAAAAATCTACTATGATCCTATATTAGATGATTATTATTAGTATATATATATTTGTATTAGTTATAGCTATATAATATATTAGACAATATAATAATATTAATATTAGACTACTAATATTAGACTACTAATATAGTTATATATTAGTATTAGTTTTGATGATTTAGTATAAGTATATTAATATAAGTATAACTATAGTCTTTATTAGAATATTAGCATTAGTATATATGTGTCATTATTTTTTATGTGATTAAAAATTATATATAATATTAATATATAAACAGTATCGATCCGATTCAGTCTAAAATTAATCGGAATAGAAACCGGACCGGTTCTGACCAGTTTTTTATTTACGAAAATCGATTCCGGACCAAACCGGTCCCAAACTGGCACAGCCGGTCCGGTTTGCCGGGTTTTTTTTACACCCTGGTTCTGGACGAATACCGAAAGTCTCTGCCTCGTCTTCAACAACTAAAACCCTGAAAACCCAAAACCCCTCTTAGCTTTGCTTGCTTGTTTCTTCCTCCAAAGTCCAAATGAAGCTTTTATTCCCAAGAATATTGCCTCTGCGTCCTTTGTTCCCTGCTCAAAAGCTTTTGGCTTATTTCTTCTCCTCTAATGCCAGAGTTTCTCTGTACAGAAGGATATCACCGGTGGGTGACCCTAACGTTTCCGTTGTGCCAATTCTGGATCAGTGGATCCAAGAAGGTAGGCATGTGAACAAAGAAGAGCTTCAGAGGATCATCAAGGAGCTCAGAGATTACAAACGCTTCAAGCACGCTCTCGAGGTCGAGTTTAGATCTTTTAAATAATAATGATAATTCCCTTCTTTCTGTTCTCCCGGTTTGAGTTACATCGTGGCATTTGAAAATCATCTACTACGTGAAAATGAATAGGATTAAAAGTGTTAGAAAAGAAGGGGTAATTATGATTCCTTCGAATTGTTGTTTCTTATATGATTATTGTTGTTTCATAATCCACCAGTTGAGGCCAAAGGGTAAGATCGATATGGGGGGAGAATTATATATAACATCATGGTTCTAAATAGCTGCCAATTGTCATTCTTGTTTCTTATTGAGTTAGACCGCAGAAATTTCTGTGCTTGGTGATGAAGGTATTATAGACTAATGAGATGATGTTTATAAAGTCGGTTTTAGGAATAAGTGACAAATGATGGCCAATATATGCACAAATTGTTGATTGGTCTGGCAGTGGGTACTTTTTTTTTAATTTTTTTTTAATTCTTCAATTTTGACATATTTTTTTAAGTTGAAGCCAGTACTTTTGGGAGAAATAATCAAGCTGATCGAGGTGGAGAATATCTATCATATCACTGAACTATATTTCACAAGCCTGCATGGTAAATTCGTGTTGAATTATTTAACAGGGAAGTATAAGGCACATCACTGTTGAAAGGTGGTACGCTCTGCTGCCTTAACGATGTATCCTTGCAATGATGAAACTCCAAGTGGATATGTGTTTATGCTTCATGGGTTTTGTTTGCTCGCTATTTGGGTGTACTGTATGTTTGCTATGATAACATTGGCAAGGCAAAGATTCTCTAGCGACGGGCTGGCTCATATCTATATCCGTTGATTATTGTTATAAGGATTTTTGGACTCTCTCTCCTGCTGTTTTGAATATGAATGGGGGCATCTTGAACATTCTTGAGGTTTTTTGTTTCAACTATTGAAATAACTAGTTAATCTAAGCGGTGCAAGTTTAAAATCATGCCTATCTTTAGAAATGCTTAGTTGATGGTTTGATTTATACGTACTCGGTGCAGAAGTATCCTTCACCCCAGTCCCCACCCCTCCAAGCCCCTTTTTGACCCTTTCCCACCTCCTTCAAACTGCAATAATGTGAAAAGCTCTGGGTTAGGTGCATTTAGTGGTAGGTTGGTCAATCCCATTAATTTATGCAAGCATGTTTATTGATATCATATATATTCAGAATTCTTATACCTGATTTTTTTTTCGCTTGTTCTTTTTCCAGATATCTGCATGGATGAGCGAGAAAAGGTACATGCCACTTTCAACAGATGATATTGCCGTGCGGATGAACTTAATCTCGAGAGTTCATGGCCTAGAACAAGTAGAGAATTATTTCAATAACATCCCAAAACACTTGAAAAGTTTTGTGGTTTATGCTGCTCTTCTCAACTGCTGTGCCTATGAAAAGTCTATGGAGAAAGCCGAGCTTGTTATGCAGAAGATTATAGACAGGGGGTTTGCTAGGACACCTTTATGTTATAATATTCTGATAAATATGTACTACAAAATCGGGGAACATGAAAAACTGGATGCCTTAGTGCTCAAAATGGAGGAAAAGGGCATCAATCCTGACAAATACACTCTCAGCATCCGGCTTAGTGCATATGCTGCCATCTCTGATGTGGAGGGAATAAACAAGACCATTAAAAGGATGGAATCTGATCCACATATAGTTCTGGACTGGAAATCTTATTCCATCGCAGCAAGTGGATATCTAAAAGTTGGGCTACTAGACAGGGGTTCGGAAATGGTGAAGAAATTGGAGGGACTGATAGCAAATTCCAAAAGGAGCAGTATTGCATTCAATCTGCTTCTCAAACTGTATGCAGAAATGGGGAAGAAGGATGAGCTGTACCGCATCTGGGAACTTTATAAGAAGGAAAAAATTTACAATAAGGGCTACATAAGCATGATAAGCTCACTTTTAGCATTTGATGATATCGAAGGTGCAGAGAAGATATTTGAGGAGTGGGAATCCATGATATTATCATTGGACTTTCGTGTTCCAAACTTAATGATTGATGCATATTGTAGAAAGGGTCTTCTAGCAAAGGCTGAAGCCCTCGTAAACAAGGTCATGACTAAAGGAGGAAAGCCTTCATTTGATTCATGGTATTATTTGTCTTGTGGATATCTTGAAGATAATGAAATTTCAAAGGCGTTGGAGACTATGAAGAAAGCAGTTGCATTATGCCCACCTGGATGCAAGCCCAACAAGGAAATATTGGCAACCTGTTTGGAGTACTTGGAAGGGAAGGGAGATGTGGAAGGAGCTGACAAGTTCATAGATTTACTCAGGGTTGAGGGTATATTCTCTGCTCTTGCACGCGACAGGTTGCTGAAATACATTTAAGGATTTGAAATCAAACTCCAATGAACACTTTAAACGGAAGGGAATATTTTGACTGGGGATAGCAGCTTCTGTTTTTGCCAAAACATCTTAGGTCCCCAAGCGCAGGAGCCTATAAATCTTCTGTAAACTGCTTGGCAGTGTTTTCCATATGCCATGCCAAGAGAATCAGGGTTTCCTCCGTCATGTTTATCGATGATGGGATTATTTCAGGACATGAAATGCAGTAATGCAGATATACCTTACTGATTGAGACTGCAATTTTTCTTCTACTCACTGATCTCTAATCAACTTTGTCATTGTTTTACATAAGAGTAATTCTACTCATAGGCCGGTTTAGTCTCCAAAACTACACACCAACTGAGCTGGCAAACCCGGTCTCTCAAAAAGGGTCTAATCGGTCTTTGTTTTTCCCCCTCCCTGCCGAATCCCTCTCCCCCCTTCCAAAACCGAATCGTCTTTCTCTGTTGACACCCCTTGAGAAACCAGGTAGAAGACTGAAAAATCTCCCACAAAATCCCTCGCTCCATCCCTCTGCCGGCTGTGACAAACCCTTCGACATCCCTCAAGACATACACCAAGAGATCTGAGAAACACTCCCTCCCCAACCCAACCAAATCCCCTTCACCCATTGACACCATCCTTTGAGAAAAGCCCTAAAACAGATCTGAGAATACCCACTCCCTTCTCCCGTCGACACCATCCCCTTCTCCCTAACCTATTGACTACATCGTTTTTCCTCTTTTATTTTATTTTTTATTTTTTTTATTTTTTTGTCTCTAGTTTTTCTTTTATCGCCTGCCTTCGTTTCTTATCTAGCGGGGGTGGCTACTGGGTTCATTGTAACTTACACTTCTTGGTTAGCAATGACCAGAAATTTTTGGATGATGTAGGTGCACCTCGATTTTGTTCCTTAACAATGAAATATTGAGCGGAGAAATGTCTTTTTTTTTTTTTTTTTTTTTAAACTTGGTAATAGTCGATTGTTGATTGATGCAAACATTTGCTTCAGATATTGCTGAGTAGATGAAGTCAAGGATTATAATAAGTTGCCTAAAAGATTATGCATTTTGCATTCGATCTTGCTTCTAAATGTAGCATTTTTTTGCTATTTGTTCATTCTGATTTGGTTCATTATGTAGCATTTTTTTGCTATTTGTTCATTCTGATTTTGTTCATTATGTAAAAGCTAGCGTGAAGCAATATATAGGAGGATTGCTCAAATTTACGTGTCATTCGATGCAATCTGGGCAAACAAACTGAAATGGATTGAAAATGATTCCCTACATTGTTCAGTTGGGGTTGGTAAGGAAATGGCGAAGGGGCGAATTGAGTGGAAGATTTGGGGGAGAAAGTGGAAAAGGTTGGGAGTAGCGTTCTAAACGAATCATTTTGGTTTAATTAAAAAAAAAAAAAAAAAACTGGTGTGTTGTGTTGGAGACCTAAGTGGCCTATGGGTAGACTTGCTCGCAACATAATATCTTCCCATAAAAGCCAACGGTTAAATTAATTTAATTCAGTTTTCATGCGATTTTATTATTTAAATTTGGCTGGCCTTTTATGGTATCAGACTATTGACTGGTAATATCTTCACCATGCAGTTCTGAAATTGATGAATAATTCAGCAATTATGTTCTCTATCATGGTAAATTTATCTGGACTGCACTCTGCAGGAGAGACAGAAAGAGGCAAACCTGTCCTCTCTGTGCATCCAAAACCTGGCTAATAAATGAATTAGGAAATTGTATGGATCTCGAGCCCAAAGTTATTTATTTACTACCTTTGGGCTGTTTCTAGTCACTTTGGGCTTAGTCCATTAATATTGGATTTTCAGCCGGGTATTCATTGAGCTAGGGTTTGTGCTTCCGATCCATTAATATTCTCTTTCATGTTACTGCTCAAGACCGTCCTAGAATTATTTTTCCTTTGAAAAGAATTGTTATAGGCATGACTTGTTTTTGGCAATCGTAAAAGCCATTCCAAAATCCACCTGATTTTATTTCCCATTATTTTTCCTTTTGTCTTGGAGTTGTAACATCTCTTCTATAATGATCAGACAAGACAACCACGGGTTATGAGCAAGCATTATAAAAGATGGATATAATGGAATACAAAGGTCATGCTCAGCCTCCCTCGTGCTTCCTTTTATAGGCCCTTATGGCCACTACCTTTTGCACCCCCAAACAAAAGCAAAAGGGAAATCTTTTGATTATATGCATGAAATGATGAAACTGGGAGTAAATTAAGTACCAAAAGTCCGTGAGCTAGCTCGAGTGGCAATGGGCGGAGAAGTGGGTCGGTTTTAAAAATGAAAAATTCTACTCAACGTCTCCACAACGTACATCTTTCTTTTTTTTTTTTTTCACTAGATATAGGTTTGTAATGCATGAACGATGGTTAGAAAAATTTCTTTTAAAAGTGGCAAGGTCGACTTCTAGCATCATTAGTGTGCACTGGAATTCCACCAAGATGATGGTTGTCACATCAAGCTGGATAAGCCCGAGTCAGAAAGCAAAGTCTTGCTATTTGTTTCCATCAAGCTTCGAGTAGTAAGTACTTCACGGTGGCAAGGGAAAATCAAGCTTAGAGAATGACGTACGGTAGGGTTGGGCTGCACAAATAAATTCGAATTGATGGTACGTAGCAAGTTGAATTATGTGAGGATCATGATATGTATCTCAGAACAAGATACTGTGAGTCTGTGACTGCGAGTCCGTGGGTTCAATCATGCTTGAAGTTTTGTAGAATAATATATGAGAAATCATCTCATTTATCTTCATCAATCACTGTTTTGAGTATGTAAAAGTCTTCCCCAAGTAATCGTGATGTTCTTTTGGTGAACGGTGATTATGATGTTCCTAGGAATCCAATTATTACAAGTTGTTTTTGAGGATGATAACTTTTTTAATCATTTTAAGTGCAAAAGTGGGGTGATCTTCCCGAAATCTTTACCCCTCCCACTACCAAAAACTAATTAAATTAATATAAACTAAATAATTTGATGACCAATATTTACCTAAGCTATACGTCATCACACGCTTTTTAAAACTTTATTTAAAAAAATAAAAAATAAAAAATAAAAAACAAAATTGCTCAAAAATATTCTAACATGGAAATGGGTTACACAGAGATCAAGTTTCGTACCCTAAAAATTTAAAGAAAAACACTATTAGATTCTTTCCACTTGCTTCCTCACACTGCGGTCAAAATGAGCGATGCATTTGAGTGACAGAGTAGCACCACTCAAATTTAAAACGGTTTTGGTTTCTTTTTTTAATTTTATAAGAGAACAAAGATCTTTTTATTTCAAATGAAAGAATATCGTGATAAGAATCCAACATCTTAATTCATCAAAAATTCAAAATCAAAGTGATTTTTTTCATTTACCTAATAATCGTCTTGGTTTCATGTACATGCTGAAAAATGCCGTGCATGAAAATCAATAACATTAAAGTCCTGTTTAGAGAATAAATTGGGATGTGATGAATTAAAATAAAAGTTAAATAAAATATTATTAAAATATTATTTTTTAATATTATTATTATTTTAAAATTTAAAAAAATAAATTATTTATTATATTTTATATAAGAATTTAAAAAATATATAATAATAAAATGAAATCAAATAATTTTACTGTTTAAACAGAACATAAGGAATAGAATCATTATTACATATTTGTATGCTTTATACGTGGCTCTTCTTACGTACGAAGGTTAGCTTTTTTACCCCCAAGAAAATAGGTTATTTCTTAAGTAAATGGCCGAAGACAGCTGGAAAGGCTAATTACTAATTAAAGTCATTTGCTGGCTTTCAGTTTCAGACAAAGAAAATAATGTTGAAAACGAGAGGAAAACAGACTAAACAGTCTTTGGAGAGTCCCCATAACGTCATATATACACAAACAAACTTCACAAAAACGTCGGGAAAAAAAATAAAAAATAAAAAAAATCTTTGGATTACATTATTTTTTGGAAAAACATTTCAATGGCTAACATCAAAAGTCATAAGGTTTAGGTAACTAAAAAGGTGACTAAATTTCGGGGGATTCGAGGAAATTGAATCTTGTGGGGGATTAAAATCAGACCAACTTGCCAGTTGTCTCCGAGAAACATTGAAGATTAGCACATCACACGCCAAAGCACTCAAAGACCTCCTCGTTCATATGGAAAAATAGCATTCTAATTTGTGTTTTGGTTGGAATTGAATAGATAATATTTAAAAATAGTGAGTGACATCGGTCTCTTCCTCCATTGCTGTCCAAGTTGGTGCACAACTTTGAGAAAAAAACAGTGCAAGATTCCCCCATTATTATCAATGGGTTCTTTTGCATAGCCCCACCAGACAACACCCAACCCCTCTCAATAATATATCTTTTTATTTTTGTCTGATATTGTATATCTACTTGAAATTCGTTTATTTTTACTATACATTTTATTTTATATTATCTCATTATTATAAATTTTATATAAAATATAATAAATAATTTAATTTTTAATGTATTTGTTATCGAAGATCCAAAATCATGACAAAATCCAATATTGCAGAGCTTGGCCTAACATCTTGTATTGGCCGTCTGTACGTGCCGAACCTACGGCAGGAAGAAATTCTAGTTGAAAAGATATAACTCGAGCAAAGCATAATTTGCCGCAAATTAAGGGATTTGGGAAAGAGACTCAGACCAAACAGTTGGGCTATATAATTGATTGGGAAATGATATTTCCACCGCTCTACAGGAGCTACTGTTTACCCTTTTTTTATTTTATAATTAAGAAAATATTTTTTAATAATATTATAAACTTTTAAAAAATATATATATATTATATATAATTAACGGTAGCCGGGACTGGAAGCTATCAGCCTCCTAATTTATTTGGAGGAATTTTATGGCGTAATATGTTCTTTGATGAAGATGAGGGGCATATGTCCCATCACCTTCAATAATTTGGAATCGAGTTTGGCCACCAATCACGACAATATTTTCGTGTTTTGAAAAATTAGGAATGCTTACAGGGATGAAGTGTATATATTATACAGTCGCTTTAAAAATAAAATTTATTATTAAAAAATTATTATTTTTTATATAAGATATCTAAATTCCATATAATTATTTAAAAATAAATAAAATTTATTCTTAAAAAATTACTTTTTCTTTTTACAACTCGTATCTATTCAAATGTTTTAAAATGATAGTAAGACGCAAGCTTGAGCAATTTACAATTTATAACTCGTATTTATATTTGCGTTGTGAAAAGTATGTCTTTCTACGCCGAGAAGGTCACATCATTAATCAGAATCATGGAATTTCAAGGTGTGGCTCGATTGGCTTTGAAATATCGTAGTAGCTATTTTGATGGTAGGTCCGGTTAAAAAGCACAGGACAAAAGAAATAAATTTGTGTATCTAATGGCAGATAAGAGGGTAAGTGCTCAAATTGAATGTTCAAACAAAAGGTAGATGAAGACGGCAAGTTGCATGAGGCAAATCTCATCGATATATTAATGTGATATATAATAGTATTGTATACATGCTCATAAGCCCCAAGTCCTTACTCTTTACAAAGTATACAAAACAGCAGGCTAGAGGAGGTAGGGTGGTTACAAATCTCATAAACACCCTCTTATGCTCGGAAGGCTCTCTGAAGACTGTGCAAAAGCTTTTGTGCAGTCTTCAGGTTAAATTTCAGACCCTGTAATGTAATGTGCCCATGGATCTTGCACTTTTGCATCCAAGAGTTCGAACCTCCCAGGACCGAAACTCTTTACCACATAGGATATAGTTAACTGCATTCAGAAGACTAGAAGGCAAAGAAGAAAGCAACAGAAAAGAAAAAATGAAATTCTGCTCAGCGACTTGTCTGCTTGCATCTCCTGCCTTCTCAACCTCGGGCTATTACCAGTCCCCACTACGTGATATGAGTTTGGATATGCATATAAGCTCGTTGGATTCCCAAACACCCTTGCATAAACCATCTCCCCGAACATGCCAACGACCGGATGCTGGAAGCCCGATGAAGTCCCTCCAAGATTAAGCCATGGAGGTGTAGAATCCTCTCCATGGCTTCCATATGGATGAGGTTCATGGTCGTACTGTTGGTTCTGATAAGGATTACGGTACGGAAGCTGCTGAACAGTATTAGACATGGTAGATAAGAGAGATCGAACGCTGCATGCCGCAGGCCTAGGAGGTATAACTATACCCCTATGTGGTGCCTTGACTTCATCTTCAGCCTCGGTAAGGGTTTGTCCCCGGCCATAGAGGGGGACCATGGTGGTGTGAGAGATTTCAGCCTTGCAAACTGGACACTGTGGGTGCTCGTCAGGGGCAAGGCCTGCGCTCTGGACGTGGAGCCATTTGTAGATGCAAGGCCAGCAGTAGAGGTGGCCGCAGAGGGTGACCACCGGCTCGTGTGCAAATTCTAAGCATATGTTGCAGTCAAAGCAACCATTGGAACTTTCCGAGTCTGTTGCTACACCTTGGATAGATTTCCATTCCTGAGCAAAGTAGTGCTCAAAGGCCATTGATTCTTTGTTGCTAGACCTTGATTTGATCACCAATAACCCTTTGATTCTGTGACATAAAGAAGAGCAAAGAAAGCACTTTAGTGATGAATCCTCCGGACGTCCCAAATCTGAGGGGTGAAATCCAACAGAATAAGAAACATCACCAGTTGGACGGCGATGAAAGTAAGAATGGTGGCAATAATGAATATCAAGTATATGCCCCACCATGGGACTTTATATAGCTTGAGGTTAGAATCAAACAAATGAACCAAACAGAGAGGGCCCCCACCACGGGACTTTATTTTTGCCGAAGGCGCCAAAACCTCCTCTATTAAATAAAAATAAGACAACACTTGAAAGGAACCCAAGCTCTAATCAGATAAGCAATGGCGGTAAAAAATAAAAAATTAATAAAAAGGTATCCACAACCATTATATGATACATGTGAGTGGTTTCTTTTCTTTTTCTTTTGGAATCGATATTGAATTAAACATGTCGTTTCCCTCTTATCTCCTTCAAAACTAACTCCAAGTTGCAACATATCTCCATTCTAGGTCCACTGGGAGTGATAAGTTTTTTTTTTTTTTTTTTTAATTAGTACCACTGTACCGGTTGTCCGAGAACAAATCCGTGTACAAGCTCTTGGTAAGGAATTTTTGCAAGTGATAATTCAAGGTAAGGGAATGATAACGAATGGTTGAGCCAACCACCACACCAAATATCTGTGCAATATGAGAAAATATAAAAGACCATTCAACTGCAGCCCCTTAAAGGTGTTGGCAAGTCTTCTGGATCAGATTTAGGTGAGACGCCGAAACCAACCATATCCAATCATTTCACTTGAAAGAAAAAATTGCAAAGCTTCTAAGCATAGTCCATCAGCGCAACTAGAAAATAATCAAACAACTACTTCAATGGTCAAGAAGCAGCCCGTGGCGTAGGAGAATATAACTCATCTTCTAGAAAATTGATAAATTCATTATAAAGTTTATCTTCTAGAACATTGATAAATTCATTTATAAATTCAAGTTTCAGCTAATGATGGATTTCGTTTCAGGATCTTTACTGATAGTTGAATTCTTCATTTAACATTGATTGATCATCTGAATGTTACTCTGATCGGTGAGAAATCAAACAAAGATGAGACGATCATTTGAACAGAATATCAGAGAACAAGCTTCCTTTGGGTCACACGCAAAGGTCTCCCAAAGCTCAATAATTGTTACTCCAAAATACTCCCAAAGCTTCCTTTGGGTTACACTCTTAACATTGGCAAGAAAAAACAAGAACATGCAGTCACAGCCAATCTAAGCCCCCACAAAATAAATAAATAAATAGATGAAAAAGATGTGGCATGAAACAGAACAATCAAGGAGAAACCAAAATCGGTGGAATTCAGACTATTATTCTAAGGGTGAACTCTGCAGTGAAACCAGAAGCATGTTGCGAAGAGAGATCGGAGAATCCAAGGTCGAATGCATGCCTTATTCTTAATATTTTCTTAAAAAAGATGTTAATGCCGATAATCATTAGCCCAACAAATAAAATAGCCGTTACCTCTCCGTTTGGCTCTCGAGAAAATAACGAAAAAGAATGGAATCGCAGGAGTAATCTTTAAGAAAATGGAGCCACTTCCTAGAGTGTTTCATCCATTTTCCCCTATTCTTGCCAGGAAACGAACCAAACCCTACAATGCAACGAAAATAGAATCCAACCCAAGGCTTAAAAAAAAAAACTCACGAGATCCATCCCTTCAAGGGAAAGCACCATGCTAAAAGATTAAAAAAAAAAAAACGGAGAGGAAAGAGAATGGAAGAGTTGTGGTACACGTACCAAAAACCAGAAACAGGGTAAGGGATTCGGGGACAGAGACACGCACGGTGCCTAGTTCGAATCTGACAGAGGGGACTTCGGCGAAGCTGCAATGCGTTTCAGATTGAGAGAGAGAGAGAGAGAGAGATTGGACGTTTTGAGAGGAATGGTTGAGCGCGTCCCTCGTTCGGATTTTTATAGCCGAATGAATCTCACCCTTTACACGCGTACTAGCTAAATTTTAATTTAAGGCATGTCAAATCTTTATCTACTTTTTAATTAAAAATTATATATTCTTCATCTATTTTAATCGTGAAAAGGACTATGTTATTGTGCTGCAGCTGCCGGTCACCCCGACTTGTATTTTTTTTTTTTTTCATATTTTTAATATTATTTTAATTATTAAAAAAAATATCAATATATTTAAAATTATTTTTTTAATTATTAAATTTTTTTTTTTGACCAATGGTCAAAATGAACGGTCAAGCCCATGCGACAAAGAGACATTTTTTTTTGAAAAAAACTAATGTGTAGTTTTTTTATTTAATAATTAAGAAAATAATTTTAAATGTATTAATATATTTCTTTTTACTTAAAAATTAAAAAAATAATTAAAAAATATTAAAAAAAAAAGTACGCCCAACGATATGAATAGGGCGGCCCAATAGCTCCACTCATTTTAATTTAAGGCATCGCTATTTTAATATATAAAAGGCATTGCTCTTATTTTTCTTTGTCCGGACCGGTCCCGACAAAGAATAAAATGGTTTATTTTTATTTTTTTACATATTTAATTTGTTGATATTCTTAAATATTTAAAAAAATTAATAACATCATTAAAAAAATATTTATTTAATTATTAAATAGATAAATAAACTGAATCGGCACCCATTCATAGCTGAGCTTAGCTTTTTTTTATAATTAAAATATAATAAATAATTTTTAATTATCTAATATCACATCATAAGATTATAAAAATTAAGATGATAAGTAATATTACTTAATTAATTGTATCATTGTGGCTGAGCTAAATTGTTCCTTTATTTTACTGGTAAGCTATTGGTGAATTTAATTATATTATTATATTATTATAGGATTTTTTTAAACACTGATTGTATTGAAATTAAATTAAAAAAATATAGGAAAATTATTGGGACTCCAACAAAACCACTATGCAGAGAAGGTTCTAAATTAAATAAAGAAATTTAGGATGAAAGATATATATTGGAGACGCTTGTCGATGGAGACTTTTTATTTTCGCTTGTTTGGGATCTTTGGTTAATGACGTTTTGGCAACAAAAGAAACAGTGTTAGATGCAGGTGGGATGGGGAGAGGCGAATATGAAAAGTGAAGTACATAGAGTCTATCAATTAGAGTGTAAAGATGTGGTAGTGCATGGGATTCTCATGTAGCTTGAGCAAAAAGCATGAGCATCACGACACGCCTCTCAAATAGAGGCATTGCTTGATGGAACTTGAGAATTGGAAGTTTGCAGCTTACTTAGCAGAGCATGTTGTGTGTCTTTGTAGGCGGGCGGCCGAACACAATAAAATTGATAATACCAATCTAAAGAAAAACAAACGAGGTGCAATAGAAAAGGAGAGGGCTAAAACCATGAAGATAGAATCGGTTTTACCTTTGGAAGATAAAGTTGAGAGAAATTATTATTAATTGGTACAACATAAGTGTACACTCTTTTCTTTGTCGGACTCAATCAAATAATGATTATTTTTAATGAAAAATTGACTTCATTTATTCATTTTAAAAAAGTCACATCGATGATATATATAAAAAAATTTTCAAATCACAAGTTAATTAATGCATTTAGAGTTGCGCTAGTTCATAAATTTATTTGTGACTAGTATTGTGACGCCCCCAAATTCCGTTTGGGATCGGACGGACATTTGAAGCGTCGAGACATGCAACACAAGGTTACCTGCCCCCGTTCATGACATATAAGATGCAATATTCCTAACATGCATCTAACAATATGCAATATTCGCAGCGGATAAATTTTTTCTTTAGCAATACTATGCACCAAATTGAAAATATCCCAAATGCTTAAAACATACTTCATACATAAAAATCCATTGAACAACTAAGATCACAACACTAGTCCAAAATGGTTATGATCCAAAAAGTAGTAGAGATGCAACTCAATCGTACAAGTAGTAATTTACGTTAATTACTATATCAACATTTATGTCGCACCGTCACTTAGTCAACTGTGTCTAGTTGATCAGCTCATGATTCTCCTTCAGGTCCTGTAACAAGATCTACCATTCAGGGGGAATGGTAGTTGAGACTACCAAAGTGAGATTTGATTACAAATCTCAGCAAGTTAACAAAAAACTTCCATACAGACTAATGATACATGTATGATAGTAAAAGCATAAATGCATAATCAAATTCATAAGTAATTAAAGCATAACTTAGCATACAACATAGCATAATTGACATAGCTTAAATTGAATCATGAACTGAACTTGACTTGACATGAACTTGATCTGAAACTTGACTTAGCATGAACTTGCTCTGAAACTTGAATTAATATGAAAAATACATACTCCACAGTTGTTGTGGCCCCATGTATTCTACACAAACTTGACTTAACATTAAAAATACATACTCCACAGTTGTTGTGGCCCCATGTATTCTACACAAACTTGACTTAACATGAAAAATACATACTCCACAGTTGTTGTGGCCCCATGTATTCTACGTGTAAATACATACTCCACAGTTGTTGTGGCCCCATGTATTCTACACAAACTTGACTTAACATGAAAAATATATACTCCACAGTTGTTGTGGCCCCATGTATTCTACGTGTAAATACATACTCCACAGTTGTTGTGGCCCCATGTATTCTACACAACTTGACTTAACATTTAAAAATACATACTCCACAATTGTTGTGGCCCCATGTATTCTACACAAACTTGACTTAACATGAAAAATACATACTCCACAGTTGTTGTGGCCCCATGTATTTTACGCATCATATTTGTAGTTAAATACATACTCCACAGTTGTTGTGACCCGATGTATTCTACACATCATAATGTACTCAAGATGAAATGTGACTGGAATACGAAAGGACTGAAGTCCTGACGTAACATAACGTGACTTGAACATAACTTAGAATACATGACCAACTTGAGATAGAAACATTTCGTAACATGGCATAACATATAACAGACAACATATTTAACATGACATACTTGCAACAGTGAATATTACATGACTTGACTTACATGTAATAGATGACATACTTAGCATGACGTACTTGTAATGTACAGTAATACATAACAGAATATATTGTGTAACAGATAAAAATTGATGACAGAATAAATTCTGTATAATAGACAATTACATGATATCTTGGCATGGCATGACATATATGATAACATACATACATACACTGTAATTCTTTTACTTAGCACACATACACAGTAGACTGCTAGTAAGTTAAAAGCTAACTTACCTCGATCTCCGCGTTTCTTATAAAACCTCAAGCGCGATCACGAGGAACTGTAATTAGTGATTCTAAAAGTTAGTACTAAATCACTAATAATTTGAAATATGGAAAAATACTAACTTAAAGAGTAAAATTTCCATTTTACTTCCTACATGTAGGAAAATGACCGTTTTACCCATAACTTAAGGATTTTGCATACTAACTCCAAAAGTCACCAAAATTTACATGCCTCATGTAAATTTTATCCTCAACTCAAATATCAATTTAGAAAAATTTAAAACTAATCACAACTATTAAAACTCCATAGGGCCGAAATTCTCATATGCTATTTCTATTGATTTTTGTTTCTAACTTGTTTTGATCAACCTTTTGATCTATGACTTATAAATATGTGATCTTCAAACCAAACCATCACATGGTTTAAAAAGATGTCCTAAAACATATATAAGCTTCTAATTCAATATCACATGGTTAAAAATTAACCAAAACATAAATTTAGCCAAGAACATCCACACTTTGGCTTATCTGAATATCTCTTTGTATAAAATTTCATATCTTTGAAACTAACATCAAATATCTTCAAAATAATAATATAACATGTATATAAGATGCTTAGGATCCTCCAATAAAATTATCAAAGTCATTAGAATAGGTTTAGACCACCAAAGAGTTAAACTTTCTCAAAATAGAAACTGTTTTTCTTCTTCCAGTTTCTAAGTTTCTAAATCTAAGCAAATATTTCATCAAAACCTTCAATCATGCAAAAATTCTCAACCAATAGTCATATATACATGTTAACAATACTCCATAAAAATTTCGGACCAATATCTATCTATTAGCTTGGTCAAAAACTCCAAACTATAACATATTCTCCAGTTTATCTCCCAGAATGACCTTTCTATAGTTTACACAATATTTGACTGACCAAATGATCTTCAAATGGGGCAAATAAGATATCCATGTAAACTAGACTCAAAAAGGAACAACTTATATGAAGGAGACTTTATGATAAAACACTTACAACAGCTTCGAAATGGGCATGCAAAAGAACTCCTAAAAGCTGTCCGAGAGAGAATGTTTGATATTCTCTTAAAGAAACGTGTAAATGAAGATAAGTTCGTGGGTGATGGCTGGAGATGCTTATGGAAGAGATAAGGGAGATGATAAGGCTGGAGTTGAGAGTTGAGTGTGGTTTTCTCCTACCCAAAATATCTATAAAATATTATCTCAAAATATTCTATCCAATAATATCTATAAAAATCAGCTCAATATATTTTCCAAATGTGGAGTAGACTTGGAAGAGTAAGGTGACTAAAATCTTTCTATGTGTATTTTAAATCTCTATTCTTAAGATATTTTCCAAATGTGTATTTTGCTTAGGTGTCATGATCTCACACCTTGATTTCCTTCACAATTCCATCTAATGGTTTCTCTTTGTGCCAAGTATCTAATACTATTCATTATGTGTGGTTAAGATCTTGCCAAGTGTCCAAATAAAATATCGCTATCCTAATTTGGACATTTTACACTATGATTTTGAAAACACTGCGCTCAGTACATTTACCGAGGTTACTATTCACTCCAAAAATAAACGTAATAAACTTAGTACTGAAAAATTCTAAATATTTAATTAAGCCTAGTGGTGTAGACTATAATGTATTCTGACACTTTTAACTATCTCAAATAATTAAAATCGCATTTCTAGCACCATAGTGAGTGATAACACTAACTATGTTGACAGGCTAAAATTTATGCGATTAGTCGATTCGTGTAAACTTACAGAGTTTTCACGAGGTTCCTAAAGTCAATAGAAATTCCTTAATTGAATTTCTAACGGACTGTTACAAGTATGGTCTTAACTATTACTGTAACTCTCTATAGATAAACCGTCTAAGATATATCATTTTACCTAAAACAAAGACTCATACCCCACCCTTCAAATAGGAGGAGAGGACTTAACTTTTACGGACAAAATGTCTAAGTGTATTATTATTATTATTATTCATTTTTAACTAAATAAAAGGAAATAATAATAAAAGCAGAAAGATAGATGTGCAAATGATAAATTACAATTTAGATATATTGTAATAGACTTTGAAATCAGTCATATTAAAAGTTAGATCTGATGATCCGTCATTATCTTTTTAATGATTAGTTTAGGAATTATATTGTACTACTCGTGTTTTATAAGATGTGTTGAAGAACTATAGATTTGTCTTGTCAGCCTGAAAGGGAACAAAATAAATTAAGAAAATAAGAGCATGAGAGAAAAAAAAAAAAGAAAATAAAGGAGAAAAAGAATAGAATGGAAGAAATGAGAGGGAGAAGGAAGAGCAGCCATTTAGAAGATTTCTCAAATAATGGTCTATTAAGATTGAATGAACAATCGTTGATATTTTAAGAACAAAACTAGAAGTCAAATTTACTGCCAATAGATAACAAACTCGGGAAACTACGAAATAATAAACTAGAGATTTTGTAAAGTTGGTTTTAAAATAGAAATACAAAGCCGGTATTCAAGAAAATAGAAAATATTTTAGATGTCATCCTGTTAAATATTAGCCCTCTTTTATTTTTGTAAAAATGAATAAATAAATAAAATCGAAGTTATTGGCCCATGATTGATGGAAGAAGAATTTGAAATTATATATAGAAAATATTATAGTAACAAATAAATTTATAAATTAATGTGAATTAATATAATACATCAGATTATAAAATTATTTTTATTATAAAATAAATCTAATAAATTTTATGAAATTAAATAAATTTATAAATTTATTTTATATAATCTATTTATATTTATAATAATTTTCATTATATATATATATATATGTAGTTTTGATTTTTATTATTTTTTGTCATTGGGAATTGGGATATTAGGGATGATTGGCTTGAACCCCACCTGGCGTGGCTTCCATCGGTCATGTATAGACTACAGGGTGAAGCCTTTGGACCACTAACTAATGCTTAGGGATAATCTGCTCAGTATTCGTTAGGTTAAACTCGAATTAAGCTCGACTCGTAAAAAAAAAAAACTCGTTCGTTAAAGCAGATACCCGCTCAATTTATAAATGACACATACTCGAGAAAACTCGACTCGATTCAGTTAAGACTCGCTCGTTTATGCTCGAGTCGACCCGTTAATTCGACTCGATTAAAACTCATTTATATATTGATAAATATATACATGCACATATATATGTATATATGTATTAGCTAATAATATAAGCATACCACTTTTATAATTAAATATATAATATGTATTCTAATTATTTATATCTATATAGTAAATATACTTCATAGGTATATTTTATAATTTGTATAATAATTAGTTGATAAAATTTAATAATTTCATATACTAGTAGGTGTGAACTATATATGAAATAGATATATGATATTATATTAAGTGTATGTATTAATAATATATGTAGACATATAATATATTGTTATTTTGGATAAATATCAACTAGTTATATATTAATTATTTATAAATTTTTTAAAATTTTATAATTTAATAGAGATTTTACTTAATAGTTATATAAATTCAATATTAGTTCTTATTTATTTATTTATTTTATTAATTATTAAATCTTATTAAAAAAAACAATTCAAGCTCCAGTTTGAGTTCAGATTTTAGCTTATTGAGTCGAGTTCGAACAAAGAATTAAAAAAAATATCGAGCTTAAGTATTTTGAGTCGAGCCAATCTTAGCAAGCCAAAAATCGGCTCGATTCGATTACAGCTCTACTAATACTATTCGTAAGTCGGTAGGTAAATTACACTTTTATGATAAGAAAATAAGAAACCTTGATTTGCAAGAGATTTAAATTTTAAATTTTTCCCATAAAAATAAAATCTTGTCCTGCCAACAATATGGATATTCTAAAAACCATCGACCATGAACAAGTGAAAGTAAACACAAGTAAGAAGTTTGGGGATAGGGATAAAAATTTTAAATCTTAGATAAAAGTTTAAAATATTATTTTTTAGTATTACAATTATTTTAAGATTTGAAATAGTTGAATTGAAATTTGAAAAAATTGAATTTTTTATTATATTTTATGTAGAAATTTAAAAAAATTATAATAATGAAATGAAAATTTTGAGATTGAGTTGAGAATTTTCAAATCCTAAACCTACCCTAATCAATTATATTACTTAAAATCAATGTGATTGAAACGTATTTACGCCATAAAGTTGAAGATAATTTTATTATATTGAGGAATCTCAAAATATTTTTTAGAGTGAAATCTTATTGTTCATAACACTTAAGATGTACTAAAATATTTATTAAATATATATTTATAATGTTATACGGCAAAAATTTTAATTTTAATTTTTTTATATTCGTTCAAATATATTGTCAGGTATATCTCGAACAAATTTTCTATTTAAATTTTACTCGAGCTACCTATCACGTAAATTTCAAACAAATTTTCTACCATCTCACCCTACAAACCCAACAATTAAAAATATATTTTGCCTACTATTTCACAAATAAAATTTTTAAAATATATAAGCACGTCGCAATCATTCACCTTCATTGTAGGAGAAATGAGGCCCCAAATCAAATAAAAAACCTGATAAAGTAGATTCTCTTGTTTGCTTAGCCACCCTTTTGGTGGCATTTTCATGACTCCGATTTACAAAGAAAAGTATGTCCAACGATTGTCATAAATTTGTAAACGTTATTCACGGAAAATATTGGAATCAAAAGAAATGGTATACAGTAATACATCCATGAATTATGTTATATATAGTTATTTTTATAAATTTTATTAATTGATTAAAATAATTATTTTATATTAAAAAATAATTTTAATAAATTATATTAATAAAATATATAAAGAATACATAAAAATAACTATACATTAAATTTTTATTCTCAAATATGTGACTCCTTTTGAATTAAATATAGTCACTAATCTATTAGTTTGTGAATTTTTATTGGTCCAAGTCACTTTCTTTAAAGAAGAATGATAAATATACATTATATTTTATAACATTTTACATAACAATATTTAAAAAGAGGGATATTTTATAAAATTAACATTATTTTATAAAAACATTCTTATTTTATAATATATATTGCGTAAATTATTGTAAAATATATTATGTATATATGATTTATCTTCTTTAAAATATCTGAGTCCTTTTGGCACAGTACAAAAGTATTGGAGATATTTTGGAAAGCTCAAAGCTTCGTAGGAAAAGAAAGACCGATTGGATGCATAACACATGATGCACAAGACATGCAGTCTCGTGCATGTGATGTGGCTCACCAGCTGTTGCTTTTTTTGTCTTCGAATAAAAGCATTTTCACACAGGGATGCCGCCTTTAACATACCGTCCACTTGATTTTTTTTTTAATATTTTTTTGATTATTAAATAAAAACATATATTAATATATTTAAAATTATTTTCTTAATTATTAATAAAAATATATATTAATTACCTAAGCGGTATTGCATGGGAGCATTTTTCCTTCGTGTATTTATTTATAAGCAATATTACGTATAGTTTCTATTTAGATATTGTTATGTAAGTATAAATAATTTTATTTTTAAAATTTTTTAAAATTATTAAAATATTTTTCTTAAAATGATATTTTTTCTTTTTTAATAAAAATCTTTCATATACAATTTTTATTTAAAAAATATAAATAAAATTTCTCTTTATTAATTATGGCATGAATCCCATCATGGTGTAAGAATAATTTGGATTTATGAACCGAACAAATCGGCCGCCCATATCTTTAAAGAGAAATGTTTTGTGACTCGAATTTGGATTTTAAATTTGTATTTGTTTTATTTAGTAATTAGGAAAGTATTTCCTTAACAATTAAGTTAAAAACAGAAAAGAGAATTGGTAACTTTTGTTGGGATGCATATTCAGTGGATGCATTATTTTCTAGCTGGCATATAATTAGCACAACATATTGACAAATGAATTTCGAGGAATAGATTTGAAGTTAGAATTTGGGGGGACAAATGGATTCCTTCAACAATATCTTAATGATTCAATCCACTACAAATATTCTTAATACTAAGGCTATAGTTCAAGAGTTGGTGGATGAAGATATTGGTGATTGGAATAGAAACCTAGTTTATTATATTTTTCAATAGAAGGAAGCTGAGAAAATTTGTAATATATTTCTGAGTAGACTAGGGGTTGAGGATAAGATGCTATGGAGGCCCTTAAAAGATCATATTCTTAGTGTGAAAATAGTTTATCATCTCCAAATAGACAAACATAAGAGAATACAAGGTAAAGTTTCAGCAGGCCCAGTCAATGACTCAACATGAAAGTCTTTGTAGAAATTAAATGTGTTAGGATCTATGATATTTTTATTTTTGAGAGCCTGGCATGACTTACTTCCTATAAAATAAAACATATTCAATAAAAAGGTAGTTGAATAGTATTGGTGGACTGTCTGTGAAAAGGTAGAGAAATCAGCTATCCATACATTGTGGTATTGCCTGATTGCAAGTGATGTTTAGGGTGAAGAGTTTAGCCCTCTTAAAAATGGATAAGTACATAATCAAATGTATGAGAATTTTGGAAGAGGTTGTGTGAAATCTAAAGCTTGCTTAACATGGTAATACCAACTTGCATGGTAGTTCAACAAGGGAGCTAAGGAAATGGAGCAACGCATATGAGCACTTTATTAAGGTTAATTAGGATGTAGCAGTGGATGTTAAGGCCAAGGTCACAGGTTTAGGTGTGATCATTCGCGATTTTGAAGGCGTTGTTTAAGATTCTTTGTTTTGCAAGATAAATTCCATTCTTCAACCTGTAATTGTTGAGGCAAAAGCATTTAAAAGAGCTATGACTTTTTACACCGATCTTGGTTTCTCAAAGGTCATTTTTTAAGGAGATTGTTATGGCTTCCAACAACCAACAGTACGGATGGATTGAAGTAAGTACTGTGATTTATGAGACTTAGACAACGTTAAAGGACAGATTGGGCTAGAAGGTTATCTTCAATTATAGGAAAACCAACATGGCTTTACATCTTTTAGCCAAACTTTTTGTTTCTCTACCATCCGAGCACACGAGGATAGAGGAATGTCCTAGGTAGGTTATGAGTGTGCTTGTAAAAGAAAAATTTGGAATAACTGATTTCTATTAATGAAAGCAGTGAAACTTTCCTCTAAAATCACAAAAAAAAAAAAAAAAAAAAAAAAAAAGGAAAAAGAAAAACAATCACTTAGGACTCGTGTTTTAATGTTATTTAGAATATTTAGTTAATCTAAACTTCACAGTGTGTCTCTCTAATTTCAAAATAACAGAGTTAAAATTAAACTGAGCGATGAAGTAAAAAAAGTGGAAGTGATTAATGGCATATGCCATCGATGTGATTCGGACAAGAAATGTCCGTTGTGGTACGTAGGCAAGAATGGAGGTGCATGCGCCCCCGCTGATCATAGGGCGGCGCCACCGAATTCCAGCCATCCCAATTGACAGCACATTTCATTAACACATGCGACTTCAGTTTCCAGGCACTTCGTACGACTGAATAGGGCCGCCGTGATACTTTTTTTGAAGTCCCCTATTTTGAATAGGAAAGTAACGTACAAACAATTCTTTTTATATATATATTTTATGTAATTATATTTTAAATGAGATAAAATAATATTATTTTACATAAATTCCTTCATTTAAAAACATCATTATGAAAAAATTATAAGACTTAAGAGCATTCTCATTAGCTTGATTAAATTAAATTTGACCAATATCAACACTTATTTATATTTATCTATCTCATTTTAATTCAATCCTTATATTAGATTAGTCATTTATTCTCTATATAATAATAAAATATTATTAAATCAATATTTAAAAAAAAAATTATTTTGGTCACATTCTATAATGTTACCAGTTTAATCTTATTAATAATTATATTATAATTAAATTAATATTAAAAACATATTTTTAAAAGTTATTTAATCATTTGAAATGAAAGTAGAATATTTTAATATTTTAATTAGTTAAATGAAAATGTAGAAATGAAAAAATAATATTTTAATTTTTTAGTGAATGAAAATATTTTTTCATCTTTAACTAGTTATTATAGCAAAAATTTAAAATATTTTAAATTTATTCAATTTAATATAGATCTTTTTTAAGCAAATCATTTAAATTTTAAAACATCCTTATTTGGCAACGGCATTATTGGCAATGTTCTGAGCCTTTTTCAGGAAGGAAATAAATGGGATAAAGGGTTGTTCCTTATTGGCTCACCGACCTTTCTTCTCGAAGCGGACACGTTGTAGATAAATATTGATATAAAACATCAATGGCAATATTTTGACAGATGGAATGGACCTCACGTTGACGTGACTATGAACAGTAATTACGCGACCGTATTAGGCCACTGGGCTTGTCGATTGGACACATTTGAAGACGATATATATATATATATATTTTAAATTTAATAAAGATAATAATATCTTAATTTTATTAATAATCTATATTTAGAATATAAAAAAAATCGTAATTAAAAGAAAATCATACGACAGAGAGATAGAGATAGAGAAATCATATTGGCAAATATGAATTATGTAGACGTCTTGTATTTTAAAAAAAATATAGAATATATATGAAAATTAAAAGAAAATTTTAATTTTTTAATGATGGACTTGATTTATTTTTAAAAAAATATATGATATTTATATAATAAATAATTGTATATAATATTATTTATTTATACGTAGACACGAGACACTATGAAATTAACCCTCTGCATAGTGCCTATTTGCTTCACAAACTAATTTTGTTTACCCTATGATCACGCAATTAAATATTCAAACTTATAACGTAAAATCACGGTGAAGATGATTACAATTTGAAATTATAAACATGACACTTGACATTAACATTCACTGTCATAAGTTTAAATGAGTAGTATGAATGTAATTCCGTTTTTGAAATTAAAAAGGATGCACGTGTTAAGAAAAAAGAACATTCTCATTGATTTTATTTTTTCGACATTTAAAAAATGATATTTATAATCAGTATATAATCGTCGTATAATTTTTTATAAAAAAAAATAAATATGAAACTTATATGAAAAAAATTAATATTTTAATAATAAATTCTATATTTTTAAAGAATTACACAATATTTATACATTTTACCATTATTATTCCCTAATTAATAACTGTTCGAACTTCAAACTTATCCATCAACTTTCCGTATTGATGATTATTACTTCAGACTTGCGTGAACCCCCCAAAAAAAAAGAGAGGAAGGTCCATACCTTAAAACTGGAGGCCCAATAGACGACCCTAATCGATTCTTTTACCAATTAGCTGGTTGGCCCATTTATGACGTATTAATGAGAAATGAACTTCAAATGTAGCCCACATCCTATAGGCTTCTTGAAACAATACAGATTCAGAAAATAATGAAAGGCCTAACTTTGCTGCAGCATCCGCAGCCTGGTTTCCTCCTCTACCCATGTGCTTTGAAGACCAACTTTCATGAGAAGACATTAACATTTTGATGTCCTCTACAACGTGACCCTCCCAAGAAGAATCAATAGATCTACGGTTAATAGCATCTACTACCTGCCTGGCATCCCCTTCCAATTCCACATGAATATTAGACCAAGCTCATGGCAAAGAATAACAGCTCGAAGTAGAGCAGTACCTTCTGCGACTAAAACTGATTTGGTAGCAGATTTTGGAGCAGGAGCAGCTAAGACAGCATGAACTTCACCCCTAAGATTTCTTACCACAATACCTACACCCATCCTTCCTCTCTCTTTTACAAAAGCAACATCCACATTGCATTTAAAGTAGCCAAACTGAGGAGGTTTCCATACTTGTCTATCTGCCATAACAGGAGCTCTATTTTGACCCTCAACAATCTGTAACTGTTCCAATGTGGGATTTGTACCAATCTGTGTTGCCAACTGAAACAAAAAGATGGACTCAAAAATTGATTTTGGAAAACAAAAGCATTCCTTCGCCTCCAAATTCCATGAAACGCAGCTGCCACTAAATTCAAATGAATTGCTTAACTTTGCCAGAGCAGTCTAGCCTCCAAACTTATCTCCATATTCTCATATCATAAGGAACCACAGAGGATTCTCCAAAATCTTAAGTTTTCCAACCAAAAAAAAAAAAAAAAATGCAGACTTCACCATGAAAATTCCCTTATCAAATAAACCCCATAGAACTTTATCATCCAAACCCCTCAAGCTTATAGCCAAACTGCAAAAACAGTCAGTCTCCTTGCTTTTAAAGACTGAGTGCACAAGATCAGTTTTCCAAGACCTGGTTTCCTCATCAATTAATACATCAACAGTAGCATTTTCATCCAAAATGGACATTGGAGTTTGAATCTGAAAAGTAGAGGGAATAGGAACCCACTTATCTTTCCAAATCTTGATGCTCTTCTCATTTCCCACACGCCACACATACCCATTCTTAACCAGATCTATAACAGATGCTCCTCCAAATAAGAGAAGGATAGAAACCTATAGTTGCTTCCAAAAATGGATTGTTTGAAAAATATTTTTGTTTATAGACTCGAGCTACCAAAGAGAAAGGATCTTGGATAATCTTCCAACCTTGTTTAGCAAGTAGAGTCGTAGACTCCTATTAAAATAGTTTAGATCACGAAAACCTAAACCTCCCATATCCTTTGCACCCCTTAAGCTGTTCCAACTTTTCCAATGAATCCTTTTACTGTCCTTGTTATGGCTCCACTAGAAATTAGCAATCGAAGATTCAATTTCCTTAAGCAAAACTTTTGGAAAAACACTCACAGTGTATATTGGGATAGCCTATAAAACTATTTTGATTAACACCTCTTTCCCTGCAGCTGGAAGTAACTTGGACTTTCAACTTGAAATTCTCCTCCAAGTTTTATCCTTGAGACCTATCTACTACAGTAGGTAAACCTAAATATACTTAGACTTAGACTTACCTACTACAGTAGGTAAACATAAATATTTGTTATAATTATCACATATAACTCATTCAGCATGTTGGAGAATGCACTCCTACACATCTGCCCTTGTATTTGTACTAAATAGAATAGAGGTCTTTTGTCTGTTTAAGGCTGGCCCGAAGCAACTTCATACGCATGTAATAAATGAAGAAGATTAAACCATTCCTTTAACTTAACCCTGCAAAATAACACACAATTGTTAGCAAAAAGAAGATGATTTATCCTTATGCCTCCCCTCGAAGCTGCCACACCTTGAATAACCCCTTTCATTTCTGCTTGTTGTAACATATTACTTAACCCCTCAGCACATATCAAGAACACGCAAGGGTGCCTTAAGCCTCTAGTTGGTAAAATTACATTTCTAGGGATGCCATTGACCACCACTGCATAAGAAACAGTTTTAACACAAGTCATTAGTAGCTTGACCCAATGATCACCAAATCTCAATCTAACAAGCATTGCTTCTAAGAAATATCATTCTATACGATAATATGCTTTTGACATATCCAATTTAATAGCCACATATACTTCCTTCCCTCCCTTTACCTACTACTTTTAAGTTCACATGCACGCTAATAATTTCAACTGGTCTTGCAAATAATCATTCCAAATGATAACCAAATATTAGTTTGAACGTGAAAGAGATCAAAAGTAAATCTATTGTACTATCATGGATGCACCCAAGTTTTTTATTTGAGTATGAGGGTCTCAATTAAAAGAAAATTAGATTCCACACTATCTTATTTATGAAATATTTAATGCTGCTGAAAAATTCACACACTTGACTCTCAAATTGTCTCTCATTTAAAGTTCTCATATTCAGAAAATAAATTAAAGGTTATTTTTTTCATCTACCACTAGCATGCATTGCTAATGAAGCTATCTTATTGTATTGGCAGATGTGCCAATAAATGAATTTAGGTATGTTTAAGTACAAAACGACACATTGTGAGTTATTGGCGTATCCCTGCACGACGTCGTTCCAGTGCTTCAATAAGGGAGACTGAGCTACACATGCAATATCATATAACGACGCGGCTTTCTTAAAAAATAAAAAAAGAAAAGGAAAAAGAAAAAGAAAATAACTGTTATATCTCCAAATGAATTACACAAATTGATCATACGGTTTCATCTCATTTATTAGATTTATATTATAATAAAATAATTTTATAATCTAACAAATCATATCAATTAATTATATTAATTTAGGAAAATGTTTTTATATAACCATTTCGTTAGATATAAGATTTTCCAAAGAGAAATCATCAAATACGTACATGTGGAGTGAAGGCTGGATCCACCTATAAAAGTCTGGAGAAAAATAAATTTGAAGGTGACTTTACACTGACACTCTCAGCCTCAATTCTCAAAAGATGGCGTTGAATAATTTGATAGTTCATAGTTTAAAAAATATATAATATACCCACAACTAGATTTTCTCTCATATATATATTATATATATTTATATATATATATATATATATATGTACGTGGAGCTAATTAACCTCGACCAACAGATCTAGCAATAATATTGCTATCAAACCTTTTGATTAGGTTAATAGTAGTGTTCATTCGAACCAGATTTTTTTTTTTTTTTTTTTTTTTTTTTTTTTTTTCCGATCTGAATCTGAAATTCGGAAAAAGAGTACACCCGGGCGGTTGAGAAAAAATCGGATCCAATTTCTAATCTGGTAATCCGTAACCGAAAATTATCTTTTGATCAGACGTGAGGCCAATACTTGTTTAATTAAGCTTTTATTTATTTATTTTTGTTTTCCTCTCCTTCGTACATTGCACAATTGATTTTAGAGGTCATTGATCTTCAAGACACACACCCACTAGCGTCGCCAACAGAATAGTACTGCATAAGCCAGTACATGAGTAATTATGTCCAGACTAGCTACCTCCAAAGGCCAACCATACAACACCTTCGAATTGATCTATTGTCGTGTGAGATTTTCGTGCATATTCGATAACACAAAAAATATTCGATATCCAAACTATAATAATTTGTACTACGTGTAACATAGCATGAAACGCACGTGCCCGCCCAGTAATTTTCTATAAAATGCCTTTAGGTTTCACCAAAAAACAAAAAATGTACCCATTCATGTACGAGCCAGCCATCACGCATGCATGGTCCTGTACGCGCGTGACAAGGCGCGCGCCATGTGTACGACTAGGATATATAAAATGTTCATGTGACGTGCATGCGATCACACAGTCATTGTGAGGTGCCACATAAAGTCGACGCGACTTTGAAAGATAAATCTTGAAACATGGAAGATTTTGCCCGGCAGGTAGCTCTAGCTTTATTTATGGTAATTGAAAGGATTTCAACTACTACTTGTCCCAGCTCTTCTGGTAAATTAAAAACTAGCTGTTACCACCCAACCCATCTGCCACGTTCAAGAACGTACTGACTCCCTATATGATCTGTGATCATCAAGTCCATAATAAGAAGCCATAATTATTCGTGTTCAGAACTGCTATCACCGGTACAGGTTATTGGGGGGGTAGTTGGAGGAACCAATGGCAAGTCCAGCTTGCTGCACCAGAAATATAAAATACAGCCAAAAGATCATTCAAAACTTCACTCGTTTGAAGTGATTATTGGTGGACCCTTAATATCTGGTTTCATTATTTGTCTGCTTGTACGTATTGTTTCTTTGCTCAGTGTTAGAGACATATTGATTATTTTAAACTCTTTCATGGCATTGCATTTATAGGGTTACACCAAACCCTCCTGGCTTTAGGGAAAATAAATTGCTCCCCAGTACTTCTATATCCCAGCTGTGTCCTTCCAACGCATTTCATGAACTCCTCACTCGACTCTTTCATCCAGTATTTTCTCCGCTAATTTTGAGACCTAGCTTCCCCAAGAGAAAGTACGTACGTAAGTAATTATACCCATTTTCTTTCTTCATTCACTTTACTCGTTGAAGGTAGCTCGATCGACGTCGATCTCCGGCGGCCATCATGATCACTAAGACCTGGAAGATGATCTTCACCCTTTCGCTAAGGCTCCTAGCCTTGACTGCAACGTTAGCAGCAACCCTAGTCATGGTCACAGCTCATGACTCTGCTGAAGTCTTGAACTTCACTTTCAAAGCGAAATACAGCTACGAATCGGCCTTCAAGTAAGTTTTTTATTCGATTTTAGGCTGCAAAAATATATAATATATGATGATCAATATCTGTCTAGCTAGCTTACCGATCTTATTTCTCACTAGTACTACTAATTTCCAAACCAAAATATATTATATATAGGTACTTTGTGGTAGCAGAAGCAATTGCAAGTGGGTACAGCCTGATTGTTCTCTTTCTTTCTTCAAAGAATTCCTTTTCGCGCTTGGTTATGATCCTAGATATGGTAATGATTCCTTAAATATTACGTGCATATATATGTTATTTATTTTCATAAAAAAACTTAAGGGAAGTTTGTTTATTGTTAATGATTATTAATTTTATCTTTCTGTATCTTTAAGGTTGTAGCGATGCTACTGATATCAAGCGTGTCGGCGGCGATGGCAGTAGCTCAGGTGGGAAAGAAAGGGAATAGCCACGCCGGTTGGCTGCCGATTTGTGGAGAAGTTGCCAAGTTCTGTAACCAAGCCACTGGTGCTCTAATATCAGGTCTTCTTGCAGCAATAATCTATTTGCTTATTCTCATCTACTCTCTTCATACTGACTACTGGTCCTAGTTAATGATCTTCCATAATTTCCTTCATGTGTAAAACCTTAAACAGTACTTATCCAGCATAGAGATTTTTTTAATATCTTTTCTTATATTTTCGTCCCCATATTTCCTTTCTTTAGATTTTCTGCAGCGTAAACTTACTATGCATTGAGGGGGATAAATGGATAATATAATTAATAGTTTTCTTAGGACATGATGAGTAATTAATTACGATATTCCATTTTTTAGATACCGTTTAAAGCGTTTATATTCCAAAGACTGATGATGTTATGCACTTATAAGTTACTGGTAGTTGAGCAACGTCCAAGGGTTTGTCCACTGGCGCATGTATAGAAATATTATTTTTAAGAATTAATATTATTTTTATTAAGAAAAATTTTTTGATTAATAATATAATGCTTTTAGAAAAAAGAATATAATTTCTAAAATTAAATAGTAAGATAGACTTAAATCGATTTTAAAGTATTTATAATTAAAATTTTATTATTTATTACTGCATGTGCTCCTGGGTATAGCTGGGAAAAAAAAAAAACTTTGAACCAAAACTATGCAGCGTAGGAGACAGACCGTTAACAGTAAAGTAAGGCGCAAAACACATTTTCTTAGTTTAATAAAACGATTATTTTTAAAAAAATGATATAATTTTTATAAATAAATAAAATACTAAGATTTTTAGAAAATATTATTATTTGATTTTAATGTTTCATAATGAATTTAAATTGATAAATAAATGATATTTTATTGGAATAATTGTATTCATAAATGTAGTTAGTAAATAGATTTAAACTTAATTATTTTACATTTCTTTTTATTTATATAAGGAATGAACAAAAATTTTAAATCACATATATAAATTTAATTTATATAAAATATCATATATATATATATATATAATAGCATATAGAATATATATAATTTATATATATATATATATATATATATATATATATATATAATATACCTCCTAAATAAATGATCATCAATGCATGAGTTTTAGGATCGATGCATGCTGTATGAATTTTGATAACTATGAATTTATTCATAAATGATTGGGAAGAAAGAGATGAAAAAAATAAGAATTTTTAATAAGAGAGAGAGTGGTGGGTACGTGATTACCGAAATCACATAGGAAAATATTTAACTTTATTATGATTCATGCAACTAACAACGTTAATTTTAACAGTAAAATAATAAAAATCATTAAGCCAACAAAATTATGTTAGATAGTCCATTTATATATATAAAGATATTTGCTGAAAGCTCGTAAAGTAATCGATGAACGTTTGGTACGAATACGTAGAGCAGCATTCCTATTCCGTTGCAAATAAATCACGGCAAGATAAAATACTTTAGCTAGATTCCACTAAAGTAAATTTATTGTAAAGTACATCATTGAAAAACTGAGGTGTGGCGATTGATCCAAACGATCTTGGCAATTGTTTGGTGATATTAATATTGTAAGTAGATGCTAAAATATCTCGATCAGCACAACTAGTCTCTCTCTCTCTGTTTTTTATTTTTTTTCCCAACCCAAAAGGTTGAAAAAAATGGTTGCCAAGCGGCCACCAGCTCAAGACACAGAGAGCAATGGAGTCTGTTACGCATGCATACCCAACATATAATTTCAAACTTGGATGTATTTTTATGTACATAATTATGAAAACCCTACTCCAAGACGTTGATGCTTTGAGAAAAACTGATCAGAATCCACGTACCTAATTAACCAACTCTTCCTATTGTGGCGATCGATCTCTAAAACCATATTGAAGTTTAGGTTGCGTGCGTGAATTACGTACATTAATAAAATTAAAAAGAAAAAAAAGGAGCTAGAGAGTGAGGGACTCTAGCAAAAGCCCCCATATATATATATATATATATTAGAGTTACAATACATAAAGTGATCAAATTAAAGTGATCAGAAACGAAGAAAATGAGTTGATTGAACTCTAAGGTCCGAGGGAGAGAGATAAATATATATATGAATTATAATTAAGTTGCTTCACAATATAAATATTCAATAAATATATAGTATGTGATCAATTTCATATTTTTATCTCATTTTAGTCTTAGGTTGTTTTGAATCCAAATCTGTCGGGTCCTATGTTTAATTTTCAACCAATGGGCAAGACGATGCCATAAAGGCAAACACAGTCGTTGGAACCAACAACAGGAGAGCATTTACTGCGAGTGATGTTGATAGAGTCGTCAATGAAAATCTTTACCCTCACATCTCGACATCCGGAGCATACGTCAAATCTCAATTAAATGCAAAAGAAAGACTAATACCTTTAATATTTGAAAAATACTTAGTATATAAAAAGAAGTTTATAAATTGATTTAATTTAATATAATTATTTTTGTAAAAATATTTTTATTATAAAATAATTTTAATTTATCGTATTAAACTATTTCAGTTACCTCCTTGCTACGAGTAGATTGTATCGGAGGGGAATGACTTGATCAATGCGAAGTTGCTACGAGTAGGATGGGCCTTAGCGCACTGGGATTGATTTCTTCAAAAATTAATCTATATTTCAATTTTGATAAATTTATTTAAAATAAACTTATATTATATTCATCAAATAGATATTTAAAAAATTTTAAATTACAGTATTTATTATTCTTTCTTTAAATTTAAAGGTGTACTATTCTACTTTCAAATTAATATTTTATTCTAATTTTAATAGGTAATGATTTTATTTTATTTTATTCTAAATTATTTGGAAATCAATTATTTAAGTACTAAATTAAACTATTAATATCCATATGGTTAATATAATTACAAAATATGAAGAAAAAAAATAAAAATATTATTATTAAAAAATAATATTATATTATTATTTTTATGAATTTAATGGCTAATCCAACGTGAAATTATAGATATGAAGGTTTTGGATTTATGAAAAATTTGTACTTTTTATCAAATTTTAAATATGAATTTAATGAATCCAATGATAATGCTCTTAGAACATGTAGGTTGAAGAATTCCAGTAAGAGCATTCACGTTAGATATTTTATAAAAATTTTTATAATTTAACTAAAAATGACAATTTTTAAAAATTTCTCTAAATTTTACTCATCTTTTAAAAATCCCCTACATCTCCATTCCCTATGCTTTCTCTATTCAATTAAAATAATATTTTTCTATTATTTCATTATTACTTTTTTCTCACTTTTATTTACAAACTTAACTACTCAATATTTTTTTGTTATGTTTTGAACTATTACTCTAGTAAATATTTTAAACAAAAATTTAAATTATTTTTTTTGTGGATATGATAATATTTTTAAATTTTTTTTATATTGTCGTAATTATTTAAATTATTTTTAAAATTATTATTTAAAACTATAACAAATATGAGTATGATAGAAAATGTAGATAATTGAAAAAATAATTTATTTTATATACTAGAATAAAATATTGATAAAAATAATTTAAGAAATAAATAGTGGTTCCTCAAATATGAAGAACCACTGTTCATTCCATAAACATTTTTCCTAAAATAGAAATCTGGATGTAGGAAGTATTTTGATCAAAATCGTATAATAAACCTCAAATTATAGAGAATCCGGTCATTTGGAACACCGGATATAAATGCTCTAAGTTGGTACATCCTCAACTAAAAATTAGTGATTCGACAAAAGCCATGGCATTCTCTTTGAACATGTTCTGATGAAATCAGTTGAAAAATGTTTCCTAGTAAATAAAGCGTGTTATAAAGCCTCACATATAGGTGTGCTCTTACCAATTTAAGATAAATTATGAAACAATGAGGACATTAATGGCGGTTCTTTAGCGAATGGCAATGGACACGGGAAAAAAAAACTTAAAAAAAGAAAATCCTCTGTTTTCTGTCCAAAAAAGAATGGGAGGGACTGGAGGCTTTGTGGGTTAGGGTTGATGTCATGGATGTTAGCTTCATGATAAGAAGATGTGAAGCTCCAGATTGAACAGGGACCAGCATTGGGCTCCAGATTGGACAAAGGATCAGCACCTATTTGCTTTGCAGTCGTCTTATAATAATCTTATCAAAAGTTACAGATCATGGAAAGTCATAATAATCATACATACCAATCCAAACATGGCTTTTATTTCATATTTTGAAAGTCTTGAGAGCCATAATTATTAAGAGATACATTAACACAGCCTTACCAATACATATTTTCACAACTCACACAATGGCAACATATGCTAAGCATGGCCAATCTTTGGCCAAGCATGTCTTTGGTATTATACACATTTATAAGTCTTTGTATGGTAATTCAGTAGTACCTGGATTTTAGAGAAAATTCATTTTTCGGGCTTAATGAACTGGTTGCAATCTATACCCTTGTCAGAAAATGCCTTCACAAGCTTTGGCAAGAGCTTAGCAAGCATGATTTTGAACCCGGTAGAACTTCCCTTTAAATTTTCACCCTCAGTCTTTCCGCATCCTACAGCATAACTGGCCACCGGAGCTCCCTCCATATATGCCTTACAAGCACTTAGAATAGACAGGGAACATCGCCTGAAGTGCTCCTCCACTAGTGCCTCAAAGTGCTGCACCAGCAAAACTTGAACCTTGTAAAGTGATGTTTAACTATGCCTAAGACAACTCAAAGGTTCTAAATAAAATCTCTCTTTTTGAAATAGGGTTTGGTCATGTAAATTGTCAATCTAACTTTTTTGTGATATTCAATTTCTGGGGGAACATGTAAGCTTTGAGAGCAGAATTTAATGGAGGCATCTTTTTCATGGATATCCCATATGAATCCTCCAAGTAGAATTCATTGTAGAAAATGGAACATATGCAATTGAAGTCATTGCAAACAAGAAATGATTGAAAATAATGCAATATTTTGTTTGTTGAAACCGTAGCAGTTTTTTTCAATCAAATACCCAACAACAGGAAAAGGAAATCATGGCAGTGACATGAACATGATATGGATAGTCATGTTGAAGGCTATATAGTTAAAATTCTAATCAAACATAACATAACACTCATTTATGGGACACCCAAGACCTGAATACCATGGTAACAATTCTAGGAAAAAAATATAGTCTCCAAAATGTGGCTATTATCTTTCATTTAATATTTTCCGAGATTCCAGATGTAAGTATCATAATTGCTGCCATAAAACCACCACAACAATCGACTGAGTTGAGCTTTGAGAACTTATGGTTGTACCTTGGGGGGATTTCGTAGTAGATATAGCATGGACTTGCAGGTGACGAGGAATGCATTTTCGTTGTAGCTTATTGAGTTTCTCTCTCCCTCAGCTCTTCCAATCTGCTTTTCATACCCCGCCTCATTGAAATAAGGCTTATCATTAAGCACGAGAGCCTGGAGGGAGAGAAGAACCTGAAGAATGGTTGAGCTCTCTGGATTCCATACTTCAGAGCCTGTACCAGTCCATGTATTGAGAAGACTAAGACAAACCTTTCCAGATTCATACAAGTTAGGGTTTACACGGAGCCCACCGGAATTGTAATGCACCACCTGCATGAGATTTCATGTCACAATAACAGCATAAGATTCTTTTTGGATATAAAACACCAATTTTTTTTTTTTTTAATTTATGAGTGATTACATGCGTGTATATACACAACAGATTCATGCATGGGCTGTGAACTTGGACACCCGCCCTCTTTCATTTAGTTGGGCACTATTTAAGTATTATATCGAGCACAAAGTTATTAGTGAGCACATTAAAACCATAGAAAACTTACAGGTGGTTGGTAAGGATAATCCAGAGGAAGGAAAATGTCAAAGAAGAAAAGTCCATCATGATATGGAGTTCCAGGCGCACCAACAATGGCTGCTCTCAGTAGATCCATCCTTTCATCAAAGACACGGACATAGATTGTTTCTGTGAAGTCACCAAAGGTTTTAAAGTAATATCACAGTGAACATGGTTTGCAAAAACCCCATCCAATTTCCAAGAAAAAAAAAAAGAATGGAAAAGACAAAAGTGCTAACCAGGAAGATCTTTCTCTAGAATGCTCCATTCTTGCTGAACCTTCTTTAACCAAACTCTTTTTACCTATAAGGGAGTTGAAAGGGGAAAACAATGATCATTCTGATTGTTTGAACATATTATCTTCTACATTCAGAAGGTTAGCCACGTTTCTTGCCTGAGACAACGCCAACCCTTTATCAGCACCAAGAAAGTGATGGTCTGAGCAATCACCAACCATATCAAACCACCTAAACCGATCAGAGGTCTCACTGGCTGTTGAAAATGGAATGGCATCATCCTGAGTTTCTTTAACTTCATGATCTAAACTTTTCTTTCTAAATGTCTGCAACAGCTCACAACTGTCCATCACTTCGTTCTCATGGAGAATCCTAGATTCATTTCCATTTTCAGAAATTAAGCCGGATACAACTGGGCATGAAATTGAAGCTGAGCCAACAGATCCAAACAGGTTTGTCGCAATGCTAACGAAATATCGAATGGCAGCATGAGGAAGGGAAAAGAAACCAAACTCCCATGAATGCTTTTTGCAATTTTCACCAGCACCATCAGAATCAAATAAATCCTGAGTGTAAAAAGTGCCATTCAGATCACACTGAGACAGATGCGATAGCACAGTTTCTTTAATAACTTCCAGAATCATGTTGGAAATATCAAATATCCCCTCACTTGCTATTTTCGAGTGCAGAAAGACAAATTTTAAGACAAAATGCTGCTCATATCTTAAGATGCACTCAGTCTCAAGTTAGTCTAGAGTTCTTAATTTTAACGTACCACCAATTCTCCCACTTTGCTCTACATAACCAATCAATTTATCATTTTTTAAATACCTTAGTCACCAATTAATCCAGGGCATTGAAATCACTACTGCAAATCTGTCTGTACCCTATTAGGCAAGTGCGTCAGAGAGAGAGAGAGAGAGAGAGAGAGAGAGAGAGAGAGAGAGAGAGAGAGGATGACTTTACCTTTCCTGTATGGTTAAAAGACTCTTTGTCATGTTCAATCATCTCTTGATTCGATTCCTCAACATTTTCTTCATAAAGCACAGGAATTGCAGCTGAACCTTCATATTTATCCATCCTAAATATCTCATCAGGTGTAACCTGTAACGAAGGCCAAAAAATAATTTGAAGAAGTTGCAATCCCTAACTCATGCATTGAACAAGAATATAGTAATTCACAAAATGGGTTTCAATGGTTGCTGAAGTTGGCTGGATATCATAACACTCGCTTGGTATTGGATGTCTGCATTACCACATCTATACCTAATCACTGCATCTTAATGAAAGCTGGAATGATGATCAAAATCTATTGTATCGCAGCCCCAATAATCAAGAATAGACACGCATTTCCCAAATAATTATCATAAGTGGCTAAATTTGGTCTTAAAATGTTACAGGGTCACCTAGTTGGTTGTTTGCAACAATTACCTCTACTACAGGATAATGTTGTTTCACTAAAAGTCGAACCCTATCCTACATTAATGAATGTTCTCCTTTCCCCTGGATAATTTATACAAAATTTTAAATTTGGAGAAGTATTGTATGACAATACCACATTGACAAGTTATAAATGTCAAGAAGATATAATATGCAAAAGCCTCCAATAATTCATTAAAAAATCAACAGGTCATCCATATTTCACAGGAAGGCAGAAGATGCATCAGACAGTGGCATTTTTTTTTTCGAGTTCAGTGCCAGCTCAATGCCAATTACCACCAAAGTTACCGAAAGTGTTTATCAATGTACAAACATAACAGTTTTGAGGTATGAGCTCCAGGAGGGGAACAGATCAACCCTGAACCAAACAAAAATTGGATTAACAATGGTCAGAACTCAACCATCTGTAGGGTGGAGAAAATTTTCAGCCCTATGAAAACTACATTATCAAGCACACACCAAGCATATAGCCTGTCCAAAAACAGGGAAATGAATGGTGGAAATTACCACCTAAGCACAAAATTTTGGGAAACGATATCTTCATGCCATTTTTGTTTCTTCCACACCACCAAATATGGAAATAGTGCTACCCAGTTAGTTTTCTTAAGCCAGATAATTATGTGTGCACACAAGGACTAATTTATCAATGATATACAGAAGAAAACACCAATCTGGTGAAAGATTCCCTGTAACAACAAGCCAAACCTGACTTCAATTAAAAAAATTCTTGTTGACCCGACCATAAATCCCATTTAATAGACAGTTTACATAAATACTCTCAAAGAGTGACCCAATGACCTGTTCTTGTGAAGAAACATTGTTAGACCTGATTAAAAAAATCTTCCAATATAATGCAAAACTTGCTGAATTCCAATACTAGCCGAGTGATTCAAATGACAACAGGCCTCACATTTTCAGCTCTCTCATGTGTCTCTTTCCTAATGATTTTTCAGTGGTCGTATACTAATTAATTGCATGACACTGTGCAATCTTAGTTTGAACATATCCATTTGCATAACATAATTATCAGAACTTTTCCCCTTCAAATATAAAAAATTCCAAAAGTAATTGTGAAGACAGTCCTAGTCACAACAGTTTCTTATACAATCAACAAATCTCAACTACAGGTGATTGAGCACATGCATGCAGAAATAAATATTTAGATGACTATATCATACCTTGGTTTGCAAACCAGTAGCCCATCTCACCTCAACAGAACCACCTTTGAAGCCTGTGACATTGCCAATACACGATAGGTAAGACTTATCAGGGTATTGGTTCTGATCCTTGTTGCATTTCAAAGCAGCCTCCTCACCCATGCAAGTTTCTGAGGTTACAAGATCTTTATCCTCTGAATCCCCAAACTGGTTCTTGACTAACCTAAACACAACATCCCCAAAACAATACGAAAACTCTGGGTGCTCAACCAATTCATAAGCACTCAAAGTTTCCTCCATCATGCCTCCATCCAAATTACTTGCTTCGCTCACAGCAAAAGTTTTCCACTGCACCCTTACAGTTCGTTCCTTTGCATCCATAGACTGCACAACACCCCATCTGTGGCTGCTAGACATGTGTGGATCCTCACAAGTTCCCTTTTCCAACACAAATTGTTCAGGCAAGAATTCACAATCATTTACAACACTCTTAAGGAGTAAATTTTGCGAATCAAGTCCAAAAGAGTAGCTGCCATCCTGCCACACAACATCGACTTTAGTCTTTGTCTTCACAATCACAAAGATTTCATCTATATTTGAGTTCCTTGCCTTAGATACACTTGCTAAGTTCTTATGCTCTTTAATCAGCTGACCAGTAGAGTGCTCCTTTTCACCCTCACTGTCCGCTCTTGGAAGGATGCACCAGTCACCAAGCTGCCAATTTGCATATGAAAAACAAGACAACAAAGTCAAGTTTTTTGGATCCTGCAAACATGGTGGAGTAGGCAAGCTCAAATCACCACCCGAGGGAGCAGATTCAAGCCAATCCACATACACCAAACCTGCTTCCACAGCACAAACAGTTCCTTCATCTTGATTTTGCTTCCACGTACCACGTAACCAACTAGCTGGTGCAGAAACATTTGATGGGCTAATTCGCACTCTCTGTCCTGGATAATATGGATACTGTGAGTCTTCCAGTACATCATGAGAAATTGGCAAGACTTCCTCCTGGTCTATGACAGTGACTACCCGGTTTCCCCCATCATCAAAGTTAACAGTGACTTTGTCAACTACTCTGTCAACCCTTCCAAGCCAAGGCCCACCAACCACGTAATCCCCAACTGAAATGGAGCGGATCTTTAGAATTTTCTTGGAATTTACATTTTTTATTGTTTTTCCCCAAACACTCTCCAAATCTACCAGCATATCAATGCCAACCACTTTGCCCATCTGTCCAGATGGATCTGTTACGGAGCCCACCAAATCCCCATGTATAAATCCCCTCTCAAATGAGAGAAATTGATCAATTTTCCCAATGCTCTCCTCAAGTCTTGACAGGATGCTGCTAGCCTGCCCACCATATGAGTATTCAGTTTCCTCCTGATCCTCACTGCTGCCACTTTCACTATAACTCTCCCAATCAGAGTCATTTAAGAACACATCCATGATTCAGATGCCTATTAGAAGATACTGTTACAACTCAGTCTAATAGCAATTGCATAATTACAAGAATAAAAGGGAAAGGCATCAACAGAGAAGAATTAGAGCCTATAGTCTATCAGACAGGATCTCTCACTTCAGCTGAAAAAGATACGGACTCACAATTATGTTTTCCGATAAGCCTTTTGCCCAAATTCCTCAGCTGATCTTCACTGAATATCACAAGAACAAGATTCTCTTACGAAGTCAAATATCTTCAAAGAAAGCACATATTCCTTAATAAAAAAATACTGGATTAAAATCAAGACTTAACTATATTTCTCTTAATTTACATGACTTTGAACTACGTAGGATGTACTGTTAGATTGTAATACTACAACAAAAGTTACCGTGAAGAAAATTAAATTAGGGATAGAGAGAGGTACCGTAATATTTTTCCCTTTTTAAAGAAACTGGAGAAGCTGACAGTCTCGCTCCTAATTTGAGCTCGCTTTGTTAATATTTATTGCCTTGAGGATGGGCAGTTTGTAGTTGTTCCAAAGGCCGATAACAAATTGCAGATTAATACACACACACACACACCAATTGATGATGATATCTGATAGTTTGTCTATATCTCCAACCGGATATGTAAATTGCTAACACTGGATATCTGCTGCCAAAGGAGATTTGCCCTATAGAGATAACAGGAGTCGAGTTACAACCCCAAATGCCAAAGGAGATTTGCCCAATAGTGATAACAGGAGTCAAGTTACAACCCCAAATGCCAAAGGAGATTTGCCCTATAGTGATAACAGGAGTCAACTTACAACCCCAAATGCCAAAGGAGATTTGCCCAATGAATGGACTGAAGTTCCCACTAGAAGAAACTACTGAAAGAGACTTTCCCACTGCAGAACAGCACAAGAGCCACCAGTGTTAGATAGATCTACCCCACAGATGAGATAGAAGATCTTCAGAAGGAAAAAAAAGTAATTGCAGGAAATATTCCAATAGCAAGGGTGGAGTTCCAGTTAGACGGATGAAAATGATGAATTTCCAACCAAACAACTCTGAAGTCACCCAACTGAAGGAATCTTTAGTAACTTTTGCCAAAGGAGATTTGCCCAAAAGAACTGGATCTTCTTAAAATTATGCTAAGCAGTTTGTTAATCTTGAAATATTTATTGCCAAAGGAGATTTGCCCCAAAAAATAACCAAAGTTTCTGTCACATTATCTGCTGCCGAAAGATATTTGCTTCATGTAAAGAGTTTGATTGATCAACTGAAATCCAAGGTCCAGATAAGGTGAGTCATTTCACATAACAGGATACCAATTGGAGATATATCTAGCAGCTTGACTGACAGAAACTCAGTTGCATATTGTGTGTCTCTGAGAGCTATCTGAATAAGCACTTTAAACTGAAGAAAGCTTCTCTAAACAGCTTAACATCGCAATTGAACCTGAAGCAACACCATATCTATAGAGACTTTGAAACAAACAGGATGCTGTCTCGGACAGAACTAGCAGTGTAACCAAGTTTCAGAGCTAAAATGCAGAAGAGCTTCTCTAAGCAGTTTTACATTGCCACTGAATCTGAAAACACAATAGCTGATTTGATTAAGTCCTTAAAAACTTTTAAATATTGACAGAAAATAGAAGCAGCAAAATCTGAGAATCCAGAATCGGTTAATCTGATTGCTTCTACCATTCTTTCAAAAGTATACTCTTATAAACTACAATAAAGAGACCAAAAATGGCCATACAAGTAGACGAAGAAGAAAAAATAGAGAGGTTGAGTATTGTTAACATCTGATTTGACTTTAGACACTAATAAGTGAAAAACTAGTGTTGTTTGTGTGTAAACGATAATTAGCTAACCATTACCAGAATACTAATTTTATGTACATAACAGAATTAAAACCAGAATCTTTTTACATACATACAGCTCTAAGATGTGTGTTTTTTTTAAATATTAATTAACCGAATTAAAGGTTCATAAGAACAATGGACATGATAATATGTTAAAATTCTTTCAATGCATGAGCTTCATAAGGTAACCATCAAGTCAGAGTACCAGAGAGAGAGAGAGAGAGAGAGAGAGAGAGAGAGAAAGCAGTCATATGGTATAACAAAATCAAAGTTGGTGCTCCACCATTTGAATTGCATTTGAATTATGGATTTGTTCTAGAGGGGTTTAATTTCAGACTCCAGGATGGATTGCTGGAAAATGTAGTTTTAACAACACGTGAAGGTTAGGAAGGTAGAGCAACTATTGAACAGATAATATACTTTAACCAAGTCTATTTGTGACACCACCCTGTAACCTAATCATTGCTTTTATCTATCAACAAGGGACTGATTTCACCGAGATTAGTTTAAAAAAAAAAAAAAATTACACGAGAGTGTAACTCTCAGTTGTCATATATCATTCAAGCAATTGAAAACATGAGCTAAAAGTTCAAGTACCTAACTCCAAACTTTTCAAATGCAAATGAAAACAAAAATTATATACAGATCCCATTAGCCATCAATTTCATTTACAAACAAACCTTCGCTCCATTTCAAAGAACGTCCTACAATGGCCTAGTGAAAGTAATTTTGACAAACTATAGCAACACAAGATATACCCACAGCTTCACTGCAACACCCTTACAAACAGTCGTGACAGTCCCATTCGGTACCGCCGCATTAGCTTTTAAACTCATGTGAAGAGTCCACTTGTGTCAGCTGCCACATTAGTCTTAAAAACAAAGTAACTATTTTTTAATGAAAAACAAAAAATGTGGGGATGGCCAAACCACCCCAACCCTTTTGAGGTGAGGGCCGGCCACTGCCTCAAGGGAGTAGTCAGCCACCCCAAGGTCCCTATTTAAAACTTACTTTCGGCTATTTTGTTCTAAATTATTTTTAATTTTATAACTATTTACTAATGTAGTTTCGGTGACAAGTGGATAGTCCACGTCACTGCCACATGCGACTGGCAGTCTGGCATTTTAGTCAGGGTATTGTAGTAAAGTCGGTAGCATATCTACCATTAAATTTACTCAATCTATACGAACAACCGTGCCCCTCAAGAAACTCAAACGCCACCAAAGAGAACTTTTCAAAATCTATATCCAACTGTTCACAACGAATAAAAACAGAGAACTTGCATCTTCTCACACCAGCCTTCCATAAATATCACTAAAAGAACAATATTCCAAACCTATGCCCCTAAGAAATTCAAGTCCCACGAATATCCAAAATATATAAAAAAGTTAAAAGCATTTCCAATAATTTCTACAAATTTAAACACCATATTGACCGAAAGCTTGTTGCTTGATTGTGAGAAAATTCAAGATAAAAGTTAATTCATTAATCCGTAAACAAAAAAATAAAGAAAAGAAAACGATGTTTAGAAAAGATGGAGATTGAATGACAAAAACAGAAGAACAAAGTACTGGACCATTGGCCACCTCTGCTAATCAATGGAACGCTCAATTTTATTACCAGCACCAAGAAAATAGCACAAAGTCTTCAAAAAGCTGATCAAAGGAATACCACTCAGAACATTACTGACCGAAAACGAAGCCGCTCCTATGGTTTCTTTTCTTCAAAGTTTTCTTGTGCTTTCTCGCTTCCTCTTTTCTCAGCCAACAGAAGAATTTACTGTTGGTCAAAGAAGGGAAAAGCTGGGAATTCAGAGAGGCGGAGTTCCTCTCTGAAGCCCGCCCTTCTCACCATAACCGAGCCTCCAAACCATTAGAGCACTGTGTCTCTGTTTCTGAGGATTGGTGTGGCTTCCTGGGATAGGCGTCTCACTGTTTTTGTTGCTCTGGAACGTTGTAGGCTCTGCGAGTGGGCTGAGCTTGCGAGTCTGATCCAAATAGACGAGGAGAGCGACTATTAAATGGTTACGAAACAAGAATATACCAACAGTGTCGGACATGCCGTGGCTGTTACGTACAATCTTAAAATTAATTAATTAATAATATATATATATTTTTTACGAGTAAATAAAGTTTTGAATACTGTTAGATGGAGCCTGACCACTCTTTTTAAAAATAAAAATAAAAATAATTATTAAAAACAAAAATTTTCAATAAAGTTTTTTTTTTTTTAATTATCCATTTTTATTAAAAGAACTACGCAATATTTACAATTAATTTAGAGCAAGAGATTGATATAAGGAAATTTCTATTTTGTGTTTATAGTTTAATTAATTTGCATATATATTTTTAGGAAAGAGAATATTAAATTATTGGTTCTAGAAAGGGATGATTAAATTGTTGATTCTAGAAAGTAAATATTGTAGATTTTAATCATTAATTACGAGTGTGTCTATGAGATCAAAAATAAAGGAAAAGTGAATTTTTGGAAAATTAAAAGAGCTAGAGTTATGAAAACTATGTATATTCTAAGATTATAATTACCATATGAAAATTAAATAAATTATATATATAGTAGTACTAGAATTATGCTTTTTTTTTTTTAATAGTTAAGATTATATAATAATTAATTTGATATATATTCTTAAAATAAAACATAAATCTAGATTGTTATGTTGATGTATGTGTCAGCTGGCAGATCGACCTAATTATGTAATATACAAGCACCTTTGGCGATGGCTGCAGCTTGCAGCTTTAATTAGTTTCCCACGATATTAATGGCCTTCACATGTTAACGTACTCGCGTACGTAAGTAGCTTTTAAAAGTTAAAAGAATCCAATATTGCAAAAGAGTATATGCTCCATCACCCATTAATTACAACGCCACACGTTTTATTAATATTGTGAAATAATATTGTGATAGATATATATATATATATATATATATATATATATATATATATATATATATATATATATATATATATCTATCTATCTATCTATATGTTAAGAGAAACCAATTAATCATGAAGTAATTAAGCATTTCAACTCATTTTATGTGCTTTAGACGTAATATGAACGGCCTTATCTATTGATCATGCATATTGTTGTTATCATCATTTCTCTACAAAATAAAAATCACGCATGCATGCATGCCATTCGAGTTGGTTCCGTGTGGATGAGCTGAGGCGTTTCCTACTTGCCAATATTAAGAAAAGAGGTCACGATCGAGTGACCACAAATAATAATGCATATATATATATAGCAACATATATACAGGAGTCAAGGTCCTCTCGAAGATCTTTTAAAAAATCTACAGAGTTTCTAATTAATAGTTGACTAATATTATGTATAGTTATTTTTACGTATTTTTTGTACATTCTACTAATGTGATTGACTATATCAGTTTTTTTAATACACAATTAATCATATTAATAGAATATACAAAAGAGTATGCTCATAAATTTTTTATATATAATTCATGCCAAGTGCATATCTACTCCTGATTATCTTCTGATGAATATCCGTGAAGAATTATACGAGAAAAAGATGTTGAATGAAATTAAGATGAAAACCGAAAGCTCTTCTCCGTAAAGGCTAAAGAATAACGAATACATGATATTAACGTGGTTATAAATAATTAGGACATTGCTAGTGCGTGTTAAAGTAGCTAGGCCGGCCTCTTTTTGGAAGCAATAATGGAAGTGACTTTAAATGATTTCCATAAAGATGAAACTGACAAGTTTGGATCGAGTATGCATGAACACATATATCTGCATATATAATAAGCATACAAAAAAGAGAATTAGTACTTTAATTAACATGTACATGAAATGAAAAATTACTAGTTTTGATTGTCTACAGGGAAGAATAAGAATATAATATGGAGTCAGAAAACAAATCAGGCAATTATATTCTTTGGAATATTTCATAGCCGGGAGACAAGAGGATGTTTTAGTTTGAACTTGTATGCATGCATGTGTTGTCACCGGTGCGTGCTGCATTGGCAACATCCTTTACCGAAAGCAACGAATAAGAGGAGCAATGCCACTTAAAATATAAATATTGACATTAAAACAGATTAACCAAAGGCATCAATACTTTAAACTGGTTCTTTTTCACCGGTACTACATGATTTTCTTTAGAATTATGAAGATCCTCTTTTAGGTACAATATATATCTTTTGAAAAACGAGACACTGCATGTATATCTTGCTGAAAAGACATATCATACACTTTGCTAAACACACATTGCAATGAAAATGACATATTCCTAACTGCATGCATGCAGTTTATGTACTTTTTATTATCCGGCCATTATATGCTTTTCTTTTTGGTGGATCGCGCACACAGATAATCATTATAAGAGAAGCGGGTTTTTATGATCAAAATTTTCGTAAAAAAATAATCTTTTTGATCATTAAATTTTGATCATATAAATCCACTTCTCTTATAGTAAAAATTTTACTTCTAGATGTGCATTTTGTCATGTAGTGCATGCCCTGAATATGCCTCCAAATTCATGTCTGAACCAAAGTTTTCGCAAATTAAGTACCAAACCACGTACGTACAAGATCAGATCTGAACTGGGATTTTTAGTACAGAAAATATACACAACAGTCCAACACTTTTTCATACTATTAAAAAAATGTAAATTTACTATTTTACCCTCTTCTATTTTACACTGGTGTGTTGGGTGTGGGGCTGTTGTGTAGCAATACTCTTTTTAGTAATTAATCTATTTGGTAAGTATTTAAAAGTGACATATATCCGAGGAAAGAGTTACGAATGCCTATAGGTTATTATGGCTAGCCATGCACGATATTTACACTACTTACTAGCGTTGCACAAATTTTGCGAAGCCAAACTGATCATTATCCATGCATGCGCTGCTCATCAAGCTCCATTAATATATATATATATATACACAATCATGTTGTTTGTGTGATAATTTTGAGAGATATTTAGGTCTTTCTACTGTGGTGGGGAGAGTTAAGTACAATACTTTTCAAAGCAACAAGGAAATTAAAGGGTGTGGCAGAAAATTCAAAATTGGAAGACCAATTTTTTGTCTCTAGCAGGAAGGAAGTGATGGTGAAGGCAGTCCTGCAAGCTATCCCTACCTAAACTATGAGTGTCTTCAAGTTGTCCAAAAAATTATTTAGAGATTTAGAGACCTTGATTTCTAGATTCTAGTGGAAGAATAACAGGACAGGCTCGGGTATTCATTGGAAGAAATGGGAGATGTTAGGTGTTTCAAAAACTGAGGGAGGTCTTGGTTTTAGAAGCATGGAGTGTTTCAATAGATCCTTGTTGGCTAAACAAGGGTGGAGGCTGATGCAGAGGCAAGACTCACTGGTGGCCCATGTTTTTAATGAGAAATACTTGAAAGGAAAGTCCTTCAATGAGGCTGAGTTAGGGAGATCTCCATCTCTGATTTGGAGAAGTATATGGGAAATGAGAGAGGTGGTTGAGAGGGGGTTGAGGTGGAGGGTAGGAAATGGAAGAAGTATTTAGATTTGGGGTAAAAAATGGCTTCCTTCCCCTACCTCTTTTAGTGTTCAATCCCCTGTCCAAGTTCTCACGGTAAATGCAAAGGTGGCTGACCTGATTGATGAAGACAGGAAGGTATGGAATGTGGATTTGATTGCAAAGATTTTTAACAAGGAAGAGGTTGATATGATCTGTGCTATCCTTATTAGCTATTATGGGGCTAATGATAGGATGTTTTGGGGCTTCTCAAAGAAGGGTAGGTTTATTGTGAGGAGTGCTTACCATGCTAATTTACAATGGAAGAATGAGAGAAGGGGGAGTACATCTAAGAAGAGGTGGGGTGCAGATCAGTGGAAGAAGGCGTGGTCCATGGAGGTGCCTAGGGGGTTATGAGCATTTTGTATGGAATGCTTTAAGCAATGCCCTTCCCACGAGGTTAAATTTGCTCAAAAGAAAGGTGATAGAGGATTCTTTGTGCCATATTTGTAGAAGGGAAGAAGAGGATATACATCATGCCTTATGGTGCTATCCTGCGGCTGCTGATGTATGGCCAGGTTGAAATGAGGAGTCCTGTGAGGAAGTGGTTAAACCAAATTCTTGACTTTGCTAGTTTGTGGAGGGATTTGATTTCTAGGTTCCCTAAGGGGGACTTAGAAAGAGTGGTGGCTATTATTGGGGGAGGAGGAATTCCTTTGTTTTTTATGACAAATTTGCCAGCACTAGTCATGTGGTGAGATTTGCTATGGCAGGCTTAGAAGAGTACCAAGAGACAAATGCTAAGATGGATGGAAGGCAATCGAGGTGTGAAGTAAGGAGGGAAAGAAGAAGATGGCAGTTAAAAACCTATGAGGGATACATGCAAGCTAAACTATGATGCTGCTATCGACTTGAACAACAGAAGGATTGGTATAGGCATTATAGTTAGGAACTGTAATGGAGATGCTTTGGCTGCATTTTGTTCTAGGAAAGATCATGTGATTTCTCCTTTTATTGCCAAGTGCCTTGCCTCGAAAAGGTCTATAGAACTCTGTTCAGAGTTGGGTTTCTGGGCTATCATGTTGGAAGGGGATGCAAAAAGGAGTAATAGAGGCAGTGTTATCTGAGGAGTTGGATGAATCTGAACATGGCCAGCTGATTGAGGATACAAAGAGGCTCTAATTAGCACAAGGATTACATTGGTCCTTGAGTTTTATACACAGGGAAGGAAATCTAATTACACATAATCTTGCAAAAATGTCTTTACATATATGATATAGCAAAAGAACTCTTCTGGATAGAGAAAGTACATAGGAAGTCTTTCATTTTATTGTAGATAATAAAAGTTATACTGATTCGAATATATAATGATAATAGGTACTCTTGATTAAAAAATAAATAAAAAATCATGCTTAGAAATCAAGCATTTGCCTAAGCTTGCATGCATGCATGGTTGGTTCTCTCGTGAGTAATACTATTCATACATAACCTAGCTGCAGTACTGCACATGGTTTGTTGGAACTTGGCGCACTCAATTTTTATCTCCACCATACGTTATATATATATATATCATGTGTCCATACTGTTTTTTTATTACCTAGCATTAGGAGTACTGTATATATATACCATATATATATATAATATATATGTTTTATTAGGCGAGGGCAACGTACGTCTCTCTCACACACACACCGTGCGCACAAAAATATTTGTGATTATAACGAATGTAATATTATATTGAGCATACTGGATGGTATATATATATATATACATCAAAGAGCACATAGATCATCACAACCAAATTAATGTTAAAAAGTCAAATGGAATTATTCATTTAAGAATTAGCTTATATACAAAACGCTAGCTACGCTACAAGAAAATTAATGACTTTTTTCGTTACTTAAATTTATTGTAAAAAAAAAGAAACACGTCACTAATAAATAATTGCGATGCATTTAATATTTTTTATGACCAATTTAAGTAATGCAAAAGCAAAAAGTTATTTTTCTTATAGCATCAGATGATCGGATAGAGATCGAGTTCAAATATCCAGTGACTTATATAGTGGCAGCGTTTGGCAAGATACTGCATGCGCGCTGAGCAATTAGGTCTTTAATTGGCACTTTGCTCGGTATAACCCTATTCTTTGAGAAAACAATAGAAGCATATTCTACCAATACAAGCTGCATGTTGACGATGACTAGCTAGTTTCCACGCACTGATCAACAACTGACATATAATGCGTAATTATTGTTAAATGAGCTATATATGTGGTATAGCAGTACGAGAGATATTCTCAAAATCCTGATCAGAGCCTTACCGTTGAACGTGGATACAGATCTTATAATTTATCTACTTTTCACTATTCTTCCATGAAAAGTCGACATATATATATGGTGGAGGGCTTTAGACTCGGTGCAAATTAATGGCTGTCACATGCAAGTTCTAGACGAGTCACAAAAATTGGTTCTTTTTTCTTTTTAATATCTACACGTAAAAGTGCATTCACAATCTCTCTCTCTGCTAGGCAGCCTTTCAGAATATCTCATTATGACAAGAACATGTTTTTCTATCAACTTTCCAACGTATCTAACGTACAATAAGATCATCTGAATTGATAAAAACCACGACCGCATGTAAAAAGTGTACGGTAACGACAGGAAAAGTCCATTTACGGCTCAACTTGAAACAAATATTGGAAGAGACTTATATATACTTCTGCAGCTACTGCACCAATATATGCTTACTGATCGCTTGATCTATTAATCTTTGAGCCCTTGTTTAAGTACACAGATCACAATGGTTTTCCAAGGAAATATCGGCGTGCATCTTGTATGAAAACTATATCATTGCTTTCATGCAATAGTACTGATGTTAACATTTCAAATAAATTGCAAAGGGTTTTATAAGCCTAGATGATCAGTCTCTTTTCCTGTGACTGTTGTGGAGGCTAACAAACAGGACAAACAATTATAATTGTCACCATCTTGTTTATAAGTGGATACGACGTTATCTTTAAATGAAAGGGAAATATTTATTTTTTTAAAAATAGAATCATGATCAGAAGGATCAGCTAGGAGATCCACTAGGCCGGAGCGAGGCGCATTACCTTTATTTAATAAGAAAAAAAGGAAGGTGATATAATTCGAAAATTTTAATTAATAACCCATTAACCAGTCGCATTATAAACAACTAGCTAGCAGGATCGATGGAGATAGTACTGCTGGGTACAGGGGACTAAAGTTGGAAAATATGGTGGAGTTCTCATGTTCAAGCATTTTCCTTAAAATAGCTAGCTAGCTAGGAACCTGATCTATGATCAAGTACTAACAATAAGTCTCGTATAGGTACTAGGAACCAACGTAAACAAACATGAAGAATGATTCATGATTTGATTGCTTTCTGTTTTTGGCTCGGCCGGTTTGGCTCAAAATGAATGTTTATTTTCCCAGCCATGCATTATGATTCACTGCTACAGATCCACCCTTTTGCATGTCTAATTGTACCCATCTTGGCCCTCGGGGATCGGACCACTCTTCCTAATTCATTGGATGCTTTCTTCCTTTTTTTCAATGGAAGAATGATATTGGTTCTTCTAGATCAACTCTACGCATTTGGAAGGCTAAAACTACCATTCCTGTAATTCATAGTTCAGAAACAAAAAACTGATCTACAGTCTACACAGCACATGACTCCCTCTATGCCCAATAAGAAGATCGATGCCCTTGCTTCAATTATTGTTTTGCAGATTGAGAAATGCCCATTCAACTGCTCAATCATTGTAAAAGATGAAAAGAGCTTGTGATATGATGCACAGGTCTAGCGACCATGCACGTCATGCACATATGAGTATATTTTTTTATTAAGGAATATTTCTCACACTCTCTTCGAATTTTCACCTCTTGTTTTAGTGGTCCATTGCCGGCATAATGTTTTGAGGAAAAGACCACGAGTGATACAGTCAAATCAAAGCCCCACCAAAAAGGAAAACGCGTCTCTCGGTAAATGACAGTGACATACAATATGGAGCAGAATGCATGCTTATCGCAATCTACAGCTTAATATATATAAATAAAATACAGAACTGTACTTAAATTTTGGACATTATTATTGTTAAATGGCGCAATGGAGATCTGTTTTGGCCAAAGTGAAAAGAAGTGGACAAAACTATTGTGACAAAGAGTTCCATTATCATAATCATATATTAAATGAAGGTGGGGAGAGAGCACAGAGATCACCAGTGCTAGAGAGAGGGAATACCAAGTCTTCATATATATATATATATATATATATATCTATATGTATAGCTATAGTTCGTTGCAGAAAGGGGGAATGGATAGATGGCCGCCAAGAAAGCGAGTCCACTTAGAACCACCTTGCTTCATGGAATGGGATATTCTCCAATTACTAAGATACTATTTGGCCACACAAAATTTTTATCTCAAATATAAAATTCTCATCATATTATTACAATTTTTCTAAATTTCTATACAAAATATAATAAATAATTTAATTTTTTTCCTACTTTTTCAAATTCTAAAATAATAATAATAATAAAATATAATATTTTAATATCTAATCTTAAAACTTAAAATTTTCATCTAAAAATCCTCATTGACCAATCAAAACCTAAACCCATGAATCAATGGACTTGAATCGGAAGCAATATCAGAGGAAAAAAAAAAAAAGCAAACCCATAAAGATGCCCTACCTGTCCATAGGGCATTATTAATACAGAAATGATTTGTGCAGTCGAGAAATGCAGTTGTAGAGAAAAAAGTAAATTAATATGGAACCTACATGAAAAAAAAAAAAAAATTCATAACTATTTTTTATTCATGTAGGTCCCCTATGAAAAAAAAAAATTTATAATTTTTATTTATTTATTCCGTATAGCCGTTTGCATTCCAACTATATTTCCCGACTGCATCTAGCAAATCTCTTATTAATATCAATCCATGAGAGAGAGGAAGCACTATTTTGGAGCATAACGCAAACTTGGTAGTGGGTTTTAAAGGCTCTCGAACACAGCTGGCATTCACTGATTTGAGTTTTGTGGGAGTTAGCCAACAAAAGCGCCAAACAGTATAAAGATGATCTTATTTATTTCCACGCTGTAAATAATTAGTTTCCACACCATCACTTCTTATAAGATTGGTTCGATTTTATTAGAGGATCTGATGTTGAGGAAATCAAGTATGATCTTCCTAGTTGGTATTTAAAATTCCGGAACATAAATTTCCATCCTAAGCTATTTGGCCATGCGATGTGTATTAATTCGTACGTCAACGCGATTGCTTTCGGGAGGGAGGAGTTGGAGTGGATGGGACTTCCCAGATCTAGCTCTCTACTGTTGTTGGAGATGGAGATGGACTGCTCTGTCATGTCTTTATTCATTTTTAGTAGCATAAAACATGTGTTGAAATTTGTTTTCCAATTTCCATTCTGCAGAATTAGCCCATCCACGAAAGTGTTTTTCTCCACCCATCCATCTATTTATTTTTTCAGGTCTATTGAATTCCAGCTTAGTCGAATCAACTGCAAAATGACAACGAGTAGTAATACGTTTTGCATGCATGTGTGTTGACTCATATATTGCAAGGAAAAATATAGTTACAAGTATAATTATGTACTAATTTGTGTACCAATATAATGTGATTGGTTAAAAAGTAAATTTTATTGAAAACAGTATTAATTTAAATTTTAAGTATGAATAAATTAGTATTGGTATATAAATTAGTGCGTGACTGTATTTATACGTAACAAAACTCTAAAGACCATATGACCCCATGATTATCTAACACTTTTATCGGTCTTGGGCTGGACAGAAATCCACAGGGCACACGCAAGCCGAAGAAAGACGAAAAAAAAGAGGGGAGAAGTACTGATGGGAGCAATACTGCCTACTCTTAACATCTTGTCACATTTGAGAGTATAGCACTCAGCTTCCACTAGCCAAACATACAGATCTAATCAGTTGGGGCAGCTAATTATGGAGTCTCAAGCACTTCCAACGACATAGCTTAAATACTGGAAAAAATGATTTGAAATCAATAGTCAATGGACACGTAAAGCACGAAAGGGTAAATAATGGTATTTGCTCCAAAACGCACCACAGGCACACCTCTGCCATCCTAGAACCACTTCTCATGAGCATGGATTATTGCAGTTTGACAGATACAAGACATGAGGGTGTACCTCGAAGCTCTAAGTTTCGATTTTGAGCCCATTAGTTTCTGACTTTGGAAGAATTAAATCAGTGGAAAGTAGCTATGATCGTTATGTAACGTGCAAACGTGTGCCATTTAAAGGGATACAAGAAGATTTATTACACGAGGTTGCAACCACAATATATGCTTTGGGCTCCTAGAGTAAGGTAGAATCTAGAAGCAACCATGTAATTCTCTAGGAGCTCGAAAACATCTCTGTTTTGGGAACAAAATTGATTGATTTCACAAAAGGTTTAACGATTCGAACTACTAACTACAAAAGATAAAGGGAAACACAACTCCAACATCTGCCCAATTGGATGGTGGTTGTTTATCTGCTTGACTTGACATCCAAGATGTACACGGTCCAAATTAGGAAAGTGATCATGCTCATCATATAGCATCAAAAAGTCAAAACACAGACGAGATAAACAAGGACATCCATTAATGTTGGTGTATATAGCCTTGGGCAAAACCTCTTAAGCAGCAACTGCAACTTTTTCTGGATTCTTCCCGGAACCCTTTGAAGGTGTCCCAGTGACTATCTTTTCAGGTTTCTCAATACCTTGAATATCAGTTATCCTTAATTTAGTCAGCTCCTGAGGATAACCATAGATAAAGAAATATTACAACCATAATGTAAGCACAATGCACTTGTTCAGCCAATTTCATTTCAAAAACATACTTGGCGATGTCCTTTGGTGCGACGATAGTTCTTCCTTCTCTTTTTCTTAAAGATAATTACTTTTGCATCTAATGCCTGTGAGAAAGAAAAACATAAAAAAAAAATAACTGAATGCCCAAGAGAAAGGAGATGCCATAACTTTCACCATTGTTTCACAAAAGCTCTATGTTTTTATCAGGAAAAAAAAAAAGTTTAGAAAAGACAGAGATCTATATAAGATGGGTGACATTAGTTATGCATACGTTTTGCCTCTGCCATGCATTTTACGATCACCTTCAAGTGGTCTTTTTAGAGGTCCTTAATCATATCCAAACCGTCAAAACCAGCATGCCCTCAATCTATCACTAGTTTGGGGTACATAAAAGATTGCTGGATTGGGGTCATTTTTCTTATTACTTCTATAATTCTCAGAAACCCTAAACATAATTTGCAGCAACACACTACTCTAGATCATTGGTCAGGGATTGCGTTTGTAAAGTTCAAAGAGTTGCCAGGGTCGACCCCAACCTAGTTAATTGTAATATATTTTTCTGCGGTGTTGTGTATCATATAAAAGATCAGACCTTCAGTATTCTGGGGTATAACAAAATTAAATATCCAGTTTGGTATTATTTCCCTGAACCCAAATACAATTACTATTTCTGTTCTAAACTAAGCAACGCTCCGCATCTAGAATTCCCCTCTTCCTCAGTAATTAATCTTGGAAGAGATGTCTCCAATTGATTGAAAAGATTATGTGCACTTGCGAACACATTTGCACAACTACCATATACATGAGAGAGAGAGAGAGAGAGAGAGAGAGAGAGAGAGAGAGAGAGAGAGAGAGAGAGAGAGAGAGAGAGAGAGAGAGAGAGAGAGAGTAACACTCACGTGCTCCTCAACAACTGCATGAACGGCTCCATCTGGTACAATGGGCCTGCCAATAATGGTCTGACTACTGGAGCCGAGCAAGAGGACCTTGTTCAAGATCAACTGCAACAAACAAAGACATGGAAACATTAATAAATTAATCAGCTAATTGAAATAAATAGATGTTTGAACTCTCGTGGAGAAAGTAAACTAGATAACTCTCCAGTAAACTACAGACAAGACAATAATAATTTCTTTTTTTTTTTACTAAAGACAACAATAATTAAAACCAAGGAAATCATATATTAATTTCAGTTACATATAAAATTGGCTAGAGCATAAACTAACAAGGAAAATAATCCTCAGCAGGATTCTTGTTTCCTTTATTGCGGACCAGAAGAAGCTCGTGATCTGCAGGTTTCTAACAGGGTCACACTGGTAAGAGTATTTATTTATTTTTTGATTGGTACACACTGGTAAGAGTTATTAGTGTTATATGAAAGAGGCTAGTAAAATTGAACATAAAACTGCAAGTAATACCAATTAAAACTTTTTATTAGAGCTTTTTTGGAGACGGTTAACATATAAATTAATTTTAATTGCTTTACAAACAGGTTTAACACTCCGACTTCGCCTAAACTCTCATCAACAAGGCCACAGTCCTATATCTGAGTTATACAAGCTCAATTGCATGAATTCCATTTTGCCACACAAATCTTAAACTAGTCCTTACAAAAAGGATAAATAACTGCAAAAAAGAAGTGAACATCATCCAGGCTGAGTTCAATGCCAATAACAAGTTCATCTTCTCAGTGTCTCATTTTCACCCAAACTGGCACTACATAGAACTTCTTGCCAACATACGCTCCTAATATTCCATCTTAAAATGCATTTTAGCCACTGTTTAACTGAGCACGTTAATATTTTTGATAAGTAATGAGATTTCGTTAAATAGCACAAACTGGCCAGCCCAACTGATCACATTAATCTTAGCTGCTCAACATCCAAAATTAGTAAACATAAATGGTCTTCCACTTGTTTTGAAAGGCCCTTCAATCTCTCCCTCTTTAAAGGTAAACCAAGACTGGTAATTTTTTTTTTTTATAAGTAACAGGTTATAGTAATAAGAATAGGCATAGCCCAAGTACACAGAGAGTTTACAAGAGTTAACACCTGGTTAGGAGGAAGAAAGAAACAAGCAAATCATGAAAATTTAGGCCATAGAAATCTACAGCTTTAGCCCAAAGGAATAAAGTTTAAACAAAGAACAATCTAATCTCCTCCAATGAGTGCTCCTTATCTTCAAAAGTCCGATCATTTTGTTCCTTCCATAGGCACCATAGAATACATATAGAAGCCATCTTCCACACACAGCTGTGAGTTGTGAAACACCACCCAGAACCTTCCAAGACCGGTAAATAAAACCAGTTTCCTCTTTGTGTATTTTTTTCTCATGAGACAGAGCAAGTCATTGATGAAAAGAAGCTAAAAGCTATACAGAGGATTGGAGATATCTTCCCATGGACAAAGGGGAAATATACATAGAAAGACAGAAACCTGTGTGACATGAAGCTCAGACTAAAGTGCACTTTATTTAGCGATAAAATCTACTCTTTGAGTTCACATATTTTAAAGAACACTGGTCTCACAATTGAGCCACTATATTTTAACATAAAATACTCAAGAGGATCAAATAATTTTTTTATTGGAACTTATTGAAAAGGAACAGTCCACCCGATGAAGGCAAGGTTACAAGCATGAACCAAACAGTTCACGCGAGTTAATCACACAACAGGTGGATCAAGCCGTATGATATCCTCTTGTGGCAAGTCCAGAAGCATGCTCTATATTTATAAGACTATGGCAAGTCCAGAAGCAACACACCCAATCATTCATCCCGAAACGCATCAACACGATATACAATGCGAAACACAATGTTCATTCCTTAACTTTTAAACGATATCTTTGGGCCCACCAATCATCAATGCATTACATATTATGCGATTTATACCCGACCACGTAAATTCAAGAGAACCCACCTTGTCATTCACCTCGCAGAATTTCAATCTCTCGGTGAAAATGCAATCCCCGTTACTCACCTTGAACTGGTGCGATCCAATCTGCAGATACCGCATGGTAATCAGTACCCCATAAACACCCAATACAAAACACCAACAAAATAATAATATAATGGCGAAAACGAACCTGAACGACAGCGAAAATAGGCTCGTAGGGCTTGAAAACCCAGTCGGAGCGGTCGAGTGGGCCAACCACCTTGTAACCAATCGCCGCCGCCTCAGTCTCCCTCTCTTCCTCCGTGTACTCTGTTTTGAAATTCGATGCCGATGCATTACCTACGTTCTCATCCTCGCTACTTTCGCACATTTCCTCGTCATCGTCATCGTCATCCTCGGCGTCCTCCTCGTCTTCGTCTTCGGCCTCTGTGTCCCTGTTGGAAGAGAAATTCCGAGGGTGGGACCAATGGGAGCATCGAGTAGGTCCGATAGTGGTGTAATCGTGGGCCAATTTGGAAGCGATGGTTTTGAGCGATTGGCCGGGGAGGGGAAGAGGTGTTGGGAGGGAAGAAAGACTGCTGTTTGTGGAGAAGAGGGTCGAAGCGTAGCGGGTCAAAGCGAGGAGGCACCGCCTGTTCGCCATGGATGCTCCTGGAGCTCGGTTCCAACACTGATAGGACTAGGGTTTTCAGCTAGACGGAGCCGAAGGGTTTTGAGGTGGCCCAGCTTTCCGTGGGTTTTGACATCTCTTGAAAGAGGCCCAACAGAAAGCCGAAGCCCACACCCAAATGTGATAAATTATCTCTCTTTCACTTGCTATTTCCGCTCTATATGTTGTTGATTGAGATGGCAGCCCAGGGCGTGCGTACGTGGTGGAGCTTCAGATGCAATTCACTCTGGTAGAGAGAAAATAGTCCCATCCCTTAATTTTATGGTTCCCTTTCAGGCAGGGGTGGTAATTTGTGTTTTTGGGTGGCAATTTGTGTTTTTGGGTGGCGATCGAGTCGAACCGTATAAGTCGTGAGTATTTAACCATATCAGTCAATTTGAACCCTGCCCATTAACTTAAGTGTATCTAATTTTTAAATTCTAACCCGATTATTACATAGCGATTCATATTGTGTTACATATTTAATAATTAATTAGAAATATAATAATACACGACTTATTTAAACTCATTTTCATATAAATATGTTGAATTAACATGCATGACTGTTCTAGGTTATTAACGTAAATTATAATCTCGCGTAAAAGTTAAAATTTATACTTATTAATAATCACAATATATTAAAATATATATATATAACTACCTACTAATAGAAAACATTAATATTTTTCAAATTTTCATATATAATAAATCAATATTACAAATCCTATAATAATAAATATGAGCATAAGTCTAAAATTACAATTCCAACAATAAAAACATAAGCATATATGATATATTAATATTATAACTCAAAAATAATAAAATTGTAATTTTGAAATAAAATCTAAACGAGTCAAAATGGATTGATTTTAAGCTAAGCGGATTGACTCGTTTATATATCGTGTTTTAACTGGTCAACTTGTTTTGATCTGATCTTATTAATATCAAATCCAAACCAGTTAATTTTGTATCATGTTTATATTAAATTATTAAATCGTGTTACATATTATTACCTATATCTTGAGGATATTGTTATGCTCCAATGCAATTGGATTACATTTTTCTTTGTAGAAAAGAAGTTTTCCCACCGTTGGCTCCTTTGAAATACGAATCGCAAAGTCGTTTATCTTGTTTATTGAAATCGCGTTTTGTTTGTTATTTGCATTTTACCATAAATCAGAAAAAATAAATGTTAACACGAATTTATATCACACTTAAGTTTCTTAATTAATTTGATGCTCAAACTTTCAAGCCTACCTATTAAGTTGTTGCAGTTTCAAATCATCATCATTATGATGTTTTCATCAAAGAGATATCGACACACATAGAAACAATACCCTCGTATTTGATAAGGAAAATGCTGTCTAAGCTTATCATTTTATTTACATGACCATACATGTTGATATGTCAACTATTAAAAATAGTGAGGATTTTAAAATTTAAAATTTAAAATTCAAATATTGAGAAAATAGAACTGTCACTCAATACGTATAATATTATAAGTAAAATTATACTAATGTATAGCACTATTAAAAAAAAAATGAATCAAAGTGAGAAAAAGAAGAAGAAGAAGAAGAAGAAGACAGCAAACAAATAATTAGGAAGATGTCAATTAAGGTTCCACCACTCTATTCAACATCCATCTTCTAAGTGCATGTTTGGAATTGTTATGAAATATATAACTTATAGCTTTATGGCTTGTAAGTTATAACTCATAGTTTAAGTAATAAGTTATATTGTTAAAAAGTTACGTACTGTTTGATAACTATATGTTTAAAAGTACTTTCAAATATGTTATATTTGTTTGAAAAGAAATAAAAAAAGTGTTTGTACTAATGTAGAAATGATAATCATTTGATTTTTTAAAAATTATGACTATATTCTTAAACGTTACAATTATCTTAAAAGTTTATAGATATTTTCATCAATTAATAGTATTTTTTAAATCTAAACTACATTCCAGATTATCCAGAAAAGCATTAGGAAAATAATGTTTAAGTAAAAATATCAAAATAATGATTTTCCTCAAACATATTTTTAAGTTTATTTGAGATTAAAAAATATTTTAATATATAACGTCCAAACAATCTATTTTTTTCATTAAAGAGTTTTTAAAATTATTTAAATACTTTTTAAAACTCCTAACACAATCCCAAACATACTCCAAATTTTTTGGCTACTGCTTTCATTGGTACATGTCGCTTTAGAAGTTGATTATAATGAAGTTGTTTCCTATAATTGTGTCAAACCATAAAATATGGCTAGAAGGATTAGGGTTCATTTGGACATTTGTAATATTTTAGAATATGAAAATAGCAGTAAAATATCAATTAAGATGTTTTATTATGTACTGAAATAAGAGAGAGAAAAAGTGTAATTAAGATATTATAAAGTTAAAAAATAAATTGAATATAATTTTTATTTTGAAGTTCATAAAAATTATATTGATTTTTATGTTTCATTTTAAAATTTACAAAAGTTAAATCTATTTATGTTTAAATAATGATCAGATAAAAAATTAAAAAACTTGGGATTAAAAATATTTTAATTTTTATATCTGAATAATAATAGAGAACAAAATTATTACAAATTGGGCAGTGTTAAACACACCGCTGGGAGCTCCCCAACGCCTTCTGGAGCTCCCGCTAATGGTTTGGAAATTTTTTTATTTTTTTATATTTTTTTATATGTATTTTTTTAATATATTTAAATATTTTTAAAAAATAAAAAATTTATAATATTATTAAAAAATATTTATTTAATTATTAAGTAAAAATAATAATAATAAAAAAATGAAAACATCATAACGGTATAATCTAACGGTGGAAAATAGTGGCAAGGTTAGTATTTTTCTTACAAATTTTGATAATTTAAAAAAATTTGTATCTTGTCCACTTTTCACGTGTTTCGATTCTCGATTAAAGAGCACGGAAACCAAGTTTCATAACGAACACATTTTCAACGCTCCCTAGTCCCTGCATGAAATTCAGAATAAGTTAAAAAGAATGATAATCGGGCTGTGCTGAGGGTGTGATAGAAAGTACCTAGGGCGGCAGGGCCCTTGGGTAAAGTAATGTAAAAATATTCTTCAATCATTTTAAATTTTTAGATCACGTTTTCTTTGATTTTTTTTTTTAATTAAATTTGTCTCACTCATCGACCAAAAAGCATCTTAAATTTCTCTTTCTTTTAAAGGAAGATGATAGACATTCTATCATTTTTATAGTTTTTTTTTTATAATTATGTTTTAAATTAAGGATATTTTTATAAAATAATTTGTAAAAATAACATTAATTTACATAAAAAAAATTTACTTATCATCTGATCGTATACCACATATTAACATGTAATTTATCATTTTTATTCTATTTAAATACACACATATTAATATGTAAAAATATATATATTTAAATAGAAGAATAAAAATGAAAACTCGCACGATGATGTGAGGTGTGAGAATGATAAGTAACATTTTTCTATTAATTAAATAATTAAGGTGGAGGAGGTCATGATCAATAAATCTCTCAGAGAGGTTTATATAGTAAATTGATATGAGATGAGATGAAAATTAAATAAAGTATTATTAAAATATTACTTTTGTTTTGTAATCTGAAAAAATTGAATTATTTATTTTATTTTATATGAAAGTATAAAAAAATTATAATGATTAGACGAGATGAAATGAGATGAATTGACAAGTTTTTTTTTAAAACATACTGCATTAATTAATAATAGATATTATAACTTTGACCTGAAATATACATTACAACTCAACTAGAATATTAATAACTCTCTAGTACACAACTATGATTGATATGATCTAATCCATACTGTAAACTTCTACAGATAACTTTCTGAGAGACAGCACAACTCTATCTAAGATAGAGTTAATAAATCTTATACTATATCTAAGATAGAGTAGATGATACACTTTATAGATAAAAGTTCAAGAGCTACATTTTATGGATCAAAGTCCAAGAGATTGTATTTTTTTTTCTAAAAAAAAAAGACAAAATAAAAATTAAAAATATAAAAGAAAAAATGAATTATATCTTTAAAAGATATATATCCGTATTTTTAATTTTGAAGAGAAAAAATTACAATTAAAATAACTGTAATGATACGTGAGAATCAGACGCCAACCTGAAAGTACAACGGTTAGTCAGATCTAAAGCAAAATGCGACCCTGAACTGAAAAAAACCGTGCGTGAGAAGCTTCTTTCATACAAACCATAATCAAATCATTTAGGCGTAAGAGCTATCCTAGACTATACATCATCTTTCCTGCTTTTCACGTGAAGTTGTAAACTAATTGCAAACTAGTATAATATGAGAAATCTAATTACGTAATGGAATCTAATTTAACTTGTTCACGACAATGACTATTAGAAACAAGATCTAAACAAATACGCGCATGTTTAGATGGATAAACAATTCTCAAATCTTCTCATAAATATATTTTTAAATATTATTTTGACACAAAATATTTTTTAATTTTTAATTTTTATTACTTAATCACTATTCAAATACAAAAACATTTTTACAAATCTTAAAATAAAACACAAAAATTAATACAACTTTTACAAACTTTAAAACAAAAGTAACATTAAAAAAATTATATTCAAACAATATTTTAATCAATTTTTTCTATTTATTTCTCAAAACTCAATAAAACATTTTCACTCAAATAATTTTGTTATTATTCACAAAATCCTGAAATACTATAAGGGATGTTAAAAGAATAAAATGAGATAATAATTTTGTAAATTATAGTGAAATAATTTAAGTTAAAATGTTTTATTCAGTTTTTAGAAGAGAGAGAAAAGATTGAACATAAAATATTATAAAGTTAAAATATTGTTAAAATATTTTTTTGTAATATTAATTTTGTTTTTGAAAATTTAAAAAGTAACATTATTTTTTATATTTTATTTAGAAGTTTAGAAAAGTTGTAATGATTAGGTAATCATAGGCCTGGGCTCCGACTCCGACGGAGTCGGAACTGCCATTTCCGACCTCCGACTCCGACTGGAGTCGGAACCGGAAGTTCACTCCGACTCCGACTCCGACGAGGAGTCGGAGTTCGACTCCGATCGGAGTTCGGAGTTAGGAACTCCGATCGGAACTCCGATGGCTTCCGATCGGAAATGGGACATCCGTGGAAGAAGTACCGGTCGTATCCTTCGATTCCGTCGACCTCTCCTTCTTGACGACCGCTACCTTCACTTCCTCCTCCTCACGACGTCGTTTTCTCTCTCCAGACTCCGGGGTTGTATCCGAGTTCCCGACCTCGAGTGGGAAGTTGAGGATCGCTGTGTCGAAGGTCCCGAGCCATACACGAGAGCCGCGCCGGTTAGGGTCTCGGATCTCCGCCGCGTACTTTCCCCAAGGCCTTCGTCGGACCCCTCTGTAGTGCTTTTTGGCTTCGAGACTCACATTTTGCTCTACGGAGGAGAGCGACGATGCATCCGGCTGCCGGCTGGTGTTTGGGATTGCCGATTTGGATCCAAAAACGACGTCGTTTAAGGTTTTCCTAAAAAAAATAGTTGCAAAATGTGTAATGGTGCATGAGGGGATTCGAACACAGGATCCGGAGAAACAAAACCGAGCCTCAACCATTGAGCTACCTGACTACGTAATATTCATAATACAATATATAATATATAAGGTATAAATAGTCGGAGTTTGGAGTCGGAGTTCGGAGTCAACAAGGCCTCCGGACTCCGACTCCGACTCCGACTATGAGAGTCGGAGTAACTCCGACTCCGACTCCGAATTCCGAGAACTCCGACTCCATCGGAGTCGAATTCGGAGCGGAATTCGGAGCGGAGTCGGAAATCTCGAAAATTTGCACAGCCCTAGGTAATCATTAGATAAAGGAATATATTAGACTAGTGAGAGACCAATAAGGATTATGTGCTCGTTTGATTATACAAAAAAGATAAAATGAGATAAGAAATTTATGAATAATGATAGTAAAACGGTTTGAGTTAAGATAATTTATTACTAGTAATAAGATATTTTATAGAGTTTTGAGAAATGAGAGAAAAAAAGTTGCATAAAAATATTATAAAGTTAAAATATTATTAAAATATAATTTTTGTTTTAAAATTTAAAAAATTTGAATTTGTTTTTTGTATTTTATTTGAAAGTTTGAAAAGATTGTAATAATTAGATGAAAAAGTTAAAAATTTAAAAATTTGAAATTAAAAAGTATTTGTATTTAAATAATATTTAGATATTAAGATGAGATGAGAAAAGAAGAGATGAGTTGAGATAATTTGAAACCAAACGGAGCCATTATATATTCACGGTTGGTGTAATAACACGTCACCCATGTGCATTTGTCACCCATGTGCATTTGTGATTATAATTTTCTTCTCTTAAAAATAATGTATCCACCTCTAGCTCAACGTGTTTTTCATGGTTCACAAGTGAGGAACATTACATGATAACTATTGGAACCAACCCCCCCCCCCCCCCCCCCCCCCCCCCCCCCCCCCCGCGGCGGGCGTCTATAAAAGCATAGCGGATTAATACTTGTTTAAATTATCTGCATTGTTTGCATTGTTTGTTATTCCACACATAGTAAATGCAATCATGACTACGAAACTCCTCATGAGTGCATTTATCGTGGGAGACTGCCAGCTTTTTACTCCCTTTCCAAGATCTCTTCCCCGTAGCCATTCCCTTCAGCACACAAACTGGCCTACCCGTATGAAAATACTGCAACTAAGGAAGCACCTGGGAGTGATCAGATCTGAAGCATCTGCCGCGGCTGAGCAGTACACTGTAAACAATCGGCCAGTGAAAACTACTCCTCATGTTGATCAGAAACTTGTGGCATTAAGCGTTACAGCTCTGGTCACTATCAGGGATAATGAGATAAGGAATCTCAAGGAAATGATGCCTCAGTTAATGTCAGATGCTTTAAATCCCAAGCAGCTGGGAGGTGTCGTTCTTCAGCTTGTTAGCAGTACTGAAATCGATCCACGTAAAGATCACTTCTTAATTTGCTTTAAGTTTGAGTCTTCATTTACATGAGCCAATTCCTAGCTTGTTTTATTTATTTATTTTGTAAATTCCTGATGACTTTCTTACAACTGATCTCCCCAATAATATGAAGGAGCGATGAAGCCAAAGATGAGCAAGGAAGCAATATTGGACTGGTCCATGAAAGTACCTACCGCCGGTGGTGAGACGAGTACTTACAGAGTTGATTTCATGGTGGAGTCGGAGTTCGGCGTGCCAGGAGCCATCACAGTGTGCAACAAATACCAGAAGGAATTCTTTTTGGAAAGAATCGCCATTGAGGGAGTTGTTCATGAGTTTGCGTGCAACTCTTGGGTACAGGCTGAAAAGGTCAACGCCGGTAAAAGAATTTTCTTCTCCAATAAGGTAATTAATTATATACTAAAATGATCATGATGATCCACTGTTTCAGCCTCTTGCTGTTGATTTTAACCAATTAATTGCTCGTTATTAAACAAGACGTACGTACGCATGCTTGGTTTGTGAAAAGGAAAATGATACTGTATATGCTCTTGAGTTTGTTCTTATCGTTAATGTATTTTATTTTATTTTTTCAAAATTTTTGTACTTAATAGTTAAAAAAAAATAATTATTAGTATTTTTTTATTTTTTAAAAATACCTAATCAAGTTTAAAAAATATTTAAAATAATAAAATAAATACAATTTACACTATAGATATGTCAAGCAAGTAGGAAAGAAAAGTGATTACTCCAAGTTGGCCAATATTTAGGATAGGTTTGGGGCATAGGATGATACACAAAATTTTTATATAATTTCATTTCATCTTATTCTATCACTCTTAATGAGTACTGTAAAATATAGTTACCTTTAAAATATAAAGAAATTGGTGCAAAACTGACATTCAATGGATCCTTTATTTCATCTTTACTTTATATTTTGATCCAATAATTCCTTTACATATAGAGGAAATTGTTCATGGCTGTAAACATTTTAAATTAAATTCTGGTTTACTTCTTTGTTCATCTTCAATTCGGTTTCTCTATCTTTATATGCGGATGCTTTTTCCATTTGATTTTTGTCTCACTATTTATTGTACACGATGGGTGATTTGCTTCAGGGTTTTCTCAAAACGTGAGTTTTCTTGTCAAATTAGGTGGTTTAAGCTGATTCATGTGGAATATGGATGCAAAGTTTTTCTTGTAGTGAGGTGATGTTTATAGATACTGGACTTTGTTTCATATTCTGAATCTTTGAAAAAATGTTGGCTAGAGGAGAGAATGGAAAGAAAGTTGGGGAAGTTGTTTTTCGAATCAATTTATATTTTGGTTTAGCTTTTAAATCTGGATTATTATGAAATATGACATAATTATATGATATTGTATATTAACATATATTACAAATATTAAAAATATTAAAAAGTATAATATTTAAATAATATAAAAAATAGATAAATAGATGTACGGTGTATTATAAAAGTCAAAATATAAAATAGAAAAAATGAATTTTAATGATTTATTTTAAAGAATATGATAGAGAAATTATTAAAAATGCTCTTATCTTCAAATATAATTTAAATATAAAATTTTTAAATTAATCATTATAATTTTTTTAAAATTTTAAATAAAAAATAAAAAATAATTCCAATTTTTTAACTTTTTAAATAAAAATAATATTATAAAATTATATTTTTATAATATTTTTATTTGATCTCGTACTTTTATTTTTTTAAAATTAAAAAAATATTTAAATTAAACTATTTATTAGTACGTACAAATTATTTTATTATTATTTATAAATTTTTTATTTCATCTAACTCTACAAAGCTGCCTCTCGTGACAATGAATTGATTGATAGTGATGACTTTCTGTACGTACGAGATAGCCTTTTCAGTCTTCACTTGGGAATCTTGGAATTTTTAGTGCAGACACGATGGGTCCCTCAAAGATTCTATATGTGTAACCAATTAACTTTCACCACGTACGTTATTTATAAATTCATTTCATATCAACGACAATATTGACCGTGGTGCTTCCCGCTGAACAAAAAGGGGTTTAATACTTTAATTTGTCGAGGATTGGTTAGAACATAAGGCTACGTGTTGATTTTAGATAATTTATAAATAATAATAAAAGAATAATAAATAATAATAATAAAAAATAATAATTAAAAATAGTACATAATTTATAAATAATAATAAATAATAAGATAGTCTGGAGTGATCATCTTTGTTAAAAATTCATAAAAAAAAAAGGTAATGATAGATTTATCACTTTATTACTTGTAGTGTATTTATTTATTTATTTTTATTTTTTTAAGTATTTTTTAATATCTTTAATCATTAAAGAAAAATTTAAAAAAAATAAAATTTTACTGATATTTACTTTTTTAATTATTAAGTAAAAAAATTTAAAAATTTAAAAAAATAATAAAATAGTAAAAAGGCTATCATTATTTAAAAAAAAAAAAAACCGTAACGGATCTTTTGAGAGTTGGATAATCATACCAGATTGTCACGTACACAATTAGCCTCTGCACACAAAATCCCAACAAAGATCTATATTCTACCGTACAATGATCATCATGCATGTTACTTGAATGCTTTTTTACTTTTTTGTTCCGTTTATGCTGAAAATCGAAAACCCAATTTTTTTTTTTTTTAAAAGAAAAAAAAGAAAAAAAGAAAAACCATTCATCTTCATTTTGGATATGTGATTTGCATGTGGTAGGCGTATTTGCCCTGGGAAACTCCAGCCGGACTTAAGGAGCTAAGAGATGAAGAACTGAGGGAACTTCAGGGTGATGGAAAAGGACTCAGGATACCTTCTGACAGAGCATACGACTACGATGTATACAACGACTTAGGCGATCCAGACCAGGGAATTGAATATGTGAGGCCAACCCTTGGAGGTGAAAAGAACCCTCATCCAAGACGCTGTCGTACTGGACGACCTCCTACTGGTACAGGTGAGTCTATCACTTAAAAAGTATGACAGCTGAAATTAATCCAGGAAATTCATGTGCAGTTCCTAATTGGGTTGTAGAATCTAGATTTGACTTATTTTACAACAAGATAGATCAGTTGTAATATTTGTGAAAATTTCTGTGAGTTCTGATATATGTCGTTCATGTTTCGTGAATGGCACAGATATAAATGCAGAGTCCCGACTGAATGCCTCCCAGTCTATATACGTGCCGAGAGATGAAGCACTGGAGAAGGGCAAAAGAGATGCTTTCAATCTGGGAAAGTTGAAGGGAATACTCCGGAATATAATCCCGTCCTTAACTGTAGCAGAGAGTGATGTTTTCAAAGGTTTTTCTGATCTTAACGGCCTCTATAAAGAGAGGACTCTCCATGAAATGAAGCCTCGAGATGGAAGTCATGAGAAGAACAAGCGTTCATTTCCAAAGATTTTAAGAAAGGTGCAAGATTCTGTAGAAGAGTTCTTCAAGTTTGACCCTCCACAGATCATCTCCAGTAAGCATAATTTTAATTATAGTACTCCTTTTGGTATTATAACAACAAACAAAAGTGGTGTCCATATTCGTACTTAATTATGCTCTTAGATAAATATATATGGAATAAATTGTCAGCATTCTTGCAATTGATTACAAGAACCTTAAAGAGGTTCTTAATGCTTGGAAGAAATTATATAGGGTATAGTTTCATTATATGTTGACAAAATCCCAGAGCTCTAATGAGTAAATCTCATGGGTGGCAATGATGGGAAGGCATTACTACTCCATGAATTTCTTTACATTTGGGGAAGAGCTATCATATATATATATATATATATATATATATATATATATATATATATATATCTACTGCTCTCCTTTTAAAGTGTTGCCTCAAGGGAATTAAACTCTACTAATTATAGCACAATTCTATATATTAAGTAGTATTTATGTGAGAACCTCAATCTGGTTTCAGGGGATACATCTTGTTGGTTACGGGATGATGAATTTAGCCGTCAAGCTCTTGCAGGGATAAACCCTTTAAGCATAGAAATTCTCAAGGTAATTACAACTACATGCACAATGATAATGCCTTAAAAAAAGAAAAACAACAATGGCATAGGCTTTTCTCACTCAGACTATTTAATTTCTTCTCTCAAATGTACAAAACAATAGGATTTTCCACCTAAAAGCAAATTGGATCCCTCCATATACGGTGCACAAGAATCAGCACTCAGAGAAGAACACATTGAAGGCCATCTAAATGGGATGTCGGTGCAACAGGTAACGACAAGAAATTATTTGTAGCACAAAAGAAATAGAGTTCATTTTCTCAATACAGTTAACAACAACAAGCACTTCTTCTACTTTTTGATATCTGACCATCAACTTTTAAATATACTTTTTCAGGCAATGGAAGAGAATAAGTTGTTCATACTAGACTATCATGACATGTATCTCCCGTTTCTCAACCAAATAAACAGTCTTGAAGACCGTAAAGCCTATGCAACTCGCACAATCTTCTTCTTAACCCCAATGGGAACATTGAAGCCGATTGCTATCGAGCTCAGCCTTCCAGCTGTGGATCAAAATTCTTCTGCAAATCAGGTCCTCACACCTCCTGTAGATGCTACCACACATTGGCTCTGGCAGCTTGGAAAAGCTCATGTCTGCTCCAACGATTCTGGCGTTCATCAGCTTGTTCATCACTGGTATATATGCAAAAACCACCTAGCTAGTCCCAATATGTATATATAAGAATAATATAAACCTGACCTTTGCCCGTGATGTCAAGAGCAATGATCCCCTCACTTTCCTAACCAAGGAAGATTGATTGCCGATGATTAAACAGGTTGCGCACCCATGCATGCATGGAACCATTTATAATAGCTGCTCACCGACACCTAAGTGTGATGCACCCCATATACAAACTTTTGGATCCTCACATGCGATACACATTGAAGATAAATGCAATGGCCCGTGAAACACTCATCAATGCCGGAGGTATCATCGAGACGAACTTCACAGCCGGCAAATATTGCATGCAAATTAGCTGTTCTGCCTACGGGAACTGGTGGCGCTTTGACCAAGAAAACCTTCCTGCAGATCTTATTAGAAGGTTTGGGATATGAACGACTTAAATCCTTTAAATTACTGATTTTCTCACTTCTTTAGATTTAACTCTAATTTCCTCTCAATGTAGAGGAATAGCGGTACCAGACCAAACCCAAGCCCATGGCCTAAGACTACTCATTGAAGATTATCCTTACGCAACAGATGGGCTCCTCATATGGTCTGCCATTGAAGACTTGGTTCAGACTTATGTGGGTTACTACTACAAAGATGCAAATGCAGTCTGTTCAGATTTAGAGCTTCAAAGTTGGTACAATGAGTCGATCAATGTGGGCCATGCTGATCTACGCCATGCTAGTTGGTGGCCTAAACTCTCTTCTCCTGTTGATCTTACCTCCATAATCACCACAATAATCTGGCTTGCATCAGCTCAGCATGCAGCATTGAACTTTGGGCAGTACCCTTATGGTGGTTACGTCCCAACACGACCACCATTAATGCGGCAACTCATACCAAAAGAGAATGATCCTGAGTACAAGATTTTTGTCAGGGATCCGCAGGGATATTTCTTATCCTCTTTGCCAAGTTGGAGTCAAACAACGAAATATATGGCTGTGATTGATATAATTTCATCACACTCACCGGACGAAGAATATATCGGAGCGAGGAAAGATTTATCGACCTGGTCGGGAGATACTGAGATCATTGAGGCATTTTACAGATTTTCGATGGAGATAAGAAGAATTGAAAAGGAAATTGAGAAGAAAAACTCTGATATAAACCTTAGGAACAGATTTGGGGCTGGGATTTCACCATATGAGTTGCTCATGCCGAGCTCAGGACCTGGGGTTACCTGCAGAGGGGTGCCCAATAGTATAACAGTGTGAATATTGAATAATTCAAATGATTATAATAGTCCACTACATTGGTTGATTACTTCACAAAATGATCGAAGTGTCTTCGCAAGTGGTCATGATTATAGTGGACGAACCTCATATATAGCTATGTAGAAAGTGTTAAAAGAAACGACACAACAATGCTTAGAGTCATCTTGAGTTGAAGTGTTTAGTCAACTACAATCAGTCATGAGAAATGGTTAGCTGCAGTAGCACTTAGGACTTATCTAGATAAATGAAGAGTTGTTAGTCGTTTCTCATGGTTCCTATCTTAGTTGATTAAGTCTTATCTTTAACAATATGTTCTTATCCAAGAGTTGTTAGTTGTTAGCAAAGCTTATCAAATATAAACTGAACATATGTTGTAATTCTATTTATATACGATGAATACACAAGGAAATTATTCCGTCAAATTACAAAATTGAATCTTTCTTTCATAGTACACACATATACATGCCCACGAAGTGCGTACATTGATAGCATTAATTATAGGGGTGTCAAATCGTGTTAATGGGTCGTGTTCGTGTCGTGTCAAAATATGTATATTATACTATATAGACCAACCCTAACCGGACCCGTTAAACTTATCGTGTCAAAATTTCAAACCCTAACATGACCCATTAACATAACGTGTCGTGTCGTGTCGTGTCAACCCGTTTTGACCCATTAGTGAATATTATAAAATAGGTTAGTACGACACGATACGACATGTTTCAAATTGTTTATGTAAAATGAGTTGAATATGCCATAAATTAACCTGTTTGACCTGATTAAATTTAGCATAATTTTATATAAATGTTAAAATCACAATATCTATAAAAATGATAAAATTAACTATAAGTCTAAAATTACAATTCAAACAATAAAAATATCAAAATTTAAATTCTAACAATTTTACTTTTAGGTATAAGGGTATAATTGTAAATTTAACTTTTTTAACGTGTAATAACGGGTTGACCCGTTATCAGACCGTTAAGCAATCGTGTCTTAACGGGTCAACCCGTTTTGACCCGAACCCATTAAGACTAAACCCAAACCCGCTATTATCGTGTCGTGTTTATGTTGGGTTAACGGGTCGTGTAATATATTGCCACCCCTAATTAATTATAAGGGAAATGCTTATTTATTGAGGAAAGCCACCTATGGTGGATTTTTTTGTACTTAATGATTATAAAAATGCTTTTAAATGAGTATGTGATTTTTTTAAATATTTAAAATGATTTAAAATTTTTGAAAAAATACACAAAATAAAAATTGCATTTTAAACTTTTGAAACTCTTGGGAGTCCTCTTTGTTGGCCCTAGCAGTCTCCTAATTATTGAGACGTCGAATAACTTTGGTATCTTAGCCGAAAGCTCAAAAGCTAATTTTGAAGACTAGAGCCTACTGTTGCCCAGATGACTAACACAAGAGGGGGGGTGAATTGAGTTGTATTAAAAAAAATAACAATTATAAATCAAATATATAATATAAAATATAAACAAAATATGAAATAACAATAAATATAAAGAGTAAGGGTAAGAGAGAAACAAACTCAGTATGTTAACGAGGTTCGGTCTCACTGCCTACGTCCTCGGCTCAAGCTACCCCTTGAGGATTCTCAAATTCACTATTCAACCTCCTTCAGGTGGAGATAGAAACTTATTACACATTTGAACAACACCGCTACAAAGGATCCGTGTAGAACATCCTCTACAATTGCAATCACCTTACATGTGGTGATTCAACTATTCCCTGTGTAGAATACTTTCTACACGCACAAGGGTTATATACACCCTTTTTCTGATACAAAAGCTGATAGTGGGTAGGTTATCGGAAAACACTCCTCAATGAGTGAAATAAGAACAATACAGCGCAAGCTATATCTCTCAAAATGAACAAGGATTAATGCTCAATGCTTAGAGAAGAGAGAATGAAAGTTTTGAATGAATATTGTATGCTCTTGGTATTGTGAATATGAAGCTCTCAAATGATTTATTTATAGGCATATGAGACTTCATATTCAAATTTAAAAAGATTCACATGTCAAAAACAACATCATTCACTTTTTCAAAAAATTCAATAAAATGTTCTTCTTTTTCAATTGTCAAAGACAACATCATTCACTTTTTCAAAACATTCAAATAAAAGGTTCTTCTTTTTCAATTGTCAAAGACAACATCATTCACTTTTTCAAAAAAATCAAACCTAATCTTTTACTTTTTGTATATGACAAAATGAGCACACTTTCCTTTTCAAAAAATTCAAACCTAATCTTTTACTTTTTGCATATGACAAAATGAGCACACTTTACTTTTCAAAATTTTCAAACAAAATCATCTACTTTTTGTATAAGTCCAAAAAAGCATCAATCACTTTTGAAAATATTCAAATAAAACATGCACATGTGAAAGATGACAATCAATCATCTTTAATATTTTCAAAATTCAACCCTTTAATCAAGGCATGCACATGTAAAAGATGACAATTAATCATCTTTCAAAATTTTCAAATTTAATTTTCAAAAATATTCATGCACATGTGAAAAATGTATTTTAATGCTTTATGATAAAATATTAATTTTGAGCATTAATCCTAATTTCGAATTTTGAAGAGATTTACAACATTACTCTATAATTTTAATGTGAACTTGTTCCCTTCTTGCTCATGCTTGTTTCCTTGATGTGCTTGACTTCATTGTGTAGACAACTTGAGTTTGAGATTTCTTTATTCTTTGAATTTATTTGTTATCATCAAAATCCATGTGTAAATATATAATTAAACAAAACTTGAAATCTTGGGTTCAACAATCTCCCCCTTTTTGATGATGACAAATACTTGATAGAACCTGAAAGCTGTATTAATACTTAAACTCCATCTGAGAATGTGCGTTAGTTTTTCAAGCAAAAGTATAAATATAATTTCAAGTATATATAATAAGTTTAACAATTCAAACAATGTTAATGTTCTAGTCTAACACTTCTCCCCCTTTTGGCATAATTAAAAAGGATCCACAACAAGTAAATGAACCTGAAGAAAACGGTACGTTAGTAGATACTGTAAATAGTTAAAAAAAATAAATAAATTTCATCCGTCCGTGATCCGGCAATTGAGGCTGGAAATTTGAAAAAATCGCCTGATGTTGTTGACAAACGAGATTGAAGGCTCCGAGTTTCTAAAAAACATCATTTTCACCGATCGGGAAAAAATACATTGCTCTTTGACTTGGATGATAGTTTGTCTTGTTCTTTATGCTATCTCTATAAAATCAGTCCTGAAGTTCATCCAATCCGCATCAAGTTTTCTTTTCATCTCTATAACTCATCTGCATTCCTTCAACATTCTCGTTTTAAGCCTTATATTCTTTTCTTAATGGCTCATTCTTCTAACATTTCCCTAGATCCATCCATGAGGCATTCTGCATCTCAACCTTCTATCCTTTTTGCAGCTGCCATTGGTGCCATGTTGTAGCAAGAAAATAATAATCTGACTAATAAGTCAGATTCTGATGCTATTTATGACTTGGTGAGTCTTGGGACTCGCTACTCTTCCTCTATTGTTGCTTTTTCTCAGCGACTACAAGCTAAAAATCATGAAGTTGAAAAGCTCAAAAAATAAATTGTTGTACTTCAATGAATTGTTCAAGAGTCTCACACAAGGGAAGGAATCATTCGACAGAAGAATAAACAGTTGAAATCTTTATTAGATTCTTCATTCCGCTTGTGGGTTTCCATGGATAAGAATGACATGATATTGTATGAAGAGAATGAGCGTCTTAAACATGAGGCTAAGAATCTCAAGTTTATGTAAAAGTATTTAAAAAATCTATCTCTACTTTTATTGACTCTAGTCTATCTTTTAAGAGATATTCATAGCATGCATCATACCTATTTCTCTTCTGATCATATATAATCTATCTTCTGGTAAAGGCTTTGTGAAAATATCTGCTAACTGATCGTGTGTGTTTGTGAATTCTAGTACTATATCGCCTTTCTGCACATGATCTCGAAGAAAATGATATCTTATTTCAATATGCTTAGTTCTAGAATGTTGTATTGGGTTCTTTAAAAGATTTATAGCACTTGTATTATCACATTTGATTGGAATGTGATTATACATGAGTTTAAAATCTCCAAGTTGTTGCTTCATGTAGAGAACTTGAGCACAACAACTACCCGCAACAACATATTCTGCCTCAGCAATAGATAGTGCAACAGAATTTTATTTTTTACTAAACCAGGAAACTAGTGCATGACCTAAGAAATGACACGCTCCACTAGTGCTTTTTCGATCTATTTTACAGCCAGCATAATCTGCATCTGTGTAACTGATTAGATCGAAAGATGTGTGCTTAGGGTACCATAACCCTAGGTTAATTGTACCACTAAGATATCTAAAAATGCGCTTAACTACAATTAAGTGTGATTCTTTTGGAGATGATTGAAAGTGTGCACATAAGCACACACTAAACATAATATCTGGTCTACTGGATGTTAAATATAATAAGCTACCAATCATACCTCGATATATCTTCGAGTCAACTGGCTTACCGGATTCATCTTTATCAAGTTTAGTTGATGGGCTCATTGGTGTTCCAATTTCCTTAGCATTTTCCATCCTAAACTTTTTCAGTAATTCCTTAATATATTTTGATTGATTGATGAATGTCCCACTTTTTGCTTGCTTAATTTGCTTAATAGAGCTCTTAGCTCTGATACCAATTGTTGCCCAGATGACTAACACAAGAGGGGGGTGAATTGAGTTGTATTAAAAAAAATAACAATTATAAATCAAATATATAATATAAAATATAAACAAAATATGAAATAATAATAAATATAAAGAGTAAGGGTAAGAGATAAGCAAACTCAGTATGTTAACGAGGTTCGACCCCACTGCCTACGTCCTCGCCTCAAGCTACCCCTTGAGGATTCCTAAATTTACTATTCAACCTCCTTCAGGTGGAGATAGAAACCTATTACACCTTTGAACAACACCGCTACAAAGGATCCGTGTAGAACACCCTCTACACTTGCAATCACTTTACATGTGGTGATTCAACTATTCTCCGTATAGAATACTTTCTACACGCACAAGGGTTTTACACACTTTTTCTGATACAAAAGCTGATAGTGGGTAGGTTATCAGAAAACACTTCTCAATGAGTGAAATAAGAACAATATAGCGCAAACTATATCTCTCAAAATGAACAAGGATTAATGCTCAATGCTTAGAGAAGAGAGAATGAAAGTTTTGAATGAATGTTGTATACTCTTGGTGTTGTGAATGTGAAACTCTCAAATGATCTATTTATAGGCATATGAGACTTCATATTCAAATTTAAAAAGATTCACATGTCAAAGACAACATCATTCACTTTTTCAAAAAATTCAAATAAAATGTTCTTCTTTTTCAATTGTCAAAGACAACATCATTCACTTTTTTTAAAAAATTCAAATAAAAGGTTCTTCTTTTTCAATTGTCAAAGACAACATTATTCACTTTTTCAAAAAAATCAAACCTAATCTTTTACTTTTTGTATATGACAAAATGAGCACACTTTCCTTTCCAAAAAATTCAAACCTAATCTTTTACTTTTTGCATATGACAAAAGGAGCACACTTTACTTTTCAAAATTTTCAAACAAAATCATCTACCTTTTGTATAAGTCCAAAAAAGCATCAATCACTTTTGAAAATATTCAAATAAAACATGCACATGTGAAAGATGACAATCAATTATCTTTAATATTTTCAAAGTTCAACCCTTTAATCAAGGCATGCACATGTAAAAGATGACAATCAATCATCTTTCAAAATTTTCAAATTTAATTTTCAAAAATATTCATGCACATGTGAAAAATGTATTTTAATGCTTTATGATAAAATATTAATTTTGAGCATTAATCCTAATTTCAAATTTTGAAGAGATTTACAACATTACTCTATGATTTTAATGTGAACTTGTTTCCTTCTTGCTCATGCTTGTTTTCTTGATGTGCTTGACTTCATTGTGTAGATAACTTGAGCTTGAGACTTCTTTATTCTTTGAATTTATTTGTTATCATCAAAATCCATGTGTAAATATATAATTACACAAAACTTGAAATCTTGGGTTCAACACCTATCATTATAATTCAGCCCACAGGAGCCGAATTTCGTGATCCAACTAGTAAATTGCCTTAGCTAATAGATCATTTTTCTACCACCAAAGCTCCATTCTGATCCAACAAATGTAGTAGTGAAGTGTGATTCGATTGAATGTCTGAAACCCAAATTATAATGGAAAATTAAGTTGTAGTTTAGAAAGTGAGATGAGATGATTTTTTATAAAAGTTTAAGAAAATATTGTTACAATATTATTTTTTAACATTATTATTATTTTAGAATTTGAAAAAATTAAAATTTTTATTATATTATGTGTAGAAATTTATGAAAGTTATAATGATAAAATGAAATGAGTTATAAGTATTTTTAATCCAAACGGAGCAACTTGAGATTTGTGTTGCAAATAGATCATGGCACACAAAAATGGAAGGTCTAGTATGAATAACAAGAAAAACTCTAGCACCATAAGCAAGGGTATTTGCCGATATTTTAGGAAAATGAAATTCTCGCCGGTAAAATTTACCAATAAAGTGTATCGTTTGCATCTTTTCTTTTCTTTTTAATTTTTTTAATTTTTTTAATTTCATGGTTAAGGAAATAATTTTTAATAAATTAGTGATTTTTATAAAAAATATTTAAATAAAAAAAGTACACTATTGATGATTTGTCTTAATACCCACTCTTGATGGGTGTAGTGGTACATTTCCAATATGTTTATCCTTTGGCCAAGAAAAGAGAGAGAAAACTTTTATTAACTTTTGAATTTTCTTTTTAATATTAGGACCATGACCATTTAGGGTAATAACTATGATAGTGATCATTATTATTAATATTATTATTAGAAGTAGAGATAGCCTTGTACTCTATTTGAAGAGTCGGCACCGCACCGCACCGCACCCCGCCACACCACACGAGTTTGACACTGAGCAACATCACATCGATATGTGGTTGAGTGCAAGTAAACGCCTCCATTTTAACTCCCTTCAAGTAACAAATTGTAAGTGCATGTTTGGATGCGTCAAAAATATTATTTTAACTTAAGGCTTTTAGTTTAGAATTTAACCTAATAAGTTTTATTATTAAAAAATTATTTATTATTTAAAATTTTTATATCTAAAACACTTTTAAACATATTAGATTTATTTTGAAATAAATTAAAAAATTATTTTTTTGAGATAGAAATAACATAAAAGAACATAAACTTGATAAGAATAAAATATTATAATAAATTAATAACAAAAATAGTCTAATAAATTTTTCAGTAATTATAATGAAAAAAAAATCTCTTCAATAATGTAAAAGTGATAAGAAAAGAATAAAAAATATTAGAGGTGCTACCTGCACCATATGGTGCGGGGTAGCTCCCTTCCCGCACCCCGCCCCTCATGGTGCGGGGGTGGGGTTTTCCCATCCATCCCCCGTCTCGCTAGGCGGGGTGCGGAGAGAATACCCGCTCGCCCTGTCTCATTTTCACTTTAAAAAACTACTACTTTTTTTTTTATATTTAAAAATTATTTCTAAATCCAAAAGTGATCAAAAATATATTTTTAGATCCAAATTGTCAATTAAAATTTTGTAAATATGACTATAATTTAAAAATTATGTAGTTTTTAAATTTACTAATGCATATTTTATGTAAGTTATAGTGTAGTAATTTTAAACTATATAATTTTTAAATTTGCTAATGCATACTTTGTAGACAAGTCTAACAAATTGTAATATATATATTTATATATACACAATTGGTAAAATATAAAGATATATTTATATTTATATATATAAACATCTATTTATGCTTTTATATATATATTTATGTTTTTATATATAATATATATATGTAGGGGGCGGGGCGGGGGAAATGAGGGGTGGGGTTAGGCCCTCCTAGCCCCTCCCCCCCCCCCCCCCCCCACGCTAGTGGGACTAGATGCGGGCCCCCGCCCATGCGGGGCAGTGTTGCCCGCCTCGCCATGTGGGGGTAGGGTAGCAGGGCCCCGCTGCCCACCCCTAAAAATTATTAATGGGTAAAATTTTGAATAGATTATATGAGAATAATGAAAAATATAGATGGACAAAGTTATCATTGTGTTAAAATGATGAGGATCATTTTGTAATATACATAACACAGTAAAATAAGGACTACTTTTTCTGAAGTGTTTCTTACAAAAAGCATAGCTTTGATACTTTTGTTGAAACGTAGTTTTATGCTTTTTCTTAGTTTAGAATTACTTTGATGTAAAATTACTAAACATATAAATTTTGTCATTTAAGTATTTTAGACTATTCTACCGTACTTTTTAGACCTCCTATTGTAATCCCAAACAAGCCCGAAGTTTCTTTCGTCAATTTTATTGAATGTTGAATTCAAGCACTTCCCACCACCAGGAAAAAAAAATAAAAAATAAAAATTCTAATCTTTGAAAAGTGGTGACAAGAAATTCCTTTAAAGAAAAAACATGTAAGTTACAAACTTACAGTGAAAATGTATTACCTTATTGAAAAGAGGTGGTTTTTGAAATGCCTAGTTAGGTTGTGGAAAAGTTACATTTTGTCAATAACAAAAAATCCCTCTCTCTCTCTCTCTCTCTCTCTCTCATAAGCGGATGAAAAGGTTAGCACGTAAACTATCCTATTCATCTGTCAGCGTAATAGAAGGGACAAAAAAAAAAGAAAAGAATCTTGTCAATTTCTTATATATAAAAAGGAAATAAATATATAAAATAAATTTAAAAGTATTTATGTTCATTTAATGATGTCTATAAATTTAAATATACATATATTTATATATATAGACAGATAGTAATAAATATTGCAAAATCTATTCTATATAATTATCTCTTATTTAATTTCCACCGAGGGCTTAACAAGCTATGAAATTTCAATGCATAACTTGAAAAATTTATAATTTATTATAAATTATAAATTGAAAAATGAAATTAATTCAAAAGCCGAATGGCCATTTTATTTGAACAATTCTTCAAAGGGCAAGTGATATGGAAGAGATGCCATAACTTTCACAATGTTTCACAAAAGCTCTATGTTTTTATCAGAAGAAAATAAAGTTTAGAAAAGACAGGTCGAGATCTATATAAGGTGGGGTCACATTAGTTATCTGCATACGTTTTGCCTCTGCCATGCGTTTTACGATTTTTCAACTTGCACCAGCACCTTCAGGTGGTCTTTTTAGAGGTCCTTAATATCCAAACAGTCAAAACCAGAATGCCCTCAATCTATCACTAGTTTGGGGTACATAGAAGATGGCCTGATTGGGGTCATTTTTCTTATTACTTCTATAATTCTTAGCAACCCTACTTATCAAAACATAATTTTCAGCAACCCAGTACTCTAGATCGTTGGTCAAGGATTGCCTTTGTAAAGTTCAAAGAGTAATTGTCAGGGTCGACCCCCAACCCTGTTCAAGGTAATATATCATATAAAAGATCAGACCTTCAGTATTCTGGGGCATAACAAAGTTAAATATCCAGTTTGGTATTATTTCCCTGATCCCAAATATAATTACTATTTCTGTTCTGAACTAAGCAACTCTCCCCAACTAACATTCCCCTCTTCCTTGATCATTAATCTTGGAAGAGATGTCTCCAATTGATTGAAAAGATTATGTGCACTTGAGAACACATTTGCACAATTACCATATACATGAGAGAGAGAGAGAGAGAGAGAGAGAGAGAGAGAGAGAGAGAGAGAGAGAGAGAGAGAGAGAGAGAGAGAGAGAGAGAGAGAGAGAGAGAGAGAGAGAGAGAGAGAGTAGTAACACTCACATGCTCCTCAACAACAGCAAGAACGGCACCATCTGGTACAATGGGCTTGCCAATAATGGTCTAACTACTGAAGCCAAGCAAGAGGACCTTGTTCAAGATCAACTGCAACAAACAAAGGCATGGAAGCATTAATAAATTAATCAGCTAATTGAAATAAATAGATCTTTGAACTCTCGTGGAGAAAGTAAACTACAGACAAGACAACAATAATTAAAACCAAGGGAATCATATATTGATTTCAGTAACACATCAAATTGGCTAGAGCATAAATTAACGAGGAAAATAATCCTCAGCAGGTTGTTTCCTTTGTTGTGGACCAGAAGAGAAGCTCGTGATCCACAGGTTTCTAACAGGGTCACACGTCTTCTTCTAGGTTCTTAATTCTTCGAGACAAACTCATGGTCATAGCTCCTCCCATGAGTTTGAGAGGGGCTGTTAAAGAAACGACACAACAATGCTTAGAGTCATCTTGAGTTGAAGTGTTCTAGTCATTTACATTAATCAATGAGAAATAGTTATCTGCAGTAGCACTTAGGACTTATCTAGATAAACTTTGTTTATCTCATGGTTCCTATCTTAGTTAACAAGTCTTATCTGTAACATTATGTTCTTATCCAAGAGTTGTTAGTTGTTAGCAAAACTTATCAAACGTGAACTAAACATATATGTTGTAATTCTATTTATATACGATGAATACGCAAGGAAATTATTTGGCAAAATTATAAAATTCAATCTTTCTTTCAAAGTACACATATATATATATATATGGCCATGAAGTTCGTACATTGACAAAATTAATTATAAGGGAAATGCTTATTTATCTAGGAAGCCATCGTGGGTGGATTTTTTTTTTTTTTAATGATTATAAAAGTGTTTTCAAAATGAGTTTGTGAGTTTTTTTTTTTAATATTTAAAATGATTTAAAATTTTTTTGAAAACAATTCACAAAATAAAAAAAGTGCATTTTAAACTTTTGAAACTCTCGGGAGCTCTCTTTGGTGGCCCTAGCAATCCCTTGATTATAAAGACATCGAATAACTTTGGTATATATCTTAGACAAAAGCTCAAAAGCTAATTTTCAAGACTAGTGGCCGGTCTTGTTCTAATTTTTACATACAAGTTTTCTTTTCCCTCGACAAATTACACTAACTATATAAATAAAGAAAGAGTTCAAGTTATACATGCTTGAAACAAATGATTAGGTAGAAATGAGGGAAGATTGCATTATTTGGGTTTACCCATTCTCTAGATATTTTGTTGTCTTCATGATCGTGAAATCCCACAAAGTGTCCTTCCGATGATTATAACGATCAGGAATAGATCTGGTTGTTTAGATACCACTAGAAGAGTCACGTATCGGTAGTTTGGATATAATTATTGCTCTGCAGAAAGAGACATATGGATATAATTATTACGTATCGTATTATTTCAATTCAAATATTATATTAATGTTTTCATGATAAGGAAATGAATAAAAATTGACAATTCCAAAAGTAGAAAATAAATAATGATGAAAGCAGCATTCACTTGGAAGATGGGGTAAACTAGCTAGCTCAAACAAAACCTGATCAACTGGAAGCAACGTCCAAACATACATGGCTTTTGTTTGACCTTTCTGGGAATGCTTACTCATATCCTTTCTTACTCAATTCTATTAGAAGTGTTAATCAATCTGTATTATATTTTCATTCAGTTTATAAGTTAGTTTAGTTGTGAACCAAGTTAAGTTAGTTTTTTCAATTTATTTTTTCCCCCTATTCTGGCTTGTATATAAAGAGCACATATGTACTCTGCTTTCATAATAATACATTTTCACCTTTGAGTTCAACACTTATCAAATTCCATAATTCATTTGAAATAATAACATCCTAACTAGTGTCGTGGGCGCCTACCGTTCTAATTCAGTCCAAAAGAGTTGAATTTCATGATCCAACTCGTAAATTGCGCGCCTAGCTAAGAGCACTCACAATGGATTTTGTAAAATATAAATTTCTGTAAAATATAAAAAAAGATGGCCAAAAGTCCATTCCATTAGATCATATATTCTATTTCTATTTTATATTTAGCTACAGTAAATCCTATACATGTAGAGGTTACTGTTCCTTCATCTAAACACTTTTTTATTATTTCTTTCTTATTTCATCCTATTTCCTTTTTATCTTATTTTCATTTTAACCCTTTTTTCACTTTTGCACCATACTCTCGTATCTTTCATGAGTACTTCTATATGTAAGCACACGGCGCACCAATATGCGGATGAAAAATGACGTGGCAAGTTTGAAAAAGGAAAAAAAAAAAAGAAGGATGGAAAATAAGAAAAAGAGGGAAACGCGGCTTCCTTCAGAAGCTTCATTGTTTCGTCTCGTGCAGTCCCTGCGAGAGGTTTTTCCCCTATCACGCACGTACATTTTCGGGTGAATCTTCTCCACCATTTTCAGTGTCGCCACCAACCCTCTCATCAGTTAACATTTATTTTCATCTATTTCTCATTTTCTCTATTTTGATCCTCAAGTCGTCTTTGTCGTCTCTATTTTTTTGACAGGTTCCTGAAGTGGTCTTTGTTCCAGTCCATTTTATACCATTAGAGTACATGGTAGTCTCAAAAAGAGAATCTCACCTAGCATTCGACTTTCACATGTAAAAATGTGCTTCCTGAAAAGGTATTTTTAGTTTTCTTGTTTATTTGAAAACAAGCATGTAACTTTTCACTATTTTTTTACTCTGGTTGTGCTCTTGGTGTTTTCCTTTACTTTACAAAGTGTTATTTATTTTGGTTTACAACCAAACATAGTGTACATAGCTGCTGATCGAGGAAACTAGTAGAAGAAGGGGGGTTGAAGGCTGCGTTGGTTGGTTTTCTGAAAACAGGAGAGATTGAGGCCAGAGTGAGGGTTGGAGGCTTGTTGGAATAGAAGGTAATTTTTCCTGACTTGAGATTTCATAGGGATTACCGGATTATACAGTTTATAATAGTTGATTAGTCAAGTAGAAAGTAGTGAAATAATCGACCCTCATATCTCAGAAACATTACAGAAATGTTATACATGGTCTTAGGGGCATTATTAGCAACCATCATGCTGCATTTCGGATAATGTTGTTAGAATTTATTCTCATGTGCAGGCAAAACTTGTTTTGGTACTTCAGAACATGAAAAGAGGAAATTCACGTTGAGTTTATGCATAAAGTAGTGAATAAATTCACGTTGGTCGTAAACATAAATTTTTCCTCTCCTTTCGGTTGTAATATTTTTTTTATTTTTTATTTTTTATTTTATCTATGTTTTATTTGTGCTTGATCTCTGTCTCCGTCCAAATCCATGTGGTATGTTCAAGTGTGTGATCACGTGGAGGAAGATAGTCTTCAGGAGTAGTTTCTAGTTTTGGTGTTTGCAAGCTTTGAAATTCCTAGCTAAAACTAGGTAAATGTTTGGTTTGAATCAGAGTTCATGTGTCTCTGATCCGTGCTACAGTCCTTGGAAGTCTCTGTGATTATATTGGCTGCTATGCTTGTGGTTGTTGTTTCTTTCATGCTTTTAATTATTGCTAATTTTTCTTTTTTATTTTTTTGAAATATTTCTCCTCTTTTAATAAACATTTTGCTGGACATAATGACTCTTAGATTTATTGTAAGATCATCCCTTCAATTGTTTATTTGATCCTCACCATCTAATGGAGGGTGTTCATTTTTCAGTTTCAGAATTGAAAGATTGAGGCTTTTGTTTTTTTTTAACCTCTGTTTGGACGTGCAAGTTAATCTATGTCTTACGGTGTTTGGGTTGCTTAGTTTAGTAACAAGGAACAGTTTGTTTGGTCTTGGGTCTTGGGTCCTTGATAGTGAAAAACGCCAAGTATTAAAGCAGATTCATTCTCTTTATCCATCCCAGTTCTTCGTCTTAGTTTGGCAAAATGAAACTGAATGTATTGTTAGCAATTACACAGGATAGTATTGTTAGAACCAATATTTGTGAATGAACCAATATTACACTAGCTATATTAGCACTAAGCTTAAGTTGGAGGAAACACGACCAGATTAGCTAGTTGGTTTCCTATACTAATGTAGACTGGTGACTGCATTAAGGCACCCATCCCATCTCATGCTTAAAGAACTAATTGGATATCACGGGACTATCAATCCTATACTAACGTAGACTGGTGAAGACAAGCCTAATACACAACAATTTGTGAAACCATGGTAATTCATGGAAAGTATGAAGTTCCAAAAAGGCAAGAGCTAACCTCCAATTTGATACATAGCCAAAAGGAGGAAAAAAAAAAAAGGTTATAATTTGACAAATCAGATGTACGTGCTTGCTCTTCTTCTTCTTTGCCCTTTTTAGTTTTATCTATTTTAATTTTTTTTTTCTTAGAAAAAAAATATAGTATGCATCTATTCATACATACAAGCATTGAAATAGAAGGAGAACTTTAATCAAACTATGAAAAATTGAACGTGCTCAATAGTAACGTTGAAGACATAATTTCTTATTATTTAGTTCTGTACTAATATCTATTTTAGCTAGAACTAGCATGCACATAAACTCTACATATGCAATCATGCATGGTTATATGTGTTAAGTCCTCTTGATAAAAAGTTGCGGCCATATCAATTTAGTTTCAAAATGATACATTATTCTAAGCATATATAATATCTATTACTGTATACTGCTACCAATGGAAATAGGTAGTATAAAGTTAAGCTCCAAATTATTTATTACATTTTATATAATTTATATAAGCTGATTTTTAATGTATAAAAATATTCTCTAGATAGAGAAAGGGAAGGAGCATGCATCTTCCTCTACATCTCCTACCGCAGATCCAGCAATAAATCCTCTGTCCCAAGTAGGAATTTATCGCTTTTGTAATGGAATTTATCGCTTTTGTAATATTCAGCTTTTATACCATTATCATTATTGGTTTTGTTCCGTAATTGCCACGAGTACATCTTTGTTTCATAATCATTTTTATTTTATATGTTAGGCGATACCAATACAATTTTATCCGGATTTGTCAAACTATATGTATGGTTTCCATCTACCAATACCACATGTGTGGTTACCACTATTTGTAATTCGTCCTGATGCAAACCCATCTCCATGGACTAGTCAGGTGATAACTTCATTTGTTAAGTGCAGTGGTTATTTTTATCAATGTTTGTAATCAATTTTGTGGGTGTAATTGCAGGGAAATCCACTGCCCCCATTTCACTCATCAGTTTTCTCTCCGATTGGTGCTCAGTCGACAAGTTCAAGCCATGTGGATGAAATCCAACATATATCACCCGAGTCTATTGGAAAAAGTTTGTCTACGCCCTCCATTCATGATACTGTTGAACCCAATGATGCTGATCAGTCCGGGGATACTGTTGAAGTCAAAGATGCCGATCAGTCCGTGAGTACAAATACTATGCATACTGAAGGGGCCGATATCGTTGAGGAGTCAAAGTTGGGAATGGTGTTTGAATCTGAAGAGGAGTTACTTTCTTACTATAAACGATATGGGCAATAATCCGGTTTTGGGATTATGACATAAAGGAGTCATAGGTTTGAGGATGAGAGTATTAGATATGTCACATTGGGTTGTGCTTGTGGTGGGAAGACACGGAACAGTACGACAAATGTCGCGAGGCCGCATCCGACATCAAAGACAGAATGTAAGGCAAGGATAAATGTGATGTTAGAAAAAGGGGTGTTGAAGGTATCGAGTGTTAACAATTTCCATAATCACAGCCTAAGTCCACAAAAATCGAGGTTCTTTTGTTGCAATAGAGAAGTGAGCGAATCTGTTAAAAGAGTGCTAGATATAAATGATCAGGCTGGGATCAGAATGAACAAGAGTTTTACCTCTCTTGTTCAAGAAGTAGATGGGTTTGAGAACTTGCCATTCGCTGAAAAAGACTGCCGTAATTACATTGACAAGGCACGCCACCTTTGACTTGGAAAAGGTGGCGCTAGAGCCCTCTGTGAGTACTTTACTCGGATGCAATATAAGAATGATGAGTTCTTTTCACTAATGGATATGGATGATGACGGGTGGTTGAGAAATGTATTTTGGGTGGATGCACGAAGTAGGGCAGCCTACAAATATTTTGGAGATGTCATCACATTCGACACGACATATTTGACAAATAGATATGGGATGCCGTTTGCACCATTTGTTGGTGTAAACCACCATGGCCAGTCAATTCTTTTGGGGGTACGATTAATTTCTAGTGAGGATACAGAAACGTTCACATGGTTATTTCAGACTTGGTTGACTTGTATGGATGGTGAAGCTCCCAAGGCTATTATCATAGATCAAGATAAAACCATGAAAAATGCAATTAGTCTCGTCTTTCCAAACTCTCGACATAGATTTTGCTTATGGCACATATTGAAAAAATTGCCAGAGAAGCTAGGTTCACATGGTGCATACAAAACTGGTTTGAAAAGCCAGTTGCTAAATTATGTGTATGACTCTCACACGACAGAGGAGTTTGAGGGCTCTTGGCAAGTGTTGATTACGAAGTACAACTTGCAGGAGAATGCGTGGTTGAAGAGTTTATACGCTGAGCGTACGTATTGGGCAACGGTGTTCATGAAAGAGGTTTTTTAGGCTGGAATGAGTACAACCCAACGAAACGAGAGTATGAATGCATTTTTTGATGGCTATGTTCATGCTAAGACAAACTTAAAAGAGTTTGTTGATCAGTTTGATAATGCATTGAAGAAGAAGATTGAGAGTGAAAGTGAGGCGGACTTCCCGTCATTCAACATCACAATTCCCGTCGTTTCTCCCTCTCCACTTGAGAAGATTTTTCAAGAGATATATACTTGCAATAAATTTAGAGAAGTTCAGAAAGAAGTTATAGGGATGCTTGCAACTCTTCCAACTCTACACAGGAAGGATGGTGTAATTGCAACGTACCATGTAGAAGATGAAGTGAATGTTGATGAATTCATGAAGGAGGTGACTCACACAGTGTACTTTAATGAGGGCGAATGCGAAGTGAAGTGTTCATGTGTCTTATTTGAGATAAGAGGGATATTGTGTAGACATGTATTAGGCATTATGACAGTTAACAAAGTCTGTTCGGTTCCTAAAAAGTACATACTAGATTGATGGAGGAAAGATATAAAAAGGACATACACTCTTATACGAAGTTCTTATGACTTAGTTGACCAGAGGTATGAAGTTAGCAGATATTCACGTATCATCAAGAAATGTTACGAAGTAGCCACAAATGCATCGTCATGTGATGAGCACAGTAAGGATATGCTAGCTAAACTAGATGTGATGAACTTAAGTTACCGCACCAACAAGCCACCCTTGAATGTTGTAGTGATTCATGCCGACACAACGACATATGCAAGTTCTAAGAAAGTACTGAGTCCTTATGTAGTCAGAGGAAAAGGTAGACCTCCATCTCTTAAAAAAAATCAATGATTGAGAAAGTGAAACCCACGACGAAGAAGGCTAGTAAAAAAGGAAAGCGTAAACAGGTTAACTAAGTGCACTGTTCTGAATATTTTAGCTTTTCAACTTTGTATTTTTAATGATATAACTGACTAAATTGGAATTTATTCATATATATACTTGGTTTTTTTGCTTTGTAGCCACATGGAATAGAAGGCGAAGTTGTTGGAACGTGCAGGAATTATTTGGCCAAACAGATGTTGGAACACAACAAAATGTCCTAGTTGAGGTACATTTACAGGTTTTTTTATGAGTTCTTTAATTTTTTTTAGCTTTTAATACATATTGAAAAATTTGAGTCTATAGCTTTAATTTGATCTAATATTCCGCTTATGTATTATTAGTCGATACAAAACACTACCGAAGTGTTAGACTTTAGTGCCACCGAGTTTGGGTTTGCAGTGAATCAAACTCAAGAAAGTGTAAATCGTCTTCTTTAACTTGGTGATACTGTGTAAATTTGTCTTGGTAAGTGTTTTGATGGGTTGTATTTTTAATGATATAATAACTGATATTGTAATGTGGACAGATTTTGCTTGGGATGGATGGAACCCAGCCGGATAGCTTGCGTAAGACACAACTGTCACAATGAGAGACTTTTATGGGGTTTGTATGGAGATTGCTTATTACATGGTTATTCTTTCCAATTTTGCTTGCTTACGGAGCTTAGGAAAACTACACTCTTATGGTTTTGTGTAAAAATGTTGTAATTTTAAAATGAAATATCAATCATTCATTCTCAAGAAATGTACTTAGGAGTATACCTTCTTTGGCCTGCTGATGTGGTGGAGTATGAATAACCCAAAGTTGTTGGAGAATGAAGAGGCTATTCAATATTGTCTTCTTTTCACTAGGGATTAGGCACTACGCCATGTGCTTGTTATTTTTTGTGGTTTAAATTAAATCAGTTGTAATTAATTTATGCTATTGATTGAGCTTTTATACTCGATTTGGTGCTCTTCATGGCAGTTATGTACAAAAATTGACTTTTAGTGCGAACAACCAAACGATGGGGAGTCGAGCAGCTCCTAAAACACTCAGGTGATGATGTATTGCAACATTAGTGGAGCAGGAGATGAAAAAAACAGATTTTCATATGGTGTACAGTTTTTGGTGCTTGATGGGTGGTGTATTGCAAAACTAGTGGAGCAAGACTTGCAAAAAATCTGTCCATGATGTACATTTTTATATATTTGGGTGGACTTGAGCCGTTGTAATAAATTTTTGTTGGGTGGAAGTTCACATGTAATTATTTTTTGATGGGTAATTTGAGCAGTTGTAATTAGTTTTAGATTAAACGAGAGCATCAACTGTTGTATGTTCTCTATTACCACAGTCTTGAACACGAAGTTGTAATGGATACACAAACAGGGAGTAGAAATATTTATCTTGATTTTTCTACTCCCTGTTTTTCATCAGTTAATTTCTAACATGTATTCTTTTACTTGAATGATGGTGCTCTTCACGTTAGATCACAGATTTATGGATATGTATCAACATATTGATACATTAATCTGTCCATGACTGGGCTCAGGTTCCATTTTTACATGATTCATTGACTTTGTCATTTTATAGGATATCATGTTTCTTGGCATCAGGCATGAAAACTCAAGTTATAAATGGAACTTGCCAAAATTTGCATAGTTTTTATGTTGGACATCTTGATGATGCTTGAATTCCAGAATTGAGTGCTTGGCAGGATTAAAAGGATATGCAAAAAAAGGCAGTTGCAAAAATTAAAGTTCTGGTGATAGCTAAAATGTTGCATTCATTTGATAGGTCCCCTGTATATGCGGTTTTGAATGAAATTAAGATTTAAGCATACAATATAATTATATTTCCCAATTTTGATTAACAACCAGACATGATAGGTCCCTTTTTATGAACTATAGCCTACAATGGCAAGGCGAGCACCTGGACAATTTGCAAAAGAATGAGAATCCAAGATTACATCCACTTTGCATAGATAAGTTCAGATATACAAATTGCCTACTCTTTCAAGTGTTGTCCCACAAATTCCAAAATATTGTACATATATTTCCCACAAAATTGTAGGCATTTCCATAACTACTACTCTAAATGATTCACAAGTGTTCATAAAAGTACACTAAATTCCCGTTTAGTGGGTCTTCAATATGATCGTACATAAAACAAATAGAGTAATATTAAAATTGCCCAACATATACGAATATGTGTGCGTTGACGCCGAAGTTCCAACTTCATCTTGACAATTTCGCCCTCTCTTTTACGAACCTCTTCCATCCAATATCAAACTTCTTCCATAGTTTTTCGAACCTCTTCTCGTGTTTTTTGAACATCCTCTTGTGTTTTCTGAAGCTCATCCTTCTTCCTTAACATCTCAATTTCTATTTTCACAAGTTCTTGTTCTCTTTCCTGACCGCTATCTGCCCATTTAAGAAAGTTGCAATGTGGTAACTCCTGTATAATCAACCAAACGAGAAGCATATTTTGTCAATATGAATACAAAAAATTTTAGTCAAACCCAAATGCAAGTTAGAGTGAATGTTAACAATTTTTGTACCTTCATATTGTAGTTTGAACACCCAAAAAATGCTCGCCCTGGATTTCGCCGGGTATTTGATGTTCTAAGTGAAGCATGTGATCCACAGGTGCACATTGGGTTGTTTTCCAATGTGCGATTAACAATAGAAGATGACGAAATCGACGATGATACCTTCTCTTTACTCAACATGTTCCCAAGTAACTATGGAGTATACAGATCCAGCAAAAAAATTGATGATTCCATCTACTGATTTATGTTGAGGTGAAGTAATGATTTAATTAGTTGGTTTATCAGAAAACTAGCTCATCAAGATGTATTAGGCAAAAGTTTTCTAGCTGATCAACCCTAAGAATTAGATCCAACAAAATCTACCGACAAATCATTTACAATATTACCACCAAGTCTTAACAAGTGGAATACAATCAAGTGGAATACATCTTGAGTGGAATACAATCAATCCTCATGAAAAAATAAATCTTCACTTTAATTCTGCAAAAATACACAAAACTGGAAAATCTGAGTTGGTATACTGTTGATTTTGTGATCATAGTTGATATTAATCTGGGACTATTGTGAATCTTGAGCATTCTGTTTGTGAGTCAAGAAACAGAAAGGTTATTTTTGTTGTTTCAAGAAACAAAACATTTATATTTGTTCAAACAGAGGATTTCTTTATTAATAAAAAATCTTGGCCTTTTTATAACTATAAAACAGAGAGGTTTTATAACGCTAACAATAGAACAATTAAGATTTGTTTCCTTAGGGGCAAGAGTGGTTGCATTGTAACAAAGTTTATCTTTTGTCACATTTGAAATAATTACATTACAAACTTATAAAACTCTATATATCAAATTCATAATAAAAGTAAAATTGTCCAATGGTAGATTACCAACAGCCAAGGTAACTGGATGAGAACCACAGCAGGGACTTAGTCAATAACAGCCATTATTGTTTTAACTGTGCAGTACTGATCCTAACATACTAACCACCAATAACCTTTATAAATGAACTGTACAAAGATTTATCCACAATGACAGACCACATTATTCAGCAGGCAGAGGAGCTAGATAATACCAAGAACTTGCTTCATGAAAAAGAACAACATCATGCAGAAGGCAATAATTTCATCCTCCAAAAACAAACAATGGTAGAGGAGAATATGTCTGAAATAATGACATTTGGTGCATCACCTCATTAGATGGAGAAACAAGCAGTTCAAGACCCAACACCAATTCAAGAGGAAAGTGCACAGGCTTATGCACCTTCGTGCTTCCTTGCCTTCCATAACCAAATCGCATTAGCTAAAATATCATTATCTTTGAAAGAGTCTGTATCTTAACAGATTTGCTGGCACTCACGACATTCTCAAACTAGGTTTGGATGTAGAGAGCACATTTATCTCTCTCTCATAGATTAGGAGGGAAGTATGAAGTGAGAAGTCATGCCAGATGCAGCAGGATAAGGGCTGTGTAAAATGTGGGTCTCAAATGGCTATATACCAGACAAACTTAGTGTTTTCAATTTTTGTAGCAGAAAAGGGTCAAAAGGCCATATCCTCGGATTTCAATTTTTGTAGCAGAAAAGGGATCTGAAAGGGTTTGAAATACACTGATGCGTCCAGCAAAGTTATAAGATATCAATGCCATAACAAAGGTAAGAACTAAGTGTCAACAGAAGAAATTATGAAAATAGTCAGCTATTCTTAAAAGGAAGCCATAATGAAGAGATCAAACCATGTCATATTACAAAAGAGGGATGCTAGTTAACCTCCCACACCACACACTTTACACACTTTACATAATTTATTACAAGTACAAATTATGAACAGATAATATTCATCGCATCGTCTCGTAAAAAAAAATTATAGTATACAAAGGGGCAAAACACAAGTATGCACAAAGAATAAAATTGAATGTATGCATACTCAGATATATTTTGAAAACATTATCCAATACATTGACTAAAAAACAAATTGGACTAGGTGAATATGAACAACCATTTCGAGTATAGAGTTTTGGATGTTCGAAACTGCTTCAAGAAACCTTCTCTGACCCAAGTACAGAGTCTAATCAAGGAGAACTTTAATTACTCAGTTGGAAATCTTGCACAAACAGCTCCCAGCAAGATTTTTAGAACATGTGCTTGTGGATAGGATAGCCTGTGATTATTACCATTACCATTGGCACACTTTATTTGGGCAATTACGATCATGGAGCAGTGGTTTCAGTAGAACAATAGCTAATTTGTGGGTTACATTCATATTTTAGGTAATTGGCTTTTTGCTCTGTTTTACAATAATCATATTATGCTATAAGATGACCTTAGAGTTTTTTTTTTCCTGGGTGAGTAAGACTTTTAATTAGGATTTTATTCAATGTACTCTTAGCCATGGGAACCCTGTCAGAATGACACTGAAGCTATGTATGACAACTATTTGTGAAATTTTCCTGAAGCCAAAGAGATAATGATGCCTCCTTAAGCAGACCAAAAGAAATTACCATGCCTATTTTCTGTTAAGCCATTTCTTATCGGCTTTAACTTGTTTAGTCTTTTGATTTGCTTTCCACATTTGTGCCAATTGCATGTGGAAAACGGACCATTGTATCCATGTTATATATTCTTTCAATGTTGGATTTTATGGAATCATTGCTTGCTTTTTTTATTATGTAAAATGACCAGTTGTATGGAATCATCTACAACATAAGAACTAATATTTATCATAACTTACAAAATTTCAGATGTTTTTGACTTACTAAAAACTTACCCATAGAATCACAAATAAAGTTAGAAGGAATTGGAAAGCTGATAGAAACGATAGATCGAATAACATAACATAAAGCAGGAGAGAGAGAGAGAGAGAGAGAGAGAGAGAGAGAGAGAGAGAGAGAGAGAGAGAGAGAGAGAGAGAGAGAGAGAGAGAGAGAGAGAGAGAGAGAGAGAGAGAGAGAGAGAGAGAGAGAGAGAGAGAGAGAGAGAGAGAGACCTGTTAATCTGTGAAAAGCACGATTTAGGGTTTCCCCAACAAACAATCTCTACACGTGCAATAAGATTTCAGGACCAACAGAAATCAAAATGAAGACATAAAACAGAAATATATATCATATATAATAGATCGAATATATATGAGGTGAAGAATGCGATCGAAATTTGTGAAAAAAATTACCTGCAAACTTCTTGATCCTTTTCGTCAGGCAGCTTAGATGATACTGAGGGTGGGGGTGACTTTCGAAAAAGTGTGAAATGAAGAAAGGGGGAAAAATTGAAACCCAGCAGAAAACAAAGAGACAAAGAATTCCCGCTCTGTAAAACGTAGCATTTTCATTTACAATGAAGATGAAATAGACCAAAACGCCTTGTTTCATTAATCCATGTGAGCTGCCGGTGCACAAATTCGTCCGCGTTATGCCTACGATAAGAGTTTTCCATCTTTCATCTACTCTCTAGCACTCTGTTTATAGTCCCATCAACTTTTATGCATGCAAAAATTTTGATAGTGTTAATAATAAATGCAGGTATTTTTTGAGAATATTTTCAAGAATGGATATTCTTTTAATATACTTTGACTATATTTTCATTATATAATCTCTTCTTTTTATTTTTTGAATTAATTTATATTTTAGTTTAGTTTATAAATTTGGATTAATTTAAAATAGAACATAATTATATGACATTTTATATAAGGAGATATTGCAAATATCAAAAGATATGAGGATATCATTGATAGTTAGAAAAAATATTTGAAATGAATAAAAAAGATTAAAAATTATAATATTTAAATGATATATATGAAGAAAAAAAATAGATAAGTTGATGTATAATATATTGTAAAAGTTATTATGTAAAATAGAAAAAGTGAGTTTTGGTGATATATTTTAAAGGATACATAAACTATTGAGAGTGCTCTAATAGATCAAGTTTCTACCGCCAAAGCTCCGTTCTGGTCCAACACATGTATTAGTGAATGTGATTTCACTGGTTTGGATATAAAGAGGGTTTCAACTCATATATTCTAATCATTATAATTTTTCTAAATTCCCTAACAAAATATAATAAACAATTCAACTTTTTCAAATTTCTAAACAATAATAATATTAAAAAATAATATTATAACAATATTTTATTCAACTTTTAACTTTTATCTGATCAACTCATCTCATCTAAACCCACTATCCAAACCTCACTTGAATGCTAAAGCTCAGGCAGTATCTCAGCTCAGTGTAGTGATTGGTATCCTTCTTTCGTTGATCAGCTAGTTCCTGTGACTCTATAGATGTAAAGCTCGCATGGAGGAGATCTTTGACACAAGGGAGAATGTGTGTTTTAAAATAAAAAATTTTTATTTTAAATCCTTCACAACAAAACGAATAAACATTTTATCAAGTGCTCAGAAAATGCAATTCTGAAACAGCTTGAATTGATTAAAATGCCTGTCAAGAAAAAATGACTCAGATTTTGAAATTGATGCGACCAGCTTAGGGATATGCCAAATTTAATGTTGATGGAAGTAGTAGCTCAGGAATGCTAGAAGAAGTGGAGGTGGAGGTATCCTTAGAAATGCGGATGGTCACATGATTTTTGCATTTGTTAGATTTTATGGTATAAGCTCCAATAATAATGCTGAGACCAGGGCCCTCTCGGATGGCCTTAATTTTTGTGTTCAGAGGAATATTATGCACATCGATGTTGAAACTAATTTTAAGCTAATGGTCAAGTGGTGGGAGCAGAATGACCAAGTCCCTTGGAAGAGTCACACGTATTGGCATGAGGCTAAGTTGTAGGCTAGATCTTTGGTGATGAGGATCTCCCATACTTACAGGGAAACGAATCACGTAACTGATATATTAGCCAAGTGGGGTACTAAAAGTAACGACATTTTCTTTGTCAATAAACATAGTCTCCCGAAAGACATCTTGGGAGCATTTCGAATGGCCCAAGCTGGGTTACATGTTATTTGACACATATAGCAGCTTCCACATGTTTGCTCCCTTATTTTATCCTCTCTTTACCTTAACTGGGTTGTTTTGGTTCTATAAGCAGGAAATTTTTCTTTATGAAATTTCCAACGTACCCCTGTAAATTACGAAATTGTCTATCAATTTTCTTGAACAAATTGGTTAGATCTCAATTATCAAGATTATATAATGAATCAAATATTTAAAATAAATAATCAAATTTGCAAGACACAACGATTGGTTATGAAGGGGAACCCTTTAAAGAATTCTTTAAAGCTAAAACCATACGGGGCAGCTAAACCTAAGAAAATCAATCTTATTATTTGAAGAATAATTACAAGCAATAACCAATTACAAAACCTTTGCAATTCGACTCTCATACTTGCCTAGAAAAACGATTCGTTTGTCTTCTACCGTAGTAGCAGCCAGAACCTCTGGCGATATTCAAATGTTGACTTCCCTTCTAGAACTTCAGATGTTGAAATCCAATCGATATTCATTTACATTTAAAGCACGATCACACTCAAAAAGAGATGAAAAACCAAATGAAAATTCTCAAGTAAATTTTTTCTCACAAATACTCAGAATATACTATCTAGAATTCGTGGCTCAAACTCATTATCGAGATACAAAACCGAATCCCTTTAAATAGAAAGTCTGAAAAGAGTTCCAGTTATAGTAGGATTCTGCTGATGGTTAGCAACAGTTGCGAAAAAATATTCCGATAGACTGCTAACATTTCGCGATAACATTCTTCTGTATTGATTAATCTTTGTTCAATTTTCTTCTAGATAAATATAGATCTATCAAGACTCGATTTTAATCCCAATGACTTATCTAAACAACACCTAAGACTTCTAGATAGACTCAATATTATTTAAAGATAAATCAACAATTATTTTACATTTATCCAACAATTTCAAATATAATGATAAGATAAGTCTTATCATATAGTCATTTAATCCTAGCCAATTTTTGCCTCTACAATCTCATTCTTTGGCAGATTGGTGACAAAACCAACTTGAATGTAATATAAAACCTGTCAAAAGCACAAACAACAAACCAAGAAACCGAGTAGGAATTCCAAGCAAATAATCAAGAATAAAAACTTATGTCCAGTAAAAATAAACTTTCTCCCCCCTCAACAAATTCATTTCAGCAAATTTATTAAACTCCCCTCAACAACACACTTACTGAAACTCCCCCTAAATTTTACAATACCAAAAGATTTCAACATATTTCAATTTGGTCTTTCAATACTCCCAATTTTTGTCACTAATCTGACAAAACATAAAGAGAATAAATATCACTTATGTGTGCCAAGATGAGGACACTAAGAAAGACATGATAAACAATTCTCATGTATCTCAACTTTTCATGAATTCAATGCACCTGATATATGAGCATGGATGTATGTCAAATAATGAGCAAATGATTAAGACAACTTAGTTGAGACAAAAAATCAAACATTTGGTAGGCATATCATGAAAAACTGAATGACAAAGGCCAAGAACTCACTCAAAATGCGTCCTCAATACATGCATAAAATAGATATAACAAAAAAACAACCCATTTATGGGCAACTCAGCTCAACAGAACAGATCAATGCTTCTTATAAAAAACCTACAACTCAAACTCCATCTATCCACATGCCGATAATAAAACTGGAAAAAGAGAAAAAAAAATTAGTGGTTTTGAGTATACTTACTGTGATGGTGGAAAATGAAGAGAGAATGTATGTAATCTTGAGTGAAGAGAGACGAAAGGGAGTGAAAAAGGGGAACCGTGAAATGGGTCTTGAGAATGGCTTATGTATTGGGGGCTAGGAGTAAATGAGAGAGGCAGCAGAGGTTTTAAGTCTTTAAGTTCTTAAGGATTTTAAGACCTGTGCACGTGCTAAGCCATAAAGTTCCACTGGGACTTATGCTATTGTTTCATAGGACAATTTTCAGACTTATCCAATACCCCATACTAACAAAAAAAAACTTTATATTTTTATTTATTTATTTATTTTATATAAACCAAAATAAATAGAGATTAGAAAAAATAAAATTAACAAAAAATTTGAAATCTTTTATATATATATATATAAATATATAAATAAGTAATAGGGCAAGTAACATGCCTAGATGCATCTTAGTTCAAACATAGTATAACTCACAAAACAAATTCAATAGAGTACACCCTCTTATTTGCAATAATCGCTATGGATGTTCACTCCTCATAAGATCATCAATGTCAAAGTTCATGTGAGTGTGTGAGTGAGCAAATTATATAAGGTAACAACTATCTATTTCATATTTTTTTTTTCAATATATATTTATAATATTATCCATGAGTATTTTATTCTTATAGATGCTCTCAAGAGATTGTCACTCACCTCAAAAGTCAAACTTTATGCTAGGGTCTACATACATAAGCATCTACTCCAAATACTAGTTTGCACAACTCATTTTTTTATGTTCATTTTTGTTGCTCATCTTTTTCCACAATAATTAAAGTAACGATTCTTTCTATAAAGACTTAAAGAGATAGATCCGTGTGGGGTGTTAGTATTTTTCTGCAATGATTTAACACCAACGTTTTCTATATGGATCAATTCTTTGTGTTTGGCAAAGGAAGAACTCTTTATAAATATACTAGATTCAACTAGTATTAGTCAATTCAAGGCATATATTCCATCTGTGATGGGCATCTTAATAACCAATATAAATTTCAATTATAATATGCATACATACAAGTTTCTCACTATGCATTGAAAATGAACTTTGCCAAGATGACTCACAAAGTGAATTGCATAAAGTAGAGAGATGCATAGGTTTAAGAATTTATCATGTGAGAACACAAGTACTCAAACTTTGACATATAAAATATGCACTTTCTTAAAAAAAAAAAAAAGAAAAAAAAACTTTGAACCAAACCAAAAAAAAAAATTATATTATATTTTTTTATTTAAAATTGAAAAATAGAAACATAAAAGCAAAACAGAAAAATAAAATGCATGTTCTAGACTAATGCAATAATATAAAGAAGGCAAGAACATGAAAATAATCCTATCAATTAATGTGACATGGCATCTTCTTTGACCACCTACTTTGTTTTAAAGTTTGGCCTATTCTTTTCATCAACACCAGTTTGAATGACCTTTTCTTTATTTTGAAAGTAAAAATTTGCTAGTTCACCTAGTTTGAGATTTAAAAAGTTGATTTGTTGACTCATATCACAAACTTGATTCTCTAGACTCTTTTTTTTCCCTTTTAGATTTCTTTCACCTCCATTTTTCTTCACTTTATTCAAGTTAAAGCAATTTGGCCTTATATGACCAACAACACTACAATAATGACAAATAAGAATAAATTTACCATGCAGATTTTTTGAATAAACTGGCTTAGGTTTAGCATGATTTTGAAAACTATTGCCCAGATGACTAACACAAGAGGGGAGGTGAATTGAGTTGTATTAAAAAAATAACAATTATAAATCAAATATATAATATAAAATATAAACAAAATATGAAATAACAATAAATATAAAGAGTAAGGGTAAGAGAGAAGCAAACTCAGTATGTTAACGAGGTTCGGCCCCACTGCCTACGTCCTCGCCTCAAGCTACCCCTTGAGGATTCCCAAATTCACTATTCAACCTCCTTCAGGTGGAGATAGAAACCTATTACATCTTTGAACAACACCGCTACAAAGGATCCGTGTAGAACACCCTCTACACTTGCAATCACCTTACACGTGGTGATTCAACTATTCCCCGTATAGAATACTTTCTACACACACAAGGGTTATACACACCATTTTTCTGATACAAAAGCTGATAGTGGGTAGGTTATCAGAAAACACTCCTCAATGAGTGAAATAAGAACAATACAGCGCAAACTATATCTCTCAAAATGAATAAGGATTAAGACTCAATGCTTAGAAAAGAGAGAATGAAATGTTTGAATGAATGTTATATGCTCTTGGTGTTGTAAATGTGAAGCTCTAAAATGATCTATTTATAGGCATATGAGACTTCATATTCAAATTTAAAAAGATTTACATGTCAAAAACAACATCATTCACTTTTTCAAAAAATTCAAATAAAAGGTTCTTCTTTTTCAATTGTCAAAGACAACATCATTCACTTTTTAAAAAAATCAAACCTAATCTTTTACTTTTGACATATGACAAAATGAGCACACTTTCCTTTTCAAAATATTCAAACCTAATCTTTTACTTTTTGCATATGACAAAATGAGCACACTTTACTTTTCAAATTTTTCAAACAAAATCATCTACCTTTTGTATAAGTCTAAAAAAGCATCAATCACTTTTGAAAATATTCAAATAAAATGTGCACATGTGAAAGATGACAATCAATCATCTTTAATATTTTCAAAGTTCAACCCTTTAATCAAGGCATGCACATGCAAAAGATAACAATCAATCATCTTTCAAAATTTTCAAATTTAATTTTCAAAAATATTCATGCACATGTGGAAAATATATTTTAATGTTTTATGATAAAATATTAATTTTGAGCATTAATTCTAATTTCAAATTTTAAGAGATTTACAACATTACTCTATGATTTTAATGTGAACTTGTTTCCTTCTTGCTCATGCTTGGTTCTTTGATGTGCTTGATTCCATTGTGTGAACAACTTAAGTTTGAAACTCCTTTATTCTTTGAATTCATTTGTTATCATCAAAATCCATGTGTAGATTTATAATCACATGAAACTTGAAACCTTGGGTTCAACAAAAACTCTTACCTTAACTTCCTTTAACAAAAACAATACATTTGGAAGTTGTACCTAGGCTAGTTTTATCACTACTCATCTTTTGAACACTCAACATCTCTTTTAATTTTTGTGTTGCTGTTTTTTCTTGAACCTTTTCTAATTCTTTTTCTAGTGCAATTTTTTGATCTCTTAATTTTGCTATTTCACTATCAGAAATTTTTAATGGCTTAGACAGGTTATTTTTCTCACTCTCCATATTAGTGAATTTCTTGTACAGCTTCTTGTTGAGTTTTTTTAATTTGATCACTTCTTCACACATATCATTATAAGTTTCTTGTAAACTCAGTTCTTGATACATCAACAAGTGATATATCTGAATCACTATACACACAACTACTTTCAGATTTTGTTAGTGTAATTTCAGTTTAGTTATTCACAACAGTAGAAAAAGCCATAAATATTTTTCACTGTAAGAAGATGAGTTTGAACTTTCAGAATCTGAACTATCGCTAAGTGTGACATTCAACGCTTTTCCTTTATTTTTCTTGAAATTTGGACACTTAATTCTTATATGACCATATCCAGAACATTCATAACAATGTATCTTATCATTTTTCTTAGTTTTTTCTTTCTTCCAATTTTCAGATTCGTTTTTCTTAACAAAAACATTTTTTTCTTAGTTTTGTTTACCACTCGCCTTTTTATTAGGCATAAATTTTATGAATTTTCTCGCAAGCAAAGCAATCTCCTCATCATTTAGACTTTCTTCATAAAAAAATTCTCATGATTTTCTTCTATAGTTTTTAAGGTAATGGACTTACATTTTCTTGCTTGAGGAAGCGAAAATTTATACGTTTGTAAAGAACCTACCAGCTTTTCTACCTTTATTACATCTAGATCTTTACTTTCTTCAATAGCAGTAACTTTGGGTCGAAATCTTTCAGGTAAAGACCTTAGAATCTTCCTCACGATCCTTGAATCATCCACCTTGTCTCCGAGATTAAACCTGGAATTCACAATATCATTCAATTTAGTATAAAAATCATTAAAATTTTCGTCTTCCAACATTTTAATCTCTTCAAATTTTGAGGTTAGCATCTACAGTTTCAAATTTTTTACTATTCTTGTGCCTTCATGTGTAATATCCAAAATATCACAAGTTTCTTTAACAATCTTATACATGGAGATTCTTTTAAATTGTTTGGGAGACACGGCCAATAAAATAGTATTAAGTCATTTGCTATTCAAATTACAATTGTTGATTTCATCTTTTGTTCAAACATCTATAGATGTCTTGGGTTTAGTCCATTCTAGTTCAATTGAATGTCATACACGTTCATCCAAAGACTTGAAGAAAGCCCTCATACAAACTTTTCAATAAGCATAGTTTTCTCCATCAAAGTGTGGTGGAACATATAATGACGTCGACATGATCTTCAAGGGTACGGATCACACTCGAATGAGTGAATCATGCTCTAATACTAATTGAAATTCCCAACATATCCCTGTAAACCATGAAATTATCAACCAATTTCCTTGAACAAATTGGTTAGATTTCAATTATCAAGATTATATAACGAATTGAATATTTAAAATAAATAATCAAACTTGCAAGACACAATGATTGGTTACGAAGGAAAACCGTTTAAAGAACTCTTTAAAGGTAAAATCCTACGGGGCAGCCAAATCCTGAAAAGTCAATCTTATTATTTGAAGAATAATTACAAGCAATCATCAATTACAAAATCTTTACAATTCGACTCTCTTACTTGCTTAGACAAACGACCCGTTTGTCTTATACCGCAGCAGTAGCTAGAACCTCTGGCGATCTTTAAATGTTGACTTCCCTTCTGGAACTCCAGATGCTGACATCCAATTGATGTTCATTCACACTCAAAGCACGATTACACTCAAGAAGAGATGAAAAATCAAATGAAAATTCTTAAGTGAATTTTCTCTCACAAAAAGTCAGAATATACTCTCTAGAATTCGTGGCTCAAACTCGTTGCCAAGATACAAAACCGAATCTCTTTAAATGGAAAGTTTGGAAAGAGTTCCAGTCATAATAGGATTCTGCTGACGGTTAGCAACAGTTGTGAAAATATGTTCCGACGGACTGATAATATTTCGCGATAACATTTTTCTGTATTGACTAATCTCTGTTCAGTTTTCTTCTAGATAAATACATATTTACCAGGACTCGATTTTAACCTTAATGACTTATCTAAACAACACCTAAGACTTTTAGATAGACTCAATATTGTTTAGAGATAAATCAATAATTATTTTATATTCATCCAATAATTTCAAATATAATGATAAGATAAGCCTTATCATACAGTCATCTAATCCTAACTAATTTTTGCCTACACTTTATTTTGTTTTGCTCTGTCTTATTAAGGTTTTACTTTGTTGTTATCTTGATGTAATGTTTAGACTGATCTTAATACTGGTTTTAATACTTGGGTTAGGATTTTATAATTATTTGTCACCCCTAAGTGTTTTGGTTGTAACAACGGTTTTTTCCTCTATCATAAGTGAGACCTATAAATTAAATTGAAATATTGTCATTTTCTATAAAAAGAAAAAAAAAAAAAACCTCACCTAAATGTCTGAAACCCAAGTTATAACTTAAATGTTTTTTCTTTTAAGAAAATTCTTCTCCCAACAATTCATTTTCGTCTAAAAAATTTGACCTTTTATAGCTGGACAAAGGAAAATGCCGAATTCAAGAAAGTTTCAGAGCACTTGCACCAAATTTATAAATAGTTTTCTTACTCATCATTTTAAACATATTACACAATTTTTTTTATTCTTTTTAAATTAATTGATTTTTTCTATTTATTATTCTTACATCACACATTTAGTAAGAGAAAAAAATAAAAAAAATTATATATAATATGTGATATAAAATGATGAGTAAAATATTTTGCAAAATGATATTCCCATTGCACCTAATTCCTGCGGGAAGCTACTGCTCATATATTTTTTTTAATTTTTTATTTTGTGAGTAAGGAAATATTTTTTAATAATATTGTAAATTTCTTTTAAATACATATAAAAATATATATATAAAAAAAAAACACTATATATAACGAATGGTAGCTACGACGTAGTACCGTTCAAGTTTTTTATATATAAAAAAGAACAGTCTACTACTGCAGAATTAATGCTGATATCTCCCATTGGACTATTCTCTGAGGTCTCAATCTTGCATGCAGCGTCAGTACATATTCTTAATTTTGCTTAAAAATTTGTTGGTGCGTAATAAATTTGGTGACAAAAAGTCCTGTCTGTCACATTCTTAATTTTGTATGATATCTGTCTGTCACATGATTTCCTAATTTACTTCTGCTGACTCTGCAGGTCGTATAAATGGGATATCTATGGCTTCTCTTTCAAAATTCATTTATTCACAACTTGCATGCAATTAAAAATTAGAAAAACCATTTTTTTTTTTTTTTTTGTGGGAAGTGCTTGAATTCAACATTCAATGTAGAAGACGAAAGAAATTGACTTGCAATTTGTTACTAGAAAGCGTTAAAATGGAGGCGTTTACTTTCACTCAACCACATATGAATGTGATGTTGCTCAGTGTCAAACTCATGTGGGGTGTGGTGCTAACTCTTCAAATAGAGCGAGGCTATCTCTACTTCTAACTATAATAATATTAATAAAAATAATGATCACCAGTATCTTAGTTATTATCATAAATGGTCATGGTCCTAATATCCATAGAATTATTACAAAGAAAATTCAAAAGTCAGAATTAATAAAAGCTTTCTTTTTCTTTCCTTGGCCAAATTATAAATATATTGAAAAGGTACTACTACACCCATCCACAGTGGATATCAAGAAAAGTCATTGATAGTGTAATTTTTTCAAAAAAATATTTTCAAAACTTTTTTAAATATTTTTTTTTTAAAAAATCAAAAATTTATTAAAAAATATTTCTTTAACCATTAAGTTAAAAGTTAAAAAAGATGCAAACGATAGCTTTTATAGGTAAATTTTATCGACCAAAATATCATTTCTCTAAAATATTGGTGAGTACTCTTGCTTATGGTGCCCAAGCTTATCTTCATATTCATATTAGACATTTCATTTTTGTGTGCCACGATCTATTTGCAACACAAATCTCACGTTGAAAAGCGATGGTTTTTGAAATGTCGTAGTTAGGTTGTGGAAAAGTTATGTTTTGTTAATAACAAAAAAATATCTACTTTTTTCATATGCATGCAAATTTCTCTCCCTCTGTCTCTCTAACACTCTTTCCTGAGCGGATGAAAAGGTTAGCAGGTAAAATATCCTATTCATCTGCCAGCTAGCATAGTAGTAAGAGGAAAAAATCTTCTCAAATTCTTATATATAAAAATGAGATAAATATATAAAATAATTTTTAAAATATTTACGTTCATTTAATGATGTCTAAAAATTAAAAAAATATATATGCATAGATAGATAGTAAATAAATATTGCAAAATCTATTCTATATATTTTTCTCTTATTTAATTAAGATGCTCAAATTCTTTTAAATTTGAGCACACAACTTTCAGCTCTATCAAATTTTCACCTAGGGTTTAATAAGTTATGACATTTCAATGAGAATCAAGAGTATGTCCCAAACACCGTCTCTCTCTCTCAACCTCGGACTGTCTCTCTCATCCTTGAGCATGGAAGGTCTGACTTTGCTGCAATATCCACCTTACACAGCATATTCTAATCTCTTCCGTTGTTTCTCTCTCTCTTCTTTCAAGCTTCCATGTGATTTTATTTATTTTTCTATTAGTTTGTGTGATGTATAAGATTATTTAAACTGTATAGAAGAGAAGAAGGGAGTCGATTCAACGAGGAGACGTGGTTGACACGTAGGGTGTGAGGTACAGTGGCTGATGAAAAGATTATTCCCTTCTTGATTCATTTAAATGTTGTACTTGTATAGAAAGAATTAACAGTTTAATCAGCAACCTATAATCATTTCCAAACGCCAACATGATTGAGTTTTTTTTCTATTCTTAAAATATTAATTTTTATCTAATATTGATATACATACAATTTTTTTTTATAAATTTATTACACAATTATATATATTTTCAATTGAAAGTATTTTTGTTAAAAAGATATTATTTTTATAAAGGAAAAATCTTCTAACCGGTCAGGCTTATAAAGGGCTAAAAATAGCCTTCAATTATTTGCTGCAGCCCATCCATGGCCCAAGGATGTGACTGCATGACACACAAGTTTTTAGACCCCCCACTCTCGAAACCAGGATCCCTGGACCCTCACCCATCTCCACTTCTCCAAGTCAACTGAAATGGCAAAGCATTAGCAAGTAACTAATAGAAAATAACAATCGATTCATTCAGCTTTATTTTCTTGTAGGTATCCTTAAGACGTTTTTGGTCCTCCCCACCTTCATCATGGCTAAAAACTAGAAAAATTGGCCAGGTTTCATGTGTCTATCTTTTATCATAAAAGAATAAAACAAACCCATCACAATCCATATGAGAATACTTTCTATGGACCACAATTGAAACATTTTTAATGGATTTAACATGCAAATGGGGACATGATGAGGGGAAAAAGAAAGTGTTTGAATCTTTTATGCTCACCATTTGAATCTATTACACTAAGAAACAAAGCATTTTCAAGAAGAGTAGTGGTGGTTGCGTCGGATTGGGTTGGGTGGTTGGACGTCGAACTGGGTGGGTCAATGACGGATTGGCTGGAAGTCGAACTGGTCGTCTGCTAGTGGTGGCAATAAGAAATGGAGTTGGTAGTGCTCGTCTTGTTGGTGGTCATCTTATTGTGGTAGCAACCAGTGGTGGAACTAATAGTGGTTGCTGATGGCGGTAAGACAACTTGTCGGGTATGAGAGACAGAGGGAAGGGAAGAAAATTTCTTTAATAGGGTGTTTCATTCTAGTACAAATCCCATATAGTGAGCCTCATGATGTTATCTTATGTAATGCTGACATGACATTTTTTTATTGGTATATGCTAATGAGGTGAAACCAACAAGTGCCAATAGAAGCGTTTATGTTAAACAATATTACACAATATTTTTTATTTTATAAAAATTCCCCTCACATTTGACATAGATTATAAAAAAAAAATATTTGCATTTGTATAATGTATCATTCCCTGTTAAGATAAGATTATTATTATTATTATTGAAGTAGAGAATAATGCAATGCTACTGCAAACTTTCATAGAGTAAGAAAGAGATGGAGGTAGTTGTGTCAAATGCATATCATCTGTCGTCAAGTTATAAAAAGACTACACTTCTTGACATACTTAAAAGAGGTAGGTTTACACTCGGGAACTCTCGTTAGGTAAAATAATTTTATTATTATTTTTACATCATTTTTAATATTTTTTAAAATAAATAAAAAAATTTATAATATTATTAAACAACAATTTCTTAATCCCTAAGTTAAAAAAAAAATAAGAAAAATAAAATGTGCAGCGAGAGCTTGGAGCGAGATTCCTAACTTTTTCTTTAAAAAATAAATTGTTATAAGTTTACTTCACTCAATATTACGAATCTCTCGAGTAACATACTCACGTCAAATAATATCTTTTGTTCCATGAGGATGTTTAACGAAAAGATTTATGATGTTCCACGTGTTTATGACAACACAGAAGAAGCCGTACAAAGGGAGGCACAGTCCAGTTTATAGCCATCTTTTGACTTTTTTACGTTCTAAACGCAGAGAAAACCAATTCTAATCGCGAGTCAGACAATTTCTCAGTCTCTTTTCCAGATCTTACTAGATGATCCGAGGGGGCCCGGCCGCTTATGCCCACTGCGGACTTTCCCACTGTACTTTTTTTTACTTTTTTTCATTTTATCTTAATATTCTTTATTACTTTAATACTTTTATTCAACTTTTGAGGGTTTATTTTCAATTACGTATTTCTGTTTAGTTATTGAAATTTTTTAAATTAGAATTTTGAATTTTAAGATTAAATATTAAAATATTATATTTTAATATTATTATTATATTAAAATTTGAAAAAAATTAAATTATTTATTATATTTTATATAAAAATTTTAAAAAAATTATAAGAATGAGATAAAAATTTTATATTTAAGATAAAAATTTATTATGACGAAACAGTAGCTGTGGACTCTAGAGATATCTCAAAGTGGGTTTGACCAAAAAGTTCATAAAATTAAGATGAAAATAAAAAAAGGTTTTCATCTTCGTAATTAATCAAAGATCCAGGGCTACATCATAGCCCCATGAATGTCTAAAAGTTGACCAAAATTATCTGCTTGTCATCTTGTATCAACCTTTCTTTTCCACCTCCCACGTCCTTATCTCTCTCATCAAACTCTGCCACCATGAACAAGCATAATCACCAACAGCCTGTCCTGATGTTTCTTCTGCTACCTATCTTCCTGTTCTTCCGATCCATTTCCGCTGTTGATTTCACCTTCAATGGCTTCGACTCTTCCGATATGTTACTTTATGGATTCGCCACCGTTGAGTCTCGTGTTCTAACACTCACTAATAGAACGACTTTCACAATGGGTCGTGCCCTTTACCCGCAAAAGATTCCCGCAAAAAAGCTGAACTCTTCTTATGTGTATCCTTTCTCGACTTCTTTCATCTTCTCCATGGCTCCTTACAAGAATACTCTTCCTGGGCATGGCATAGTTTTCCTTTTTGTGCCCTTTACTGGCATCACAGGCGCGGCCTCAGCACAAAATCTTGGCCTTTTCAACTTCACCAACAATGGGAATTCCAAGGAACATATCTTTGGAGTCGAATTTGATGTGTTTCAGAACCAAGAATTCGATGACATAAACGCCAATCATGTTGGGATCGATGTGAACTCCCTCAAATCAATCCAAGCACATGATGCTGGGTACTGGCCCGACAACCAAAGAGGCAACAACGTCAGTGATATTGATGATGCGAACTCCTTCAAGGAATTGAAGCTGAACAATGGTGAAAATTACCAAGTTTGGATTGACTATTCTGATTCTTTGATTAACGTTACCATGGCTCCTGCAGGCGAGAAAAGACCTCTGAGGCCTTTGTTGAATGTTTCTCTTAATCTTTCTGAGGTGTTTGAGGAAGAAATGTATGTTGGCTTTACTAGTGCTACCGGAAAGTTAATGGAAAGTCACAAGATTTTGGCGTGGAGCTTTAGTAATTCGAACTTTTCATTAAGCGAAGAGTTGATCACGAAGGGTTTGCCATCGTTTGTTCTTCCAAAGGGGCCGATATTTCATTCTAAAGGGTTCATTGCAGGAATGACGGTGGGAGGCTTCATAGTTATTTTACTTTGTGCCCTGTTTACTGTGTCTTGTATCAAGAGGAAGCAAATGAAAGCTAGGGAGAGAGCGGAAATGGAAGAATGGGAATTGGAGTATTGGCCCCACAGAATTGCATACCAAGAAATAGAGGCGGCGACCGAAGGGTTTGCAGAAGAAAATGTGATCGGAATAGGAGGGAATGGGAAGGTCTACAAGGGGGTTTTGGTAGGAGGGGCGGAGATTGCGGCAAAATGCATTTCATATGAAAATGATGGGATGAGAGAATTCTTGGCCGAAATTTCAAGCCTTGGAAGATTGAAGCACAGAAGTTTGGTGGGGTTGAGAGGCTGGTGCAAGAGAGAGCAGGGAAGCTTCCTGTTGATCTATGACTACATGGAAAATGGAAGCTTGGACAAGTGGGTATTCGAATGCAGTAAGAACAAGATGTTGAGCTGCGAAAATAGGATAAGGATTTTAAAAGATGTGGCTTCGGCAGTCTTGTACTTGCACGAGGGATGGGAATCCAAAGTCCTGCATCGAGACATAAAGGCCAGCAATGTGTTGCTTGACAAGGACATGAATGGAAGGTTAGGGGATTTTGGACTAGCTCGGATGCACGGCCATGGTCAAGTGCCTTCCACAACAAGAGTGGTTGGGACGGTCGGATACTTGGCGCCGGAGGTGATAAGGAGTGGGCGGGTATCTGCTCAAACTGATGTGTTCGGATTTGGGGCCTTGATCTTGGAAGTCATGTGTGGGAGGAGGCCTATAGAGGAGGGAAAGCCACCTTTGGTAGATTGGGCATGGCAATTGATGGTACAAGGGCAGCTATTGAATGCCTTGGATGAAAGGTTGAGGGCTATAGGTGGGTTTGACGAGCAAGAAGTCGATAGGGTGCTGCACTTGGGGTTGTTGTGTGTATATCCTGACCCAAGTTCCCGGCCAACCATGAGACAAGTGGTGAAAGTTTTGGAGGGGAATACTGAGGTGGACGAGCTTGGAAGTGAAGATATGGATGCATATTTGCTACAGAGATTGAAATCTGGTTGGTCCGAGTTTTCTATGCATTTTGGCTCTTCATCTCACCCAACATTTGAAGATATTCGACAGTCTTCATTGATGTCTCTGTCTTGGTCGGGTAGGTGACTGATTCTGCATATATAAAATGAATGGATAAGGACATTTTGTTGGGCAAGAAAATTGTTGGAAATCTTGATCTGTTTGTATCAGCTTTGAAGAAACATAGAATATTGCTTTTGTAGGGAATAAATGAATGGCTGGCAAACTTGGCAAGGCAATCGAGGATAAAGTGTGTGATGAGGGTAGGGGCTATTTGAAAGCTTTTATGTCTCTCATTCGTTCATTTGTGTATATTGGGGTTGGAGTCGGTGTATATATCAGAATACTTCATATGGACCACAACTTAAACATTTCTAATGGATTTAAAGTGCAGACAGGGGCATCAGCATGAGGGGAAGAAAAAAGTGTTTGAATCTTTTATCCATACTATTTGAATCTTTTACACTAAAAAACAAAGCATTTTTAAGAAGACGAGTGGTGGCTGCGTCAGATTGGGTGGCTGGACAACAGATTCGGTGGCTAGACGTTAGACTGGATGGGTTAGCGATGGACTGGCTGGAAGTCAACCTGGGTGGTCGTCTACTGGTGGCAGCAACAAGAAATGGAGCTGGTAGTGGTCATCTTGGTGGTGGTTGTCTGATTGTGGCAACAACAAGTGGTGGAATTAGTAGTGGTTGCTGGTGGCGGGGTGGCGGCAAGACAACTTGTCGGGTATGAGAGGTAGAGGGAAGGGAAGAAAATTTATTTGGTAGGGTATTTCATTCTAGTACAAATCACATATGGTGAACCTCATGGTGTTATCTTATGTAATGCTGAAATGAAATATTTTTGTTGGTTGATGTTAATGAGGTGAAACCAGCAAGTGACGATCTGAAGTGTTTCTGTTAAACAATATTACACAGTATTTTTTATTTTATAAAAATACCTCTCATTTAACATAGATTATAAAAAATATTGCATGTGTATGATGTATCATTTCCTGCTGTGATAAGATTACCACTACTGAAGTAGAGAATAATGCAACGCTACTGCAAACTTTCATAGAGTAAGAGAGAGATGAAGGTAGTTGTATCAAATACATCATCTGTCATTAAGTTATAAAATGACTAGACTTGTTGACATATTAAAAAAATAAGTTTTTTATAAGTTTACTACACTCAATATTTCGAATCTCTCAAGTAACATACTTACACATCAAATGATATAGTGCGTTACTTAAGGATGTTTTACGAAAAGAATTATTATGTTCCATGTGCTTATGACAACACAGAAGACGCCGTACAAAGGGAAACACACTACAATTTGTAGCCATCTTTTGACTTTTTTTACCGTCTAAACTCAAGATAACCAATGATGCTATTGGGAGCTGTTCTGATACAGAGATGATTCTAAATAAAAGAGGAACGAAATTTAACGTGGTTCGGCAATTGCCTACGTCCACAGATGCTGTAATTTCACTATGAAAATAATTTTTACAGAAAAAACTCTCTCTGCTCACCCACTCTCTTCCTCTCGTCTTTCTCTCCCACACTCTGTCTGCACACACGCAGCACTCTCTGTTTTCTCTCTGCTGCACACTCTATCTCCTCACTTCTCTGAGCTCTCTCCTATTTATAGAAGAGAGCAGTCTACAACATTTTTCGGTGCAGTATTTTACGGAAGAGTTCGAGGCGTCACTTGCTGCAGACACTGTGCGTGTCTGCAAGTGGCGCCTAATATGCTAAGGAAATAAACGATGCATGTTTCACTGTTCACTGTTTTTGTCTCCACTCATAACAATCTCCCACTTGGAGACAAATGAGTCTACATATCTTCATAGCAACTATCATAGCAACTTCAAGTCATGCCTTTAAGTACGAAGTCCAACTAAAGCTATACACAGCTTCAGTTTTTCAGCAGTAACTACTTTTGTGAACATGTGTGCTGGGTTCTCTGTTCCTCGAATCTTCTCAAGTATCAGCTGTCCACTATCGAGAAGAGATCGGATAAAATGGTATCGCAACTGTATGTGTTTTGTTCTGGAATGAAAGACTGGATTCTTTACAAGAAAAATAGCACTCTGACTATCACTGTGCAGAATACCTTTTTCATTCTTCTTTCCCAATTCCTCCAAGAATGACTGCAACCAAACCATTTCCTTCCCTGCTTCAGTTATAGCAACGTATTCCGCTTCTGTAGTTGAGAGGGCAACAATCTTCTGTAACTTAGAAGCCCACGATACAGCTGTACCACCCAGCGTATACACAAATCCAGTAGTACTTTTTCTGCTGTCAACGTCACCTGCTAAATCAGCATCTACATATCCCTGTAGTTTTAAACCTGCTTTTGTAAAGCATAGTGACGTATCTGAAGAGCCTTGTAGATATCTTAAAATCCACTTGACTGCTTCCCAATGCTGCTTTCCTGGATTACTCATGTACCTACTCACAGCTCTCATTGCTTGTGCAATATCTGGCCTTGTACAGACCATGGCGTACATAAGACTACCAATAGCAGATGCATAGGGTATTCTGTTCATGCATTCTTGCTCTTCCTCCGTCTTTGGCGACTGATCCTTAGTTAGTCGAAAGTGACTAGCTAAGGGTGTGCTCACTGGTTTCGCCTTGTCCATGTTAAACCTTTTGAGCACCTTCTTTACATACTCCTCCTGGGAGAGCTTGAAAGTATCATTACACCTGTCTCTAATAATTCTTATACCAAGGATTTGTTTTGCAGCACCCAAATCCTTCATCTCAAACCGCTTTGACAACTGCTTCTTCAGTTTATTGATTTCCTCGATGCTTGACTCTGCAACGAGCATATCATCCACATACAACAGTAGGATAATATAAGACTTGTCAAAGTTCTTCATATAGCAACAATGGTCAGCCTGCAGTCTTGTAAATCCATTACTGCACATGAAGTTGTCAAACTTCCGGTACCATTGTCGTGGAGCTTGTTTTAGGCCATACAAGCTCTTCTTCAGTTTGCAAACTAGATTCTCCTTTCCCTTCACTTAGAATCCTTGTGGCTGGTGCATATAGATGTCTTCCTCCAAATCACCATGAAGGAATGTAGTCTTCACATCTAACTGCTCACGATGTAGATTCTCTGCAGCCACAATTGCTAACACTAGCTTGATCGTGGTCAATTTTACAACTGGGGAGAAAATGTCTGTGTAGTCGACACCTTCCTTTTGTTGAAACCCCTTCATGACCATTCTGGCTTTGTAGCGCTTGCTACCATTGTGCTCTTCCTTAATTCTGTACACCCATTTATTGTGCAAAGCCTTCTTGCCTTTTGGAAGCTTAGTTAGCTCCCATGTCTGATTTGACATCAGTGACTCCATCTCATTTTGCATGGCTTTCTCCCACTTGATCGAATATTCAATTTGTAGAGCTTCATCATAATTTTCCGGTTCACCACTATCTATTAGCAAGATGTAGTGTAGAGATGGTGAGAACCGCTGTGGTGGCCTGATTGTCCTTGAAGATCTTCGAATAACAGTGAGTGGTGTACGTTGTTTGATCTGTGTATCATCATTTTCTTGATCCTCGTTCTGATCAGTGTTGACTCGAGTAACATCAAAGTCAACAACCTCAGGTTTCTTTGGCTGTTCCTCAGGTTCAGCTTGTGACTTAGATTTGTACGGAATCTGCTCATTAAATATCACATTTCTACTTCTGATGATTTTGCGATTTTTATCATCTCAAAATCGATAGCCAAATTCTTCATCACCATAACTGATGAAAAAACATTTTCTAGATTTGGCTTCTAACTTGTTACGATCAGTAGAATCTATGTGAACATATGATAAACAGCCAAAAACTTTCAAATGGGAAAGATTTACCTTCTTTTCGCTCCAGACTTCCTCTGGTAGATCGAACTTTAAGGGAACTGAAGGTCCCCGATTAATCAAATAGGCTGCAGTGTTAACTGCATCAGCCCAAAAACATTCAGGCAATCCTGAATTCAGCCTCATGCTTCTGGCACGTTCGTTGAGAGTTCTGTTCATGCGTTCAGCTACGCCATTCTGCTGCGGTGTACCGGGAATAGTCTTCTGAAATCTAATCCCATTTGTAGCACAGAATTCTTTGAACCCTCCGTCGATGTACTCTCCTCCATTGTCTGACCTCAGACATTTTAACTTCAAGCCTGTTTCATTTTCAACCATGGCTCTCCACTTCTTGAAAGTATCAAATGTGTCAGATTTATTTTTTAAAAAAAAAAACCCATACTTTCCTGTTTGAGTCATCAATAAATGAAATATAGTACCGCGATCCTCCAAGAGAAGCGACTGGGGATGGCCCCCACAAATTTGTGTGCACCAACTCCAACTTTGTAGATTTTGGAGTTCTACCATTTTTCAGGAAACTAACTTTTTTCTGTTTCCCAAAAATGCAACCTTCACACATGTCGAAATCAGTTGATTCCAACTTTGGTAACTTCCCCTTGGATAATAGTACCTTCATTCCTTTCTTACTCATGTGACCAAGCCTTTGATGCCATAGGTTGGCATTTGCATCAGCAATTGCAATAATATCTCTAATGCTTGAAGTCATATATAGAGTACCTGTTTTTGTGCCTCGAGCTACTACCATAGCTCCTTTTGTTATCTTCCACGTGCCATCGGTAAATAGTACCGAATGCCCATCAGCATCAAGTTGTCCTACAGAAATCAGGTTCCTCATGAGCTTGGGAACATGTCGCACCTTCTGTAGCAACCATGCACTTCCATTGGGCAGATTGATTGGTACATCTCCCATGCCTTTGATTTCCAACGCTTCACCATCTGCTAAGTACACATTTCCGAAATCACCAGTGACATAATTCTGCATGATTTCTCGGTGTGCTGTAGTGTGGAACGAGGCTCCTGAGTCTAACACCCAAGATTCAATTTGGTTGTCGACTGAAAGGAGTAAGGCATCTCGAAGCTCTTCTGTTGTGGCATTAACAGAGTCATGCTCATTCTTCTTCTTTGCTTCCTTGCAATTATTTTTGAAGTGGCCAATCTTGCCACAATTCCAGCACTGTACTTGTTTTCCGGACCTAGATTTACTTCTGCCTCTTCGGGACTTCGATCTGCCCCGATTTGAACTTCTGCTAGCTCCTCTACCTTTCGTCTCGAGGTTTAAGGCAGAACTGGAAGTTGATGCTTCTCCTGTATCTCTTCTGCAAACTTCCTCGCTAAGAATATAGTCCTGGATATCTTGATACTTCATCTTTGTTTTGCCATAAGAATTGCTAACAGCTGTTCTCATGGCCTCCTAGCTTTTTGGCAATTGAGCTAGAGCAATCATTGCACGTACTTCATCATCAAATTCAATCCCCACTGAAGCTAATTGATTGATGATGGTGTTGAACTCATTCAGATGCTGAATAACTGGAGTTCCTTCTGCCATTCTCAAGTAGAATAGCTTGTACATTAAATGCACTTTGTTATTGGCTGATGGCTGCTCGTACATGTCCGATAGAGCTTTCATCAAATCCGCCGTGGTCTTCTCCTTTCCCACATTGTGTGCAACTGATCTTAACAGTGTTAGTCGAATGACTCCCAACACTTGTCTATCAAGGAAACTCCAATCTTCATTGCTCATGTCATCTGGCTTTCTTCCTAGGAGTGGAAGATGTAGTTTCTTCCCATAGAGATAATCCTCTATCTGCATTCTCCAGTAGGCAAAGTCTGTACCGTCAAATTTCTCGATACCAACACCTTTAGCTTCTTCTCCAGCCATAACTTTACAAATGAGTTCAAATTCAAACAAACAAAGATCACCGTTGCATCCGAAACACTCGAATTAGCTGGAAACGAGTCCGGAATGATCTATATAGTTTGTCAGCACTATTTGATCATCGTGATGGAACTCTAACTGGTGTGATCTAGCCCAAAATGATCTGCAACACGTGGATGGTTCAGATCCAATGTACTGATGCCGAATCTCAAAATTTCAACCGTACGGATGAGTCCAGAATGATCCAAATAGTTGGAAAACACTATTTGATCGTCAAAATTGGACTCCGAATGGCTTAGATCTAGCCAAAAACAGATCTGAAAAATGGACGGTTCTGATCTGTCTGGCGCGTGAAATACACGCGCTGCACAGTGCGCGTGGGCAAACGCGTGGGCGCGTGTAATATACGTGCTACAATACTGTGTGCGCGTGGGGGAGAGTGAGGCGCGTGTGACACACGTGCCGAACCTCTATAGGGCGCGTAGGGGGCGCGTGGGCGCGTGTCCTTCACGTGTCTTCAACCTCTGGAGCGCGTGAGGGCGTGTGGGTGCGTGTGGTGCACGTGTCTTCAACCTCCTGAGCGCGTGGGGAGCATGGGTTGCAGCAGATGCACGCGCCGATCTTCTAGGGGCACGTGTAGGCTCGTCCGACCTCCGTTTTTGATTCTGTTTGTCGCAACGGATTCGTCTCAATGCGAGGAACACCGTGGAGTTGTCAAAAATTGATTTTGAACAATTTGAATTTTTGGATAGCTCGAACCAGTGCTCTGATACCAGTTTTTGGGAGCTATTCTGACACAGAGATGATTCTAAATAAAGGAGGGATGAAATTTAACGTGGTTCGGCAATTGCCTACGTCCACAGATGCTGTAATTTTACTATGAAAATAATTTTTACAGAAAAAACTCTCTCTGTTCACCCACTCTCTTCCTCTCTTCTTTCTCTCCCACACTCTGTCTGCACACACGCAGCACTCTCTGTTTTCTCTCTGCTGCACACTCTATCTCCTCACTTATCTGAGCTCTCTCCTATTTATAGGAGAGAGCAGCCTACAACATTTTTCGGTGCAGTATTTTACGGAAGAGTTCGAGGCGTCACTTGCTGCAGACATTGTGCGTGTCTGCAAGTGGCGCCTAATATGCTAAGAAAATAAACGGTGTATGTTTCACTGTTCACTATTTTTGTCTCCACTCATAACAGATGCGAAGTTCTTTGAGGAATTGAAGCTGAGCAATGATGAAAATTACCAAGTTTGGATTGACTATTCTGATTCTTTGATTAATGTTACCATGGCTCCTGCATGCATGAAAAGACCTCTGAGGCCTTTGTCGAATGTTTCTCTTAATCTTTCTGAGGTAATTGGGGATGAAATGTATGTTGGCTTTACTAGTGCTACCGGAGCGTTAATGGAAAGTGACAAGATTTTGGCGTGGAGCTTTAGTAATTCAAACTTTTCATTAAGCGAAGAGTTGATCACGGTAGGTTTTCCATCGTTTGTTCTTCCAGGGCCGATATTTCATTCTAAAGGGTTTATTGCTGGAATGACGGTGGGAGGTTTCATAGTTATTTTAGTTTGTGCCTTGTTTACAGTGTCTTGTATCAAGAGGCAACGAAGGAAAGCTAGGGAGAGAGTGGGATCGAAAGAATGGGAATTGGAGTATTGGCCCCACAGAATTGCATATCATGAATTGAGATGTCGACAGAAGGTTTCATCGAAGAAAATGTGATCGGAACCGGAGGGAGTGGGAAGGTCTTCAAGGGGGTTTTGGTCGGAGGGGCGGAGATTGCATTGAAATGAATTTCACATGAAAATGATGGAAGGAGATAATTCTTGGCTGAAATTTCAAGCCTTGGAAGATTGAAGCACAGGAGTTTGGTGGCGCTGAGAGGCTGGTGCAAGAGGGAGAAGGGAAATTTCTTGATCTATGACCACATGGAAAATGGAATCTTGGACAAGTGGATATTCGAATGCAGTGAGAACAAGATGTTGAGCTGTGAAGGCAGGATAAGGATTTTAAAAGATGTGGCTTCAGCCGTCTCATACTTGCACGAGGGGTGGGAATCCAGAGTCTCTCATCGAGACTTGAAGGCTATCAACGTGTTGCTTGACAAGGACATGAATGGAAGGTTAGGAGATTTTGGACTAGCCTGGATGCACGGCCATGGTCAAGTGCCTACCACAACAAGAGTGGTCGGACAGTCAGATTCTTGGCCCGGAGGTGATAAAGACTGGGCAGGCATCTGCTCAAACTGATGTGTTCGAATTTGGGGCCTTGATCTTGGAAGTCATGTGTGGGAGAAGGCCTATAGAGGAGGGAAAGCCATATTTGGTAGATTGGGCATGGCAATTGATGGTGGAAGGGCAGCTATTGAATGCCTGGGAAGAAAGGTTGAGGGCTATAGGCGGGTTTGACGAGCAGGAAGTTGATAGGGTGCTGCACTTGGGGTTGTTGTGTGTATATCCTGACCCAAGTTCCGAGCTAACCATGAGACAAGTGGTGAATGTTTTGGAGGGGAATAATGAGGTGGACAAGCTTGGAAGTGAAGATATGGATGCATATTTGCGACAAAGATTGAAATCCAAGGGGGGGTCGTCTGAGTTTTCTATACATTTCGACTCTTCATTTCATCCAACATTTGAAGATATTTGACAGTCTTCATTGATGTCTCTATCTTGGTCCAGACTATAGAGAGCAGGTGAGAGATTCTGCGTCTATAAAATGAATGGATAAGGACATTTCGTTGAAAGAGAAAATTGTCGGAAATCTTGATCTGTTTGTATCAGCTTTGAAGAAACATAGAATATTGTTTTTGTAGGAAAAAAATGAAGGGGATTTACTGGCAAACTTGCTGAGGTAATTGAGGATAAAGAGTCTGATGAGGGTAGGGGCTATTTGAAAGCTTTTACCCTTCTTTCATTTGTTCATTCGTATATATTGGGGTTGGAGTGCGTGAACATATCAAACCTACGCATGTGACAATTCAATATTGTGCTTTTATTCTCTTACAATATATAGCAATAGAAACATTACTGTTTGATACTCTTTTATGCCATTTCAATCGATTTTTTTTTTTTTTTTGGAAGAAAAACAAATAGAAGGATGTCTAGGTTTTTTCAATCTATAATCTTGTGTTTCTCAAAACACGGTAACCCGTAGATTAATTTACAGAGTAATGTTACTCAACATCCTTTTATCACTATTTTTCTGCCATTTCATTATGTGATATTAAATGATTAAAGATTATTTGTTATGTCCAACTTGCAGGATAATTATTTGATATCGCATCATGGGATGTTGAGAAGATGATGATGATAAAATAGATGATAAATAGAAGTTTTCTATAAGATAATATTCTTAGTAAATATATTTACTTTGGCATATTGTATAAAAAGCTTTTTGGTCCCTTCTCCACTCATACAAAACTTGTGAGATTCTTAATCACAAACATATATACAAATATACAAAGAGTTAGGTAAGAGAATATCAAAGTGCTCAATCAGATTTTGTTTCTGCCATTAATACTCCCTCAAAGGTTTATTGAATTATTTTTCTATACCGTTTCCCTCCATTTCACACTTTTTGGTTTTCATAAAAGTCTATTGTATTCATTAATAATGAACATTACAAACTTAACATGAAAAATTCATTACAAGCCAATTAAAGCACTTATAGCTCCCCATTACACAAACGTACCGAGATAGTCTAGTCCAAGCTGCAAATCTCTACATACATGATCTGAGTGACATCACAACTCTGTCCAAGACAAGACAGAGTTAAAACAAACCTATACTTCGTCTACGATAGAGTAGATAACACACTCTATAGACAAAAGTCTAAGAGACCGTGTGTTTTTTTTTTCCCCTAAAATAAAAGACATTATAGAAATTAAAACAACATGGAAAAATAATGAAGTACATGTCGAAAGATATAGATCCGCATTTTCAACCTTGGAGGAAAATAAATTACAACCAGCGACTTTGCTGGTGCATGAAAGCCATGTGCCACCCTGGGGGTATGGCGGTTGGTCAGATCTGAAGTAACTAGTGGTCTTGGACCTAGAAAAGCTGCCTATGGTGGCATAAGAGCTCTCTTAGCAATGGTGCATGGATATCATGTGCCAACTTTGGATCTTACGTGTGGCTCACGCGCTACTCTGTTCAGTGAAATTCTTCACTCGTTTGAAAGTTTGGCGTCTTGGGAAGCCAGTGTTAGGGCGCATAGTGGTCATCGAACTCCAGAAAGCAGCTGATCGGCCTTCCACCATACTTACCCCTAAAAAACCAACAAAAAGAAGAAGAAAAGAGGAACATAGAGAAAAGAGGGTGGAGGGATGGGGGAGGGAGGCCCCTCTGCGCTGGTTTTCTTTGTAGTGGTTTGGTTTTTAGAGAGAAGGGGGAGCCTCTCTCTCTAAGTTTCTTTTGTAGTAGGGTTACATTATTTCTTTTCAACACTCAACTCCATTTCACTTTCATTTTCGTTCCTTATGGTGGTTGCCATGCATTTTATTTCTTTATTGTTTTGAATGATTGTTGGGAACCTAGTCCCTACTTTTTGTACTCAATTTGGTTCATCTTTAGTAAGATATATTTGCTTAAAAAAATTAGTATTGCACATCATGAAATTTCTTCTATAATGTTGTCCTTTGCGTACTCTTCCACGTTAAGAAACTAAAATTGTCAAAGCAAAGAGATAGTGAAAGACAGTGAAAGAAAATCTTGGCTTGGATTTGATCGTCATATATAGGAGTATTCTGTCCTTGTCTAGCTGCCAATTTTGAGTTTTACCGAACTTTCATGATGTTCTGAAATGATTGTTGTTGGGTGAGAACTTTGTAAGGAAAAAAAAAAAGTTCCTAATTGCCTTCAATTAATTTCCTTTGGATCAATAATTAAAGAGAAAATCTGAAAAAGAGACGTGGTGCGTCTGAGATGTTTACACCATTCACATCTGCCTTCTATTGTTTTCATTGTATACCAAAAAGCATGGGATTAACACTTCTACATACGTTACAAAAGGTTCTTAGAGATGTCAAGAACTACCTCATCCTCCCATTATTATTTGGAAGTTTTAAGATTTAAGATTATTCGAGATTTTAAAAAAAATTTAGGGTTAATGTTGTTTAAATTTGGAGTCAGGGTGCTTCCCTTCCATTATCACTTTCTATTGGAGTTTTAGTACCTTGTAAGATTGAGGCCAGCATGTCCAAAAACCAAATCAACAAATTGAAGAATGGTATAAAGAAGGCAAAGAAAAAGCAAAACACTAACACAGCTATTACTGTTCTTGCAAATGCTTCAGCTTGTGTAGGTGTATTGGGGCTATTGTATTGCATGATAAAGAAAGGACAAAACTTGACCATCCTTACCAAGAAGAGTAATGGTTCTTATGCAATATATTTCACAATACATGTTTAAAAATGAAGGTATTTTTATAAAGTGGTGTTACTTTTATAAGGTATTTTACAAAAATACACATCACTTTAAAACATAATTGTGTAAAGTATTGTGAAAAGTGACGTATGTCTATCATTTTCCTATCAAGAATAATAATAACAACATCTTAGGTGGTACTGAGGGATTTCAAATGCTTGAAGAATAGATGGTACCGAAGTTAAACTCTCGATGATTAGCATATGGTACCGAAGGATATCAAATGAGGCTTGTTTGAAAAGTGAAATACTTGGTTGTTAGGTCTTTTTAGAAATTTCAAGGGTTTGAAGATAGACATTTGTTTGGATGGTATGAAATGACTAGAAGCAAGAAGCCTTGAATTAACGAACGACAAAATTCATTGAAATAGATTACTAGAAAAGGAAATGGCAAAATGTGAAGTGAGAGAGATGTGGAGAGGAGAAATAATGAGATGCTGATATGTTAATGTCTCATTGGTTGGTGTAAACCTTAGATTTACGTTGAGTCCGGTCTGAAGAGGGACCCATAATTAGATAGACTTGGGCTGACTTATTTTTAAAGCCCAATTCTTTCAATCGAGTCTAGTTTCTCTCTCAAACTTTTGGAAGCCCAAATTAATAGGTCTTTCAATGATTAATGGTTTAACTTCAATGATCAAAAAACCATACATGATCGAATTTTAGAACATATTGCAATCCAAACCTAATAACACTGCTCGACATATATTATTGCTTTGATCATTATAATGTGTAAGGGATCAAAACAGGGATGGAGAATTAATCACACAGATGAATGGAAATGGCATATGTATTTGATTGAAAATAACATAGGCTCTGTTCGAGGTTAGTAAACAAACAACAAATAAAATGATTGAAGTTCTGGATGGTTCTTCCGGCTATTACTTCCCTAGATATACTAAAGATGAATAGAGACCAAATTGTCCCTCAACACAAGATTATTACAAGGAAAACAATAAAGCAATAAAAGATAGTTCTTGGGCCAACCCCATTGTCTTCTCACAACCCTTGCACGCTCTTTACCAAGTCCGGTCCAACTTTAAGCCCCAAATTGCTTAATGCCTTCTGAAGTTAACCCTAGCATCCCGATCCCAACACTTCAAGTCCTCTCCTCATTTCTTCTCTTCTGTTCTTCTCTATTTTGGCATGTAACAACTCCCCCCCCCCCCCCCCCCCCAAAAAAAAGAAATCAGAACACCTTGCCCACAAGGTGTGGGTATTCGGTGCAAAGCTTTGTGAAAGCCTCCCAAGAAGCCTCGTTTGGGTTCTAACCTGTCTAGCGAACCAAGAGCTCCACGATTGGCAGGTTCCTCACTTTCCTCATCTGACGGCTGAGTATTTCTTCTGGTTTTGGTTGCAAGATGCCATTTTTATCAACTGGTGGTAGGTTGGGAATGAGACTAACTTGTGGCCTTAATTTCTTTTTTTAAATGTGAGACATGGAAAACATTATGGAGCTAAGAGGAGTTTGGCACTTGAAGGCAATAAGCCACTTCACCTACCCTCTATATCACCTGAAAGGGTCCATAGAAATGCAGTGAAAGTTTCAAACTTTGACGGTTTCGAAAGGAGGACAATCTATAGGGCTGAAGCTTCAGGAAAGCCCAGTCTTCGATCAGAAATTGTTGTTCTTTTCTCCCTTTATCTGCATATTTTTTTCATCCATTCCTGAGATCTAACTAAATTTTGTTTTAACAGGGCCCAAAGTTGATCTCCATCACGCAAGTTAGTTTCCACTTCTTCTAATCGTGCTGTACTTGCCATGTAACTAGTTAGCTTAGGGGGTTTATAGCCATATAGTGCCTGGAAGGGTGTGAGTTTACTCGAAGCATGCTAGCTCGAGTTCTAACACCACTCTGCAAGAGCCACTCATTTAGACCATTCCTTCGGTTTATCACTGACATAAGACCTCAAATAGTTTCCACCCACTTATTAACAGCTTCAAATTGACAATAAGTTTGAGGATGGTAAGCCTTGTTGAATACCAAGCTGACCCGTTGAAGTGCGAACAGTTCCTGCCAAAATCTGCTAGTGAAAGTAAGATCTCTGTCTAAGATGAAAGTAGGATCCATGGAGAAGGAAAATGTGTGAGAGGAATACTTGTGCCAATGTTTAAGCAGTATATGGATTTGAGATAGGTATGAAGTGGGAGTATTTAGTAAACCTGTCAACCACGACCCATAGGGCATTAAAGCCACCTGATTTAGGTAAGCCTTCAACGAAATCCATGGTGATGTTAGTCCATGGTGCAGAGGGAATTGGGAGAGGTTGGAGAAGTCCACTGGGATGAATATTGTCCACTTTGATTATTTGGCAAATGTCACAGCTCGTTAAAAATTCCTTGACATTAGATTTCTGGCTAGGCCAGTAAAAATCTCATTTGACTCTATGGAGAGTCTTGTCAAAGCCCAGGTGGCCTAGGTGGCTACCATGCAATAATTCCAATACCTTGTTGATGAAGGTGGGGTTGGCAGGAATGTAGACTCTACCTTTATAAAATAGAATCTCATTTTTGACTGTATAAGGAGCTAGCAGTTGGCCCTATGTGTGCCTTGCCCATAGGTTCTTGATTTTCTTCATCTCTCATAAAGGGACAAAAATGAGAGACACTATCACCTTAGAATCAGCCCCTTACCTAGATAAGGCATCGGCCACAAGGTTCTCCTTACCCTGCTTGTATTCTACCACGAAGTCATAGTCCATTAGTTTAGAAATCCATTTTTGTTGCATGACAATCCCAACTCTCTGATCGAGTAAACATTTCAGGCTTTGGTGATCTGTTTTAATAACAAAAGTTTGGCCTAAGAGGTAATGGCGCCACTTCTGAACTGCAGACACTAGGGCTAGAAACTTCTTTTCATAAATAGAAAGCCTCAATGACTGCCCTTTCAAGGCTTGGCTAAAATATGCTAGGGGCCTCCCTTCTTGCATAAGCATTGCCCCAATAGCTTCTCCCGAGGCGTCACATTCAATGACAAAGGGCTTTTGAAAATTTGGGAGGACTAAGATTGGTGGTTCAAACATGGCTGTTTTGAGCTTATCAAAAGCTGTTTGAGCTTCCTCATCCCAACTAAAATTGTCTTTTTTTAACAAGTTGGTCAATCTAGTAGCTATAGACCATACCCTTTCACAAACTGTCGGTAATAGCCTGTGTGGCCTAAAAAACCTCATAAAGCCTTAAGGGATTTAGGTGGTGGCCAACTCAGCATGGCTTTGATCTTCTTTGGATCAGCTCTAATTCCCTGACCAGAAATCAAGTGGCCCAAATAAGCTATCTCGGTGTAGCCAAAACTGCATTTACTCAGCTTAGCAAAGAGCTGGTTTTCCCTTGGATGTCAAAAGTAAGCTGTAGGTGTTGTAAGTGTGTCTCCTCATCCCTGCTATAAACCAAAATATTGTTAAAAAAAAAAAAAACCAAAATAAACTACCGTATGTGAGGTTTAAAAACCTGGTTCATCAAAATATGAAATGTTGATAGGGCATTAGTTAAGCCAGATGGCATGACCAGAAATTCATAATGCCCTTCATGTGTCTTGAATGCGGTCTTCAGGTTTTACCTGAATCTAATGGTATCTCGATTTTAAATCGAGTTTAGAAAACGTTGTGGCCCCATGTAGCTCATCTATCAATTCCTCTACCATAGGAATAGGATACTTATCATTTACTGTGACATTTTTCAAGGCACGGTAATCAACACATAAACGCCATGTGCTATTAGCTTTCCTCACCAACAAAATAGAGGAGGAGTAAGGGCTCTGACTAGGTTTGATTAAACCTGCCGATTCTAGCAATTCTTTTATGATTTTTTCAATATCATCTTTCTAGAAATAGGGGTAACGGTATGGTCTAACGGAAACTAGTTGAGTATCGGGTTGGAGAGTGATATTGTAGTCGTGGGATCTGGGTGGGGGTAGACCAGAGGGAATGGCAAATATGTCAGGGTAGAGGTTAAGAAGATGCTCTATAGGTTCAAGGGTACAGGTGGGTGTTTGGGTTTGAGGAGTCTGTTCAATTAGCTGTAGCAATACCCCTTTTTTCCCCAGAGCCGTGGCTTTATTAAATACCCATTCCTCCATTAAGTTACTGCCTCTCAATCATTTTATAAGAAATATAGAGTTTTGGTAGGTAAATTGCATTGTGAAAATTCTATAAAATTGACCCTAGCCCTTGTAACCACTGCAACCCAAGCACCACATCACACCTTGCCAGCACTAAAAGGTACATATCAACTGAGAATTATATGTCCTGGACCACCATTGTCACAGCTTTAATTCTGCCCTCACTTTGAACTTGAGTGCCATTTGCAACTTTCACCCTAACTTTGTCATCAGTCAACACATGTAGGGGAAGTTTGGATAGGATAGATGGTTCTAGAAAGTTGTGAATACTTCTTGAATCAATTAAAATGGTGACTAGTTGGTTGTCAATTCTACCCACCACCCGCATAGTTTTAGGGTTCAAGGACCCTACAATAGCATGCAAGCTGTTGCCTAGATGACTAACATAAGAGGGAGGATGAATTGAGTTGTATTAAAAAAAATAACAATTATAAATTAAATATATAATATAAAATATAAACAAAATATGAAATAACAATAAATATAAAGAGTAAGGGTAAGAGAGAAGCAAACTCAGTATGTTAACGAGGTTCGGCCCCACTGTCTACGTCCTTGCCTCAAGCTACCCCTTGAGGATTCCCAAATTTACTATTCAACCTCCTTCAGGTGGAGATAGAAACCTATTACACCTTTGAACAACACCGATACAAAAGATCCGTGTAGAACACCCTCTACACTTGCAATCACCTTACACGTGGTGATTCAACTATTCCCCGTGTAGAATACTTTCTACACACACAAGAGTTATACACACCATTTTTCTGATACAAGAGCTGATAGTGGGTAGGTTATCAGAAAACACTCGTCAATGAGTGAAATAAGAACAATACAGCGCAAACTATATCTCTCAAAATGAACAAGGATTAAGGCTCAATGCTTAGAGAATAGAGAATGAAAGCTTTGAATGAATGTTGTATGCTCTTGGTGTTGTGAATGTGAAGCTCTCAAATGATCTATTTATAGGCATATGAGACTTCATATTCAAATTTAAAAAGATTCACATGTCAAAGACAACATCATTCACTTTTTCAAAAAATTCAAATAAAAGGTTCTTCTTTTTCAATTGTCAAAGACAACATCATTCATTTTTTTCAAAAAAATCAAACCTAATCTTTTACTTTTGGCATATGACAAAATGAGCACACTTTCATTTTCAAAAAATTCAAACCTAATCTTTTACTTTTTGTATATGACGAAATTAGCACACTTTACTTTTCAAAATTTTCAAACAAAATCATCTACATTTTGTATAAGTCTAAAAAAGCATCAATTACTTTTGAAAATATTCAAATAAAACATGCACATGTGAAAGATGACAATCAATCATCTTTAATATTTTCAAAGTTCAACCCTTTAATCAAGGCATGCACATGTAAAAGATGACAATCAATCATCTTTCAAAATTTTCAAATTTAATTTTAAAAAATATTCATGCACATGTGGAAAATGTATTTTAATGCTTTATGATAAAATATTAATTTTGAGCATTAATCCTAATTTCGAATTTTAAGAGATTTACAACATTACTCTATGACTTTAATGTGAACTTATTTCCTTCTTGCTCATGCTTGGTTCTTTGATGTGTTTGATTCCATTGTGTGAACAACTTGAGCTTGAAACTCCTTTATTATTTGAATTCATTTGTTATCATCAAAATCCATGTGTAGATTTATAATCACATGAAACTTGAAACCTTGGGTTCAACACAAGCTAATTTCTAGAGTTTTACCAGAAACTGAAATTGGAGGGTTGCTCATCTGGCCCTCATCTTTACCTGTGTCAATTTCAGTAAGTTCATAATTCTCATGAATCTCCTCAATCAAATACAACCTAGGATGGGAAAACTTGTGACCTGGGGCCCACTTGGAATAACAAGAATAGCACAGGCCTTTAGCCCAGCGCTCCTTCATATCTTGTTGACTAACTTTTTGGATTGAGACTATGGCTTTTAAGTGATTATTGTGGTTATCAGTGGCGTGAGGAGAGTGGGAAGATTCAAGGTAGGCTGGTTCATGGGTTTGGTTAATTGTAAGGTAGGGTGAGGGTTTGTATGGAAGCTTTTTACATAGAGAAACCTTTTCTTCTTGAATTTTGGCCAATCCATAAGCTGTAAGTAGATCAGTAGGGTTAAACATTTTGACTATCAATCTTATCTCATTCTTAAGGCCACTGAGGAAGCAACTAAGCTTGTAATACTCAAATAACATGCGGCCTCTTGGACAAGGCTTCAAAATCAACTTGGTAGTCAGCCACAGTACCTGTTTGCCTCAACTTCGTCAAATGTTCCATAGGATCATCATAAGTGGTAGGACCAAATCTAACTATTAAGGTTGTAACAAATTCCTCCCAAGTATTTAATCTACCAATTCTTCTAAGTCTTGGAACCACACTAGAGTTTTCCCTTCCATATGAAGGGCCACTAAACACAATTTATTCTAGGGATGAATACTGTTATAGGTGAAAAAATGATTTACTTTATAAAGCCAGCCATGGGCATTATCTCCATTGAAGACTGGAAAATCCAAACGAATGGATCTTGGTTGGATCTCAGCCTTGTGAGGTATGACTTGTGAATCTAGATTCCCATTGTGCTCGTTGTGTTCATGCTGATTAGAGGAACCTCCTAACATAGTTGTTTTAACATTATGCAGGTCAGCAGCCATAGTAGAGAATTGCTGCAACATCGTCTCCATCTAGCATCGCATAGCCACCATCTCCACACCGATTGTACTGAATTGAGTATCAATGTGCTTAATATGTTGTTCGGTAGCTTTTCGTTGGACATTGAGTCCTTCTTGTAAATCTTTCATATGGATGTTTTCGGCCATAGTAATAGAGCAAGAAAGAGGCTCTAGATACCACTTGTAAGGGATCAAAATAGGGATGGGGAATTAATCACACAAATGAATGGAAATGGCATATGTATTTGATTGAAAATAGCAAAGGCTCTCTTTGAGGGAGCTCCTCCAGTAAACAAACAACAAATAAAATGATTCAAGTGCTAGATGGTTCTTCTAGCGGTTACTTCCCTAGATATGCTAAAGATGAATATAAAGTCCAAATTGTCCCTCAACACAAGATAAGTACAAAGAAAACAATAAAGCAATAAAAGATGGTTCTTGGCCAAGCCCATGGTCTTTTCACAACTTGCACACGCTCCTTACCAAGTCCCGTCCAACATTAAGCCCCAAATTGCTTAATGCCTTCTGACGTTAAGCCTAGTATCCCGATCCCAACACTTCAAGTCCTCTCCTAATTTCTTCTCTTCTATTCTTCTCTATTTCGGCGTGTAACATAATGTGTTGTTCCACACAGGATTTCTCATCCATTTCCTTCTTTTCTTGAAAAACTGCCACTTTCAACTTTCTAATTATTGATATAAATAATAATAATAAATTTCATAAAAATATCGTGATAATTTTTAACATTGTGTTTCATATGTCTTTGGCCCAGGTTCAGTAACTCGGGTCTTGAATCTTTCACCTATATACTTAAGAAAACACAACAAGTGGAGGGCCTTGGTGGAGGCCGATGAGTCTCCGATACTTAAGTCAGTATATCTCTTTAGTAGTTTGTGGAAATACTTAGAGTAATCAGAGAGCTTTCTTCATACCTGGAGATCAGCTTTTATACTAGGTTTCTGGGTAGGGGTAGCCCATGCCTGGCCTCAGGGAGTTTGTGTCATTTCAACTGCTCACTTAGTTAGACTCATTTAATGCGGCATGACTCCTAGGGTGGAGTCATTAATGCGACGTAGAGTACAAGGAGTGGTGCCATTAATGTGACACGGCTCCCTAACTCACTTTTCCTTGAGGACGTTCCTTATTAATCCCTTCATGCCTACTGTCAAGAGATCAAGGGTTCCCCGTATCTCTCCTTGATCTCTTGCCCACCTGCCTGTATAGGTTCTTGAGGGTTGGGTGTCAACGGGGGGTGTCAGGGCTGCGAGTCTCATTTGCCCTTTATTGTCCAATTTTTTCACGCATGGGTTGCTTCATTGGCAAGTGTTGCTCATAGGCCAAGTGTTCTGAAGAGGCCCACTAACTACTTTTAGAGGAGGGTCATTGGGCTTGATCAGGTTCTCTAAATCACTCTCTAGGGATCTTTCATGGGCTTGCTATAAGGGCCAAGAGGAGGGAAAATTCCCTTACAATTAGTCTGTCAATTCCTATTCGACTAGTCCAATGGGAATTCTTTTTTTCCATTGTCTTTGGGCTATTACTTTCATGTAGTCACAACCGTTGAGCTCTTCCTCCCTAGAAATGGGTGGTTATAACTCTCCCTAGCTCTGTCACGTGTCAGGCTTTGGGCTCTGGGTTATATCTGTATGGTTTTCCCATTATTTAATGGTGCCAGGAGAAAGTTTCTCTCCCATCTTTATTGGCACATTTTCTAATGGTTGGATTTGGCACATGATTGCAGCTATTCTGTTTCCTTAGCATTGATGGTATTAAGCGACGGTTCCTCTCCCGACTTTATTGACACGTTTTCTTTCCTCTCCTATTTCAATTAATTTCCATGCAACAAAAAGACTATTATGATACCTGAAGGGGACTCCAGACTATGGCTTATACTTCACAGAAGGACCTATACAACTTCGCTCATTGTGATTTTGATTGGGTTGTTGACCCTATTGATCATAGGTCTACAGGTGGCTATAGGGTATTTCTTGGTCCTACCTTAATTTCATGGCAAACTAAGAAGCAACCTGTTGTATCTAGATCTAGCATTGAAGCAGAGTATAGATCTATGACAATAGTAACTGTAGGGTTGTATTGGCTGAGAATGTTATTCAAAGAACTTGAGGTTCCCCTTTTGTCACCACCTTGCATTTTGTGTGACAATCTTGGTGTACTTGCTTTAGCTTCTAATCCAATCTTTCATGTAAGAACTAAGCATATTGAAGTAGATTATCATTTTATTAAAGAGAAGAATCTACACAAGGATATTGTTACGGAATATATCTCTACAGATGAATCATGTGCAGATATTTTTACAAATGGGCTCTCTTGGATTATTTTATGATTTTTAAGGTGTGAGATTTATTTTAATATATTTTCTTGATATTAATTATTGATTACATTTAAATTTCTCTTTGCTTTAAATATTCTATTGTTGGGCATTAAATATTTTAATTTATTAATATTGAGTTGTAGTAGTTTTTAATTGTCTTTTATTTATTTTTATTGTACCTTTTTATTTCTTAGATCCTTATATTTCGGACTGGGCTCTTCTTATTGTTTATTTCGCTTCATTTTGGGCCCAAGCCCATTCGAACCCTAACCCAGCCCTTGAACCATAACCCAGCCCCTTAATCCTTTCATGTGGTGTCATTTTGAATCAGCCCTTAGGGCTTTCTTCCTTTTCTTCTTTCTTTCTTTCTTTGCGCCATCCACTTCTCCTTTTCTTCTTCATTTTCGTTCTTCTTTCCCTGCACCCGAACAGCTTCTTCTTCCCCTTCATTCCATTTCATTTTCCTTCTTTCTCTCTAGTAAATCGAAGAGTGCGATTGTGTTCATTTCTTCTTCTTCTTTTGCCGCACACTGCTTCTTCCTCTTCATTCAGTTTTCTTCCATTTCATGCACCAGATCTACTTCATTTGGACTGGTATTTGGTTCTCATGTTTATCTCTTTGATTTTTATTTCTTCTGCTGTAAACCGAACCTTCTTTTCCCTCTCTTGTATTTATTTTATTTCATCTATTTTTCTCTCTATTTTGCAGGTAAATCAGTGGGCCTTGCTATGTTTTTGGACCCCATTTTCATGCTCGGTTTTCCTCTTGTATTTTCGTGGGTTTATGCTTGTGTTTTATTCCCTTTTCATCCTCATTTGTCTGGTCTTTCATTTCTCTGTTTTTGTTCATGTCGTGCCCCTGTTTTTGGCCTAAGTCTGTGAGTCTCATTTTCTATTTTGGTGATTTGTGTTTCAGTCGTGAGTCTCACATTTTCCAACCATTATCTTCTATTTTATTTCAGTAAAATCAGCTCCTTTATTTCAAAAATTTTCCTTCAAAATCATCTTGTTTTCGAAATCCATTGTAGTCCCAAAAATTGTAATTTTTGGTGGTTTATTTTCGAGCTAGCTTTTGGGAGTTAAATAAGGTGCGTGATCTTTCAGAAATATTGCATTTAAAGCACTGTAAGTATTTTTCAAATAACCTTCAAGATTTAAATATATTTTACATTAACAAATATTCTGTGAAATTGGTTGATTGTATTGGACTGAGTCCGGGGAGTCTGAGGTTGATTGGAATGGAGAACGTAGTTATTTGTGTGATTGGTTGATGTTAGGATTTGTTGGTTGTTGGATATTTTTGTGTCTTGTCGTATACATTGCATACTTGCATGCATGTTCATGTGTTGGAAATGAAAACTGAATTTTCATGTGTTAAAATGATTTTTGGGTACGTGCAAAATAGACCATTATCTCGATGGAGTTTCTCTGGTCACTCGGGAGCGGAATATATTGAGTGACGTCCCTGAGTTGTCGTTGGGCGACAACAGGCTCGAACAATATAGTAACACTGTCGTATCTACTTTGTGGCCCCTCTGCTGGCAGGGGTTAGAGGATGCCTAGTCATGGTACACGCTGGGCGCGAAACTGGGTATCGCTTGTTACGAAGTCACATGCGTGGTCGTTACCTACGGTGTGGCAATGAGAGCTGGAGTATGCAAATGATCCCTAGAAGAGATCATGGTGAATACGGTAAAATTGGATATCTGGCAATTTTTTAGGAAAATTGTGGGCTTTGATAAATTGGATTTATGTGAACCATTTTCTGGAAAAATTATGAATTTTTCTATGTGAGCCATTTTCTGGGAAAATAGCAAGATTTGATTAATGGAAATATGTGAAACATTTTTTGGGAAAATGGTGATATTTATGTTGGGCCATTTTCTTGAAAAATGACGGATGTTTTAATGGATTTGATTTTTGGGTCAAATGGGATTTTGGTGTGCTTGAAAAATTATTTATTTTTAGGAAAGAATGATTTTCAGATCTCATGCATCTGCCATCATGTGCATGCATATTGTTATTACATAAATGTATTTTTTATTTTATGAGCTGTTTAGATTATTACTTACCTACAGTACCATTTCTCAGTACCGTAGATTTTGATGCAAATGATGAGGAGGTTGAGCCTGAGGAGGTGGATCTGCCGGATGAGGGATTTTGTGCCTTTTACTTATGTTGGGAATTATTTCCCTACTTTGAATTATGTATTTTGGGTTATGATGTTGTTACTGGATAATTGTACTATTTTTGATACGTTTATATTTAAACGAATTTATATTTAAACAATTCTGGTATTTAGTGGACTGACTTTAATTATCCGTTGTGTTGTTTTTGTTATACACTTTTTGCATATACACACACTTAACACTTATCGATGGGATGCGTGATCCGTGATGTCATTATTCCGACGTCTCAATTTCTACGTATCCATACGTGAGAGTTGTAGGCATCACGTTCAAGTTCTTAATTTTTCGAGACAAACTCATGGTCATAGCTTCTCCCATGAGTTTGAGAAGGGCTATCAAAGAAACAACACAACAGTGCTTTGATTCATCTTGAAGTGTTCGAGTCAACTACAATCAATGAGAAATAGTTATTTGCAGTAGCACTTCGGACTTATCTAGATAAACTTTGTTTATCTCATGGTTCTTATCTTAGTTGATAAGTCTTATCTATAACAATATGTTCTTATCCAAGATTTGTTAGTTGTTAGCAAAGCTTATCAAATGTAAACTGAACATATGTTATATACGATGAATAAACAAGGAAATTATTCCTTCAAATTACAAAATTCAATCTTTCTTTCAAAGTACATATATATATACACACCTATGAAGTACGTACGTTGACATCATTAACTATAAGGGAAATACTTATTTTTCAAGGAAAGCTACCAATGGTGGGTTTTTTTTTTTATTTTACTTCATGATTATAAAAGCGTTTTTAAATAAATTTCTGAGTTTTTTTTTTAAATATTTAAAATGATTTAAAAAATGTTTGAAAAAATACACAAAATTAAAAAAGTGCATGCCACTATTTCGGTGCATCCATTGCACACATGACATGGCCTAGTAAAATGACTAATTTCTCCCTACAACAGCTGCACGTTCCCTCTCTCAGATTTCACCCATTTGAAATGCAGAACAGACTCTCTTCTCCCCCAGTCCCTCACTCTTCAGATTTCAGTCTTCAACCTCAAGCTCGACGAAAGCCCCCTCAGTCCCCAAGCGTACAAAGCTTCAGTCCGCACCCCCGACCCCAAGCACTGCAGTCGTCTTCGACCTCAACCCGACAAAAGCCCCCAATCCCCAAGCAGCGAAGCTTCCAGTCCGCCCCCCCAACTCAAAGATCTCTCTCCCTCACTTGTTTATTTTTTCCCTCCCGTCTGAGTACGCCCTCTATGGCTGATCTGTGTCTGTCTATTCTTCCTCGGTGCATTCGTATCCTCGAAGGAATGTAGTAGGTACGAGAAAAAAATTTATTCCTCGGTGCATTCTTCCTCGGTGAGTCTTCTGTTTCTCTTTGTGGATTTCACTTCTTCAAGTTTGAATATTCGATTGGAACCCAGTCCCTCACTTTTACAGGTACGAAAAAAAATTTATATTTTCTTCTATTCCAGTTCCGTAGAGTTTTCTAATTGGAATATTTTGAGATTTTTTTTTGTTCATATTAGTCTGTGATTGTGTATTTTGTTCTATTGGGTAGATGTTTTGGCAGTAGAATGATGAGTTTGCAGAGTGCACGACAATAAAAAACTGCAGAGGTGAAAAGGTTTTGTAGCTGTCCCACGTAAAGGGATAGAGCTTTTCCTCACAATTAATTAATCTAGTATTTTGTAATTAAAATTGTATCATAATGATGAGGAACGAAATTTGACCAAGATTTCTCTGCTGAAACCCAGGTAATTGGAATATGAGTAGTTGTGAAACTCACTGCTTATTCATTTTGAAGAATCTCATATACATCTACCCTCTAGGCATGACATTATGACATGTAATTAGTTTTCTTATAGTCTGATATATGGTCAATGCAGTGCCTTGGTCTTCTATACCTATTTCCCATAATTATGCCTGCTAAAGAAATTCAAATTAAAAGATGGATAAAATCACAGGGCAATGAATGATTTAAGCTTTTTCTATGAAATATTGGGTTGCTTTAATTTGGACTTGAAATCAAATAGACAACATTAAAAAGATGGATAAAAGTTGATTTATCTCCATATTTTGGGTTTATATGCTTCAGTAAAATTTTTATGTTGCCGTTTGCGTGAGTAAAGCATAGCATGAAGTTGTTTCCTTTGGATATTTTCTTGATTAGGACTTGCTAGGTAATATGTTAGGACAACTAAGAATAGAGAAAAACAAATCTACTGCTATTCTGAATATAATGAAGTTCAAATGGCGTTTTCTCCCAGAACAAGATAAAGGGTGTGGCCTAGTTCAACACACCCCCCCCCCCCCCTCTCTTCTGAAACTGTGCAAAAGATATAAATGATTTTTCCTCAGACCATGCTTCCCATTGTTACTGAATATCTTGATTTGGTACTTTTAACCTATCATAGCCCTACCTATAAGACTTGTACTAAGAGGGTTTTTCCATTTCAGGGGCATTCCAAATGCAATTTCTTCATATGGGTAGATGATTATAAAGAAAGACAAAATGAACTTCCAAAAAAATTGGATTTGATTCAGGAAAAAAGAGTATGGAGTCTTCAAAAGGGAGTTTGAGGTTCAGAGAAAGGAGGAATGAAGTCTTGAGAAATGAGTATTAGCTTCAAAAAAGGGAGGATGGGCTAATAAAAATGAAAAATGATGACTACAGGAAGAATTGGATTTCATGGATACAAATATCTTCTCTAAAAGTTGAAGGGGTTCTTAGCCTTCAAAAGAGAGTTTGAAGTTCAGAAAATGGAGTGGAGATTAACTACGATAGTCATTTACAACTTATTTGGCAACACTGAGGGGGATTTCTCAAAAGAGCCTTCTGCCATAATATAGGATTCGTAACCAAGAGTTATGGTGAATAAATGTAAAGGCAATGTATTCGAGAATGCTTGGTTGTAAACATTACTCTCTTGGTTGTAAATATTCTAAACTTGAGAATGAATAATCAGTTTCAATTTTGCATTTTATCTTCATGTGGCAGTTTTGCAAAGTGGCATTTTTATCTTTCCGTAGATGAGTATATCCAGTTTTGATTTGTATCCATCAAAATGGTAAGCACATGGTGAATTGCCCTTGGTTAAAAAAAGGCCACTAACGGAGCAGCTATCTATCATTCATTTATTATAGGACATTGTAGGAAATGGTAAACTGATTTCATCACAAAAAAACATTACACTAAAGATAGTATTGAATCAAAATGGTAAACTCATTCCATCACAAAAAAATTACACACCAGCATTACACGAAAGCATCACAGGAAAGCATTCCATCACAAATAATACTGTATCGAATACTTATTACAAGAAAAGGTTCCATCACAAATAGCATTGTGTCAAAATACTTATTACAAGAGAGCATTCATCACAAAGAATTACGTGCATCAGAACTTGTTCACTTGTTCATACACTACACAAAAGGTTACAACTTGTTTGTACTAGGTTGAGTCCCTTCTATTCTGTGTCCATCATGAATATCAGTAGGGGCCTCTTTGTATTGTGATTCACTTCCTATGGAAGTCTGCACAATAAACATGCAATTCATTAGTAAGGTGTTTGATCAAAACATGGTAGAAACAATTTTGCAAACAAACAATTTTACAAAGCTCAATGAAGCACAAGTGAGGCAAGGCTGCAACACCAGTAGATTATTTGAGAAAAATTCGAAATCAAATGAAGCTAAAAAATGAGTAATATGTCTGCATATTAGATTGTCAGTGGAAAATCTAGTATAAGAAAATCTATCTGAGAAAGTGATGTAAAACCTCCCCTGACATTCTTCGGTGTAATTTCTGCAATATAAACAGGAACCTGTAAAAGAATAATGTCAGTATTCTAAGTTCTTTGTAACATAAGTCCTCAAATTTGAAGTCTATACAAGACAAAACATACACAATATCATTTACCAATTAAAATTGTAGCATTCTTGATTCACTAATGTCTGCCCTGAAACTTTTCTTCTAAAGTTACTTGCAAAATAGAACTACTTTCCTGCTACAGCAGATTGCCAATCATACAATGTTAGAGGATATAAAGTCAAATTAATGAGAAATACAAATATCTAAAAAGAAGGCTTTAAGTCATAAAAGGAAAAAAGAAAAGAAATGATGACAAGACCTTTGAAAATGATGAAAAGTATGATTTGAGAATGACAAATTATAAGATGAAGAATAACATTGTTCAAAAGCTTCAGTGACACTACTACAAGTGATTCTTTGGCTCTTGAAAATTGGGAGAGGTAGTTTCCATAAAACTGAAAGATAACAGAAATCATAGTTGATAGCTCTTAAACTGACATTTAGACATAATCAGATGAATTCCTAAATGAAAATGATCTCACTTCAAAACTGTATTTTGGCGGAGCTTTGTACAAAAGACAGGAAAACTTTTAGTTTAACTCAAAACACATTCTCTTTTCTCAAACACGTTCTCTTTTATAAGGGCTCACCACATAATATATGAAAGGGTAAAATCATCTACTCCATCAAATTGCTCAGTTGAAGGGAGAAATAAAAAAAAAAACCTTGTAGATAATGCAGTGGATGGGAAAGTTTTAAATATAATAATCCCACTTGGGGTGTATATTTACATTCAGAACTTTGCCAACATAAAAGTTTAGCAGGCCTAGTCATTGAAGCCAACATGTTCTCTTCGGGTTAACTCGCATGCATGTATCTCCTGCTTAACATAAAATTCTTGGAACTCACACATGCCACTCAAGACATCTATCATTTAGTAAAATCTGGGGCAGTCAATTTGTAAGTTCATCAAAACTAACGAAAACCCATTTATGATTTATCATAAAGATGCAACCATAATCCTCATATAACTATTAACCAATAATAAAATTATTAAAAAGAAAAAGACAATCAACAACCAATAATTCAAGCCCACAAGACAAAAAAAAGAAATATGAGAAACATGAAACGAGACATAATTTTAGAGCATTAAAGAGAATAATTCAAAAGAAGCAGAACTATAATAATTCAAAGATGAAAGCCATTAATCCTCAAACTTTTTTCGATAGTTTCAAGCACTGAGAGTCTCAACAGGTAGCAATATCAGTTCTCAAGTTTTGGAGCACAAACCACGTCCGTTGGAAGCTCTCTAGAGTTCTGGAAATATTACACGAACTTGCTTTTCGAGAGAGAGAGAGAGAGAGATTGATGTTGTTTGTAAAAATTCCATTTTTTGTGTAAATGTGAACAAATTATTTATGACAGAACAAGAAGATGTTAAAGATGCAAATGATTTCGACACTCCATTCCCTAAGCCGCAATACCCATCTCACAACAACCCAAAACTCACCCCTCTCAGTACACAAGAAGAAACCAAATTTGTCCTTGAAATGTTACCTACGATGCCCTCCAAGGGACGGCGGCGAAAGAGAGCTCCACCATAGCAGTGTCGCTAGTTTCCGTTAAATGAGCTCGGGGGAGGGGCAGACCTGGGCAGATGGATGAGCTTTGCAGGGTGGTGCTGGGCAGAGGTCAAATGCCGTGACACAGGTTGCTTGGTGAGGGAGGAGGGGGGTCTTCATGGGATTTAAATATGGTTTGCTCCGTTCAATGATTTGATCTCAGGAAGTGGTAACGCTGGGCAGACGTAGGAGTGTCGCTCGGTGTCGTTGGACAGAAAGACAGCGTCGCCGGGTGGTGCTGGGTAGAGAAAGGTGATGTGATGCGAGAGAGGGAGGAGGTATTTCGCGGGGCTCTGAAATTCGAATGGGGAAGAGAAATCAACCGAGAAGTAAAACGCAAGTTTGGTTTTTAAAAAAAAAAAACAGAAGCCACGTAGTGAGTGCAATGTGTGCACTGCTACAGTGGCTTCTATGTAGCACTACTCTTTTAAAAGACTGTCCAAGTTCTAGATACAAGTTTACTTTTCCCTCCACAAATTACACTAAATATATAAATAAAGAAAGAGTTGAAGTTATACTAACTTGAAACAAATTGTCAGGTAGAGATGAGGGAAGATTGCAATATTCTCTAGAGACTAGAGATTTTGTTGTCTTTGTGATCGTGAAATCGCTCTAAGTGTCCAATCACTATACGCTAGAAGAGTCACATATTGGTGGTTTAGATAAGGAGCGGTCGAACTGCATGCGTGCCTAGGATATAATTATTACCTTGCAAAAGGAGAATTATTACTATCGTATTATTTGAATTCAAATATTATATTAATGCCTTCATGATAAGGATCGGTAGCAACCCATCATGCTATAATTATTTAACACATCACGTACGAAATTAATAAAAATTGACAATTCCAAAAGTAGAAAATTAATAATGATGAAAGCAGCATTCACTTGGAAGATGGGGTAAACTAGCTAGCTCGAACAAAACCTGATCAACCGGAAGCAGTGTTCAAACATACATGCAAGTGGTTTGACCTTTCTGGGAATGCTTTTTCATGCCCTTTCTTACTCAAGTCCATTTGAAATAATAACATCCCAACTAGCGTTGTGGGTTTAACATAACCTAGGTCGTGACGTGACTCGTAACCAATCAGAAGCGTCCAGCAGGTGGGGGACTCGCTACCTTTCAAGTAGTTTTGGGCCTAGTGTCAGTGGACCATGGCTTTCGAGCGCCTACCATTCTAATTCAGCCCAAAAGAGCCGAATTTCATGATCCAACTCGTAAATTACCTAGCTAATAGATCAAGTTTCTACTAGGGGTGAAAACGGTCCGATCCGATTCGGTCCATTATTTTTTCGATTTATTATTTTTTTGGATCAAATTGGACCAAACATCTAATCGGTCCGTTTGGTCCGGTCCGCATTCGGTTGGTCCATTCGGTCCGATCTAATTATTTTTTTTATTCTTTTTTTTCTAAATATACCAATTAAACATTTTATTTAAATTACTAAATTAAAATTAAGTAAATTATTAATGTAGATTATGCAACTAACTCATTAAAAAGAAATTTTATATGGTCAATAATACATATTATAAATTATATATACATACATAATACATATTCTAAATTATAAATTATATTTATATCTAAATTATAATATATATACTATATACATATATACATAATGGGGAATTCATATTAGGTTAGTTAATTTATAATTTACCAATTGTTTTATATTTACTTACAATTTAGGTATTTTACAAAACATTTATCTAATAACTTTAATTAGATATAAATGTAGATGTTAGTAATTAGTTAATGGTGAATTGGTTATAATTAATTGATAATATACACTACTTAATTAATAGAATATTATTTTGTAATTACATATTTAAAATTTTATATTATAAATGGGAATAGGTTAAATGAAAATTACATAATTAATTATATAAAATAAAAATATATATTTTTAATTCGGTCGGTCCGGTCCACTTCGGTCTGTGGAATCATGGACCGTGGACCAGACCAAATTAATTCGGTCCAAGGAATCATGAACCGAACCCTAACCCTATATTTTTCGATCCGGTCTGGACCGGACCAAATCGATCGGTCCGGTCAGTTTTTCCGGTCCGGACCAACCGTTTTACAGCCCTAGTTTCTACCACAGAACTCCATTCTGATCCAACACATGTAGTAGTGAAGTGTGATTCTATTGAATGTTTGAAACCCAAGTTATAATGGGAAATTAAATAAGGTAATACATTTTCTCGGTAAGTTACATGTTTTTTCTTTTATGGATTGTCCCAAAAATTCATTTTTATCTCAAAAAATTCATCTTTTAGCTCAACAAAGGAAAATGCTGAATTCGAGAAACTTTCATAGCACTTGTGCCAAATATGTGAAGAGTTCTGCTACTCATTATTTTCAAATAACACATATCATACTTTTTTATATTTTTTTATATTTTATTCTTTCTAAACTAATTAATTTCTTCTATTCATCATCGATACATCACAAATTTAAATTATACTACATATAGTCATTTTTACATATTATTTACATATTTTACAGATGTAATTGGTTAAAAAAATTATTTTATATTAAAAAAAGTAATATAATTAATCATATTAGTAGAAACCATAAATAAATATCTACACATAATATTTATGTTTTTCATAAATAAAAGGACTGTCTGCAACTTTATAATTAATAATGGAGAACAAAATAATTAAGTTAGTTCATATGATCATCATTTAAATCTCTTTATATAATATATATATATATATATATATATATATATATATATATATATATATATATATGTGCGCGCGTGCGCTCTCTGCATTAATCAAACCTCTCAATTAATTCATTATTAATGGGCCCCTAATATGGTAGATGATCAAATTGGTGGAAGTTCCCCTATCTTTTCTAAGAAGGTTCCCCTTTTTTTCTATTTCCACACTTCATCCTTCTTTGTTTAAAGTGTAGATTTCCTCACACCTTTTAATTTCAGTAAAGATATTACGAAAATAATATCAAGTTAATTCGTCTCAATATTATAAATTGAATTATAAATTTAAAATTGAAATTAATTCAAAAGCCGAATGGCCATTTTGTTTGAATAATTCTTCAAAGGGGCAAGTGATAGCCATTCCCAAATGCCTACGTAATTGCTTTTTTTTTTTTTTTTTCTCTCTCTATTCTTAAAATATTAATTTTTATCTAATGTTGTTCTGTCACAAATAAATATTGATATACATACAATTTTTTTTTAAATTATTACAAAATCATATTTTAAATTGAAAGTATTTCTATTAAACAATATTATTAAAATCTTCTAATCGGTCAGACTTATCAAAGGCTAAAAACAGCCTTCAATTATTTGCTGCCACATAATCCATCCATGGCCCAAGGATGTGACCATACGTCACACAATTTTTTAAAATCCCCTCTCAAAACCAAGATCCCTTATTCATCTCCTCTCGGCAAATTCCCAATACTTGAAGTTTGTTTGTATTAGTGTCCTTTAGTAGAAAAGGGAACACATGCATCTCCAAGTCAACCGAAATGACAAAGCATTAGCAAGTAATTAGCAGAAAATAATAATTAATTTTAGAATTGCATAATTAAGTTACTTAAAATGAATGATATATTTTATCAAATAAGAGTTAAATATTTATGTAGCAAATTCTAATATTGGAGAATATAATTATTAGCTTGCAAAAGAAGAATTATTACTATCGTACTATTTGAATTCAAATATTATATTAATGCTTTCATGAGAAGGATCAGTAGCAACCCATCATACTACAATTATTTAACACATCACGTACGAAATCAATAAAAATTGACAATTCCAAAAGTAGAAAATTAATAATGATGAAAGCAGCATTCACTTCGAAGATGGGGTAAACTAGCTAGCTCGAACATAACCTGATCAACCGGAAGCAATGTTCAGACATACATGCCTTTGGTTTGACCTCTCTGGGAATGCTTTTTCATGTCCTTTCTTACTCAAGCCATTTGAAATAATAACATGCTAACTAGCGTTGTGAGTTTTACATAACCTAGGTCCTGACGTGACTCGTAAACAAACAGAAGCGTCCAGCAGGTGGCTCACTCGCTACCTTTCGAGTTGTTTTGGGCCTAGTGTCAGTGGTCCATGGCTTTCCAGCGCCTACCATTCTAATTCAGCCCAAAAGAGCTGAATTTCATGATCCAACTCGTAAATTACCCAGCTAACAGATCAAGTTTCTACCGCAGAACTCCATTCTGATCCAACACGTGGTAGTGAAGTGTGATTCCATTGAATGTTTGAAATCCAAGTTATAATGGGAAATTAAATAAGGTAATACATTTTCACAGTAACTTACATGTTTTTTCTTTTAAGGAATTTTAGTCCCAAAAATTTATTTTAAAAATTCAACTTTTAGCTAGACAAAGGAAAATGTTGAATTCGAGAAATTTTCATAGCACTTGTACCAAATATATAAAGAGTTTTACTACTCATCATCTCACACATCACATATCATATTTTTTTTTTAATTTTTTTAATTTAATTTAATTTTATTCTTTCTAAACTAATTGATTTCTTATATTCATTATCGATACACTACAAATTTGAGTTCTATTACATATAATTATTTTTGTATATTACTTACATATTTTATTGATGTGATTAGTTAAAAAAATTATTTTATATTAAAAAAATAATATAATTAATTATATTAGTAGAAAGCATAAATAATATGTAGAAATATCTATGCATAATATTTATGTTTTTCATAAATAAAAGGACAGTCTACAACTGTATAATTAATAATGTTGATATCTCCTATTGGACTATTCTACGAGGTTTTGTTTTTCAACCTTGCACGCTGCGTCGGTACATGTATTTAAGTCAAGTCTTCTCTGTATGCGGTTTTAATTTTGCTTCAAAACTTGTGGAGCGTAACAAATTAGGTAACAAAAAGTCCTGTCTGTCACATTCCTAATTTCGTATGATTTCAGGCGTTTTCTTGCGCTCAACCACGTACATATCAATGTGATGTTGCTCAGTGCCAAACTCGATCGTGGGGTGTGGTGCAGCTGGTGCTGACTCTTCAAATAGTGTAGACGGCTACTCATGATCCTAATATCCATAGAAATATTAAAAAGAAAATTCAAAAGTCAGAATTAATAAAAGCTTTATTTTTCTTTCCTTGGCCAGTAAACATATTGAAAAGTATTACTATACAGAGAGGGTATCAAGAAAATTCATAGATAATATAATTTTTTTATAATTTTGTTTTTAAAAATCACAAATTTATTAAAATATATTTATTTAATCATTATGTTACAAATTAAAAAAGATGCAAACGATACACTAAGTCTATAAATTTTATCGGCAAGAATATTTTTTCTTCATACTGATATTAGACATTCCATTTTGCCACGATCATTTGCAACACAAATCTCACGTTGAAAAGCGATGGTTTTGGAAATCTAGTAGTTAAGTTGCGGAAAAGTTATGTTTTTTCAATAACAAAAAAAAAAAATCTACTTTTTTTATATGCATGAAAATTTCTTTATTTTGATCTCTCTAACACCCTTTCATAAGCGGATGAATAGGTTAGCAGGTAACATATCGTATTAAATATTTGTTTTTAAAATTTTCTTAAATATTTGTTTTTAAAAATCACAAATTTATTAAAATATATTTCTTTAATCATTATGTTACAATTATAAAAGATGCAAATGATACACTTCGTGGATAAATTTTATCGGTGAGAGTATCATTTCTCTAAAATATTGGCAAGTACTTTTGCTTATAGTAATCAAGTTTTTCTTCATATTCATATTAAACATTTCATTTTTGTGTGTCATGATCTATTTGCAACACAAATCTCACGTTGAAAAGCGATGGATTTTGAAAAAAACGTCGTAGTTAGGTTGCGGAAAAGTTATGTTTTGTCAAAAACAAAAAAAATATATCTACTTTTTTTATATAGAGAAATGATATTTGCAGTCGTAGTTATGCAAGCGGCGTGCAGTCGCTTTGAAAAAAATGAATTAATATGGAATCCACATGAAAAAAAAATTAACTTTTTAATTGTGGACCCTACTTTTTTTCAAAGCGATTGTGCAGAGTTTACAATTCTACGACTGTATGTAGCATTGCTCTTTTTTATATGCATGAAAATTTCTTTATTTTTATCTCTCTAACACTCCTTCATAAGCGGATTAAAAGAAAAAAAAAAAAAAGGGTAACATGTCCTATTCATCTGCCAGCTTAATAAAAGGAAAAAAATCTTGTCAAATTCTTATATATAAAAAGGAGATAAATATATAAAATAAATTTTAAAATATTTATGTTCATTTAATCATGTCGAAAAAATTTTAAATATATATATAAATATTTATAGATAGATATTAATAAATATTGCAAAATTTATTTTATATATATATATTAGGTGAAAGCAACGTGCAATGCACGTTTGCTTAGTTTATATTTATTTTTTTTTAAGAATAATTTTTTATTAATAAGGATGTAATTTTTTGGTTAATTATATAAATAACGATGTAATGTTTATGTAATTTATAAATAATTACACGTTGTGATATATTATAAAATAAGAGAATTATTAGAAGCTATAACATGTCCTATAAATAAACATCGCCCATGGTTTTATGAAAGTTGTTTGGGATAATTTTGATTCTAGAATGACAATCCAACATCGCCCACAATTTTATGAAAGTTGTTCGAAATAAATAGAATGAAAACATCTTCATTTAATCACAACAAAACTTTTAGATCTCATGAATCAGAATATCTTTATTGAATCAAAGCAACATTTAAAAAAAAAATCTTGTATTTGCTCTTTTCTCAGTTTAGAAAATAAAATGTATAAAATTAACTCATGTCTACACCAGTCATCGTAGAAAACATTCTCATATATAGAATTTATGCACATGTAGAACAAATATCTGAGGTCGTTTTTAGATTTATTTAAAAAATAAAAAACAAACGTGTATATTTTTAGTGCAAAGCTAGTATATGAATCCCGCTTACCAGTACTTCTTAACTTTTATGACTCTTTCTTATATTGTCTATTAGAAATATTATTTTTAAGAATTAATATTGTTTTATTAAGGAAATTTTTTTGATTAATGATGTAATATTTTTAGAAAAAAATATAATTTCTCACACCAAATAGTAAGATAGACTTAAATCGGTTTTAAAATATTTAGAATTAAAATCTTATTATTTACTACTATATGTGCTCTTGGGTACGACTAGAAACAACAAATATGTGAAGGAAAAAAACCATGAACTAGAACTGTGCAGCGTAGGAGACAAACCGTTAACAGTAAAGCAACATGCAGGGCACGTTTTCTTAGTTTAATAAAACGAGTATTTTTAAAAAGTGATAATTTTTATAAAGAAATAAAATACAAAGTTTTTATAAGATATTATTATTTGATTTTAATGTTTCTCAATGAATTTAAATTGATAAATAAATATGTATTCGCAAATGTAGTTGGTACATAGATTTAAACTTAATTAGTTTACATTTCTCTTTATTTATATAAGGAATGAATAGAAATTTTAAACCATATATATAAATTTATATATAATATAAATTTATATATAAATTAAATTATAATTTATATAAAATATCATATATATAATAGAATATAGAATATATTTATATAATTTATATATATATAATAGAATATATATATATATATATATCTCATATATCTTCTAAACAAATGAGCATCAATACATAGGTTCCAGGATCAATGCATGCTACATGAACTTTTATAACTATGAATTTATTCATAAGTGATTGGAGAGAGATTAAAAAAATAAGAACTTTTAAGAAGAGAGAGAGAGTCACTTTAATTTATTCATACAACTAACGACGTTAATTTTAACGGAAAAATAACAAAAATTGTTAAACTAACAAAATTCCGTTAGATAGCCACTTTATATATATATAAATGTTGCATTAATCAAACCTCTCAGTTAATTCATTATTAATGGCCCCTAATATGGTAGATGATCTAATTAGTGGAAGTTCCCCTTTCTTTTCTAAGAAGGTTCCCCCCTTTTCTTTCTACTTCCACACTTCATCCTTCTTTGCTTAAAGTGTAGATTTCCTCACACCTTTTAATTTCAGTAAAGATATTACGAAAATAATATCAAGTTAATTCGTCTACTATTATAAATTGAATTATAAATTATAAATTGAAAATTGAAATTAATTGAAAAGCCGAATGGCCATTTTGTTTGAATAATTCTTCAAAGGGACAAGTAATAGCCATTCCCAAATGCCTACATAATTGTTTTTTTTCTCTATTCTTAAAATATTAATTTGTATCTAATGTTGTTCATGCCACAAATAAATATTGATATACATACAATTTTTTTTTATAAAATTATTACACAATCATATTTTAAATTGAAAGTATTTTTGTTAAACAATATTATTTTTATAAAGGAAAAATCTTCTAATCGGTCAGACTAATCAAGGGCTAAAACCAGTGTTCAATTATTTGCTGCCACGTGGCCCATCCATGGCCCAAGGATGTGGCCGTACGTTACACAATTTTTTAAACCCCCCTCTCTCGAAACCAAGATCCCTCATCCATCTCCTGTCGGCAAATTTCCAATACTTGAAGGTTGTTTGTAGTAGTGTCCTTTAGTAGAAAAGAAAAGGGAACACATGCATCCCCAAGTCAACACGAACGACAAAGTATTAGCAAGTAACTAATAGAAAACATCAATCGATTTGTTTAGCTTTATTTTCTTGTAGATAGCCTTAACACGTTTCTAATACCCCCATCTTTGTCATGGTTGAAAACTAGAAAAATTGGCCGAGTTTCACGTTTCTATATTTTATCATAGAAGAATAAAACAAACCCATCACAATCTATATGAGAATACTTCATATGGACCACAACTTAAACATTTCTAATAGATTTAACGTCACTACAAGAAAAAGGGTTTTTTGCAGCGATTTTAATATCGTTGCAAATAAAATCGCCGCATTAAGTCATCAATTTCAGCAATTTTGATATCACTGTAGCGTTTTGACATCAAATTTTAAAAATAATCTTTTGCAGCGATTTTTTCATTTTTTGCAACAAAAAAATTCGTCACAATATATATACTGAAATTTTGTAGCAATGTTTCACTTTTCACAATGGACAAAATTGCTGCAAATGATTAATAATGTATTGCAGCGAAACATAAATAGCTGGAAATGTGATTTTAAACCCTCTAGAGCGAAGTTTAATTTCTCTTTTCCCCCTCCCTTCAATTTTCCCTCGTATGGTACTCACATATCCCGATTCCCCTTTCTTCCCAAATTCGTTTCTCCATTTTCGTTCTTACTGCAACTGACCATTTACCTTGGGTAGGAGGGGAGCATGAATCAATACTAAATCCTCAGTAGCTCTCATCGTCGATGGTAGATGTTCTGTTGGTAATACGAATATGGGATTGAAGTTGACATTGTTATCGGTAAGTATACATTAAACCCTTTGGAGAAACCTAATTTCAGCAATCCGTCTTAGTGGGTAGGCGTTTACGTTAAGCCCTTTCTCTGTAAAGCCTTAAGCCCCAACTTTTTCTTCTTTCCTTCCCTAGAAATATAATTGGAATCGAGTAATAGAAGGCAAAAAATGGGGAAGAGCTTCGCTCTGATTCAGACTGTCACCACCGCCGGAGCCTTTTCTGCCGTTTTCTTCTGGTAAATCAAAACTTCCCCACCTTCCTTCTCACCTTTCCGTCACTTTCTCGGGAAGTTAAGCTCAATGCAAACTCTCTCAGGTACAGGTTCATGTTCGGCCGAGAGTCTGCCCGTAAGGAGCTCGGTGACTTGATTGAAAGTCTTCGCTGCGGAAACACTAATTCTGCTGCTTCTTTGCCTCCCCATTCCTAAATGGTATTACCCTCTCTCTCTTTTGGTTCATTCTGCATTGTGGGTATTCTTGTTTTTTCAATTTGATAGAGAACTTAAGCTATTTGGTATCTCAAAAACTGGTACTTTTGCTTGTCTCTGATTGTGTTTAAGGAGTATCACAATATATTGTGATAGAAGTTTGGGATGAGCTTGAATCTCTCAAATTTTGTTTGCCGATAAAAAAAAAAAAAAATTAAAAAACAAAGGTTTGGGATGAACTTGAAGTGGGTATTATTTGATTTGCAATAACGCTAGAGTTCTATACATAGGATCTCACTCTGCAAGATTGAGTCTTGGCGATAATGTGAAGATAACATCATAACACATAGAATGAATGTTATGGTATCATTATGTTGTGATTTTGAATTACCTGGTATATATTTTTTAAGGGTAAATTACCTGTTAGATTCTAAAGTAATTGTAATTAATCTTAGTCCTTTTCAAAAAAGTACTCTGTCTTAGTTACATATTAGGTTTTCCTCTTGGTTTCTCAGATTGTATCTTTGGAATTTGACCCATTTGTGGAAATCTAGAAAATAAAATGAGCCTCTCACAACGTTATCCTACCTTTTTTTCATAAATTCAAGTGTTTGGACTTTTGTTTTACCATGTATATTCTCATGAAAAATCTCAGTTTTGCTGATGTTCCCTTCGAGGTTAATCATTGGTCTTTCCCTATCATGGGTCTTAACTTCCTTTAAGATAACAAAAAGATCCTAGGTGAAAAATGAAGAATTTTGTCCTCTTTGAAGCTAAACATCTGAGAAAGAGTTTTCTTTTTTAGTTGCTCATTAGTTGATGTTTGTTAATCTTGGCAGTGCTGGTGGCAACATAGACTTGTTGCACCAAAATTAAAGGATTTATGGAAGGTTTTGAAGTTTTGAGGTTTTGATCTATGTTAGCTTATGATCTTTTCAAGATTCTCTCTTGCATATTAGCATGCTATATTAATTTTATAGGACAGCAATCACTACTTGGTAATGGCATTATACCTATCTGGGTTGAGCTGCTTTAAAAGCCAAGTTATAAATGAAACTAAGATTTCCAATATGTTAGTTCTTAGATTTATTGCGTCTTTTATGCCCTAGTCATTTTGATCTTTATATATGTCTTAAGAAGCAAGAAATGAATCCATGGAAGAGGTGTGTAGATGATGTTGCTGCTTCTGATATGCTCACACCATTATTGACTGTTTTTGTGCTAAGCTCATTAATTTTTGTAATTGTACTGGATGTGTACATGCTAGCCTATACCATGTGTATGCATGCTATTGAATTTAGGCTATCATTAGTAGTAGATATCATTGTTTTATGCCATATGATTGAAGTAGTTGGATGATATGAAATACGTGCATGCCAAACCCATACCAAGTATTATCTAGAGTAATATGATTGAAGTAGTTGCTGCTTATGATTTGTTAAATTTATTGCTCTTATTTTTACCAGTCTTTCTAGTTGATTTTTATGAAAATGTTGACTTGCTATAGAGGTTTTTGATTAATGGGGTTTCCCAAACTCCTGATATATTATATAACATATAATGGCGATTGACTTTTCCTGATCTTTGTTCCCTGCCAATCCAAAGTTTCCAGCTCTGTTATTTTTTCTTTTAGTTTTTTGCTGCTCAAGTGGTTTTATTTGGTTTTTCAATAACGCAACTCGGATTCATATTTTAGCTAAATGAGTCAAAAGAACAAGAAGTGATTGATGTTTAAAGGCAAATGGTTTGTGTATTCTAATAGCATGTATAATAACTGCTTATTAACAAATTGAATCTTGTACTGCACATGTGCCTCATCTGATCCTCGAGTAGGATTGCCAGGTTAAGCCTTGTGGTATCCCTCAAAAAGTGGTTTCTTTTTCAATAGTGGATGGCAAAGCCCAACCAATGGAAGCAAATAAGTCATTTCTTAATTGCTCAATTAGCATTTCTTTTGTTAGTCATGGATAAATTGTTAAACTTTTGTGCAAAACAGGGCCTGTAATTCTTGGTAAGGGAACTGAGATGGGTGTGTGGGAAGAGGAAAGAAAGTATGGGACTTCTTAGAGTTAATCTTTCTGGCTTTTAACCATCCCTGAAGAGAGTTATGTAATGATGTGGACTCTGAAAGTCCACATTGAAGCAAGTAGCTAATGTGGGACTATGTGAGTGAGATAAACATGCACAACCTTGTTGTGAATATTTAGAGTTAACTATTGTTCATTTTCTCATCCTATATTGTGTAATATCAGTCGCGGATCTGTTTAGCTTTTAGACTCTATAGTCTATAAAATACAATATTTACTTTCTAAATGAATATACTTGATGCTATATTTTCCTCTTCTCATGCCCTCGTTTTTATAATGCCATGACAGTGAGAGAATCCGGGTGTTATTGACAAGTGCTGCATACGTTCATTTAAATCTTGCTATGCAAAGTTTTTCAAAAGAGTAGGGTAACATTATGTAGTTGCTCAATCTGATTTTGGGTAAATGGTTTCTTTCTCTCTTTCTTTTTTTCTTTTTTGACGTGTAAATGGAAATTGACTTTGTATCCAAAGGTAGAGAACAAAAGAATTACAGCAGTTAAAATAGTACCAGAAACTTATCTTGCTTACTGGAAGAAGATGAATAGATTGACTGATTAATAAACTTCTTTGTAGTTTATTGTTTTTGAGATGCTTGTGGTGGGTGAAAATTCCAGCTTTTTTGTACTTTCTTATTCTCTTCCATTTCTAAGTAAATTCCTATCATTTCTACATTCTTAACCCATGATCTTTATATATCTTTCATGTAGAAAACTGAATGGCCTTTATTAGACAGCAAGCATGTTATAGTTGGAGGTGGCTTTGCTGGAACATCTTATTCATTTTTGCAAAGAATAGGTGTAATAAGGGTTGGATGATTAGAGAAATTTTAGCAGTACTTTAAAATGTATCAAGCTACCCCTCTGTCTATATAAATTATAATGTAAATGAATTTATAATTTGACTTGGGTAAGGATCCTTGAGTACTTTGTTGTTATTTTCTATGTACCCTTTGTATTATTAAGTAAATGGAATTAAATCCTAGCTGATCTACTAACTTTGCTTCTAATACAAGTGAAAAAAATTACTGAAACTGTATGTTTCAGTAGCAATTTTTTTTTTAATTTTGTAATTAAGTATTTGCAGCGATTTTTAGTCGATGCAAATAGGCCAAAATTCATTGCAAATAATCAGTTTTAGCGATTTTAGTCCTTGAAAAAAATGCGAAATGCAACAAAGGAAGCAAGCGTTGCTTTTGGACATTTGCAGCGCTTTTTGATTTTTTGCAGCGATTTTAGTCCTTGCAAAAAATGTTAAATGCAACAAAAAAGCAAGCGCTACTTCTGATATGGCACATTTGCAGCGTTTTTATGGAAATTTGAAGCGTTAAATAGACGCTGCAAAAAGTATCAAAAGCAACGCTATGTTGCTTTTGACGTACACAAATTGCAGCGCTTATAAATCAATTGCAGCGATTTTAAGTGTTGCAAAAAATGACAAAAGCAACGAACCAAATGTAGCGCTGCTGTTGTTGGGAGGCTATTGCAGCGAAATTTAATGATATAGCAAGGATAAATTTCGCTGCAATTTATCAAATGCAGCGCCATGGCAGTCACATGGGGTGGCCTTTTGCAGCGTGAAATTAGTGACTTTGCAGCGGTTTAAAAACGCTGCAAATGAAGTCTTTTGCAGCATTTTTTCAATAACGTTGCTATTGATAAAAAATATCACTTTTATACTGTCGAACATGCAAGGAGGGTAATAATGCTGCAATTGATCAATTACAGTGTTTTTTGAATGTATTTGCAACAATTTTAAGCGCTGCAAAAGGACTAATTTCTTGTAGTGCGTGGAGACGGGGGCATCGGCATGAGGGGAAGAAAAAAGCATTTGAATCTTTTACACTAAAAAACAAAACATTTTTAAGAAGAGGAGTAGTAGCTCCGTCAGATTGGGTGGCAGGACGTTGGACTGGGTCGGTTAGCAATGGATTGGTTGGACATTGAACTGGGTGGTCATCTGCTGGTGGCAGTAACAAGAAATGGAGTTGGTAGTGGCAATGATCTTGGTGGTGGTCGTCTAATTGTGGAAGCAACAAGTGGTGGAACAGGTAGTGGTTGCTTGCGGCAGCAAGACAACTCATTAGGTACGAGAGGCAAAGGGAAGGGAAGAAAATTTCTTTGGTAGGGTATTTCGTTCTAGTACAAATCACATATAGTGAACCTCATGATGTTATCTTATGTAATGCTGAAATGACATCTTTTTATTGGTTGTTATTAATAAAGTGAAATCAGCAAGTGCCAATCAGAATCATTTATGTTAAACAATATTACACAATATTTTTTATTTTATAAAAATACCTCTCATTTAACATAGATGATAAACAAATATTGCATGTGTATGATGTATCATTTCCTGTTGCGATAAGATTACTATTAGTGAAGTAGAGAATAATGCAACGCTGCTGCAAACTTTTATTGAGTACGAAAGAGATGGAGGTAGTTGTGTCAAATAATACATCATCTGTCATGTCATCAAGTTATAAAAAGACAACACTTCTTGACATATTAAAAAAGTAAGTTATTTATAAGTTTACTTCACTCAATATTACGAATCTTTCTAGTAACATACTCACATCAAACAATACAGTGTGTTACGTAAGCATGTTTTATCAAAAGAATTATTTTATTCCACGTGTTTATGACAACACAGAAGACGCCGTACAAAGGGAAACACAGTAACACCAATTCTAATCGCGAGTCAAACAGCTTATGGGCCACTGCCAACTTTCCCACTCTACTTTAATAACTTTTTTCATTTTATCTTAATATTCTTTACTACTTTTATTCTTGAGTTAATATTCTTTACTATTTTTATTCTTGAGTTAATATTCAACTTTTGAGGGTTTATTTCCAATTACCATAAAAAAAAGAACCCTGTACGACTCTTCGACTCTAGAGATCATATCTCAAAGTGGGTTGACCGAAAAGTTCATAAAATAAAGATGAAAATAAAAAAAGGTTTCCATCTTTGTAATTAACCAAAGATCCAGGGCTACATCTTAGCCCCATGAATGTCTAAATTAAGTTATCCTTGTTATCTATTATCAACCTTTCTTTTCCACCTCTCAACTCCTTTTCTCTCTCTTCAAACTCTGCCGCAATGAACAAACATAATGACCAACGGCCTGTCCTGATGTTTCTTCTGCTGCCCATCTTCCTGTTCTTCCGATCCATTTCCGCTGTTGATTTCGCCTTCAACGGCTTCAACTCTTCCGATATGTTACTCTATGGATTCGCCACTGTTGAATCTCGTGTTCTAACACTCACTAATAGAACGACTTCAACAATTGGTCGTGCCCTTTACCGGAAAAAGATTCCCGCAAAAAGGCCGAACTCTTCGTATGTGTATCCTTTCTCGACTTCTTTCATCTTCTCCATGGCTCCTTACAAGAATACTCTTGCTGGGCATGGCATAGTTTTCCTTTTTGTGCCCTTTACTGGCATCACAGGCGCGACCTCAGCTGTATATCTTGGCCTTCTCAACTTCACCAACAATGGGAATTCCGATGATCATATTTTTGGAGTCGAATTTGATACGTTTATGAACGAAGAATTCGCTGACATAAGCGCCAATCATGTTGGGATCGATGTGAACTCCCTCGTATCGATCAAAGCACATGATGCCGGGTACTGGCCAGACAACCAAAGAGACAACAACGGCAGTGATATTGATGATGCGAACTCCTTCAAAGAATTGAAGCTGAACAATGGTGAAAATTACCAAGTTTGGATTGACTATTCTGATTCTTTGATTAATGTTACCATGGCTCCTGCAGGCATGAAAAGACCTCTGAGGCCTTTGTTGTTGAATGTTTCTCTTAATCTTTCTGAGGTGTTTAAGGACGAAATGTATGTTGGCTTTACTAGTGCTACCGGAAAGTTAGTGGAAAGTAACAAGATTTTGGCGTGGAGCTTTAGTAATTCGAACTTTTCATTAAGCGAAGAGTTGATCACGACAGGTTTGCCATCGTTTGTTATTCCAAAGGGGCCGATATTTCGTTCTAAATGGTTTATTGTAGGAATGACGTTGGGAGGTTTCATAGTTATTTTAATTTGTGACCTGTTTGCTGTGTCTTGTATCAAGAGGCAGCGAAGGAAAGCTAGGGAGAGAGCGGAAATGGAAGAATGGGAATTGGAGTATTGGCCCCACAGAATTGCATACCAAGAAATTGAGGCGGCGACAGAAGGGTTTGCAGAAGAAAATGAGATCGGAACCGGAGGGAATGGGAAGGTCTACAAGGGAGTTTTGGTAGGAGGGGCACGGATTGCGGTGAAATGCATTTCACATGAAAATGATGGGATGAGAGAATTCTTGGCCGAAATTTCAAGCCTTGGAAGATTGAAGCACAAAAGTTTGGTGGGGCTGAGAGGCTGGTGCAAGAGAAAGCAGGGAAGCTTCTTGTTGATCTATGACTACATGGAAAATGGAAGCTTGGACAAACGGGTATTCGAATGCGATGAGAACGAGATGCTGAGTTGCGAAGACAGGATAAGGATTTTAAAAGATGTGGCTTCAGCAGTCTTGTACTTGCACGAGGGCTGGGAATCCAAAGTCCTGCATCGAGACATAAAGGCCAGCAATGTGTTGCTTGACAAGGACATGAATGGAAGGTTAGGGGATTTTGGACTAGCCCGGATGCACGGCCATGGTCAAGTGCCTACCACAACAAGAGTGATCGGGACGGTCGGATACTTGGCGCCAGAGGTGATAAAGAGTGGGCGGGCATCTGCTCAAACTGATGTGTTCGGATTTGGGGCCTTGATCTTGGAAGTCATGTGTGGGAGGAGGCCTATAGAGGAGGGAAAGCCACCTTTGGTAGATTGGGCATGGCAATTGATGGTACAAGGGCAGCTACTGAATGCCCTGGATGAAAGGTTGAGGGCTATAGGTGGGTTTGACGAGCAAGAAGTCGACAGGGTGCTGCACTTGGGGTTGTTGTGTGTATATCCTGACCCAAGCTCTCGGCCAACCATGAGACAAGTGGTGAAAGTTTTGGAGGGGAATAACGAGGTGGACGAGCTTGGAAGTGAGGATATGGATGCTTATTTGCGACAAAGATTGAAATCCAAGGGTGGGTGGTCCGAGTTTTCTATGCATTTTGACTCTTCATCTTACCCAACATTTGAAGATATTCGACAGTCTTCATTGATGTCTATGTCTTGGTCGGGCAGGTGAGTGATTCTGCATACATAAAATGAATAGATAAGGACATTTTGTTGAGCAAGAAAATTGTCAAAAATCTTTATCTGTTTGTCTCATCTTTGAAGAAACATAGAATATTGCTTTTGTAGGAAAAAAATGAATGGGGATCTATTGGCAATTTTTCTAAGGCAATCAAGGATAAAGAGTGTGATGAGGGTAGGGGTTATTTGAAAGATTTTATTTCTCTCATTCATTCATTCGTGTATATTGGGGTTGGGGTTGGTGTATATATCAAGCCTACGCATGTGCAATTCAATAATGTGCTTTTAATATCCAAGAATTTGATTTTCGAGGTCTCCTAGCTCTTGTTGGGGAGGTTTGTTTTCTTGCTAAAGGCAAGGTTTTGTCTCCTAGCCTTTGACTTAGGAGGGAGTGTGGGGAAAGGGGTCCGTTCAGAGGTGGATTATGGCAGAAGCAATTCTTGATCAGAAGTTAGAGTCCTTCAGTTTGATTGAGGATGAACAAAAGGAAGTAACTCTTGATCTCAATGATAATGCAGTGGTAAGGAGACATGGGAGCCAATGTTTAATAGGTCTGGTTGTGTCAAATAGAGGCATTAATAGGGAGTCATTCAAGATGACAATGCTTAAGGTCTGGAAACCAATGGGTGAAGTGGTGTTCAGAGACGTTGGTAGCAACTTGCTTCTGATTGAGTTCTAGAAGGGATATGACATGTAAAAAGTCCAAAGAGGCAAGCCATGGAGTTTCGATAAACTCCTGCTTTGCCTTAACAGTCTTGATGGTAGGTCTACTTTGAAAGATATTGAATTTATGAAGGACTCATTATGGATTCAATTCCATAATATTCCTTTTGGAGGCATGACCAGAGACAGGTGTGCAGATTGGCAGGATGGTTGGTGATGTCGAAGAAGTAGATGTTGATGAAGATGGTGTTGGTTGGGGGCTTTATCTACGTGTTAAAGTTTCTATTAATATCACCAAACCTCTTATGAGAGGCATTCACCTTAACCTCACTACAAAAAAAGGCTAAATTGGCAGCGTTTGTTTATGCACTGGTAGATATATAAATTTACCGACGTTTAATGTTTCCGACAATAAATTATTGAGTTCTTGGTATTTAAATTTTTACGCCGGTAATAATATATAGCTTTTGTAGGGTTTACAACAATGCTGCCAATATAGTAATGATGCGCTGAGAAATTAGTAGTTTCCTGATATTTATATTGTTACGCCAATAATAATATGTTTTTAGTGGCGTTTAAATATACGTCAATAATTTATTAATTATATGCCGTTATATTAACCGTATTTGTCGGCGTTTATAATATACCGCCGGTAATAATATATAGTGTCAGCGGTGTTTCACAAAACATTGAAAATTGATAGAGTTTATGCCGGTAAAGTATTGAGTTCTTCAGCGTTTATATCGTTTAAAAAAATGCCGGCCATTGATTAATTTTACGCTGGTAAATTAGTAGTTTGCCGGCATTTGTATTGTTACGCCGAAAATAATTATATACATTGGCGGCGCTTATAAAATGTCAAAATTTGATAAATGAAACGCCGGTAATTTATAAATGTGCCGGCGTATATATTGTTAAGCCGGTATTAATATATAGTATCAATGGTGAAAACTATTATAAATTTATTGGTAGTAAAATAAATAAAATAAAATAAAAAAACTTATTTAAATGATACGAAAATACCCCAAAAAATTGTCCAAGTGTCGTACAATATTCATTTTGAAAAAAATAGAGTCTATTATTTAAAATTTAATCTTTTAATATGGATCTCATATTTATTCTTTTTTCAAAAAGAATGTGGTGCTTGCGAACTTTATGACAAAATATGTTAAACATCATACTAAGATTCACAACTTCTAAAAAGAATAGTAAAACTAATGCATAATCTAACACTTCTCCTTTTATAATCCATCATAATTCCAACTTTGCTAAACATAGCAAACGTCGATATATGGCATAACCATAAATATAGTCTTAATTAAGGAAAGTTGTGAATTCCACCAAAACAGAGCAAACGTCGATATATTGCAAATACCATAAATATAGTCTCAATTATAGTCTCACTTATAATCCCGACCCTCAATCATTGTCCTCATCGTTCTCTTCCTCTTCTTCATCTTCCTCTTGATCTTCTTCCTCTTCAGCATTTTCCTCTTCATCTTTCTTTTCCTCTTCATTCTCTTTTCAATCTTGTCCTGAATCTTGAATATAAATTCAAATGAGGGTTCAAAAATTTCAAAATAAGGTTGATTGATATCAACTAAACATATGTGAGGTGCTCACATGTGCATGCACAAATGTGTTTCCTAAGTTCTGTAATTCAGAAAATTTGTTCCACATTTTCTCAAACTCTTCCTTTGATATACCATCTTTTTGGTTTGAAGTTGATAATGAATGTTGACAAGTTTGCTTTGTAGGAGTTGGCCCAAACCCCAAACTGCGCACACGTCCAGACCGTTCTGGGCCATAACTTTCGAATAAACATATTTGATGCCCAAGTCATGGTTCCTCCAGACCCCATTTCTATAGAATTTGTGTCCTGTGTTAAAAGTTCTTCTATCTCAACCTATAATAGATAATAAAAAATACACATTATTCTTCATCTTATAAATCCTTTAAAATTAAAAAAGTAATAAATTTGAAAATAAACATACCACTTTCTTCCTCGTGTCATCATTGTAGTGTATGCCATCCTTTTTCTTATGGATATTGACAAACAACTGGGCTCGACTTGGCATTGCCCCAGTTGATTATTTCTACGTCCAATATTTTAGATTAAACACGTATATCGAAAACAAAAAACTAACAAATATTCAACAATAAATAAATATTAATTAAATAAATACCACATCATGGACATATCTTGCTAAACTTTTTTATCTTCCGCTATGAACAACTACCCGCTTCTTACGACACTCCTTGTTTTTATTACATTTTGACTACAACACCACAAATATTATGAGAATTATAATTAAAATAACTAGTTGGTTGACTTTATAAATCTATAATAGAAATAAGCGCATTGTTACCATATATTTTGGATCAAACCAAAGATTGGTCAACTTTGCTAGTTGCTATAAGTCCACCATATCGAGACTTGCCCTTGCCACAACTTGTGCTGCAAATGTGTCTTTTTCATTAAGTAACTTTTTCTTCAATTCATGTTTGTAGTCTTTCCATTTATTCCCCAAGTCCTTTAGTATCCATTTTTTGAATATATCCAATTTATCATCAAGAACTTTAAACTTGCCTTATAGTCAAAATAAATTTACACAGGTGAGTAATTAGATTTCTAACAAAATTTTCTAAATATACCTATTTAATTAATAATAATGTTTTAATATAAAAAATCATACCTTGATACGATCCCACGCTTCCGCCTTTATGGTTTTAGGCACCGACCTCCAATCTTTGTAAATTATTATAATCAACTTATTACTTCTTGCTATCAGACCACCAAACCTTACCACCTTTGAGTCTTGCTTTTTGATGGGCTGACCAAGAGTCTTGCTTTGTGCTCCCCTTCTAGAAGATGCCAAATGTCATGAATAGAGTGCAATAGTCTCTTTACTCGATCTCCATTACTATCTGCAAAAATGAATTTAGTTACATTGTTAGTATTTTGTAAATCTGCATTCATAGTGAAATAAATAATAAGTAAGAAAAATAAAAACATACTGATGACGACGAGAAAGCAATCTCTAATGTCAAAACACAAGTCGACATTTTCTGCTTCCGAACTAGGTGCATGGCTCGGTCTCTCCGCTCATCTCCGTATGTGTGGATAGTTGGCATCGCACTTGGCTCGATGTAGAAGGTTGAGTCCCTTGCTAGGAAGATAATGATAGTTGGGAAGGACAATCTATAGAAGGTTGGGTCCTTTGCTGTGAAGATAATGATGGTTGGGAATGACAATCTATAGAAGGTAGTGACTCCACCATCCTATCAACGGAAAGGGGTGACCCATCGACAGAGGGTAATGAATGGGTACCCTATCAGATTGTGGCTCACTATAGATAGCTTGTAGTCTTATAGATTGTCTTTGCAACTGTGATATAGTAGTTTTTGCCTTTTTTTTGGACCCATTATACCTATACAAAAACAAATTTACATATATGCAAATAATAGAAATAATAATATTTTGAGCATGATATGAGATAGATTTATGTGATAAGAGATATCATGTTAAATAGTCTAACATTATATATTTCTCACTCAATACTATTGAGGAGTTTCGATCGTCATTCCATTTTTGTCATTTCATGTCCACACAACATCGTCAATACCAAGTTCAATAGCTTCATGGTTGGAAGTGTTAATACAATATTCGTTGACTAAATATTCATCCTCATTGTCGTCAATCACTTCTTCTTCACCAGTGTTATACATGTCTCTTGGTTTTGTCTTAACAACCACAACTCAATTTGGGCATCTTTCATCTGCCACATAAAATACTTGAGATACTTGGGAAGATACAAAAAATGAATCATCAGTTATCCGACTACCAGTGTGTACTAAATGAGAAAAATCTACAAGAGTAAAGCCAAACTCGTCCACCTTGAAACCTCTACCCCGAGCAACGTTTGCCCAATCACATTTGAATACACACATATTGGGACCTATCATAATACATAATCTCAATTATGCGTGTTAATTGGCCATACCAAGCAGGGCCATCTTGATCAGTACACAAACTAGCACCACAATTCTGAGTTTTCTTCCCATTTTCATAATTCCTAGTGTGAAATTTTGTGCCATTAATGAAAATTCATTTAAATTCTTTGCAACTTGCATGGGACCTTTAGAATGCATTACGACTTTATGGCCCAATTCACTTCTTCCATTGTCATCCATTTTTATTACCTAAAAGGTTGGATTATTAGCATTGATTAAAATGACGAAAATTAGCTACAGAGGCATAATAAATATTGTGATACAATATTGAATGGAGTGTAATCCGTACATAGTCTTGGAACCAATTACAAAATTGATCTTCATGCCTCTTATTTAATTTGTCATTCGATAAATGATTCCCATCAACTGTATTCCTCATTATTTCCAAGTGCATCCTATATATGTTCACGACATTACAAATGTTTGTTATAATTATACAAATATAAATGAAATGTAATTTGATTCATACGTATTAAGCATTGGAACTCACATGCGGAATGGAGTGAAATCATCAGAGTTGAAGAGAATATAGCGATGTGCTTGGGTCCACGACGTAAAATCGAGGCGAACGTCAACAACTTTCCCTTTAAAATCATCCGGGTTTCTAGAATATAGTTTATTGAAAACCATTCAAGCAAATTCTAAATAACGAGAACAAAACGTCATTAATTCCTCCAATAAATATCCTTCAACAATGGAACCTTCTGGTGCAGCTTTGTTACACACATGAAACTTAAGTCGGTGTAGATACCTACCACATAAATCATTTGATGACTTTTACTATTTTAAAAAAATATGTTCTCATTCCACTGATATTTATATATTTTTAATTCAATAACTATAACATACATTTCAATAGGATACAAATATCGATAATGAACAGGTCCTCCAAGTTTACATTCTGCAACTAAATGTATGGTCAAGTGAAAAATGATGGCGGAAATATCATTTCTAATTGGTACAATATTTAAGGTATTCTAGATTCCAATCGGTCCAAATCTTCAAGCCGTAAAGTTTTGGAACAAATTCCCCTAAAGAATCCAGATAGCTCGATTAATGTTTCTATTACCTTCTTAGGTAATGATCCACGTAATGCAATTGGCAGGAGTTGTTGCATCAGTATATGGCAATCATGACTCTTTACGCCCACTATAGTACGGTGTTGAAGCTTGACACAACGTGAAACATTTGAAGAATAGTCGTCTGGTACTTTTACATTTTGTATAACTTTCAACAAGTCTTTTTTCTCTTTGTTACTCATTGTGAAAATAGCTATTGGAAAATATGTATTCTTTGTAGCTGTTATAACTGGATGAAGTTGTGGTCTCAAAGCCAACTCTTGTAACTCAAGTCGTGCCTTTATGCCATCTTTTGATTTTGTATCAATATTTAACAGTGTGCCAACAATATTATCCACCACATTTTTTTTAATATCATCACATTCAATAACTTTATAATATGACAAACCACATTAAGCCATGTCAGTTTGTATGATTACTTTTGTGTAATTTCTTTGTGACTATAATATTTCTCTAAATAAAATGGGACTAAAGTTTAAAATTTGAGAATTGATAAATTTTATTTAATAATTACTGCTATTAATGCAACAGGGGAAAAAAAGAATAATAATGATACATAAGTGCTGTGAAAGAGGAAGGCTATGTGGGAAGAAATGAAAAAGAAGAAGAAAAAGAAGAAGAGAGTTTGGTAAAAGTAACAGTTGGCAGCCTCACGCCAACCTATTATGCCACTTTGCTAGGCCTTCCACCTAGGATTCAAAAGTTAGGTTTACATTTTAATAAATTTATACTTAGGAAAAATTTAAGAATCTCTTTATTTCCTATAAGTAGAGCTTAGTGGACTTTATTATAAGGATTTATTTCCTGTCACTAGTTATTGGCTTAATTTAGTTTTAGACAAATAAATGGTTCTAGTAAATTTAAGTGAATTATATTTCATATATTAAGGTTTAGTGGTCAAATTGTTTCAAGGTCTGTTTCTGCAGTAGTCTAACTACATTTTACTATGTTAAACTAGGAGTTAAGAGTTTCTTTAAGGTCTAGTGATCAAGTTCTATATATTTGCTGTCGAAGATCTTAAGCAATTTCTTGATCATTCGATTTACAAGCATTAGCCTTGTACTCTGGCACAATTTGATTGGCAATATAGTGCGGTGTTAAAAAGTTTGTGTTGATAGTATATATGTTTATATCATTAATAATTTAGTATTACTATATCACTATAATTAATAGTATCTTAAGTGATATAGTATTAGTATAGTGATTTATATAATAATTTATATATAGACTTAAAATATATTACTAATAGTATTAGAGTACGTACTAGTATAAGACCATAAAGTATAAATTGTAATTAATATACATTCTATACTAATGTATATTAGTATTACTAATTTACTAATATAGTTATTAAAATGAAAATATTGAGAATTTATTAATTAAGCAATAAAATTTTATTAATATATATTATATTTAAAGCATATGATCAAATAAATATTCATGTTTGAGATGATAATGATTTTATTATATGTAATTTTTATATTAACATAAAATTATAATAACATTATCTTTTATATAATATATATAATAAAATATTATTATATATATATAATATAATTATATCTAATATAAAGAAAGAGGCGTACATACATAATATTAGTCAACAAATTAGAAAGAAAGTGGCGGAATCAACAATTTCTTTGAAGAGGGGCTGCTTTTTTCAACCGTATGACACATTTATGTAAAATAAATAGAAATTAGTAAGTTTATTATTTTTCTTATTAATTTTAATTTAATTTTGATGAGACCACATCCTTGAAAATATATATTATATAGAAATGATACAAAATTTAAGACCTATAAGAAAACAAAAATGGAGAGAGACATTTTTAAATATATTAAAATTTTAGAAAAGTTTAAAAAGTATATGAGAATCATAAATATTTTGGGAGGGCCGTTTTCTATATTTATAAAATTATGCTAAATGAAATCTTAAAATCATAGAACTATTTTGAATTTTACATAATTTTGGCATGGCCCCTTAAGCTCAAAGTGTTTCGGCCACTGCACATATACAATTTCCCTCAAACTATAGCATATAAAAACTAATGAAACTTAAGTTGCCGCCTCTACGCTGCCTCAAATTTTCATGTAACTTAAATTTTCCTCTCATTGCTTGCAACGCTGCAAATATAATTTTCATTCCATTTAAATTTCCCTCTCACTGCTTGCGTACGCTGCAAATGGTATGATCAATATTCCAGTGCCTTTTTTTCGCACAATGGAAGTCCCTCCAACCAACGCCACCACCCTCCTGTTAGAGTATGCACTGACTCCTCCACACTCGGAAAGTTGCATCGAAAGCCACATGTGAGACGCCAAGAACCAGCAACCACCTGCATATAAGTATTGAAACTACAACCTCTGTTTTAAGTAAGAAGAATAGAGCATTGCTCTCCAAACCGAGGGTCATGGCTTGCTGCAGTTGGGCCACAACGCTACCACAAGGAGCAACAGAAGATGCCGGAAAACAAGCCTCCACTGCCTAGTTGATGTTCATCATGCACCACCGTCCGCAACTCCCACGCCATTTTGTGCGTAAACTCCCTCACACCATGCTTTCTCTCTCCATTCTCGCTCTCTTTCTTATCACAATATTTCTCCCTTCCACAGTACACTGTCACTTCCCAACCACCTTGCCACCGCTTCGTAGCTGCTCTCATAGAGAGTCTCCGTCGCACAGCTCCTGTTTGGTTCTGCTTTCATATTTTTTTTTTCTATCTTTTAGTTTTGATATTTAGCCATATTTCTGCATCTTCTATTTAAGTTTTGCTTTTTTTTTTTTTTTTTTGATTCAAGGTATTGATATTCATGTAAAGTGTTGAATTTAATTTATTGACTTGCTCTGTAGGAAAAAAAATGGAAGTGATGAGAAGGTATGGGTTCATTAGTCTTCACCAACCATTTGGAAGAGGTTTTTCTAAAGTTAAAATGCATAAATCTTACCTGTTTGGACAGTTGCCTGTGGATGAATGTTGTGACGCCCCCAAATTCCGTTTGGGATCGGACGGACATTTGAAGCGTCGAGACATGTAACACAAGGTTACCTGCCCCCGTTCATGACATATAAGATGCAATAATCCTAACCTGCATCTAACATTATGCAATATTCGCAGCGGATAATTTTTTTTTAGCAATACTATACACCAAACTGAAAATATCCCAATACTTAAAACATACTTCATACATAAAGATCCATTGAATAACTAAGATCACAGCACTATTCCAAAATAGTTTTGATCCAAAAGTACTGGAGATGCAACTCCATCGTACAAGTAGTAATTTAACTACTATATTAACATTAACGACGCACCGTCGTTCAGTCGACTGTGTCTAGTTGGTCAGCTCCTGATCCTCCTTCAGGTCCTGTAACAAGATCTACCATTCGGGGGGAATGGTAGTTGGGACTACCACAGTGAGATTTGATTACAAATCTCAGTAAGTTAACAAAAAACTTCCATACAGACTAATGATGCATGTATGACAGTAAAAGCATAAATGCATAATCAAATTCATAAGTAATTAAAGCATAACTTAGCGTACAACATAGCATAATTGACATAGCTTAAATTGAATCATGAACTGAACTTGACTTGACATGAACTTGATCTGAAACTTGACTTAGCATGAACTTGCTCTGAAACTTGAATTTAACATGAAAAATACATACTCCACAGTTGTTGTGGCCCCATGTATTCTACGTGTAAATACATACTCCACAGTTGTTGTGGCCCCATGTATTCTACACAAACTTGACTTAACATTAAAAATACATACTCCACAGTTGTTGTGGCCCCATGTATTCTATATGTAAATACATACTCCACAGTTGTTGTGGCCCCATGTATTCTATACATCACTATGCAGTTAAATACATACTCCACAGTTGTTGTAGCCCCATGTATTCTACATAAACTTGACTTAACATAAAAAATACATACTCCACAGTTGTTGTGGCCCCATGTATTTTACGCATCACAATTGTAGTTAAATACATAACCAACTTGAGATAGTAACATTTCGTAACATGGCATAACATATAACAGACAACATATTTAACATGACATATTTGTAATGTATAGTAATACATGACAGAATATATTGTGTAACAGATAAAAAATTGATGACAGAATAAATTCTGTATAATAGACAATTACATGATAACTTGGCATGGTATGACATATATGATAACATACATACATACACTGTAATTCTTTTACTTAGCACACATACACAGTAGACTGCTAGTAAGTTAAAAGCTAACTTACCTCGATCTCCGCGTTTCTTATAAAACTTCAAGTGCGATCACGAGGAACTGTAATTAGTGATTCTAAAAATTAGAACTAAATCACTAATAATTTGAAACATGGAAAATATTAACTTAAAGAGTAAAATTTTCATTTTACTCTCTACATGTGGGAAATTGACCGTTTTACCCATAACTTAAGGATTTTGCATACTAACTTCAAAAATTTCCAAAATTTACATTCCTCATATAAATTTTGTCCTAAACTTAAATATCAACTCATAAAAATTTAAAACAAAACACAACCATGAAGAACACACTATGGTCGAAACATCCATAGGCCATTTCCCTTTATTTTTGTTGCAATTCCTTCCAACTTCAAAACTCATGCTTAAACCAAAATTTTGCAACAAACATCTTCCAATCCTAAGTTCAAAACCATACTTAAAACATCCATTTAGAAAAATCTAATAATCAACACCAAACTTTTTTGTAAAAAGATCCAAGCATTTGAATCACAAGTTTTGACCTTAAATCAAAACATCTCCAAGAATTTCAAAAATCAAATCTTACTTCTAACATATTCATAATATCATCCTAACATCAACCATGCTTTAAATCATCAAACTAAAGTCACCAAAATCACAAAATAACATTTGGAGTTTTTTGGTTTTACACTTAGTCCAAAAACAGGAGCTTTTTCCTCAACTAGTTTTGATAAATCTCTTGATCTATAACTTATAAATATATGATCTTCAAACCAAACCATTACATGGTTTAAAAAGATGTCCTAAAATATATACAAGCTTCTAATTCAAGATCACATGGTTAGAAATTAACCAAAACATAAATTTAGCCAAGAATATCCACACTTTGGCTTATCTGAATATCTCTTTGCATAAAATTTCATATCTTTGAAACTAACATCAAATATCTTCAAAATAATAATATAACATGTATATAAGATGTTTATGATCCTCCAATAAAATTATCAAAGTCATTAGAATAGGTTTAGACCACCAAAGAGTTAAACTTTCTCAAAACAGAAACTGTTTTTCCTCTTCCAATTTCTAAGTTTCTAAATCTAAGAACATCTTTCATCAAAACCTTTAATCATGCAAAAATCCTCAACCAATAGTCACATATACATGTTAACAATACTCCATAAAAATTTCGGATCAATATCTATCCATTAGCTTGGTCAAAAACTCCAAACTATAACATATTCTCCAGTTTATCTCCCAGAATGACCTTTCTATAGTTTACATAATATTTGACTGACCAAATGATCTTCAAATGGGGCAAATAAGATATCCATGTAAACTAGACTCAAAAAGGAACAACTTATATGAAGGATACTTTATGATAAAACACTTACAACAGCTTCAAAATAGGCGTGCAAAAGATCTCCTAAAATCTGTCCGAGAGAGAGTGTTTGATAATCTTTTATTAGAAGGAGTAATTGAAGATAAGTTCATGGGTGCTGGCTAGACACATTTATGGACGAGATAAGGGAGGTGATAAGGCTGGAGTTGAGAGTTGAGTGTGGTTTTCTCCTACCCAAAATATCTATAAAAGATTATCTCATAATATTCTATCCAATAATATCTACAAAAATCAACTTAAGATATTATTATCTAATAATATCTATAAAAATCAACTCAAAATATTTTTACCCAATAATATTCACGAAAATTACCTCAAGATATTTCTTTTTTTTTTATCCAATAATATCTACAGTTTTGAACAGACGTTTTGTCCGAAAATGTGAAAAAAAGTTATTGCGCCATAAGACTTTAAATAACCCTCCGAGTCTAATGGCACAAATCATAATACATTTTGACACTTCTAACTATCTCCAATAATCAAAAATACACTTCTGATACCATAGTAAATAATAACACTAACTATGTAGTTAGACAAAAACCTATACGATTAATGGATTCGTGAAAACTTATGGGTTTTTCACGAGATTCCTAAAGTTAATAAAAAATTTCACAATTGAATTTCTAGCGGGCTGTTACAATCTCCCCTCCTAAAAAAAAGATTTCGTCCTCGAAATCGAAGTAAGTAAGAAATAACAATTCAAAAGTTAAGGAAACACATATACTTTATTGATATTCGAATAACGAAGTACAACGTCTGATATTGTCAGTCCCGTACAAGTGAACTACAAAGTATCAATTAAGCAAAAACCCAAAATAATTCTGCAAGACTGAATTTAGATGTCAAACAACTGGGGGTACTTGGCTCGCATATCAACTTCTATCTCCCAAGTCGCCTCTTGAATATTATGATTTTGCCAAAGTACTTTGACCAATGGGATCTTACGGTTCCGCAACTCTTTATCTTTCCATTCAAGAATTTGCATTGGCTTCTCTTCATAGGTCAAGTTGGGTTGTAAAGGTATGCTATTGGGATCCACTATCATTGGTGTCTGATTCCCAAAACTCTTTTTCAAAGAAGACACGTGGAAAACATTATGAATTCCATGGAACTCAGTTGGCAATTCCAAACGATATGCAACTACTCCCACTTTCTCCACTATCTCATAGGGTCCCACATATCTCGGACTTAACTTGTTTTTTACTCCGAAACGACTTACTCCTCTCATAGGAGATACCTTCACATAGACCCAATCTCCAACTTTAAAATCTATGCTCCTCCTTCGATTATCAGCGTAGCTCTTCTGTCGACTCTGTGCTGTTTTCATCCTTTCTTTAATCAAGTGTACTTGGTCCTTAATCTCTTGTAAGACTTCTGGTCCAACTACTTTGCTTTCCCCTACTTCATCCCAATACAGAGGTGATCTACACTTTCTACCATACAAGGCTTCATATGGTGCCATTTGAATAGTGGCCTGGAAACTATTGTTATAAGCAAATTCTACCAAAGGTAATTGTTTCTCCCAATTCCCTTCATAATCCAAAACACAGGCTCTTAGCATATCTTCCAAAGTTTGAATCGTCCTTTCTGTCTGTCCATCTGTTTGTGGGTGGTATGCACTACTAAACCTCAGACTAGAGCCCATCGATTCTTGTAAACTTTTCCAGAAGCGTGACGTAAAACGAGGGTCTCTATCTGATACGATCGTCTTAGGCACTCCATGCAATCTGACAATCTCTGCTATATAAATTCTCGTCAATCTTTCTAGAGAATCTGTATTCTTAATGGGTATGAAGTGAGCACTTTTTGTCAGACGATCAACTATTACCCAGATAGTATTATTTCCGGCTGAGGTCCTTGGAAAGCCTACTATAAAATCCATGGAAATATCCTCCCATTTCCATTCTGGGATTGGCAATGACTGCAATTTACCGGCTGGCTTTTGGTGCTCTGCTTTTACTAATCTACAGACAGAACATTTGTTCACAAATTCTGCTACGTCCTTCTTCATTCCTTCCCACCAAAAAGACTGTTTCAAATCCTGATACATTTTTGTACTACCAGGATGAGCAGTGTAAGGTGTGTTATGAGCTTCCTTTAGTACTTTTTCCTTTAACTCTTCATCTGCTGGAATGACTCTTCTGTCTTTGTAATACAGAGTCCCATCCTCTCTGAGGCTAAAGTCCACTGGTCCTTTTGACTTTTCGATCTTTTTTACAACTTCCGCAAGTTTACTGTCCTTCTTTTGACGGTCTTTCAGTTCTTCCCAGTCCAATGGAATGAATTCTTGGATTGTAGTCAACATGGTTTCCTGACTACGGTTTCTAATCAACAGTTTTCTCATACTACATAAGAGGGAATTTACTTCTGATGAAGGAACTGATGAAGCTTCTTGTCTGCTCTTGCGGCTTAAAGCATCAGCTACCACGTTGGCCTTTCCAGGATGATACTTGATGTCGCACTGATAGTCGCTGATTAATTCCAGCCATCTTCTTTGCCTCATATTAAGATTCTTCTGCTTAAACAGGTACTTTAGGCTTTTGTGATCTGTGAAGACTTCACACTTCTAGCCATACAAATAATGTCTCCAAATCTTAAGAGCAAAAACTACTGCAGCTAATTCCAAATCATGAGTAGGATAATTCTGTTCGTGATTCTTCAGTTGTCGTGAAGCATAAGCAACCACTTTCCCTTCTTGCATTAGCACACATCCGAGTCCTGCCTTAGATGCATCGCTATATACTACAAAAGATTTAAGAGGTTCCGGCAGTGTAAGTACCGGTGCGGTGGTAAGTCTTTTCTTCAACTCAAGAAAACTTGTTTCACACTTATCATTCCAAGTAAATTTCACATTTTTCTTAGTCAGGGCGGTGAGTGGTCCAGACAAACGGGAGAATCCTTCCACAAATCTCCTATAGTAACCAGCCAGTCCTAAGAAACTTCGGATCTCATGCACACTGGTCGGTCTCTGCCAGTTCGTTACAGCTTCAATCTTGCTCGGGTCTACTGCTACTCCTCTACTAGAGATCACATGACCTAGAAATTTTACTTCTTCTAGCCAGAACTCACACTTACTAAGTTTGGCATAAAGTTTCTGATCCTTAAGTATAGTTAAAGCCATGCTTAGATGATGTCTATGTTCCTCCTTGTTCTTAGAGTAGATTAAGATGTCATCAATGAATACGACAACAAAATTATCCAAATAAGGTCTGAATATTTTGTTCATCATGTCCATGAATGCGGCTGGAGCATTGGTTAACCCAAAAGGCATCACTAAAAACTCGAAGTGGCCATACCTTGTCCTAAAGGCAGTTTTCAGCACATCTTGATCCTTGACTTTTAGCTGATGATACCCGGATCTCAGGTCAATCTTTGAAAACACTGCTGCTCCTTGCAACTGATCCAACAAATCATCGATTCTGGGTAATGGGTATCTATTCTTAATCGTCACCTTATTCAACTCTCTATAGTCTATACACATCCTCATAGATCCATCTTTTTTCTTCACAAATAACACAGGTGCTCCCCACGGCGAAGAACTAGGGCGGATAAAACCCTTCTCCAAAAGTTCTTCCAATTGTAACTTGAGCTCTTTCAACTCGGTAGGGGCCATACGATATGGCGCCTTGTGAGTCGGAGTTGTTGCCGGCTCCAACTCTATTTGGAATTCTACTTCTCTATCTGGTGGTAAACCAGGTAACTCATCAACGAAAACTTCAGGAAAGTCTTCAACCATAGGTATCCCTTGGATTCCTATAGTTTTGGTTGTCTCCTCTACAGTTATCAATAGAAACGCTGAGGCTCCATCATCGATACACTTCCTAGCTTGCAACGCCGAGATCAAAGGTGGGGTGGCCTTAACTGATGTTCCTGCGTAACTCATCTTGTCTTCAGTTGGAGGTTCAAACACAACCTCTCGTTTCCGACAGTCTATCTTAGCGTAGTGCTTGAAAAGCCAGTCCATCCCCAAAATCAGGTCGAATTCCATCTGACCGAATACTAACAAGTTAGCCTTCAGTGTCCTTCCTTCTAGCTCTAACGGAAAATCATTAACTAAACGGGTACAAGATACTGTATTCCCATCGGGAATTAATACTACAACCCGTCGTGGTAATAGTTCAGTCTGCAAACTACAAATTCATGCAAACGCTGCAGACACAAAGGACTGCGACGCACCTGAATCGAATAGTGCACAAGCCGAGAACCTAAACAAATTAACCCTTCCTAAAAAAAAATATATATACACCAATATTAATACTAATTCTAACACATTCATAACACCTGCAACATCATCAATACTAAAAGGAAAGAAAAAAAAAATATAAAATAAAATAAAAAAAATACCAGTCATGACGCCAGCTTCATCAGTTTCAGGTGCGTCAACATCAAAATCACCGGGTGTTACTGCATACACTCGTGCCGGGATGTGGGGCCTTGGCTTGCGATCACCAGCTCCACTACCTTGTTTGGCGTTAGGACAATCTCTAATCATATGTCCTGGTTTTCCACATCGGTAACAGACTCCATATCCCTTGTAACATTCTCCAGAATGAAGCTTACCACACTTAGGGCATGGTGAATAAAAGGACGGCTTCTGTCCTCCAATCATTATTCCCTTGCCTTTCTCCGGACTAGAAAAAGGCCTCTTTTTCTCAGCACTACTGCTTGTAGTAAATGGCATGGCTCTCTTTCGATCGGTCATGTTCTGGATCGCCAATTCCTTCTGCTCAGCCTCTGCTATTGTCGCTACATTTACCAACTCTTGGTAATTCTCTATTCTAAGGCAAGCTACTTGACTTCGGATTCTAGGCAGAAGTCCTGCTTGAAACTTTTGTGCCTGCATCTTTTGAGTTGAAATCAAGTGTGGTGCAAACCTTCCCAATGCTATGAATTTAGCGGCATACTGCTCTACAGTCAAACTACCTTGTTTTAAGGACGCAAATTCCATGGCTTTCAATTGTTTGACAGAGTCTGGGAAGAATCTGTTGTCAAACTCTTCCTTGAACCTCTCCCAAGACAATGCAACCATACTACCTAGTTCCCTAACTAGAAGTTGCCTACGTGTATCCCACCATATTCCAGCTTCTCCTTGGAATAGGTATCCAGCATATAGAACCTTTTGGTCCTCAAGACATCCACAAATCTCGTACGTTCTCTCGAGATCTATAATCCATTTCTCGGCTCTCAGTTGTCCTTCATTACCAAAAAAATTTGGGTAACGGTAAAGCATAAACTTCTCATATGGACAACCCCTAACTTCGGGTCTAGGTGCGTTCACTTGTTGCTGTTGCTGATGTCTAAGCACGTCAGTCAGCATACGCACAGCTTCAGCTAATCCTCCATCCATTGGGGAATCATGATTCTCCTGATTGATACCACCTTCAGGGTTTTGAGGTATTCTACCATGAGTCATTTGTCTCTTCCTGTAACACACGAGTATACATATTACAATCATATAATACCTCTTATACCTTTAAGAAATTCAAGCCTAATGACAACTAAATTTCAAACCTAATATTTGGTGCATTTCCTAAGGACATGTGGATTTACTGCCCAGAGACGTATTGCTCTGATACCACCCTGTGACGCCCCCAAATTCCGTTTGGGATCGGACAGACATTTGAAGCGTCGAGACATGTAACACAAGGTTACCTGCCCCCGTTCATGACATATAAGATGCAATAATCCTAACCTGCATCTAACATTATGCAATATTCGCAGCGGATAATTTTTTTTTAGCAATACTATGCACCAAACTGAAAATATCCCAATACTTAAAACATACTTCATACATAAAGATCCATTGAATAACTAAGATCACAGCACTATTCCAAAATAGTTTTGATCCAAAAGTACTGGAGATGCAACTCCATCGTACAAGTAGTAATTTAACTACTATATTAACATTAACGACGCACCGTCGTTCAGTCGACTGTGTCTAGTTGGTCAGCTCCTGATCCTCCTTCAGGTCCTGTAACAAGATCTACCATTCGGGGGGAATGGTAGTTGGGACTACCACAGTGAGATTTGATTACAAATCTCAGTAAGTTAACAAAAAACTTCCATACAGACTAATGATGCATGTATGACAGTAAAAGCATAAATGCATAATCAAATTCATAAGTAATTAAAGCATAACTTAGCGTACAACATAGCATAATTGACATAGCTTAAATTGAATCATGAACTGAACTTGACTTGACATGAACTTGATCTGAAACTTGACTTAGCATGAACTTGCTCTGAAACTTGAATTTAACATGAAAAATACATACTCCACAGTTGTTGTGGCCCCATGTATTCTACGTGTAAATACATACTCCACAGTTGTTGTGGCCCCATGTATTCTACACAAACTTGACTTAACATTAAAAATACATACTCCACAGTTGTTGTGGCCCCATGTATTCTATATGTAAATACATACTCCACAGTTGTTGTGGCCCCATGTATTCTATACATCACTATGCAGTTAAATACATACTCCACAGTTGTTGTGGCCCCATGTATTCTACATAAACTTGACTTAACATAAAAAATACATACTCCACAGTTGTTGTGGCCCCATGTATTTTACGCATCACAATTGTAGTTAAATACATAACCAACTTGAGATAGTAACATTTCGTAACATGGCATAACATATAACAGACAACATATTTAACATGACATATTTGTAATGTATAGTAATACATGACAGAATATATTGTGTAACAGATAAAAAATTGATGACAGAATAAATTCTGTATAATAGACAATTACATGATAACTTGGCATGGTATGACATATATGATAACATACATACATACACTGTAATTCTTTTACTTAGCACACATACACAGTAGACTGCTAGTAAGTTAAAAGCTAACTTACCTCGATCTCCGCGTTTCTTATAAAACTTCAAGTGGGATCACGAGGAACTGTAATTAGTGATTCTAAAAATTAGAACTAAATCACTAATAATTTGAAATATGGAAAATATTAACTTAAAGAGTAAAATTTTCATTTTACTCTCTACATGTGGGAAATTGACCGTTTTACCCATAACTTAAGGATTTTGCATACTAACTTCAAAAATTTCCAAAATTTACATTCCTCATATAAATTTTGTCCTAAACTTAAATATCAACTCATAAAAATTTAAAACAAAACACAACCATGAAGAACACACTATGGTCGAAACATCCATAGGCCATTTCCCTTTATTTTTGTTGCAATTCCTTCCAACTTCAAAACTCATGCTTAAACCAAAATTTTGTAACAAACATCTTCCAATCCTAAGTTCAAAACCATACTTAAAACATCCATTTAGAAAAATCTAATAATCAACACCAAACTTTTTTGTAAAAAGATCCAAGCATTTGAATCACAAGTTTTGACCTTAAATCAAAACATCTCCAAGAATTTCAAAAATCAAATCTTACTTCTAACATATTCATAATATCATCCTAACATCAACCATGCTTTAAATCATCAAACTAAAGTCACCAAAATCACAAAATAACATTTGGAGTTTTTTGGTTTTACACTTAGTCCAAAAACAGGAGCTTTTTCCTCAACTAGTTTTGATAAATCTCTTGATCTATAACTTATAAATATATGATCTTCAAACCAAACCATTACATGGTTTAAAAAGATGTCCTAAAACATATACAAGCTTCTAATTCAAGATCACATGGTTAGAAATTAACCAAAACATAAATTTAGCCAAGAATATCCACACTTTGGCTTATCTGAATATCTCTTTGCATAAAATTTCATATCTTTGAAACTAACATCAAATATCTTCAAAATAATAATATAACATGTATATAAGATGTTTAGGATCCTCCAATAAAATTATCAAAGTCATTAGAATAGGTTTAGACCACCAAAGAGTTAAACTTTCTCAAAACAGAAACTGTTTTTCCTCTTCCAGTTTCTAAGTTTCTAAATCTAAGAACATCTTTCATCAAAACCTTTAATCATGCAAAAATCCTCAACCAATAGTCACATATACATGTTAACAATACTCCATAAAAATTTCGGATCAATATCTATCCATTAGCTTGGTCAAAAACTCCAAACTATAACATATTCTCCAGTTTATCTCCCAGAATGACCTTTCTATAGTTTACACAATATTTGACTGACCAAATGATCTTCAAATGGGGCAAATAAGATATCCATGTAAACTAGACTCAAAAAGGAACAACTTATATGAAGGATACTTTATGATAAAACACTTACAACAGCTTCAAAATAGGCGTGCAAAAGATCTCCTAAAATCTGTCCGAGAGAGAGTGTTTGATAATCTTTTATTAGAAGGAGTAATTGAAGATAAGTTCATGGGTGCTGGCTAGACACATTTATGGACGAGATAAGGGAGGTGATAAGGCTGGAGTTGAGAGTTGAGTGTGGTTTTCTCCTACCCAAAATATCTATAAAAGATTATCTCATAATATTCTATCCAATAATATCTACAAAAATCAACTTAAGATATTATTATCTAATAATATCTATAAAAATCAACTCAAAATATTTTTACCCAATAATATTCACGAAAATTACCTCAAGATATTTCTTTTTTTTTTATCCAATAATATCTACAGTTTTGAACAGACGTTTTGTCCGAAAATGTGAAAAAAAGTTATTGCGCCATAAGACTTTAAATAACCCTCCGAGTCTAATGGCACAAATCATAATACATTTTGACACTTCTAACTATCTCCAATAATCAAAAATACACTTCTAATACCATAGTAAATAATAACACTAACTATGTAGTTAGACAAAAACCTATACGATTAATGGATTCGTGAAAACTTATGGGTTTTTCACGAGATTCCTAAAGTTAATAAAAAATTTCACAATTGAATTTCTAGCGGGCTGTTACAAATGTGGTTGCGAGGTTTGTGTGCAGAAGATTGGTTTTTGCAGTACTTGTATGTGTCTTGTGTTCTTGAAGTTTGACATGGCATCAAATGCTTGTAGTTGGGTTGGATGTTTGTCCTCATTGGTGCCATACCGATTGTGGGTTACAAGAAATGGCACCAGTTTACCAATTTCATACTCCTCTGTTTGGTCTTTGAAATTTGCACAAACTGACATAAGCCAAACAAATCAAGTCATCTCCATTCAATACAAGAGCCTTAGCCCACAATTGATTACAAGACCCTACTTACAATGACACAGAGGTATCATCTAATATGCACTCTGGTCCGTATAGGCTTCTCAAACTATATGCACATATTTGAGCTTCTTTCTTGTGATGTTTATGACCCAAACTATATACACAATATTGACATTCTTTCTTAAGATGCTTATGAGTGTATCAAGTTATCATAGATCACTATGTTTTGAATAATTTGGTTTGTGCAAGGATTTTTTTTTCCTTTTTTGACAAGTAACAAATCCATGTGGTTATGCTAGTTTTACTTTAAAACATAGCTAAATAGAGGACTAGAAACATTCATTGATACAATGGAACCTATGTTCTTTGGCATCCAAAAGTGTCGAAGGAACCTTTTTAGAGAGACTTGCAAGTTACACTTTGAGGACTGAGTAAATCTTAAGGGGTTCCTTGGAGAAGGTGAAGCTAAAAAAAAAAAAAAAAAAGCCGTGCTTGCCACAAACCCAACAATATATTTATTGAGAGGGATAATAATGCAAGTGGGGGAGAAGAAGGGGGTGGGGTGGGGTGGGGGTTGAAGAGCCTAGTAGAATAGCTTGAGTTCATAAAGCAAATCTGATGCAGGGGGATCCGAGACAGATGATGCCGAGCTGTCAGATTGTACCTTGATGGCGCTGAGATACCATGAGTTGGTAGATCAGTGCAAAGGCGGGAATTGATTGTGATATGTTCCTCATTGGGGCCGTTTTGAGTGCGTTTCAGTCTTTTGGCCATAACTTTGGCTACGGGTGTCAGAATCGCACATAAGACCCCAATTCGGAAGGCTCTTTTCAGCGCGCATGCTGTCCACATCGAGCATGGCTCCATGTGCCTTTTTTTCGACCTCAAATTCTGCTGTTTTCCCCTCCGAATCACTAGTTTATTATTTTTTACTATTTATGATAATATTTCGCTTGTCAGTTAGGAAGTCATTTTAAATCCGATTTGAGCCCGATTTTTTACAGATTGCTTATTTTATTTCGAATTTCAATGTAGAGTGATTTCTGAGATTTTGCTATTTTTGGCCAAATTCGGATAAACATGATTTTTGGCTATAGCAGTCCGGCTTGTGGATTGATTTTGATGATTGCTTGATTTTATAATATTCCGTTAAACCCTAGAGACTTTTCTCTCTAGTTTTGGGCAATTTTTCTCCTGTGAATCATCTGTTGGAACTAGCTTGCAGGATAATTGCTATTCTGTCCGGCGTCAGTTGGCATCAGAGCTTCAACATCTTCCTGGGAAATTTCACCAGTTTTAATGGCTGGTGGTCATGGTCGTGGTCGTCATGGGCAGGTTCCGAATGAGGAAGCCCAACGCCGTGATCGTAGCGTTTAGGATGCGATGATTGAGAATTTGCAGAGGCAAGTTGCAGAATTAACCCAGTGCCTGGCGGCGCAGGATTTCAAGGATCGTGAGGCCTCTGATCACGATTCTAATTCCACTTTCGAAAACTCATATCACAATCATGCTCTATTCCGGGAGCACCGTGGTCGGGAGGAGCGTCATGGAGACCTCGGTTTTCAGGTCGATCTGCCCGAGTTTTCTGGTACGTTACAGGCCCGAGGGATTCGTGGATTGGATTAACGAAGTGGAGCGTATTTTTGATTATAAGGAAGTCCCCGATCGTGTGAAAGTGAAACTAATCGCCATCAAACTCAAGGGCAGAGCATCTGCGTGGTGGGAGCAGTTGCGACATTCACGAGAGAGGCAGGGCAAGGCCAAGATCACTGATTGGGAGAAGATGAAGAAGAAGATGAAGGGTCACTTCCTTCCCTTTGGCTACACGCAAACCTTATTTCAGCGACTTCATGCGTTGAGGCAGGGCGCGCGATCAGTCGATGATTACACGGAGGAGTTTTACCAATTTGTCGCCCAGAACGATTTATTTGAGACGGAGGAGCAGATGGTGGCGCGGTATTTGGGGGGGTTTGCGCCAGCCCTTACAAGATGTCCTCAGCCTTCATTCACTGTGGAATGTTTCGGAGGCATACCAGCGTGCACTTGCTGTTGAAAAACAGCAAAACAGGAGACCAATGATTAGGAGCGATCAAAACAGTCGACCAGTTCGACCTCAGGATTCCCGTCCTGTCCAGCAGCCCCCGTAGGGTAATTCTAACCCTACTATTAGATGTTTTCGTTGTGGTGAACACGGGCATAGGGCGACTGATTGCAAGAAGCCTGCTAATCAAAAGGGCAAAAATTTGTTGATTGAGGAAAACGTGGTAGACAAGATTGAGGAGATTGGCGAGCCCTTGTATGATGATGATGAGACTGATAATGTGCTGTATGGAGATGGTCATGAGACTCTGGTCGTTCGCAAGAGTCTACTGACTCCCAAGGGCGATTCAGGAGACGATTGGTTTAGAACCAATATTTTTCACACGACCTGCACAGTTGCAGATAAAGTCTGCAAAATGATCATTGATAGCGGCAGTTGTGAGAATGTAGTGTTCGAGGAGGTTGTCCAGAAATTGCAGTTGAAGACAGACCGTCATCCTAAGCCATACAAGTTGTCATGGCTAAATAAAGGAAGTGAGGTAACAGTTGATAGGTGATGCCTCGTGTCTTTTTCAATTGGTAGAAAATATTTCGATAATGCCTGGTGTGATGTTGTGTCTATGGATGCGTGCCATGTATTGTTGGGTCGACCTTGGCAGTATGATCGCAGTGTCATTCATGATGGACGGAAGAATACGTATTCCCTTAACATCAAGGGGAAAAAGATTGTGTTGGCGCCCTGGCAGGAAGGACTCACTCCTACCCCAGTGGCCAATAATACTAACCTGCTTTCCATGTCTAGGTTTTTAGATGAGGTTGAGCATGGAGGCGTGGTCTATGCTTTACTACCTTGCGAGAATAGTGCAGTAGACGTGGATACAGATTTACCAGTAGAGGTGCAGCGGCTGCTAGCAGAATTCTCTGACTTGATGCCAGAGGATCTTCCTCCTGGGCTACTGCCTATGAGGGATATTCAGCATCAAATTGACCTTGTTCCTGGGTCAAGTTTGCCAAATCGACCAGCATATCGCCTCAGTCCGAAGGAGGCTGAAGAGTTGCAGCGACAGGTGGTAGAGTTGTTGGAGAGGGGCTATATCCGAGAGAGTATGAGCCCATGTGCAGTCCCTGCCCTGCTAGTGCCAAAGAAAGATGGTTCTTGGCATATGTGTGTTGATAGCCGAGCGATCAACAGAATTACAGTGAAGTACCGGTTTCCAATTCCCCGTCTGGATGATATGTTGGATCAGCTATCCGGTTCTAAGGTCTTCTAAAAAATTGACCTTAAAAGCGGATACCACCAGATCAGAATAAGGCCTGGAGATGAGTGGAAGACGGCGTTTAAGACGCCACAAGGGTTGTATGAGTGGATGGTCATGCCTTTTGGGCTATCCAATGCGCCCAGCACGTTCATGAGATTTATGCATCAGGTCTTGTTGCCTTTTATGGGGAAATTCGTTGTAGTTTACTTCGATGATATCCTCATTTATAGTTCGACATGGGCTTCACACTTCGATCACCTCCGTGCTGTTTTTGAGATGCTGAAAACGGAGTGCCTGTTTGTCAATCAGAAGAAGTGTTCTTTCTTCACTACTTCTGTGACTTTTCTTGGTTTTGTTGTGTCTACTGATGGTGTTCATGCAGATCAGTCAAAGATAGATGCAGTCTTGGAGTGGCCCAGACGAAGGACCTTACATGACATCCGAAGTTTCCATGGATTGGCATCTTTCTACCGCCGGTTCATTAGAAATTTCAGTACTCTGATTGCCCCTATCACAGAGTGCCTCAAGGGGCGTGATTTCCAGTGGTCTGAGGAGGCAGAGGCCAGTTTTCAACTGGTCAAGTAGAAGATGACCGAGGCACCAGTTTTGGCACTCCCTGATTTTGACAAAGTGTTCGAGGTAAATTGTGATGCATCTGGCGTTGGCATTGGTGGTGTTCTGAGTCAGGCAGGTCGTCCGGTTGCTTTTTTTAGTGAGAAGCTATCAGGATCAAAGAAAAATTATTCCACTTATGATCTGGAGTTCTATGCCATAGTTCAATCCCTGAAGCATTGGCGTCACTACCTAGTACAGAAGGAGTTTATTCTATTTACCGATCATGAGGCCTTGAAGTACATCAATGGCCAACACAACCTGAGCAGACGTCATGCCAAGTGGGTGGCATACTTGCAAGAATTCACCTTTACACTGAGGCACCAAGCAGGGAGTCTGAACCGCGTCGCAGATGCCCTGAGCCGTCATACCTTACTCCTCACCACCATGAGTACCAAAGTTGTAGGCTTTGAGACGTTCACAGATATGTATGTAGCTGATCCTTCCTTTGGAAGGATATTTCAGGAGGTAACTGATGGTCACCGTCATGATTTTGTTTTGCATAATGGGTATCTGTTTCGTGGATTACAGTTGTGCATTCCAGATTATTCATTGAGGCAGCAAATTATAAGTGAGCTTCATAATGAGGGACACTTTGGCCGAGATAAGACCTTGGCCCTTATCTCTTCTGACTTTTATTGGCCCAAGTTGACTAGTGATGTGGCCCATTATGTGGACCGTTGTTATGTGTGCCAGCGGTGATGGGCCCCAAAGCGGCCCAAGTCTTACGGATCAATTACAAGATTACGGCCCCAATCGACTCGCTTTGAGACCCAACAACAATATTGGAAAAATAAATCCAAGAACGCCAAACTCAAGTCTATGGATGGAGAATTTAGACCCGTTGAGATCTCGTTTCAAGAACCTAGACTATATTAAAATCTAGACCCGTTGAAATCCCGTCTCAAGAACCCAAATTACAAGGAGGAATGCCACAAATGTTGTGATTTCCCTTTGATAAGTTTGAGAGTTCAATTAAGAACAAGAGGAGAAAACTCATTCACAAAGAAAATTCAATAAAAAATGTCTTACCTTCTCAAATGAGGCTACAAGTGGTTTAAATAAACAATCCCCAAAACCTTAAAGGAATAGTGCCGTGGGTACTGTAGCGTGAACAGTGCCGCGCTACAGTAACATCTAAAACCCTAGTTCAAATAAAATAATAACTTTCCAACTATGCCCTTGGCCAAAATACAAGGCCTTCCCAAAAACCCTAGTTCATTAAAAATAAGATATATGTGTGGGTTGACATCCTCAAGCCCACTTATTCTAAACTAACAAAATAAGCTCTTTTAATGAAATGAATAAGTCCAAGGCCTTCAATAACAATAGGCTCAAGTCGTGTCTTCTATAGCTTGGATCAAGTGGATCAAAACTGGTTCTCCTTCTGTCAAGCTCGTCATGAGTGTCAGGCTCTTGCTAACTTCATCCCAATTGAATTGTACCAATTCTTGCATTGCTCCCTTGATCTTTGTGGCTCTTAATCTTGTAATTGATCCGTAAGACTTGGTCCGCCTTGGGGCCCATCATTCCCCCTCTCCTCAAAAGGATTCGACCTCAAATCTCCACCTGGATCAAAGGGAAAAAGATCAGTAACATTGAAAATAGCAAACACATGATACATACCTGGAAGATCCACTAGATATGAAATATCATTAATCTTATCAAGAATTTGGAAATGTCCATCCAAGCTACTTCTGTCATCCACAAACAAAAGTATTAGAGTTAAATGAGTAAGTGGATTAAAATCATAAATAACTTCGAAAGGAGAATATGAAGTAGTAGTATGCAAGGTCCTATTATATGCAAACTCTTTAAATGGCAAACAATCCTCCCAAGTTTTTAGATTCTTATGAAGAACAGTGCATAAGAGCTGAGTATTAGAAACAATACTCTTAGGTACACCATGAAGTCGCACTATCTCCCTGAAAAATAAGTTAGCTATGTTTGTGGTATCATCAATTTTATGACATGAAATGAAATGTGACAGTTTGCTAAATCTATGCACAACCACAAAAATAGAATCTCTACCCCTTTTAGTTGTACGCAGCCCCAAAACAAAGTCCACAGATATGTCTACCAATAGTTTACTAGGAACGGGTAAGGGTGTATACAACCAATGTGGCAAAACCTTAGACTTGGCCTTCCTACATGTAATGCACATGCCACAAATGCAATTGACGTCTCTTTTCATCTTAGGCCAAAAGAAATGTTCATCCAACAATTCAATAAATGGCAAATGATACTCCTACAAACGTTCATGAGACACATCTAAAGTTTTCTTTATACCAAAATGACCATTCCAATTATATGCAAACTCAATGAATGGTAAGTAGTACTCCCACCAATGTCATCCAACACGTCTAAAATCCTCTTTATATCAAAATTTCCCAACAGACCACATCCATGCACAAGCAACTCATGCATAAGACTAGTAGGCACACAAAGTCTTTTCTCTCTAAACAAGTACCAATCTAGTCTATATAAATGAGAAAACAATGCTTTCTCACGTACTCCATACACATAAGCAAAGTCATTATCATTAGCATGCAATTTCTTGTCATATTCAAATCTCAATAACTTTACATTTAAAATAACGATACGATCATACCTTCTTGCTAATGCACAAGCCACAAAAGTTTCCTTACCATGTGTGTACTTGATTACAAGAGGAAAAGTTTCAATACATTCCTCCCACTTGGCATGCATTCTAGTCAACTTACATTGTCCTTTCAAGTGTATCAAGGACTCATGTTCTTCAAAGAAAGGTTGGGTAGGGATTATCGTACCTGGCACAAAATCAATATATTGCTCTATCTCTTTAATAGGTGGCAATCCACTAAACACACCAGTAGGAATCATGATCTTATATCCCTGCAACAAAGAAACAACAATATTAGGCAAAGATACGTCAAGTTCGTTAGTATTAAAACTTGGTTTAGTATAAAAACTCACTTTTCTTTTTGTTTTCCTCTCATTTTCTGCACTATCTCTTCTCTTTTCACTCTCTCTTTTCCTTTCACTCTCTTTTTTTTCTTCAGTCTCTTTATTCTTTTCACTCTCTTTTTTCTTTTCACTTTCTTTTTCCTTTTCATTCTCTATTTTCTTTTCACTCTCTGTTTTTTCTTCACTCCTTCTCTTGAAGTTTTGGCCTCACTATTTCTTCTTTTCTCAATCTCACTTTCACTCTTTCTTTTTTCATCAATCTCACTTTCTCTCTTTCTTTTTTGATCAGCTTCACTTTCTTTCTTTCTTTTTTGATCGACCTCACTTTTCAACTTGAGTTGGTCCTCATGGACCTGTGTTGGAGTTAAAGGAGCAAGTTTGATTCTTTTTCCATCCTTTTCAAAGCTATACATGTTTCTAAACCCATCATAGATCACTCTCCTATCACACTGCCACGGCCTCCCCAGCAAAATATGGCCAGCATGCATAGGCACAACATCACAAAGTACCTCATCCTTGTACCTCCCAAATAAAAAAGAAACTAGCACTTGCTTATTTATCCTAACCTCCCCACAATCATTCAATCACTGCAACTTGTATGGTCTAGGGTGTTTCAAAGTAGGTAAATTCAATTCCTCAACTAAAGTAGTGCTAGCAACATTAGTACAACTCCCTCCATCAATAATCATACTACATACCTTGTTGTTGATGTGGCATCTAGTATGAAAAATGTTGTCTCTTTGCTGCTCTATACCATCCATCTTAAATTCTGTATTGGGAGCACGCCTAACAACAAGAGACTCTTCATACCCTTCATTCTTATTGTATCTATTCTCAATACTAGGCTCACGTCTCCTCCTATCTCTCCCACTTTGTAAATTTCTAATCAATGCACCTTGTTGTTCCATCTTGTCCCTCACTTCCCCCAACTTCAAATTTAACCTTTCAAACTTTTGTTGCATGGACTGCAACAAAAAGAATGAATTTTCTGACATCCCCTTTGGTTATGAGTCACTTTAATGAGACATCGTATGTGCTGCACAAAAAAAGAATGTTAGTGGAAAAAGACCTTACACACTCTCCTTTACGTGTTTATACTCAAATAATGGCACTCCACTCGTGTTTCACTCTTAATTGGCTTTTTCCCGATAATGATCTCACACTCTCTTGCCTTTTACCTCAAGAGTTTTCACACTCAAGTTCTTTCAGAACTAATTGAACAAAATCAAGACAAAGCAACCTTGTTTAATCCCAACTAGCAATTAGATCCAAGAAATAAGAACAAGAGAAATACGGAAGGAACAACAATGACACGAGAATCAAGGAAATTATACGAGGGAAAGAGTAATTACAAAACAAGACACCAACTAGGAAAAATGTATTCAGCCCCTTTAAAGATAACGCTCAATCAATGCCAAACCACTCAATTTCATATGACAAAGTATTTCAAACAACTACACCCAAAATCATTTTCTTTCTCTTCTTTTTTTTTTTGGATTTTTTTGCCTTTTGTTTTTCGAATTTTTTTTTTCTTTTCCTTTCTTTTCTTTTCTTTTCTTTTCTTTTCCTTTCCTTTTTTCTTCCTTTTCTTTTCTTAACAATTCAACCACAAACAGAAATATTCAATTGTGATAATCAAACAATTGAATTCAAACACATACAAATTGATAAGGAAATAGAAGGGAATCAATAAAACCCTAGAAATTTCAAACCCTAGATGGTGCAAATTTTGGCAGCTCTCAAACAAGGAATTTAGCCACCCTATGATGATGAACATGAAACCCAAAAGATAGAATAATTTGGCAGTCCTAGGAAATTCGAATTTCTGCACTTTTTTTTTTTTTGTGCAACCCTAGAACAATGAAGCCCTAGAATTAATGATACAATAAATAAAGATAGAATCAGACCTGATTGGAAACCTTGCTCTGATTACCAAATGATGTGAACCCCAATCGACTCGCTTTGAGACCCAACAACAATATTGGAAAAACAAACCCAAGAACACCAAACTCAAGTCTATGGATGGAGAATTTAGACTCGTTGAGATCTCGTTTCAAGAACCTAGACTATATTAAAATCTAGACCCGTTGAAATCCCGTCTCAAGAACCCAAATTACAAGGAGGAACGCCACAAAGGTTGTGATTTCCCTTTGATAAGTTAGAGAGTTTAATTAAGAACAAGAGGAGAAAACTCACTCACAAAGAAAATTTAATAAAAAATGTCTTACCTTCTCAAATGAGGCTACAAGTGGTTTAAATAAACAATCCCCAAAACCCTAAAGGAATAGTGCCGCGGGTACTGTAGCGTGAACAGTGCCGCGCTACAGTAACATCTAAAACCCTAGTTCAAATAAAATAATAACTTTCCAACTATGCCCTTGGCCAAAATACAAGGCTTTCCCAAAAATCCTAATTTATTAAAAATAAGATATATGTGTGGGTTGACATCCTCAAGCCCACTTATTCTAAACTAACAAAATAAGCTCTTTTAATGAAATGAATAAGTCCAAGGCCTTCAATAACAATATGCTCAAGTCGTGTCTTGGATCAAGTGGATCAAAACTGGTTCTCCTTCTGTCAAGCCCATCATGAGTGTCGGGCTCTTGCTAGCTTCATCCCAATTGAATTGTACCAATTCTTGCATTGCTCCCTTGATCTTTATGGCTCTTAATCTTGTAATTGATCCGTAGTTGTAATTAATCTTGTAATCTTGTAATCTTGTAATTGTACCAATTTCCATGTGCCATGATGAACTAGCACAATAAATTCCTCACTCATGGCTTGACGTCAGTGAGAATCTTTGAGTGCCTGATGAACACTGGTGGGTTTAATGGACGGTAGCATGGAATGCTTGGTGGTCATGAAAAGACGCTTGGGCTTGTGAATGTTGTTCATAGAGAGGGTCACCATGCGCGAAGGCTGGAATGGCCTTCGCAATAGGAGAACTCATGGATGGGGAATCAGTGGCAACTGAAGGTAATGCATGGGGGACATCAACACAAGGTTGTGAGAGTACCACTGCTACACATAGGTATTAGCTATATTGCCAATATTACAAGTAATAATCACAATTTAGATCATTCATTTTGAACTAAGATTCTTTAATGCATATAGTTCTTGTTGTAATTCATTTTGTGGGGTTTATTTATATATGAACATCATCATCATAATTGTGCTTGTCCTGATGGTTTTTTCTATTCTTGGCCTATGTAAATTATGAACATTGTATGTTTTGTGCCATTGGATTGCCTATTTGATTCTTTTTTCTCTGCTCAATTTTTGCATGCAGGTGTTGCAGCTTTGATTGTGTTGATATCTCATGCAGATAATTTGAATGATGTAATATTTGGTAACGAGGGTGCTCTAAAAGGTCTTGATGAAGCTTCCCGTAACATCTAATATAATTACCAGTCCCTTGCTTAATATATACAGCACATGTAACTATATATGCATATGCAGGGTTGCACAGGGATGTTGTCGTTATACTTTGCTCTACATTATTACCATCAGATATTCGGAACCTGGAAAAGCATCTCACAGGCAATTTTTCTTTTAAAATTGTTACCTTTGTATAACTTCGGTTTTCTAGGAAACGTGTCACCATTGAGCAGTCTTTTTAAAATCTTAACTTTTGTTTCTTTAATGTTGTTTCTAAAAGTATGCTGCTTGTGTACCTGGATTACATCCTTCTTTATTATCAATAAAGCTCAACTTACTTACAGAAAAAGAAAAGTTTACTTCAGCAACCAAATAGAGCATCATGGACCAGTGGTCTATGTTTAGTAGTAAGATATCCACTGCTAAATGATGTTACATGAATAAAAAAGTTAGGGGTCCATCACACATGCCCAACCATTTCACCAAGTTGGCTAATGAACTGATGGTTTCAGCAACACACCACCTCATACTTATGATCTTGATTGTTGCCTTCTTTCTGGAACATATGCATTAGCAGTGAATTCTTTGCCAACATCTACCCATATATCTTTCTTGCAGATGATTGTGCGATAGCCTATCTTGTGGATGCGTATGCCTCCAGAGGAAAGTCTGAGTTGTTAGATGGAAAAGTCATGGTAAAATTATATCTTCTTTTTTCCTTGATTGTTTCATTGTGGATGTAGAGGTCCATTCATTCTAGTGTATTACAGGAAGAGTGCTGATATTTTTGAACTGTTTAGATTACTTCATCAGGAAGGTCAGACGCCATTGCAAGGGCTCAGCCTTTTCTCTCTGGTAAAATATGTTCTTGGTACTCTAACATGATTGTATTAGGACATTGTTTAATGAACCATTATTTTTCATTTAAGATATCAATATATCAACTGTTATTGTGATTTGTGTGCAGCAATGTGTGACAAGCTTTACATTTTTGAGAGTGAAGTTGGTGCTGGAAGGTGTGCTTTCTTCTTGGCTTGAAACCTTATTTACATATCAAAGACTGCTGTAAATTTTATTGGCTTGATTTCATGCTTTTCTTTTCCTGGTCATTGGGTAACTGATGTAATTGTTTTCGTGTATAAATGAAATTCATACTAATGTGCTATTTAGTTGATGAATAGCATTCCCTAAATGTTACCTTGTCATATTAGAGTTTGCTTTTACCATTGCAGTAAAATTAACATGGTCAATGATCTGCTTGAGGGCATTCATCTTGTTGCTTCTCTGGAGGCTATCTCTCTTGGTGTCAAAGCTGGTATCCATCCCTGGATTGTCTATGATATCATTTCTACTGCAGCAGGGAATTCATGGTGAGTGCTTCTATTCTCAATTTAATATTTTCTTTGATAAATGTTTTTATGTTCTGAAATTTAAGATTCCAGATTAGAGGCAAGCCTAAGAATGAGATGCTGTAAATTCTTGGGTTTTTAATTCTGCAGCTATATCATGGAGGAGCTGGAAACATGTCTATGACAGTTGAGAATTGTTAACCATCAGGACAAGCACAATTTTGTGGGGTTTCTAAAACTTAAATGTATTGGGAATGGATAAGTTTGTAAAAACAAATGTGGTTTTTTCTAATATTTTCTTTTCAAATTATTATAAGTGTCAATTTTGATCTCTAATGTTGGCATATATTTATTTAAGCCTACATTAGACTATTTGTTATGATTATTTTTGGCTAAATCTCTCTTCTTCTTCTTTTCTGTTTTTTTTTTTCTTAAAATATCTTAGCTTTTGCCATGAATGTAACTCGAGGCAAATACTTTTTACCACTATATGCTCAGTAGCTAATACGTATTTGCCACCAAACTGTAGACTTTCATGAAAAATGAACATTAGCAATCATACGAGATGGTGGGAAAAGATGTAGTTTGACAACTATAATTCATTTTGTGATATAATTAGCACCACGAAGTCTATTACAAATATGTTTTTGGCACAACAAGATACATCACAATAAACTTTATGTCACCATATTTTCTATGAATATTATCATGGGAATTATATTATTTTCGACCAAAAAGATTAATGGGTAAATAAGTTTGAAAGACCACAAGGGCTTAAATCCAAACAGCTTTTGTCATGAACTAAACTAGTTTTTACCACAAATTGAAATCATGGAAAAAATGTATATTTTCTCACAAAAAACAAATTTGGTGGCAAAATAGTATTCGCCACTTATTATATGCCACCAACATCCCATGAAAAATTTTGGTGGGCAAATTTTTTTTATCACTTAATCTTAGCTTTTTTCGACCACTCTCAACCTTGGAAAAAGCCCCAAAATGTTGTAGTGATATATTGATGTATCCGATCATGATCAACAGATGCAAAGAATGACTTCGTGTGCAATAATGCACATGGACATATACGGTGAGATAAAATTCAGCAGGTTGTCAATGGTTTTGTCTTAATGGAAGATGATAGACACGCTATCCTTTTTATAGTTTTTTTTTATTACAATTATGTTTTAAATTAGGGGTATTTTTGTAAAAAAACTTATAAAAATAACATCAACATGTAAGTTGTCATTTTTGTCATTCTATTTAAACACACCCATGATATTTATGTGTAAATATGTATGCTTAAATAGAATGATAGAAATGAAAAATCACATGTTGATGTGTGGTGTGGTGATAATAAGTACCATTTTTCTATTAATTAAATAATTAAGGTGGAGGAGGTGAGGATCAAGGAATCTCTAAGGGGAGGTTTGGATAGTGAATTGAGGTGAAAGTTGAATAAAATATTATTTTTTTAATATTATTATTGTTATGGTATTTGAAAAAGTTGAATTGTTTATTACATTTTGTTTGAGAATTTTAATTAGATAAGGTGGAAGAGATGAAATACTTTTTGTATCCAAACATAGCTTAAATCAAATCATCTAGGCCTAAAAGCTATCCTAGACTATACACCATCTTCCATCTTTTTCACGAGAAGTTGTAAATTAATTGCCAAATATGACAAATCTAATTGCATAAAGGAATTTCTTTTTTCCTCAACAAGCATTCAATATATATTTAGAAAATAGGGAATACATTAAGTTCAGAGTAGATCTTTCCCACTATCTATATATATATATATATATAATACAATTAGGAGTACTAAGGAGTGGTATTTGACCAAAATTCATTTTAGTTGCTGCCCATTGTGCCATTGAGTGTGTATACTGATTCTGAGATTGGTGTATTTTCCTAATCCTCCAGTTCTCCCGGGGATGGAGGTTATGACTGATATCCTTTAGGATCGGGGATATTTGCAATTGTGGTGATAGAGATTCATTTGACATTCATCTATTACTGTTTGAGCATCTCCTTCTAACCAGATGATTTGCCATTTTAGTAGGAAGAAGAGTTGTTGATGCCTCTCAAATGAGAGTTGATGCTTAGGATCTTTGAGGTCCAAATTTCAGCGATTCTTCCTTCTAAGTCTTGACAAACGGCTGACACTGTTGAGAATGAGTCCCTAATTTCTGCATCGAATGAAAAAGTTCAGCAATTTGATGGTGGTTTGATCTAGATCTCTTGTTGGAAGTTGTTGGCCTTCTTTTCCCATGCTTTTTTGTAGTCTTGGTAAGTGGTGTTGAGCAGGATCAAATCCTCTTTGAGCATTATGGATGTATGGTTGTGAACCATATCATTTCTTTTCCTTCATATGAAATCCATAGCTACAACTGCAAAAAGCTAGAAATGGTGAATTTCTAGTTTTGTCACAAATTACATAATGGAATCTAATTTAACTTGTTTACTACAATAACTATCAGAGACAAGATCTAATTTAACTTGTTTATCGATAATAAGCACATGTTTGGATAGGCAAAGAATTCTCAAAACTTTTTATAGATTTATTTCTAAACATCACTCAGACACAAAACACTTTTCAATTTCAAATTTAATTACTTATTCACTATTCAAATACAAAAACCAATATAATTCTTACAAATTTCAAAATAAATACAAAAATCAATACAACTTTTACAAACTTCAAAATAAAAGTAATATTAAAAAATTATATTTAAACAATATTTTAATTTTATAATATTTTTATTTAATTTTTCTGTCTCATTTCTCAAAATTCAATAAAAACCTCTTCACTCAAACAATTTTACAACTATTCACAAAATTTTGAAATACTCGAATTAGGGATGCCTAGGGAATGCGATTGTTTGGTTACATTTAGATGTTGAGGTGATTTTAGATTATCTGTAAATAGTAGTAAAAATGTAATGAATAATAATAATAAAGTAGTGAATAGTTTATGAATAATAGTGAGATAGTTTGAGGTGATCTAAGATCACCTTACTAACCAAACATGGCCAAATCATAGCGTCTTTGAAGTGTTCATTGATTGAACAAGTGATAAACTGATGTGAGAGAGAGAGAGAGAGAGAGAGAGAGAGAGAGAGAGAGAGAGGTAATAATTCAAAGTAACAAAAAGAATTACTAGATTAGTGAGAGACCAATAATGACTATGTGCTTGTTTGGTTAGATACACAAGATTAAATGAGATGAAAAGTTATAATAATAGCAATAAAATGGTTTAAGTTAAGATAATTTGTTAATAATATTAAAATATTTTGAATAAGATGTTTTATGGGATTTTGGGAAATGAGAAAAAAAAATTGAATAAAAATATTATAAAGTAATATTGTTAGAATTTATTTTTTTAATATAATTTTTGTTTTGAAATTTAAAAAAGTTAAATTGTTTTGTGTGTTTTATTTAGAAGTCTAGAAAAATTGTAATGATAAGTGAAAAAGTTGAAATTAAAAAATATTTTTGTTTGAATGATATTTCAGATGGGATGAGAAGAGATGGTTTGAGACCGTTTGCAACCAAATGGAGCCATTATATATTCATGATTGGCATGATTGTAATAACACGTCAACTTTTTTTTTTCTCAGCAAAAAGGGGAGGCGATAGTGACTAGCGTAGCAACCCTCCATAAGCGTAACCATAGAAGTCTATCCCCCCCTATGGAATGTCCGGTTTAAACTATAGCTACTACCCCAGGAGCAAGTCCATCATCTAAGCACCCTCAAAGTATTCAGCTGGCCGGTCCAAAATTCCATCTCATATCCCAAAGGTTAGGCCTTATTATTATAAGTGGTTTCAACTTATGTTTTGACTCAAACTCCTGACCTCTAAACACGTCACCTATGTGCACTTGTGATTATAATAATTTTCTCCTCTTAAAAATCATGTCCATTATAGCTCAACGTGTTTTTCATGGTTCACAAGTGAGGATCATCACATGGTAACTATTGGAACCCCGCACTCCACCCCTGTCTATAAAAGCATAGCAGTTTAGTACTTGTATAAATTATCTGCATTGTTTGTTATTCCACACATAGTAAATGCAATCATGACTACGAAACTCCTCATGATTGCATTTATCATGGGAGACTGCCAGCTTTTTACTCCCTTTCGAAGATCTCTTCCCCTAAGCCATTCCCTTCAGCACATAATCTTTCGGCCTACTCGTACGTATGGAACTACTGCAACTGAGGAAGCAGCTGGGAGTGATCAGATCTGGAGCATCTGCTGCGGCTCAATACACTGTAAACAATCGGCCGGTGAAAACTGCTCATGCATGTTGATCAGAAACTTGCCGCATTGAGCGTTAATGCAGCTACCTCTGGTCACTATTAGGAATAATGACATAAGAAATCTCATGGAAATGATGCCTCAGTTAATGTTACATGCTTCAAATCCCAAGCAGCTGGGAGGTGTTGTTCTTCAGCTTGTTAGCACTACTGAAATCGATCCAAGTTAAGATATCACTTCTTTATTTGCTTTTAAGTATGAGTCTTCATTTACGTGAGCCAATTCCTTGTTTTATTTATTCTTTCCAAAATTATTCCTGATGACTTTCTTACCACTGATCTCCGCAATAATACGAAGGAAGGTTGAAAAATATTTTCTAATTATTTAATATCACGTCATAAAATAATAAAAAAATAGATGATAAGTAGCGTTCTTCTAATTAATTACCTTATTTTGATTGTGAATAGCCTCTTTGTTATAATAAATTGATCACAAAAATCTGTTTTTCTTATAGTGTAATTACCTTATTGGAGAAGAAAATTCTTTTACCGTCATCGAACTTTTCAGCCTGTACCCAAGAGTTGCACACAAACTCACGAATAACTCCCTGATCAATGTGTGTGTATATATATATATATATAACACTATCACCACGTTATTTAATAAATTCATTTCATATAAACGACTATGTTGATTGCATGTGATGCTTCCTGATCGACCGGAAATTGGGCGAAAAATAGTTTATATAATAGTAAATAATTTATAAATGATAATGAATAATTAGTAAATAATAATAAAATAATTTACAAATATTTATCTTTCCAAACAGGCCGCTCACCGAACTAATTAAAAAGAATTTAATTAATTTGTTAGGGATGGTTAGAACAATAAAATAAAAAGTAAAATAAAAAGCGGAATTAATTATTTAAGATATGACTAATGTGGTTATATAATATGTCCTACGTCTTCGAAATTACAGAAGATTTTATTTTAGATAATAGGCAAATATTAATGTACGACTGCAATACAAAAGAACAATACATTAATATATAGTAAACACTAATTAGCCGGTCTAAGAGCCCCAGCCTAGTTAAAAATTCACCAAAAGAAATATTAAAAATAAAAAGAATCATGGTAGAGTTGGTTTATCAAATATACTGCCACAAACACAACCAGATTCCGTACATAAAAGTCCAACAAAGATATATATTCTAATGTACAATTATTTGAGTTACGAATTGTGCTAAGTTAATTCTTCATCATCTGTCAATTGTAATTCATGCCCAAAATGAAGATGGATGACTTTACTCTTTTTTCTTTTTATTTTTTTATTTTTTTGTACTTTAAAAAAATATATATTGAGTTTCTTGGTTTTCAACATAAACAGTACGAAAAAGTAAACAACCAGTCATGCAACATATACATGATGATCGTTTTCTTGGCATGTGATTTGCATGTGGCAGGCGTATTTGCACTGGGTAACTCCAGTGGGACTCAAGGAGCTCAGAGATGAAGAATTGAGGGAACTTCAGGGTGATGGAAAAGGACTCAGGATACCTTCTAATAGAGCATACGACTATGATGTATACAACGACTTAGGTGATCCGGACCAGGGAATCGAATACGTGAGGCCAACCCTGGGGGATGAAAAGAAACCTCATCCAAGACGTTGTTGTACTGGATGGCCTCCTATCGGTACAGGTGAGTCTATCACTTAAAAAGTATGACAGCTGCAATTAATCCTAGAAATTCATGTGCACTTCTTAATTGGGTAGTAGAATCTTAATTTGACTTATTTTACAACAAGAGTTGTAAGATTTGTGAAAAACTCTGAGAGTTCTAATATATGTCGTTCATGTTTCATGAATGGCCCAGATATAAATGCAGAGTCCCAAATGAATGCCTCCCAGTCTATATCTTGCCGAGAGATGAAGCGTTGCAGAAAGGCAAAAGAGATGCTTTCAATCAGGGGAAGTTGAAGGGAATACTCCGGAATATAAGCCCGTCCTTAACCGTCGCAGAGAGTGATGTTTTCAAAGGTTTTTCTGATCTTAACGGCCTCCACAAAGAGAGGACTCTCCATGAAATGAAGCCTCGAGATAGAAGGCAGGAGAAGAATAAGCGTTCATATCCAAAGATTTTAAGCAAGGTGCAAGATTCTGTAGAAGAATTCTTCAAGTTTGACCCTCCACAAATCATCTCCAGTAAGCAGTACTCCTTTTGGCATTATAACAACAAACAAAAGTGGTGTCCATATCTGTACTTATGCTCTTAGATAAAGATATATGGAATAAATTGTCACATTCTTACAATTGATTACTAGAACCTTAAAGCGGTTCTTAATGCTTGGAAGAAATTATATAGGGTATAGTTTCATTACATGCTGTGACAAAATCCCAAAGCTCTAATGAGTAAATCTCAAGGGTGGCAATGATGGGAATGCATTACTACTCCATGAATTTCTTTACATTTGGGGAAGAGTTAGCATATATATAGATATATATATATATATATATATCTACTGCTCTCCTTTTAAAGTGTTGCCTCAAGGGAATTAAACTACTAATTATAGCACAATTCTATATATTAAGTAGTATTTATGTGAGAACCTCAATCTAGTTTCAGGGGGATACATCTTGTTGGTTACGGGATGATGAATTTAGCCGTCAAGCTCTTGCAGTGATAAACCCTTTAAGCATAGAAATTCTCAAGGTAATTACAACTACATGCACAATGATAATGCCTTAAAAAAAGAAAAACAACAATGGCATAGGCTTCTCTCACTCAAGACTATTTAATTTTTTCTCTCAAATGTACAAAACAATAGGACTTTCCACCTAAAAGCAAATTGGATCCCTCCATCTACGGTGCACAAGAATCAGCACTCAGAGAAGAACATATTGAAGGCCATCTAAATGGGATGTCGGTGCAACAGGTAACGCCAAGAAATTATTTGTAGCACAAAAGAAATAGAGTTCATTTTCTCAATACAGTTAACAACAACAAGCACTTCTTCTACTGTTTGATATCTGGTCATCAACTTTTACAGATACTTTTTCAGGCAATGGAAGAGAATAAGTTGTTCATACTAGACTATCATGACATTTATCTCCCGTTTCTCAACCAAATAAACAGTCTTGAAGACCGTAAAGCCTATGCAACTCGCACAATCTTCTTCTTAACCCCAATGGGAACATTGAAGCCGATTGCTATCGAGTTCAGCCTTCCAGCTGTGGATCAAAATTCTTCTGAAAGTCAAGTCCTCACACCTCCTGTAGATGCTACCGCACATTGGCTCTGGCAGCTTGGAAAAGCTCATGTCTGCTCCAACGATTCTGGTGTTCATCAACTTGTTCATCACTGGTATATAAGCAAAAACCACCTAGCTAGTCCCTATATGTATATATAAGAATAATCTAAACCTGACCTTTGCCCGTGATGTCAAGAGAAATGATCCACTCACTTTGCTAACCAAGGAAGATTGATTGCCAATGATTAAACAGGTTGCGCACCCATGCATGCATGGAACCATTTATAATAGCTGCTCACCGACAACTGAGTGTGATGCACCCCATATACAAACTTATGGATCCTCACATGCAATACACATTGAAGATAAATGCTATGGCCCGTGAAACACTCATCAATGCCGGAGGTATCGTCGAGACGAACTTCACAGCCGGCAAATATTGCATGCAAATTAGCTGTTCTGCCTACGGGAACTGATGGCGCTTTGACCAAGAAAACCTTCCCGCAGATCTCATTAGAATGTTTGGGATATGAACTGCTTAAATCCTTTGAATTAATGATTTTCTCACTTCTTTAGATTTAACTCTAATTTCCTCTCAATGTAGAGGAATATCGGTACCGGACCAAACTTGATGAGAAATGGGTTGACGCTATGAGCTGAAGACATTTGATGAAATGCCTCAAAGGGCGTAAACCATTTCAGAACTGGTATTACAGAGTATATCATTTTCCATGTTTAGCACACTGTGCTCTACAATATTTATAGAGAGGAAATCAGATACCAAATGATTGTACAAGAAGTTTCTAGAAGTTTCCGTATTTAATCATCTAATATTCTGAGGTGGCATCACACGGGTTTTGCATGTCTGCTGTGTGCAATTCTGTTGAGCATTCTGTTGTGAAGGTGAGTGCTGTGATGCAGAGCATTCTGGTGTGCTAACAAAACTCAAGCCCATGGCCTAAGACTACTCAATGAAGATTATCCTTACGCAACAGATGGGCTCCTCATATGGTCTGCCATTGAAGACTTGGTTCAGACTTATGTGGGTTACTACTACAAAGATGCAAATGCAGTCTGTTCAGATTTAGAGCTTCAAAGTTGGTATAATGAGTCGATCAATGTGTGCCATGCTGATCTACGCCATGCTAGTTGGTGGCCTAAACCCTCGACTCCTGGTGATCTTACCTCCATAATCACCACAATAATCTGGCTTGCATCAGCTCAGCATGCAGCGTTGAACTTTGGGCAGTACCCTTATGGTGGTTACGTCCCAACACGACCACCATTAATGCGGCAACTCATACCAAAAGAGAATGATCCTGAGTACAAGATTTTTGTCAGGGATCCGCAGGGATATTTCTTATCCTCTTTGCCAAGTTGGAGTCAAACAACGAAATATATGGCTGTGATTGATATAATTTCATCAAACTCACCTGACGAAGAATATATCGGAGCGAGGAAAGATTTATCGACCTGGTCGTGAGATACTGAGATCATTGAGGCATTTTACAGATTTTCAATGGAGATAAGAAGAATTGAAAAGGAAATTGAGAAGGAAAAACTCTGATATAAACCTCAGGAACAGATTTGGGGCTGGGATTTCATCATATGAGTTGCTCATGCCGAGCTTAGGACCTGGGGTTGCCTGCAGAGGGGTACCCAATAGTACGTACAACAGTGTAAATATTGAATAATTCAAATGTTTATAATTCTCCACTACAGGTTGATTACTTAACAAAATGATCGAAGTGTCTTCGCAAGTGGTCATGATTATAGTGGACAAACCTCATATATAGCTATGTAGAAAGTTTTAAAGAAACGACACAACAATGCTTAGAGCCATCATGAGTTGAAGTGTTCTAGTCAACTACAATCAATGAGAAATAGTTAGCTGCAGTAGCACTTAGGACTTATCTAGATAAATGAAGAGTTGTTAGTCGTTTCTCATGGTTCTTATCTTAGTTGATAAGTGTTATCAGTAACAATATGTTCTTATCCAAGAGTTGTTAGTTAACGCAAAGCTTATCAAATGTAAACTGAACATATGTTATAATTTTATTTATATACGTGAGATTTGTGTTGCAAATAGATCATGGCACACAAAAATGGAATGTCTAATATGAATATGAAGAAACACTCTAGCACCATAAGCAAGAGTACTCGCCAATATTTTAGGAAAATATATAATACTCTCGCCGATAAAATTTACCAATAATGTGTTTCTTCATTTTTTTTTTTTTAACTTAATGGTTAAGGAAATATTTTGTAATAAATTTCTGATTTTTATAAAAAAATATTTAAAGAGATTTAAAAAATATTTAAATAAAAAAATTAAACTATCGGTGATTTGTCTTAATACCCACTCTTGATGGGTGTACGTAGTAGTACATTTCCAATATGTTTATCTTTTGGCCAAGAAAAGAGAGAGAAAACTTTTATTAACTTTTGAATTTTCTTTTTAATATTAGGACCATGACCATTTAGGGTAATAACTATGATAGTGATCATTATTATTAATATTATTATTAGAAGTAGAGATAGCCTTCTACTCTATTTGACGAGTCAGCACCGCACCACACCACACGAGTTTGACACTGAGCAACATCACATCGATATGTGGTTGAGTGCAAGTAAACGCCTCCATTTTAACTCCCTTCAAGTAACAAATTGTGAGTAAGTGCATGTTTGGATGCATGAAAAATATTATTTACGATTTTTGATCAACTTGCACCAGCGGTCCAGCACCTTCAGGTGGTCTTTTTAGAGGTCCTGAATCATCTCCAAACAGTCAAAACCAGAATGCCCTCAACCTATCACTAGTTTTGGGTACATAGAAGATGGCCTGATTGGGGTCATTTTTCTTGTTACTTCTTGATAAGGCAAATAATATAAAAGCCTCACAGGAGGACCAACACCACAATCTGACCATAGAGAAATCACCCCACAATGTATATGCTCCTCTGCTGTAATATCTTGTGAATTCTAGAAGGAATCACTCATAACCGAATATACAGGTGGACCAATAGTTGAGAGGAATGTACTCTATAAATAGCTCACTGTAATGCTCTGTAAAGTGTGGAAAAACAAATACAGAATACATTTTGAGTAAGACGATTCTTTTAGACTTTTTCTCAAGCATTTGGTATACTCTGATATCCTTTTCAATATGGTATCTAGAGCCAGCCAAGGCTAATTTCTCTTCACAATTTTTTTTTTCTCTTCTCTTCCTCTTCATCTTTTCCGTTTTACATCTCTCTGTTTTTATTTCTCTTCTCTCATGGCTTCCGAAAAACACAACTCAGAAACAGACTCATCCCTTTCCCCACCTACTTCACCTCGTTCCCCACCCATTCCACCTCCAGCTTCTAATCCCGTTCCTACCTCCACCATAATATCGGCTGCAAATCATTCCATCAACATCAAGCTTTCCAAAGATAATTACCTTCTTTGGAAAGCTCAAATTGTTCCTTTCTTGAAGGGTCATCAACTCTACTCTCATGTTGATGGTTCCTTTGTTCCTCCACCTCGGATGGTCAACAACACTGAAAATCCTGAGTACACTCGATGGGTATTTCAGGACCAGCTTATACTTTCTGCTCTTAATATCTCACTCTCGGATACAGTCCTTGCGCAGGTACTAAATTGTAGTACTTCGGCTGAGGTCTGGTCCACATTGCAGAATATTTATGCGGCTCATTCATCTGCTCACCTTTTTCACTCGCACTTTCAACTTGCGACCTCGAAAAAGGGTGCCGACTCCATCACAGAATATTACAATAAGGCTCAAGCTCTTTCGGCCTCACTCAGTGCCGCTGGGCAGTCTATTTCCTCTGCTCAATTCATTGTCTATCTTCTTGCTGGGTTAGGGTCCGATTATGAGTCTATAATCACCTCCATCACCACTCGTCCAGAACCCCTCTCTCCTCAGTAGATTTTTAGCTATCTCTTAAATCATGAATCTCGTCTACTTCATCAGAATCAGAATATTTTGGCTTCAACCACCATTTCTGCAAATTCCTCTGCTACTAAAATGATTTCCGGATAGTACCAACGTGGGAGAAACAATCTCTCTCGTGGTGGGCGTCGCGGTAGAGGGACTGGTCGTGGGCTTCTCCTGTCCCCACATTATCCTCGGCTTGACTCACGGCCCATTTGTCAAATTTGCCAAAAAGTGGGTCACATAGCTCTCACATGTTATAATCGTCTGAATCAATCCTATCCGGCGTCACCCCCTTCATCTCTTGCAGCAAACTTCACCTCACTACAGCCCCTTAATTCTTCATCCACTTACTGGTTCCCGGACACTGCTGCTACCAACCACTTTAGTGCAGATTTTGAAAATCTTAACTTAGACTCTATGGCATATCAAGGTCCCGAGCAAGTCAGCATTGGTGATGGCACAACTCTTCCCATTCACAACACTGGTTCCACTCAATAAACTTTTATTCTCAATAAACTTTTGCATGTTCCTTTGATTACAAAGAATTTAGTTTCCGTTCGTCAATTTTGCCTTGATAATCATATTTTCTTTGAGTTTCATTCTTCTTATTTTCTTGTGAAGGATCTACAAACCAAGGAGGTGCTGCTTCAAGGTCCCGTTAAGGATGGTCTTTATGTTCTCCCGCTTCCACCCACACCTTCATCCAAACCATCTCCTCAAGTCTACCTTGGTGAACGTACCTCCTCTCAACTTTGGCATGCTCGTCTTGGCCACCCGTCATCCCGGACCACCTCCATTACCATTCGCAGATTTCAGCTTCCTGTAATAAACAAATCTGCATGTCATACTTGTTCAGCTTGTTCTCAAGCTAAATCTCATGCATTACCTCATCCTCCATCTAGTTCTCGTTCTTCAAAGTCTTTTCAACTTTTGTTTTTAGACATTTGGGGACCTGCTCCTATGCTCTCCTCAAACGGTTGTCGCTTTTATCTTTCTATTGTGGATGATTTCTTGAAATATATTTGGATCTTTCCACTTCAAACTAAGTCCAATGTTTCTACAATTTTTTTAGCTTTTTTATGTTACGTGACTAACACCTTTTCCACCAATGTTGCTTCGGTCCAATCCGATTGGGGTGGTGAATTTCGACCCCTTGGTCCAATTTTTCAATCATATGGTATAACTCACCGACTCACGTGCCCATATTCTCATGCTCAAAATGGAACTGTTGAGCGGCGTCATCGTCACATAGTTGAGACTGGTTTGTCTCTTATTGCCCATGCTTCAGTTCCTCATAAATATTGGTCTGAAGCTTTTCAAACTTCAGTATATCTAATAAATAGAATGCCCACTCCCATTCTTTCTGATAAATCTCCCTTTGAAGTTCTTTTCAATAAAATTCCCGATTATAATTTTTTACGTGTTTTTGGTGTGGCTTGTTGGCCAAATCTCCATCCTTTTAATCGTCACAAAATAGACTTTCGGTCACAACTTTGTGTCTTTATGGGATATAGTCCTGATCATAAAGGCTATTGTTGTCTTCATCTACCTACCGGTCGAATGTATATCTCTCGAGATGTGCGCTTTGATGAGTCCTCTTATCCTTTCCTCACCACGCCCCAACTCACTCCTTCAAATTATAAATCTGTCCCTCCGGCTACGCCATCTCCCTTCAATCCATTTATTCACATTTAGTCCACTTCAACCTTGTCTCCAATACACAGTCCAAAATCCCATCCTGCACTGCCAATTAATTCCAACATCTCCCAGCCCTAACCAAGCCCGACCAACATCACAACCACATCCAACCCATACATTCATTTAAGTCCACTCGGTCCAACCCATTCTACCTCTCAGCACTCACCCAGCCCGAATACTTCCACCAACCCATCCAGCCCACACACTAACTCAAGTCCACCCCATTGCTCGGCCAGTCCAAACCCGACTCCTTCATCTTATTCCACTAAACCTAACACTCCTTCCAGCACGCCGTCATCCCCTTCACCCGAACTACCCTCTTCATTTTCTGCAACACCCACCAATGCCATTCCCTCTTCTCATCATCCCATGCTAACCCATACTAAAACTCACACATTGTCCTCGTGTACAAACCGATGGCACCATCCCATGGCCATCCAAGCATTCCATTTCTCTCACTCAAACCAGCCACTCTAAACCGAGCCTCCCCTCCCCTATTTCTGCTTCTATAACCGAAGAACCCTCCTCCTATACAGAAGCAGCTCGTTTTCCTTAATGGAGGGCTGCCATGGCTGTTGAATTTGATGCCCTTCTCCAAAATCACACATGGGACCTCTGACTAACTCAAAAATGAGTAGCACTAATGCTATCCTAAGTGCAGGAGGATGTCGTGTAATAATTAGGAATAAATTCCTAGATTGTCTCCTCAGGGAAAATTGCTTAAAATTAAACTCGTTGAAAAAATGTGAAAAACTTCACAAAGAGAAAATAAAATGATGGTATATGCAATGGATGGAAAAAGGTACTAGTCATGGACTAGATTCATGTCTTTTGAATTTTTTTTGTTTGTTGGATTGGAATGTAAATGACTAATAAATTAAATTCAGAAATTAATAAAACTAAATTAAGCATTAAACTAAATTAGAAAGTAATTGACAAAACATGAACGGAAAATTTAAAATGCCCAAAACCAAGATTCTAGAATTCATCTTTGTAATTAAATCACGAATTCTCAACATAACACATAACAGTTGTAATCACTATTAAATGAAAACTTAAAGAAGTAAGAAAGATAAATAACACGAAATAAATAAACAGAAACTCAAAGTATTCTATAAACTTTAAACTGAAGTTAAATAAAATAGGGAACGAAAAGTCTAAATGAAAACTTCCTTTCACTATTCAATTGAAATTCGAAACAAAAAGGAACAATTTCTCACGTATCACTCTTGAAAATTAATCTCTAAACCTTTCATAAAAACTCTATAACAATTCCTCTGCTCTCCACGTATGATGTTCAGAAAAATCAAAAACAAAAACAAAAGCTTAAAACCAAACCTTTCTTGCAATAAATTAAGGTAACACAATTAATTAGAACTTTTAAAACAATTCTTTATGAAACAAAATAGCACACTTGATTAAAACTTCTAAAACAATTTCTTTTTGTTACATGAAATAAACTAGTAATGAAATAAACTAGCACACTTAATATTAAGGTATTACTCTTAATGAAATAAAAGTCTAGAACAAATCTTAATACACTTAATAAAAATGCTAAAACAACAAAGCTTTTAAAACTAAAAGGAGAAACAAAATTTCTTAAAACAAAAAGGAACTAATTCTTTCAAGTACATAGCAGAAAATTGTGTGTGTTGAGTTGTGTTTGTCTAAGTTTGAGTTGTCTTAGTTGTTTTTTTTTGTATGCTTCGGAGTGCACCCCTTTTATAGCCGAACCTTGGCTAGTTCATCTCTCATTCAATTGCATTCACACTCAATTTGCATTCACACCTCAATTTCGGCCACTTGCATTCCTCTTTAATTATTTTGGGTCTTGCATTGCATTCCTCTTCAATTGCCGTATCTTGCATTGCATTCCTCTTTTCTTATTTTATTCAATTGGTTTATTAATTCAAACCAAACAACCAAGTCCAACATGCCTAACTTCTTGCCTAACTTCTTGCCTAACTTGATGCCTAACTTCTTGCCTAACTCATACTCGGTTTCTTCATTGCCTCTCTAGCCGACTTCTTCAATTTGTTTCTTCAATCTGTTATTTCAATTTCAGCACACAACAATTCATTCACCTACTGCTTCTAGTCGGTCCAAATAAATTAAATTCATTCCCCCTTCAATCACAATTCACAGCTAACTTCTCTTGTTGAATATGGCACTCTACTTCAAGCATTTCGGTGGAGACCAATTAGTGGACAGCAGCCTTCTTCTTCCTTCATTTCGGCCACCTCTTCCTTTCTTTTCAGAATTTCTTTCACTCACATGCCAAACTCTTTCTATCTTCCTTTATCTCGGCTCTTGTCTAATTCAATGGAAAGGAAGTAGCCTTTGATGACCCTTTCAATGTCAAAACTTGTGGAGACAATTCGGTGGACAGCAGCCTACCCCTTCATATAATAATTTCGGTGGACAACAGCTCTCTTTTGATGACTTCATTTCATCACATGTTCCTCAACTTAGTTTAGCTGCACCAACCGATGTAAGTTAAGCCAAACAAGTAGCCTTCCAATTAATGTATAATTTAGGTGGGTTGGAAATGAGTTGGTGGATTTGTGGGGTGATTGTAGCCGTGTATGAGGTTAGATTGAGTTGGGATTGTTTGAATGGTGGGAAAGCTCAAGACAAAGTATGAACAAGGCATGAACATAATTAACCATGGTATGCATGAAAAATGGAGATGGAGAAAAAGAAAACACTCAACAACAAAATAACATAAATGAAAGATTAGCTTTGAGCAACTTCCATTCAAAGATGGCAAGAAGTGTTTCTATCTTTTGAGGTTCATGAATTGAACCCAAAAGATGGAAAGATAGCTCAAGAAACTTTATGAACATGAAGAACAAGAAAAACAATGGTACAAATGCAAATAATAATGGAAAGCAAGAAAAATTATGTACTAGAATGCATAGTAATCAATAGTTGGTAGAATTCAAGCATAAATTCATGCTTTTAATCAATTAAAATCACAACTTTGATTTATTCATTTTAACCATTTTTCCATTTAAAACCAATAATAATGTCATGATGAATTTAAAATACATTGGTTTTAAATAGTTAAAATGTGCAATATTTCAGCTCAATCACACCCCCAACTAGCATTTTGCTAATCCTTGAGCAAAATAGTGAAAATTAATTGAGATGAATATTGTATAAAGCTCGAAATTTAAACAAAAACAATCAAACATAATTCTGAATTCTCACAAAAAAAATTGATTCGTGACTACTCAACACCATGAGTTGTATCCACAAGGAAAGTCTCAGTAATTGTTCACATAGAATTGGGGCAAATGTCTTAGAACTCAGATATGTGTGTGTGGCTAAACCTCTGTATGTTCCTCACTAATAAACATGATTTATCATAGGATTTTTCAACCTTAAGATTAATCATTATTGATTCTAACTACTTCAAAGCCTAAGGAACTAGCAGTTTTCACGCCAATTCTGTTTAAAGGTTGATCATTCAACCCCCAAAGTTTTGGGTAACTGTTTCTAGCCCTTTATTTAGGAAAACTTACACGATCTTTTTCTTTTCTTTTCTTTTCTTTTCTTCTTTTTTTTTTTTTTTTATTTATTTTTTATATAAGGTTCGGTAGTCCTGCAGTTTACTTCTCCTGTTTTAAATCAATGAACATTAATGAGGAACACTACAAGTGTAAGCATGTGCAAAATGTTCTTTAAAAATTTGCCATTCATTCTATATAAATCATACTAATTCTCATTTTTGTAAATATCGCATCCCGGTGTTTCAAATCACTCCTCAACAAAATATCAGGCATCATAAGTCATGTTCTATGCTTAAGGTTGAAAATAAATCTTCACAAAATAATTCCGCTCAACTATTCCACCAAGATACACAAATCTAACAAACATGCCAGAAGTGTGTGTTAATCGTTTATGTTTCAATGCACCACAATTTTTTTTTTTTTTTTTTACAAATTTTTAACAAAATTTTAACACATTTTTAACAGAAAACCCTCCCCCAAACTAAATGTGACATTGTCCTCAATGTTCAACAATTGAATATTCGATGATGTATGTTATACATACATGAATTGGAGCAAGATAAACACTGTAGAACATATATTGAGATGAAAATGATTAAACAGAGAGGAAAAAATTCACCTGAGATATTCGAGCGTACACAAGGAGTAGATGTCTGTCAAAGTTAAAAACACAAAAAGCAAAAGAAAGAAAAACAAAACAAACAATGCAAAACAAGCAAAAAAGTAATTTTTTTTTTTTTTTTTTTTAACTTTTACATAAACTTGAGGTTTTTACCCTCATGTTTGAGATACTCATTCTCTTCATACAACATCATGTCATCCCTATCTATGGGAACTGACAAGCGGAATGAAGAATCTAATAGAGATTTCAATTGTTTATTCTTCTACCGAATGATTCCTTCCCTTATGTGAGACTCTTGAACAATTCGTTGAAGTACAATAATTTGTTCTTTAAGCCTTTCAACCTCATGGTTTTTGGCTTGTACCCGCTGGGAAAAAGCAACAATAGAGGATGAGTAGCGAGTCCTAAGACTCACCAAGTCGTAGATAGCATCGGAGTCTGACTTATTAGCCATACTATTATTCTCTTGTTGCAACATGGCACCAATGGTAGCTGCAGAAAGGACAGGAGGTTGAGATGCAGAATGCCTCATGGATGGATCTAGAGAAATGCTAGAGGAATGAGCCATTGACAAAAGAATAGAAGGCTTAAAACGAGAATGTTGAAAGAATGCAGATGAGTTTATAGAGACGAGAAGAAAACTTGATGCGGATTGGATGAACTTCAGGATTGATTTTATAGAGACAGCACAAAGAACCAGACGAGCTATCATCCAAGTCAAAGAGTAATGTGATTTCGGTGAAAATGACATTTCTTAGAAACTCGGAGCCTTCAATCTCGTTTGTCAACAACATCAGGCGATTTTTTTTCAAATCTCCAGCCACACTTGTCAGGTCACGGACGGATCCAATTATTTTTTCAACTATCCACAGTGTCTACTAACGCACCGTTTTCTTCAGTCCACACCCCCCAACTAGTGAGAGACATAGTCCTCAATGAATCGAACGAAAGAAAACAAAGTGCACAGAACTAAGCAAGCAAAACAAACAATCAACATGAAATATAAAATCAAAGCAAACTAATAAATAAATAAAAACAAAGCAAGTAAAGAAAACTGTAAAGAAGGAAAAACAACTTAAAATACTTCTCTGGGGTCTTGCACAAGCAAGATCTCATCATGTGGATCAAAGACCTTCAGAAATGACTTTAGACGTTGTTCGTTGACAGTGAAGCTATTACCATTCTTTGGATTGACAATGTCTACCGCGCCATGAGGATGAACAGTCTTTACAATGTACGGCCCACTCCATCGGGATTTCAACTTTCCAGGAAAAATATGCAAGCGAGAGTTGTAAAGAAGAACTTCCTGGCCAAGTGTGAAATGCTTTGGATGAATTTTCTGATCATGCAGAGTTTTCATGCGTTCCTTTGCCATTTGCGCGTTGTCATAAGCATTCCGACGAGCTTCATCCAATTCATTGATCTGCAATTTTCTCAGCCCTGAAACTTTATCAAGTGACATGTTAACATGTTTTATAACCCAAAGAGCTCGATGCTGAATGTCAACAGGTAAATGACAAGCTTTACCATAAACTAATCGATAGGGAGACATCCCTAGATTTGTTTTAAAAGCTGTCCTATAAGCCCATAGAGCATCAAGAAGCTTAATCGACCAATCTTTCCTATTAGGATTTACTGTTTTCTCCAGAATGATTTTTATTTCTCTGTTTGCCAATTCAGCTTGCCCATTGGTTTGAGGGTGATAAGGGGTAGAAACTCTGTGTGTGATACCATATTTCTTCACAAGTGTAGAAAATGGTTTATTACAAAAATGAGAACCCCCGTCACTAATGATAACCTTGGGCATGCCAAATCGAGCAAACAAAAATTGTAAAAATTTTAGTACAACATGATGGTCATTGGTTTTGCAAGCGATGGCCTCAACCCACTTTGAAACATAGTCCACAGCCAATAAAATATATGTGTTTCCAAAGGAAACCGGAAAAGGTCCCATGAAGTCTATTCCCCAACAATCAAAGATTTCTAAAGTAAGAATGGGGGAAAGGGGCATCATGTTTCTTTTGCTAATGGCTCCCAACTTTTGACAAGACTCACATACTTTACAAAAATTGTAAGCATCCTTAAACATGGAAGGCCAATAAAAACCGTTTTGCAAAATTTTTGCCACTGTTTTATTTGCTGAAAAATGACCACCACATGCACCCGTATGACAAAATCTCAATACTGAAGAAAACTCATCATTAGGAATGCATCTCCGAATCAATTGATCTGAACAATACTTGAAAATATAAGGGTCATCAAAGTAGAAATGTTTTACCTCAGATAGAAACCGACGCTTATCTTGGGTTGACCATTCAGAAGGCATTCGCTCAGTCACTAGATAATTGACTATATCAGCATACCAAGGAGCTCCATCAACCACAAACAGCTGCTCATCCAGGAAACTATCATCAAGAGGAAGGCTGACATTTGAAGAAGGAGATGATGACAATCTAGAGAGGTGGTCAGCTACCACATTTTCAACTCCTTTTTTATCCTTTATGTTGATGTTGAACTCTTGAAGTAATAGAATCCAGCGAATCAAGCGTGGTTTTGCATCTTTCTTAGCCAACAAATACTTAAGAGCAGAGTGGTCAGTGAAAATAGTAACAGGAGAACCAAGAATATAAGCCCGGAATTTATCAAGTGCAAAAACAACTGCAAGCAATTCTTTTTCAGTAGTGGTATAATTTTTCTGGGCATCATTCAAGGTTCTACTGGCATAATAAATCACAAATGGTCTGTTATCCACTCGCTGCCCCAAAACAGCTCCTAAGGTATAGTCACTAGCATCTGTCATAATCTCAAAGGGAAGGTACCAATGCGGGGGTTGCACAATAGGGGCAGTGGTAAGCGACTTTTTCAATGTATCAAAAGCTTTTTGGCACTCCTCACTCCAAAAAAATTCAATATCATTTTGTAAAAGAGTGCACAAAGGTTTTGCAATGAAACTAAACCCTTGAATAAACCGCCTATAAAAGCCAGCATGACCAAGAAAAGAACGAATATCCCTAACTGTCCTAGGGATAGGAAGTTTAGATATTAATTCAATCTTTGCCTTGTCAACCTTTATACCCTCAGAAGAAACAATATGCCCTAATACAATGCCCTGAGTAACCATAAATTGGCATTTCTGACTCGGTTTCGAATGTGCTTCCAAGTGTAGAAGTGTCAAGTTGTATCAAGGATAAGTCCAGGATCGTATTCCACAGGGACAAAGGGTTATCAAAGCGTATAAGAGATTTGTGAGTAACAAGTGAATCGAGTATGAGAGATGAAAATAAAATTAAAATACAATGCAAAAAGATAATCGAAATTGAAATTAGAGTTTCTAAAAAAAAAACAAATTAACGAACACTTGGGTTGGGTTTGAGACTCTCTTTATTTTGGATTCTAGATAATTTTCTCGATTAACAACCCAATCAAGGCATTGATAATCGGAAGATAAAAAGGTTAAGCTCAAGTTTTTGCAATATTTTCCTAAGGAATTTTCTATTTTTACTAGCCGAATACACAATAACAAACAAATGAGAGAAGCCTTGATAATTTTTAAGCTTTTGATGTGCCTTACGTCAACAACAAAACAAGAGCAAGAGCTTCAATCTATTTTCAATTTAATTCCAACTAGTAACTTAGTGAAATCAACATTATCAACAAAATATTGCATCGATCTAAAATCCAAAACAAATCACGCCCCATTCCGCAACCCAAGCTTAAAAAATTAGCTACGCATAATATTTCTAGCAACAAAGATTAATCTAAGTTGAACCATGATAAAAACTGAAAAGAAATAAAAATAATAAAACATACAACGTAAAGCAAAAAAAAATGAAACCAATCCGAGAGGAAGAGAGGACCTTCCATCCGTCTGAAATCTTAAACTAAAGACTAGTAGAATCATAAAAACGAGAGAGTTCTGAAATGAAAAATAAAAGAAACTAAAATAGAAAAATTCCCAAAAGATGAAAACGAGAAAGTAAGTAAATTAAATGTTGAACTGAACTACAGGAAAATAAAAGTAAGAGCTACTCCTACTGCCTAACGAAACAACCCAGAAATCAAACTAAAAAAAAAACAAAAACAATGAAACCGAGAGAGAGAGTCCCATCTCCCACGGAAATTGCAAAGATAAAAGTCTCCCCGGTCCCTCCAACAACTGCTTCACTTAAACCAGAAGAAAAGAAAGAAGAAAAACTGAAACTCCCAAGTCCTCTTGCTGCTAAACCGAAAGCAAGAAAGAAAGAAAAAAAGAAAAAAATGAATCAAGGTAAAAGTCAAGAAAAACAGCTGCCAAACGAAGACTACTCCTCCTGCTGCTTTTGGTCCAGCTATCCTCCATCTTCCATGTTCAGAAACAAGAAAAACTTGCCTTCCAGCAACAAGTTTTCTGCATTGGTGTGCTGTTGGTCCACGTTTGAAGCTGCTGTCTGTTTTTTCTGCATGTGTGATTTGCATATTTCTGCATGTGTTTTTCTGCTGCATGGTTGAATTTTCTGCATCTGTTTTTCTGCTGCATGGTTGAATTTGTGAGCTGGTCCACGTTTTCTGCATATTGATTGCTGTCTGTTTTTCTGCATGTGTGATGTTGTATGAGTGCTGTCCATGTGTGTTGCATGTTTGACCAAAGGCTGCTGTACATGTGATTTTTTTCCAGCGTGATTGTCTGCTGCTTTGAAGGATTTTTCTGCTGCTGTACATGTGCTGCTGCAAGTGTGAGTTGCTGTCCATGTGATGTGCTGCAGATTCTTCTTCTGCTTTCTGTTCTACATGTGTTCTGCATGTGTGCACATCCGAATGATTCTTCTTGTTCTGCATGTGCATGTGTTTTGCATGAGTGTTGTTGTGGGTCCAGCTGTGTGCATGTGATGTCCGAGTGAGTTTGTTTGCTTTTAGCATGTGCGAGTTTGTGTTGCATGCATGTGAGGTGCTTGTCTTGTTTCATGTGAATCAATTGCATTATAAATCTTTTTAAGCACCAAAATACTAGAATGTATCAATTGACTCAAGTAATGTGATCTATTGCATAATTAAGTACTTAAATCATTTTTTATTAAATAATTTGTTCGCTTAAGTAACTTAATCATGCAATTTTAGCGCTTCATCAATTTCTCCCAATTAAGTAAAAGATTTTTTTCCTCACATCTCTGGAGAATACGTGCCAAATTATGCAAACAACTCTCAAAGGATTTTCCAAAAACAGAGAAATTATCCATGAATATTTCACAAATATCATCAATCATGTCAGAAAAAATACTCATCATGCATCTCTGAAAAGTAGCTGAAGCATTACACAAACCAAAAGGCATTCTAGTAAAAGCAAAAGTGCCAAAAGGACAGGTGAAAGTGGTTTTCTCCTTATCCTCAGGCGCTACAGCAATTTGATAATAACCAGAATAGCCATCCAATAAACAATAATATGCATTACCAGCTACTCTTTCCAAAATTTGATCCAAGAATGGTAAAGGAAAATGATCCTTCCTACTGGCTGAATTAAGTTTTCTATAATCAATGCACATTCTCCAGCCAGTAACCATTCTAGTTGGAATCAACTCATTTTTTTCATTTTTTATGACAGTCAAACCAGATTTCTTTGGTACCACTTGAGTTGGACTTACCCACTTACTGTCTGAGATGGGATAAATGATTCCCACTGCGAGTAGCTTAAGCACTTCCTCTTTCACGACTTCCTTCATAGTAGGATTGAGCCTACGTTGAGTATCACGAACTGGTTTAGCATCGTCTTCAAAATGGATTCTGTGGGTACATACAGCGGCATCAATGCCTTTGATGTCGGCTATTGTCCAACCAATTGCGCCTCGATGCTTTCTTAATACTTCAATCAACTGGGCTTCATCCTTCTGATTTAGCTTTGAGGAAATCACCACCAGAAAAGTTCCTTCTTCAGGTCCAAGAAACGCATACTTTAAATCTTGAGGAAGTGGTTTTAGTTCCAACCGAGGAACTTCTTCCTCTGAAGATCTAAGTATGTCTGGTGGTGGTAAAGCTTCGAACTGGGGTTTCCATCTTTCTCCCACAAATTGTACTTCAAGTGGTAAAGATGAATCTGCAAAACAATCAAAAAAATCAAAGTCATCTTCATCAATATGATCAATTTTCTCATCAAGTAAAAATTCAGGTGTCTGAAAAATATAATCATCATCAGAAAAAGGAGAAGTTGAGCAAATAAAATCTGTTGGTGTCAAATTCTCCACAGCATTCAAATCACTTGTGTCATCCAAATGTGCTAGCATCTTGCAAGCGTTGAAAACGTTCAACTCAAGTGCCATGTTCCCAAAGGTAAGCTTCAAAACTCCACTTCTGCAATTGATTAAAGCATTTGATGTAGCTAGAAATGGTCTTCCTAGGATGACAGGAGCTTGATAAATAGTGGAGACCGGCTGCTGCATGTCAAGAACCACAAAATCTACTGGGTAGTAGAATTTGTCCACCTGGACCAACACGTCTTCTACAATACCCTTCGGTACCTTAACTGATCTGTCAGCTAACTGTAGCATGATGGAGGTCTTTTTCAGCTCACCCAATCCCAACTGCTCATATACTGAGAACGGTAGCAAGTTCACACTACTCCCCAAATCAAGTAAAGCTCTCCCAATTCGTGATTCACCAATCATAATGGAGATGTTGGGAGAGCCGGGATCTCCAAACTTCTGAGGAGTCTCGTTCAATATCAATGCACTAACTTGCTCTGTTAGGAAAGCTTTCTTCTTCACATTCAGCTTCCTCTTCACCGTGCACAAGTCCTTCAAAAATTTTGCATATGAAGGCACTTGTTGTATGGCATCCAAGAGTGAAATATTGATTTTCACTTGCTTGAAAATCTCTTGAATCTCCGTGTGATACCTATTCTTTTTGCCAGCTGCCAATCTCTGAGGATAGGGTACCACAGGTTGGTATCCCTTACTAGTTTCAGCATCTGCACTTACAGGCTTCTTCAGTTCTGGTCTCGCTACCTCTGGTTCTTTTTCAGCTTCATCCGTGTCTGCTGCATCTTTAGGCGTAGGAGCAATTACCTCTGTGTCTATGGTCATCTCAGGTTGGGAAACTTCCTTCCCACTTTCAAAGTAAGAACAGCTTTTGCTGTCTCAATAACGTCTCCTGAAACATTATGCACTTGATGTTGTTGTTGTCTGTATACTTGAGGATTAGGCTGAGGCTGTGCAGGAAATTTCCCTTTCTCTAGGGTGCTCAAGGTTGTGCTCATCTTATTAACAGTGCCACGCAACTCATTTATGGCCTGAGTATTTTGATTATTTGTGGTGGCTTGAATCTGCATGAATTGCTGAAGTGTATTGACCATCTGTGCCATACTGTCATCTAGAGTCTTCTTTGCAGATGATGAAGGCTGAGGACCTTGTACAGCTACATGAGGCTGAAATCCAGGAGGAGCTACATAAGGATAGCTCTGAGGATTTTGATATGGTGGATACTGGTGCTGAGGAGCACCTTGATTAAATGGCTGCTGCTGAGGTGGTGGGGACCGACCAGGCTGATCATTTCTCAATGAGAAATTTGGGTGATTTCTCCACCCCGGATTATATGTGTTGGAGAAAGGCTGATTCTGTGCTCGATTGACCCAGTTGGTTGATTGTATTGGCTCAGACCCACCTTCTTGAAATACTGACATAATTGGGCAGTCTTGGGTCTTATGGTTTGAATCAGCACATATAGAACATGCCTCTGCTTCTTTCGCAGCCTTTACTTTTTCCATCTCCATGACCTCCATTCTTCTAGTCAATGCAGTTATTCGGGCTTGAACATCTGTGTCTCCTTTGAGCTCATATCTGCCCCCTCCAAAAATAGCCCTCATTGGCTGTGCTGTTAATGGAACTCGATCAGTATGAGTGTTCCATTGTTGTGCGCTCTCAGCAAGGTAGTCGAAAAATGATAATGCTTCATCAGGTTCTTTGCTGAAGAACTCCCCATTGCACATTGTCTGAACAAATTGCTTGCATTCCGGAGTAAGACCAGTGTAAAAATAGCTCACCAGCCTCCAAGATTCAAAACCATGATATGGACAAATGTTCACCAAATTCTGAAATTTTTCCCAACTGACCTGAAAGGTCTCATCAGGTCTCTGATTGAACTGGCTGATCTGCTCCTGCAAAAATTGAGTTCTCTGGAAAGGAAAAAATTTCTGTAAGAATTCACGCTGCATGTCAGACCAACTAGAAATGGAATTAGGTCTCAAAGAGTTAAACCATATCTTCGCTTTATCCTTTAAAGAAAAAGGAAATAAACGAAGTCTAATGAATTCATCAGTAACAGCCCTAGTGATAAAAGTAGCACAAGCCAGCTCAAAATCTGTCAAGTGCTGGTAAGGACTCTCAGAATCCATCCCGTGGAACTGAGGTATCACTGACATCATGCCATGCTTGATAGAGAAATTAGGTGCATTTTCAGGTAAAATTATGCATGAAGGTGTAGTGGTACGAGTGGGTTGCAAATAGTCCTTAAGAGTGCGTGGAGCAGGTGCAGCCATGTTTTCTGATTCAATTTCAATTTCGTCACCTGGCTCACTCAAACAAGAGACAGACGAGCTATCGATCTCCAAGCTGTGTATACTACTCTCAACACTCGATGTGACTCTAAGCAACCTATTTGAAGTGTCTCTTACCCATGACATGAAACATCAATCTAATATGGTAGAGATGAGTGGTTGATGCAAATGAGATGAGTAACCAGAGATAATATGGTAAAGAAAAATAAAATAAAATAACAAGTTTAAATTTAAGTTAAACAACTATTCCCCGGCAACGGCGCCAAAACCTTGACTAACTCAAAAATGAGTAGCACTAATGCTATCCCAAGTGCAGGAGGATGTCATGTAATAATTAGAAATAAATTCCTAGATCGTCTCCTCAGGGAAAGTTGCTTAAAATTAAACTCGTTGAAAAAATGTGAAAAACTTCACAAAGAGAAAATAAAATGATGGTATATGCAATGGATGGAAAAAGGTACTAGTCATGGACTAGATTCATGTCTTTTGAATTTTTTTTGTTTGTTGGATTGGAATGTAAATGACTAATAAATTAAATTCAGAAATTAATAAAACTAAATTAAGCATTAAACTAAATTAGAAAGTAATTGATAAAACATGAACGGAAAATTTAAAATGCCCAAAACCAAGATTCTAGAATTCATCTTTGTAATTAAATCACGAATTCTCAAAATAACACATAACAGTTGTAATCACTATTAAATGAAAACTTAAAGAAGTAAGAAAGATAAATAACACGAAATAAGTAAACAGAAACTCAAAGTATTCTATAAACTTTAAACTGAAGTTAAATAAAATAGGGAACGAAAAGTCTAAACGAAAACTTCCTTTCACTATTCAATTGAAATTTGAAACAAAAAGGAACAATTTCTCACGTATCACTCTTGAAAATTAATCTCTAAACCTTTAATAAAAACTCTATAACAATTCCTCTGCTCTCCACGTATGATGTTCAAAAAAATCAAAAACAAAAACAAAAGCTTAAAACCAAACATTTCTTGCAATAAATTAAGGTAACACAATTAATTAGAACTTCTAAAACAATTCTTTATGAAACAAAATAGCACACTTGATTAAAACTTCTAAAACAATTTCTTTTTGTTACATGAAATAAACTAGTAATGAAATAAACTAGCACACTTAATATTAAGGTATTACTCTTAATGAAATAAAAGTCTAGAACAAATCTTAATACACTTAATAAAAATGCTAAAACAACAAAGCTTTTAAAACTAAAAGGAGAAACAAAATTTCTTAAAACAAAAAGGAACTAATTCTTTCAAGTACATAGCAGAAAATTGTGTGTGTTGAGTTGTGTTTGTCTAAGTTTGAGTTGTCCTAGTTGTTTTTTTTTTGTATGCTTCGGAGTGCACCCCTTTTATAGCCGAACCTTGGCTAGTTCATCTCTCATTCAATTGCATTCACACTCAATTTTCATTCACACCTCAATTTCGGCCACTTGCATTCCTCTTTAATTATTTTGGGTCTTGCATTGCATTCCTCTTCAATTGCCGTATCTTGCATTGCATTCCTCTTTTCTTATTTTATTCAATTGGTTTATTAATTCAAACCAAACAACCAAGTCCAACATGCCTAACTTCTTGCCTAACTTGATGCCTAACTTCTTGCCTAACTCATACTCGGTTTCTTCATTGCCTCTCTAGCCGACTTCTTCAATTTGTTTCTTCAATCTGTTATTTCAATTTCAGCACACAACAATTCATTCACCTACTGCTTCTAGTCGGTCCAAATAAATTAAATTCATTCCCCCTTCAATCACAATTCACAGCTGACTTCTCTTGTTGAATATGGCACTCTACTTCAAGCATTTCGGTGGAGACCAATTAGTGGACAGCAGCCTTCTTCTTCCTTCATTTCGGCTACCTCTTCCTTTCTTTTCAGAATTTCTTTCACTCACATGCCAAACTCTTTCTATCTTCCTTTATCTCGGCTCTTGTCCAATTCAATGGAAAGGAAGTAGCCTTTGATGACCCTTTCAATGTCAAAACTTGTGGAGACAATTCGGTGGACAGCAACCTACCCCTTCATCTAATAATTTCGGTGGACAACAGCTCTCTTTTGATGACTTCATTTCATCACATGTTCCTCAACTTAGTTTAGCTGCACCAACCGATGTAAGTTAAGCCAAACAAGTAGCCTTCCAATTAATGTATAATTTAGGTGGGTTGGAAATGAGTTGGTGGATTTGTGGGGTGATTGTAGCCGTGTATGAGGTTAGATTGAGTTGGGATTGTTTGAATGGTGGGAAAGCTCAAGACAAAGTATGAACAAGGCATGAACATAATTAACCATGGTATGCATGAAAAATGGAGATGGAGAAAAAGAAAACACTCAACAACAAAATAACATAAATGAAAGATTAGCTTTGAGCAACTTCCATTCAAAGATGGCAAGAAGTGCTTCTATCTTTTGAGGTTCATGAATTGAACCAAAAAGATGGAAAGATAGCTCAATAAACTTTATGAACATGAAGAACAAGAAAAACAATAGTACAAATGCAAATGATAATGGAAAGCAAGAAAAATTATGGACTAGAATGCATAGTAATCAATAGTTAGTAGAATTCAAGCATAAATTCATGATTTTAATGAATTAAAATCACAACTTTGATTTATTCATTTTAACCATTTTTCCATTTAAAACCAATAATAATGTCATGATGAATTTAAAATACATTGGTTTTAAATAGTTAAAATGTGCAATATTTCAGCTCAATCAACCTCGTACCCTTTTCTTCCTCTTATAACTTGCTCGGTTCTAAGTGGGTTTTGAGAACAAAACGCCGGTCTGATGGGTCTCTTGAGAGGCGCAAGGCTCGCCTTGTCACTAAAGGCTTTCATCAACAACCCAGTCTCGACTACACAGAAACCTTCAGTCCGGTAGTAAAACCAGTCACCATCCGTCTCCTTCTCTCTCTTGCCGTTACCCATAAATGGCCTTTACACCAACTAGACATTCAGAACGCATTTCTTCACGGTGACCTTGAAGACGATGTCTACATGCAGTAGCCTCTGTCAATCCTAAGCTCCCTCATCACGTTTGTAAGTTACGAAAATCACTCTATGGCTTAAAGCAAGCTCCTAGAGCTTGGTTCTCTAAACTTTCAGATCGATTACTCACTCTTGGTTTCACTGCCTCTAAATCAGACAGCTCTTTATTTATTCTTAAAAATAAATCTGAGTTCATTTATGTCTTAATTTACGTAGATGATATTGTTGTGACCGGTTCAAATTCTTTGTTAATATCTCAATTCATATGTGCTTTACGTGCTTCTTTTCCTGTTAAGGTTCTTGGACCACTGCATTATTTTTTAGGCATAGAGGTCATTCAAAATGAATCTGGTCTTTACTTGTCTTAGTCTAAATATATTTCAAACCTGCTTTCTCGTACAAACATGCACCAGTCGAAACCTGTTTCCACTCCTCTCTCGGCCTCTATAAAACTTACTGCCCTTGATGGACCTACCTTTGAGGATCCTCATTTGTATAGAAGCATTGTAGGCAGTTTACAGTACTTGGCTTTTACTCGTCCCAACATCTCATTTGCTGTTAATAAAGTGTGTCAATTCATGCATTATCCACGGTTGTCCCACTGGCAAGCTGTAAAACGCATACTTTGTTACCTTCAACTCACCAAAAATCTTGGTCTTCACTTTGGCTTGAAATCTTCTCTTACGTTGTCTGCTTTCTCCGATGCTGATTGGGCCGAGTGCCCGGATGACCGTAAGTCTACGGGAGGATATTGTATTTACCTTGGTGCTCATCTTCTTTCTTGGGGCTCCAAGAAACAGCCCACTATAGCCCGGTCTTCCATTGAAGCCGAATATAAGGCTGTGGAAAATAGTACTTGTGAGATTTTGTGGTTACAATCGCTTCTCCAAGAATTGGGAATTTTCCTTGAAGAAGCACCCACATTATGGTGTGATAACTTGGGTGCTACATATCTCTCTCTCAACCCGGTTCTACATGCTCGCACTAAGCATGTCGAACTTGATTATCATTTTGTTAGAGAAAGAGTGGCTGCTAAAACTCTTCGTGTCTCCTTTATCTCCAGCAAAGACCAACTTGCTGATATTTTTACAAAAGCTTTGTCTTCTGCTCAGTTTTCACAACTACGATCAAGCCTCACTCTCACTCAAGTGCCGCTTGCATTGAGGGGGGCTGATAAGGCAAATAATATAAAAGCCTCACAGGAGGACCAACACCACAATCTGACCATAGAGAAATCACCCCACAATGTATATGCTCCTCTGTTGTAATATCTTGTGAATTCTAGAAGGAATCACTCATAACCGAATGTACAGGTGGACCAATAGTTGAGAGGAATGTATTCTATAAACAGCTCACTGTATTGCTCTGTAAAGTGTGGAAAAACAAATACAAGAATACATTTTGAGTAAGACGATTCTTTTAGACTTTTTCTCAAGCATTTGGTATACTCTGATATCCTTTTCAATACTTCTATAATTATCAGCAACCCTACTTATCAAAACATAATTTGCAGCAACCCAGTACTCTAGATCGTTGGTCAAGGATTGCCTTTGTAAAGTTCAAAGAGTTGTCAGGGTCGACCCCAACCCTGTTCAAGGTAATATATCATATAAAAGATCAGACCTTCAGTATTCTGGGGCACAACAAAGTTAAATATCCTGTTTGGTATTATTTCCCTAAACCCAAATATAATTACTATTTCTGCTCTGAACTAAGCAACTCTCCGCATCTAAAATTTCGCTCTTCCTCGGTAATTAATCTTGGAAGAGATGTCTCCAATTGATTGAAAAGATTATGTGCACTTGAGGACACATTTGCACAATTACCATATACATGAGAGAGAGAGAGAGAGAGAGAGAGAGAGAGAGAGAGAGAGAGAGAGAGAGTAGTAACACTCACGTGCTCCTCAACAACAGCAAGAACGGCACCATCTGGTACAATGGGCTTGCCAATAATGGTCTGACTCCTGAAGCCAATCAAGAGGACCTTGATCAAGATCAACTGCAACAGACAAAGGCATGGAAGCATTAATAAATTAATCAGCTTATTGAAATAAATAGATGTTTGAACTCTCGTGGAGAAAGTAAACTACAGACAAGACAACAATAATTAAAACCAAGGGAATCATATATTAATTTCAGTAACACATCAAATTGGCTAGAGGATAAATTAACGAGGAAAATAATCCTCAGCAGGTTGTTTCCTTTGTTGTGGACCAGAAGAGAAGCTCGTGATCCACAGGTTTCTAACAGGGTCACACTGGTAAGAGTTTTCTTTTTTTGATTGGTACACACTGGTAAGAGTTATCAGTGTGATATGAAAGAGGTTAGTAAAATTAAACATAAAACTGCAAGTAATACCAGTAAAATTGAACATAAAACTGCAAGTAATACCAGTTAAAACTTTTTATTAGAGCTTTTTTGGAGATGGTTAACATATAAATTAATTTTAATTGCTTTACAATCAACTTTAACACTTTGACTTCACCTAAACTCTCATCAACAAGGCCTCAGTCCTATATCTAAGTTATACAAGCTCAATTGCATGAATTCCATTTTGCCACACAAATCTTTAACTAGTCATTACAAAAAGGATAAATAACTGCAAAGTATTCTGCTAGTCTAAAACTCATCTCATGGCCTAAAGATCAGGCTTTGCTAACACTATGCGCTCGTTCGGTTATACAGACGAGATGGAATGAGATGAAAAATTTATAAATAATAGTAATGAAATGGTTTGAGTTAAGATAATTTGTTAATACTATTAAAATAGTTTGAGTAAGATGTTTTATGGAATTTTGAAAAATGAGAGAAAAAATTGAATAAAAATATTATAAAATTAAAATATTGTTAGATTATAATTTTTTAATATAATTTTTGTTTTGAAATTTGAAAAAGTTGAATTGTTTTTTTCATGTTATTTAGAAGCCTGGAAAATTGTAATGATTAGATATGATTAGATGAAAAAATTGAAATTAAAAAATATTTTTTGTTTCAATGATATTTAGATGTTGAGATGAGATGAGATGAGATGATTTGAGACCATTTGAAACCAAATGGAGCCATTATATACTCATGATTGGCTTAACTGTAATAACATGTCACCTTTTCTTTTTCTCAGCAAAATGGGGAGGTTGGGGTAACCAACGCAGTAGCCCATATTGGGCATGACCATAGGAGACCCTTTGTGACACCCCCAAATTCCATTTGGGATCGAACAGACATTTGAAACATCGAGACATGCAACATAAGGTTACCTGCCCCTGTTCATGACATATAAGATGCAATGTTCCTAACATGTATCTAACATTATGCAATATTCGCAGCGGATAAATTTTTTTTCTTTAGCAATACTATGCACCAAATTGAAAATATCTCAAATGCTTAAAACATACTTCATATATAAAGACGCATTGAATAGCTAAGGTCACAACACTAGTCCAAAATGTTTATGATCCAAAAAGTACTGGAGATGCAACTCCATCGTACAAGTAGTAATTTACTTTAACTACTATGTTAATATTGACGTCTCATAGTCACTCAGTCAACTGTATCTAGTTGGTCAGCTCCTGATTCTCCTTCAGGTCTTGTAACAAGATCTACCATTCGAGGGGAATGGTAGTTGGGACTACCAAAGTGAGATTTGATTACAAATCTCAGTAAGTTAACAAAAAACTTCCACACAGGCAAATGATGCATGGATGACAGTAAAAGCATGAATGCATAATCAAATTCATAAGTAATTAAAGCATAACTTGACGTACAACATAGCATAACTGACATAACTTAAATTGAAACGTGAACTGAACTTGACTTGACATGAACTTGATCTGAAACTTGACTTAACATAAATTTGCTCTGAAACTTGACTTAACATGAACGTGATCTGAAACTTATTTTTTAACTGCTTAAATACATACTCCACAGTTGTTGTGACCCATGTATTCTACGTGTCACAATTGTTGTGTCTCATGTAGTGTATGCGTCACAATTGCTGTGACTCCATACATAAGTAATCAAAGCATAACTTGACGTACGACATAGCATAATTGACATAACTTAAATTGCAACGTGAACTGAACTTGGCTTGACATGAACTTGAACATAAACATAATATGTACGTGAACAAAACATGACATAACATAAATTTGATCTGACACTTGACTTAACATGAACGTGATCTGAAACTTATTCTTTAACTGCTTAAATACATACTCCACAGTTGTTGTGGCTCCATGTATTCTACGCGTCACAATGCAGTTAAATACATACTCCACAGTTGTTGTGGCCCCATGTATTCTACGCGTCACAATGCAGTTAAATACATACTCCACAGTTGTTGTGGCCCCATGTATTCTACGTGTCACAATGCAGTTAAATACATACTCCACAGTTATTGTGACCCATGTATTCTACGTGTCACAATTGCTGTGTCTCACGTAGTGTATGCGTTACAATTGCTGTGACTCCATACTTCGTGTGCCACAATTGTTGTGAACCCCACGAAACTGAATGTAACTCAAGATGAAACATGACTGGAATACGAAAGAACAGAAGTACTGACGTAACATAACGTGACTTGAACATAACTTGAAAGACATGACCAACTTGAGATAGGGTTATATCGTGATATGACTCACTACAAGAAAAACCAAGTTTTGCGGGGTGCGACCTCACCGCAATTACCCTGTTTTATCGCAGAGTCAGATGAACTACTGCGAGCTCATTTCACCGCTAATTGGTCGGGAATAATACGTCTGGTCAGACTAATTTTGGTGAATACTTGAAGGTGGCCGCAGTTGCTATAGATAAAGCTGCCGATGGTTCCCGCAGTAGAAGACGATGGACACCGAGGGTTTGAAGGGCAATTTCGGTGGAAATTCGTCGGCTTTGAAGGCCAATTTTGGTGATAGTTACGGCCATTCTCTAGCATGGCAATTGTTACGATTCAGCGAATTTGGGCACACCGAAATTCCTCGAGTATGTTGCCGCCGACTGCTCCCGCAGCAATGATTCGATCCCATCTTGGATTGAAGGGCAATTATTGCCAAATATTGGGACGCCGCTGTTTAATGCTTACTACGAATTGTTTGGGTCACCGCAAAAGCTACTTCAGCTTTTTGTTGGAAAATCGGGAAAATATATAAAACAATGGGGATGAGATTGCGGTGAATTTGATCTGGCACTCGATTTGTCGAGTTCACATATTTTAGGGGAAGTTGTGAAACCGTAGGAAATGCCAATTGCTTGTGGGTAATTGCGATGACTAAATAGAGGCATTTCTTGCGGATTCACGATGAATTTGTTGGGCAGAAGTCTACTGTTTTTTTTTATACTTTTTTTCGAATTCATGATCAGCTATGTATGTTATTATGGCTGGAACTGAATCTCATAAACCAACCCACAGGTAATTGTTCCTTAATCTCAACGGCTCGTAAACCCATTTGCATTTCATATGTACAATAGTCTACTTCTATAGCCCCTGAACCCATTTTTACAATATGTGTCAATTTAACAACCTTGTAAATAAATCTCCAACATATTCTTTGAATTGCATTTTTGAACAACCTGAGAACTCGTATCAATCTCTTGTAATACATAGTACTCTGCCAATCCTTGTTTCTAGGACTTTTTGTTTTAGATTTAATGTAGCTTTTTTCACATGTTTAGCAAACTAAAACAACATATATATTACTCTGTTTTCATGTAGAATATTGCCATCGAGGTTTCATACAAGCTTGAATTAACATCTCATTTACGTTCACAACATTATACATTATACATGATAGAAAGAGGAAATGTCATGCAAAATCAAGCTTATATTCTTAAATACTATCTACCACTGGTGTGCTAGAAATTATATCATGTGCCACTCATGGGATCAGTTCTCAACATGGCTATACATTTAAACCTGGGAGTGAAGTCTATATATAGCATCCTGTAGGCAGGTTCATTAGTGCATCAAAAAATTACAAGCTTCCCTCATATCAACCTGTCATATGTACCTGCATATTACAACGATGAAAACAATTACAGTCAAAACACACTCTACAACCTACTCCATACCATTCAACCTGAATTGTTGAACAAAAATCATTCACCAAAACTCCATTACAGTCCAACCTAGACAGAATTTTATTTTTACCTATTAAGCTATATTCTCTCAAGTATATGTTTAAATATCACAAACATCATGAAACCTTGTCTTACTACTTGTACTTGGCATCTAATTTGTTTTTTGGAATGTGAGAATAATATTGAAAGGTTTTTTAGGAATATGGAAGAATGTTATTTATGAAATTATATAACTGCATCTAGTATTTATGCATCTTTTGTAAGTGGCTACTAGAGAAGATTGTATAAGTTTAACAAATAAATTGATTGAGAAAAGGGAAATAATTATTTCTAAACTAATAAAATCCTTTCAAAAAACCAGACAACTTGTTTTAGAATGAGACTCCTCTCATACGCTAAGAAATGCATGATTAGAGTAATAGATCATCAAATCTGATGCAGAATCATCACACCAAATATGGAGGGAAATTAACCATAGTCAAAACAATTGCATGCTAAAGTCCAGCTATAAACCATCACCTATAGTTCAGTCAACAAGTCTTTACCATTTCAGGAAATTTTGTATTGCCTAGTAAGCTAGATTCTCTCAAGTTCCAGGTGCTAAAACCAGTTAACATCATTTTCTTTTATTAAACTACTACTTGTACTTGGTATCACGAGTATCTTCAAACAGAGAATAATATTGGACAGCATTAGAAAAGAATATGGAGGAATCCAACATTATTGAAATTACATAACTGCATCTAGTATTAACCTCTTTTGTAAGTGCCTTGGTCTAGAGAAGATTGTATATATAACAAGTAATCTGATTGAGAAAAGGGAAATAATTATTTATCTACCAATAAAATCCTATCAAAAGATCGCCATACAACTTCTGGATTGATTCACACCAATCTTATGTTGTTAGAAATGCATGATTTATAGAATAAAACTACAAATCTGATGCAAAAATAATAGATAACAAATATTCTAGAAATTAACCATTTAAAAAACAGTTACATGCTAAACTCAGCTACTTTAACCATCACCTATGCTCAATCCATTTCAGCATTACCTCAATATAATATTTTATTTCAGCCACTAGGCTAGATTCTCTCAAGTTGTAGGTTCTAATATTCAGTTAACATCACAAGTCTCTTATTAAACTACTACTTGTACTATGTACCACATGAGTATCTTGATACCAAAGAATAATATTGGACAGCATTAGAAAAGAATATGGAGGAATGTTATATATCAAAATATATTTTGCATCTAGTATTAATATTGTTTGTAAGTACCTGCTAGAGAAGATTGCATATATATAAGTAGTCTAATTGATTGAGAAAAGGGAAATAATTATTCTTTGGTATACCAATAGTTTTCTTTCAATCTTTCATTCAACTTGTTTAAGCATTATGTATCCTCTCATACACTAAGAAATGTATGATTTATAGAATAGTACTTCAAATCTACTATTTCTTATCACACCAAATATTTCTGGAAATTAACCATTAAAATCCCAATTACATGTTAAAGTCAATTTTAACCATCACCTATACTCAATCCATTACAACATTACCTCATAAGAAATCTATTATGAAACCTAGTGAGCTAGATTCTCTCAAGTTGCAGGTTCATATATCCAGTTAACTTCATTTAGTATTACCACAAGCTTAACCATTGTCAGACAAGACACAGCAGTAGGAAGGGGTAGAATTAAGCACACTTACAAAGGGCCAGACAAACCTTTAACAAACTGTTTCACAACCCCAGTTCCATGATTTACATGCCCATCACTCTGCTGGGATGCCATTTCAGCAACTAAAACCAACTTACAAAAACCTGCACCATTTCCCCCACCACAACTATGTAACAAAATATGTTTCTGCCACCAAAAGTTAGTAATACTTAACAAAATATCAAAATCACTCCCAGTTTTCATCCCATCCAGCTAAACATCTCCTTGAGTGTCTCTATTAGACACTCTTTGAGATGTTGAGTCATCCATCCTCTTGTCATAGGACATTTGCCAAACCAATAATTGTCTGACATCCCTTTTCATCTCATCCAATTCTGTCTTGTACATCAATGCCTCATTTTTATGCTTCTCATTTTCTTGGCCTAGGTGCTCAAGTTGTGCCAACATAGCTGATGGTCTAGTCTCAGTTATAACTGAACCACCAAGTCCTCTTGTATAACCAGACCTGTGGCCTAGCACATCTCTGAATATTGTCTTTGCAGCCTCATCTGTGCGCTCCTCAGGCTGAATCTCATATAATTTCTCACACATTGTATTTTGATGCAATCAATACATATTGTATGAGTTAATGTTAGGGGAAATAACCAAAGTTAAATGGGGTTCCTTGAATGGAACAAACTCACTACAAGGCACTAAGTTAGAGAGGTACATAGTAAGTTTCTGTCATGGGAGTGACAAATGTCCATTTTTTCTTTGACCAATGAGTTTCTTTATAGAAATTAACCAAGTTGTTTGTGCTTGGACCCTTCAAATACATACATAAATATGTCAGAAATTCTTCCTAGGACACACTACCACTGACTTAGCCACTTAATGATTAAAGTCACTTTAATCTTACCATCTCTTGTATTAACCTCACAAAAGATTTTCTGCTTGTAGTGTGGTTCACCCGCTGCTTTTTCCTATTGGCTGTATTTTGCTTTGATTTTTTCTGCAATAACACATAAACTCTATGTTACTTCCATATTCAGCACATATCACTTTCTATTTACCTTGTTTAAAATCCAATTCTATATAATTTAGCACAATTACAGCATTACATGTCACTTGTTACCTTGAATTCATCACTCCCCCATCTTTCACATAACTTTTTCCAAACATCTGGTTCCACCAATGAGGTTGACTTCATTAATACCTCCTGGTGTGTGTCACAACCCTTGTATATTTTATGAAGCTGGTAGTGGAAGTCATTGAACTTCTTCCCGAGATTCCTCTCCACCATCTCAAGATGATTCCTTTTGCTCCAATCTAAAATGAAGTCAGCCTGTAAGATCACACCAATTGATCAACATTGCATTTCCATCAATCTTTTTGCAGGAATAACATGTATAGAAATATAAATGAATGTGACAAGTTAATGAAACCAGCTCAATACCCTGACACGATTGATCAATTCCTCTTTCTCTTGTGCATCTACAACATCCCAACTATTCTGAATCATGCTTGCATGATGTTTGATAATCCATGTTACTCTTGTTGTAAAGAACACCGCATTCTCACATGATGGTGCCCTCTCACCAACATTAATCTGCAATGGAATTAGGCCGTGCTTACAAAGCTTCATAAACTCAGTGCATCCAGCTGGTCCACGACACCTCCGCATTGTTTGTTTCCCTGCCATTTATAGAAGTCACATGTCAAAACCATTGCCACAACCCAACACATTACACATTTTACAACCACCATCAATGTGTACACATAATTATTGCAGAAACTGTTTGTTTCAGCAATGAATAAGAACCAATTTTTTTAACCATTTCCATAAATTCTCTTGTATTACCATTACACTCAGGCACATCATCTGCAGTACCACTGTTAATTTCATTAACATCAGTACCCAAAACCATATCTGGGGGCTGAGTTGAGTCATCTGATCCAACGCTTTGCTCAACACTTCGTGTCCACCTACTAGGCTGCTCTTGAGGAGTTGGACCACTCCATGTGCAGCCATGACTTGGGACATTGCGAGTTTGTGTCATCCGGCCATGTCCACCAACTCCTCTTCTTGTTCCTCTCATGGCAAGCCTTACTTACAATTGATTGACACTTGAATCTAACATTGATCAATAAAAACTGTTATGGCCAAATGCTTCCAGGATGGGGTTAACATCATGAGTTTATAAATGGAACAAATGTTATATACAACTGTCTACGTACAACCAAGTATTATTTATTAACTTATACAATCAATTGGATTTACTTAACATTTAATCATCATACACTAGATTACATCAAGGGACCAAATTGGTAGCAGAGCTAGGAATACAAATGACTGTGGGAAATATATATATATTTTAGTAGCTACATTATCCACACAAACAGAGTTGGCATAACTGTGTAATGACTAAATAAAATAAAGTAATTTATTAGCATAATTGTGTCATTGCTGGTGTGCTAGTTTCATGATTATTTACAGAATATTCCATGGTGGATAACATGATGACCTGATAGTAGCATGGAAACTGCTTATACACTATTATACTATGGCTGTAGAGAAGCATATGTACTCAGTTTTGTTGGTTCCATGCAAGTGACTTAAAAACAATCTTTTTTTTCTTATTCTTTATGCACTTAATTGCACGTCTATATGTGTCAACTTATCAAATGGTGAAGCAAAATCACCCTACTCGCAAAATCCTGGACAGTTTAATAGCTCTATTAATGGGGAAAGATACACTGATTTCACCAAATATTTAACTAGCTAAATGCATCTATTTTTACATACCAAGATATTGCCATAATCTTAACTGACATCAAGAAAATGTCAGTTTACTCAGCACACATCACCACATCGTGTATCTCATATGTTGCATATCATTAAAGACAACCAAATAAATAGATGTGCATGAAGCGTTGTCAGACAAAACTTACAAAGGCACTATAGAAGTGAACCATTATGGAGAAGGTACCCGTACAGAGTGGACTAAGGTAAATTCCAAGTTGGTATTCTTTTGCTCTCAACTTTTCTCCACTATTTTCTAACATTGATTAAAACAAAAAATATTCTATTACAATAAATGGAAAGAAAAGTCCTTATATTAAATAATTCTAGGACTTGGGCATATCAACTGCCCTTGGAACTGATTTGAATATATATATATAGATAGATAGATATATTTTCCCAAGAAATCACTTGATTATGTTTACATTCATTTGCAGATGTAGATTATTACATGGAGGTGAGAAATCACATCTCATCAACTTTGCATAAACATGGAGCAGTTAAAAGAGCTTGAGTTAACAGTTAAGTTAGATCATGGATTCAAGTTAGTAACCTGATTTCAGGTTACTAAACACAATAAGGTGCACCACAGACAAAGTACAATGGGACTTAGCATGTTGGAGTCAACTTACATGGATATCGACAACCTAAATGGAAAGTATTGAAAAATCCAGCCAGTGAGAAAGTGACTTTTCAGCAAAATCTAAAACTTTGCCTTTCGAGGTCAGCTGAGTAACATGTGAAAATTGGGGCCGGAAAGTAGTCTACTTTATCTACTTTAAGACTGAAAAAGGCAACAGTCAACTTTCCCCCCACATTTTGCCGCTTCAAGAAATTTCACACTCCCGCCACATAGTTTTTGCTCCAAGTCTTCTTGTACTCTCTAATTGTACAGTCCATGGGACCCAGTACTTGATCTGCCTACTTTAAATTTTATTCTTATTCTTATTGTATAAGAAAGCATACAATACAATAAAGAGATGTCGAATTCTTGTCCATTAATTAATACAAGTCTTATTCTTATTGAAATCTGAATATTTTATTTTTTTGCCAAAATATCTTATTGAAAGCTGGAGTTCATGTACAGCCTCCATGCATGAAATGGTCAGCTAGCGAACATTTCTTTTCCTTGTATATAAAAACCACCTATGTCCCATATGTACGTACGATGCTCTTGATACCAAATTATTAGAATTGCAGCTTTTAATAAATATCAAATATTGGTGCCACATAGGCTGCAGGATAAATATTAAATGGCCAAGATAGAAACCACATACAAGGAAAGGTTTTGTTCCCACCCTCATAAATATATATAGCCACGCCGAATTGGCCTTTTTTGAATGATTCAAGTTTTATTAGTCAAAACTTTACCCTTTTGAATGAACTTTACCAAAACAATATCTACACGTGGACCTCACCAACAAATTAAGTGGCACATGTAATACGACAATATATTTTATTGGTGGCTTCCAGGAATCATTAATGGACTTTATTATTATAATATAAAACCCTGTTTGTTGATCCAATCTAATATTTCATCGTTTACCATGTGCAACGAAATAATTATAGTTGAACACAGTACTTAGTCTTATAAAAATAAATAGAGAAATGATATTTGCAGTCGTGGTTGTGTAAGCGGCGTGCAGTCGCTTTGAAAAAAATAAATTAATATGAGACCCACATGAAAAAAAAACTAACTTTTTAATCGTAGACCCCACTCTTTTTCAAAGCGTTTGCGCGGCATTTGCAATTTCACGACTGTATGTAGCATTGCTCAAATAAAATATATAGTTGTCGAAGATGGAGAAATCCATTACTCATCTTTCATGAGTAAACCTTTTCAACCACAGCTTTTGAAATATTAATGGTCGGTTTATTACATCCATTACTTGAAGATTTCATCTCCAATCTGCACTCCCGAACATTTGTCTCTATCGAGCATACCATTAATCAAGTAAACGTGGTTATTACATAATAGGCAAAACAATAAACCTTTTATTGTTCTAATATGCCCTGTTTGCATGCACTTAGTATAAACCTTTGTGGGGCAGATCAACCAACAGATTTTCAATAATAAACACTCAAAGATTCTCTCAGTAGACCATACAAGATGGCTGAATTCTGCAATAGATAGTCCCGATAAAGAGCTGTAAAATATCTGTACAAACAAATCATCACCTATTGATTTGATCACCAATCGTCCATGAGTATCTCATATTAATGGAAAAACGCAGTTACATGTATAGTTTGGCAAAATGCTTGGTATTACAGGATCCATGCAGAAATAAATTCATTAATGACAAAGTTCAAGACTGCATTAATTTACAAATTCTCAAAGTCAAACTCTTTATAAAGTTACAACTAAAATCTCAGATTCAATAATCTACAACTTGCCACAATAATATGCCTACTAGTTGCACTATGCTCTGTCATTGTACTTTCCCCACCAATTTCTCCAAAATATATCAAGGCACTCGATGCACTGTAGAAAAAAGGTAATGGAAAAGTGTGAATAAATTGAAGTTGATGCAATGAAATAAAAAGGCACAACTTAAAACATAATAGGCAAAATAATTTACATCCATTTAACATGAACAGAGGAACTGGAACAAACACAAGGCCAGACACATAGCAAAGAAAGAACACTATTTCCATTCTCATACAAATGTGCCTATCAAATCATTGTTTCAGTTACTGGTACAATGGCTATAGGTACAATGGCTATAATATCATAATTTTCCCTTCGGTTTGTTTCCCTGCAATTCCAACATGGCTTATACTATTTTCATTGACATCCTCACAATAGGCAAGATTTATAGTACTATACATGTACATGCTTAATGAACAAACCCAATAAAATATGTAGTTGAGCACAGAACGCCATACCACTGGACAATAAATGGTTCCTGTTTTAGTTTATTGAAATCTGTACACCTGCTAGAAACCTCTTTTTCAAAAATATCATTTACACAATAGTCTCTTAATGGTGTGCTATTTCTCAAATACAATCTTACGTTAAAACCTATATGGATTCACCATTCCACCTAAAACCTATAAAAATGGCACATGGAAGGGATTAAAATAGTGGTTCACTACTGTCACCAATTATAAAGACTATTGATAGACAACGATTTCAGTTCATCCTAAACAACGATTTTAGTTGGTCCGAGTTGTCACCCTTTCAATGAACTTGCCAAATGAAAAATACAATATGTATGTACCTATTAATGGACATACACATTTCTCCATCACATTTTCATACTTATGCATGGTACACACACACACAAACGCACTTTTACACACACAAGAACATATATATGTTAGCTAATACGAATGCTATCTATAGGGGAAAGTAAACATATTTAACCTTGGACACATTATCTATCCAACATTATATAAACAAAGAATGCTTACTTAATCATTAGAGTCAATTTCATGATCATCATCTCCATCCTCTTCACTTGACCCTGATGTATTGTCACAATAAGAGCCACTCTCATCCGAGGATGACTCATTACTAAGAAACTCGTCCTCATCAACTCTTGGATTGGGGTGGTGTAACATAACTGTCTCATCAAGTACAATGGGGTCTATATCTAATCGATGCAAAGGCATATCAACGCATGTATCATCTTGATGTACAAAATGAGCTGGTGGAGAATATTCTTCATCCTGGTATGCTTCATCCTCAGGCAATTCATCATCATCCTCATCTACAACTGTTGTGCTAGGGATGTCATAAACATTCCTACTGGTGACCTTTTGTACTACTAGCCAATTTCTCCCTAAACTCGTATCTTTCAAATAAAAGACTTGGGATGCTTGGCATGCAAGTACAAAAGGGTCGTCCTTGTAACATTTGCGAGTAGAGTCGAGACTTATAAAGTGACTGCCAACATGAACTCCTCTTCTCATATCACATACATCAAACCAATCACATTTGAACAAATATACATGGCGCCATCCTAGATAGTTGACCTCGATGATGTCCATTACTACTCCGTAGAAGTCAATAGGCCTACCTTGATGATCTCTAGGAACAAGCACACCACTGTTTTGTGTAAGACGATGTTCTTCACGTTGCTTTGTGTGGAACCTAGTTCCATTCATAATGCACCCAGTATATGATGCAACCCACGGGTCAGGTCCACATGCTAGCGCGTAAAGATCATCAGACACCTCATCGGGGATTGAATTACCCAATTGCCTAAACTGGTTCAGATTAACAAAGTGTTAGTTGTATAAAATTCTACAAAAGAAAAAAGGACCTAGATTTGGCCCACTGTATGTTATACACAAGGCACTCACGCGCTCCTTGAACCATAACGGGAATTGATTTTCGTACACATCATCAATGTTAATTACACCTTCGTCTTTCAATATGTTATAATGCTCCCTGCATTAATGCATGCCAAAGAAAATATTGTCACCTAATACTTATTAGTGCAAATAAGCAAATGTTGTAAAAGGCAACAATTAAACAAATTGAAAGACGATACTTACTCAAGGTAGAGGGTAATCTCAAGACAATTGTTGAGGACATACCAACATTGTTTGGCAAATGTTTTATTATCTGGTCGAGTTGGACTTGAAGCACCCAATGGCCTTACCTTTTGTGTGAATATTGAAAAATCTGATTCATTACATCCTCCACAAACATCAACATTGCATTCTTCTCTATGATATCTAGTTTCGATATCATGGAGATATATCGAACAAAAAGTCAAGCACTTGATGTGAATGTAAGCCTTGGCAATTGAGCCTTCAGCACGGACCTTGTTTCGAACATAACGCTTAAATTTTTCCAAATACCTCTCAAATGGATACATCCACCTATATTGTACAGGCCCTGCATACAATGCCTCACGTGGTAGATGAATAGATAGGTGCACCATTACATCAAAGAATGAAGGTGGGAGTATCATCTCAAGTTTGCAAAGGATGATTGAAATATCATTCTCAAGCCGCTTCAAGACATCTACAGCCAATGTGCGTGTGCACAATTGTCTAAAAAATGAGCTTAGTTCAGTCAAAGCCAACCTGATGTCAGATCGTAGGTACCCAGCAATAGATACTGGAAGTAGTCTTTGTAGGAAAATATGACAATCATGATTCTTCATTCCTGATATTTTACAACCATTTAACGTTACACATCTAGCAATATTTGCAGCAAATCCATCTGGAAATTTCACAGCTTGTAGCCACTGGCAAAAACTTCTCCTCTAATCTCCATGCAACGTGTAACACGCAGGTGGCATAACAAGTTTCTGTCCATGTTCTTGTAAATGCAATTCCTTCTTTATACCAAGAATGGACAAGTCCCTACGTGCATTAACTAAATCTTTTGTTTTTCCTAGAATAAGGTAACTGGAAAAAGATACTTGTTTTTGTCCAATTCAATTCATCGGGTCTTCACTTTCTCTTCCTTCCACCTTTTCCAAATAATACATCCCCAACATTACTTAATTGATTCAGTAGATCATGGCTAGATAATTCAGAAGGTGGGGTGTGGTGATCAGTATTGCCATTAAAATTAGCCTTTTTCTTCCTCCAAGTATGTTCTGGAGATAGGAAACGATGATGGCCCATATAACAATGTTTTCGACCATATTTCAACCACAAAGATTCAGTGTCAGCATTACAAGTTGGACATGCCAATTTTCCCTTCATGCTCCACCCAGACAGATTTCCATATGCAAGGAAGTCATTAATCATCCATAATAATGCTGCATGTAATTGAAAAGATTGTTTTCTCGATACATCATACGTCTCGACACCAGTTTCCCACAAGTCATTCAATTCATCAATAAGAGGCCGCAAATACACATCGATCTCATTGCCTGGCGCCTTTGGTCCAGGAATTAAAAGAGACAGCATGAAGAACTGGTCTTTCATGCACAACCATGGTGGCAAGTTGTAAGGGACAAGTATTACTGGCCATACACTATAAGGTTTACTCATATTATTGAAAGGGTTGAATCCATCACTGGCTAGACCAAGGCGTACATTACGAGCATCAAGAGAAAATGATAGAGGCTCTTGATCAAATTCCTTCCACCCAACTGAGTCACGTGGATGTCTCATCACATTGGAATCGTCGATGCCTTCTTCTTTGTGCCACCGCATGGCTACAGCTGTATCTTTCGACATGAACAACCTTTTCAATCTTGGTGTTAATGGAAAATATCGAAGTACTTTGTGGGGGATTTTTTTCTGTTTAGTGGTGCGGGTTACCCATCTTGACATACTACATTTGGGACAATCATGCCTGTCAGAATTTTCCTTCCAGTATAGTATACAATCATTTGGACATACATCAATCTTGGTATAACCAAAACCAAGGGCTCGCTCCATCCGTTGTGACTCGCGGTATGATTCAAGCAAAACTGCATCCGGAAATGAAGATTTCAACAACTTTAGTAGCATGTCAAATGACTTAACAGTCCACCCCCCAATTGTCCGTATATGCAACAATTTCACAATGAAGGATAACTTTGAGAACTTAGCACATCCTGGATAGAGTGGACGTTTAGCATCTTCCAATAATTGGTCAAAACTTTTTGCCCTTGGGTTCACATAGGTGGGTCATTCACTGGTACATTGTTCAACTTGCTCCACATTTGTAAATGATCCAAGCCGGATATCATCTAACATTTCATCCATGTCATCAACATAGTTGTCATTTTGCACTTCATTGACTTCATCATCAATGTCATTAGCATCCCAAGTCTCTTCTTCGCTATGGAAAATCCATTCGGTATAGTTTTCATCAATTCCTATAGTGAATAGGTGTCTTTGCACCAAGTCTATAGTCTGGAAAAAGTTATTACGACAGTTACGACAAGGACACCTAATATTGTTTGTTGTTGCATGAGCTTGGGCCAGTGTAATGAATTGATGTACCCCTTCCCTATATTCTGCGGACCTAAATCGGTCGTTAATACGCATCCAGCTTTTGTCCATATCAAAATCACTGTAAGATGAAAATAGAGGAGTTGGATAGTTGTCTATTAAACTGAAGAAATATCATGATTAGAGCACGTCTACTTTGATAGTTTGCGGTCATATTGTAGAAGGATAGTTTGAAGGATGAGAAGAAAGAGAAAAATGAAGTAGAGGAAACCAAATCATCAAAGTATATCAAGCATTTATACCATGCCATCATTGTGGCAACAAGAAAAGTATATGGAGAGCAAACTAGATTACATTTCAACCTCTACATCTAGTACAAGGAACCCAATAAAGAATGAGAGAGAGAGAGAGAGCACTTAAAATTTCAATCAATACACAGATAGTCAAGGTATTCATGTGAGCCAGCCCCAACCACAAGCGAAAAATGACTCTTTTGAGTTGCTGATTTATCAATTTCCATGGCTAAGGACTAGGCTGGGGGAAACTAAAGCCATCATAACATTCACTGATGCAAGGTTACCAAGTTAAATAAAGCAAAAGACGAAAACCTTTTTCTCTTGGGTTTTCTTTAATTACTTCTAAGCGAGGGTGAAGATAGAGATAGTCAGAGAAAATGCCTCTTAGTTTGTGTCTTCTGTTGTGGCTGAATATTTATAGAAGAAAACTTGGGTGCATATCCATAATATTTTGTCAAAGGCATGATCAGGTAAGTGTCTTTTATGGCATGAGGGGACAAAAATATTCATCGAGGAAGACTTGCAAACAAGTGACTGACCAGGCTTTTACTTCGATCAGCTATTTGTAATTTATATGAATAAAGACAGCAGCCCACGATTCATGACAATTGTTTAGTTCATACAAGAATTGGATGTTTTTATAAGTATGGTTCATTTCAGTATACAGGGCAAAAGGTACTGAAAAAACTGAGTTCATATATTCTACATCCACCACAACTAAGCATGCATTCTGCTTAATTAGCTTAACTTACATGAACTAATTCATAGCTAAAGATCAGATAGTTTCTCAAAAGTATATTAATATATATATATATAAGGTCATGCTAATTACTCGTATCTTGCACCAGAGGGTAAAAGAAAACTATTCATTTCCCTTGATAACAAAGCCATTATAGATTAATCAAGTACCTGTACCACCACCATAATTACCATCTAAGAGTCATTTTTCTAATTAGAAGTTTATCTGAGACAGTACTCCTATTATAAGTATAATTAGATGAACATATATAAATTAACCAAAATTGTTGATAATGTAGTACTGGGTGTGTATATATATATATATTATATGGGCTTGGACATGTAAAAAAATTTAAACGCATTGGACAGGTTCTTGAGTTTTAAAAATAGATGTTTTACGTGATGATTCCACTATAGGTTGAAGCCATGAAATAGTGCTTAGGCACTATGAAACCCAAATGGGACAGATGAGGGTACGTAGCAGTCAACTAATAAAAAAATAAATGTGGGACAGCAAGTTTTAATATATACGCCTGCAATATTTATAAAGAAAATGAAGTAATTGTAACATCATCTGGATGACCACTACTTATTGCTATGAGTTTAAAGAGTGGTAGAGCATCAGCTTGGGTCATAGTGACAACAAGATGACAATGAAAAGAAGGGAAAGAGAAAATTGGAAGACAAGCGACTTGTAGCTGATCTAGCTAGGCAGATCATAAACATGAATTAATAAAGTTATTTCTCAGAACCATACGACCATGTTTTCCATCTGCTGGAAATATTTAATGACACCTTCAAGTGGTATGAATGAAGTTAATAACATCATGTTAATCGAGCATTCATTCTTGTACTAACTGGAGAGCCATAATTCTTTTTACTAAAGCTTAAAAACATATAAGTTTGCACACCAAATTATCAACATCGGCATATTTCACTAATAAAAATTAAAACGAACACCACATGTAAAGATTCAATTAATAAAATTTTGCTACATTACCTATTTTCATTTATTATTCAACACCAAGTTTAGAGAGATAGACATGGAATGAAGGAGAGAAATACCACACAGATTGAAAGGAGAGGAGATAGCTTGCTGAAATAGGGACCGAGTGGAGAAGCCGTGAGCGACGGTGGGACACGATTGGGCAGCCTGTAGAGAGAGAGGGACTAAGTGAAAGTTAGAGAGAGAAAGAGAGAGACAGACGGTGAATTGAGCGTAAGCGAGATGGAGGAGACTTACCGCCTAGGTGAGGAGGCGACGGCGTGCGGCACATGACGTCGTTGTTTTCTCAGACCATTTTCGACATGAAGGCCGTGATGGATTGACAAAGGGGATTTTCCTCTGTTTCAGTGGTGAAGGCAGGATGGCTAGGCACGGCTGGTGATTTATTGGTGGTGGAGGTCACAATAGATGTAGGAAAAATGGGTGGAAGACACAGAGAGAGGATCGGCGCCTTTGGGTTTCTGAAACAATTACCGTGGGGAGAAAAATAGCGGGACAGTTCTGTAGTTTTATCACTGCACGGCATATGTTATAAGAGTTTTGCTACATACAAGCGCAGTTGCGCACTAATCTGTGTACCAACACTGATTTATTCATACTTAAAATTTAAATTAACACTGTTATTAATAAAATCTACTTTTTGACCAATCACATCACATTGGTGTACAGATTAGTGCACAATTGTGTTTGCAACTATACTTTTTCATGTTATAAAGCTATTTTAGGCCTTTGCTCTGTTTTATTATTTGTGGAGAGAAGATGTTGCCGCAAAAGATGGATTGTCGCCGCAAAAAATATATATGACGGCGAATTCTGCATGCGCCACTACAAAAATGCGGCTCCAGAAATTATGGACTGTTGTAGCTCAAATTTACTCGCCCTTTCAGTTTTTGGCAGCAAAAGCTGCTTTTTCTTGTAGTGACTTAAACACGTAACACACAATATTTCATATATGATATCACATGTAGCGGAAACATACTTAACACGACATACTTGCAACAGTGAACATGACATGACATATATAATAACACACATACATACACTGTAGTTCATGTACTTAGCACATATATACAGTAGATTGCTAGTAAGTTAAAAGCTAACTTACCTCGATCTCCGCGTTTCTTATAAAACTTCAAGCGCGATCACGAGGAACTGTAATTAGTGATTCTAAAAGTTAGAACTAAATCACTAATAATTTGAAATATGGAAAATACTAACTTAAAGAGTAAAATTTCCATTTTACCCTCTACATGTAGAAAAATGACCGTTTTACTCCTAACTTAAGGATTTTGCATGCTAACTCCAAAAGTTACCAAAATTTACATGCCTCATGTAAATTTTATCCTAAACACAAATATCAATTTAGAAAAATTTAAAACTAATCACAACTACTAAAACTCTATAGAGCCGAAATTCCCATATGCTATTTCTTTTGATTTTTATTTCTAACTTATTTTGATTAACCTTTGGATCTATGACTTATAAAGATGTGATCTTCAAACCAAACCATCACATGATTTAAAAAGATGTCCTAAAACATATATAAGCTTTTAATTCAAGATCACATGGTTAAACATTAACCAAAACATAAATTGAGCCAAGAACATCCACACTTGGCCTATCCGAACATCTCTTTGCATAATATTTCATATCTTTGAAACTAACATCAAATATCTTCAAAATAATATTCTAATATGTATATAAGAGGCTTAGGATCCTTCAATAAAATTATCAAAGCCATTGGAATAGGTTTAAACCACCAAAGATTTAAACTTTCTCAAAATAGAAACTGTTTTTCCTCTTCCAGTTTCTAAGTTTCTAGATCTAAAAAAATATTTTATCAAAACCTTTAGTCATGCAACAATTCTCAACCAATAATTATATACACATGTTAACAATACTCCATAAAAATTTCGGACCAATATCTATCCATTAGCTTGGTTAAAAACTCCTAACTATAACATATTCTCCAGTTTATCTCCCAGAATGACCTTTCTAGAGTTTAAATAATATTTGACTAACCAAATGATCTTAAAATGGAACACATAAGATATCCACGTAAACTAGACTAAAAAAGGAACAACTTGTATGAAAGAGAGTTTATGATAAAACACTTACAAAAGCTTCAAAATGGACGTGCAAAAGAATACTTAAAAGCTGTCCGAGAGAGTGTTTGGTGTTCTTTCAATAAAAGGTGTAAAGGAAGATAATTTCGTGGGGAGTGGCTGGAGGTATCTATGGACAAAATATGGAAGAAGATGAGGCTGGAGTGAGAGTTGAGTGTAGGTCTCTCCTACCCAATAATATCTACAAAAACCAGCTCAAGATATTTTTTTTTTATCCAATAATATCCACGAAAATTAGCTTAAGATATTTTTATCCAATAATATCCACAAAAATCAGCTCAAGATATTTTTATCCAATAATATCCACAAAATCAACTTAAGATATTTTTATCCAATAATATCCACAGTTTTGAACGGACGTTTCGTCCGAAAATATGAAAAAGAGTTAGTGTACCATAAGACCTTAAATAACCCACCGAGTCTAATGGCACAAACCATAATACATTTTGACACTTCTAAATATCTTCAATAATCAAAAACATACTTCTGAAACCACAGTGAGTAATAACACTAACTATATAGTTAGACTAAAACCTATATGATTAATGGATTCGTGAAAACTTATGGGGTCTTCACGAGGTTCATAATTTTAATAGAAATTCCACAATTGAATTTCTAGCAGGCTGTTACACCCTTTCCGCTATGGAATGTCCGGTTTGAGCCATAACTAATCAAAAACATACTTCTGATACCATAGTGAGTAATAACACTAACTATATAGTTAGACTAAAACCTATATGATTAATGGATTCGTGAAAACTTATGGGGTCTTCACGAGGTTCCTAATTTTAATAGAAATTCCACAATTGAATTTCTAACAGGCTGTTACACCCATTCCGCTATGGAATGTCCGGTTTGAGCCATAACTAATGCCTCAGGGGCGAGCCCATCACCACAACACCCACAAAGTATTCAGCTAGTCCAAAGCCCTATCCCATGGGCCAAAGGTTAGGTTTTACTACCACAACTGCACGGGCGGAACTAAGATTTTTTTTTTGTGAGGGGGGGGGGGATTGACAAAGTGTGTGGTATGTGTGAGTATAAGTAATATGTGTTAGATTAACATACTCATAATTGTAAATCTAGTGTTATTGGTGGAGATTGCTTAAGAGAAAATTGAACAGAAACTATGGTTTGTGTAGCTGTGCTTTGGCACTAGTGTTAGTGTTGTAGATACTGAAAAGAAAACTTAAAGAGACGGGTTGTGTAGTAGAGAAAAAGAGATATATGATATCTATGATGGATTTAGTAACAATGTAAGTTTGTTACAATATAAAATCAAAATATTAGATTAATCCCATGCCAAAGGCTGTGTTCAAATAAAAAATTATAGTTAGTAGCATGTCAAATCACTAGAGTTGGAGTGAGGGTGTTTGAGTATTGTAGGATGTTAGAGTCTAGGGTGTCAGGTGAAGTGAAAGCCTGTAGACTCTGCCCCTTGCCTTTTATATAGTTCTGCCCCAGATTACAAGTGGTTTCAACTTATGCCTTAACTCGAACTCCTAACCTCAAAGTCATGAAACATCAGTTCGTACCAACTGAGCTACCATCTTGATAGTTAATAACACGTCACCTACGTGCACTTGTGGTTATAATTTTCTCTTAAAAATAATGTCCATTCTAGCTCAACATGTTTTTCATGGTTCACAAGTGAGGAACATCACATGGTAATTATTGGAAACCCCCACCCCACCCTTGTCTATAAAAGCATAGCGGATTAATACTTGTTTAAATTATCTGCATTGCTTGTTATTCCACACATAGCAAATGCAATCATGACTAAGAAACTCTTGAGTGCATTTATCGGAGGACACTGCCAGCTTTTTACTCCCTTTCCAATATCTCTTCCCCTTAGCCATTCCCTTCAGCACACAATCTTTGGGCCTACTCGTATGAAACTACTGCAACTAAGGAAGCAGTTGGGAGTGATCATGATGCAGCAAGCGTAACACCAGGAATGGAGGGACCATCAGAAGAGTCAAGCACAAATTAAGGATGATTGCTGATTTTATTCTTTCCTAAAAAGGCTCTTGTAGTTTTATGTCCATTCCAATAAAAGTTACCTTAGTTGTTAACATTATAGTAGTCTACTTTCCATTTTGAATTAATTTCCTAAGTTGTCTAAGCTTCCTTTATAAAGGAACCGAATAATGTAATTGAATGGTTATCTGAATTATTGTAAGCATTATAGAGTTTATCAATAAACTTGTGACTCATTGTTTGGGAAGACACGGCTCTTCTTGAATCTTCCTATCTTTGTATGTTTTCGCTACGTTAATTGACATTGGAGCAAGGTTTCGCTTGGCTCAATGGCAAGAAACAATAACAACCAACCTTGAGATGAGGCCCTTTGGGAATCCATCCAAATGCGAAACCAACAAAACCAGCAGCGGTTTGAAAGGATCGAGTGTGTCTTATAGGAGATCCAAAGGTCTATTACCAACGTCCATGTAGAAGACAATAAAGACCATAATGAGAGGCAACAGGATCAAGCTCACCCTAGGAGGGAGGGGACTCAGACAACCACCAATAGGCAACGCTGGAGACGATTCCTCTAGTGAGGATGAACTTGAGGACGAAGGGGTAGGAGAAAATTAGAGGAGTCGCAATGGTAATTCCAACTTCAAAATAAAAATTGATCTACCATGTTTCAATGGACATCTCTATGTCGAAAGCTTCCTTGATTTGTTTATGAAAGTGGAGAACTTTTTTGACTATATGCAGATACCTGAGAATCAACAGGTGAGGTTGGTGGCCTATAAACTACGTGGTGGCGCATCTGCTTGGTGGGAACAGACTCAAAATAACTGGAGATGATAAGGCAAGCAACTCGTCCGTGTGTGGCACAAGATGAAAAGGCTAATGAGAGCTCGATTTTTCCCACCAGATTATGAGCAGCACCTGTAACAACAATATCAAAACTGCAAACAAGACACAAGGTCCATTAATGAATACACTGAGGAGTTCTATCGCCTAAACTCTAGGAACAACCTATTGGAAACAGAAGGACAACTGGTGCCTTGCGAGAAGATCAGTCAACATAGTGGATGGTGAAGACTCGGCTAGGGAAAACGACGAGGGATTAGAGGAAGAAGGTGAGCTTGTCAAAGATGATGAAGGAGACTTGGTGAATTGTGTCATCCAACGACTCCTCTTAGCACCAAAGCAGGAAGACCACACTCAAAGGCATGTTATCTTCAAAATTCGTTGCAACATTAATCACAAAGTTTGCAACTTGATCATCGATAGCGGGAGTTGTGAAAACATAGTGTCAAGGGCTCTGGTTTCAACGTTACAACTAGACACAAAGAAGCATCCCAAACCTTACAAGATCAGTTGGATCAAGAAGGGGGCTGAGATGAAGGTAACTACCACCTGTAAAATTCCCTTTTCAATTGGTAAATTTTACAATGATGTGGCAGATTGCGACATGGTCGATATGGATGCTTGTCATGTGTTACTCGGGAGACTTTGGCAATACAATGTGGATGCCACATATAGGGGGCGCGATAACACATATACGTTTTGATGGAATGAACGAAAAGCGACATTGCTACCTGCAAGAGAGCGACCGCCCGACACGACATCACTTGCAAAAAAAGCTAGCTTTCTTACTGTGAGCGAAGACCAATTCCTAATTGATGCAAAGGAATGTGGCGAGATTGTGATACTAGTCGTGAAAGGAAGGACATAGGAGACCACATCTGAATTGCCACCAACTGTGCAGCTCTTGCTTGGAGAATTTTTGAACATCACCCCACAAGAGCTACCAGCAGGACTCCCTCCCATGCGTGACATACAACATTGCATTGACTTGGTGCCAGGTGCTAGTCTCCCCAATTTGCCGCACTACCGAATGAGCCCCAACGAACACAAAGTCTTACAAGAGCAAGTTGAGGACCTCATCTGCAAGGGGCTGATTCGAGAAAGCATGAGTCCTTGCACTGCTCCAACCTTACTCATCCCCAAGAAGGATGGAAGTTGGTCAATGTGCGTGGATAGTCACGCCATCAACAAAATTACGGTAAAATATAGATTTCCCATACTAAGACTGAATGACATGCTAGATATGCTTGTAGGCTCAAAATCTTTTTCCAAGCTTGACTTGAGGAGTGGCTACCATCAAATAAGAGTTTGACCTAGCGATGAATGGAAAACAACTTTCAAAATAAAGGAAGGACTCTACGACTGGCTGGTCATGCCATTCGGCTTGTCAAATGCACCTAGCACTTTTATGAGAGTGATGCACCAAACTCTCAAACCTTTCATTGGCAAGTTCGTGGCTGTATATTTCGACGATATTCTCCTATACAGTCAAGATGAGCAGCATCACCTCTTGCACTTGAACGAAGTGTTGTCGATCTTAAGGGAGAGTAAGCTTTATATCAACTTGAAAAATATAGTGTTCTTACCAGCAGCTTGCTCTTCCTTGGCTTCGTCATTGGCTTAGAAGGGGTCCAGGTTGATGAAGCAATTAAAGGTTTGAGCAATCCGAGAGTGGCCCCGCCCATCCTCCATTACTCAAGTTTGTAGTTTCCACAGATTAGCAACCTTTTACCAGTGGTTCATCCAGAATTTCAGCACACTCACAGCACCAATTACAGAGTGCATGAAGAATGGGAGGTTTGATTGGGGTGATGACCAAGATGCAAGCTTTGCCATCGTTAAAGAAAAATTGTCTATTGCTCCTATTCTCGCTTTGCCCAGTTTCAAGAAATTATTTAAGGTAGAGTGAGATGCCTCCATCGTTAGCATTAGAGCCATTCTTTCACAAGAAGGCAGACTCATTGAATTTTTTAGTGAAAAATTAAATGAGGCGCAGCTAAAGTGGACTGTATATGAGCTGGAATTCTATGCTATAGTTAGGGCCTTGAAACATTGGAAGCATTATTTGGTTCAACGGGAATTCGTGCTTTACAGTGATTACCATGCTCTCAAGTTCATAAACACGCAAACCCACATGAACCGAATGCATGCATTGTGGGTAGCTTTCATACAAAATTTTAGTATGGTCCTTAAGCATAAGTCAGGGAAGCATAATAAGGTGGCTGATGCCCTCAGCCGCAGAGCAGAGCTTTTGGTGATCTTACAAACCAAGATCACAGCATTTGAGAAACTCAAGGATCTTTATGTGGAACATGATGATTTCTCATAGGCATGGAAGAAGTGAAAACTCAGGAACCTGTGGTTGATTTTCACGTCCAAGATGGGTACTTATTTCATGGCAACCAATTATTCATACCACGAACGTCACTACGCAAACACCTATTACGTGAATTGCATGGGGGTGGCTTGGGAGGGCATGTGGGGCGTGATAAAACAATAGGCAAAGTATCCAAACGTTACTACTGGCCCTAGCTAAGACGAGAAGTGGGAAGGTTTGTCCAGAAGTGCCCAATTTGCCAAATGGGGAAGGGTCACTCGCAAAATACTAGGTTGTACACACCTCTACCTGTGCCTAAGAAAATTTGGGAAGATGTGAGTATGGACTTTGTGCTCCGCCTCCCATGAACTTAGCGTGGAGTGGACTCCATCTTTGTGGTCATTGATCGGTTCTCGAAGATGGCCCACTTCATTTCATGCCGAAAGACAACCGATGCCTCCAACATCGCTCACCTCTTTTTCAAGGAAGTTTTGCGACTTCATGGAATCCCAAAATCAATCACTTCTGATAGGGATGTCAAATTTCTTAGCCACTTTTGGATCACTCTTTGAAAGAAATTTGATACCGGCCTTAACTACAACAGCAGTTGCCACTTGCAAACGGATGGGTAAACCGAAGTGACTAACCGCACACTAGGCAATATGATTCGATGCATCTCAGGTGACAAGCCGAAACAATGGGATGTATGTCTTCCTCAAGCAGAGTTCGCTTTCAACTGTATGATCAATTGATCAACTGGAAAGACTCCTTTCAAAATTATGTACATTAGACCCCCAAAACACACTTTAGACTTGATTCCTCTTCCAAGGCTTCTAGAACTCAGCACGACAGCAGAAAATATGGCTAAAAAAATTCAGCAAGTCCATTCCGATGTCTGTCTCAATTTGGAGAAGTCCAACTCGCGATACAAGTAGGCAGCTGATAAGCATAGGCAAGTAAAAAATTTTCAAGAGTGAGACTTGGTGATGGTTCACCTCTGTAAGTAATGTTTTCTTGTAGGGACATACAACTAGCTCAAGCACAAGAAGTTTGGACCATGTCGAGTTGTGAAAACAATCAATGACAATGCCTATGTGGTTGACCTTCCAAATGGTATGTTAATTTTTCCTACTTTCAATGTTGCGGACATATTTGAGTACCATCCTCCAAATGAAACATTATACCCTGACATTAGCTCGAGGTCGAGCTTCCTTCCAAGTGGGGAAGAATCTGATGCAGCAGGTGTGACACCAGGAATGGAGGGACCATCAGAAGATTCAAGCACAAAAAGGATGATTGCCGATTTTATTCTTTTCTAAAAAGGCTCTTGCATATTTTATGTCCATTCTAATAGAAGTTACCTTAGTTGTTAATGTTACAGTAGTCTACTTTCCATTTAGAATTAATTTCCTAAGTTGCCTAAGCTTTCTTTATAAAGGAGCTGAATAATGTAATGGAATGGTTATTTGAATAATTGTAAGCATTATAGAGTTTATCAATGAACTTGTGACTCATTGTTTGAGAAGACACAACTCTTCTTGAATTTTCCTATCTTTGTACGTTTCCGCTACGTTAGATCAGATCTGAAGCATCTGCCGCAGCTTAGGACACTGTAAACAATCGGTGGTGAAAACTGATCATGTTGGTCAGAAACTTGTGGCATTAAGCGTTACAGCTCTGGTCACTATTAGGAATAATGAGATGGGAAATTTCATGGAAATGATGCCTCAGTTAATGTTAGATGCTTCAAATCCCAAGCAGCTGGGAGGCATTGTTCTCCAGCAGTACTGAAATTGATCCAAGTAAAAATCACTTCTTTACATGAGCCAATTCCTTGTATTATTTATTCTTTTGTAAATTATTCCTGATGACTTTCTTACAACTGATCTCCCCAATAACATGAAGGAACGATGAAGCCAAAGACGAGTAAGGAAGCAATATTGGACTGATCCATGAGAGTACAAACCGCAGGTGGTAAGACGAGTACTTACAGAGTTGATTTGACGGTGGAGTCGGACTTCGGTGTGCCAGGAGCCATCACAGTGTGCAATAAATACCAGAAGGTATTCTTTTTGGAAAGCATCGCCATTGAGGGAGTTGTTCATGAGTTTGTGTGCAACTCTTGGGTACAGGCTGAAAAGGTCAATGCCTGTAAAAGAATTTTCTTTCTCCAATAAGGTAATTAACAAGAGCAATGCTAAGTCATTTTTTGTATCTTCTTATTATTTTATAATGTGTCGTTAGATAATTAAAATTATTTATTATATTTTATTATAAATTTATTATTTAATAGTATATTATTAGATTATAAGAATATGACCAAAAAAGAAAAAGATAATAAATAAATTTTTTCATATTTTAATTTCTCGTGACAATGAATTGCATGATAGTGCTGACTTCTGTACGTACGAGAAAACCTCTTCAGTTGAAATTTAGTGCAGGCATGATGGGTCCCTCAAAGATTCTACATGTGTAACCAATTAAGTATCACCACGTTATTTAATAAATTCATTTCATACCAGATTGTGAGATACCAATCAGGCTCCGATCCGCACATAAAACCCAAGATCTATATTCTTCTTAACGTAACCCTATTCCTTCAATTTCAGTAACTTAATTTTTTATTCTTGATGGTGTAAATTTTGGAGCTTCTAACTTTACATACACTGCATATTCAATCATGGTATGAGGCTTTACTTTGTATCAATTTCCATTTATTTGAGGGGGCTTTAATCAAACTCATGATTTCTTTTGCAAGGCCTTCCAATCATTGCCATCGGTGTTAGGCTCAGCACATTTGACAAACCATCTGTAACTATAAGTATATTATTTTGTTTTGGCTTGTATGGGCATTCTTAGATCTTTTTATTCAGCAAGTTTTCAGTACCATCACTTGTTGATATTACTTGCAACTTAATTCTGAAGTTCATTATTTATTAGACCACATATTGCCAATGCTTTTGTCTTATTTAAATTTGTGAACCAGGTATGTCTGTCAAAGGGTCTGGGTGCTCCAATTGGATCTGTTATTGTTGGCTCTGGCCCAATACTTCTACAAAGGTCAAAAGCTATATAAATAGAAAAATATTTCTATATTTTTTAGAATGTTGATTACTCTATATATATATAGAAAGCCACGAGATGTCTTTATGGAGGGTGTTAATTCTTTTAGTCTGTTGTGTTATGTTGATTTTGTACCCTTTGCATTTGCTTGAGGTAAAAATGTTGCTCAATTGGGATATTATGATATATCAAGTGATTAATGCTCTTTATTAGTGATATCAAGTAATTAATGCAAGTTGTTGTTCTGATAACATTTTTATCCTGTCCTTCTAATTATTGGTAGGATTATCAAACTAATGCTGAAGATGATGGCCTATAAGATATGTGGAAGGAGATGTCAATGGCGTTAGAATGTTTGAAGGTATTTAAAGTTTAGTCATTGTCAAGACAGACATGGTTCTTAATTTTTAGTTTGTTCATTCAATTTTATTTTTCTCTAAGATGAGATAGACTGAAGAAGATGGTGAATACTTTCTACAAAGAAGTCACTGCCAGGTGATTCTGCTAGATGGAATGCATTAGTGTATCTAAAATGTACGTTAATTGCTGGTAGTTTAAACATAAGCTCTTTTCTCATTTTTCATATTTTATGTTTATCTCCTGTCCTTAAAACTAGAAGATATATGTTTTTGTAATGAGCACTAACGACAAAGTTTTGCTTATTTATGCTTCAAAGTTGCTGCACAAGCATTGTTAATATGAATCATACTCAATCCTGAAAATCTAGGTTCTAATTTAAGGCGTTTGTTTGGCATTACCAAAACACTAGAAAATGGTCATGGTCACTCAACCTTACTAAGGACTGGAGAAATAACTTTTTATAAATGTGAAATTGATATGGATAACTTGATATTATTGACTATATTAACTTAATTTTATGCTGCTTTCACTAGGATGATGTTGTAGATCCTCCATTTGAAGAACAAACAAGAGGAGGGGAAGACTGTGATCATTCTTTTGTCTTGAAAGATGATCTTGGTTATGTTTGCCGCATTTGTGGGGGTAATAGACGGGTATTGAGACAATATTCCAGTTCTAGTACAATAAAGTGAAGACTCTGGGTGAATTTATTATATTTTTGGAATTTTCTAATGTTAGCATGGAACAGTGGTATATGCATAGAATGATGTAGTTTGGGTACTAATAATCTTCAAAACAGTTCCCTTGTGTAGTTTACCCCAATTCCAGATTGAAGATGTGAAGAGAAGTGATTTTTTTTTTAATCGGTTAAGAGTAATAACATTGTATTAGTTTAATTAGTTGTGATGTATTATTATTTATTTTTTTATTGTAAATTTATGTTTTGCATTGTGATGTAACAACAATATTACCTATTTTGAGTTTTTTTTTTTTAATTTTGCTCTTCAATTTATTTTTTTAAAAAACTTTTTAAAAGTGTTTAAATTATTTTTTATTTTTTAAATCTAGGCAATTTGAAGAGGATAAAAAAACTTTTTAAAAGTGTTTAAATTATTTTTTATTTTTTAAATCTAGGCAATTTGAAGAGGATATCAATTTTTTTTTTTTAAAGTGCTATAATTTTTTTTTTCAAGTTATAAATTTTTTTAAAAGTAAAATATTACAAAATCAAATTGAATCCGGTTATAACCCAGATCCAGGTTTTATCAAAAAAAAAAAAGGCAAACGATCCGGATATCCGGATTCAATCCGGGCGCGCGGATAACCGCCTGGTTTTTGAAATCCGGATCCGGTTATGGCCAGATATCCGGATCCGGATGAACATCCCTGGACAATGATCATCCTGTATGTTGCTTGAGTGCATGGTTGTTTACTTTTTTGTGCTGTTAATGCTGAAAATTGAAAAACTTGATATTTTTTAAAGAAAACAAAAGAAAACCCATTCATCTTATCTGCCTGGTTTTTGAAATCCGGATCCGGTTATGGCCAGATATCCAGATCCGGATGAACATTCCTAGATAATGATCATCCTGTATGTTGCTTGAATGGTTGTTTACTTTTTCGTGTTGTTTATGCTGAAAATTGAAAAACTCGAAATTTTTTAAAGAAAATAAAAGAAAACCCATTCATCTTCATTTTGGGTATGTGATTTGCATGTGGAAGCTGTATTTGCCCTGGGAAACTCCAACGGAACTTAAGGAGCTAAGAGATGAAGAACTTAGGGAACTTAAGGGGGATGGAAAAGGACTTAAGATACCTTTCGACAGAGCATACGATTACGATGTATACAACAACTTAGGCGATCCAGACTAGGTAATCGAATACGTGAGGCAACTCTTGGAGGTGAAAAGAACCCTCATCCAAGACGTTGTCGTACTGAACGACCTCCTACTGGTACAAATGAGTATATAACTTAAAAAGTGACATCTGCAATTTATCCTGGAGTTTATGTGCACTTCCTAATTGGGTTGTAGAATCTTAATTTGACTTATTTTACAACAAGATCAGTTGTAAGATTTGTGAAAATTTCTAAGAGTTGTAATATATGTCGTTCATGTTTCATGAATAGCACAAACATAAATGCAGAGTCCCGACTGATTAATGCCTACCAGTCTATATACGTGTCGAGAGATGAGGCGCTGGAGAAGGGCAAAATAGATGCTTTAAATCTGGGGAAGTTGAAGGGAATACTCTGGAATATAATCCCGTCCTTAACTGTCGCAAAGAGTGATGTTTTCAAGGTTATTTATTTATTTATTAAATCTTAAAGGCCTCTATAAAGAGAGGACTCTCCATGAAATGAAGTCTCGAGATGGAAGTCATGAGAAGAATAAGCGTTCATTTCCAAAGATTTTAAGCAAGGTGCGTGCAAGATTCTGTAGAAGAATTCTTCGAGTTTGACCTTCCACAGATCATCTCCAGTAAGCATAATTTTATTTATGGTACTCCTTTTGGCACTATAGCAACAAAACAAAAGTGATGCCCGTACTACTTATATGCTCTTAGATAAAGATCTAAGGAATAAATTACCAGTGTTCTTGCAATTGATTACATGAACCTTAAAGAGGTTCTTGATGCTTGGAAGAAATTATATAGGGTATAGTTCCATTACATGCTGTGACAAAATCCCAAAGCTCAGAGTAAATCTCATAGGTGGCAATGATGGGAATGCATTACTACTCCATGAACTTCTTTACATTTGGGGAAGAGCTAGCATGCATATATATATATATACTGCTCTTCTTTTAAAGTGTTGCCTCGAGTGAATTAAACTACTAATTAGAGCACAATTCTATATATTAAGTAGTATTTATGTGAGTACCTTGATCTGGTTTCGGGAGATACAACTTGTTGGTCACGGGATGATGAATTTAGCCGTCAAGCTCTCGCAGGGATAAACCCTTTAAGCACATAAATTCTCAAGGTAATTACAACTACATGCACAATAATAACGCCTTAAATAGAAAAACAGCAAGGGCATAGGTTTTTCTCACTAAGACTATTTAATTTCTTTTCTCGAATGTACAAAACAATAGGATTTTCCACCTAAAAGCAAATTGTATCCCTCCATCTACGGTGAACAAGAATCAGGACTCGGAGAAGAATATATTGAAGGCAATCTAAATGGGATGTCGGTACAACAGGTAACGACAAGAAATTCTTTGTAGCACAAAAGAAATACAATTGATTTTCTCAATACAGTTAACAAAACCAAACACTTCTTCTTTTTGATATCTGATCATCAACTTTTTAATATACCTTTTCAGGCAATGGAAGAGAATAAGTTGTTCATACTAGACTATCATGACATGTATCTCCCATTTCTCAACCAAATAAACAGTCTTGAAGACCGTAAAGCCTATGCAACTCTCACAATCTTCTTCTTAACCCCAATGGGAACATTGAAGCCAATTGCTATCGAGCTCAGCCTTCCAGCAGTGGATCCAAATTCTTCTCCAAATCAGGTCCTCACACCTCCTATAGATCCTACCACATATTGTCTCTGGCAGCTTGGAAAAGCTCATGTCTGCTCTAATGATTCTGGTGTTCATCAACTTGTTCATCACTGGTATTAATGCAAAAACCACCTAGCTCCCTATATGTATATACAAGAATCATCTAAACCGACCTTTGCCCGTGATGTCAAGAGAAATGACCCACTCAATTTCCTAACCAGGGAAGATTGATTGCCGATGATTAAACAGGTTGCGCACCCATGCATGCATGGAACCATTAATAATAGCTGCTCACCAACAGCTGAGTGTGATGCACCCCATATACAAACTTTTGGATCCTCACATTCGATACACATTGAAGATAAACGAAATGGCCTGTGATACTCCGATCAATGCCAAAGGTATCATCGAGACGAACTTCACGGCCGGCAAATATTGCAGGCAAATTAGCTGTTATGCCTACGGGAACTGGTGGCGCTTTGACCAAGAAAACCTTCCCGCTGATCTCATTAGAAGGTTTGGGATATGAACTGCTTAAATCCTTTGAATTACTGATTTTCTCACTTCTTTATATTTGACTCTAATTTCCTCTCAATGTAGAGGAGTAGCGGTACTAGACCAAACTCAAGCCCATGGCCTAAGACTACTAATTGAAGATTATCCTTACGCAACAGATGGGCTCCTCATATGGTTTGCCATTGAAGACTTGGTTCAGACTTATGTGGGTTACTAATACAAAGATGCAAATGCAGTCTGTTCAGATTTGGAGCTTCAACCTTGGTACAATGAGTCGATCAATGTGGGCCATGCTGATCTACGTCATGCTAGTTGGTGGCCTAAACTCTCTACTCCTGGTGATCTTGCCTCCATAATCACCACAATAATCTGGTTCGCATAAGCTCAGCATGCAGCATTGAACTTTGGGCAGTACCCTTATGGTGGTTTCATCCCAACACGAGTACCATTAATGCGGCAACTCATACCAAAAGAGAATGGTCCTGAAAACAAAATTTTTATCAATGATCCGAAGGGATATTTCTTATCCTCTTTGCCAAGTTGGAGTCAAAACACGAAATATATGGCTGTGATTGATATAATTTCATCACACTCACCTGACGAAGAATATATCGGAGCGAAGAAAGATTTATCGACCTGGTCGGGAGACACTGAGATCATTGAGGCATTTTACATATTTTCAATGGAGATAAGAAGAATTGAAAAGGAAATTGAGAAGAAAAAATCTGATATAAACCTTAGGAACAGATTTGGGGCTGGGATTTCACCATATGAGTTGCTCATGCCGAGCTCAGGACCTAGGGTTACCTGCAGAGGGGTGCCCAATTGTATAACAGTGTGAATATTGAATAATTGAAATGTTTATAATAGTCCACTACATTGGTTGATTACTTCACAAAATGATCGAAGTGTCTTCGCAAGTGGTTATGATTACAGTGGGCAAACCTCATATATAGCTGCCACAGTGCTTAAGACTTATCTAGATAAACTTCATTTATCTCATGGTTCATATCTTAGTTGACAAGTCTATCTCTAACAATATGTTCTTATCCAAGAGTTGTTAGTTGTTAGCAAAGCTTATCAAATGTAAACTGAACATATGTTATAATTCTATTTATATACGATGAATACAGAAGGAAATTATTATGCCAAATTACAAAATTCAATCTTTCTTTTATGGTATCAGAGCAATCCAAAGTTAACACCACTCATACTTTAATGGTAGAATCCAACAAATCTGTTGCAATGTCAACTCCCTCCTTTTCACTCCCAAACACCGCTCATCTTGCTCCTACAAAGCTTGATGACAATAACTACGTTGTCTAGATGTGCCAATTATTGCCTATTCTTCGATCTAATGGGCTTATGGGCATTGTTCGTGCCCCCTCCTCCCAAGCATCTTCCCAATAATCAGAAACCCTCTAGCCAGGATATGTTGAATCCTGACTACCTACTCTGGGAAAAAAAAGACCAGTGCATACTAAGCTTGTTTATTGCTACCTTATTTGAAAAGGTAGTGCCTATTGTGTATGGACTTGATACTTCACGTTAAGTTTGGAGGGCATTAGCAAATAGGTATGCATCTCTCTCTCTCTCTCTCTCTCTCTCTCTCATTCTCGGGTGAATCATCTTAGGAGACAACTACAGAATATGAAGTAGGGGTCCAAAAATTGCACAGATTTCGTTTAATCTGCCAAAACTCTTGCTAATCAACTTGCCTTGGTGACAAAACTAGTGGAAGATGAAGATTTAATCTCCTACATTGTAGGAGGATTACATCCTCAGTACAACCCCTTCATTACCTCTTATTCCTTTACTACCAAAGATAATTGTATGATCCTTGAAGAGTTTCAATCAAAGTTGCTCAGTTATGAGCAAATGCTTGAGATCCAGAATACACCTGAAACAACATCCTTTGCATTATACTCAAACAAAGGAAGTTCTAAGCCAAGATATGGTGCAAACATTCTCTCCAAATTCTCATCTGGTGCAAAGAATTCAACTCAAAAGAAACACTATTCTGGCAATCCTTGGCAAGGTAAGACTTCTTCTATTAATTTTTTTGGTGACACTAATCGAGCTCCTTGCCAAATATGTGGAAAGAGCAATCATCAGGCCTTGGACTACTTCCATCACATGGATTTTGCTTTCCAAGGTAGACATCCACCCAAGGAACTTGCATATATGGTCTCTCAGTCCAACTCCTTACATGAAGATAATGAGTAACTTGCAAACAATGGAGCCAACAACCATGTCGCAGCAAACTTGGAAAACCTGACCATTCAGTAACCATATTAGGGCAAAGAAGCAATTGCTATGGGAAATGGTAGTGGACTTTCAATCTCTCATATTGGTTCATCTTCTTTTGTGACAAAAAATTCTACTGTTAAACTCAAAAGTATACTTCGTTGTCTTGATATTTCAACCAACTTACTCTCTATAAATCGTATCTATGGAGATAATCATTGCTGGTTTAAGCAAATAGATAAAAATTTTGTTTTGAAAGACAAAACCATAGGGAAGATTCTACTGCAGGGGCCTAGTGAGGATGGACTCTATCCTGTGAAGATGAAATAATTAGACATCAATAAGACAAGATCACCTATGGCTATGGTTGGCATCAAGACTACTACCTCAGTTTGGCACAATCGATTGTGTCATTCTCACCAATCTGTGTTGCAGCATGTACTAAAAAATCAGCAGCTCCCATTGTCTAGATTTGAGTCCAACCAGTCCATCTGTGTCCCATGGCAACTAGGAAAGAATAAACAGCTTCCCTTTAAGTCCTCAAGTCATGTAACTATTGCTCCCTTAGAAATTGTCCATAATGATATTTGGACTTCTCCTATTTTGTCAATAAATGGCACCAGATAATATGCAATAATAGAGGATGATTTCACTTGCTATTCTTGGATCATTCCCTTAAACATAAATAAGAATTTTTCTCTACTTTTGTTCAGTTTAAGTGCATAATTGAAAATCAACTCTCCATCCAAATAAAACAGTTTCAAAGTGACGGAGGCGGAGAGTACACTTCTCAATGATAAAATAGTTTCATCATAGAGTCACTTGCCCTCATATATCCCAACAAAATGGGATTGCTAAGTGCAAGCACAAACATATTATTGAAACAAGTCTTAGACTGTTGGCTCGATCACATTTGCCTTCCAAATACTAGCTTGATGCCTTTCAAATAGCTGTTTTTCTAATCAACATGTTGTCCACACCTATGCTCTGGCATGACACTCTCTACACCAAAATTTACAATATAGAACCTGATTGCACTTTCCTAAAGGTCTTTGGATGTGCATGTTACCCTCTCTTGAAGCCTTACACTAAACACAAACTCTAATTTCGTAGTAAGCAATGTGTCTCTATTGGGTAAACCCAAATCAAAAGGGCTATAGATGTTTTGATTTGTTCAGCAATAGAATATATGTATCAAGGCATGTGGTCTTTGGGTTTCCTGCACAGGATGGATTCCACTTAACAGACTCTACAGCAGAACCATTCTCACACGGAGGTATTTTTTTGGATCCTTCTCAATTTTATTTCTCTAACTCCATGCTTATTCAATCCCACCAATGTTCAAATCCTATAGACTATTATGATTCAAACCTCACCAGTGCACCTCAACATGTTCATCCTGGTTCTTCTACACCTGTACAGACAACTTCTATACCATAAAACTTGAGTCCTACCTCCTCTGTCTCTCATCTTCCTAAGACAAGTCTTGTCAATACAACTACCTTTGCTCATTTCATTCCTAAGACAAGTCCTATCTCCTTAGCTCAACTTTCTTTACCACATATAGTCACGAGATCAATGGTCAGTACTTTCAAACCTAAGCCCTTTCTAGATTTTCAATTATATCATTCAACAAAGTCCACCAAGCATCCTCTCAAAGCATTGGCAGTCACCTTACTTCCTTGAGAGCCTACTTCCTTCCCTCAAGCAATCTCAAATCCTAAATGGTTTGCTGCTATGGAATATGAGTGCAAAGCCTTACTAGATAATGGTACTTGGTCCCTTTGTCCCAGGCCATCCAACAAGAATGTTATCAGAAATAAATGGGTCTATAAGTTAAAACAAAGGCTAAATGGTTCTATTGAGAGGTACAAGGCTAGATTGGTAGCCAAATGGTTTGAGTAGAGAGATGGCATTGATTTCTTTGAAACATTCAATCATGTTATTAAGCCAGCAACCATACGACTGCTACCCAGCCTTGCAGTTACATTTCAATGGCCTATTAAGCAATTATATGTGTCCAATGCATTTTTGCATGGACACCTAACTAAGGAGGTGTATATGGAGCAGACTATGAGTTTTTTTGACCCTCAACATCTGACCTATGTGTGTAAACTTCAGACGACACTCTATGGTCTAAAACAAGCACCACAGGTCTAGTTTCATAGGCTCACTCAAGCTTTGCTTAATTTGGGATTCACAGATTCATTGGTTAAGACTTCATTATTTTATCTTCAAAAGTCATATGTGCACATATTTGTGTTGATTTATGTAGATGATATTATCATAACTGGCACACATTTGTCTAGCCTAAATACACCCATTTGCAATCTACAAACCGAGTTTAAACTCAAGGATCTTGAAGAACTTTCCTATTTCTTAGGAATACAAGTTTGCAGAGATAATATAAGGCTTCATCTCAATCAAGCCAAGTATATTGTTGATCTACTACATCGTGTTGACATGGTAGGTGCCAAGCCATACTTGCACCTTGTGTATCAGGGAGAAAATTTTCCAAGTTTGGTGGATCCTTTACTAGATCCCATAATCTACAAACATATAGTTGGACCACTACAATATTGTACTCTCACCAGACCTAACATTTCCTCCTCAGTAAATCAATTATGTCAATTTCTTTCCTCTCCAACTACAACTCATTTCCAAGAAGCAAAAGAGTATTGTGATACCTGAAAGGGACTCCAGACAATGGTTTATACTTCACAGCACGACCTATACAACTTTAAGCTTATTGTGATTTTGATTAGGTTGGTGACTGTGATAACCCGAGATTTCAACTAGAACTGCATTTTTGTTTATTCTCATTGCCTTTGTGATATTTTAGAGCCATGAGAATATTTAGTTGGATTTAGGCCTTGTTTTTTTTTAAATTAGCAACTCAAGCCCAAAGTAAGACCAACTAAGCCATGTGAATTTTGGCCTTCATAGGAAGCCAAAGCCCATAACCCTAGATGTTTTTGGCCCATGATCCAAACCCATGCCTCTAGTGCCATGTGTTACACATGAAAGGCACTATGTATCTAGTCTTGATAGTGGGCTAAAGGGGGAGAGAAGAGTGTTTGGGAAGCCAAAGGAAAGGCTTGCACGCCTACCCTAGAGGATGTGCCACTTGTCATCCAAGCTAGAAGCCTTCTAGAAGACCAAATGACAATATCTCCTAAGGAAAACCAAGAGACATTCGGCCAAGCCCCTCTCACATGCTTACACCTCCTTGTTTGACACAATTTCAAGTCCCAAGAAAGATGTTCATAGGAAAATGGTGCCTAGGGAAGACAAATAGATGTTTCCAAGTGATTTGCATGGGAAAACCGAAGGGACACAAGGGGATTTCGAATTTGGCTTGCACACAAAGTTTTCTTCAAAAATTGACACATGTCAACCTTGCAAAGACCTTTTAGAAGGAATGTGAAGAAACAACTACACCAAATGACAAGTTTACCCTCACTTTTTTAGCCATCACACCCAAGAGCACACCCCCACACACCACTTGTCACCTTAGGATTCAAAAAAGCTCTTGGGGAAAGGAAGAGTCACCTAGAGAAGAAGCATTAGAAGCTGAAGGAACACATGGGGTTTGGAAAGGGATGGTTGGCTAAGGCAAGGTTCACGCCCATGCTAAGTGTCATACATGCACAACCTTGTGTTGGGAGATAAAAAGACATAAAGAGAGAATTACTTTCCTACCCTTAGGATCCATTGTATATGGACAAAGCAAGAAGGTCACAAAAGACTATTTTAGCTAGGACCAAAAAGGGGGCCACACACTCAGCTTCCCAAGGAAAATCCAAGAGTGTGGAAGATGATGAGATTTTCGGCTAAAGGGTAGAAGAGTAGTGACACTTGTCTTACTTGCATTGGTTGGTAAAAAACTATAGAGAAGCACTATATATGGAGGTAGTTGAAATTGGGGAGGTCCTTTTTGCCCAAAAAGTTTACTTGTTTTCCTTAGAGCATTTCGGCCGCCACCTTTTCTTTCTCAAGTTTTCACTTTCTCACTTTTTCTCACAAGCCAAACAACACCATACTTATCACCATTTTCGTAGATCACCAAGAAGTCGTCCTCCATACTTTGAGTAGAAGCATAGCACGTAGAGGTAAGGATTTTTCCACCCTTTCATGTTTTTAACACAATCACTCACTCTCATGCTAGAAACTAGGGTTTTCTCTTCAAAGAAGATGGAACTCGAAGAGTTCTTTATAGATTAACCACATGAACACGAGATTGAGAGTAAGATGTGATTTGGTTTCTAACTTGGAAAGCAAACTAGTGTTTTGATCTTCAAAGGTTTCGGCTTAGGGTTTTGAGTTTGAGAAAAGATTTTGAAATTTCCCCTACACTCACTCACGTTTCCGAATCTAGGGTTTTAGTGATGATTTCTAATATGTTATATTGTATTTTCAGATTTTACTATTGTTTTCGAAGAAAGTTTGTAAGTATACATTCAACCTATTTTGGTTTACGTGAGTAAATCTTCTAATTTGTTCTCATCTTTGAAAATTGTTCTATATCTTTCATTGGATGAATCTATTGCTTCAACTTGTATAATGTCACGAGAAGATATCATATGTTTCGGATCCATGATGAAAATACCCTGAATCACATGTTCATGTTTCGGTTTGTGCTTGTGGTCATGTTGATATGTCATTCATCTTGAAGCTTGGCTAGTGTGATATTGTATGCTTCGGATTTCTGTGATATGGCTATGATTTTATTTTAAACTCACTCATGCCATGATTATGGTTGATATGATTCAAGTTTGGAACATGTTAAATGAAGATTTTCCTATATCACATGCCAATCAAGTTTTAGCCTTGGCTATTGTTTAACAAACTTCAATTATGATACATGCTAAGTGAAGAATTCCCATGATTTTATGCTTTGGATGTTTCGGCCATGACATGTTTGTTTAGGTTCATGAAGTTGTTTGGATGTTTCACATGCCCATGTTAACATGCCATGTTTTGAAGATGTTATGATCCATGAGTTCATGCACGACTTCTCATATGTCACATGTCTAGTATGTAAAGGCTTACGTCTTAAGTTTCATGTCATATGCATTTGGGTACAAGTTCTTTTTCAAAGAAAAGCAATGAGTCAAGAATGTTTTATTACAACCCCAAATGTTAGAATGAGGGATTATCCTAGTGGAACTCCTCTGTCCACTCTAGAGTGCTTAAAAATAGAGTGGTAACCCTTGGGTCGACAAAGAACCGTTGGTGTAATTCGAATGGATTCTTTTTAAAGGATGCCGAAGCGAGGTAACACTTAACGCTAATGGGTGCCATGACTAAGGAAAGTAACTCAACAAAATACTGTTGTGTTATTATAATATGAATATGTTTAAAATGTATTCACAGCAGTGTACGGACTATTGGTGGTGCGGTAATTAGTAGGAACACGCGGTGCATAGGGGATTTGTGATGTATTATAAGGACAAGGCAATGCACCTACATCATATGATATGGATCACATGATATGAATCATATGATATGATATGATATGTTCTAGATCACGTGATTAACCAAGATATGAAAGATGACAAAAGTATGTCTTTCCAAAAAGTCAAATAATTTTGTTACATGTTTTTGAAAAGGGTCAAGTGCATAAGTCAAGTTTTCAATCACGTCATGTATCGAGTACATGTGCACGCATGCATTTCATAGTTTGCCACTTGTATGCTTATGTTAATCGTTAGATGTTGTGTGCTTACTTATTGAGATTTCTTGAAATCTCATTGTGGTAGTTTTCACTACTATTCTCCAATTGGAATGGTAGAAGTTTGTGACAGACATAGATGATGAAATGAAAGAGGACGCCACTCCCTCCAGCTAGGATAATGACAAGATGGTAGTGAGCTTTTCTGAACCCTCTATCCCGAAATTTTTAGGGCAGGTTTGACAAGTGGGATGAGACATAAAATTATCATCTTATCTCACAAATGTTTTAAATCTTCACATAAAATATAATAAATAATTCAACTTTTTAAAATTCCGATTCAACTTTTTGAAATCTTAGAACAATAATAATATTAAAAAATAACATTTTAAACTTTCATCTAAAATCAAAAATTCTCATCTTACTATCCAAACCTACCCGAGAGACCATTGAAAAGACTATCACTGAAGTACTTCACCTTATAGACGAGTTAAAGTGACTCAAGAACCTTGGCAAGGATCGGTTCTTTGAGAAGAAAGCAAAGCCGAAAGGGCCATGAAGATTTAGATATTTGTTTAGAAAAAAGTACCTAAAATGAAACTTTTGTGGAGCAATACTCTATTTTGATTGGTCCCATGTTTTGAGAAAAAGAACATATTCACCTTTTGAGTATTTTATGAAGTGAAGTCTTTTAATGATGACAATGTTTTGGTTAAACATAGTTTACAGTACCATGTGCTAAGGCAATTGTTTTAGGCGTTGCCTAGTTCCACACGAACCATTTATATTCCGCTGCATTGTTTATTGCATGCTGATAGTATTTCTAGGAGCATTACATGTTATTTGTCATATACGAGGGGTATGTAGCCATGTGTTACATGTTTCAGCATTTCATTCACCTTCCAATCCCAAGAGGGGGTTGGGGCTGCCCTAGTGACCCTATTAATCGTAGGTCTATAAGTGGCTATGGAGTATTTCTAGTCCTAACTTAATTTCCTCGCAAGCTAAGAAGCAACCTGTTGTATCTATGGCAAATGTAACTGCAAAGTTGTATTGCCTGAGAATGTTATTCAAGGAACTTGAGGTTCCTCTTTTGTCACCTCCCTGCCTTTGGTGTGACAATTTTGGTGCACTTGCTTTAACTTCTAATCCAATCTTTCATGCAAGAACTAAACATATTGAAGTAGATTATCATTTCATTAGAGAGAAGATTTTGCACAAGGATAATGTTACTGAATATATCTCTACAGATGAGCAATGTGCAAATATTTTTACAAAGGGGCTCTCTTCTTCTAGGTTCTTAATTCTTTGAGACAAACTCATGGTCATAGCTCCACCCATGAGTTTGAGAGGGGCTATTAAAGAAACGACACAACAGTGCTTAGAGTCATCTTGAGTTAAGGTGTTCTAGTCAACTACAATCAATGAGAAATAGTTATCTGCAGTAGCACTTAGGACTAATCTAGATAAACTTCGTTTATCTCATGGTTCCTATCTTAGTTGATAGGTCTTATTTGTAACAATTTGTTCTTATCCAAGAGTTGTTAGTTGTTAGCAAAACTTATCAAAAGTAAACTGAACATATGTTGTAATTCTATTTATATACAATGAATACACAAGGAAATTATTCAGCCAAATTATAAAATTCAATCTTTCTTTCAAACTACATATATATATATATATTTATATGCCCATGAAGTACGTACATTGACAACATTAATTATAAGGGAAATGCTTATTTATCTAGGAAAGCCACTGTGGGTGGTTTTTTTTTTTTTTTTTAACTTAATGATTATAAAAGTGTTTTTAAATGAGTTTGTGAGTTTTTTTTTTTAAATATTTAAAATGATTTGAAAATTTTTTGAAAAAAATACACAAAATAAAAAAGTGCATTTTGAACTTTTGAAACTCTCGGGAGCCCTTTTTGGTGGCCCTAGCAGTCCCTTGATAATGAAGACATCGAATAACTTTGGTACCTTAGACAAAAGCTCAAAAGCTCATTTTCAAATATTATTATAAATTTTTTTTAATATTATTATAAATTTTTTATATTTTTTTAAAATATTTAAAAATATTAAAAAATGATTTGAAAAAAAATAACTTTTTTTTGTCCAGCGGAAGCCACCAGCTGTGGCTATAGTTGTACTCATAATTATTATGTATTGTATTATTTGAATTCAAATATTATATTAATGTTTTCATGATACGGAAATGAATAAAAATTATTTAATACATCACGTACGAAATGAATAAAAATTGACAACTCCAAAAGTAGAAAATAATGATGAAAGTAGCATTCACTTGGAAACAGAAGTACAAACCACACATAGCCCCGCTGGACACAAATGGGGTAAACTAGCTAGCTCGAACAAAACCTAAACAACCGGAAGCAATGTCCAAACATACATGCCTTTGGTTTGACCTTTCTTGGAATGCTTACTCATGTCCTTTCTCACTCAATTCCATAATTCACTTGAAATAATAACATCCTAACTAGCGTTATGGGTTTAACATAACCTAGGTCGTGACGTGACCTGTGACCAAATAGAAGTGTCCAGCAGGTGGCTTGCTCGCTACCTTTCGAGTAGTTTTGGGCCTAGTGTCAGTGGGCCATGGCTCTCCAGCGCCTGCCATTCTAATTCAGCCTAAAATAGCTGAATTTCATAATCCAACTCGTAAATTGCCTGGCTAATAGATCCAATTTCTACCACCAGAGCTCTGTTCTGATCCAACGCATGTAGTAGTGAAGTGTGATTCCATTGGTTTAATGGTTTGGATATAAAGATGGTTTTAACTCATTTTATCTAATCATTATAATTTTTTTTAAATTTTCATACAAAATATAATAAATAATTTAATTTTTTCAAATTTCAAAATAATAATAATATTAAAAAATAATATTTTAACAATATTTTATTCAGCTTTTAACTTTTATATCAACTCATCTCATCTCAGCTCACTATCCAAACTTCACCTAAATGCCAAAGCTCAGGCAGTATCTCAGCTCAATGTAATGATTGGTATCCTTTCTTCATTGATCAGATGGTTCCTGTTGCTTTACAGATGTAAAGCTCACATGAAGGGAATCTTTGACACAAGGGAGCATGTGTGTTTTAAAGTAAAAAATTTCTTATTTTAAATCATTCACAACAGAATTAATAAACATTTTATCAAGTGCTCAGAAGATGTGATTCTGAAATAGCTTGGATTGATGAAAATGCCCGTCAAGCAAAAAATGACTCGGATTTTGAAATGGATGCGACCAACTTAGGGATATGCCAAACTTAATGTTGATGGAAGTAGTCTCGGGAATCCTAGAAGAAGAGGAGGTAGAGGTATCCTTAGAAATGTGGATGGTCACATGATTTTTGTATTTGTTAGATTTTATGGCATAAGCTCCAATAATAATGTTAAGATCAGGGCTCTCTCGGATGGCCTTAATTTTTGTATTTAGAAGAATATTACGCATATCTAAGTTGAAACTGATTTAAAGCTAGTGGTCAAGTGGTGGAAGTAGGATGACCAAGTCCCTTGGAAGAGTCACATGTATTGGCATGAGGCTAAGCTGCATGCTAGATTGTTGGTGATGAGGATCTCCCATACTTACAGGGAAATGAACCATGTAGTCGAAAGATTAGTCAAGTTGGGGGTACTAATGGTAATGACATTTTTTTTGCTAAGAAACATAGTCTCCCGAAAGACATCTTGGGAGCTTTTTGAGTGGACCAAGTTGGGTTACACATTATTCATCGCAGATAGCAGCTTCCCACATATTTGATTTCCTCTTATTTTATCCTCTCATTACCTTAATTGGGTTGTTTTGGTTTTGTATGCAGGTAGTTTTCCTTTATTTTATTTTGCTCCATCTTATTAAGGTTTTACTTTGCCGTTATCTTAGTGTAATGTTTAGACTCATCTTAATACTGGTTTTGATACTTGGGTTGGGATTTTATGATTATTTGTAACTCTCAAGTGTTTTAGTTATAACCATAGTTTTTCTTTGCCATAAGTGAGACCTATAAATAAAAATTCATTTTTGTCTAAAAAAATTCACCTTTTAGCTTGACAAAGGAAAATGCTGAATTAGAGAAAGTTCCATAGCACTTGCACCAAATATATAAAAAGTTTGACTACTTAATTATCATTTCCCACATATCAAACTCCATTTTTTTTTATTCTTTTTAAACTAATTGATTTTTTCTATTTATTATTTATACACCACATATTTAGTAAGAAAAAAAAAATAAAACATTTATGTGTAATGTATAATACGAGAATGATGAATAAAATTTTTCATATATAAAAGTACATTCTACAATTGCAAAATTAATTCTAATATCTCCATTGGACTATTCTTTGAGGTTTTGTTTTCCAATCTTGAATGCTAAGTCAGTGCATGTATTAGTCAAGTCTTCGTATGTGGTCTTAAATTTGCTTCAAAATTTGTTGGTGCATAATAAATTAGGTGACAAAAAGTCTTGTCTGTCACATTCCTAATTTTGTATGATATTTGTCTGTCACATTCCTAATTTCCTTCTGCTGACTCTGCAGGTCATATAAATGGGATGGAAGAAGTTAGGGATCCCGCTCTAAGCTCCCACTTTACTTTTTTTTTTTTTTTTTTTTTTTAGTGATTAAGAAAAAATTATTTAATAATATTATGAATTTTTTGAAAAATAATTAAAAGTATTAAAAAAAATGTAGAAAAAAATTTGTCTAGCGGAAGCCCCTAACAGTGGGTGTAGACCCACCCAAATGGGATATCTTATGGCTTCTCTTTCAAAATTCATTTATTCACAACTTGCATGCAATTAAAGATTAGAAAAATTATTATTATTATTATTATTTTGGGTGGGAAGTGCTTGAATTCAACATTCAACGTAAAAGACTAAAGAAATTGAGTTGCAATTTGTCACTAGAAGGCTGTTTAATTACCATTCAATTGTTGCATTTGTATGGGGATTTTTTTTTTTCCTTCTAATTTTTCTAACAATGGAGGCGTTTACTCGCACTCAAACCACATATCAATGTGATGCTGCTCAGTGTCAAACTCATGTGGGGTGTGGTGCTGACTCTTCAAATAGAGTATGAGGCTATCTCTACTTCTAATAATAATATTAATAAACATAATGATCACTATCTTAGTTATTATCATAAATGGTCATGGTCCTGATATCCATAGAAATATTACAAAGAAAATTCAAAAGTAAAAGCTATCTTTTTCTTTCCTTGGCCAAATGATAAATATATTGAAAAGGTACTACTACACCCATCCACTGTGGGTATCAAGAAAAGTCATTGATAGTGTAATTTATTTTTCAAATATATTTAAAAAAAATCACAAATAACCATTAAGTTAAAAGTAAAAAAAGATGTAAACGATACACTTTATAATTAAATTTTATCGGCGAGAGTATCAGTTTCCTAAAATATTGACAAGTACTCTTTCTTCATATTCATATTAGACATTCCATTTTTGTGTGCCATGTTCTATTTGTAATACAAACCTCACGTTGAAAAGCGATGGTTTTTGAAATGTCGTAGTTAGGTTGTGGAAAAGTCATGTTTTGTCAATAACGAAAAAAATATCTACTTTTTTTATATGCATGAAATTTCTTTATCTCTCTCTAACACTCTTTCATAAGCGGATGAAAAGGCTAGCAGGTAAAATATCCTATTCATCTGCCAGCGTAATAAAAGGAAAAAAATTATCTTCTCAAATTCTTATATATAAAAAGGAGATTAATATATAAAATAAATTTTAAAACATTTATATTCATTTAATGATGTCTAAAAATTAAAAAATATATATGGATAGATAGTAATAAATATTGCAAAGTCTATATGATTTATTTATCTCTTATTTAATTAAGATGCTCAAATTTTAAATTTGAGCACACTTTCAGTTTCTATCAAATTTTCACCGAGGGTTTAACAAGTTATGACATTTCAATACATTCTCCGAAGAGTATGACCCAAACACCATCTCTCTCTCTCTCTGTCTCTCTCAACCTCGGGCTGTCTCTCTCATCTGGCCTTGAGCATGGAAGGTCTGGCTTTGCTGCAATATCCACCTTACACAGCATATTCTAATCTATTCCGTTGTAATTTCTCTCTCTCTTGTTTCAAGCTTCCACACGATTTTATTTATTTTTCTATTAGTTTGTGTGATGTATATGATTATTTAAATTGTAGAGAACAGAAGAAGGGAGCAGATTCAATGAGGAGAGGTGGTTGACACGTAGGGTGCGGGGGTGTGGAGTTTGATACAGTGGCTAATGAGAAGATTATTCCCTTCTTGATTTTTTTAAATGTTGTACTTGTATAGAAAGAATTAACAGTTGAATCAACATTCCCAAATGTTGATATAATTTTTTTTTTCTATTCTTAAAATATTAATATTTATCTAATGTTGTTCATGTCACAAATAAATATTGATATACATACAATTTTTTTTATAAAGATATTACACAATCATATTTTAAATTGAAAGTTTTTCTGTTAAACAATATTATTTTTATAAAGGAAAAATATTTTAACCGGTCAGATTTATCAAGGGTTACTGAAGCCAATCCTTCATCCAATTCTAAGTAAAGACCACTCAAGGAAGTCCTAGACTCTTTCTATTGGAAATAATTCATTAGGAGCCACCCAAAGGTTTCATCTCTTTAAGAAGGAAGGAGATAATGAAACCTCGAAGATAAGGAAGCGAAAGCTCACTCTGCCAAGCCACAATTCTAATGGATAATCATTGTGACCCCAAGGCTTGGTGTACATAGCAAGAAATGATATATTCTGTTAAAGACAGTCCGTCATGTAAATTACTTTGAATGGATAAATCAATCATTTGCCCTTATAGATCTTACATTAATCCTCTCATACCTATTAATTGATGTACTTGAGATGCATTTCCTATAGCTCCCGAAAAAGATATTATGTGTACTGGATTAATAGTCATCCTAAAATCAGGATTCATTTCTTGTCGCAAATATTCACTTATAGCATACCATATCTCAATGGATTGTCGTAAATTTTCTACTGGTACATTTCCATAATGATGGTATTTTTCCAAAACCAATAAAAACAACCTTCAATTATTTGCTGCCATGTAGCCCATCCATGGCCCAAGGATCTGATTGCATGGCACACAATTTTTTAAACCCCCCTCTCTCGAAACCAAGATCCCTCACCCATCTCATCTTTGCAAATTCCCATTACGTTAAGACTGTTTGTATTAGTGTCTTTCAGTAGAAAATGGAACACATGCATCTCCAAGTCAACAGAAACGGCAAAGCATTAGCAAGTAATGAACAGAAAACAACAATCAATTCATTCAACTTTATTTTCTTGTAGATAGCTTTAACATGTTTCTGGGCCCCCCACCTTACTTCGTCATGGCTGAAAACTAGAACAATTGGCCCTGTTTTACATATCTATCTTTTATTACAAAAGAATAAAACAAAACCACCTCAATCCATATGAGAATACTTCAAATGGACCACAATTGAAACATTTCTAATGGATTTAACTTGAAGACGGGGGCATCAGTATGAGAGGAAGAAAAAAGCATTTGAATCTTTTATCCATACCATTTGAATCTTTTACACTAAGAAACAAAGCATTTTTACGAAGAGGAGTGCTGGCTGCATTGGATTGGGTGGTTGGACAACGGATTGGGTGGCTGGACGTTGGGCTGGGTGGGTCAGCGACGGATTGGCTAGATGTCGAACTGGGTTGTCGTTTGCTGGTGGCAGCAATAGGAAATGGAGCTAGTAGTGGTCGTCGATCTTGGTGGTGGTCGCCTGATTATGGTGGCAACGAGTAGTGGAACTGGTAGTGGTCGATGGTGGTGGCAAGACAACTAGTCGGATATGATAGGCAAAAGAAAGGGAAGAAAATTTCTTTGATAGGATATTAGTTTCTAGTACAAATCATATATAGTGAACCTGATGATATTATTTTATGTAATACTGAGATGATATCTTTTTATTAGTTGTTGTTAATGAGGTGAAACCAACAAATATCGATCAGAAACATTTATGTTAAACAATATTACATAATATTTTTTATTTTATATAAATACCTCTCATTTAACGTAGATTATAAACAATATTGCATGTTTATGATGTATAATTTGCTGTGGTGATAAGATTACCATACTGAAGTAGAGAATAATGCAACGCTACAGCAAACTTTCATAGAGTAAGAAAGAGATGGAGGTAGTTGTGTCAAATACATCATCGTCTGTCATCAAGTTAATTATAAAAACTCTACACTTCTTGACATATTAAATAATAAGTTATTTATAAGTTTACCAAAAGATTTATTATGTTCCACGTGTTTTTGACTTTTCAACGTTCTAAACTCAGAGAAAACCAATTCTAATCGCGTGTCATGTCAAACAACTTGTTCAATTAATTATCTCACCCTCTTTCCCAGATCTTTCTGGATGATCCGAGGAGACCGGGCGGCTTATGCTCACTGCCAGCTTTCCCACTCTACTTTTATAACTCTTTTTTCATTTTATCTTGATATTCTTTCCTACTTTTATTCAACTTTTGAGGGTTTATTTCCAATTACCATTTAAAAAAAAAAAAAAAAAAACAACTTGTACGACTCTTCACGTATAGCTCAAAGTGGGTTAACCAAAAAGCTCATAAAATTGGAAAGGTCTAGATGGTAGGATAATGATTTTTAGTTTTAGATTAAAGTTTAAAATATTATTATTTAATATTATTATTATTTTAAAATTTAAAAAAATTAAATTAAGTTTTGAAGAAGTTAAATTATTTATTATATTTTATGTAGAAATTTAAAAATGATGAAATGTGATAAGATGAAAAATTTGTTTATCATTCTATTTAAAGTATTTATAATAATGAGATGAAATAAAAAAAAAAAAAGATTTTTATCTTTATAATTAATCAATGATCTAGGGCTACATTATAGTCCCATGAATGTCTAAATTAATGAATCATTTAGTTATACAGTTTAGATGAGATGAGATATTGAAAGTTAAATAAAATATTATTATGATATAATTTTATAATATTAATTTTGTTTTAAAATTTAAAAAAATTAAATTATTTATTTTATTTTATGTGAAAATTTAAAAAAATTATAATAATAAATTGAAATAGTTAAATTTTACTAAACCAAACCAGTAGTAAGTTACCAAAATACTAAATTTTTCCTTGCCACCTATTATCAACCTTTCTTTTGCACCTCCCACCTCCATATCTCTCTCTTCAAACTCTGGCACCATGAACAAACATAATCACCAACAACCTGTCCTGATGTTTCTTCTGCTGCCCCTCTTCCTGTTCTTCCGATCCATTTTCGCTGTTGATTTATTCTTCAATGGCTTCAACTCTTCCGATATGTTACTTTATGGATTCGCCACCGTTGAATCTCGTGTTCTAACACTCACTAACAGAACGAATTTCACAATTGGTCGTGCCCTTTACCCAGAAAAGATTCCCGCAAAAAAGCCGAACTCTTCTTACGTGTATCCTTTCTCGACTTCTTTCATCTTCTCCATGGCTCCTTACAAGAATACTCTTCCTGGGCATGGCATAGTTTTCCTTTTTGTGCCCTTTACTGGCATGACAGGTGCGAGCTCAGCTGAACATCTTGGCCTTTCCAACTTCACCAACAATGGGAATTCCGAGAATCATATTTTTGGAGTCGAATTTGATGTGTTTCAGAACCAAGAATTCAATGACATAGACGCCAATCATGTTGGGATCAACGTGAACTCCCTCAATTCGATCCAAGCAAAAGGTGCCGGGTACTGGCCCGACAACCAAAGAGGCAACAACGTCAGTGAGATTGATGATGCGAAGTCCTTCAAGGAACTGAAGCTGAACAATGGAGAAAATTACCAAATTTGGATTGACTATTCTGATGCTTTGATTAATGTTACCATGGCTCCTGCAGGCATGAAAAGACCTCTGAGGCCTTTGTTGAATGTTTCTCTTAATCTTTCTGAGGTGTTTAAGGACGAAATGTATGTTGGCTTTACTAGTGCTACCGGAGCGTTAATGCAGAGTCACAAGATTTTGGCGTGGAGCTTTAGTAATTCGAACTTTTCATTAAGCGAAGAGTTGATCAGGACAGGTTTGCCATCGTTTGTTCTTCCCAAGGGGCCATTATTTCGTTCTAAAGGGTTTATTGCAGGAATGACGGTGGGAGGTTTCATAGTTATTTTACTTTGTGCCCGGTTTACTGTGTCTTGTATCAACAGGCAGCGAAGGAAAGCTAGGGAGAGAGCGGAAATGGAAGAATGGGAATTGGAGTATTGGCCCCACAGAATTGCATACAAAGAAATCGAGACGGCGACAAAAGGGTTCGCAGAAGAAAATGTGATTGGAACTGGAGGGAATGGGAAGGTCTATAGGGGGGTTTTGGTAGGAGGGGCAGAGATTGCGGTGAAATGCATTTCACATGAAAATGATGGGATGAGAGAATTCTTGGCTGAAATGTCAAGCCTTGGAAGATTGAAGCACAGAAGTTTGGTGGGGTTGATAGGCTGGTGCAAGAGAGAGCAGGGAAGCTTCTTGTTGATCTATGACTACATGGAAAATGGAAGCTTGGACAAGTGGGTATTCGAATACGGTGAGAACAAGATGTTGAGTTGTGAAGATAGGAAAAGGATTTTAAAAGATGTGGCTTCAGCAGTCTTGTACTTGCACGAGGGGTGGGAATCCAAAGTCCTTCATCGAGACATAAAGGCCAGCAATGTGTTGCTTGACAAGGACATGAATGGAAGGTTAGGGGATTTTGGACTAGCTCGGATGCATGGCCATGGTCAAGTGCCTACCACAACAAGAGTGGTCGGGACGATCGGATACTTGGCACCGGAGGTGATAAGGAGTGGGCAGGCATCTGCTCAAACTGATGTGTTCGGATTTGGGGCCTTGATCTTGGAAGTCATGTGTGGAAGGAGGCCTATAGAGGAGGGAAAGCCACCTCTGGTAGATTGGGCATGGCATTTGATGGTACAAGGGCAGCTATTGAATGCCCTCGATGAAAGGTTGAGGGCTATATCTGGGTTTGACAAGCAAGAAGTTGACAGGGTGCTACAATTGGGGTTGTTGTGTGTATATCCTGACCCAAGTGCCCGGCCAACCATGAGACAAGTGGTGAAAGTTTTGGAGGGGAATAATGAGGTGGACGAGCTTGGAAGTGAAAATATGGATGCATATTTGCGACAAAGATTGAAATCCATGGGTGGGTGGTCTGAGTTTTCTATGCATTTTGGCTCTTCATCTCACCCAACATTTGAAGATATTCGACTATCTTTACCAATGTCTCTGTCTTGGTCAATACTATAGAGGCCAGGTGAGTGATTCTGCATATATAAAATGAATGCATAAGGACATTTTGTTGAGCGAGAAAATTGTTAGAAATCTTGATTTGTTTGTATCAACTTTGAAGAAACATAGAATATTGCTTTTGTAGGAAAAAAATGAATGGGGATTTATTGGCAAACTTGCTAAGGCAATCGAGAATAAAGAGTGTGATGAGGTTAGGGGCTATTTGAAAGCTTTTATTTCTTGCATATTTCTCTCATTTGTTCATTTGTGTATATTGGTGTTCGAGTCGGTGTATATATCAAGCCTACGCATGTGCAATTCAATAATGTGCTTTTAATATCCAAGAACCTGATTTTCGAGGTCTCCTAGCTCTCGTTGAGGAGGTTTGTTTTCTTGCTAAAGGTAAGGTTTTGTCTCCTAGTCTTTGACTTAGGAGGGAGTGTGGGGGGAGGGGTCCTTTCAGAGGTGGATTATGGCAGAAGCAATTCTTGAGAAGTTGGAGTCATTCAATTTGACAGAGGATGAATAGAAAGAAGTAACTCTTGATCTTAATGATAATGCGGTGGTAAGGAGACGTGGGAACCAATGTTTAATAGGTCTGGTTGTATCAGACGTTGGTACCAACTTGTTTCTGATTGAGTTCTAGATTGGATATGACATGCAAAAAGTCCAAAGAGGTAGGCCATGGAGTTTCGATAGACACTTGCTTTGCCTTAACAGTTTTGATGGTAGGTCTGCTTTGAAAGATATTGAATTTACAAAGGAATCATTATGGGTTCAATTCCATAATATTTCTCTTGGAGGCATGACCAGACATATAGGTGTGCAGATTGGCAGGATGGTTGGTGATGTCGAATAAGTAGATGTTGATGAAGAGGGTGTTGGTTGGGGGCCTTATCTAGGTGTTAAAGTTTATATTAATATCACCAAACCTCTTATGAAAGGCATCCACCTTAACCTGCATGGGAGTAGAGTATGGATCTCATTCCTTTATGAGAGACTTCCATATTTCTGTTTAAGTGTGAGATTATTAAGCATGGAGTGAAAGGCTGTTTAATGGATTCTAATGCATCTCCTCTACATGGCACTAATGTGTCCCAAAATGGAGCTTGGCTCAGAGCATCAGGGTCTCGAGATATGAATAAGCACAATCGATCTGGAAATGGTGGTAAGAAGAATGCCGGTTCACAAAACTTAGATCTGCATGGAGAAGATGATGACGTGCAGAGTTTAATACCATTTACGGTAAGGAATCAGGCAATGCAGAAGAGGTGGCAGATTCGGTGGTGAATCCCAAGAAGTCAAGAGTTATTCTGGAAAGTTACCTTTGTGAGCACATTGCCGGAATCATGGGTCAAACTTCCCAGAAGGAAGGAATAGCTAGGGGAACCAGAAAAGGAAGCAGAAGATTTTCTAGCCAGGAAGATTCTGATTTATGAGGATCATCCTATGGTCAACACAAGTCCTGGTTTGGAAAACTATGAGGTAAGCCAATGTATTAACTCCAATCCTGATATAGTAACTTTTGTTTTTGGCGTTACTGTGACATCATCAGCGTTTCCTAGTAACCCTCAGGAGGTTCGACCATGTGCCAACCAAGGTGACTTCCCTCAGTTGAGTACTGGTGAGGTGTCTATTATTAAAGGAATAGACCAACAACTTATAGGATCAGGTAAAGGAGTGAAGTGGAAAACAAAGGCTCATGTTAAACAGGCTAGGGTGCTGGATGCATGTGCTTAGATGAATTTAGATTTAATTCCTAACGAGAATCCTAAACCTTGTAGCAAGAGGGAGCAAAGAGAGGGAGGAGGACAAGGCAACTCATAGGTCTCAAAAAGAGGGAAATGGATGGTGGAAGGTAATGAGCAGCTTATCATGTCATTGGCAAAGGCTGGATCCCAGCCTTGCCAACAACCATGAGTTTGTTAAGTTGAAACTACGGGGGGCTTTGGAACCCTCAGACAGTTAGGTTGCTTAGTCTTTTGACTAATAATAAGTGTCCCAATTTGATTTTCCTGATGAAAACCAAATGTTCTAGAGTTCGTATGGAAGAGGTGAGAAGGAGACTTAAGTTTGATAGTTGTCTTACTGTTGACAGTATGAGAAGTAGTGGTGGCCTTGCTCTTTTGTGGAAGTTTGATTGGAAAGTTACCATTTGCACTTATTCTCGGTGGCATATTAATGCAACTATTCAAGAGTCTGAAAATGGCCCCATATGGATGCTCACAGGTTTCTATAGTCACCTTGATACCTCCAAAAAGGAAGATAGCTGGAAATTACTTGAACTGCTCAAACCCCCATCACACATGCCTTGGCTGTGTATTGGGGATTTTAATGAGATAATATGTCAAGGTGAGAAAGTTGGTGCTGCTTGCAGACCGTACAAGCAGATGGAGGCTTTTAGAACAGTAATTGGACCCTGCTCTCTTCATGCTCTACATTGTTCAAGTTAGAAATTCACATGGCTCAACAACAGAAGTGGTAGGGCTTTCAACGACTTGATAGGGTCATGGCAAACCAAGAATGGCATGATATGCTTCCTGATGCAGTGTGCAATGTCTTGCCTACGGTTAAATTTGACCACTCTCCTCTCAATGTTAGTGTTGAACTTCCTCTATTGTGTTCTCGTTGTTGAGATTGAGACTTTCTGTGTTATTTATACCTTCTGTTTCTTCATCAATAGATATCTTGGAGAGTAGAAAATTAGATTCATCAAATACTACATGCATAGATTCTTGTGCAGTCAAATTCTTTTTGTTGAATACTCTATAAGTTTTACTATTAGTAGAATACCCGAGAAAGATACATTCATCAGATTTTGCATCAAACTTACCTAAATTATCCCTGCCATTCAAAATAAAACATTTGCATCCAAATACATGAAAGTAACCAACGTTGGGCTTTTTCTCATTACAAAACTCATAGGGGGTTTTATCTAACTTATACCTTAGCATAACTCTATTTATAACATAACATGCAATACTTACCGCTTCTGTCCAAAAATAGCTAGGCAAGTTGTTCTCATTGAGCATTGTTCTTGCCATCTCTTGAAGAGATCTATTTTTCCTCTCTACTACCCCATTTTGTTGAGGAGTTCGAGGAGCAGAAAAATTATGCACAAAACCATTTTCATCACAAAATGTTTCAATATTTTTATTAACAAACTATTTTTCCCTATCATTTCAGATACTTGAAATAGTATAGCCTTTTTCATTTTGAATTCTCTTGCATAACTTGGTAAATGCATTATATGCCTCATCTTTATGAGCAAGAAAGATGACCCAAGTATATCTAGATAAATCATCAATAATAACAAATGCACAATATTTTCCTCCTAGACTTGCAACTCTATTTGGTCCAAAAAGATCCATGTGTATCAGTTGCAATGGTCTAGTAGTGGAAATATATTTTTTGATTTTAAAAGAAGTTTTTGTTTGTTTACCAAATTGACATGCATCACAAATTTTTTCTTTAAGAAAATTTATTTTTGGTAAATCTCTCACAAGATCATTTTTTGAAAGTTTGGAAATAAGTTTCATGTTGGCATGACCTAATCTTCTATGCCATAACCAACTAGTTTCATTTTGAGCTGAAAAACAAAAAGCATCTTGTGAGATAATTTCTTTAAAATCGATTGTATAAACATTGTTACTTCTAAAAGTAATAAAACAAATATTACAATCATGATCATTCAAAATAATGCATTTATTCATTTTGAAAATAACTGTAAATCTTTCATCACATAATTGACTTATGTTCAAAATATTATGTTTTAGACCTTCAACGTGTAGAACATTTTCAATTATGAAAGAATATTCATTACCAATTTTACCTATTCCCACGATCTTCCCTTTCGAGTTGTCTCCAAATGTCATGTGTCCTTTTTCTTTAGATCTAAGATCAAAGAACTTAGTTTTGTCTCTCGTCATGTGTCTTGAACATCCATTATCTAAAAACCGTTTGTTTTTGCTTGTGAATGACTTCATGCATACCTATAAAAACAATTAAAATGATTTTTCTTGGTACCTAATTTCTTTGGGTCCTTTAATTATTAGTATTAGAATAAAGAAGATTTTTAGGTACCCATATGGCCCTAATAGTCGTTGTATGATTTCTTCTAATAGGACAAGCATGATAATTATGATCATTTCTATTACAAAAATTTCAAATAGCATGTGGTATATATGAAGAACTTGAGTGATTATAATAGTATCTTTTTTTGACAAAATTATTTTTATAAAAAGAATTTTGAATATTAGACTTTGATGTACAAGGATTATCAAAGAAGTTTTTATAAGGTTTGTATTTTTGTTTTGGCATATATTCCAAGTCTGCCTTGTTAAAAACACATCTTTGACTACCAAGAAGTTTTTCAAAATTTCTTTTTCCATTTGTAAAGTTTTCAACAATATTTTTTAAATCAGTTTTCTTCTTCTTCAACTCAAGATTTTCATCTTTCAAAACGATGTCTTCCTTTCTTAAAATATCAATTTCATTGAAAATAAAGAAGAATTTTTCTTTTTTAAAGCAGTATACTTGATATCTAATTTTTCAAGTTCCTTGTGTATCTCTTCTAAAATATTTTGCAATTTTTCATATGAAGGATCTTCAATATTATCAAGATTTGTTACCTCAATGTCATCTTTAGTCATAAAACAAAGATTTGTTGATTTTCCATTGCTTGCTTCACTATCTGAACTGCTTGAATCATCATCCCATGTAGTTTTCATTGCTTTCTTGCCCTTATTTCGATCTTTCTTTAGTAGAGAACAATCTGGCTTGATATGACCAGGTTTATTGCATTTATAACGAATTAAAGTGTCATTTTTACCTGAATCTTTATTGGAAAACTTTTTGAAGGATTTCCTTGGATGAGTTTTATTTTTATTTAAGAACCTCTGAATTCTTCTTGTTATCGTCGCAACTTGATCATCTTTGTCGTCATTTTCCTCATCTTCATCACTTTCACTTTCATGAGCAACAACTTTAAGTGTCAAGCTCTTCTTTGGCTTTCCTTCTTCTTCTCCTCTTTTCAATGTGTACTCATGGGTGATACGTGACCCAATGAATTCATTCACTTTGAACTTCTTGAGGTCTCTAACTTCAAGAATCGCTGTCACTTTTGATTCCTAGCGTTTTGGTAGAGAATTTTTCTTACTATCTCCACCTTGGAATAAACTTTGCTAAGAGCTGTCAAGCTATTTATGATGTTAATAAAACGAATGGGCATACTAGAAATAGATTCATCATCATTTATCTTAAACATTTCATATTCATGAATAAGAATATAAATTTTTGATTCCTTGACTTGCGAAATTCCTTCATAAGTAACTTCCAAGTTATCTCAAATTTCTTTTGCCGTAACGCAAGTCATTATTCTATTAAACTCATTTTCATTGAGAGCACTAAATAATAAATTCATAGCAGTTAAATACAAAGTATAAAGTCTATCGTCTTCACGATCAAACTCTTATTCTTCTTTTTTGACCTTTACTCCATCAACCACTTTTGTTGAAATATAAGGTCCATTTACAATACATTTCCAGATTTCTCAACCTTGAACCTGAAGGAATATTCTCATTTTAACTTTCTAAAATGAGTAATTGTCTTCACAAAAGAGTGGAGGCCGACTGCTAGATTGACCTTCACCAAATGAAACTGCAATGTTAGCCATAAGATTTTAACTCAAAAGATAGTTAATCTTATAACAGAGCCCTTGTTCTGATACCAATTGTTGTCCAAATGACTACCATAAGAGGGGGGGTGAATTGAGTTGTATTTAAAAAAAATAACAATTATAAATCAAATATACAATATAAAATATAAACAAAATACGAAACAACAATAAATATAAAGAGTAATGGTAAGAGAGAAGCAAACTCAATATGTTAACGAGGTTCGGCTCCACTACCTACATTCTCGCCTCAAGCTACCTCTTGAGGATCCCCAGATTCACTATTCAACCTCCTTCAGGTGGAGATAGAAACCTATTACACCTTTGAACAACACCGCTACAAAGGATCGGTGTAGAACACCCTCTACACTTGCAATCACCTTACACGTAGTGATTCAACTATTCCCTGTGTAGAACGCTTTCTACACGCACAAGGGTTATACACACATTTTTACTGATACAAGAGCTAATAAATGGTTGGTTATCAGAAAACACTCCTCAATGAGTGAAATAAGAATAATACAGCGCAAACTATATCTCTCTCAAAATAGACAAGGATTAAGGCTCAATGCTTAGAGAAGAGAGAATGAAAGCTTTGAATGAATGTTGTATGCTTTGGATGTTGTAAATGTGAAGCTCTCAAAGGATCTATTTATAGGCATATGAGACTTCATATTCAAATTTAAAAGGATTCACATGTTAAAGACAACATCATTCACTTTTTTAAAAAATTCAAATAAAAGGTTCTTCTTTTTCAATTGTCAAAAACAACATCATTTATTTTTCAAAAACTTCAAACCTAATCTTTTACTTTTGGCATATAACAAAAGGAGCCCACTTTACTTTTCAAATATTTCAAACCTAATCTTTTTACGTTTTGCATAAGACAAAAGGAGCACGCTTTACTTTTCAAATTTTTCAAACAAAAACATCTACCTTTTGCATAAATCAAAAAAAGCATGGATCACTTTTGAAAATTTTCAAATAAAATATGCACATGTGAAAGATGAGAATCAATCATCTTTAATATTTTCAAAGTTCAAACCTTTAATCATGTAATATACATGTGAAAGATGACAATTAATCATCTTTCATAATTTTCAAATTTAATTTTCAAAATATTCATGCACATGTTGAAAATGTATTTTAATACTTTATGATAAAATATTAATTTTAAACCTTAATCCTAATTTCGAATGTTTAAGAGATTTACAACATTACTTTATAACTTTAATGTGAACTTGTTCCCTTCTTTCTCATTCTTGGTTCCTTGATGTGCTTGACTCCATTGTGTAGACAACTTGAGTTTGAGACTCCTTTATTATTTGAATTCATTTGTTATCATCAAAATCTATGTGTAAATATATAATTATACAAAACTTGAAACATTGGGTTCAACAATCAGCATGCTTAGTAATTGTATAAGGGGAAGGAGGGCACATGCTCTTTTCAGATATGAAGCTGCTTGGGGCATGAGGGATGATTGTCTGATATAGTTGCTATAGCCTGGTGCAAGGTGACAGTTGGTAATGATAGGGCCTCCATGTTGAGAAACAAACTAGCTAATTGTCAAACAGCTTTGCTGAAGTGGAATTCCAATAAAAATAGAAAAAAGATTCTAAAGATATCAACAGGGCCATGACTAGAATTGGTGAACCACAAGACCTTGGTACAGGGGAGCACATTGAGGAGGCATAGAAACTAAAAAGTGAGGTGAATCAAGCTCTACTTGAAGAAGAAACCAAATGGAAGCAACGTGAAAAATGACACTGGCTGCAGCATAGTGACATGAATACCAGATTTTTCCACATGGATGCTAGCCAGAGGAGGAAGACTAATACCATTCATAGCATAATGGATCAATATGGTGTTATTTTGTTGTCTGAGCATGATCAAATTGGAGATGTATTTACAGGTTGCTTTTCTACTCTTTTTACCATCTCTAATCCTTCTAACTTTGAGAGATGTCTACATGGCCTTCTCCCAAAGGTCACACCAGATATGAATGTTAAACTTATTTAGCAATTCACTGGAGGAAGTCAGAGAGGCAGTTTTCCAAATGAATCCTATGGGTTAATTGGAAAGGATATCTGCAGGTTCACTCTTAATATGCTCAACCATGGTGGTTCTCTCAGAAGGGTCAATATGTAAAACATTTAACAGAGAATCAAAAATATTAGTTCTTTAATTTTCAAATTTTGATCGAGCACCTTGAACTTCAAAATTATTTTTATTGAGTTATTAAATAGAATATGACTGCTTTAGAATATACAAAAAAAGGATAATGAATAAATAATAAGGTACATATATATTGATGTATTCGATCATGATTAACAAATGCAAAGAATGACTTCGTGTGGCGACATGAACATGTACGGTGAGATAAAACTCAGCAGGTTGTCCATGGTTTTGTTTTAATGGATGATGATAGACAAGTTACCCTTTTTTATAGTTTTTATTTTATTACAATTATGTTTTAGATGAGGGATATTTTTGTAAAATAACTTATAAAAATAACATCAACAATAATTTTTTATTTTATTTAAACATACACATATTGATATATAAATATGTATGTTTAAATAGAATGATAGAAATGAAAAATCACATGTTGATGTGTGGTGTGGAGATAATAAGTAACACTTCTCTATTAATTAAATAATTAAGGTAGAGGAGGTCAGGATCAAGGAATCTCGACGAGAGGTTTGGATAGTGAGTTAGGATGAAAGTTGGATAAAATATTGTTAGAATATTATTTTTTAATATTATTACTATTTTGAGATTAAAAAAAATTGAATTATTTATTATATGTTGTGTGAGACTTTTAATTAGATAAAATTAGATGAGATAAAATACTTTTTATATCCAAACATAGGCTTAATCAAATCATCTAGGCCTAAAAGCTATCCTAGACCATATATCATCTTCCATCTTTTTCACGTGAAGTTGTAAATTAATTGCCAAATAGTAGTATAATGTGACAAATCTAATTACATAATGGAATCTGACTTAACTTGTTTACTACAATAACTATTAGAAACAAGATCTAATTTAACTTTTTTGGATAGACAAAGAATTCTCATAACTTCTTATAGATTTATTTCTAAACATCACTAAGATACAAAACACTTTTTAATTTCAAAATTTGATTACTTATTCACTATTCAAATACAAAAATCAATATAATTCTTGCAAATTTTAAAATAAAATACAAAAATCAATACAATATTTACAAACTTCAAAATAAAAGTAATATTAAAAAATTATATTTAAACAATATTTTAATTTTATAATATTTTTATTTAGTGTTTTCTATATCATTTCCCAAAATTCAATAAAACATCTTCACTCAAATAATTTCACTACTATTCATAAAATTTTGAAATACTCTAAGGGATTCTTAGGGAATGAGATGAGATGAGAATTTTTTGAATTTTAGTGAAATGGTTTGAGTTAAGATGTTTTATTGGATTTTTGGAAAAGAGGAAGGAAAAGTTGAATAAAAATTATTATAAAATTAAAGTATTGTTAGAATATAAATTTTTAATATTTTTTTATTTAAAAATTTAAAAAAGTAATGTTACTTTTTATATTTTATTTGGAAGTTTGAGAAAGTTGTAATGATTAAGGAATGATTAAATGAAAAATATGAAGATTTTAGATTAAAAAATATTTGTGTTTAAGTGATATTTAATTAAAAAAATTATGAAAATTTTTTAAATGAGATAAGATGAGATCATGTGTTTCCAAACAATGACCGAGACCTCGTCTAGGCTTCAAATTAAACACAAACTGTCTGAGGTTGTTTCGTAGGGCTATATTTGTTTACATCCAGATGTCTTATAAAGCACTTCAGAAAATATTTCACTTCGGTTACATTTAGATGTTGAGGTGATCTTAGAATATTGTCTGTGAATAATAGTAAAAAAGCAATTAATAGTAATATAAAAAGTAGTGAACAATTTATAAATAATAGTGAGATTGTCTAAAGCTTTACTAACCAAACATAGCCAAATCATAGTGTCTTTGAAGTGTTCATTGATTGAACAAGCGATCCAAGTTAACATCACTTCTTAATTTGCTTTAAGTTTGAGTCTTCATTTACATGAGCCAATTCCTTGTTTTACTTTTACTTTTGAAAATTATTCCTGATGACTTTCTTACAATTGATCTCTGCAATAATATGAAGGAAAGGTGAAAAATAATTTCCAATTATTTAATATTATATTATAAAATAATAAAAAAAAAAAAAGAAGAAGACTATGAGTGGCAAATATTATTGCAATAATAGTGGATGATTTCACACGTTATTCTTTGCCCATTCCCCACACACATAAATCATAATTTTTCCCTACTTTTGTTCAGTTTATGTGCATAATTGAAAATCAACTCTCCACCAAAATAAAACAGTTTCAAAGTGATGGAGGTAGAGAGTACACTTCTCAATTATTTGCCAAATACCTGGCTGACAATGGGATTCATCATAGAGTCACTTGCCATCATACATCCCAACAAAATGGGATTGCTGAGCACAAGCACAGACATATTATTGAAACATGTCTTGCACTATTGGCTCAATCACATTTTACTTCCAAATATTCGCTTAATGCCTTTCAAACTGTTGCTTTTCTAATCAACAGGTTACCCACACTTGTCCTCCAGCATGACACTCCCTACACCAAACTTTACAATAAAGAACTTGACTACACTTTTCTAAATGTCTTTGAATGTGCATGCCACCCTCTCTTGAAGCCCTAAATAAACACACAACTCCAATTTTGTAGTAAGCAATGTGTCTTTGTAGAGTGCGGCCCAAATCAAAAGGCTATAAATTTCTTGATTTTTCCAGCAATAGAATCTATGTATCAAGGCATGTGGTTTTTTGTGAAGAATTGTTTCTTGCACCATATGGATCCCACCTTACAGATTTCGTAGCAGAACAATTCTCACACAGAGGTATTTTTTTGGATCCTTCTCAATTTTATTTCTCTAAGTCCATGCCTATTCAGTCCCACTAATCCTCAAATCCTATAGACTATTCTAATTCAAGTCTCACTAGTGCATCTCAACATGTTCATCATGGTTCTACTACACCTCCACAAACAACTTCTATACCAAAAAACTTGAGTCCTACCTCTTTTGTCTCTCATATTCCTGAGACAAGTCCTGTCATTACAACTACCCTTGCTCCTTCCATTCCTGAGACAAGTCCTATCTACTTAGCTCAACCCTCCTCACCACATATAGTCACCATATCAATGGTTGGTACTTGCAAACCTAAGCCCTTTCCAAATTTCAATTATATCATTCAGCAAAGTCCACAAAACATCCTCTCAAAGCACCGGTAGTCACCTCACTTTCTAGAGAGCCTACTTCATTCTCTCAAGCAATCTCATATCCCAAATGGCTTTTTGCTATGGAATGTGAGTACAAAGCATTGCTGGATAATGGTACTTGGTCCCAATTTTGGATAATACGTCGGATTTGATAATTGATCAATTTTGGACTCGTCAACTTCAATGCCTCAGGCTGAAATGATGTGCCCAAGGATAATACCTTGCTATACCATAAAATGACATTTTTCTAATTTAAAAGTAGGTTTTTCTCTTCACATCAGGCTAAAACAACAATGAGGTTAGTAAGGTATGCATCAAAAGAATCACCATAGACTGAAAAATCATCCATAAACACCTCCAAGATATACTCAACCATGTCACTAAAAATGCTTAATATACATTGCTGAAATGTGGCGGGTGCATTACAAAGTCTAAAGGGCATTCTCTTAAATGTAAAAGTTCCAAACGAGCAAGTAAAATTAGTCTTTTCCTAATCTTCAGGGGCTATTTCAATTTGATAATATCCTACAAAAGCCATCAAGAAAACAATAAAAAGTATGGCACGCAACTTTTTCCAAAGTTTGGTCTAAAAATGGTAATGGAAAATGGTCATTTCTTGTGACAACATTTAGTTTCCTAAAATCAATGCACATGTGCCATCCTGTGGTGGTTTTAGTTGGTATTAACTCATTCTTTTCATTTCTCACAATTGTAAGCCTAGATTTCTTAGGAACTACTTGAGTAAGGCTTATCCATCGACTATCTGAGAAGGGATAAATGATACCTATATTCAAGAGTTTCAAGACCTCATTCTTTACCACCTCCTTCATCGTACCTTCTTTGCATCTCTCAAGTTGGTGATGAATTTTCTTCTAGAAAAATTCGATGTGTGCAAATGGTGGGGTTGATTCCTTTGATGTCCGCAACCGACCATCCAAGTGCTCCTTTATGTTGCTTGAGGACCCATAGGAGTTGCTCCTCTTGCTCAACTGACAAAGAAGATGAGATAATACATGGAAAAGTTTTAGTTGGCCCAAGAAAAACATATTTCAGCATTTCAGGTAATGGTTTCAAAACCAGGGCTAGAGGAACTTCATTCGATGGTTGCTGGTTTATGGATTGCATTGGCAGGTTTTCAAATTTGAGTCGCCATAACAAGTCCATTTTGTTACCTACACCTGAATTTACTGCATTAGTATCTAATGGTTTAGTATTTTCCAAGGTTTCAGAAAAAAAATGCTCCAATTGACCCTCTTGCTCTAACAAGAAAAGTTCTTCACCAAGTAAGGAGTCCAAACAATTCACTTCTTAGGGTTCTTTCAAGTCTTGGGGCTGCCTACAAGTGTTGAACACATTTAACTCCAATGTCATATTCCCAAAGGTCAATTTAAGGATGCCACTTTGACAATTTATCAAAGCATTGGAAGTCACCAAAAATGGCCTCCCTAAAATAACGGGTGCCTGAAAAACAGAATGAGGAGTTAGTTGAACGTCTAATACCACAAAATCAACAAAATAATAAAACTTGTCTACTTGTACCAACACATCTTCCACTACTCCCCTTGGCTTTTTAATTAAATGGTCAGATAATTGCAAGATGATAGAAATTGGTTTCAACTCTTCTAAACCAAGTTGTTCAAAAGTGTTATAAGGAAGCAAATTCACACTAGAACCTAAGTCTAGTAATGCTTGGCCTACTTTCGAGCTTCCTATAACACAAACTATTGTTGGAGAACTTGGATCTTTATATTTAGGATGAGTATTGGATTGAATAATAGCGTTGACTTATTTCGTGAGAAATGCCTTATTTTGCACGTTAAGCTTTCTCTTAATCGTGCACAAATCTTTCAAAAACTTGGCATATGTTAGGATTTGCTGAATGGCATCAAGAAGAGGAATGTTAATGTAAACTTGGCTAAAATTGTCTAAACTCTCATAATGATATTTATTTTTTATATAAAAGAACGAATCTTTGAGGAAAATGTGCCAGAGGAGTTAACTTTGGTTCCAAAGAAACATCAACATTAGAATTTTTACCTTGTGCATTGGAAATCGAACTCTCACCATTCTTGTCAACTTCATTACTCGATGTACCAACCTCCTTACCACTAGGAAGATTTATTATGGCCTTGCAAGTCTTTAAATTTGCTTCAGCAGAGGATGAAGGCTCTATGGCAACAATTTAGACTTGAAGATTTGGTTGGGGTTGAGCGGGGAACTTGTGCAAGAACTGTTGAAGAGTAAAGGCCATTTTTTGAAATGGGTCATCCATGGGTTTTCTAGGTGCTGGAATTAGTGCATTCTGCTAGGTGTGAATTGAATATTGAGGTGCACCAGCTCCCGGATGTGCTGAACTCGTGGGGTGATCATTTCTCCAGTTGAAGTTAGGATGATTTCTCCAACCTGCATTATACGTGTTAGAATATGGTATAGAAAAAGGCTTAGAAATCATGTTAACAGGGTGATAAGCATAAAACAAGACTTCCTTAAAAGCTAAAATAGTAGGACATTCAGATGTTACATGACTAACGTCCTCACAAATGTTACATTTCTCTTGTTTTGGAATACCCTGAATTTCATGCACCTTCTTTAACTCAATTGCCTCCAATTTTTTTTGACAATAAGGCAACTTTGACTTGCAAATCATCCTCCCCATTCAAAACATATTTACCTCCCTCACTCCCGGTCCTCAATGGTTCAACTTGATCATAAACACAAGAAGTGTCCAATGATTGAGCGTTTTCAGCCAAGTAATTGAAATAGGCAAATGCTTCTTCTGTTTCTTTGTTAAAGAATTCTCCATTACACATAGTTTCACCAAATTGTTTTATCTTAGGGATCAAAGCTTCATATGAAAAAAAAAAAAAAAAACTAATGATGCACCAATTCTCGTAACCATGGTGCAGACAAGCATTTAAAAGATCCTTGAACCTTTCCTAGCTTTGGTAGAAAGTCTCACTTTCCTTTTGAGCAAAATTCATAATTTGTCCCTTTAAAGCATTGGTTCAATGTATTGGGAAATTTTTTTTCAAAAATTCAGCTTGCATTTCTTGCTATGTTCCAATGGATTTGGGCCTCAATGCATTTAACCATCTTTTTGCTTTATCTTTCAAGGAAAATGGAAACAACTTTAATCTAATAATCTCCTCTGTACAGGTTTGGTCCATGAATGTAGAACAAACCTCTTCAACCTCTTTGATATGAAGATGAGAGTTCTTAGATTCCATACCATGAAAATGTGGAATCAATGGGATCATTCCAGATTTGAAATTGAAGGTGTTTGCATTCAAAGGTTGGATTATGCATGAGGGTGTGCTAGTTCTGACAGGTTGTAAATAATTTCTAAGTGTCATGTTTTGATTTACCATTTCCCTATCATGATTCTTATTTTCAGCCATGATGCTATGAGTATCAGAAGATGATTCAAGGGAAAGAGATGCAAAGTTAAAAGATGATAGTGATCCTGTCCTAACCAACTGAGAAGTTTGGTCTCTAGTCCAACCTGTCATACAAACAAGAGCAGAAAATATAAAAAATAAAATAAAAATGAAAGGCATACAGAAAAAATAAAATAAAATAAAATGTCACCCAAGCTGTGAAAAGAATGCTTCTTAAAACGCCAATTGTCCCTGGCAACAACGCCAAGAATTTGACCAACTTATAATTTTGACTTCCAAGTATAGAAGCTATCAAAGTAATATAAGAGTAAATCTCAATATCGATTTCACAAGGACAAGGGGAATTAGGCAAGCATTAACATCTCAATCCTAATTATGACGACAAAGTATTCTAAAAAGGAAAGAAAACCATAAACTAAAGGGTGGAGCAATGGACAATAAAATGTGAAATAAAATTCAGGTATCGACCACTAAATGTATTGACCCAATATGACGACTATTTACCAAGGGGATGTAGACTGGTTCAAGAGTGAAGAAGTTGGTTGTTTTGAAAATTTAAGCACAAATAAAAACTGAAAATAAAAGAGTGACTATACTCCTAAAATTACCAAAACTAAGAGGGTTAGAGAAAGTGTGTAAAAAATTAAACTTGTAAGAAATAATAATACAAACACTTGGGATATAACTTTCGCCCACTGATTTGGTAATGGATTACTTCTTTTTTCATCTTCTCTCAACCATTCTCCCATTCCTAGAAATCATGGTCCGATAATATAGCAATAAACCAAAATTTTTTCTAGCCTAATAAAATTACTTGATAGATTATATAACAATTATGAAACAGTGAAAGAAGGACATTCAAGTCTTGTTACTCATTCAAGTATCAATTGTGTCTTTACGTCTACAACTAATCTGAATCAAAAATAGAGAACTTCAATCCTTTCTAGATGTAAAATGAAATATAATCCCATAACATTAAAGAAAATCCAATCCAAAATAGTCATGGGTTACTCCTTGAATCTCAAGATAAAAGTCTAGCATACCATCTCTAGATTAGCAAAATGCCTAAAAAATATAAACCCTTACATCCCTATTGCTGTTTAAACAAAATTGCAAAAGAAAAAAAAAATAAAGTGTTGGATGATCCCAAGTTCGGAAAAGAAAACTGGGCCTAAAACTAAAATCGCATGCAGCCAAAAATCATCCAACCAAAAAAAAAAAAAAAATGCATCCCATGCGATCGTCTTTTGTAATCCCAAGTGCGTGAGTCTGATGCCCCAACTTGAGGCCAGCTCTTGCACCATCTTGAGGCCACAATTCAAATGTGGTTCTTGCACCTGGCTGTCTATTCATGTAGTAGCTTCAGCACAAGTTTTGACATGCTCTGCCTCTATGTGCAAGGATCAGTTGCTGCCCTTAACCTCACTAGTGGTCCCCCAAACATGATGATAACCCACTAGTGTAATTTACAATCTTGCCCATAACCTCATGTCAAGTACCCATCATAATTTCATTTTTCCTTTTTTTGCAATAGTGCCCTGCAACATATAAGTAAGATATGAGAGCAGTAAGATTTGGGGTATTAATTCTGATGTGGAACAACTGCATTATAAATCTTTTCAAGTGTGAATTATCAGAATTTATCAATTAACTAATCAACTATATAATTAAGTGCTTAACTACTCTTTGGTTAAACAATTTATTCACTTAAATAGTTTAATCATGCAATTTTAACACTTATCATCCGAGGTCATCCAACAGGAATGTTATCAGAAATAAATGGGTCTATAAACTAAAACAAAGACCAGATGGTTCTATTGAGAGGTACAAGGCTAGATTGGTAGCCAAGGGGTTTGAATAGAGAGATGGCATTGATTTCTTTTGAAACATTCAGTCATGTTATCAAGTTAGCAACCATATGACTGCTATGTAACCTTGCAGTTACAATTCAGTGGCCTATTAAGCAGTTAGATGTGTCCAATGCATTTTCGCATGGATACCTAACTGAGGGAAGATTGCATTATTCGGGTTTAGCCATTCTCTAGTGATTTTGTTGTCTTCATGATTGTGAATTCGCACAAAGTGTCTAGAAGAGATATTTGGCATCCATGGGCCCATAAATGCTAAAAGCTTGAAAGCCAAAGTACAAATACAATTATGAGTATTATGGATATATATTAAGCATCATAGGCAACGCCTCCGATTTATCATAAAGGGAATCACTCCCAATTAATGCAGAAAGCCTTCAAGATGTACTCAGGAGACTGGTTATCTTCTATACTTAACACCGCTATAAATAGTACTCGAAGGTAACGCATTTATATTCATTCATACACTGACTCAAGATCACTTCTCTAACTTAACTATCAGAGTTCTATTGGGCACTCAATGCCTCCCTCTTATTTCATTGCAGGTATCTGTACAGTTGGTGGTGTGAAACACGTCTTCAACAGTGGCGCTGTCTCTGGGATCTTTGCAGGCTTCAACTTGATTTTCACATGCCAACTACAACGTGATCACAGGCAACCAAAGACCAAGAAATGAATGAGACAGAGATGGAAGCAAGATTGGTATATATAGAGGAGAAACTAAAGAAAGCAACAACCTTAGTAGACCAGTTACAAAAAGAGAACAAGGAATTAAAATGGTAGCATGCTACTACGCCACCGGTCAATAATGAACAGATGAAATGAGATGCCCACATTGGCGAGGTCAATGCTGTGGAGTTAGAAAAGAATAAACAACATGATGAGTTAAAGATATTTGTTGATAAATATGAAGAGATGGCAAGGAAGATGGGGAGATCTTCCTCTATGGAGCAATTGCTTAATCCAACAGATCTTCCCTATAGAGACTAAGTAATGGCAGTAGCACTCTCGCCTAAGTTCAAAGTCCCTTGTATCTATATGTACGATGGATCCAGGGATCCTGTAGATCACTTGGAAAATTTTAAAGCTCACAAGACTCTCCATGGTTTTCTAGGGAAAGTCACTTGTTGCGCCCTCCCACTAACCCTAAAAGAGATTTCACACGGATGGTTTGGAAACCTTCGCCCAGGATCCATCAACAGCTTCGAAGAATTGGCCAAGCAATTCTTAACACAGTTTATGTCAAGCAGAAGACACTGCCTACCTGCAGCCTACCTTTTCACCATCAAACAGAGAGAATGAGAAAGCTTAAAAGCCTGTTTATCCAGATTTAACAAGGAGAAGCTTACCATTGATGACCAAGATGAAAAGATCATAATCACCGCCTTGCTAGGATGCATATAGACTCGAGGCCCATTCATGATTGAGCTGGCTAGAAATGAGGGAGTTCATGGATAGGGTTGACGACTAATTAATGCGGAAGATACTTTGCAGGCTCTATTGGAGCCTAAGAAGCAGGAAGTAAAATCTGAATCCAAAATTCAAGTAAAGATAGGAAAGCTAGGAACAATCAACAAGGCAGAGGGCGTGAAAGATACTTCTCCCAGTGAGATCAAGGCCCTCGCCTTGTCCATAACAATTTGAACATACAAGAAAAGTTAGGAATCACAAGGAATGATGTACGCCCACCCACAAGGGGCCAGTGCTATTGTAAGTACCACCAATTTGATACTCACTAGACAGGAGATTATTCGATCATGAAGAAAAGAGTAGCTGAATTGGCAGGGAACGAGGAGCTTAAGCGAATGTTAGCAGACCATGTGAAGCCAAGGAGGGAAGAGGATCGTAGGCGTGAACCCAGACAGAGTATAAGCTCGAAAATGCAATTAAAGGATAGGGAATGCAAGCAAGACACCCCCCACAAAACACGTGATCAAGACCAAGCCTCTTTGGGAGAAATATGAACCATAGCAAGGGAATTTACCGATGGAGGTGTGATGACATCTAGTAGAAAGGCTTAGGCTTGTCAAGCCAGATATCACAAAGTATACTCGATGGATAGGCCCATCAAGTACCCTAGTGTGACGCCCCCAAATTCCATTTGGGATCGGACGGACATTTAAAGCATCGAGACATGCAACACAAGGTTACCTGCCCCCGTTCATGACATATAAGATGCAATATTCCTAACATGCATCTAACAATATGCAATATTCGCAGCGGATAAATTTTTTCTTTAGCAATACTATGCACCAAATTGAAAATATCCCAAATGCTTAAAACATACTTCATACATAAAAATCCATTGAACATTTAAGATCACAACACTAGTCCAAAATGGTTATGATCCAAAAAGTAGTAGAGATGCAACTCAATCGTACAAGTAGTAATTTACGTTAATTACTATATCAACATTTATGTCGTACCGTCACTTAGTCAACTGTGTCTAGTTGATCAGCTCCTGATTCTCTTTCAGGTCCTGTAACAAGATCTACCATTCGGGGGGAATGGTAGTTGGGACTACCAAAGTGAGATTCGATTATAAATCTCAGTAAGTTCACAAAAAAACTTCCAAAAAGTAGTAGAGTTACAATGGGACAGGGACATAACATGGTAACGATGATGATAGATTTCTTGGTCGTTAAGGCCCCATCATTATACAATACCATATTGGGGCATCCTACTCTAAATAGTTTGAAAGTTGTCACCTCTACTTACCACCTCAAAATGAAGTTTTCAATAGAGGCAGAAGTCAGTGAGGTTAGAGGAGAACAAATTTTGGAAAGAGAATGTTATGTGCAGGAACTCAAGATGATGACATCATCAGTATTGTTCATGGAGGATACAAGCACTGAGCCACCACCTCTACCGTTGGCCGTTACTAGCCAAGACATTGAAGCTAGGGATGAGACCAATCCAATGCAAGCAGAGGCAAACAAACCTTTAGAATTGGTAACACTCCATTCAGACCGTCCAAACGCCACCACTTGTGTAGGAACAATACTCTCACCCAAGTATAGAGAAGAGTTGAAATAGTTATTAATTGAATACAAGAATGTGTTTGCTTGGAGCCATGAGGATATGCCAGGCATTGACAATGCAATCACAAAGCATAGGCTATGTGTCGACCCAACGATGAAGAAAATACATCAAAAGAGAAGAATCTTCAGCACAAACAATGGATAGCTATAGCCGAGGAGATTGATCGTCTGTTGGTAGCAGGATTTATAAGGGAAACTTATTAACCATGGTGGCTCTCTAATGTGGTATTAGTGAAGAAAGCAAATGGGAAGTGGAGGATGTGCATTGACGTCACGAATTTGATTACAGCCTATGTTAACAACAGCTTTCCACTACCGTAGATAGATGTTATTGTAGATGCCACGACAGGACACCGGGTGCTGAGCTTCATGAATGCCTATTTATGTTATAATCAAATTCGAATGAGAAAACAGATGAAGAGAAGGCAACATTCATTACTGACAAAGGTTGGTCAACTGGATGTTCAATTAGCAGATTGGAAAAACTATGGAGGTGTATGTCGACAACCTGTTGGTAAAAAGTATAGAACCTACCAAGAACCTACCTGAACTACGAGAATTCTTTGGTGTATTTCACAAATACAAGATGAAATTAAATCTTGCAAAGTGTGCTTTTGGTGTAGGCTCAGGAAAGTTCTTAGGTTTCATAGTCTCTAAAACGGGGATTGAAGTGAACCCTGAAAAGATCGACGCCACACTGAACATGAAGCCACCCTATAGCATCAATGACGCCCAATGGCTGGCAGGCAGAATAACAGCCATAAACAGGTTTGTTTCAAGGTCCACGGACAAATGCCTTCGCTTCTTCAAGGTTTTGAGAAAGATCCACAAATAGAACGAAGAATGCGACTTGGCCTTTCAAGAGTTGAAACAATACCTCTCTAACCCACCATTACTAAAGTAGCCTAATCATAGGGGTACCCTATACAAATACTTGGCGGTATCTCCACACGCCATCTTTGCAGTACTAGTAAAAGATGAGGGCACCATCCAAGCACCCATTTACTATGCGAGTTGCACACTCAGAGGCGCCGAAGCCAGATACCCGAGAATGGAGATGTTGGCGTTCGCCTCAGTAATAGACGCCAGAAAGTTGCACCCATATTTTCAAGCCTATCCCATGAAAGTGTTGACTGAGCACCCACTTAGGAGAATATTGTAGAAGCCCAACTCTGCTGGTAGGATAGTTACAAGGTCTGTCAAAATCAATGAGTATGATAGTTAATATATGCCAAGGAGTGTAGTTAACGGGTAAACCTTGGCAGATTTTGTCGTCAAGTTTACTAGGTTCCCCACTGAAATTGAAGCCATACTGCACCAACGACCCTGGCAAGTTTTTGTCAATGGGTTTGCTTGTCAAACATGAGGGTGAATACGGATTTACATTGTTGAAGAAAGCAGTAAGGAACATTATTATATGGCGGTGCTTACATTCAAAACTACCAATAATGAAGCTGCATATGAAGACCTAATAGTGGGACTATCAGTCGTCAAAGTACTGGGCACAATGAAGATTGAGGCAAAGCAGATTTCCAAATCGTGGTAAATCAAGTCACTGGAACCTACACCACGGAAGGTGAGAAGTTTAAGCAATATTTGAACCAAGTATGGAAAATCCGCAACCAACTAAACTACTTTAATCTAGAATAGATACCCAGAGAAGACAACGTCACAACAGATAGGATGGCTAAAGCCACCTTTGTGAAGAAAGAAATCAACCTCCTGTGGCAGGTACACAAAAGAATAATAGAAATTCCAGTGATTGGAATGAAAGTGAACCACCTTAGGCCAACAGAGCCAAAATGGGCCAAGGAATTTTTTGGGTATTTAGACTCAGGCATGCTCCCTAAAGAAAAAGAGTCGGCAAGAAAAATCAAGAGAAGTGCAGCACGGTTCATCAAGGTGGATGTAATTCTTTATAAAAAAAAATAAAGGGTTCGATGCCCTTTTACTAAGGTGCGTCATGCCATAAGAGATGAAGTATATACTAACAGAAATACATGAGGGCATTTGTGGGAACCATTCAGACCAAAAATATTTGGCAAGAAAAGCACTTTGGAAGGGAAGTTTTTGGCCCAACGCCCTCAGGGACGCCAAAAAATTTGCAAAGAAGTGTGTTAAGTGTAACAGGCTGCTAGAAATTCAATTGTGGAATTTCTATTGACTTTAGGAACCTCGTGAAGACTCTATAAGTTTTCACGAATCCACTAATCGCATAGGTTTTAGCCTGTCAACATAATTAGTTTTATCACTCACTATGGTGCCAGAAATACGATTTTAATTATTTGAGATAGTTAGAAGTGTCAGAATACATTATGGTCTACACCACTAGGCTTAATTGAATATTTAGAATTTTTCAGTACTAAGTTTATTATGTTTATTTTTGGAGTAAATAGTAACCTCGGTAAACGTACTAAGTGCAATATTTTCAAAATCACAGTGTGAAATGTCCAAATTAGGTTAGTGATATTTTATTTGGACACTTGGCAAGATCTTAACCACACATAATGAATAGTATTAGATACTTAGTACAAAGAGAAACCATTAGATGGAATTGTGAAGGAAATTAAGGTGTGAGATCATGACACCTAAGCAAAATACACATTTGGAAAATATCTTAAGAATAGAGATTTAAAATACACATGGAAATATTTTAGCCACCTTACTCTTCCAAGTCTACACCACATTTGGAAAATATATTGAGCTGATTTTTATAGATATTATTGGATAGAATATTTTGAGATAATCTTTTATAGATATTTTGGGTAGGAGAAAATCACACTCAACTCTCAACTCCAGCCTTATCATCTTCCTTATCTCGTCCATAAACATCTCCAGCCATCATCCATGAACTTATCTTCATTTACACCTTCCAATAAAAGATTATCAAACACTCTCTCTCGGACAGCTTTTAGGAGTTCTTTTGCACACTCATTTTGAAGCTGTTGTAAGTGTTTTATCATAAAGTCTCCTTCATATAAGTTGTTCCTTTTTGAGTCTAATTTACATGGATATCTTATTTGCCCCATTTGAAGATCATTTGGTCAGTCAAATATTGTGTAAACTATAGAAAGGTCATTCTGGGAGATAAACTGGAGAATATTTTATAGTTTGGAGTTTATGACCAAGTTAATGGATAGATATTGGTCCGAAATTTTTATGGAGTATTGTTAACATATATATATGACTATTGGTTGAGGATTTTTGCATGATTAAAGGTTTTGATGAAAGATTTTCTTAGATTTAGAAATTTAGAAACTGGAAGAGGAAAAACAGTTTCTGTTTTGAGAAAGTTTAACTCTTTGGTGGTCTAAACCTATTCTAATGACTTTGATAATTTTATTGGAGAATCCTAAGCATCTTATATACATGTTATATTATTATTTTGAATATATTTGATGTTAGTTTCAAAGATATGAAATTTTATGTAAAGAGATATTCAGATAAGCCAAAGTGTGGATGTTCTTGGCTAAATTTATGTTTTGGTTAATTTTTAACCATGTGATCTTGAATTAGAAGCATATATATGTTTTAGGACATCTTTTTAAACCATGTGATGGTTTGGTTTGAAGATCACATATTTATAAGTTATAGATCAAAAAGTTAATCAAAACAAGTTGGAAACAAAAATCAATAGAAATAGCATATGAGAATTTTGACCCTATGGAGTTTTAATAGTTGTGATTAGTTTTAAATTTTTCTAAATTGATATTTGAATTGAGGATAAAATTTACATGAGGCATGTAAATTTTGGTGACTTTTGGAGTTAGTATGCAAAATCCTTAAGTTATGGGTAAAACGGTCATTTTCCTACATGCAGAGAGTAAAATAGAAATTTTACTCTTTAAGTTAGTATTTTCCATATTTCAATTTATTAGTGATTTAGTGCTAACTTTTAGAATCACTAATTACAGTTCCTCGTGATCGCGCGTAAGGTTTTATAAGAAACGCGGAGATCGAGGTAAGTTAGCTTTTAACTTACTAGCAGTCTACTGTGTATGTGTGCTAAGTAAATGAACTACAGTGTATGTATGTGTGTTATCATATATGTCATGCCATGCCAAGTTAGCATGTAATTGTCTATTATACAGAATTTATTCTGTCATCAATTTTTATCTGTTACATAATATATTCTGTCATGTATTACTGTACATTACAAGTATGTCATGTTAAATATGTGGTCTATTATATGTTATGCCATGTTACGAAATGTTTTTATCTCAAGTTGGTCATGTATTTCAAGTTATGTTAAGTCAAGTTTGTGTAGAATACATGGAGCCACAACAACTGTGGAGTATGTATTTACACGTAGAATACATGGGGCCACAACAACTGTGGAGTATGTATTTTTCATGTTAAGTCAAGTTTATGTAGAATACATGGGGCCACAACAACTGTGGAGTATGTATTTAACTGCATTGTGATGTGTAGAATGCATGGGGCCACAACAACTGTGGAGTATGTATTTACACGTAGAATACATGGGGCCACAACAACTGTGGAGTATGTATTTTTCATGTTAAGTCAAGTTTGTGTAAAATACATGGGGCCACAACAACTGTGGAGTATGTATTTACACGTAAAATACATGGGGCCACAACAACTGTGGAGTATGTATTTTTCATGTTAAGTCAAATTTCAGAACAAGTTCATGATAAGTCAAGTTTCAGATCAAGTTCATGTCAAGTCAAGTTCAGTTCATGTTTCAATTTAAGTTATGTCAATTGTGCTATGTTGTATGCCAAGTTATGCTTTAATTACTTATGAATTTGATTATGCATTTATGCTTTTACTGTCATCCATGCATCATTAGCCTGTGTGGAAGTTTTTTGTTAACTTGCTGAGATTTGTAATCAAATCTCACTGTGGTAGTCTCAACTACCATTCCCCCCGAATGGTAGATCTTGTTACAGGACCTGAAGGAGAATCAGGAGCTGACTAACTAGACACAGTTGACTGAGTGATGATGCGACGTCAATGTTAATATAGTAGTTAATGTAAATTACTACTTGTACGATGGAGTTACATCTCCAGTACTTTTTGGATCATAATCATTTTGGACTAGTGTTATAATCTTAGTTGTTCAATGAGTCTTTATATATCAAGTATGTTTTAAGCATTTGGGATATTTTCAATTTGGTGCATAGCATTGCTAAAGAAATAATTTATCCGCTGCGAATATTGCATAATGTTAGATGCATGTTAGGAACATTGCATCTTATATGTCATGAACGGGGGCAGGTAACCTTGTGTTACATGTCTCGACGCTTCAAATGTCCGTCCAATCCCAAACGGAATTTTGGGGCGTCACATTAAGTGTCAGGTCAACGCCCATGTCCCTCATTGCCCCTTAGAGAAGTTATTTTGTATTACGTCCCCTTGGCCATTTGCCTAATGGGGAGTTGATTTAGCCGGCCCTTTCCCCCCAGGGAAGGGGGTTGTGAAGCATATCATAGTAGCTATGGACTACTTTACAAACTGGGCGAAGGTGAAACCGCTAGCAACTATAACAATGAAGACTATCACTAGATTCATGTGGAAGAACATAATTTGTCGATTTAAGATCCCTCACATTTTAGTATCAAACAACAGAAATAAGTTTGACTCGGAGCATTAAAAGGAGTGGTGCAAGGAGCTGGGAATTAAAGCTAAATATTCGTCACCTGGTCACCCACAAGCCAATGGACAGGTAGAGCAACTAACAAGTCCTTAATTGGGATCTTAAAAAAGAAGCTAACAGAAAAGAAAGGAGAGCAGGGGGCAGGGAGAGTACTATGGGCATACAGGACAACGGTCAAGACCCCGACAAGTGAGACACTACTCACCTTGGCTCTTGGAAGCGAAGCAGTTATGCCGATGGAAATAGGTATGCCTACACAATGAACACACCGTTTTAATCAAACAGAGAATGATAAAGCATTGGAGGAACACCTTGACCTCCTGGAGGAAAAAAATAGAAGAAGCCGAGATCCAAAATGTTAAAGAACAGAGCATTACTTCAACAAATGGGTCAAGCCTAAATCCTTCAAATAGGCGACCTGGTCCTCAAAGAGACGGAAGTGACAGTGCAAGATGAAGGAAAACTTAGGCCACACTGGGAAGAGTCGTATATAGCGACAGCCAATCATAGACCAGGATCATACCACTTCAAAGAAAACCATAGAAAGGAACTGTAGTAACCTTGTAATGCTGAGCATTTGAAGAAATTTTACCCTTAGTTTATGCTTTCTACCTTTAATTGTCTTTTTTCTATGTAATCAATAAAGACAGATCAATAAAAGTGGGTGGTTTTTGAGTTTATGTGCCCCCACAACTCTCATACTTAATTACTAAAGTCGAGCCAGAGACTTGCAGTGCAACCAAATGGTGTGAAGGTCAAAAAATCCCACGACTCCCATACTTAGTCACCAAAGTCGAGTCAAGGACTTGCGGTGCTGCCAAATGGGCTTAGAGGTCGAAAGACCCCCACGACTTCCAACTTAGCCACCAAAGACGAGTCAAAAACTTGCAGTGCAGCCAAATGTTGTGAAGGTCAAAACATCTCACGACTCCCATACTTAGTCACCAAAGACAAGTCAAAAACTCGCGGTGCACCCAAATGGACATGGAGGTCAAAAGATCTTATGACTCCCATATTTAGTCACCAAAGTTAAGCCAATGACTAGTGGTGTAGCCAAATTGGAGTGGAGGTCAAAAGACACCATGACTCCCATACTAAGTCACCAAAGTAGAGTTAAGGAGTTGAGATGTATTCAAATGGGAGTGAAGGTCAAAAGACCCCATAACTCCCATACTTAGCCACGAAAGAAGAGTCAAGGACTCGAGATGTAGCAAAATGGGCGTGGAGGTCAAAAGACCACATGACTCCCATACTTAGCCACTAAAGAAGAGTCAATGACTCGTGGTGCAGCCAAATGGGCATGGAGATCAAAAGACCCCATGACTCCCAGACTTAGGCACCAAAGTCAAGTCAAGGACTTGCGATACAACCAAATGGGTAGGGAGGTTAAAATACCCCACGACCCTCATACTTAGCCACCAAAGTTGAATCGGATTTGCAGTGTAACCAAATAGGTGTGGAAGTCAAAAGACCCCACGACCCCTATACTTAGCCACCAAAGTCGAGTCAAGGACTCGCAATGTAACTAAATGGGCGTGAAGGTCAAAAGAATCTACAACCCCCATACTTAGCCACCAAAGTCAAATCAAGGACTCGCGATGCAGCCAAATGGGTGTGAAAGTCAAAAGACACCACAACTCCCATACTTAGTCACCAAAGTTGAGTCAAGGACTTAAGGTGCAGCCAAATAGGCAGGGACATCAAAAGACCCCACGACCCCCATACTTAGCCAGCAAAGTCAAGTCAGAGACTCACGGTGTAGCCAAATGGGCATAGAGGTTAAAAGATCCCAATACTCTCATACGCCGCCACCAAAGTCGAGTTAAGGATTCGCAGTGCAACCAAATGGGCGTGGAGGTCAAAAGACCCCATGACCCCTTACTTAGCCTCCAAAGTTGAGTCAAGGACTCGCTATGCAGCCAATGGGCCTGGAGGTCAAAAGAACCCATGACCCCTACACTTAATCACCAAAGTCAAGTTAGAAACTCACGGTGTATCCAAATGGGAGTGGAGGTCAAAAATCCCCACAACCCATACACTTAACTACAAGGATGCAGCATATATACAAAGCACAGGTTCAATCAAACAAGAAGATAGTACAGTTCAAGTCATATACCGTTAGCAAAATATCATAGCATATCAACACCAATTTTTCCAAAAAGAATATACAAAGTCCTAGGTTACAAAAACTCGAATTAATACAACTATTTGAGAAACAAACACAAAAGAGAAGAGCTTTAGGAATGAGGAGTTGACGAAGGTTCTTAGGACGTCAAGGGTGGCGACAAGTTCAAGAAAGCATCAGGCATGCTCTTGTGCCCCAAGGATTCAACAAATTGAACCGCTCCATTAAGGGGCTTGAAATCGTCAAGTTTTAGATGCTTCAAGTCTGTATGAGGGTGAACCAAAATATGAGTTCACAAGTGAGCCACGCTAGCCCCATACCCATACCCAAAGGCGTGGTCCCTTATACCAATGGCAGAGACCAACTATGGATGCAAGCAAACCACCTCACTCCTCGAAGTAGTAAGTTCGGATTCTCACTCTTGTAGTTACGCCTTATGTGCCCTCACCTTTTTATCCAGATTGATTAGAGTATGGTTCTGCTTGTCTTGGTTGGCGTCAAGAGTCTCCCGATTTTTCTTGTAAGTATCAAACCTCTTGCGCAGGTCTTTATAAGACCCATTACTCTCATATAGTTGGGCATTAAATTCTCTTTCAACTACATCAAACGACACCTTAGCCAGTGAGAGATCGAGGGAAAGCTACTGATGACTCTTCTCAGAGGCAGCCAATGCATGTACGTGTTCAGAACTACATTGCTCAGCTGCGACCAACTACTACTGGGAGGATTCTAATTCCTTCCTGGCTTCAAGCAGTTGGGCGTGAGCTAAGTCACACTCAAATTCTATCAATCATAGGGCAAAGCCTTACTTGGCATTTAGAGACCCAACATGGAGTAACTGACCTCAAAGCTCAGATGCCTCCTTAGGGAGAATATCGAGTTCACCTTCCAGAGAGCGAACATGCCCATCAGCTTGCTCGAGGTAAGACTCTAACTCAGTCTTTTCAGCTAACAGGTGAGAAATCTCTTACTTGGCATAGAAGGCAAACTTTCACTGCTCACAAACTTCAAACTCCAGATCGGCATGATAGTTAATAATTCAAGCCGCCAGGCTGTCCACGCCCTGTAGAATACAACAAAAGTTAAGGTGAATGAATCCAAGTAAAGGACAAAAAGGATGACAACATAATAAACAAATTCATGTTAGAGTCAAGAAATCCTTTAGTCGTAGTGAAATCTTCGTCACGCCTCCATCTTGGTGAAGGCAACTTGCACGAGAAGGGCCCTTAGTCCCCTTCTCCTTGACTTGAGGGTCCTTCATCTAAACTCTTCCCAGAGAATGTATATCTGGCACAATAGGAGGTACTGTGTTTTCTATCTCATGCTTAATGGGTGCGACAAAGATCTCCACCTCTGGTGTAGAAATAAGGTGGGTTGGAGTGGCATTGAGGTCTTCTTCATCTCCACTAGCATCTTCTTCTTCTCCACTAGCATCTTCTTCTTCTTCTTCCTCATTACCACCTACCACATGATCTCCCCCCGATGACCTGCCCCCTCCCTAGGGGTGGAAGTCTCACGTCGCCACTAAAGGAAAAGGGGAAGGGTGAGGGGATAGAGACCCGTTCTAATGGATGATCACGATAATTACTCACAATTGATCTCAATCATGCATAGATAAGGGAGCAAAATCAGCTTAACTTCCAAACTTAGTCTCCTGCAATCTCGTGTACAGCAATGAATATAGCAAAGCAATTTTTAGTTTTATTTTTAAATATTTGACAGTAATTACTTGTCTTATTTGTAAACATTAGCAGTGTATAAATAGGTACACTTTTGTAATACATATTGCGATTGAATAATAAACACCAAGTGTTTCAGAATTCTTGACATGGTATCAAGAGCCCTCATTCGTCAACGAGTTTGATCCTCTTCTTCCACCCCCTCTGTTACACATTCCACCAACTCTCACCATGAAAATGCTATCATTTCCATCAACGCCACTGCATAGCTGCCTTACAAACTAACCTCTTCCCCTGTCCTCAACTTGGTGCCACCCCATCTATTGAGATTCTTGCTGCTCACAGCCTCTGGATACGTCAAGACAAACTCCTACTCAATGGGATTTTTGTATCTGTGTCTGAAAGCATTATGCCCTTGATTGCTTCTTCTAGCACTTCAAGAGAGGCCTGGCTTCAATTGACCTGTCTCTTTGCAAATCACTTTAGTATGCAAGTTATGCAACTTAAGGATGATTTAACATCCTTGAACTGTGGATCCAAGAGTGTCACTGACTACTAACAACAAGTCAAGTCCACTAATGATGAGCTTGCACTTATTGATTTTCCTCTCATGAATGACGATCTCATGCTTTACATACTTAATGGCCTGGGATCTGAGTTTTGTAACATTGCTAGTCCTTTTCGAACTCGTGAGAATCCTCTTACCTTTGAAGAACTGCATGACCTCCTTGTAAGTCATGAAACTTATCTTACAAGACTTGAGACTCTATAGTAGACAACCATTGCTACTACCAACTATCATCAAAAGAGAACTTCTTAGTCCTTGTACAACAAAGGCAAGCCACGGCGTAACAACAACCCCCAGCACAACTAGCGGGGCTCCCAGTCCCAAAATAATTCCCAGTCTTCATGGACAGGTGACCAATTCTGCTCTACGCCTGGTCACACAGCATGCCAATGTTGAAAATTCTGGAACTCATCCCCTCCCAATGCCAACTATGCTGATGCAGGCTCCTTCACAGATAAACCATGGGTGGTCAACTCTGGTGCCTCTCACCACATTACCTCTGACATGTCGAAGCTCTTCGTTCATTTTGAGTATGATGGTACCGATGAGGTGATCATTGGGGATGGTTCAAGTTTGGCAATTTCTCATATTGGCATCGTAAATTTATGGCTTCCAACTCGCACTGTTACTCTTAATAACACTCTTCATGTCCCTACTATTCATCAAAATTTGATTTCAGTGCATGAATTTACCAAAACTAATAATTTTGTTCTTGAGTTTCATGCCTTTCATTTCCTTGTGACAGATCCGACATCGAGGGCAACACTAATGCAAGGCCAATGTGACAACGGCATCTACTCATTTGCAAGGATGCTCCCTCGCCAATGGCTTTCACCATTGATTGTGTCTCCTCTGCTATTTGGCATAACCGTTTGGGTCACCCCTTGAAGAAACTTGTTCATCATTTAATAAAAATGTATCAGCTTCCATCCAATAAAAATACTTCTCATTCACTATGTTCTTCATGCTCCATCAATAAAAGTCATAAACTTCCATTTCATTTTTCTAGCATTTCCAGTTCTGCACCTCTTGAATATCTATTCATGGATGTTTCAGGTCCAGCTCTTTATACCTCACTGGAAGGTTACCAATACTATGCACTCTTTGTTTATCACTACATTAAATACTGCTGGTATTTTCCTCTGAAACTCAAGTCTAAAGTTTCTACCATTTTTCCTCAATTAAAAGCAATTCTTGAAAAGCAATTTTCATTACCAATTAAACATCTTTACTTGGATAATGGAGGCGACTTTGTAGCACTCAAAAGCTACCTTAGTCATCATGGCATTTATCATCTCATCATTGCTCCACACACTCCTGAACAAAATGGAGTGGTCGAACACTGGCATCTACATATTGTGGAAATAAGAATGACATTGTTATACCATGCTAATCTCCCTCCATCATACTGGAATCTTGCTTTTCTGGTTGTGGTCTACTTAATCAATCGTATGCCAACTCCCCTGCACTCCCTAAAGTCTCCCTTCAAATTCCTGTTTAAAACTAGACCAAACTATCTCAAACTCAGGACTTTCGGTTGCCAATGTTTTCCATGGCTAAAACCTTACTCTCCATACAAATTGACCTCCAACTCTTGGCCCAGTATCTTTGTTGGATATTCCACTTCTCAGAGTGCATATAAGTGTCTCGATCCAGTCACCAATTGCATTTTTATATCTTAGCATGTTCGTTTTGATGAAACTAGCTTTCCTCATGGGCAATCCCTATCTTCCTCTCCTTCTACCCCACTCGTAACCTAGCCACCTCAACCTCTAATTCTTCCTACCTTGTCACTGACACTTTTAGATGGTTAAGTCCTCTCTGGTCCCTTGCTCGATGCAGTTGGTCCACCGGTACTCTCACAACCTTGTGTTGATGTCCCCCATGCATTACCTTCAGTTGCCACTGATTCCCCATCCATGAGTTCTCCTATTGCGAAGGCCATTCCAACCTTCGCGCATGGTGACCCTCTCTATGAACAACATTCACAAGCCCAAGCGTCTTTTCATGACCACCAAGCATTCCATGCTATCGTCCATTAAACCCACCAGTGTTCATCAGGCACTCAAAGATCCTCACTGACGTCAAGCCATGAGTGAGGAATTTATTGTGCTAGTTCATCATGGCACATGGAAATTGGTTCCTCGCACGCCTAATCAGAATTTGGTTGGCTCTAAATGGGTGTTTCGTATTAAAAAAAAAAAGTGATGAATCTTTCAATCGCTACAAAGCTAGGCTAGTTGCCAAGGGCTTTCATCAACAACCCAAGCTCGACTATACTTAAACCTTCTCCCCTGTCGTTAAGCCTGAAACTATTCTCACTATCTTGTCTATTGTCGTCATGAAAGGGTGGCCTCTCTAACAACTTGATGTTAACAATGCTTTCCTCCATGGTACACTCACTAAGGACGTGTTTATGGCTCAACCGACTGGTTTCATTGATGGCTCTACCGACTGGTTTCATTGATGGCTCTCAACCTAATCATGTTTGTCATCTTCAAAAATCTATTTACAGACTGAAACAAGCCCCAAGGGCCTAGTACTGAGCCCTTCATGATTGTCTTTGCAGCATTGGTTTTCTAAAGTCGGCATCTGATTCCTCCTTGTTCATATACAGTTGTCGGGACATAGTGGCTTATTTTCTTGTCTATGTTGATGATCTAATACTCACTGGCAATAACTCTGCTTTCCTTTCCACTGTCATCAACAAACTTGGCTCCCAGTTTTCACTCAAGGACCTCGGGCAGCTTCATTTTTTTTGGGTATTGAACTCTTTCCCACCACACAAGGTCTCTTCCTCTCACAGCATAAATATATGTGGGATATTCTTCAAAAGACACAAATGGAGGGTGCCAAAGATGTTACCACTCCCCTTGCCACAACAGGAAGCCTTCATCTCAATGATCGCTCAAGTTCAGTTGACAGCACCATGTATCGTAGTGTCATTGGTGCTCTCTAGTACCTCTCACTCACATGGCCCGCCATTGCCTTCTCAATGAATAAACTTGCTCAGTTCATGCATAGTCCAACTGAACTTCACTGGGTTGCGATTAAACGGCTGTTGTGCTACCTCAAGAACACCCTTTATTATAGGACTCATCTCAAAAGATCCTCCACTTCTCAGCTCCTTACTTACTCTAATGCCTATTAGGCAGGGAACTTTGATGATCGAACCTCTACATCGATGTACATCATCTTTCTTAGGGCAAATCCCATCTCGTGGAGCACTCGAAAATAGAGATTTGTAGCTCACTTCTCAATGGAAGCTGAGTATAAGGCCCTTGCTAGTGCAACGTATGAAATTGCCTAGCTTGAATCACTCTTCCGTGAGCTTGGTGTCAAGCTCTCATCTACTCCAATGCTCTTATGTGACAATATTGGTGCTATACAACTCAGCTTAAACCCATTGCTTCACTCTCGAATGAAAAATATTGCCATAGACTTGCATTTGGAAAGGGACTACATCAGCAAAGGGCTACTTCAAGTTGCACATGTTTCTACCCATGATCAGCTAGTTGACTTAACGACAAAAGCACTCTCTAGACAGCAATTTCAACTTCTAAGATCCAAGATTGGTGTCGCTGATGGGAGCACCATCTTGCAGGGGCTTAATGGATGATCACAATAAGTACTCACAATTGATCTCAATCATGCACAGATCAGGGAGGAAAATCAGCTCAACTTCCAAACTTAGTCTTCTGCAATCTCGTGTACAACAAAGAATATAACTGAGCAACTTTCAATTTTATTTGTAAATATTTTATAGCAATTACTTGCCTTATTTGTAAACATTAGCAGTGTATAAATAGGTAAAATTTTGTAATACATATTGTGATTGAATAATAAACACCAATGTGTTTTAGAATTCTCTACATGTTCGTTGTCCATCGACAGGATTACACCCCTAGAAATAGTTGCAAGTAAAGTACCGGAGCTAGAAATTGGTCGGTGCCAGTTGTAATGGGCCCTACCTCAAGAGTCATGATCCCAGCCACGCCCATGGAAAAGGGGTTGAAAGTTTCAAACTTGGATACACTGTCTCTAGGCGTAAAAGCAAGAAGGGACAGAAACTCGAAGAGCAGAGTACCCATCGAATCCGACCCTTTAGCAGGCAGTTCAACATCAAAGGTTGTGGCCAAGTCAACAAGGGCCTGGCCCATAAGTCCATCAAGATCGTCTAGCCTGGGAAAAGCAGGTGACAATGTGGGTGTATTAGACACCTCCCTTCCCAAATTTGGCTCAACATCAGAATCTCTGGTCCTATCCAAATCCATGTCAACAGCTATGCCCTTAACATCTTCAGTTGGATGGCTGGTAGGCGTATCTTCCTCCTTTTGGCTAGAATGCTTCATGGGAGTTTTAGAAGCAGCCTTCTTCACAGCCTTTAGCTTACGCCCCTTTACATGGGAGCAGATCGGTACAACAAGAAATCTATCTATATTGGCGGGCAAGAACAACTTATCTATCCATAAGGCAACTTTCTCGCCTTTACTATCATGTTCCTTGGCCCAATGAAGAACTGTATCAATGCATTCTTACTCTTGATCGATAAGGTCAATGAGAATTTTCTTGTCATTGGGGACCTTTCCCTAATTTGCCTGAATAGGAAAATCAAGAATATTTGTCTAAGAGGCGGGAAATTCCCAGCCACTCCCAGCAAGAAAGAAAAATTTCTTGGTCCAAGTCTTAGCATTGGGATGGCGTGGTTTAAAAGCTACTAATCACTGACAATTGGTCCGAACACGAAAACTATAGATGTTACCTGGTAGTCAGCTCACATAGTAGAAAGAAAGGAATTCGGGAGCTGTCAAATATGGGTATCTCTCCCTCAGGGGCTCCAAAACCATGTGGAACACCACACAAGAGCTTAAAAGCACATGCCAGCCATGTGGGTGAAGTTGGGTGGGAGATATCTGAAGAAGATTAAGGACATCACGAATGGGGCCACATAATGGGCCGTGAGAGCAACTCTTCTAGACAAACCTTGTCCGTCAACAATACCAGTATTCTCGAGAGGAATTACGAACTCCACTGAATCAAGAATGCGGCAAGAAGTCTATAACTTTTCAATTCACAAGTGGTAATGGTTGAGTGCCAGACAAACCCCTCAAAAGAAGGGTGTGTTTGGCCCTTAGAGAATTCAGCTTAAGAATGAGTGGAAACCTAGAAGGGGTCTCCAATAGAGAGTGATGAAGAAGAGAGTTGCGGTGAGCCACCCAGCAATTTTATTGAAGAAAATGAGTTCAAAAAGTGAGGGATTGTAAGTTTTCAAGGAGAAATGCAAAGAATTGACAGAAAATGCAAAGAACAAAAAGTTTGAAAGAAAAAATTTTCGATGGAAATGAGTTGAGGAAAGGGAAACGGCAACGGGAAGAAGGCAATGATGGGGGATTACGAGAGATTCATGGGAAGCTGAATGGTTACTTGTGCGTCGTTGGTTATCATTGTTGAAAATGAAAAGTGGAAGAGTGAGAACAATAATAGACGCGTGTCAAAGCTTGGCACATCCAGGGAATTCACCACCTACATAAGGCATCACATTAGTTAGTATAAAGCTAGTGGGGGTAAATCCTAAGGTTGCCACGTGTCCAAAACCAGCGGGTTAGGAAAGAAGACATGATGTGTTTCATTTCCCACGTGTTGCCATGAAGAAAATTAGCTAGGTAACTGGAATGGATATTTGGCACCCAGGGACCCGTCAATGATAAAAGCTCAATAGCCAAAGTACAAATATGATGATGAGCATTATGGATACATATTAAAGATGATAGGCAATGCCTCCAATTTATCAGGAAGGGGATTACTCCAATTAATGCACAAAACCTACAAGATATACTCAGGAGATCGGTTATCTTCTATACTTAACGCCGCTATAAATAGTACTCGAAGGTAACGCATTTACATTAATTCATAGAAAAAATCTAGTTGTAAGCACAATTGTGCACTAATATGTGCACCAATCAATTGTGATTTAACAAAAAGTAGATTTTATTGAAAACAGTGCTAATTTAAAATTTAAGTATGAAGGAATCAGTATTGGTACACAGATTAATACGCGACTTTGCTTGTATATAGCAAAACTCTAATTCATATACTGACTCAAGATGACTTCTATAACTTAAGCATCAGAGTTCCACTAGGCACTCAGTGTCACCCTGTTATTTCATTGCAGGTATCCATGCAGCTAATGGTGTGAAACACATCTTCAACAGTGTCCAACGACTATAATGATCAAGAATAGATCTGATTGTTTAGATATCACTAGAAGAGTCACATATCGGTAGTTTGGATAAGGAGAGGTCGAACCTCATGCGTGCCTAGAATATAAATATTGCCTTGCAAAAAGAGACATTATATGGAAACAATTATTATGTATCATATTATTTGAATTCAAATAATTGACAATTCCAAAAGTAGAAAATAAATAATGATGAAAGCTGCATTCACTTGGAAGATGGGGTACACTAGCCAGCTCGAACAAAACTTGATCAACTGGAAGCAATGTCCAAACATACATGCATTTGGTTTGACCTTTCTGGAAATGCTTACTCATGTCCATTTGAAATAATAACAATATAACATCCTAACTAGCGTCGTGGGTTTAAAATAACCTAGGTGGTGATGTGACTCGTAACCAAACAAAAGCATCCAGTAGGTGGCTCTCTCGCTACCTTCGAGTAGTTTTAGGCCTAGTGTCAGTGGGCTTACCAGTGCCTACTGTTCTAATTCAGCCTAAAGGAGCTGAATTTCATGATCCAACTCGTAAATTGCCTAGCTTAATAGATCAAGCTTCTACCACCAGAGCTCTGTTCTGATCCAACACATGTAGTAGTTAATGTGATTCCATTGGTTTGGATATAAAGATGGTTTCAATTCATCTCATCTAATTACTACAATTTTTCTAAATTTTCACACAAAATATAATAAACAATTCAACTTTTTCAAATTTCAAAATAATAATAATATTAAAAATTCATATTCTAATAATATTTTATTCAAGTTTTAATTTTATCTCAACTCATCTCATCTCAACTCACTATCCAAGCCTCACCTGAATGCCAAAGCTCAGGCAGTATCTCAACTTAGTATAGTGATTGGTATCCTTTCTTCGTTGATCAGCTAGTTCCTGTGGCTCCATAGATGTATAGCTCGCATGGAGGAGATCATTGACACTAGAGAGCATGTGTGTTTTAAAGTAAAAAATTTCTTATTTTAAATTCTTCACAAAAAAATGAATAAACCTTTTATCAAGTACTCAAAGATGCGATTCTAAAACAACTTCGATTGATGAAAATGGTCGTGAAGCAAAAAACGACTCAGATTTTGAAATTGACGCAACTAGCTTAGGGATATACCAAACTTAATGTTGATGGAAGTAGTCTTAGGAATCCTAGAAGAAGTGGAGGCGGAGATATCTTTAGAATGCAGATGGTCACATGATTTTTGAGTTTGTTAGATTTTATGGCATAAGCTTCAATAATAATGCTGAGATTAGGGCTCTCTTGGATGGCCTTAATTTTTGTGTTCAAAGGAATATTACGCACATCGAAGTTGGAACTGATTCTAAACTGGTGGTCAAGTGGTGGGAGCAAGATGACCAAGTCCCTTGGAAGAGTCACACGTATTGGCATGAGGCTAAGTTGCAAGTTAGGTTGATGGTGATGAGGATCTCCTATGCTTACAGGGAAACGAACCACGTAGCTGACAGATTAGCCAAGTTGGGTACTAATGGTAATGACATTTTCTTCTCCAATAAACATTGTCTCCTGAAAGACATCTTGGGAGCTTTTCGAATAGATTAAGCTGAGTTATACATTATTCGATCCAGATAGCAGCTTCAACATATTTGCTTTCCTCTTATTTTATCCTCTCTTTACCTTAACCGGGTTGTTTTGGTTCTGTAAGTAGGTAGTTGTTCTTTGTTTTGTTTTGCTCTGTCTTATTAAGGTTTTACTTTGTTGCTATCTTGGTGTAATGTTTAGACTAATCTTAATATTGGTTTTAATACCTGAGTTGGGATTTTATAATTATTTGTAACCCCCAAGTGTTCTAGTTGTAACCACGATTTTCCTCTGCTATAAATGAGACTTACAAATAAAATTGGGATATTGTCTTCTTCTAAAAAAATAAATAAATAAATAAAAAGCCCTCACCTGAATGTTTGAAACCCAAGTTGTAATAGAAAATTATAACTTAAATGTTTTTTCTTTCAAGGAATTTCTCTTCCCAAAAATTCATTTTTGTCTAAAAAAATTGACCTTTTAGTTGGACAAAGGAAAATTCTGAATTCAAGAAAGTTTTCAGCACTTGCACCAAATATATAAAGAGTTTTCTTACTCATCATCATATCTTACATATCACACACTATTTTTTTATTTTTTATAAACTAATTGATTTCTTTTATTCATCATTCCTACACTATATATTTAGGAAGAGAAAAAAAATTATATGTAATGTGTGATATGAGAATAATGAGTAAAAATTTTTTGGGAAATGATATTCTCACTACTCCCCGCTCACATTTTTTTAATTTTTTTTTACTTTATGATTAAGAAAATATTTTTTAATAATATTGTAAATTTTTTTTAAAGAAAATATTTTAAAAAATATATATTTAAATAAACACTACATATAACTTACGATAACTCCCAAAGTGGATGCAGTACCGTCCAAGTTTTTTATATATAAAAAAGGACAATTAATGCTGATATCTCCCATTGGACTATTCTATGAGGTTTTGTTTCTCGATCTTGCATGCTGCGTCAGTACATGATGTATTAGTCAAGTCTTCCGTATGTAGTCTTAATTTTGCTTCAAAATTTGTTGGTGCGTAATAAATTGGGTGACAAAAAGTCCTGTCTGTCACATTCTTAATTTTGTATGATACCGGTCAGTCACATTCGTAATTTCTTTCTGCTGACTCTGCAGGTCGTATAAACGGGATATCCCATGGCCTCTCTTTCAAAATTCATTTATTCACAATTAGCATGCAATTAAAAATTAAAAAAAAAAATTATTATTATTATTATTATTATTTTGTTGGGAAGTGCTTGAATTCAACATTCAATGTAAAAGACTGAAGAAATTGACTTGCAATTTGTTACTAGAAAGGCGTTAAAATGGAGGCGTTTACTTGCACTCAACCACATATCAATGTGATGTTGCATGCTCTGTGTCATACTCTTGTGGGGTGTGGTGCTGGCTCTTCAAATAGACTATAAGGCTATCTCTACTTCTAATTATAATAATATTAATAAAAATAATGATCACCAGTATCTTAGTTATTATCATAAATGGTCATGGTCCTAATATCCATAGAATTATTACAAAGAAAATTCAAAAGTCAGAATTAATAAAAGCTTTCTTTTTCTTTCTTTGGCTAAATGATAAATATATTGAAAAGGTACTACTACACCCATCCACAGTGAGTATCAAGAAAAGTCATTGATAGTGTAATTTTTTTAAAAACATATTTTTAAAACTTTTTTAAAAAATTACAAATTTATTAAAAAATATTTCTTTAACCATCAAGTTAAAAGTTAAAAAAGATGCAAACGACAGGCTTTATAGGTAAATTTTATCGACGACAATATCATTTCTCTAAAATATTGGTGAGTACTCTTGCTTATGTTGCCCAAGCTTATCTTCATATTCATATTAGACATTTCATTTTTGTGTGTCATGATCTATTTGCAACACAAATCTCACGTTGAAAAGCAATGGTTTTTGAAATGTCGTAGTTAGGTTGTGGAAAAGTTATGTTTTGTCGATAACTAAAAAAAAAAATCTACTTTTTTCATATGCATGCAAAATTGCAAATTTCTCTCCCTCTCTCTCAACACTCTTTCCTAAGCAGATGAAAAGGTTAGCGGGTAAAATATCCTATTCATCTGCCAGCGTAGTAATAAAAGGAAAAAAAATCTTCTCAAATTCTTTTATATAAAAATGAGAAATATATAAAATAAATTTTAAAATATTTATGTTCATTTAATGATATCTAAAAATTAAAAAAAAAATATATATGCATAGATAGATAGTAATAAATATTGTAAAATCTATTCTATATATTTATCTGTTATTTAATTAAGATGCTCGAATTTAAAAAGCACACAACTTTCAGCTCTATCATATTTCCACTGACGGTTTAACAAGTTATGACATTTGAATGCATTCTCTCTAAGAGTATGACCCAAACACCTCTCTCTCTCTCAACCTCGGGTTGTCTCTCTCATCCTTCAGCATGGAAGGTCTGTCTTTACTGCAATATCCACCTTACAGGCCCGGTTCAATAGGTTGTAGGGCCTAAAATGAAATTTTGAGTGGGCCTTTTTCATTAAAAAGGTAAAATACAATCAATTTATTTTTATTTTTATTTTATGTTATATTTTTATTTAAAAATTACTCCTATAGTAAAATTATTTTTATTTAAGATTTTATACCACCTTCTTAAGTAATAACTGACTTAATTTTTATTAAAAAATTATCAATTTAGAAAGAATTTTATCAAAATTATTTTTATAACACGCGTTTTAGATTCTCAAAATTAATTATATCTATTATTGTAAATAAAATTCTATAAACGCACACATTTGGGAAAAAAATGGTTCTTGTCTTTTCAAATGATTATACTAAAACTTTTTATCAACACTGAAAGTAGTAGATTTTACTCTTTATAATTTTTATGTTGTATATTAAACTAATAATAAAAAAAGGAAAGTGTATCGCAAGAATAAGATTATGTGAAATAATTATTTTATAGAGATAAGATAAGAATTTAGATCATTTCATGTCTTGATACCAATACTAGAAATGAAAAAGATATGGATAAGAGAAAAAATTTTGTCATCATCAAGTGAAATCAAACATAATAAAACTCTAAAAAAAGAATTCCAATATTAATGTAAATATTTAGAAATATAATCATAAATATTCAAGAATAATCAGGCAAAAAAAAAAACTCAAGCCAACAAATACGTTTTTGGTAATTAAGAGCATTATTAATATATTATGAATTACTTAATATGGAAATAAAAGTTTTGATGGTGAGTTGAAAGATTCTAAAAAGAAAAATTATAAACTAAGAAAAGTTCAATAAAAATTGAATTTTCAAAAGAAAAGAAAAATATGATAATTTAGAAAGAGAACCAATTACGTAAGATTTATTTGATACTTATGATATTTTTTCATTACTTTATTCAATTGTTTCTAATTATAATTTTTTTTCTTTTAAAAAATTATGTATGAAATATTTTTAGAGTTTTGCTACATACAAGCACAGTTGTGCACTAATCTATGTATTAATACTGATTTATTCATATTTAAAATTTAAATTAACATTATTTTTAATAAAATTTATTTTTTGACTAATCATATCATATTGATACACAGATTAATACACAATTATATTTACAATTATATTTTTCCATATTTTTAAGGGGCCTTCTTTCACTTGGCGCCTTAGTCGCCTAATTGAAGAGTCGGCCCTGCTCCCTTACACAGCATATTCTAATATCTTCCGTTGTTTCTCTCTCTTCTTTCAAGCTTCCACGCGATTTTATTTATTTTTCTGATAGTTTGTGTGATGTATATGATTATTTAAACGGTAAAGAAGAGAAGAAGGGAGCGGATTCAATGAGGAGAGTTGGTTCACACGTAGGGTGGGATTTGGTAGAGTGGCTGATAAGGAGATTATTTCCTTCTTGATTTATTTAAATGTTGTACTTGTATAGAAAGAATTCACAGTTTAATCAGCACCCTATAACCATTTCCAAATGCCGACATGATTGATTTTTTCTTTCCCGATAATTAATGCTGATATCTCCCATTGGACGTCTATTCTACGAGGTTTTGTTTTTCAATCGTGAACGCTGCGTCGGTACATGTATATAAGTCCTGTATGTGGTTTTAATTTTGCTTCAAAACTTGTTGGAGGGTAATAAATTAGGTAACAAAAAGTCCTGTCTGTCACATTCCTAATTTCGTATGATTTCAGGCTGGCAATAATTACCATTCAATTATTGCATATGCATTGGAATGTTTTTTTTCTAATTTTTCCAACAATGGAGGCGTTTACATGCGATCAACCACGTACATATCAATGTGATGTTGCTCGGTGTCAAACTCGTGGGGTGTGGTGCTGACCCTTCAAATAGAGTCGAAGTTAGCCATGCCGCCATGGTTCTAATAATATCCATAGAAATATTAAAAAGAAAATTCAAAATCAGATTTAATAAAAACTTTATTTTTCTTTCCTTGGCCGGTAAACATATTGAAAAGTATTACTACACAGAGTGAGTATCAAGAAAATTCATCGATAGTATAATTTTTTTAAAATATCTTTTTAAAATTTTCTTAAATATTTGTTTTTAAAAATGACAAATTTATTGAAACATATTTCTTTAATCATTATGCTACAAATTAAAAAAGACACAAACGATACATTTCGTCGATAAATTTTTATCGGCAAGAATATCATTTTTTTAAAATATTGACGAGTATTCTTGCTTAGAGCATTAGTATTGGCTTCATCAAAAGTCAATACAACTTCAAATTGTGATGAATTTATTTAAAATAAACTTGTATTGAATTCATCAAAGAGATATTTGGAAAATTTTAATTTACAGTAATTATTGCTCTTCCTTCAAATTTGAAGGTCTATTATTCCACCTTCAAACTAATATTTTATTCTAATTTTAATAAACAATGGTTTTATTTTATTTCATGCTAAATTATTTGGAAATCAATTATTTAAGTACTAAATTAAACTATTAATGTCCATATAGTTAGCATAATTACAAAATATAAAGAAAAAAAATTAACAATATTATTATTAAAAAATAGTATTATATTATTATTTTGATGAATTTAGTGACTAATTTAATGTGGAATTATAGATATGAAGGTTTTAGATTTATGAAAAATTTATACTTTTCATCAAATTTTAAAGATAAATTTAATGAGTCCAATACTTATGTTCTTATAATGCTCGAGTTTTTCTTCATACTGATATTAGACATTCCATTTCTGTGTGCAATGATCTATTTGCAACACAAATCTCACGTTGAAAAGTGATGGTTTTTGAAATGTCGTAATTAAGTTGCCGAAAAGTTATGTTTTGTAAAATAATAATAATAATAATAATAATAATAATAATAATAATAATAATAAATCTACTTTTTTTTATATGCACGAAAATTTCTTCATTTTTATCTCTCTAACACTCTTTCATAAGCGGATGAAAAGGTTAGCAGGTAACATATCCTATTCATCTGCCAGCTTAATAAAAGGAAAAAAAATCTTGTTAAATTCTTATAAGTAAAAAGGACATAAATATATAAAATAAATTTTAAAATATTTATGTTCATTTAATGATGTCTAAAAAAATTAAAATATATATATAGTAAAAAATATTGCAAAATCTATTTTATATATATGCTGCATTAATCAAATCTCTCAATTAATTCATTATTAATGGGCCCTTAATATGGTAGATGATCAAATTAGTGGAAGTTCCCTATCTTTTCTAAGAAGGTTCCCCTTTCTTTCTACTTCCATGCTTTATCCTTCTTTGCTTAAAGTGTAGATTTCCTCGCACCTTTTAATTTCAGTAAAGATATTACGAAAATAATATCACGTTAATTTGTCTTACTATTATAAATTGAATTATAAATTTAAAATTTAAAATTGAAATTAATTCAAAAGCCGAATGGCCATTTTGTTTGAATAATTCTTCGAAGGGGCAAGTGATAGCCATTCCCAAATGCCTACATAATTTTTTTTTTCTCTATTCTTAAAATATTAATTTTTATCTAATGTTGTTCATGTCACAAATAAATATTGATATACATACAATTTTTTTTAAATTATTACAAAATCATATTTTAAATCAAAAGTATTTCTATTAAACAATATTATTAAAATCTTCTAATTGGTCAGACTTATCAAAGGCTAAAAACAGCCTTCAATTATTTGCTGCCACGTAATCCATCCATGGCCCAAGGATGTGACCATACGTCACACAAGTTTTTAAAATCCCCTCTCAAAACCAAGATACATCATCCATCTCCTCTCGGCAAATTCCCAATACTTAAAGTTTGTTTGTATTAGTGTCCTTTAGTAGAAAAGGGAACACATGCATCTTCAAGTCAACCGAAATGACAAAGCATTAGCAAGTAATTAGTAGAAAATAACAATCGATTCATGATAAAGTGTTAGAATTGTGTAATTAAGTTGCTTAAAGTGAATAATTTATTTTATCAAATAAGAGTTGAGCATTTAATTATACAATAAATTCTAATATTGGACTCTCAATCGATTGATTTCAATATTTTAATCACAAATATTCCATATTGCCTTTAAAATTGGGAATATTTAAATTATGATGCAGGGCATTTATGGAAAAGAAGGAAAATAGCTAGAGATCTCTTGGACGTAGACGCACACTAGAGAGAAGCAGTGAAGCACGACAATGAGCTGCAGCCGAAATGTGGGGCATGTACGAGTTGCACGAACGAATGAAGCTACGGACTAAAGGAGATGAAAGGCAAAAATAGAGCGCACGACAGGGGCAGATTTTTCTTTTCTTTTCTTTTTGGCTTCATTTGGGTTTCTGTTTGCAAACGAAAGGGGCATACTTTTCTTTTTCTTGTTTTTAGTTTGGTACAAATGGCGAAGAGGGGCTGGGTCTCTCTTGTTGGATTTTTTTTCATTTTTTTTCCAGATTGTTGTTCGGTGGGGTTTTTTTTTTCTTTTTTTTTTTCCATTTTTTTGGCCGGAAGACTTTTTTTCTTAGTTTAGTTTTTTTTTTTTTTTCGTTTGCTTCAGGCAGCGTCTTCTTGAACATTTTTTCCTTTGGCTTTACTTTTCTGGACGACATTGTTTTGGGCAGATTTTTTTATCTTTCAGTCTTTTTTCATTCGGACAGTTGGCGCTCAGTTTTTATTTTAATTTTCTGGGTTGTTACAGAACTTGGGCGGGGCTCTCGGCTCTCTCTCATTTTATTTTTATTTTTAGTTTGAATTCTCGTTTTGGACACGAGAAGGCTCTTTGCCATTGAACACACGACTGGTTTTTATTTTCATTTCTCGTAATCGACACATTTGTTACATAAAAATCTCACAAACACTTTGATAACCCTTTGTCCCTATGGAATACAATCCTGGACTTATCATTGATACAACTTGACACTTCTACCCTTGGAAGCACATTTGAGACCTAGTCAAGTTTTTGGCGTCGTTGCCAGGGACAACTGGTGCTTATCAGAGCATTTCTCTACTATTGAGAGGACATTTGTGGAGCTATGAACCTCTTCACAGTCTGGGTGACATCTGATATTTTTCCCTTTTCTCTGTTTATTTTTCATTGTCTTTGATTTTCTACTCTTATTTGTATGACTGGTTGGACTAGAGACCATACATCTCGACTGTTTAGGACAAAATCATTGAAATCTTTTAACTCTGCATCACCTTCTCTTGAATCATCATCTGACACTGATAATCACATGGCTGAAAATGAATATCATGATAGGGAAATGGTAAATCAAAATAGGACACTTAGAGAGTATCTTCAGCCTATTAGGACTAGCATCCCTTCTTGCATCATTTTACATCTTAATGCAAATGTTTTTAATTTCAAACCTGGAATGAATCCATTGTTACCACACTTTCATGGTATGGAATCTGAAAACCCCTACTTGCATATTAAAGAGTTTGAAGAAGTGTATTCCACATTTATGGATAGAACTTACACTAAAGAGGTCATAAGATTGAAATTGTTTCCATTTTCCTTAAAAGACAAGGCTAAGACATGGTTGAATTCCTTAAGACCAAGATCTATTGGGACTTGGCAAGAAATGCAAACTGAATTTTTAAAGAAATTTTTTCTCATGCATAGAACCAATGCCTTGAAAAGACAAATCATGAATTTTTGCCAAAAGGATGTGGAAACATTTTACCATTGTTGGGAACGATTCAAAGACCTTTTAAATGCATGTCCTCACCATGGATATAAGAATTAGAGGGTCATTAGCTTTTTCTATGAGGGGTTGCAACAAAAAATGAGGCAATTTGTAGAAATCATGTGCAATGGTGAATTCTTCAACAGAAGACCCTAGAAAGCCTTTGAATATTTTGACTATTTTGGCTGAAAATGCACAATCTTGAGATGTTTCTGACTCGTATGATAGATATGAAAATCAAAAATGTGTTAGTAGGGGTAGTAAAATACCACTTGAAAGAATCTGATGATTTACATGCTAAACTTGCATTGATGTCTCAAAAGTTAGAGTCTTTGGAGCTTAAGAAAGTCAATGAAATGCATGTTTTGCCATCAATTGAAAAATGCAACATATGTGAAGATCCAGAGCATGTGACTACTGCATGCCCAACAATTCCTGCTTTTAAAGAAGTGTTGCTTGATCAATCCAACCCTGTGCATATGATCTCTAAAAAAATTTCTGGACCTTACTCTAATACTTACAATGCAGGTTGGAGAAGTCATCCAAATTTCAGTTGGAAGAATGAACAACCTGGGCCATCTACATAAGGATAAAGTCAGTATACCACATATGGAGCAGCTGGCCAAGACTCGGGACCTTCTTATTTTGCAAATCAGCCCCCTCTAATGCAGAAAAAGAGAGTGGAAGATTTCATTCAGCAACTAACTATTACCCTACAACAGTTTATGCAAAGTCAAGCCACAATCAACAACCAGAACACCCAAGCCATCAATGACATAAGAGGGACCCTTACTAGAGTAACCACTACTCTAAGTAACCAAGAGAAGGGCAAATTTCCCGCTCAAACCCAACTCAATCCACAAGTGCAAAGTCAATCATCTCAGAATAATGGTAAAGGGGCCAATGTGAAATCAGTGAAAACTATTACAACTTTGAGGAATGGTAAGGTTGTGGATATCCCTGCCCATAGTGCAAGAAAGTCAGGTAAAGAAACTAACCATCCTCTATTTAGTGGTGAGCCAAGCACTTCAGATTCAAATAATGATGCATGTCTCATTCCTGTATCTTTTCCACATCGTTTGCTTTCTTTGCATAAAGAAAAATAGCATGCTGAAATCTTAGAAATTTTTAAGCAAGTTATGATTAACATTCCACTTCTTGATGCTATTAAACAAATTCCTACTTATGCTATATTTCTAAAAGATTTATGCACCATGAAACGCAAACTAAATGTGCAAAAACGCTCTGCTAGGGTTCGAAGGTTACGAACGAAGGTTACATTACGCCGGCTGCATGGCAGCCCCTGATGGCTCACCGCCTCTGGCAGCCCAACCCAGATCTTTTGCCGACCTCGTTTCGGCGGTGCCACAACCACTTCCAAAGATGGAGGTTCCTTTCCGACAGCCAAAAACCTTAGATGGTGAACTGGTTTTCACCTTCTCGGCAGAGGAGATTGAGAGAATGGCCCAGCCTTTTCGGTTTTCTATAGTCTTAAAGTTTCTCAGGCAGAGACCATCTTCAGATGCGGTGCGATCCTTCATACACAGTCGCTGGGGGTTGTCTTCTATGCCTATGGTTTCTGCAATGCAACATTCGAGACATGTTTTCATTCGGCTGACAAACGAGACAGATTATAACAAGTCTTTGTCCAGGGAATCATGCGATATCAATGGAGTTTTCTATAGACCATTCGCCTGGTCTCCGGATTTCGACGAAAATTTTGAGACTCCATGTGTTCCAATCTAGGTCTTTTTACCGGGTTTACCACCGAATTTCTACCAACCTTCAGTCTTGAAAATGTTCACTGCACCCATTGGCAAATTCATACGATGCGATAACTCTACTCTTTGTGCGACGAGAACAGATGGGGCTCGGGTTTGCCTTGAGGTTGATTCATCTAAGGAGCCAATATCATTTTTCTGGATTGGCAAACCTGAGATTCCACGTAGTCGGCGGCAGGAGGTTGTGTTTGAGACCTTGCCGACTTATTGTAATTTCTGTAAGTGTCAGGGACACAATTCTAAAACATGCCGTAAGATGGGGGAGCCCCAGAAGAAGATGAGAGGAGAGAAACAGTGGGTTAAACAAGTTGGGAAGCATGAGGATGGTGTGTTAAAACAAGCGGAAAAGCAAACTTTGGAATCTTTAAAGGAATCAGAAAATTTAGAGAAGGGTGTGGTTAACCAAGAGGGGTTTTCTTCTCAAGTCCAGGTTTCGGTTCAAAGCGAGAAGGCTGAGGAAGAAATTCGGGTGCAGTCGATTATGCAGGTGGATTCGGTCTTGGAAAAAAATGCAGGTGATTCGATGATGGCTCAGAAAACTCCCTCAGAAATCCAGGTTTCCCATGACATGCAGTTGATTCTGGTGGAGCAGAATTTAAAGGATGCAGGGGCAATTCAAGTTGAGGATGCTACTGCAGATATTGGTTTTACATGTTATACGGCACCGTATGAGGGACAATCTTTGAATAGAGATGCGACTCAGAAGTTGCATGAAGAGATGCCACTTATGGACCAAGGTGAGAAGGGACCTGATGAGGAAATGAACCAGTGTTTGGAGGTTCATGAGACTATCATAGAAGTGGATCTGCCGAGGGGTTATTCCGAGGTGAAGAGGTATGAAGGGACGTGTTCTTTGATCATTGAAAATATGGTTGGACATAGCATGCATGAGGTTTATATAGAAGATGTAAATGATGAGGAGGAAGCAATTAAAACGAGAGTGCATGAGCTAAATAATGAAGTCCAATCAGATCAGGAAATAGAGAAAGACAGCTTTAAGGAGGATATGAGAAAAGAGTATTGCACTGACTCAGAACAACGACCGCGAAATTCCATGGGCAAGTTTTAAAAAAGGAACTCCACTAGGGTGGTAATTCGTCCTTCAAAACTTAATCTATGATCAGTCCTATTTTATTTTGGAATATTAGAGGGGTCGGAACTTCCAAAACTCGAATTAAGAATATTATCAAAACTTATAAGCCTAGTATTGTTGCTTTGGTTGAACCGTTTATGCGTGAGGAAAAAATCTCTTCCTTTTTGGGTCAATGGAGGTATGAGTTCTTTGCTACTAATGAAGCACAGAATGGTAAAATTTGGTTGCTATGGAATTCGAACGTTACAGTTCAATTTTTGGGAGCATCAAATCAATTTATGACGGTAAGAGTTGAGGAGCACGGGTTCCATTTCATCCTTACGGTTGTTTATGCTAAGTGTAGTCAGCTAGAAAGAAAGATGCTTTGGGAGAATTTGGAAGCTATGAATACTGGAAATCTTCCGTGGATTCTTTGTGGTGACTTTAATATCATCAAAGACGATTCGGAAAGAAGAGGTGGTCATCCCTATCTTTTTGCAGCGATGGAGGATTGCAATCTTTGTCTTCAAACTTGTGGGTTGTTGGATATGTGCTTTAAAGGCCCAAGAATGACTTGGTGCACCAATCAAAGCGGCTTGGCTCGCAATTGGGCAAGGTTAGATCGTTGTTTTATTGATTCTAACTTACTTAATTGTTTTCCTAATGTGTTTTACCAGGTTTTGGCTCGTACTACGTCGGATCATTCCCCTCTTATTATTAAAACGGAGGAGGACCTCTTCAGGTATGGTCCTAGCTCTTTCAAATTTCAATATATGTGGACGGATCATATTGATTTTTTTCGTTTGGTGAAGGGGATTTGGAATCAAGAGGGGCATGGTTCTGGGCTTAATAATCTCTCTATTAAATTAAAAAGGCTCAAAGTGGCTCTTAGAGATTGGAATAAACGGGTTTTTGGTAGGACTAAGGAGCATATTTCTGAATTGGAGAACCGTATTGAAAATCTGGATAATTGTCTCCAAGCTAGGTTTAATGAGGAAGATGAAAATGATCTCTTGACTTCTAAATTGGAATTGGATATTTGGATGAATAGGGAAAACACTCGTCTTGCTCATATAGCCAAGAAAGGTTGGTTATCTGATGGTGATAATAACTCCAAATTTTTTCATGCTTATCTGAATGCTAAAACTCAACAAAGGGTGAGTACCATGTGCATAGCTGATGGCACTTCTTTTAATACTCCTTTTGATATTCATAAGGCTGTTGTGGATTACTTGAATTTGTTTCTGGGTCATAGTGACCCTCGTGAGCTTCCTAACTTAAGTGATTTGATTCACCCTGTGATTACTGAGGAGGAGAATATGGAGTTGTGTAGTTCTCCTTCTATGGAGGATATTAAGCTTGCGCTCTTCAGCATTCCTATTGACAGTAGTCTTGGCCCGGATGGTTTTGGCTCTGGTTTCTTTCGAGTATGCTGGGATATTGTCAATGTAGATCTGTTGGAAGCTGTTTTGGATTTTTTTCATAATAAGTCGCTTCCCAGGTTTTTTACGGCCTCTTCTATTGTTCTTATTCCTAAAATGGATAAACCCACTAGTTTTGACGAGTTTAGGCCTATCAGTCTTTGCACGGTAGTTTACAAGATTTGTGCGAAAATTATAGTGGGTCGCATGACTAAGCTTCTTTCTAAGATGATTTCCCAGGAGCAATGGGCTTTTCTTTCCTGACATAATATCTTTGAGAACATTAGTTTAACTCAGGAGATGGTTCACTTTATTCACAAAAAATCAAATGGTGGTAGTATAATGGTTAAACTTTATATGTCGAAAGCATATGATAGAGTGAACTGGAATTTTCTTTTACATACCTTGGTTTCTTTTGGTTTCTCTCCTCATTTCTGTGAGTTGATTAAGGAGTGTATTACCACTCCTTGGTTTTCCATTAATATGAATGGTACTTCCATGGATTTTTTTAAATCTAGTCGTGGTCTGAGACAAGGATACCCTCTCTCTCCCTACTTGTTTGTCATTATGCAAGAGGTGCTCTCTCGTCTTCTTAAGCAATCTTTTGAGCATGGAAAAATTGGTCACTTTACTCAAGCCAGAGGTACCCCTATTATTTCTCATCTTATGTATGCTGATGATATAGTCATTTTTGCTAATGGTGGTCGGAGGTCTTTAAGGAATCTGATGAAGGTTTTGCAGCTTTATGAGAATTGGACTGGCCAAGTTCTCAACACGGAGAAGAGTGCTATTTATTTCTCTAAAAAGATCCCGACCTACAGAAAGAATTCTCTTCTTCGTCTCTCCGGCTTTTCGGAAGGTTCTTTTCCTTTTAAGTACCTGGGTGTGCCTATTGTGGTGGGTAAATTGAGGGTTTCTGATTTTGGTGAGCTTCTTGGGAAAGTAAAAAAGAAAATCGCAGGTTGGAAAATGAAACTGCTTTCTGCAAGTGATCGCCTTATTCTTCTCCGTCATGTTCTGTCCAATATGGCCATTCACCTTTTTGTTGTATTACATGTTCCAAAGGTTGTGATCAAAGCTCTTAATAGACTTTTGAGTTCTTTCTTTTGGGATGACTCTGATGGTAAAGGGAAAAAGAAATGGATTTCTTGGACTCATATTTGTAGACCTCCTGATGAAGGAGGCTTGGAAATTAGGGATTTTAGTGATATTTAAGAGGCTTTACATTGGAAATTGGCCTGGCGTCTCATTAAAGGCAACTCTTTATGGGCTCATTTCTTTAGAAAAAAGTATGCTAGGGGTAACCATTTATCCCTATTGGAGCCCACTAAGGGAACTCATTTTTGGAAGTCGATTTCCAGATGCATTTCGGAGGTTTTAAATAGATCTAAATGGATGGCGAGAGAAGGAAATATTTCGTTCTGGTATGATAACTGGGAGGAGGGGGTTCTCTTCATTGCAATCATCATGTTTTGACAAATCCTGAGTTGAAAATTAAAGAGTGTCAACTTGAAAATGGGTGGGATATCTCTCTTCTAGAAAGGCTGGTGGGTCATCAAAAAACTATTGATTTGTATCAGTTTTTGGCTAAAAGAAAGGATGGTAAGGATGTTTTAATCTGGTTGAAAGTAGATGATGGAAACTTTACTACAAAAAGTGCTTGGGATTGTATAAGGGCTCGCGCGCCTTCCTTAACTTGGGCTACTTGGATTTGGCATAATAATCTCCCTAAGAAAATCTCCATTATGATGTGGAAGGCTATTCACAATTGCTTGAGCGTAGACGAAAAGATCAGAATGGATGGTATCCCCATAGTTTCTAAATGCAACTGCTGTGCTCGGGGTCATATAGAGGACCTGAATCATGTTCTTTGTTCTAGTGATTTTGCTAGGAAAATTTGGCGTATGGCTGCGACTCACTTAGGTGTTTATATGGGGGTTTTCCAAACTTGGAAAGAGCAAATAAATTTTTGGTTCCGGTGCGCTAGCAAGTCTTCACAGCTAGGGATTATTTTTGGGCTCATCCCCTCTATTATTTCTTGGAAGATATGGGATAGGAGATGTAAAGCTAGATATGAAGAGAAGTATTACACGGTTGAGGAGGCTATTAAATATTGGATTAGGAATAGTATGCAGTTGACTATGAAAGTTTCCAAGATTTCCAACAAGGATGTTAATATTCTTACTTGCCTGAATATCCCAGTTTTACCAATGATCCCGAAGAAGGTCTGAGTGGTGCGGTGGACTCGACCCCCTCAGGATTGGGTGAAACTTAATATTGATGGAAGTAGTTTGGGAAACCCTGGGATGGCAGGTGCAGGGGTGTGATTCGAGATGCAGGTGGGAAGCTTCTGGCTGCTTATTCTGTTTTTTGGGACAGGGGTCCAATAATTTTGTTGAAATGAGAAGCTTAGTCGAAGGGGTTCGTTGTTGTTATCAACTTGGGTTTGTTAGGATTCAGATTGAGACTGATTCTCAACTCCTTGTCATTTGGGTCACTAAAGGAACTTGTAATATTTGGTACTTAAAGGATTTTTGGGATGAATTACATGTCTACCTTTCTTGCATGGAGTATATGATGAAACATATTTATCGTGAAGGTAACGCTGTGGCAGACTCTCTTGCCAAGCAAGGAGCTGGAGGTTTGAACACGGAGTGGGCAGGGGATCAAGGTTTGCCAAGTAACCTTAGGGGTCTTCTCCGTATGGATAGACTTGGCATTCCCTATCTTCGTACTTCGTAGTGGCTTTTCCAGGTATGCTTTTGTTCTGGTTTGCATTGCTTTATCCTTACTTGTTGGTGGTTTTCTTTTGCAGGTGTTTCCTTTTTTTCTTAAGTCTGGTTTTGGGTCTAGGAGTCATTTTCTCCTTTGTATTTTGTTTGGGTGTCCTTTGTTTTTGATGCCTGGGTTTTGGTCTTTCTGTAACCCCCAGGCGTCAGGTTGTAACCACGGTTTTCTTCCGTCATAAGTGAGTGCTATTAATAAAATTGGGAGGAGGTCACTTGTGGACATGTGACTTTCATCTCTTTTTAAAAAAAAAAATGGCTTTAATCACTGAGCAAGTTAGTGCCATTATTCAAAATCACACACCACCTAAATACAAGGACCTTGGATCACCTACTATTTCGGGTGTCATTGGAAATTCTAAGATTGGTCAGGCCTTGCTAGACTTAGGTTTGGGGGTTAATTTTCCACCCTATAGTGTGTATGAACAATTGGGGCTAAGGGAATTAAAAGCCACTTCAATCATTTTGTAACTTGTCGATAGATCCATAAAAATTCCTAAAGGTATTGTTGAGGACTGGTCCAAGTAGATAAATTTTTTTACCCTGTTGATTTTGTGGTATTGGATATGAAGTTGTCATCCCACTCAAACTCTTCACCACCTGTGATTTTAAGAAAACCATTCCTAACAACTTCTAATACTATAATTAATTGTAAGAGTAGTGTTTTAAAACTGAGTTTTGGAAATATAACTTTAGAACTGAATATCTTTAATTTGTGCAAGCAACCTCAAGAACTTGATGACGTTGAAGAAGTCAATGCATTGTAATCCTTACTTGCTGAAAACTCTTTGTTAAATTACAATTGTGATGAACTTTTAGAGGATTTAGAAGACTCCATTGATTTAATTGAGTCCATTAATCAATTTTCTTCTCTTTATGTTGCAGGAAATTCAAATGAGATGTAGTGGAAGCTCAAATTTGAGCAACTACCAGCACTACAAGTCTCGGCTCAGCCTTCCAATGAGAAAACCCCAATGCTGGAATTAAAGCCACTACCCTCGAAGCTGAAATACGCCTACCTCAGACCAAAAAAATCATTTCCAATGGTGATTTCTACACTTTTAACTCCTGACCAAAAGAGTAAATTGCTGGAAATTTTGGCACAACACAAATCAGCCATTGGCTGGTCTATTGCTGACATCAAAGTTATAAGCCCTTTTTATCTGCACACATAGGATATATTTGAAAGAGGACTCAAAACCCTCTAGAGAGACGCAAATGAGACTAAACCCCACAATGAAAAAAGTGGTAAAAAGGGAAGTTTTGAAATTATTAGACATAGGCATCATTTATCCCATTGCTGATAGCAAATGGGTTAGCCCAATCCAAGTTGTTCTAAAAACATTGCTATAACTATGGTGGAAAATGACAATGGAGAATTGGTGCCTACTAGGGAGACCACAGGTTGGAGGATGTGTGTAGACTATAGAAAATTAAATACCGCTTCTAGAAATGATCATTTTCCCTTACCTTTCCTTGACCATATTTTAGAAAAAGTGGCGGGGCATAAATATTATTGTTTTTTATATGGCTTCTCTGGCTATTATTAAATAGAATTAGCCCCTGAGAATCAAGAGAAGATTACATTCACTTGTTCTGTTGAGACTTTTTCCATCAAGAGAATGCCATTTGGGCTATGCAATGCCCCAACCACTTTTCAAATATGCATGTTAAGCATTTTCAACGACTTGATTGAGGACATTGTAGAGGTTTTCATGGATGATTTTTTAGTTTTTAGGAAAACATTTGATGCATGTTTGTCTAACTTACAAGTTGTCTTGAAAAGATGTGAAGAAAAACAATTGATATTAAATTGGAAAAAATGTCAATGGTAAGACAAGGGATAGTTTTGGAGTATATTATATCTCCTCGAGGCATAGAGGTAGATAAAGCTAAGATAGACTTGATTTCAAATTTTCCTGCACCTAAAAATGTGAAAGGTGTTAGATCTATTTTAGGGCATGCCGGTTTTTATAGAAGGTTCATAAGGAATTTTAGCTTTATCTCTAAACCTCTTTGTCAACTTTTAATTCATCGTGTCAAGTTTGAATGGACTAAAGAGTGTCAAAATTGCTTTGATCAGCTAAAAACATTTCTCACCACGGCACCTATCCTTCGGCCCCTTAATTGGTCACTTCTTTTTTAATTAATGTATGATACAAGTGAATTTGCTGTGGAGCTGTACTTAGACAGCGAAGAAATAAGCTACCATATGTTATATACTATGCCAATAAGACTTTGAATGTTGCCCAAAAGAATTAGTCCACCACAGTAAAAGAACTACTAGCTATAGTCTTTGCATTGGATAAGTTTAGATTATATCTCCTTGGTTCACCTGCCATAATATTCACTAATCATGCAGCTTTAAAATTTTTATTGTCAAAAAAAACACCAAGATGAGATTGGTAAGATGGATACTCCTATTGCAAGAATTTGATCTCACAATAAAAGACAAGAAAGGAGTAGAAAATGTGATGGCGGATCATCTTTCTCGCCTTACACTTGAAGTTTCTGAGGAGTTTCCTTTAATTTCTAATTCTTTTCTTGATGAACAATTATTTTCAGTTGAGACTTTACCATGGTATGCTAACCTTGTAAATTTCTTGGTCATAGGAAAGACTCCATCTCATTGGGATGCTCAAGACAACAAAAGGTTGAAAGCTGAAGCTAAGTATTTTTTTTTACGATGATCCGTACCTTTTCAAGTATTATTCAGATCAAATCATTAGGAACTGTGTGTTTAATAATGAAATTTCTGGTGTTTTAAATTTTTTCCATACAGAAGCTTGTGGTGGACATTTTTCAGCCAACAAAACGGTGGCTAAAATTCTTCAAAGTGGATTTTATTGGCCAACTATGTTCAAGGATGCCTTTAGTTTTTGTAAAACTTGTGAGTCATATCAGAAATTAGGAGGAATCACTAAGAGAAATATGATGCCTATGCAACTGTTGCCCAAATGACTAACACAAGAGGGGGGTGAATTGAGTTGTATTAAAAAAATAACAATTATAAATCAAATATATAATATAAAATATAAACAAAATATGAAATAACAATAAATATAAAGAGTAAGGGTAAGAGAGAAGCAAACTCAGTATGTTAACGAGGTTCGGCCCCACTGCCTACGTCCTCGCCTCAAGCTACCCCATGAGGATTCCCAAATTCACTATTCAACCTCTTTCAGGTGGAGATAGAAACCTATTACACCTTTGAACAACACCGCTACAAAGGATCCGTGTGGAACACCCTCTACACTTACAATCACCTTACACGTGGTGATTCAACTATTTTTCGTGTAGAATACTTTCTATACGTACAAGGGTTATACACACCCTTTTTCTGATACAAGAGCTAATAGTGGGTAGGTTATCAGAAAACACTCCCCAATGAGTGAAATAAGAATAATACAGCGCAAACTATATCTCTCAAAATGAACAATGATTAAGGCTCAATGCTTAGAGAAGAGAGAATGAAAGCTTTGAATGAATGTTGTATGCTCTTAGTGTTGTGAATGTGAAGCTCTCAAATGATCTATTTATAGGCATATGAGACTTCATATTCAAATTTAAAAAGATTCACATGTCAATGACAACATCATTCACTTTTTCAAAAAAATCAAACATAATCTTTTACTTTTGGCATATGACAAAAGGAGCATACTTTCCTTTTCAAAAAATTCAAATTTAATCTTTTACTTTTTGCATATGACAAAAGGAGCACATTTTTTTTTTTCAAAAAATTCAAACCTAATCTTTTACTTTTTATATATGACAAAAGGAGCACACTTTACTTTTCAAAAAATTCAAACAAAATCATCTACCTTTTATATAAATCTAAAAAAGCATCAATCACTTTTGAAAATATTCAAATAAAATATGCACATGTGAAATATGACAATCAATCATCTTTAATATTTTCAAAATTCAACCCTTTAATCAAGGCATGCACATATAAAAGATGACAATCAATCATCTTTAATATTTTCAAAATTCAACCCTTTAATCAAGGCATGCACATGTAAAAGATGACAATCAATCATCTTTCAAAATTTTCAAATTTAATTTTTAAAAATATTCATGCACATGTGGAAAATGTATTTTTAATGATTTATGATAAAATATTAATTTTGAACATTAATCCTAATTTCAAATTTTAAGAGATTTACAATATTACTCTATGACTTTAATGTGAACTGGTTTCCTTCTTGCTCATGCTTGGTTCTTTGATGTGCTTGACTCCATTGTGTGGATAACTTGAGCTTGAAACTCCTTTATTCTTTGAATTCATTTGTTATCATCAAAATCCATGTGTAGATTTATAATCACATGAAACTTGAAACCTTGGGTTCAACAATCTCCCCCGTTTAATAGTCACTGTAGATAGTTAAAAAAGGAACCGTCCGTGACCCGACAAATGCTGCAAAGTCTCAAGGCCTAACTCTATGAATTTAGTGCGGCTGGAGATTTAAACAATCGCCTGATGTTGTTGACAAACGTGATTGAAGGCTCTGAGTTTCTATAAAAAAAAATGAGCATTTTCATCTATCGGCTGCCAAAAAAATACATCGCTTCTTGACCTGAGTTTTGTTTTTCCACATCGATAGAATGGCTGAGCATTTCCCTTCCACTAATGTTCCAGACTTGAATCAGGAACCCTTGACGCATCAATCATCAATCTTCTCTCCTGAGGCCGTCAATACCATGATAGGAGCATAGAACTGTTTTTCTAGTAAGGCTGATTCTGAGATTATTGCAGAATCAAGAATGCTCAGTAGTCAATATGATGCCTCTGTTACGATCATGTCTTAGAGGTTAATGGCGAGGGTGAGTGAGATTGATCATCTTAACATGCAAATATCTGAGTTACGACAAAAGCTTGCTAATAAGGATAGTGAGAATAAAAGGCTAAAGCAAGAAAACCAATAGTTGAAAAAATTTGCAGATTGGTATGCTCATGATCTGCAATCACGAATAGATGAGCTGGAACGAGAAAGGATTCAGATACAAAGTCAACATCGGCAGATAACAGCAGAGGTTCATCGTTTACTAGAAAAATAGGGACAATCTACTGTTAATCTCGCTGGCTTAGTAAGAAAACTTTTCACAATTTGTGTCCAGCATATCTGGTATTTTTTTTTTACTAAATAAGATTTGAAGAGACAATAGTTTGTCTTATTCTTTATGCTATTTCTATAAAATCAGTCCTGAAGTTCATCCAATCCGCATCAAGTTTTCTTCTCATCTCTATAACTCATCTGTATTCCTTCAACATTCTCGTTTTAAACCTTCTATTCTTTTCTCAATGGCTTATTCTTTTAACATTTCTCTAGATCCATCCATGAGGCATTCTGCATCTCAACCTTCTGTCCTTTCTGCAGCTGCCATTGATGCCATGTTGCAACACGAAAATAATAATCTAACTAATAAGTCAGATTCTGATGCTATTTATGACTTGGTGAGTCTTGGGACTCGCTACTCTTCCTCTATTGTTGCTTTTTCTCAGCGGCTACAAGCCAAAAATCATGAAGTTGAAAAGCTCAAAGAACAAATTGTTATACTTCAACGAATTGTTCAAGAATCTCACACAAGGGAAGAAATCATTTGGCAGAAGAATAAACAGTTGAAATCTTTATTAGATTCTTCATTTCGCTTGCCAGTTCCCATGGATAAGATTGACATGATATTGTATGAAGAGAATGAGTGTCTCAAACATGAGGCTAAGAATCTCAAGTTTATGTAAAAGTATTTAGAAAATCTATCTCTAATTTTATTGACTCTAATCTATCTTTTAAGAGATATTCATAGCATGCATCATACTTATTTCTCTTCTGATCATACATAATCTATCTTCTGGTAAAGGCTTTGTGAAAATATCTGCTAACTAATCGTGTGTGTTTGTGAATTCTAGTACTATATCGTCTTTCTGCACATGATCTCGAAGAAAATGATATCTTATTTCAATATGCTTAGTTCTAGAATGTTGTATTGGGTTCTTTGAAAGATTTATAGCACTTGTATTATCACATTTGATTGGAATGTGATTATACATGAGTTTAAAATCTTCAAGTTGTTGTTTCATGTAGAGAACTTGAGCACAACAACTACTCGCAGCAACATATTCTGCCTCAGCAGTAGATAGTGCAACAGAATTTTATTTTTTACTAAACCAGGAAACTAGTGCATGACCTAAGAAATGGCATGCTCCACTAGTGCTTTTTCGATCTATTTTACAGCCAGCATAATCTGCATCTGTGTAGCTAATTAAATCGAAAGATGTGTACTTAGGGTACCATAACCCTAGGTTAATTGTACCACTAAGATATCTAAGAATGTGCTTAACTGCAATTAAATGTGATTCTTTTGGAGATGATTGAAAGCGTGCACATAAACACACACTAAACATAATATCTGGTCTACTGGCTATTAAATATAATAAGCTACCAATCATACCTCGATATATCTTCGAGTCAACTGGCTTACCAGATTCATCTTTATCAAGTTTAGTTGATGGGCTCATTGGTGTTCCAATTTCCTTAGCATTTTCCATCCCAAACTTCTTCAGTAATTCCTTAATATATTTTGATTGATTGATGAATGTTCCACTTTTTGCTTGCTTAATTTGCAATCCGAGAAAGAATGTAAGTTCTCCCATCATGCTCGTCTCAAATTCTTCCTGCATAGTCTTAGCAAAAACTTGACACATATTTTCATTAGTAGCACCGAATATTATATCATCAACATAAATCTGAATCACAAGAATATCATCATTTTCATATTTAATGAAAAGAGTTGTTTCGATTTTTTCTCTTGAAAAACCTTTTTCAATCAAGAAACCACTGAGTCTCTCGTACCAAGCTCTAGGAGCTTGTTTAAGTCCATATAGTGCTTTTGTGAGTTTGAAAAAATGATTTGGGGAAATATGATTTTCAAAACCTGGAGGTTGCTCAACATATACCTCTTCATTTATAAAACCATTTAAGAAAGCACTTTTAATATCCATTTGAAAAAGTTTGAAATCTTTATAACAAGCATATGCAAGTAGCATTCGAATAGCTTCTAATCTTGCGACAGGTGCATATGGCTCATCATAATTGATTCCTTCTTCTTGATTAAAACCTTGGGCTACAAGTCGAGCCTTATTTCTAGTAATGACTCCAGACTCATCTTTCTTGTTTCTAAAACCCATTTTGTTCCAATAATAGTATGATTTTTGGGTCTAGGAACAAGTGTCCAAACATCATTTCTTTCAAATTGATTCAACTCTTCTTACATAGTTAGAATCCAAGATTCATCAAGAAGTGCGTCATCAATATTTTTGGGTTCAATTTGAGATAGAAAAGCAGTATGATTGCAAATATTTCTAAGAGATGATCGAGTATTTACACCTTGTGAAGGTTCTCCCAAAATTTGTTCCACTGGATGATCTTTCATAAATTTTCACTGTTTGGTTGCATCTTGTATTAAATTTTGATGATCTTTCTTGATGGCTCTATGTTGAACTTCCTCTATTGTTTTCTCTTTGTTGAGATTGAGACTTTCCGTGTTATTTATACCTCCTGTTTCTTCATCAATAGATTTCTTGGAGAGTGGAGAATTAGATTCATCAAATACTACATGCATAGATTCTTGTACAGTCAAAGTCTTTTTATTGAATACTCGATAAGTTTTACTATTAGTAGAATACCTGAGAAAGATACCTTCATCAGATTTTTCATCAAACTTGCCTAAATTATCCCTGTCATTCAAAATAAAACATTTGCATCCAAATACATGAAAGTAACCAATGTTGGGCTTTTTCTCATTCCAAAGCTCATAGGGGGTTTTATCTAACTTAGACATTAGCATAACTCTATTTATAACATAACATGCAGTACTTACCGCTTCTGCCCAAAAATAACTAGGCAAGTTGTTCTCATTGAGCATTATTCTTGCTATCTCTTGAAGAGATATATTTTTCCTCTCTAGTACCCCATTTTGTTGAGGAGTTCGAGGAGCAGAAAAATTATGCACAAAACCATTTTCATCACAAAATGTTTCAATATTTTTATTAACAAACTCTTTTCCCCTATCACTTCGGATACTTGAAATAGTATAGCCCTTTTCATTTTGAATTCTCTTGCATAACTTGGTAAAAGCATTATGTGCCTCATCTTTATGAGCAAGAAAGATGACCCAAGTATATATAGAAAAATCATCAACAATACCAAATGCATAATATTTTCCTCCTAGACTTGCAACTCTATTTAGTCCAAAAAGACCCATGTGTATCAGTTGCAATGGTCTAGTAGTGGAAATATGTTTCTTAGTTTTAAAAGAAGTTTTTGTTTGTTTACCAAATTGACATGTATCACAAATTTTATCTTTAAGAAAATTTGTTTTTAGTAAACCTCTCACAAGATCATTTTTTGAAAGTTTGGAAATAAGTTCCATGTTGGCATGACCTAATCTTCTATGTCATAACCAATTAGTTTCATTTTGAGCTGAAAAGCAAATAGCATATTGTGAGGTAATTTCTTCAAAATCGATTGTATAAACATTATTGTTTCTAAAAGCAATAAAACAAATATTATAATCATGATCATTCAAAATAATGCACTTATCCATTTTGAAAGTAACTATAAATCCTTTATCACATTATTGACTTATGCTCAAAAGATTATGTTTTAGACCTTCAACAAATAGAACATCTTTAATTATGAGAGAAGATTCATTACCAATTTTACCTATTCCCACGATCTTCCCTTTCGAATTGTCTCCAAATGTCACGTGTCCTTCTTCTTTAGATTTAAGATCAAAGAACTTAGTCTTGTCTCCCGTCATGTGTCTTGAACATTCACTATCTAAAAACCACTTGTTTTTACTTGTAGATGACTTCATGCATACCTATAAAAACAATTAAAATGATTTTTCTTGGTACCCAAGTTCTTTTGGTCCTTTATTTATTAGTATTAGAAGAAACAAGATTTTTAGGTACCCATATGGCCTAATAGTCATTGTATGATTTCTTCTAATAGGACAAGTATGATAATTATGACCATTTCTATTACAGAAATTGCAAATAGCATGTGACATATATGAAGAACTTGAATGATTATAATAATATCTTTTTTTAACAAAATTATTTTTATGAAAAGAATTTTGATTATTGATTTTTTATGTAGAAGGATTATCAAAGAAATTTTTATAAGATTTGTATTTTTGTTTTGGCATATATCCCAAACCTGCCTTATCAAAAACACATCTTTGACTACCAAGAAGTTTTTCAAAATTTCTTTTTCCATTCGTAAAGTTTTCAACAATATTTTCTAAATTGGTTTTCTTCTTATTCAATTCAAGATTTTCATCTTTCAAAATGATACTTTCTTTTCTTAAAATATCAATTTCATTTGTTAAAGAAAAATTTTTCTTTTTCAAAGCAGTATATTTGATACCCAATTTTTCAAATTTCTACTAAACCTCTTCTAAAAAATTTTGCAATTCTTCATATGAAGGATCTTCAATATTATCAAGATTTGTTACCTCAATGTCATCTTTATCCATAAGACAAAAATTTGCTGATTCTCCATTGCTTGCTTCACTATCTGAGCTACTTGAATCATCATCCCATGTAGCTTTCATTGCTTTCTTGCCCTTGTTTCGATCTTTCTTTAACAGAGGACAATCTGGCTTGATATGACCAGGTTTATTGCATTTATAACAAATTAAAGTGTCATTTTTACTTGAATCTTTCTTGAAAAACTTTTTGAAGGATTTCCTCGGAGGAGTTTTATTTTTCTTTAAGAACCTCTGAATTCTTCTTGTTATCATCGCAACTTCTTCATCTTTGTCTTCATTTTCCTCATCTTCATCACTTTCACTTTCATGAGGAACAGCTTTAAGTGCCAAGCTCTTTTTTGGCTTTCCTTCTTCTTCTCCTCTTTTCAATGTGTACTCATGGGTGATAAGTGATCCGATGAGTTCATTCACTTCGAGCTTCTTGAGGTCTCTAGCTTCAAGAATCGCTGTCACTTTTGATTCACAGCGTTTTAGTAGAGAGTTGAGAATTTTTCTTACTATCTCCACCTTGGAATAAACTTTGCCAATAGCTATCAAGCTGTTTATGATGTTAGTAAAACGAGTGTGCATACTAGAAATGGATTTATCATCATTCATCTTAAACATTTCATATTCATGAGTAAGAATATAAATTTTTAATTCCTTGACTTGCGAAGTTCCTTCATAAGTAACTTCCAAATTATCACAAATTTCTTTTGTCGTAGCACAAGTTATTATTCTATTAAACTCATTTCCATTGAGAGCATTAAATAATAAATTCATAGCAGTTAAATTCAAAGTATAAAGTCTATCGTCTTCACGATCAAACTTTTCTTCTTCCTTTTTGACCTTTACTCTATCAACTACTTTTGTTGGAATATAAGGTCTATTTATAATGCATTTCCAGATTTCTCGACTTTGAGCCTGAAGGAATATTCTCATTCTAACTTTCCAGAATGAGTAATTATCTCCACAAAAGAGTAAAGGCCGACTGCTAGATTGACCTTCACCAAATGAAGCTGAAATGTTAGCCATAAGATCTTAACTCAAAAGATAGTTAATCTTATAATAGAGCTCTTAGCTCTGAAACCAATTGTTGCCCAGATGACTAACACAAGAGGGGGGTGAATTGAGTTGTATTAAAAAAATAACAATTATAAATCAAATATATAATATAAAATATAAACAAAATATGAAATAACAATAAATATAAAGAGTAAGGGTAAGAGAGAAGCAAATTCAGTATGTTAACGAGGTTCGGCCCCACTGCCTACGTCCTTGCCTCAAGCTACCTCTTAAGGATTCCCAAATTTACTATTCAACATCCTTCAAGTGGAGATAGAAACTTATTACACTTTTGAACAATACCGCTACAAAAGATCTGTGTAGAACACCCTCTACACTTGCAATCACCTTACACGTGGTGATTCAACTATTCCCCGTGTAGAATACTTTCTACACGTAAGAGGGTTATACACACCCTTTTTCTGATACAAGAGCTGATAGTGGGTAGGTTATCAGAAAACACTCCTCAATGAGTGAAATAAGAACAATACAGCGCAAACTATATCTCTCAAAATGAACAAGGATTAAGCCTCAATCCTTAGAGAAAAGAGAATGAAAGTTTTGAATGAATGTTGTATGCTCTTAGTGTTGTGAATGTGAAGCCCTCAAATGATCTATTTATAAGCATATGAGACTTCATATTCAAATTTAAAAAGATTCACATGTCAAAGACAACATCATTCACTTTTTCAAAAAAATCAAACCTAATCTTTTACTTTTGGCATATGACAAAAGGAGCACACTTTCCTTTTCAAAAAATTCAAATCTAATCTTTTACTTTTTGCATATGACAAAAGGAGCACACTTTCTTTTTCAAAAAATTCAAACCTAATTTTTTACTTTTTGTATATGATAAAAGGAGCACACTTTACTTTTCAAAAAATTCAAACAAAGTCATCTACCTTTTGTATAAGTCTAAAAAAGTATCAATCACTTTTGAAAATATTCAAATAAAACATGCACATGTGAAAGATGACAATCAATCATCTTTAATATTTTCAAAGTTCAACCCTTTAATCAAGGCATGCACATGTAAAAAATGACAATCAATCATCTTTAATATTTTCAAAGTTCAACTCTTTAATTAAGGTATGCACATGTAAAAGATGACAATCAATCATCTTTCAAAATTTTCAAATTTAATTTTCAAAAATATTCATGCACATGTGGAAAATATATTTTGATGCTTTATGATAAATATTAATTTTGAGCATTAATCCTAATTTCGAATTTTAAGAGATTTACAATATTACTCTATGACTTTAATGTGAACTTGTTTCCTTCTTGCTCATGCTTGGTTCTTTGATGTGCTTGACTCCATTGTGTGGATAACTTGAGCTTGAAACTCCTTTATTCTTTGAATTCATTTGTTATCATCAAAATCCATGTGTAGATTTATAATCACATGAAACTTGAAACCTTGGGTTTAACAGCAACCCATACTAGTAATTGAAATTTTTGATTGTTAGAGAATATATTTTATGAGACCATTTGCTTCTTCTTATGGCTGTTTATACATTTTGCCTGTTGTTGACTATATTTTTAAGTGGGTTGAGGCAGCTCCTTGCAAATCTAATGATCATCAAGTTGTTTTAAAATTTTTGAAAGAAAACATTTTTGTAAGGCTTGGCATGCCTAAAGGTATAATCAGTGATAATGGCACCCATTTTTGTAACAAGCATTTCTCGACCTTAATGAAGAAGTATGGTATCTATCTCAAAATCTCTACTCCCTATCATCCTCAAACCAATGGACAAGCTGAACTAGCAAATAGGGAAATTAAAAACATCCTTGAAAAAACAATTAGCCCAAACAATAATGATTGGTCTTTGAGATTGTCTGATACCTTGTGAGCATATAGAACAACCTTTAAAACCATTTTGGGCATGTCTCCATATAGACTAGTGTATGGTAAGGCTTGCTATTTGCCTGTAGAGCTGGAACATAGAGCGTATTGGGCCATTAAGTAATGTAATTTTAACATTGATGAAGCTAGTTGTGTGAGAAAATTGCAACTGTTTGAGTTGGATGAGTTGAGGACAGATGCCTACAACAACTCTACGTTGTCCAAAGAAAGAATGAAGAGCTTCAACTTCCATGACAAACACATCCAACGTAAGACTTTTGAGCCTAATCAACAAGTGTTATTGTACAACTCTTGGTTACACTTATTCCATGGAAAGTTAAGGTCTCGGTGGAGTGGGCCTTACATGGTACAAACAGTTTTTCCCCATGGTGCTATAGAGATAATGAATCCTCTCAATGGTAACATTTTTAAGGTTAATGGTCAAAAGCTCAAGCCTTTTATTTCTAACTTTGCACATGAGGAATCTACTCTACATTTGCTTAATCCTAATTGATGGTTCTTGATCTATCCATTTCTTTTCATTGTTTTCTTTTATTCTTCAGTTTTTATTTTTATTTTGGCTGCATTCCTTTCAAAGTTGTCCAGGTACTTCCTTTTCCTCTTTCCTTCAAATTTTCTTTGAATATTTGGTTATTCTTTTAGTTGTTTTGCCCCTTAACTTCACTCTTTGATTCCTTCATTTCCCTTGCATCATTGAGGACAATGCTACAATCTAGTTGGGGGTAAAAGAGAATTTATCTTTTCTGTTTGCATGCCTTAGACATATGTTGGTTCACCTTGGGGAGTGCTGGTAATGAGTTCAAAGCATATTAAATTCCATATTCTTGATTTGTTGAGGTTATGGAACATGTGGAATGTAGTGCAAATATGAATATATGTCAAAAGAGGGATCTATCCATTTTATTTAGTTGTTAAACCAAGGGAAATATGTTAAAAATTTTGTTAAAACACACACAACACATACCGGAATGCCTAGATAGACTACATTGAGTCATTGTTTGTTGATTTACACTTCGGTTGTTTAGGACCCTAATGAACCATATCCTAATGGCTTAGGAAGAAATCTTAAATGAATTAAATGAGAGAATGGACAAACCGGGAATCAAAAAAAAAAAATCCTTTAAGTAGACTAGTGGTAAGGGCTAACTTGTGAAAGTGTGGGTAGGTGCACATTCATAAGCTTGATTCCCTCACTAGGAAAAAGAAAAAAAATAGAAAAAATATTTATATTTGTGTATTGGAAAAGGCTGCCTATTACCGGAGTCCTTACTAAATAAGAAAGTAGGCGCCTTTTAAAGTGTAATAGCATGAAAGCCACCACTATAATGGTTTTGAATTAAAGTAATACCATGTGGTTTTCTCAGATTAGCTATTGTGATTGAAACTGTTAATGTCTCTTGGTAGTCGATCTTGGAATTCTAACCCCATTCTCATGCACTTGAAAGAAAGCAAACTTTGTTACATGTAATTCCCTTGGTTGATTAACTAAATGGTGTATAAATCTCCCAATTGATACAAAAATTTATATTAATCTATCTCCAATGTTCTTAAACTCAACAAGTCTATTTCATGGCATGTGATTCTCGAATTTCCTGAAATTGTAGTTGGTAATTTCACGTTTGCATGAATTCATTTGTTTTATTTGCTAGAGTCTAGCAAAAAACTAGTTGGGAGGTGTGATAAAGTGTTAGAATTACGTAATTAAGTTGTTTAAAGTGAATGATTTATTTTATCAAATAAGAACTAAGCATTTAATTATGCAACAAATTCTAATACTGGATTCCCAATTGATTGATGTCAATATTTTGGTCACAAATATTCCATATTGCCTTTAAAATAGTAAATATTTAAATTATGATGTAGGGCATATATGGAAGAGAAGGAAAATAGCTAGAGATCTCTTAGACATAGACGCACACTGGAGAGAAGCAGCGAAGCACGGCAATGAGCTGGGGCTGAAACGCGGGGCCTGTCCGAGCTGCACAGACGAATGAAGCTAAGGACTGAAGGAGATGAAAGGCCAAAACAGAGCGCACGGCAGGGGGCGGATTTTATTTTATTTTTTCTTTTCTTTTTGGCTTCATTTGGGTTTCCATTTGCATACGAGAGGGGCATACTTTTCTTTTTCTTGTTTTTAGCTTGGTACAGACGGTGAAGAGGGGCTGGGTCTCTCTCGTTGGATTTTTTTTCTTTTTTTTTTTCCAGATTGTTGTTCGGTGGGTTATTTTTTCTTGTTCCTGTTTTTTTCTTTTCCATTTTTTCGTCCGAAAGACTTTCTTTCTTAGGTTTTTTTTTTTTTTTTTTCATTTTGCTTCAGGCTGCGTCTTCTTGAACATTTTTTTCTTTGGCTTTACTTTTCTGGACGGCATTGTTTTGGGCAGATTTTGTTTTCTTTCAATCTTTTTTTGTTAGGATAGTTGGCGCTCAGTTTTTATTTTAATTTTCTGGGTTGTTGCAGAACTTGGGCAGGGCTCTCGGCTCTCTCTCATTTTATTTATTTATTTAGTTTGAGTTCTCGTTTTGGACACAGGAAGGCTCTTCTCTGTTAAACACACGGCTGGTTTTTATTTTCTTCTTTGAAGTTTCGTTTACTGGTAGTCGTTCTTCATCATTTTTTTTTTCTTTCTTTTCCATAGTTTAGTTTTTAGTTTCTTTGAGGATTTTCTAGGCAACAGATTAGTTTATTTGTTTTCAGTTTTCTGGGTGGCTTCTTGTTTATTTCCAGGTTTATTTCCAGCTTTGTGTTCATTTTTATTTTGGGTATTTTCTCTCAGATTTTATCACGGCTTAACTTAGATTAATTTTTACTATTAGAAATACCATGTGTAGCTAATTTCTAAAACTTGAGTTGTGGAATGAGATTTGATTTGTTTTGGGATTCTAGTTTAATGCAATATTTTGTTGATAAATGTTGATTTCACTATGTTACTAGTTGAATTTGAATTGAAAATATATTGCAGCTCTTGCTCTTGATTTGTTGTTGACGTAATGCACAAAAAAAGCTTGAAAATTATCAAGGCTTCTCTCAGTTGAGTGTAAATGTATATTTGGCTAGTAAAGTAGATAATCCCTTATAGAGGTATTGGAAAACTTGAGCATAACTTTTTACCTTCCATTTATCAATGTCTTGATTGGATTGTTAATCAAGAAAATTATCTAAGATCCAAAACAAAGAGAGTCTCATATCCAACCCAAGTGTTTGTTAATTTGCCTTTTTGATTAGAAACTCTAATTTCAGTTTTGATTAAATTTTTGCGGGAATTGAATTCATACTTTTTTTCTTATCTCATCTTCAATATTTTTTTCACATTGCATTTTAATTTTATTTTTTATTTTTATCTCTCGTAGTCGACACATTTGTTACACAAAAATCTCACAAACACTTTGATAACCATTTATCATTGTGTAATACGATCCTGGACTTATGCTTGATACAGCTTGACACTTCTACACTTAAAAGCACATTCGAGACCGAGTCAATTCATTTAATTTTATTTTCTTATAGATAGCCTTAACACGTTTCTAGTCCCCACATCTTCGTCATGGCTGAAAACTAGAAAAATTGGCCATGTTTCACATGTCTATCTTTTGTCACAAAAGAATAAAACAAACCCACCACAATCCATATGAGAACACTTCATATGGACCACAACTTAAACATTTCTAATGGATTTAACGTGCAGACGAGGGCATCAACATGTGGGGAAGAAAAAAGCATTTTAATCTTTTATCCATACTATTTGAATCTTCTACACTAAGAAACAAAGTATTTTTAAGAAGAGAAGTGGTGGCTACATCGGATTGGGTGGCTGGATGATGGATTGTGTGGCTAGACATTGGACTGGGTGGGACAGAAATGGACTGGCTGGACTTTGAATTGGGTGGTCATTTGCTGGTGGATCCAACAAGAAAGTTAGGAGTCAGTAGTGGCCATCTTGGTGGTGGTCATCTAATTGTGGCGGCCATAAGTGGTGGAACTGGTAGTGGTTGCTGGTGGCGGCAAGACAACCCGTTGGGTATGATAGGCAGAGGGAAGGGAAGAAAATTTCTTCAGTAAGGTATTTCATTCTAGTACAATTCACATATAGTGAATCTCATGGTGTTATCTTATGTAATGTTGAGATGACATCTTTTTATTGGTTGCTGTTAATGAGGTGAGACCAGAAAGTGTCAATCAGAAGCATTTCTATTATACAATATTACACAATATTTTTTATTTTATAAAAATATCACTCATTTAACATAGATTATAAAAAAATATTGCATGTGTATGGGGTGAGTTCGGTCCGGTCCGGGGAGGTTTCGTGGACCGGACCGGACCTATTCGGTCTAGGGTTTTCCCACCCTGGATCGGTCCGAACTCCCTCAGGACTGGTCCGATCCGGTCCGGTTGGTCCATTCGGTCCACAGTTGACTTTGACTTTTTTTTTTTTTTTTTTTTATCTAATGACATTTTTTTTAACACTTATGTAATTATATTGTAATATATTTAATATATATACATATAGTATACTATTATATATATAAATATATATTAGTAATATGCTAATACTATTAGTCCATTAGTAATAATAACTATACTATAACTAATAACTATATGTAATGATAGTAATACTATATGTAATACTGTATTAAATAATAGTAATACTCTTATTACTAATACTCTATGTAATTATAGTGATTTAATACTAACATATTATATATTAAGCTAACTATATTAATACTATTATAAATTTACAAATATATGATATATTATAATTTATTCTATAACTTTTATAATATGTTAATACATTAATATATATACTAATACTATATATATTTTTTGATCGGTTATACTAGTACTATATATTATAGTTAATAGTTATACATTAAAGAATATAGTAATACATTGATACTAAATATATATAGTTATAGACTTATAATGATTTAGTTATTATGAATTTATGATTAGTATAACTATATAATTGTATTAGTATTAGACTATTAGTAATTCAATTTGGCTATATTATATTAGTAATATTAGTTATGTTGAATCAATTAGTTAGTATAACTATATTCTACATCATTAGTATTAATATAAATATTAGTATTAGTTATAACTATATAGCCTATATTAGAATTGAGTTTTAGACTATATAATAGACTAATAGTATTAGTACAACTATATAAGTATATTGTATGGCTATATATTAGTTTTAATTATAGTGATTAGTATAACTATATATTAGTATTAGTTATACTGTTATGGTGATTTAGTATATTATAATTTATATATTATATTTATACTATAACTCTTATAATATATTAATATATACTAGTACTATATATTATAGTTATATATTAAATAGTATAATAATATATTCATACTAAATATATATAGTTATATTTCTAGTGATTTAGTTATTAACTTATTATGCTTAGTATAACTATATAAATTATAATAGTATTAGACCATTAATATAACTATATATTAGTAATATTAGTTATGGTAAATCAGTGCCTTAGTATAACTATATAAATATTAACTATAATGATTTTTATATATTCATTAAATATGAGTATAGTGATAATTAAATTATATTAATTAAAGTGATAAATATACTATATACTATATAGCTATACATAGTATTAATTATAGTGATTATTATAACTATATAAATTATATAATAGTATATTAGTATTAATAGTAGACTATTAGTATAGGTCACTATAGCTATTGTTGAAGTATTAGTTATAGTGATTTAGTATAACTATATTAGTATAAGTATAACTATAGTCTATATTAGACTATTAATATTTTTTTATATCATATATAATTATATAATTAATTATATACAACTATTATATAAATAATATATATAAATAATATATATTTTTTAATTTATATTCGGTCCGGTCCGGTCCGGACCTTGACCGGACCGAATCCTTTCGGTCCCTAAAAATAGACCAGACCGGTCCGGTCCGATCCAAACAGTACCAATCTGGTCGATTTATCTGGTCCAGTCCGTCCGATTCTCAGCCATATGAATGATGTATCATTTCCTCTAGTGATAAGATTACCATTACTAAAGTAGAGAATAATGCAACGCTACTGCAAACTTTCATACAGTAAGAAAGAGATGGAAGTAGTTCTGTCAAATACATCATCATCGGTCATCAACTTATAAAAAGACTAGACTTGTTGACATATTAAAAAAAATAAAGCACTCAATATTACGAATTTCTCAAGTAACATACTCACACGTCAAATAAAATAGTTTGTTCCATAAGGATGTTTTACCAAAAGAATCATTACGTGTTTATGACAAAACAGAAGGCGCCGTACAAAGGGAAACACACTACAATTATTATGGCCCACGTGTTTTTTTTTACAGTCTAAACTCAGAGAAAACCAATTTTTATCCCGAGTCAAACTGCCCCCCGCCAACTTTACCACTCTACTCTAATAACTTTTTTCATTTTATCTTAATATTCTTTACTACTTTTGTTCAACTTTTGAGGGTTTATTTCTAATTACCATAGAAAAAGAACCTTGTACGACTCTTCGACTGTAGATCATATCTCAAAGTGGGTTGACCGAAAAGTTCATAAAATAGAGATGAAAATAAAAAAGGTTTCCATCGTTGTAATTAATCAAAGATCCAGAGCTACATCTTAGCCCCATGAATGTCAAAATTAAGTTGACCAAGTATTTCCTCGTCATCTATTATCAACCTTTCTTTTCCACCTCTCACCTCCTTATCTCTCTCTCTCTTCAAGCACTGCCACCATGAACAAACATAATCACATGCAGTCTGTCCTGATGTTTCTTCTGCTGCCCATCTTCCTGTTCTTCCGATCCATTTCCGCTGTTGATTTCACCTTCAACGGCTTCAGCTCTTCCGATATGCTACTTTATGGATTCGCCACCGTTGAATCTCGCGTTCTAACACTCACTAATAGAACGACTTTCACAATGGGTCGTGCCCTTTACCCGCAAAAGATTCCCGCAAAAAAGCCAAACTCTTCTTATGTGTATCCTTTCTCGACTTCTTTCATCTTCTCCATGGCTCCTTACAAGAATACTCTTCCTGGGCATGGCATAATTTTCCTTTTTGTGCCCTTTACTGGCATCACAGGCGCGTCCTCAACTGAATATCTTGGACTTCTGAACTTCAGCAACAACGGGAATCCCGAGGATCATATTTTTGGAGTTGAATTTGATGTGATTATGAACGAAGAATTCGATGACATAAACGGCAATCATGTTGGGATCGATGTGAACTCCCTCAAATCGATCAAAGCACATGATGCCGGGTACTGGCCCGACAACCAAAGAGGCAACAACGTCAGTGATATTGATGACGCAAACTCCTTCAAGGAATTGAAGATGAACAATGGTAAAAATTACCAAGTTTGGATTGACCATTCTGATTCTTTGATTAATGTCACCATGGCTCCTGCAGGCATGAAAAGACCTCTGAGGCCTTTGTTGAACGTTCCTCTTAATCTTTCTAAGGTGTTTGAAGACGAAATGTATGTTGGCTTTACTAGTTCTACCGGAATGTTAATGGAAAGTCACAAGATTTTGGCGTGGAGCTTTAGTAATTCGAACTTTTCATTAAGCGAAGAGTTGATCACGACAGGTTTGCCATCGTTTGTTCTTCCAAAGGGGAAGATATTTCGTTCTAAAGGGTTTATTGCAGGAATGACGGTGGGAGGTTTCATAGTTATTTTACTTTGTGACCTGTTTGTTGTGTCTTATATCAAGAGGCAGCGAAGGAAAGCTAGGGAGAGAGCGGAAATGGAAGAATGGGAATTGGAGTATTGGCCCCACAGAATTGCATACCAAGAAATCGAGGCGGCGACAGAAGGGTTCGCAGAAGAAAATGTGATTAGAACCGGAGGGAATGGGAATGTCTACAAGGGGGTTTTGGTAGGAGGGGCGAAGATTGCGGTGAAATGCATTTCACATGAAAATGATGGGATGAGAGAATTCCTAGCCGAAATTTCAAGCCTTGGAAGATTGAAGCACAGAAGTTTGGTGGGGTTGAGAGGCTGGTGCAAGAGAGAGAAGGGAAGCTTCTTGTTGATCTATGACTACATGGAAAATGGAAGCTTGGACAAGTGGGTATTCGAATGCTGTGAGAACAAGATGTTGAGCTGTGAAGACAGGATAAGGATTTTAAAAGATGTGGCTTCAGCAGTCTTGTACTTGCACGAGGGGTGGGAATCCAAAGTCTTGCATCGAGACATAAAGGCCAGCAACGTGTTGCTTGACAAGGACATGAATGGAAGGTTAGGGGATTTTGGACTAGCCCGGATGCACGGCCATGGTCAAGAGGCTACCATAACAAGAGTGGCCGGGACGGTCGGATACTTGGCGCCGGAGTTGATAAGGAGTGGGCGGGCATCTGCTCAAACTGATGTGTTCGGATTTGGGGCCTTGATCTTGGAAGTCATGTGTGGGAGGAGGCCTATAGAGGAGGGAAAGCCACCTTTGGTAGATTGGGCATGGCAATTGATGGTACAAGGGCAGCTATTTAATGCCCTGGATGAAAGGTTGAGAGCTATAGGTGGGTTTGACGAGCAGAAAGTCGACAGGGTGCTGCACTTGGGGTTATTGTGTGTATATCCCGACCCAAGTTCCCGGCCAACCATGAGACAAGTGGTGAAAGTTTTGGAGGGGAATAATGAGGTGGACGAGCTTGGAAGTGAAGATATGGATGCATATTTAATACAAAGATTGAAATCTGGTTCGTCCGAGTTTTCTATGCATTTTGGCTCTTCATCTCACCCAACATTTGAAGATATTTGACAGTCTTCATTGATGTCTCTGTCTTGGTCAGTTAGGTGAGTGATTCTGCATATATAAAATGAATGGATAAGGATATTTTGTTGAGCGAGAAAATTGTCGAAAATCTTGATCTGTTTGTATCAGCTTTGAAGAAACATAGAATATTGCTTTCGTAGGGAAAAATGAATGGGGATCTACTAGCAAACTTGCTGAGGCAATCGAGGACCAAGAGTGTGATGAGGGTAGGGGCTATTTGAAAGCTTTTATTTCTCTCATTCGTGCATTCGTGTATATTGCGGTTGGAGTCGGTGTATATATCAAGCCGAGGCATGTTTAATTCAATAATGTGCTTTTAATATCCAAGAACCTAATTTTTGAGGTCTCCTAACTCTCATTGGGGCTTGTTTTCTTGCTGAAGGCAAGGTTTTGTCTCCTAGTCTTGACTTAGTAGGGAGTGTGGGGGAAGGGGTCCGTTCAGAGGTGGATTATGCCAGAAGCAATTATTAAGAAGTTGAAGTCCTCCAGTTTGACTGAGGATGAACAAAAGGAAGTAACTCTTGATCTCAATGATAATGCAACGGTAAGAAGATGTTGGAGCCAATGTTTAATGGGTCTGGTTGTATCAGACGGAAGCATTAATAGGGAGTTATTCAAGATGGCGATGCTTAAGGTCTGAAAACCAAGTGGTTAAGTGGTGTTCAGAGACGTTGATACCAACTTGTTTCGAATTGAGTTCTAGAATGGATATGACATGCAGAAAGTCCAAAGAGGTGGGCCATTGCGTTTCGATAGGCACCTGCTTTGCCTTAACAATTTTGATGGTAGGTTTGCTTTGAAAGATATTGAATTTACGAAGGAAAATTCATTATGGGTTCAATTCCATGTTATTCCTCTTGGAGGAATGACCAGAGACATAGGTGTGCAAATTGGCAGGATGGCTGGTGATGTCGAAGAAGTAGATGTTGATGAAGATGGTGTTGGTTGGGGGCCTTATCTACGTGTTAAAGTTTCTATTAATATCACCAAATCTCTTATGAGAGGCATCCACCTTAACCTGCATGGGAGTAGAGTGTGGATCTCATTCCTTGATGAGAGACTTCCATTTTTCTATTTTAAGTGTGGGATTATTAAGCATGGAGTACAAGGCTGTTTAATGGATTCTAATGCGTCTCCTCTGCATGGTATTAGACTCAGTGAACCTATGGAGCATTTTTACAGACACAAAGAAGGCACATGTGGCACTGCACCAGTCGAAGGCAAAGGAGAGTAGCTGTGCTCCCTCAATGTACAAACAGCAGACACCAAAAATGTTCTAGAATAATACAGTAGAGAATTAGTTAGCCTTTCTCTCAAGTTCTGTAACAGAAAAATATTCCTTTATTCCTTCACTCACTGTGTATAAATATATACGAAATCTTCAATGAAAATTAAGTTGAATTCCAGAAATTCTATTTTGTCTGACATGGTATCAGGAGCCTGTGAGGACTAACGTCCCTTGATACATGGCTACCTCATCCGCCCAGAACTCCTCCTTTCCTCATATCGCCACCACCAAACTCAACAATGACAATTACCTTCAATGGAAGGTTCAGATCTCAGCCTACCTTAGAGGTCAAGACCTCTTTAGCTATGTAGATGGGACTCAACTCCAGCCCTCTGAAACCTTACCTGAGCCTACCGAAACTGGTCCTAAGCCAAATCCAGCCTTCATTAAATGGCGCCAAACAGACCAATTAGTGCTAAGCATTCTATTCTCCTCACTGTCCGACTCCATTCTTGGACATGTCCTTTCTTCCACAACAGCCCAAGCGTTGTGGTTCTCTCTTGCTTCTATGTTTGCATCACACTCTCAAGCAAAGGAGTTTCAAATTCGGTTTGAACTTACAAACCTCTCCAAAGGAGATCAATCCATTTCTTCATACTTCGGGAAGGTACGCTTATTCGTTGATTCTCTAGCTGCTACTAGGACTTTTCTCCCAGACAAAGAAGTAGTCACTTACCTGCTCAATGGTCTCGGGTCTCCTTATGAGTCTTTTATAACATCTGTTACTACAAGGGTAGACCCATTTTCCTCTCATGAGTTGTATCAACTTTTGCTTATACATGAAACTCGCATGACCCATCTAACTCGGAGTGTTATCTCCACTGTTGAGCCATCTGCACATTTCAGTGCCTCTAGTGGCCGTGGTCATGGGTCTCCTCGAGGTGGACGTCAAGGTAGAGGCAGGGGAAGAAACTTTAACCCTCCTCATGGTGGACGATCGCCTCCCTCTCACATTTCTGCCCAACGTTACACATCTCAACGACCCATGTGTCAAGTCTGCAACAAAACAGGACACATTGCTCTTCAATGCTATCACAGGTTTGATCATTCCTATCAAATTGATCCTCCCAGCTCATTCTCGGCCAACTACACTGCACCAGCTTCTCTTTTGGATTCTACTTGGTATCCCGACTCTGCTGCAACCCACCACATTACTAATGACTTGAGTAATCTGAACATTTCATCTGAACAGTTTCAAGGTGATGACACAATCGGTGTAGGTGATGGAACGGGACTGCCTATCCAACACCTCGGTCAATCCAGTCTCTCCTCTGGTTCTTCCTCTTTTACTCTCAAAAACTTGCTTCATGTGCCTTCTATTACTAAAAACTTAGTTTCAATTCTTCAATTTTGTGTTGATAATTCTTGTTTCTTTGAGTTTCACTCTTCCCATTTTTCTGTGAAGGACAATCAAACTGGGAAAATCCTCCTCACAAGACCCACATGTAACGGGCTCTATATTTTTCCAGAATCACTGTCTTCAGCCTCCTCTCCCTCTACACATATTGGTGAACGTACTACTCTAGCTCAATGGCACCGACGGCTAGGACATCCATCTCTCACACTTGTCTCTCGCATTCTGCACTCCAAGTGTTTACCAAAGTCCTCCACAGAGTCTACTTTTTATTGTCCAGAGTGTCCTCTTGCAAAACAACATCAACTTCCTTTTTGTAATAGTCGGGCTCGTTATTCTCAGCCCTTAGAGTTAATTTGTGCTGATCTTTGGGGCTCTGCTCCTTGTGCTTCAAGACTTGGATACAAATACTATCTTTCCTTTGTTGATCATTACACTCGCTACACTTGGTTTTTCCCTTTAAGATTGAAATCTGATGTTGTTACTGTTTTCACTACTTTCTTACCCTATGTTGAACGATTATTTAACACTAAACTCCTCACATTACAAACAGATGGTGGAGGCGAATTTAAATCTTTAACTCCATTATGTCAAAAATTGGGAATAAATCATCGTCTCTCATGCCCTCACACGCATCAACAAAATGGTCTCGTTGAAAGAAAACATCGGCACATCGTTGAAACCGGGCTCGCCCTCTTAGCTCATTCCTCTCTTTCTTTTTCATATTGGGCCGATGCCTTCGAATGTGTTGTTCATCTCATTAATTTTCTTCCTTCTCCCGTCATTCAAAATTTCGTGTCTATAAATCAGACCCTGACTACACTTTTTTAAAAGTTTTTGGTTGTCAATGTTGGCCTCACATTAGGCCCTATCTTACCAACAAACTCAATTTTCGTTCTGTTCCTTGTTTATTTTTAGGATATAGTTCTTCACATAAAGGCTATAAATGTTTAGACACCAAAAATAATCGCATGTACATCTCACGCGATGTAACATTTGATGAGGCTTCATTTCCTTCTTCTAAATCTCAACCCAATTCTCATTCAATCCCTACACGTTCAGCTACAGCCCATCTACCTATCTTTCAGCCCTCCATACTTGGTCCTGGTCCAAGCCCATCGCTTCCTACATCAGAAAATCAGCCTTCGCCTACCTCCAGCTCCCCTGTTTTCTCTTCAGCTATCTCACCGAATGGTGCCTCTCCCTCCATCTCAGATTTTTCTGCACCAGTCCTGGCCCCACCTCAGTCTCCCATCATCACCCGTGCCCAAACAAACTCTTCTAGACCTCGGACTTACACTGATGGCACCGTCCCATACACCTCACAGTTTTGTCTCACAATCTCTGCAACTGTTCCAAATGAACCTTCTAGTTACTCTATCGCCTCCAAATTTTCTGAATGGAAGGATGCAATGTCTGAGGAATTTATGGCCCTGCAAAAGAATAAAACATGGACTTTAGTTCCTTTCACTTCAGCAACTAATGTGCTTGGCTGCAGATGGGTTTTTCGTACAAAAACCAATGCAGATGGCTCCTTCCAGCGAAGAAAGGCGCGTCTAGTCGCCAAAGGATACCATCAACTCCATGGTCTGGACTATAATGAGACCTTTAGTCTAGTAATAAAACCCTCGACTATACGGTTGATCTTATCTATTGCTGTCACCTGTGCATGGCCCTTGCGCCAAATTGATATTCAAAACGCCTTTTTGCATGGAAATTTAACTAATGATGTCTATATGCAGCAACCTCAGGGTTTTATTGATCATAACAAACCCACGCATGTGTGCAAACTGCAGAAAGCTATATACGGTCTCAAGCAAGCCCCAAGGGCATGGTTTGCCCAACTCAGTTCTTGGCTTCTCGGGTATGGATTTCCTGCATCACGGGCAAACCCTTCTCTCCTCATTTTAAATCATGGTGATCTTAAAATGTACTTACTAGTCTATGTTGATGACATAGTCATCACTTCCTCTAAGTCTTCAGCAATTGATCTTTTATTAGAGGATTTAAGTCGTGCCTTTCCAGTAAAAGACTTGGGAAGTTTATCCTACTTTCTTGGCCTAGAGGTTGACTACACATCTGCAGGTGTCTTGGTTACTCAACGAAAATATATCCACTCCTTACTTGTCCGCAGCAAAATGATTCGTGCAAAGTCCATCTCTTCTCCCATGGCAGCATCCTTGAAGCTCTCTAAGTTTGACTCCCCAAACTTTGATGATCCATCACTGTACAGAAGCATTGTTGATGGCCTACAGTACCTCTCTCTCACTCGACCCGACATCTCTTTCGCTGTCAACAAAATCTGTCAATTCATGCATACTCCGAAGAATTCTCACTGGGTTGCTGTTAAAAGAGTTCTCAGGTACCTCAAAGCTACCATCAACTATGGTATTCTCTTCAAAAAACAGTCCCATCTCACCCTTCAAGCATACTCAGGTGCGGATTGGGGGGGCTGTCCAGATGATCGCCGATCAACAGGAGGCTTCTGTGTTTTTTTGGGTAATCACCTCATCTCTTGGAGTTCTAAAAAGCAGAAAACTGTAGCTCGTTCATCAACAGATGCTGAGTATAAGTCTCTGGCCTCTTCAGTTGCAGAAGTCATTTGGCTTCAAACTCTTCTTCGGGAATTGACTATACCTCTAGCCAAAGCTCCAATTCTTTGGTGTGATAATATCGGTGCAACTTTTCTCTCAACCAATCCTGTTTATCACTCGAAGACCAAGCATATGGATATAGATTTTCACTTCATTAGAGATTGAGTTGCTGCCCGTACCCTTCAAGTTCAGTTTTGCAGCTCAAAGGATCAAATAGCAGATGTACTTATGAAGCCTCTTGTCTCAGACAAATTCATTCTCTTTAGATCGAGCCTCACTGTGGTTGATACCCCACTGGACTCGAGGGGGCGTATTAGACTCAGTGAACCTATGGAGCATTTTCACAGACACAAAGAAGGCACATGTGGCACTGCACCAGTCGAAGGCAAAGGAGAGTAGTTGTGCTCCCTCAATGTACAAACAGCAGACACCAAAAATGTTCTAGAATAATACAGTAGAGAATTAGTTAGCCTTTCTCTCAAGTTCTGTAACAGAAAAATATTCCTTTATTCCTTCACTCATTGTGTATAAATATATACGAAATCTTCAATGAAAATTAAGTTGAATTCCAGAAATTCTATTTTGTCTAACACATGGCACTAATGTGTCCCAGTATGGAGCTTAGCTCAAAGCATCAGGATCCCAAGATATGAATAAACACAGTCAATCTAGAAATGGTGGTAAGGAGAATGCAGGTTCACAAAACTTAGACCTGTACACTACAAAAAAAGACATAATTGCCGAAGTTCATTATGCGCCAGTAACTATCCAAAAAAATGCCGCTAATTAATTCGTGGTATTTTTCTATTGGCGTAACCATCCATTGGTATTGGGGTGTTGATATTTTCAAGTACAGGCGTTCCGGCATTTATGCAAACCCCGGTACTTGAAAATCTCATCAGCACCATTTGTATACAATTTAGTCGTCTTTCTTTAAACGCCGCCACAGTACCTACATTAACGACGTTTCTCAAAATGCTACAACTAGTTCGTTGCCATCCCCTTGCATAAACTAGCGGCATTACCATAAATGACACTACTAGTAAGTTGCCGGCATATCATATAAATTAGTGGCATTTATTTAAATGCTACTAATAGTACGTTGATGTCGGCACATTGAATAATTTAATGGCATTTATCCGATCGCTGCCACTTTTTACAATACCTACCGACGTTATCATAAACGCCGCTACAAGTAATTTGTCAGTGCATCATATAAATTGGTAGCATTTATATAAATGCCACTAATAATATGTCAGCAGCGACACATTGAATAAATTAATGGTATTTTTCAAAACGCCACCAATGATTTAATTTAATAGCGTTTATCTAGACGCCACTACTAGTATGTTATATAAATTGGTGGCATTTATTTAAATGCCACTAATAATACGTTGGAGGCACATTGAATTTATTAATGGCATTTATCTAAATGCCATCACAAGTTTTTTTATTTTTTCATATTGCGGCATATTGTAAACACTACCACTAATTTGTTGCCGGCACATTTTTAAATTAATGACATTAATATAAATGCCACTACGATGATGTTGCCGATGCATTACATTAATTAAAGGCATTTAAAACGTACCGATAATATGATATCCTACAATAAAAAAATAATAAAATATTAATTAATAATAAATATGATATAATGGATCATTATTCATATAATAAAAAAAATTACAAATCAAATCACATGAAAGTTCTTTATGAATAATTCTTCTTCTTCACATTATGTTTGTCATTAGCTTTAAAACCATTTCTTTCATGGATAGTTCTTTTTCTTCACATTTATCCAATAGTTCTTTGAAATTGTTATGCAATCATTGAGCCTAGAAAAGATAAAAAAAGTCGTACGTAGCAGGTTATATGTATAAATGGATGGTCATTTTATTATAATGTAGTCCTATCTCAAACATTATAAAACCTAGTAGGGCCTTGTTAATATGCGCCCAAGAAGGTTGTACAGATAAATTGACTTACCAAGGATTAAGCATAAAATTAGTGGAAAAATAAAAATAACTTACCAATGAATTTATGCAAATAAATCAACTTCATGTGAGTTGCAATACTTAAGGTTAACACTGACTTACTTTTTGATAGTCTAGTTTGACACCTGCAACATCAAACAGGGTATAAAAGCATACCCCACTCCCACCCCAAAAATAACCCCAGAAAAGGCAAAAAGAAATATGCATCATCCTTATGCGGATGATGTACCGTCATCCTCTTCATCAAAATATTCCAAACCAAGCTTCCTCAAATATAGTTATGCAATGAAAAACTAATACTCCAAATTGTTTAAACGCCACCTAGATGGGAATAGAAAACATGAGCCCTCGGCTATTAGGAGATTCCATGGCTATTATCTCCCTTTCATGATTCAATTAAGAAAACATGATTCAATTCATCCCCCTGCTTATTTGGAGATTCCATGGCTATTCTCTTCGTTTTGGCCCGCTGAAATGAGATTCTGACCCACCATGTAGTCCCCTAAAAAGTACAATAAAATATATCAACAAACAAGCATTAACATGAAGAAACAAAGCTCAGAATGGACAAATGAAACATGAGAGAGGATCGAGTTCCGTCTTAGTTACAATTTATGCAAAGTTCATGAGCAAAACCAAGGTTTCCCACTATTTTTATGTTTACCCAGACTTGAGAACCTGAAAAGTCACCAAGGAGACATTTACTAGCAGAACCAAATAGGGGCTGTTCGACGGAGACTCTCCATGAGAGTAGCTACGAAGCGACTGGGAGGCGGCAGTGTACTGTGGAAGGGAGAAATATTGTGATGAGAAAGAGAGAGAGAATGGAGAGAGAAAGCATGATGTGAGGGAGTTTACGCATAAAATGGCGTGGAAGTTGTGGATGGTGGTGTCGAACATCAACTGGGCTGTGGAGGCTTGTTTTCCGGCGTCTTCTATTGCTGCTTGCGGTGCTGTCGTTGCCCAAATGCAGCAAGACATGTTCCTTGGTTTGGAGAAGAATGCTCTGTTCTTCTTGCTTAAAATAGAGGCTGGTTTGGTACTTATATACATGTGGTTGCTGGTTCTTGGCATCTTGGGTTTGGCTTTTGATGCAGCTTTCCAAGTGCGGAGGGTGGTGGCGTTGGTTGGTGGCACTTCCGTTGTGCAGGAGAGGACTCGACTGCATTGGGGTTACATCTCGTTGGTTGACAGCATGTGTGGTGTTGGTATATTGAGGGAATAACTAGGTCATGCACTTATAATTAATATGAGGAATGTGTTGCAGCGTATTAAGCCGGGAGAGGGAAATTTAAATTTTCTGAAAACTTGAGGTGGGTTGAAGGCGCCGACTTAAGTTTTCATTAATTTTTGTTTTGAGGGAAATTATATGTGTGGGTATGTACACCTCTCTCTTTCTAATTTGTTGACTAATATTATGCTTATTATATAAAACTTGATCTTATTATAATTCTTTGTTAATATAAAATATATATATATATATATAATAAAATTATTACAATCTCAAAAATAAATATTTATTTGATCACATGCTTTAAATATAATATATATATTAATAACATTTTATCGCTTAATAAATTCTCAATTATGTTCCTTTTGATAATTATATTAGTAAATTAGTAATACTAATATACATTATATATTAATGTATATTAATTACAATTTATACCCAATAGTCTTATACGAACATTCTAATACTATCAGTAATATACCTTAAGTCTATATATAAATTATTATATAAATCACTAAAGCTATAGTTATACTAATACTATATATATCACAATTGTTGCAACTACCAACCGTTGGAAAAGGTAGGTATTTCCAGCAATATACCAAATCGATGAAAAATTGTAGGATGTTTTGTAATATTTGGTGCTATTTTGCGACCAAAATTTGCAGGGAAAAAAAAAAAGCAACAAATACTCTTATATGTTGTAATGGGTGGCTTAGGTCCTTATGAAAATAAAGCGTTCGCAGTTAGCTTGGTTCTATTGTGCATCAGTTTAATTAAGTTTTTATGATAAGTAATGATTTTATATGGTATCAGAACAGTGATTCTGAATTTGAACTTTCATGGTGACACTTTATCCTAATCAATTAAATATTTCCCATGTGGAGCCTACTTATTGAGGAGGAGTCTGGTGCACTCGTGAGGGGATCAATATAAACTCTACATTTTACCATATTCAATTAAATATATCACATGTTGAGCCCATTATTTGAGGGTGTCTGACGTACACGTGAGTGGAGTGTAAAGTGACTCTATACTTTATCCCAATTAATTAATATTCCATGTGTTGAGACCACTCATTAAGGAAGACTGGTTGATCCACATGACGTGAGTGAAGTGTTAAAATATAAAATTAATAATAAAATCTATCACTTTCTATTAACTTTAAACTTTTTAGACAATTGGATATATATATATATATATATATATATTATTGAAGCGGTTTAAATAAATATATAAATAACATTAATGTTAATAAATATTGTATAACTTATTTTTTGTACTGAACTTTAAAAAATGTTGAACACAATCATTTTTAAAGTTTTTCATAATTTAATTTTGAATTTAGGTACTATTTGTATGAAATAATAATACTTCTATAACGATTTTAACAGTTATTTTTATTAAAATAACTCATTTTCATATAAATTCTTTTCATTTAAAATAAAGTTAAAAAATAACTGTACCTTTTTCAGTGCTCTTCATCGCTATCTCATTTATATTATCCAATTCGAAGAGTAACTTCATTTGGACCTTGGTACATTCCTTTTGGAATATTATTATGAATAAATATTCTTCATTTTAGTTAAGGTTAAAATTAAATGACGGTATCTTTCTCATTACTAATCTTTATCTTACATAATTCAAACAATTCATACGCATTAACCATTCAAACAAAAGGTCCTAGCAATTCAAAAACATAAATAAAATAGATTAAGCAACAACAAACATTATATATTACAAAATGTACGTGTATATATATATATAAAGATGCAAAGACAGTATTGAAATTATAATGAAACTATAGGCTATTTATTACAAAATGAAAAACCAATAATTTCCATTAAACTTATTATTCCCACGTCTGTAAAACTTCATTGTATAAAACTATAGGTTCAATTTTGAAAATCGAAAGAATTCCCACATATAATGGACCATATAGTAGAGAAATTTTTGTTTACCGCATAACCCATGTACGTAGGTGGTGCTGTTTTATCTTCCCCATTAATCTATCTAGGGTTGCCAAATGTTTTCAACACATTCACATCATGCCTGACATTCTCACACTAGCGGAAAATCCTCCACAGAACATCCATTCACTTTCCTTATATGATCATATCTCCTCCTCCGCACAGCAACCACGTTCCTCGATCATGTCCCTTCACTTTCCTATGATCATATCTCCTCCTCCACACAGCAACCAAGTTCCTCTATCACGACTTCCACACAAGCAGTGACCACCACCACGTTACAACCACCGATCGATTGAACGTCCTCTGTTTTGAACCCTCAAAACAGAGCACTCCATAGCAGTGCACATCCACAGAACGTCCCTTCACGCTGCCGCCAATAGCTATAGCAGAGATTGCCAGAGAACAACTCTCCACCATCAAACACTCCTGTACGTATTACTTGTTGAGTACTGTGGAGTCTGGTCCACACCGCTCGAGCGGAGGCATTGGCCGCTCGAGCGAAGTCAGGCAGAGTCGAACGCTCGACGTCAGCTTGACAGTGAGCTCGAGCGGGACGCGGAAGGGAAGTTTGCTCGACGCACGCTCGACACGCCGCTCGAGCGAACATGCGATTTAGGGATTCCGCCATTTGAACTATATATATGATTTTTGACTCTTATGTCTGGGCACTGTAGACACGAAAACACTGTGGACGAACAGTGTTGAGATCCATCTTGTAGTGTGATATTCCTCAATAATAAAATCCTCTGCAGCTCCCGTGGACGTAGGTAATTTGCCGAACCACGTACATCTTGTGTCGTGTGTGATTGCGTGTGTGATTGTTTTTCTCGTTCGTTGTTATTTTTCAATTCATTATCATCGTTTTTCACAAAAATTGGTATCAAAAGCCAAGGTTCGGGTCTGAGGAGAAACGATGGCTGGAAATGAATTGAAGGTATCGGGGATCGAGAAGTTTGATGGCACGGATTTTGGATACTGGAGAATGCAGATAGAGGACTACCTCTATGGGAAGAAACTTCATCTTCCACTATTGGGGCAGCAACCGGAAAAGATGGATGATGCTAGTTGGAACCTGGTGGATCGACAGGTTCTGGGGGTTATTCGATTAACCCTGTCGAGATCCGTTGCACACAACGTCATCAAGGAGAAGACGACTGCGGATCTCATGGCGGCTTTGTCAGGTATGTATGAAAAGCCGTCAACGAATAACAAGGTACATCTAATGAAAAAGTTATTCAATTTGAAAATGGCAGATGGTACGTCTGTTGCACAACATCTGAATGATTTTAATACTATCACAAAGCAATTGTCGTCTGTTGAAATTGAATTTGATGATGAGATACGTGCACTGATACTATTGGCTTCATTGTCAAATAGTTGGGAAGCCATGAGAATGGCTGTTAGTAATTCTGCTGGTAAAACTAAACTGAAATATGATGATATTCGTGATTTGATTTTGGCTGAGGAGGTGCGCAGGAAAGATTCAGGCGAGACCTCGGGTTTGAGTTCAGCCCTAAATGTTGAGTCTCGAGGGAGATCACATGACAGGAACTCAAACAGAGGAAGATCAAAATCAAAGTACAGGGGCAAGAGTAAGTCGAGGCCTGGTCAGCAGGCAACTTGCTGGAATTGTGGCAAAGTTGGCCACATAAAGAAAAACTGCAAAAACCCCAAGAAGACGGAGAATGATAGTGCTAATGTGGTAACTGAAGAAGTACAGGATGCACTATTGCTTGCAGTTCATAGTCCAGTTGATGACTGGATACTGGATTCAGGGGCTTCCTTCCATACATCTTCCCATCGGGAACTAATGTGGAATTATGTTGCAGGTGATTTTAGGAAGGTATATTTGGCTGATGGTGAGGCTTTGAATGTAGTGGGGATGGGAGACATTGACATTGCACTCCCTGGCAAGAACAAATGGACCTTGCAAAAGGTCAGGCACATTCCTGAGTTGAAGAAGAACCTCATTTCTGTTGGGCAGCTTGATGAGTGTGGTCATTCAGTGGTGTTCTCAGATAGCACCTAGAAGGCCACAAAAGGGGCATTGGTACTAGCTCGGGGTAAGAAAACTGGTACACTATATATGACTACTGGTTTAATTGATACTATTGCTACTACCGTTGCAGAGAGCACAGCAGATTTGTGGCATTGTAGGCTTGGCCATATGAGTCAGAAGGGCATGACGGAACTTCTGTCTAGAGGCAAGCTACCAGAACTGAAGACAGTTGATCTCGGTATGTGTGAGAGTTGTGTTATGGGGAAACAAAAGAAGGTCAGCTTCTTGAAAAGTAGCAGGACGCCAAAGACAGGAAGACTTGATCTTGTGCACACAGATGTGTGGGGTCCTTCCCCAGTTGCATCTCTTGGAGGTTCTCGCTACTATGTTACGTTCATTGATGACCATAGTAGGAAGGTATGGATTTATTTTTTGAAACATAAATCTTAAGTATTTAATGTTTTCAAAATTTGGAAAGCCATGGTTGAGACAGAGACAGGCTTGAAACTGAAGTGTTTGAGGTCTGACAATGGTGGTGAGTATATTGATGGCGGGTTCAGGGAGTATTGTGCAGCTCTGGGTATCAGAATGGAGAAAACCATTCCTGGGACACCACAGCAAAATGGAGTTGCTGAGCGTATGAACAGGACTATTAATGAGCGTGCTAGAAGCATAAGGTTGCATGCCGGACTACCACCCACTTTCTGGGCAGATGCAGTCAACACTGCCGTTTATTTGATAAACAGAGGGCCATCAGTTCCACTGGATTGTGGATTGCCTGAGGAGGTTTGGAGCGGGAAAGAGGTTAAGTTTTCTCACCTTAAAACCTTTGGTTGTCTTTCTTATGTGCTTGTTGATTCTGATGCTCGTAGTAAGCTTGAGGCTAAGTCAAAGAAATGTTATTTCATTGGCTATGGAGACAAGGCATTTGGCTATCGTTTCTGGGATGATCAGGGTCGGAAAATCATAAGAAGCAGGAATGTGATTTTCAATGAGAAAATGATGTACAAGGATAAGTCTAGTACAGCTTCTGTAGTAGCTCCTCAGGAGTCCGAGTTTGTAGGATTGGATGACCTACCAGAGGTCACAGTGCAGTGTAGAGATGTGAGTGACGGGGAGAGTGGGTCCAGTGCACCCATTCCTATTATTCTGCAGGCAGTTTCAGAACCATCTACTCCTACAGTTGCAGTTCGCAGGTCAGTTAGGACTATACGTCCTCCACAGCGTTTCTCACCTACTTTGAATTACATTTTGTTGACAGATGGTGGAGAACCGCAGAGTTACGAAGAAACCTTGCAAGATGAGAATTCTAGCAAGTGGGAGCTGGCCATGAAAGACGAGATGGATTCCTTGCTAGGGAATCAGACATGGGAGTTGACAGAACTTCCATCAGGGAAGAAGGCATTACACAACAAGTGGGTGTACCGGGTGAAAACTGAGCATGACGGCAGTAAGAGGTACAAGGCTAGACTTGATGTAAAAGGCTTTCAGCAAAAGTAGGGTATTGATTACTCTGAGATCTTTTCTCCTGTGGTAAAGATCACAACTATCAGGATGGTACTGGCTATGGTTGCTACTGAAGATCTATTTCTTGAGCAGTTAGATGTGAAGACAGATTTTCTTCATGGAGACCTTGAAGAAGACATCTACATGCACCAGCCTGAGGGGTTTGTGGTACAGGGAAAGGAAGGTTCAGTTTGCAGACTGAAGAAGAGATTGTATGGCCTGAAGCAAGCTCCTAGACAGTGGTACAAGAAATTTGACAACTTCATGCACAGTGCAGGGTATACTAGATGTCAGGCAGATCACTGTTGCTATGTCAGGCATTTTGACAATTCTTACATTATTTTGCTGTTGTATGTGGATGACATGCTTATTGCAGGGGCTAGTATTGATGAGATCAATAATCTGAAGAAGCAGATGTCAGAGCACTTTGCAATGAAGGATTTGGGAACTGCAAAGCAAATCCTTGGCATGAGAATTGTCAGAGATAGAGTCAGAGGTACGTTGAGACTCTCACAGGCTGAATATGTGAAAAAGGTACTCGGCAGGTTCAATATGGATAAGGCCAAACCAGTTGGCACACCCTTGGGAAGTCACTTCAGACTCAGCAAGAATCAGTCACCAGAGTCAAAGGAGGAACAAGATTACATGAGTAAGGTTCCTTATGCCTCAGCCATTGGTTCACTTATGTATGCTATGGTTTGCACAAGACCGGATATTGCCCATGCAGTGGGAGTTGTGAGTAGATACATGAGTAACCCAGGAAAACAACATTGGGAAGCAGTGAAGTGGATTTTGAGGTACCTAAAGGGTTCCTCAGAAACCTGTTTATGTTTCTCTGGAGACAGCTTGGAGGTGCAGGGCTATGTTGATGCTGATTTAGCTGGAGATATTGACAGTAGAAAGAGTACCACAGGCTTTGTTTATACACTTGGTGGTACTGCAGTGTCATGAGGTTCTAATCTACAGAAAACAGTTTCTTTGTCTACAACAGAAGCTGAGTATATTGCAGTGTCAGAGGCTGCAAAGGAGATGGTATGGCTACAAGGCTTCTTGGAAGAATTGGGTAAGAAGAATCAGAAAGGCACTCTCTACAGTGACAGTCAGGGTGCCATATTCCTTGCCAAGAATCCAGCATTTCATTCCAAGACCAAGCACATTCAGATCAGGTATCACTTCATACGGTCATTGTTAGATGACGGACAGTTGTTACTTGAGAAGATTTGTGGAAGCAAGAACCCTGCTGATATGTTGACAAAGGGTGTTACGCTTGAGAAACTGAAGTTGTGCGCAACTTCAGTTGGTCTTCTAGAATGAAGACAGGAGCAGTGAGTTGCAGAGGTGGAAGATATCATGTTTGAGGAAGACGGCGATACAGCGAGTGTACTAGTCTCCAAGTGGGAGAATTGTTGAGTACTATGGAGTCTGGTCCACACCGCTCGAGCGGAGGCATTGGCCGCTCGAGCGAAGTCAGGCAGAGTCGAACGCTCGACGTCAGCTCGACAGTGAGCTCGAGCGGGACGCGGAAGGGAAGTTCGCTCGACGCGCGCTCAACACGCCGCTCGAGCGAACATGCGATTTAGGGATTCCGCCGTTTGAACTATATATATGATTTTTGACTCTTATGTCTGGGCACTGTAGACACGAAAACACTGTGGACGAACAGTGTTGAGATCCATCTTGTAGTGTGATATTTCTCAATAATAAAATCCTCTGCAGCTCCCGTGGACGTAGACAATTTGCCGAACCACGTACATCTTGTGTCATGTGTGATTGCGTGTGTGATTGTTTTTCTCGTTCGTTGTTATTTTTCAATTCATTATCATCGTTTTTCACAACATTACTCTCTAACTCGGTTTTAGTTTACATGATGTTATTCGATTATTGAATCAGATAACTCATTGATCTTGTTTCTAAATGTATATGTACTTAATATCATGGATTTCATTATAAAACTTTGAATATTGCCGTGTATGTAACTGCTTTTTAGAACCTCTATAAAATCACAATAAACGCATATATATTTGTTTCTATTTGAATTGTTAAAACTTCGAATTCTTAGTAAACACATAATGTCACCTATGCGTTGATCAAAGTATTTTTTAAGATGCATGTCTTTAGTGGTAAAAATCATTCATGACCTAGTTTTCTATCTACTGATCATACTATATGATTATCCTCAACCAGTAATATCCCACATCTCTGGACATGTTAACACTTGATGATTGAATTAACTTAATTGTGCCATTACAAAAAAGCAATCTTCCATGCACTTGGATGGAATGCTAATAGTCTTTGTGGATTTAAGGAACCATCTATGGTGAAGTTTTTATTTTCAAACCATGACAATGAAATAGGAATTTTATGGTGGATTCAAGGAACTATCTATATATGGGGATTTTGTTTCCAAAGCATGACATTGAAGTGGGAACTGTATGGTGAATTTTCTTCCAAAATTCTGATGCGGTATATATAGTTGAATTAATTTAATCACTCTTGCGCATTGGAAACTTTCAAAATCTTATTTAAGGGTAGCTTTTGGTTCAAAGCAATTATAAACCTCTCAAACTGTGTACTTTTGTTGTAGAATTTTCTAGGATATGATAAGGATTAATTATCATGGTCATGCCAAGTTGAGCTCTTGTATTTAATTGATCTGTCTTTGATGATTTCAAAAATTTATATTACTAGCGTGGAACAACCATGTATTACAGAGCATATTGAGTCTCGTAGTATGCTTTTCATTTAAAAGTTACGCTGCTGAGTAGTTACCATCATGTGCTTCCAATGGCCTTTTGTGCTTTTGGGACAAGGTGGTGTTTTTAATTTATGGATCTTCAATGAACTTCTGTTTATTTATTTGGTAAAACATATCAACTCCATGGTGTTTACCTTGTAAGTTTTCTTTAATTCTAGCCAATCTTTAAGAAGAACCGAGAGAGAAAATATGCATTATTCAAGTACACGAAAATTTGCATCTCTGCTGGTTATATGCAAATTTATGCTTTATTTTACTTCACTTTTCAAAGTTCAATAGTATTTTCCATACTATGTTTAGAGTTATTGATGATCTTGCATTCTCATTCAGTTCTATTTTTCTATTTAAAATATAGTTAAGCTATAGACCAAAGTTGGATAAAAAAACTTCGACATACCAAATAGTATGTCGACGGTGTCAAGGAGCTTTTGAAGTTTACATGTGAGAATTGTGCTACAGATTCGTCGATTTGTTGCCCATGTAAAAAATGTGGATTACGTATGATGTTCATGCCCAACATAGTATATGATCATTTGATTAGCTATGAAATTTCTCAAGTTTACACCATGTGGCATGCTCAAAAAGAGAGAAAATGGGAGTATCGCCCAGATAACTAACACAAGAGGGGGGTGAACAGAGTTGAATTTAAAAAAAAATAACAATTATAAATCAAATATACAATATAAAATATAAACAAAATATGAAACAGTAATAAATATAAAGAGTAAGGGTAAGAGAGAAGTAAACTCAGTATGTTAACGAGGTTCGGCCCCACTACCTACGTTCTCGCCTCAAGCTACCCTTTGAGGATCCCCAAATTCACTATTCAACCTCCTTCAGGTGGAGATAGAAACCTATTACACCTTTGAACAACACCGCTACAAAGGATCCGTGTAGAACACCCTCTACACTTGCAATCACCTTACACGTGGTGATTCAACTATTCCCTGTGTAGAACACTTTCTACATGCACAAGGGTTATACACACCCTTTTACTGATACAAGAGCTGATAGTGGGTAGGTTATCAAAAAACGCTCCTCAATGAGTGAAATAAGAACAATACAGCACAAACTATATCTCTCAAAATGAATAAGGATTAAAACTCAATGCTTAGAGAAGAGAGAATGAAAGCTTTGAATGAATGTTGTATGCTCTTGGTATTGTGAATGTGAAGCTCTCAAATGATCTATTTATAGGCATATGAGATTTCATATTCAAATTTAAAAAGATTCACATGTCAAAGACAACATCATTTACTTTTAAAAAAAATTCAAATAAAAGGTTCTTCTTTGTCAATTGTTAAAGACAACATCATTCATTTTTCAAAAAACTTCAAACTTAATCTTTTACTTTTGGCATATGACAAAAGGAGCACACTTTACTTTTCAAATATTTCAAACCTAATCTTTTACTTTTTGCATATGACAAAAGGAGCATACTTTACTTTTCAAATTTTTCAAACATAATCTTTTTACTTTTTGCATATGACAAAAGGTGCACACTTTACTTTTCAAATATTTCAAACAAAAACATCTATCTTTTGCATAAGTCAAAAAAAGTATCAATCACTTTTGAAAATATTCAAATAAAACATGCACATGTGAAAGATGACAATCAATCATCTTTAATATTTTCAAAGTTCAACCCTTTAATCAAGGTATGCACATGTAAAAGATGACAATCAATCATCTTTCAAAATTTTCAAATTTAATTTTCAAAATATTCATGCACATGTGGAAAATGTATTTTAATGTTTTATGATAAAATATTAATTTTGAACCTTAATCCTAATTTCGAATTTTTAAGAGATTTACAATATTACTCTATAATTTTAATGTGAACTTGTTCCCTTCTTGATCATGCTTGTTTCCTTGATGTGCTTGACTCCATTGTGTAGACAACTTGAGCTTGAGACTTCTTTATTCTTTGAATTCATTTGTTATCATCAAAATCCATGTGTAGATATATAATTACACAAATCTTGAAATCTTGGGTTCAACAGGGAGACATCTTACCATGCTACTGATGCCCAAAATAATAATAAGCAAATAAATGAAGGCTCTAGTGGGATGAAAACCATGTTACATGATATTTTTCCTATGTTTGATCTTGAAATAGTTTAGGGTGGGCCTGAAATAGGTGTGGATCCTGGAGAAGCTAAAGTGCAATATGAAAATTGACAAGATTCTAATGAGAGAGTTAATAAAGTTTACAATATGTTGAAAAATGTTGATGAGCCATTTGAAGGGTGCACAAAACATACTATTTAACTTTACTCTACTTTAGACTATTTAACATCATATCTACTATAACTTTACTTATATCTCAAATCATGCTCCAAATATTATTATTTCTATTAATTTGCATTTATGCAAATTTGTTTTTCTATAGGTAAATTGGTCCAAAAAAGAAGGCAAATACTACCATAGCACACTTGCGAAGACAATCTATAAGACTACAAGCTGTCCATAGTGAGACATTAGTGAGATACAATCATACCCATCAAGTGAGACACAATCATACCCATCCCTTGATTGGGCAGCCCATTTATTACCCTCTGTCAATGGGTCATCCCTTTCTGTTGATAGGATGGTGGAGTCATCACCTTTTGTAGATTGTCTTTTCCAGCCATCATTATCTTCACAAAAAGGGACCCAACCTTATTTGAACCCTCAGTGAAATTTTTGGACCCTCACTTGAATTTATATTCAAGCTTCAAGACAAAATTAAATCGAGAATGAAGAGAAAGAGAAAGATGAACTAGAGGAAAACACTGAAGAGGAAGATGAAGAAGAGGAAGAGAACGATGCAGATGATGATTGAGGGGATTATAAGTGAAGAATCCAGAAATTATATTAATATTTTAGTTTAATGGTATTTGAAACTTTTCTTAATCGAGACTATATTTATGGTTATGTCATATATAGACGTTTGCTCTGTTTGGCTAAGTTAGAATTGGGACGGATTATAAAAGTTTTGAAATCAAGTGTTAGGAGAAGCATTGGATTATGCATTAGTTTTACTACTCTTTTTGGAAGTTATGAATCTTAGTATGATGTTTAACATATTTTGTCATAAAATTCGCAAGCACCATATTCTTTTTTAAAAGAAAAAGAATAAATATGAGATTCATATTAAAAGATTAAATTTTTAATAATAGACTCTATTTTTTTCAAAAGGAATGTACGACACTTGCATAATTTTTAAAATGAATGCATAATACTTACGTTACTATATTGTATATTACTTATTAAATATTGAAAGAAAGAAATTGAACAGCGTCGCATTAAGATCTCGACACGCGAACTCTCTTTTATAGTTCTATTGAACATTCCTCCCTCCAGAACTGAAATGCAATATATGGCATTTACCGATAAGGCATCCCAGAAATTCAACTAAAATTTTAGGGGTATTTCTGTATCATTTAAATAAGTTTTTTTTATTATCTTTATTATTTATTTTACTACCAATAAATTTATAATAGTCTTCACCGCTAACGCTATATATTATTACTGACGTTTCATTGATAAATTTTTAGCATTTTAGAATCGCCACCAATGCTATATAATTATTACCGCATAACAATATAAAGTTGGAAAACCACTTATCTACCGGCGTAAAATTAATCACTGGCCTGCATTTGTTTAAACGATATAAATGCCGAAAAACTCAATACTTTATCGGCGTAAAATTGATCAATTGTCGGCATTTTGTGAAACGCCGCTGACGCTATATATTATCATTGGCGTAATATTATGCCAACAACCACAGTTAAAATAACAGTGTAAAATTAATAAATTATTGGCGTTTGTTTAAACACCACTAAAAATATATATTATTACTGGCGTAACAATATAAATGCCAAAAAAATACTAATTTCCCAGCGCATAATTGTTATATTAGCGGCGTTGTTATAAACGCCGCCAAAGCTATATATTATTACCTGCGTAATAATTTAAACGAGGGAAATCTAAATAATTTACAGGCAGAAACATTAAGCGTTGGCAAAAATATATATTTACTGGCGCATAAACAAACATCACGCATATAAACGATGGCAATTTTGTGTTTTTTTGTAGATTTGTAGAAATATTGTTCATCACTTAAAAGAGATTATAAAATAAGCTGTTTTAATAAAACATAATTCAATTTCTCAAGCTGACTGAAACGAAAATCACACAACAAAGTCACTAAGTTCACAGTCTGCTCCTTCTAAGCCTGGCCCACTTGCTCATACTGATCATCATCCTGATCTAGGTGGAGTTTTAAGAAAAATATGAATAAATTAAAATAAGTCGAAGACTCAATAAGAAACTTATCACAATGTAACATAATAACTTGATGATTTTTCATAAAAGATTTCCTGCTGAGAATCTTTAAAACATTATTGATCTTGCTGATGCTTATGTTGTACATGACTTGTCTTAATTTATTTGAATTAATTGACTGTTCTAACATGTTTGAGTGATCTGGTTTTACTAAGCTAATTTGAGCAATATACTTAACCCTATGTGCAAGGTCGTGCACTAACTTTCCCTATTGCAGTATAAAGGAAGCCGAATGTGCAGTACTCTGGCGTACTACGGTAGATCACACTTAGGTCCATGGCTTGCACATCCACTCTGATATGAACTGCATTGGTACCATGCATCTGAATAGCCATCTAATTAATTGGTCTGGTTAAATTTTTTTGAACTTATCTTGCACTTGTACTTAAGATAACTTATCTGTCTTATGCAACGTAAGATGCATGATATACATACTGATATAAATAATTGTAAATCTTTGAATCTGGACATGATGCTAAATGACATGATCGTGTGTTGTACTAGGTGATATGCTTGCATATGACATGAGTGATACATAAAAAGGGTTGTCAATCAACTAGCTTGAATAATACATGTATAAACTAAAGTGTGATGATTCTAATTCATGATTAAATTATATACTTCGCTGTGTTGCTTCCTGAATCTTATTTCAAAGTTCGTCACCTATATGAAATATTATGCATTACTAAATTTTCAGAGAGACGTATCATAATACTCTATTTACTTAAATCGATCTATGGAAATAACTTTAGTAATTATTATGCTATATACCAAGATTAATAAAATAAATATTATTTAAATACTCTAATTAAAAATTAACATAATATTTTATAATATTCTCGTAATTAAACAGATGGAAACATTAACTTCATCAAATAGACTTCATAATACTACAGGTTAATTCTAATTTAATACTTAGTAATTGATATAAAGGAAGTACTATCACATAGACGTTCATGGTCAGTTCAGTCCATCTACAGAGAAGGGAACATTTTAGCACATCTGTTAGCAAAGAGTGGCATACAGAGGGATGAGGAACTTTACTGGATGGAAGATGTTCCTGCTGAGTTATTATCTTTTGTAGCAAAGGAGAAACCTTGTAATGAGCCATGCTCAGTTATCCCTCAATGAAATGAAATCAGAGTTTATATGATCAAAATATATATATATATATATATATATGGCCCAACGTAAGAATGCACATCCAAATCATATTCGGTCACGACTTAGGGCGTAAATGTCATAACCTAAGATGCAAGTTTAAATAAATAAATAAAAACAAGCCCAAAATACTTGAAAAGGGAGGTCAAGCCCATCGTAAGGTTCCATGTCTATTAAGCCCACATCAAGCCATACGATAATGAATTTTACTATATATAAGTACAGTTATGTATTAATCTATATATCAATATTGATTTATTTAAAGGAGTGAAGGGAGAGTGAGAGGCGTGCATGGCTTACCGAAAGGGTGTGCGGCAAATCTGGGTGGTTGAGCTGTGGTGGAGGATGAAGGCCAACACTTTCTGAGCTCTCTAGTGGTGTTTCGACTTCCCTATGGTGATCTCTGCAACCATGTACTCTAGATGATTTCTGAAAGGAGGCTACGATGGTTTTACTGAGGGAGTAGTTTTTGTGTTTTTGATTGTGTATAACTCTTGGGCTATGGTTTTCCTTGTGGCTGGGTGTGAAAAAAAAAAACAGTTCTTTTGGAGGCAGTCGGCCCACACGAACAGTGTGCAGTTGGCTGACTGACGTGGCAGCAGTTATATTAAAGAAAGAAAAGAAAAGGGAGAGAAGAAGAAGTAGAAGAGGAAAGAGGAAGTGCGGGAAAGAGAAATTGAAACGTGGGTTTTGGCACAGACGAAATACCGAAGCATTCGTGTGGCCTGAGACTTGTTCTTCAGATAGAGATTCAAAGCTTGTTCACATTGTGCTTTAGCTTCATGTGTTTCTGTGTGGTCATCTTCTTCGTGTGTTCTTCACATTGTGCTTTGAAACTAAGTGGAGAAAACTGGATCTGGAAGTCGTCTTTGTCTTCGGCGTCGTTTGTTTTCAGACTGGGTCGATCTGTCCTTGTCAAAACAGTTGGTGCAAACTAGTAAGATCTTCGTGTGGGTCTTTTTCTTCTTTATGTGGGTCTTCTTCTTCTTCGTGTGGGTCTTCTTGCTTGGTTGTTTTGTTGATTTTTTTTTTTTTTTTTTCTTTTCTTTTCATGGTTTGCAGGTTTACAGAGGTGTAGGAAGAGCTGCATATTAAGGTGGCTGAATATCTGAACCCTACTGTTAAATGTGAATGTTTCTCTGAGGAAGAAGATGATCTAATCATCAGACTCCATAATCTTCTGGAGAACAGGTTCTGATAATCTCTATATCTATATTATCTTTCTATTTTTTACCTTTTCATATTTTCTATTTTCATCCATATATTTGGCTGTTCTTCATAATTTTTATCCAAATAATTTTGTTGGATATAGAAAATTTGTGAAAAAGGTAATATATATTTTATGTACTTTGCTTTAATATATTCAGAGTAGGTGCCTGAATATATATCTAGCTGGTAAGACTTTATCAGTGTCATTCATTTGTTTGAATCAAAGCATGATTTTTTTCATATGAACAAGTCAAATATGCTTAAATGCAATTTTAAGTTTGTTCTATATCTCAACATCAAACAAAGCTGAATTCATACATTTCTTCTACAAATACAATCAAAATAAACTTGCATCTAGCAAATTCTACTGCACATGATGGTAAGTCTAATCATACTGAACCTTTAAACCAGTAGTAGTGGCTAATGTTTTAGTACAAAAACAATTGTTGCAATTCTGCTCAATCTGGATTCACAGATACCTGGTGAACTCTGCATTCCCAATTTTGAACTCCTCTCATATGGTTGTATCTTTGTGACAATATGCCTTTTAAATTTAAATTCTAAACTCATCAGGAGAAAGTGGAAATTACCCACTTTTCATGAGCAACTCGTGGCAAATCACTTAAACCTATTCTTGTTGCTCTATTGCCCTTGTTGGGATAGTAGGAAGACAATGGCTTATCTCTCTTATATCCCCATATTTGGTATGATATGAACATCATTGATCGGAAGAAATGGAAAATAATAGAATTTATGACTAAAACTTAACTTGCTATAATTTCTTATTTCTTAAATAGTTTGATAGAGTCATAATAGAAATAAAGTGAAATAAATGGATATAAATTAGAAATGGTATAATCCCTCATAGAAAGTGGCAAAAAGTGTTGGCCAACTTGTTGCTCTCGAGTGTGATAAAATACCATACCTCTGATAGGATGATGAATGCCCCATATGTGTGGGAATAAAGGTGGGGAATAGAGTTTCATTATGTGGCAGTTTGAATCCTACACGCTTTTATTTCTTCCAATTTTCAGTTTCTACCTTGCACAAGTCGTAACTTATACTTTTGGTTAAAAAAAAAAAGTCATAATTTCTACTTAAAAAAATGTCATGATCTCTAATCTGTAAATGTGTGAAGAGTTGGGGCTTTACCTCTCTAAATGTGCATTCATTGCAGGCTTTGGATTTTTGATTGCTGGAGAAATCAAGAAAGGCATCCATTGAGCACCTTGAGAAATTACATTTCATCTCTCAAGGAGGCAGCCTTTTGTTTCAACTTGCGAATCTATCTGAATCATACCTCAACTGTTGTAACTAGAATGGAATTTAGGTGAAGTCTTGTATTACATTGGAAAATGATCAGATCTACTATTCATATGTAATGGGTTCTCTGATACTGCTTATTTATAATCGTACATGGAGATCATGTAACTACTACCTCAAGTGGATCTTCAACTAATGACAATGGGGTTGAGCCAATTGTAATGGTGTTAAGCCTTTTTGTAATGATGATGCTTCAGCAGACTCAGCATCTGTTTAGTTTTATGGATGTGATGAATGTGGATGTGTTATTTCTGTAAGCTACCTGATGCATTTGGTAAATAAGTTCATGATCGTTTTTCAGTGCACAACAAAAGTTTTTGAGTGAAGAGTTTAACTACCCTTGCCATGCACAAGAAGAATCAATTTGTATAATTATTTTTATTTTTATTAAGTATAGCATAGCAAACAAAAGCACTGCCTAGCTTTTCACTGTATACACATTTATTCTCCATTGCAACAAGTGTTGAACCCTTTTTCTTAGCACTCTTAAATTTTAATGACATCATCTTCCACCTCACCAAACTTAGAAAACAACTCTCTCAACCCCTTTGTGTTATCTTCACATATTCTCTTCCATGAAACTTGAAGAACCTTCTCCTTATCCACCCTAGGCCTAGTAGTACCTGTACTCTCCTTCCTCATCCTGGGAACTCTCTACTTGTACCCGATGTCATATTTTCCCCTTTACTTGCATGCATTGCTCGTATTCTTGCAATCTCTTCTCTCAACTTCTTAGCAATTCTCTCCTCTTCTTCTCACTCTCTTGCATAAGGGTCAGGAGAAAAAGCTGACTGCTCCCTTTCCTCAAGGTCAGAAAATATCTTTCGTCTCTTTGCATCACGCTTGGATTCCTGCTCCTATATCAAAGAGAACCATAAGAGTTGTACCAAGGAAAAGTCAATTGAGTGAAAAGGCCACTTGTAAATGCAAGTAGCAAGCATCAAATCACCATTATAATTTTTTTTGTAAGCTGATATCAATATAAATAATAACTAGAAAGATGAACTTTTCATGAGAAAAAATAGAATCATAATACAAAGCAAAGATCATAAAGCAGAGAATAGAAACAATTTCACAACCTAACAACAGATTGCTTCCTAACTTATAAAAAAATACAACAGATTGCTTCCTATATCCTAACAGAAACAAAACTCAAAATCCAAGCTTATTGAGGCAACAGAATCCTCATAAAAGAAGACGCTGCAACAAGAGGCACTACCAGTATTAAAGCTTCTAGAAGAAAATCCTACAAGCACGAATCACAACATGACACCTGAAAAATCTCCAGAATATTCCTCTATAACTAACTGAATAAATGTGAACCATGTGATCAATGATTGTAATCTGATGAACATGTAGATATGTGCTGTCAAGTTGATGTATTAGGCATTAAAAATGAAATATACAGAATAGAAATGAGAATATGACTTCCTTTGAGACATTTTGTCGAGCACCTAGAGCACACTCTTCATTTCCTCTGTTTTTGTTGTTTCTTCAAAGCTTAATGCGATCCTAATTCACAAATGATACCATCCTTGAAATGCTCAAAACAAAATCCCAGCAAAGTATTGAAGATTCAGTAAGAAGAAGAACCCATATGAACTTGTTCTATACTAGTTGAATTAAAAAGGCGAAAATTCACTTTGATCCAAGGAAAACATAGAGGGAAAAATGGTATGGTGAGTTTTAAACATAGAGGGAAAAGATAGGTTTGATGAAAAATAATCACAGTATGTGATGTCTGTTTAGTAATGCCCCCCAAAAAACAAATATCGACTTGAGGAAGTGCAAACAAAACAAAAATTCAACAAAATCATCGACAGGATTAAGGAAGCGAAAACAGTAGCTGAGCAAAGAGGAGGAGGGATTGGATAGATATTGAGAGAAGGTGTATACTATTTTGCTGCTCGGCGACCTTCTATCATCTCCCTCTAGTCATATTGTTTCGCAAGAGTTTATAGGGTTTCCTTTTGGATCTTGGAGAGGTGAGAAAGTGCGACTACATGAGAGAAAGTGCAACTATCGCAAATGATCAGAATGTCATCCAAGTCCAAAACGCGCCATTTCATTACATGTAGGCATCTTGTTCGCCCACCGTTTGCGCATGGTGCTTGTCTCCAGCATTTTTCCAAAAAGAAAATGAGTAGAGAGTTGCTGAGATATATATATAGGAAAAATCTATTTGTCATCCTCACACTTCACACACCACACTTATTTTATTTTTTTTTTCATTTTTTTTATAATAAATATGTAGTGTGTGGATGATAAATAAAATTATTTAATTAGTTTAATAAGAATAAAATAAAATAAAAAATAATATTTTAATATATAAAATGTGTGGTGTAGGATGATGTGTAGCATTTCTCATATATATATATATATATATTCTTCGTACTATTGTTAAGAGATAAATTTACGTTGGAGAATTTGGCAGTGAGACTTAAACTGTGTTTGGATGTTATGTTAAGTTGAATTGAAATGAAAATTAAAAATTAAATAAAATATTATTATAATATAATTTTTTAATATTATTATTATTTTACGATTTGAAAAAATTAAATTATTTATTATATTTTATATTAAAATTTAAAAAAATTATAATAATAAGATAATATGAGTTTTAGAACTAAACTGGTCCTATCGGTGAGAGGGAATGAAAATATAATAGCAAAAATTTCTCATATAAGTCGGTATCTCATAAATCTTCGAGACGAAGAAATCAGCTGAAGGCCGAAATCTTTTAGGCCAAGAAACGTGGAAGACTTCCAAACTAATAAGATCATACTTAAAAATATAATATTAAATAAAAAGTTTGTTTCTACACAGCTATACCAATAATAATAAAATTTTAAAAGAAATTTTAAAATTCCTAACTAAAATATCGAGGGTTACAAATCTTCCCCTTAAAAGAAATATCATCATCTTAAAAGAAATCTCGTCCTCGATAAAAATGTAACTTATTGAAATAGATATTGAAATTTTTCCTTCATATCATCTTTATTGTTGAACCCAAGGTTTTGAATTTCTTGTAATTATATATCTACACATTGATTTTGATAATAACAAATGAATTTAAAGAATAAAAGAATCTCAAACTCAAATTGTCTATACAATAAAGTCAAGCACATTAAAGAATCAAGCATGAGCAAGAAAGGAATAAGTTCACATTAAATCTCATAGAGTAATGTTGTAAATCTTTTAAAAATTCGAAATTATGATTAAGTCTCAAAATTAATATTTTATCATAAAGCATTAAAATACTATTTCCACATGTATATAAATATTTTGAAAATTAAATTTGAAAATTTTAAAAGATGATTGATTGTCATCTTTCACATGTGCATGACATGATTAAAAATTTAAATTTTGAAAATTTTCAAATTGATTGATTGTCATCTTTCACATGTGTATGCTTTATTTGAATATTTTTAAAAGTAATTGATATTCTTTTTGACTTATGCAAAAAGTAGATGATTTTGTTCGAAAATTTTAAAAATATTAAAGATGATTGATTGTCATATTTCACATGTGCATGCTTTATTTGAATATTTTCAAAAGTGATTAATGCTCTTTTTGACTTATGCAAAAGGTAGATAATTTTGTTTGAAAAATTAATGCGAAAAGTAAAAAGATTAGGTTTGAAATTTTTAAAAAGTGAATGATATTATATTTGACAAATGAAAAAGAAGAAATTTTTATTTGAATTTTTTGAAAAAGTAAATAATGTTGTTTTTGACATGTGAATCTTTTTAAATTTGAATATGAAATCTCATATGCCTATGAATAGATTATTTGAGAGTTTCACATTTACAACACTAAGAACATACAACATTCATTTAAAACTTTCATTCTCTCTTCTTTAAGTATTGAGCCTTAAACCTTATTTATTTTGAGAGAGATGTAGTTTACGCTGTATTATTTTTATTTCATTCATTGAGAAGTATTTTCTGATAACCTACCCACTATCAGTTTTTGCATCAATAAAACGGTATGCATAACTCTTGTGCTTGTAGAAAGTGTTATACACAGGGAATAGTTGAATCACCACGTGTAAGGTGATTGCAAGTGTAAATGGTGTTCTACATATATCCTTTGTAGCGATATTGTTCAAATGTGTAATAGGTTTCTATCTCCACTTGAAAGAAGTTGAATAGTGAATTTAGGAATTCTCAAAGAGTAGCTTGAGGTGAGGACGTAGGCAGTGGAACCGAACCTCATTAAAATATTGAGTTTGCTTCTCTCATACACTTACTATTTATATTTATTATTATTTCATATTTTATTTATATTTTATATTGTGTATTTGATTTATAATTATTAACTTTTTAAATATAACCTAATTCACCCCCATCTTGTGTTAGTCATCTGGATAACAATTGGTATCAGAGTAAGAATTCTATTATAAGATTAACTATCTTTTGAGTTAAGATCTTATGGCTAACATTGCAGCTTCATTTGGTGAAGGTCAATCTAGCAGTCGGCCTTTACTCTTTTGTGGAGACAATTACTCATTCTGGAAAGTTAAAATGAGAATATTTATTGAGGCTCAAGGTTGTGAAATCTGGAAACGTATTGTAAATAGATTTTATATTCCAACAAAAGTGGTTGATGGAGTAAAGGTCAAAAGGGAAGAAGAAGAGTTTGATCGTGAAAACGATAGATTTTATACATTGAATTTAACTGCTATAAATTTATTATATAATACTCTCAATGGAAATGAGTTTAATAAAATAATGACTTGCGCTACGGTAAAGGAATTTTGGGATAATTTGGAAATTACTTATGAATGAACTTCTCAAGTCAAGGAATCAAAAATTTATATTCTTACTCATGAATATGAATTGTTTAATATGCATGATGATGAATCTATTTTTAGTCATTACACTCGTTTTACTAATATCATAAACAGCTTGACAGCTCTTGGCAAAATTTATTCTAAGGTAGAAATGGTAAGAAAAATTCTCAACTCTCTACCAAAATGTTAAGAATCAAAAGTGACAGCGATTCTTGAAACTAGAGAACTTAAGAAGTTCGAAGTAAATGAACTATCGGGTCACTTATCACCTATGAGTACATATTGAAAAGAGGAGGAGAAGAAGAAAAGCCAAAGAAGACCTTGGCACTTAAAGCTGTTCATCATGAAAGTGAAAGTAATAAAGATGAGGAAAATGACGACAAAGATGAAGAAGTTGTGATGATAACAAGAATAATTAAGAGGTTTTTAAAGAAAAATAAAGTTCATCCGAGGAAATCTTTCAAAAAGTTTTCCAAGAAAGATTCAGGTAAAAATGACTCTTTAATTTGTTATAAATGCAATAAACCTAGACATATCAAGCCAGATTGTCCTCTGCTAAAGAAAGATCGAAATAAGAGCAAAAAAGCAATGAAAGCTACGTGGGATTGGAATGATTATTCAAGTAGCTCAGATAGTGAAGCAAACAATGAAAAATTAGCAAATCTTTATCTTATGGCTAATGATGACATTGAGATAACAAATCTTGATAATATTGAAGATGCTTTATATAAAGAATTGCAAAATATTTTAAAAGAGGTATATGAAGAACTTGAACAATTGAGTATCAAGTATACTACTTTGAAAAAGAAAAATTCTTCTTTAACAAACAAAATTGATGTTTTAAGAAAAGAAAACATTATTTTGAAATATGAAAATCTTGAATTGAATAAGAAGAAAACTGATTTAGAAAATATTGTTGAAAACTTTACGAATGGAAAAAGAATTTTTGAAAAATTTCTTAGTAGTCAAAGATGTGTTTTTGAGAAGGTAGGCTTGGGATATATGTCAAAACAAAAATATAAACCTTATAAAAACTTCTTTGATAATCCTTCTACATCAAAGTCCAGTATTCAAAAATTTTTTCATAAAAATAATATTTTCAAAGAAAAATACTATTATAATCACTCAAGTTCTTCATATATACCACATGCTATTTGTAATTTTTGTAATAAAATGGTCATAATTATCATATTTGTCCAATTAGAAGAAAACATATAATGACTATTAGGGCTATATAGATACCTATAAAAATAATTAAAATGATTTTCTTGGTATCTATAAAAACATTTGGAGACAACTTGAAAAGGAAGATCGTGGGAATAGGTAAAATTGGTAATGAATCATCTCTCATTATTGAATATGTTCTACTTGTTGAAGGTCTAAAATATAATATTTTGAGTATAAGTCAATTATGTGATAAAAGATTTACAGTTACTTTCAAAATGGTTAAGTGCATTATTTTGAATGATCATGATTACAATGTTTATTTTATTGCTTTTAGAAGTAACAATGTTTATACATTTAATTTTGAAGAAATTACCTTACAAGATGCTATTTGTTTTTCAGTTCAAAATGAAACTAGTTGGCTATGGCATAGAAGACTAGGTCATGCCAACATGGAACTTATTTCCAAACTTTCAAAAAATAATCTTGTGTGAGGTTTACCAAAGGTAAATTTTTTTAAAGACAAAATTTGTGATGAATGTCAATTTGGTAAACAAACAAAAACTTCTTTTAAAACCAAGAAACATATTTCTACTACTAGACTACTGCAACTGATACACATGAATCTTTTTGGACCAAATAGAGTTGCAAGTTTAGGAGGAAAATATTATACATTTGTTATTGTTGATGATTTCTCTAGATATACTTGAGTCATCTTTCTTTCTCATAAAGATGAGGTACAAAATGTTTTTACTAAGTTATGTAAGAAAATTCAAGATGAAAAGGGCTATACTATTTTAAGTATTCAAAATGATAGGGGAAAAGAATTTGTTAATAAAAATATTGAAATATTTTGTGATGAAAATGGTTTTGTTCATAATTTTTTTGCTCCTCAAACTCTTCAACAAAATGAGGTAGTAGAGAGGAAAAATAGATCCCTTCAAGAGATGATAAGAACAATACTCAATGAGAACAACTTGCTTGTTTACTTTTGGGCTGAAGCAGTAAATACTGCATGTTATGTTATAAATAGAGTTATGCTAAGGTCTAAACTAGATAAAACCCCCTATGAGCTTTGGAATGAAAAAAAATCCAACATTAGTTACTTTCATGTATTTTGATGCAAATGTTTTATTTTGAATTACAAAGATAATTTAGGCAAGTTTGATGCAAAATCTAATGAATGTATCTTTCTCAAGTATTCTACTAATAGTAAATTTTATAGAGTATTCAATAAAAAAACTTTGATTGTACAAGAATCTATGCATGTAGTATTTGATTAATCTAATTATCTACTCTCCAAAAAATCTATTTATGAAGAAACAGGAAGTATAAATAACATGAAAAGTCTCAATCTCAACAAAGAGAACACAAGAGAGGAAGTCCAACATGGAGATATCAGGAAAAATTATCAAAATTTAATACAAGATACAACCAAACAGTGAAAATTTGTGAAAGATCATCAAGTGGAACAAATTCTGGGAGAACCTTCACGAGGTGTAAGTACTCAATTATCTCTTAGAAATATTTGTAATCATACTGCTTTTCTATCTTAAATTGAACCCAAAAATATTGATGAAGCACTTCTTGATGAATCTTGGATTTCAGCTATGCAAGAAGAGCTGAATCAATTTGAAAGAAATGATGTTTGGACACTTATTCCTAAACCAAAAAATCATATTATTATTGGAACAAAATGGATTTTTAGAAACAAAAAAGATGAATCCAGAGTCATTATTATAAATAAGACTCGACTTGTAACACAGTGTTTCAATCAAGAAAAATAAATCGATTATGATAAGACATATGTACCAGTCGTAAGATTAGAAGCTACTCGAATATTACTTGCATATGCTTGTTATAAAGATTTTAAACTTTTTCAAATGGATGTTAAAACTGTTTTTTTAAATGGTTTTATAAATAAAGAGGTATATGTTGAGTAACTTCTAGGTTTTGAAAATCATATTTCTCCAAATCATATTTTTAAATTCACAAAAGTATCATATAGATTCAAACAAATTCCTAAAGTTTGATACGAGAGATTCAGTGGTTTCTTGATTAAAAAAGATTTTTCAAGAAGAAAAATCGACACAACTCTTTTCATTAAATACAAAAATGATAATATTCTTTTGATTCAGATTTATGTTGATTATATAATATTTGGTGCTACTAATGAAAATATGTACCAAGTTTTTGCTAAGACTATGCAGGAAGAATTTGAAATGAGCATAATGGAAGAACGTACATTCTTTCTCAGATTGCAAATCAAGCAAGCAAAAAGTAAAACATTCATCAATCAATTAAAATATATTAAGGAATTAATCAAGAAGTTTGAAATGGAATGTGTTAAGGAAATTGGAACATCAATGAGTCATCCACTAAACTCGATAAAGATGAAATCGGTAAGTTAGTTGACTCGAAGGTATATCGAGGTATGATTAGTAGCTTATTATATTTGATAGCCAGTAGACCAGATATTATGTTCAATGTGTGCTTATATGGACATTTTCAATCATTTCTGAAAGAATCTCATTTGATTGCAGTTAAACGCATTCTTAGATATTTAGTAATACAATTGACATAGGGTTATAGTAACCTAAACACACATCTTTCGATCTAATCAGCTACACAGATACAGATTATGTTGGTTACAAAATTGATCGAAAAAGCACTAGTGGAGCATGTCATTTCTTAAGTCATGCACTAGTTTCCTGGTTTAGTAAAAAATAAAATTATGTTGCATTATCTACTGCTGAGGCAATATATGTTGCTGCAGGTAGTTGTTGTACTCAAGTTCTTTACATGAAACAACAACATTAAGATTTTAAATTCAAGTATAATCACATTCCAATCAAATGTGATAATACAAGTATTATAAATATTTCAAAGAACTCAATACAATATTCTAGAACTATGCATATTGAAATAAGATATTATTTTCTTCGAGATCATGTGCAAAAAGGCGATATAGTACTAAAGTTCACAAACATACATGATCGGTTAGCAGATATTTTAACGAAACCTTTGTCAGAAGATAGATTATGTATGATTATAAGATAAATATGTATGATGCATATTATGAATATCTCTTAAAAGATAAACCAGAGTCAATAAAAATAGAGCAAGAATTTTTATAAATACTTTTACATAAATTTGAGGTTCTTAGCCTCATGTTTGAAACGCTCATTCTCTTCATACAATATCATGTCATCCCTATCTATGGAAACTGGCAAGCAGAAAGAAAAATTTAATAGGAATTTCAACTGTTTATTCTTTTGCCTAATGATTCCTTCCCTTGTGTGAGACTCTTGAACTATTCGCTTAAGTATAATAATTTGTTCTTTAAGCTTTTCAATCTCATGGTTTCTAACTTGTAGCCACTGGAGAAAAGTAACTATAGAGGAGTAGCAAGTCTCGAGACTCACCAAGTCGTAGATGGCATCGGAGTCTGACTTATTAGCCAAATTATTATCCTCTTGTTACAACATGGCACCAATGACAGCTGTAGAAAGGACAGGAGATTGAGGTATAGAATACCTCATGGATGAATTCAGATGAATATTAAAATAATAAGCGATTGATAAAAGAATTGAAAGTTTAAAGCGAGAATGTTGAAAGAATTCAGATGAATTATAGAGATGTGAAGAAGATTTGAATCCGAACTTTAAGACTGATTTTATAGAGATAGCATAAAGAACAAGACAAGTTATCATCCAAGTCAATGAGTAATGTGATTTTTTTTGGTATCCATGGGTGAAAATGACATTTGTTTTTAGAAACTCGGAGCCCTCAATCTCCTTTGTTAACAATATCAGACGATTTTTCAAATCTCCAGCCACACTTATCGAGTCACCGATGGCTCCAATTTTTTAACTATCTATAGTTTTTATTAACACACTGTTTTCTTCAGTCTATTTAGTTGTTGCAGATCCTTTCTAATGATGCCAAAAGAGGAAGAAGTTTTAGACTAGAACATTAATAATTGTTTGAATTGCTAAACTTGTTATATATGCCTAGAATTATATTTATATTTTTGCTTGAAAAACTAACGTATATTCTCAGTGGGAGCTTAAGTATTAATACAGACTTCAGGTTCTATCGAGTATTTGTCATCATCTAGAAGGGGCAGATTGTTGAACCTAAGATTTCAAAGTTCGTGTAATTATATATCTACACATTGATTTTGATGATAATAAATGAATTCAAAAAATAAAGGAATCTCAAACTCAAGTTGTCTACACAATAGAGTCAAGTACATCAAGGAACCAAGTATGAGTAATGTTGTAAAGGAACCAAGAAGGGAACAAATTCACATTAAAATTATAAAGTAATGTTGTAAATATCTTAAAAATTTAAAATTAGGATTAAGGCTCAAAATTAATATTTTATCATAAAGTATTAAAATACATTTTTCACATGTGTATGAATATTTTAAAAATTTTGAAAGAAGATTGATTATCATCTTTCACATGTGCAAGACATGATTAAAGATTTGAATTTTAAAAATATTAAAAATGATTGATTGTCATCTTTCACATATGCATGCTTTATTTGAATATTTTCAAAAGTGATTGATGCTCTTTTTGACTTATGCAAAAGGTAGATGATTTTGTTTGAAAATTTTAAAAATATTAAAGATGATTGATTGTCATCTTTCACATGTGCATGCTTTATTTGAATATTTTTAAAAGTGATTGATACTCTTTTTGACTTATGCAAAATGTAGATGGTTTTGTTTGAAAATTTTGAAAAATAAAGTGTACTTCTTTTTTCATATGCAAAAAGTAAAAGAATTAGATGTGAAATTTTTAATAAGTGAATAATATTGTATTTGACAAATGAAAAAGAAGAAACTTTTATTTGAATTTTTTGAAAAAATGAATGATGTTGTCTTTGACATGTGAATCTTTTTAAATTTGAATATGAAGTCTCATATACCTATAAATAGATCATTTGAGAGTTTCATACTTACAACATCAAGAGTATACAATATTTATTCAAAACTTTCATTCTCTCTTCTCTAACCATTGAGCCTTAAACCTTGTTCATTTTGAGAGAGATATAGTTTGCACTATATTATTCCTATTTTGCTCATTAAGAAGTGTTTTTTGATAACCTACCCACTATAAGCTCTTGTATCAATAAACGGGTGTATATAACTCTTGTGCATGTAGAAAGTGTTATACACAAGGAATAGTTGAATCACCACGTGTAAGGTGATTGCAAGTGTAGATGGTGTTCTACACGAATCCTTTGTAGCGATATTGTTCAAAAGTGTAATAGGTTTCTATCTCCACCTGAATAAGGTTGAATAGTAAATTTAGGAATCCTCAAGGGGTAACTTGAGGCGAGGACGTAAGCAGTAGGGCCAAACCTCATTAGCATACTGAGTTTGTTTTTCTCTTACCCTTTCTCTTTATATTTATTATTATTTCATATTTTATTTATATTTTATATTTTATATTTGATTTATAATATTTAATTTTTTAAATATAACGCTATTGACCGCCCCTTTTGTGTTAGTCATCTGAGTAACATTTGTGTTCCCAAGTGGCTTCTCTTTCTATATGGTGACTTCATAGTACTTTGACCATTCTGATAGTTTTGTTGCGTAGGTTGTCTCGAATGCAATGGGATCATATTCCAAAATATATATATTTTCGAAGCATAGAGACGTGAAAGACATTGTGGACTGCTAATAAGTGAGGTGGAAGTGCTAGTCTGTATGCTGAAATTCCTATTTTTTCCAAAATTTCGAAAGGACTTATATACCTCAGGCTCAACTTTCACTTTTTACCAAGACTCGTTATCCCTTTCATTGGCACCACTTTCAAGAATATTGTCTTCTGTCTCAAATTCTAACTCTCGTCTCCATTGGTTCGCATATTTCTTCTGTCGTTCTTGTGCTCCTATGAGTTTCTTTCTGATAACTGATATTTTCTCACATATGCCTTGAATAATTTCTTGTCCCAGCATCCTTCGCTCTCCTACTTCATCCCAATAGAGGGGTAACCTACACTTACATCTGTAGAGAACTTCACAAGGCACTGCCTGAATACTTTCCTAGTAACTGTTGTTATACACGAACTCAATAAGGGGTAAATACTTTATCCAACTACCTTTAAACTCCATCACGCACGCTCTAAGCATATCTTCCATGATCTGAATTGTCCTTTATGCTTGACTGTCTATCTGAGAATGGAACATATGCTATAAGTCAGTTGAGTTCCCAACTCCTTCTATACGCTCCACTAGAAAGCTGAGGTGAAACGTGTATCTCTGTCAGAGACAAACTTAGATGGTACTCCATGTAACCTAACAATCTCCTTGACATACAACTCAGCCAATCTATCAATGGAGTACATCATCTTAATAGAAATAACGTGGGCTGACTTTGACAATCGATCAGTGGATGGAGTGTACCTGAAGGTCTTTGATGTTCTACTTTGACTTGTTCACATGTAAGACATTGTGCTACATATGCCCCTATCTCTTGCTTCATCCCATTCCACCAAAAGTGTTGATTTAAATCTCAGTACATCTTGGTACTCCCAGGATGAACTATGTATAGTGGACGATGGGCTTCTCTTAAAACCAAATCCCTAATCTCTATGTGATTAGGCACGCATAATTTTCCACTAAACCTCAAGGTGCCATCATTCGATACTAAATAATCAAGCATTTTGCCTTCTGATACTTCCACCTTTAACTTCATCAATTATGTATCACTAGCTTGAGCGACCTTAATTCGATCTAACAATGTTGAACCTAAGGTCAAACTACTTAGTTTAGCTTGAGTATCCCTAGTCATCTCAATATCTTCTCATTTCATATCCAACAATATGTGCTTTTGGGGTGAATACATCGTACCTTATGTACCTGAAAATGATTTCTGACTCAGCGCATCGGCTACAATATTGGCTTTGCCAAGATGGTAGTTAATACTGCAATCATAGTCTTTTATGAGTTCCAACCACCTACGCTATCTCATATTTAGATCTTTTTGTGTGAAGAAATACTTCAAGCTTTTATGGTCGTTGTAAATCTCACACTTCTCACCATAAAGATAATGTCTCCATATTTTCAAGGCACACACCATTACTGCAAGTTTCAGATCATGGGTCGGGTAACTCTGTTCATATCTTTTCAATTGTTAGGAAGCATATGCAATAACTTTCCCATTTTGTATTAAAACACAACCTAAACCTTTAAGTGAAGCATCACTGTATATAACAAACCCTCCATCTCCTTAAGGAACTATAAGAACTAGTGCAGTCACTAATCTTTTCTTCAATTCTTGAAAGCTTTCCTCACACTCATCCGTCTATAAAAACTTCTAATCCTTTCTTGTCAACTGTGTCCTCAGAGCTACAATACTTGAAAACCCTTCTACAAATCTCCTATAGTAACTAGCAAGGCCTAGAAAACTGTATACCACATTAACATTACTAGGCTTAGCCCATTTAACCACTGCTTCAATCTTTGCCAAATCCACAGAGATTCCTTTTCCTAACACCATGTGTCCTAAGAAAGCAATTTCCTATAACCAGAAATCGCATTTCTTAAATTTTGCATACAACTTCTTTTCTCTAAGCATCTCAAGGGCAATCCTCAAATGCTCCTCGTGTTTTCTGTTACTCCAAGAATAAATAAGAATGTCGTCAATAAAGACTATTACAAACTGATATAAATAATCCTTAAATACCCTATTCATAAGATCCATGAAAGCTATAGGGGCATTAGTTAATCCAAAGGGCATAACAAGGAGTTCATAATGTCCATACCGTGTTCGGAAAGCCGTCTTCTGCATATCTGGCTCCTTAACCTTTAGTTGATGATATCCAGATCGCAAATCTATCATGGAAAATATTTGTGCTCCCTAAAGCTGATCAAGCAAGTCATTCTATATGTGGTAGAGGGTATTTGTTCTTGATAGTTACCTTATTTAACTCCCTGTAGTCGATACACAAACCCATAGACCCGTCCTTCTTCTTCTTCACAAAAAGTATTGGAGCACCCCACTAGGAAACACTGGTGAGTATGAAACCTTTCTCCAATAATATGTATAATTGGCCCTTGAGCTCCTTTAACTCAATTGGAGCCATGCAATAGGGTGCTTTGGATATAGGTGCAGTTCTCAAGGCGAGGTTTATTGTGAACTCCACTTCTCTATTAGGAGGTAACCTTGGAAGGTCTTCGAGAAACACGTCTCTAAAATCTCTAACTACATTTATGTCCACAATCTTGGGTCCATCTACTAGTGGTAAGACCAAACTCGCTAGAAATCCCTTGCACCCTCGTCTCAACAATCGGATGGCCTGCAAAGTTAAGATTACACAAGGAGGGGAACTTCCTCGTGCTGACTGAAAACTAAACTCCTCTCCAACTGTGGATTTAAAGACTACTCTTGTATTAAAGCAATCTACACAAGCATGATTCTAGGACAACCAGTCCATTCCCAAAATCACGTCAAATCTAGACATATTAAATACGATCATATATGCAGGCAAAGTCCTCTCTTGAATCTTTATTGGACAACCAATTAAGATGGAATTGCAAACTATATGCTCTCCAGAGGGTGTGGCAATAGAAATAATAGGTTCTAGTGGCTCAAATGTCTTCTCAGTCAAAGGTGCAAAGTGTTTGGAAATGAAAGAATTAGTGGCATCATAATCGAATAAAATGGAGGCATGACGTGAAAAATAACAACAATTTACCTATATGAATGTCATAATGACTTAAATTGTGAAGATCAAAACAAACTTGTGGTCGCATCATCTACATACATCAAATATCAAAGAAGGGAAAGTGCCTGTAATCACGTCTTTTGACGTTGCAATATTGTCAAGGGTAAGAGAAAATACTTGAGCTGGAGCCATCATCCTATGTTCCTTGCTCCTCCCTAGCATCACAAGTTTCTTTACGAGGTAGTCCGAGCTAAATGATTCGGCTTCCCACACTTGAAACATAAGTTATGACCGTGTAGGCATTTCCCTAAATGCCTCTTCCCACATGTTTGACATATAGGGTAAGTTTGTTCTCTGGATGTTGATCCTTGGTGCTTCTCATGGTGAGGCCTTATGTTCCTATTTGGGGTAGTTGTAGTTGTTGTGACTACTACTAGCATTTCCTTTGATTGTTATATTCGATACTTTCTTGAATATCTTTTTTGACAATGGTGGCTTGGGTAACCAGTTCAGAGAAGTTACAAATCCTTAAAGCATGTATACGCTCTTTCATCCTACTATCTAGCCACGCGTAAATTTTTATGCTTTCTTTTCCTCATCTAGAATTAAGTAACTGGTGAAACGAGACAACTCCATGAATCTGGTAGCGTATTGATCTACCATCATTGTTCCCTGTGTAAGATCCATAAATTGGCGAGCTCTAGATTCCCAAAAAGTGTGAAAAGAAGTGATCCAAAAAGACCTTTTAAAGCGATCCCAAGGGATAGGGACTCCTTCCCTTAGCTCCATTTGTAGAAGAGCATGTGTTGACTTTCACCATTTGTTTGTCAGGTTTGTTAAGTTATAAGTTGCATAAATCACCTTTTGTTCGTTTGTGTAGAAAAGTGCCTCAAAGATTTGTTCCAAACATTCAATCTAACTATCTGCATCCATAGCATTTGACCTACCATTGAAGGTAGGGGGATGCTGACGAGAGAATTGCTCCAAAGTACACCCAACTTGTAGGGATCTAGGTGAAGTAAACTAAATGCTAACCAAAGATTGGAAAAATTGGGTCGTTGCTGCGACAAAAGCCTCAAGGTTATCATTCTAGCTAGATCCAGAATTGTTTCGGGTGCCAACCATATTTTAAGGCACAATATTATAATAAGCATAAACTCGTATTTTTATAAAGACAATAATAATAACAATAATTTTGAGAACAGTAACAACATCATAGTGCTATCAACTGTAAGCTAAAAAGCATCATATCTTGATCTGAAATACCCCAATAAATCTTAAATGGGCCAGGAGCATCCTAGGTGACCTTTTCCTAGAATAATAAAATATAATTGCCTTTTCAAAAGTCTGCAAAATCTCTTAACCTGGGCTCTGAAACCATTATATAACACCTAATTTCCTACTAAGGTTAAGAAAGTCGTTTGCTTACTTACATAAAGCCAGGTAAAAGACTTGCATAACTTGAGATAATATTGTTCATCAGTTAAAAGAGTTTATAAAATAACTTGTCTTAATAAAACATAATTCAATTTCTAAAATTGACCGAAATTAAAATCACTAAACAAAGTGACTAAGTTTAAAGTCTACTCCTTCTAAGCTTGGCCCGCCTGCTAGTATTGATCATCATCTTAACCTGGGTGGAGTTTTAAGAAAAATAGGAATAAAATAAAATGAGTCAAAGACTCAGTAAGAAACTCATCACAATGTAACATAATAACTGGAGGATTTTTCATAAAAGTTTTCATACTGAGAATCTTTAAAACATGACTGATCATGCTGATGCTTATGTTGTGCATGACTTGTCTTGATTTATCTGAATTAACTGACTATTCTGACATGTTTGAGTGATCTGAATTTACTGGGCTAATTTAGCTAACACACTTAACCATGTATGCAAGGTTGTGCACTAACTTCCCTTGTTGCAGTACAAAGGAAGCCAACTATGTAATACTCTGGCGTACTATAGTGGACCACGCTTGAGTCTGTGGCTTGCACATCCACCCTGATCTGAACTGCATTGGTACCATGCATCTGAATGGCCATGTGATTAACTGATCTGGTTAAACTGTTCTGAACTTATCTTGAACTTGTACTTAAGATAGCTTATGTGTCTTATGCAACGTGAGATGCATGATATACATACTGATATAAATAACTGTAAATCTCTAAAAACAATTATGTTTTCAAACAGGCTCACCAAAATAAAAGAAATTTAATTAATTTGTTAAGGATGGTTAGAACAATAAAAGAAAAAGTAAAATAAATAACAGAATTAATCATTTAAGATAGGATTAATGTAGTTAGATAATGTGTCTTACCTCTTCAGAATTGTAGAAGATTTTATTTTAGATAGTAGGCAAATATTGTATGATGGCCATACAAAAGAACAATACAATATATGGTAAGCACTAATTAGCTGATCAAGTCAAATTAAGAGCCCAAGCCTAGTTAAAAATTCACCCAAAAAAAAAACTAAACTAAAAAGAATCATTGTAGACTTAGGTTATGAAATAGATTGCCACAAATACAACCAAATTCCACACAGAAAAGTCCAACAAAGTTATATATTCTACTGTACAATTATTTGAGTTACGAATTGTGCTAAGTTCTTTCTGATCTATCAATTGTAATTCATGTCCAAAATGAAGATGAATGACTTTACTCGTTTTTCTTTTTCTTTTTTTCTTTTTGTACTTTAAAAAAATATATATTGAGTTTCTTGATTTCCAACATAAACAGTATGAAAAAGTAAACAACCAGTCATGCATCATATACATGATGATCATTTTCTTGGCATGTGATTTGCATGTGACAAGTGTATTTGCATTGGAAAGCTCGAGCGAGACTCACGGAGCTCAGAGACGAATAACTAAGGGAACTTTAGGGTGATGCAAAAGGACTTGGGATACCTTCTGATAGAGCATACGACAATGATGACTTAGGTGATTCGGACCAGGGAATCGAATATGTGAGGCCAACCCTTGGGGGTGAAAAGAACCCTCATCCAAGACGTTGTCGTACTAGACAGCCTCCTACTAGTACTAGTGAGTCTATCACTTAAAAAGTACAATAGCTACAATTAATCTGGGAAATTCATGTGCACTTCCAAATTGGGTAGTAGAATCTTAATTAGACTTATTTTACAACAAGAGTTGTAAGATTTGTGAAAATTTTTTAGAGTTCTAACATATGTCGTTCATGTTTCATGAATGGCACTAATATAAATGCAAAGTCCCAACTGAATGCCTCCTAGTCTATATACATGCCGAGACATGAAGCATTGGAGAAGGGCAAAAGAGATGCTTTCAATTTGGGAAAGTTGAAGGGAATACTCCATAATATAATCACGTCCTTAACTATCACAAAGAGTAATCCTGTCATTAACCGTTCCAAAGTGTGCTTTTGGCGTAGACTTAAGGAAAATTCTTAGGCTTCATAGTCTCTGAAATGGGGATTGAACATGAAGCCGCCCTAGAGCATCAATGATGCCTAATAGCTGGCGGGTGATCAAACAGGTTTGTTTCGAGTTCCACGGACAAATGCCTTCCTTTCTTCAGGGTTTTGAGAAAGATCCACGCCTAGAACAAAGAATCTTTTCAAGAGTTAAAACAATACTTGTGACGACCCGCTTTCGCGTGTATTTTCACTGAAGGGTTGTTTTTATTTTAATTAATATATTAGTTTATTTATTTTAATTTATTACGTTTTAAAATTGGTTTTTAATTTATTTGATGTTGTGTTTTATTTATTTTATATGTTTTACTTTTTTTTAATCTCTTTCTCGACGGTTTTGTTTTGTTTTCCCGGAGTGAGGATTGGATCTCATCTCTTTCCTACATCTCTTTTTCCCTTTTTCCTTTTTCTCTTTTCTTTTTTTTCTTCTTTCTTTTTGTTTTTCTCTTTTTTCTTTCTTTTTTTTTTCTTCTTCCTTCCTCTTCCCCGTGCGCCCGTCAACCCTCTCTCTCTCCTCTCCCACGCCGTAACTAGCTCAACCCCTCGACCCGCCGCCGTGCGGCACACCGCCCCCACCGGTCGAAGCCCCTCCCTCCGGCGCACCTCCCCACCAAATTCCAGCCCCATCCGGTCAACCGTTTGGCCGGAAAACGCCCTTGAAGCTCCCACGGTTTTTGCCTCGATCCGCCGCTATCGCTCCACCTCCGGCCACCACTTCATCACCGGTCCCTTGCTGTCCTAACCCACCCATTTTCGGCCCCTAATAGTCACCGGAACAGCTCCCACGAGCTAGTTTTCCATTTTGGGAAATCCGGCCTCCCTCCGCCGTTTTTGCCGCCACCCACGGCCAACCACCACTTCCAATAGCTTCATAATCATCCCTAGACCATTCCCTATCAATCTCAAGCCCTGGTTTGTCCCCGTTCAAAAGTGGGTATTTTACAACCCACGGCCACAGTGAATTTTCACTGTTACGTTGCTTTTTCTCCGCCGTTTGCAACGCCGCAAGCTTTCTAAAAATACCATATAGCACTGTAAGTATTTTTCAAACTCTATTTTCAGATTTAAATATATATTGCTCGTTCAATAATTTTATCTGCTGGTTGGTTGATTCCGGACTGAGTTCGAGGAGTTCGGGGGTCGGATGGATGGAGGACGGAGTTGCTTATTTTATTGAATTATATTGGTTGTTTATTTTTGTGCATTGATATGACATTTACATGGTGCATGCACGTGCATTTTTATTTAATTGAGAAAAGTCTGTTTTATTGGCGTAAGTGGACTTACGGGTGCGTGTGTATCACGACCCCAAGCCAAGATGGGGTATTATCTCGGTGGAGCTCCTCTGGTCACTCGGGAGCGGAATAAACTGAGTGATGTCCCCTGGGTTGTCGCTGGACGACAACAGGAGCGGGGGCTAGGGGATGCTTGGCTACGAACACACCGGGCACGGAACCGGGCATCGCTCTACGCACCGACTCCGTGGCCCTTCGCTGGTGAGGGCTAGAGGATGCTTGGCTACAAACGCGCGGGGCACGGAACTGGGCATCGCTCGTTAGGTGTCACATGCGTGGTGGTACTCTGCGGTGTGGCACTGGAGCCAGGGTGTGCGGATGACCCCTAGGGGAGGTCATGGTGCATACGGTAAAAATAGATAATGGTTTGAGATGGATAAAGGCCAAATGTGACTTTTGGCGTGATATTTGGAAAGGATGTGTTTTTGGGCCAAATGGGATTTTTGGCGTGCGTGGAAAAATATGTTTTTATGGGTTTGCGCATTGGCATCACTTCATGCATATTATTTGAGTTCTATATGCTTTTATCTGATGGTGTTTGGATTTTACTTACCTGCGGTACCATTTTTTGTTCCATAAATTTTGGTGCAGGATTCGAGGAGGAGGAGGAGGAGGAGGCTGAGCCCGAGGATGCGGCTCCGCCGGAGTTTTGAGTCGAAGTTATGCTTTATAGTTTGGTTTAAAACTATATTCGTGTTTTGTAATATTTCATTTATGTATGTTTTAAATAGGTTGTATTATATTAAGAAAATTCTGGTACTTAGTTATATGACTTTCGTTATCCGCTGCGTGTTCCTTCGTACACATTTGTTGCTTTCGCACACACTTGGCACTCGTCGATAGAGTGATGACCCGGGTTGTCACCATCCGGACGTCTCGATTTCCCCATGTCCGTGCGTGGGGATTTGGGGGCGTCACAATACTTCTCTAGCCCACTATTACTGAAGTAGCCTAATCATAGGGGTACCCTGTACTTATACTTGGTGGTATCTCTACACATCGTCTCCACAGTACTCGTAAAAGATGAAGGCACCACCAAAGCACCTGTATACTATGCGAGTAGCACACTCAAAGGTGCCGAAGCCAGATACCTAAGAATAGAGATGTTGGCATTCGCCTCAGTAACAGTCGCCAGAAGGTTGCACTCATATTTTCAAGTCCATCCTATAAAGGTGTTGATTGAGCACCCACTTGGGAGAATATTGTAGAAGCCTAACTCTGTAGGCAGGGTAGTTGCATGGTCTATCAAACTTAGTGAGTACGATATTGAATATGTGCCCAAGAGTGCAGTCAAGGAGCAAGCCTTTGGCAAATTTTGTAGCCAAGTTTACTGGGTTCCCAACTGAAATTCAAGCAACATTGCACCAGCAACCTTGGCAAGTTTTTGTCAATGGGTCTACTTGTCAAACTAGAGGGGGAATATGGATTTACATTGTTGAAGAAAGCGATAATGAGAATTATTATATGGCGACACTCACATTCAAAACTACCAATAATGAAGCTAAGTATGAAGCCCTAATAGTGGGATTATTGGTCGCCAAAGCGTTGGGCGCAGTGGAGATCGAGGTAAAAGCAGATTCTAACATCGTGGTAAATCAAGTCACCGGAACCTAAACCATGGAAGGTGAGAAGTTGAAGCAATATTTGAATCGAGTATGGGAAATCTAAGACCAACTAAACTACTTTAATCTAGAATAGATACCGCGAGAGGACAACACCATGGTAGATAGGCTGGCTAAACCCGCCTTTGTAAAGGAAGAAATCAACCTCTCATGGGAGGTACACAGAAGAGTAATAGAAATTCCAATGATTGAAATGAAAGTGAACCACCTGGGGCCAGCAGAGCCAAAATGGGCCAAGGAAATTTATGAGTATTTACACTTAGGCAAGCTCCCTGAAGAAAAAGAGGCAATAAGGAAGATCAAAAGAAGCATAGCACGGTTCATCAAGGTGGATGGAATTCTTTATAAAAAAGGGTTCGCCGCCCCTTTACTAAGGTGCATCTCACTAGAGGAGGCTCAATATGTCCTAGCCAAAATATATGAGGACATTCGTGGGAACCATTCGAGCTAAAAATCTTTGGCAAGAAAAGCACTTCAGGCAGGCTATTATTGGCCCAATGCCCTCAAGGATGCCAAGCAATTTGCAAAGAAGTGCGTCAAGTGCCAGGTCTACTCCCCTATCCCTCCTTACCCCTAGAGAATTTATTTTCTCTTATAGCCCCTTGGCCATTCACCCAATAGGGAGTTGATTTAGTCAACCCCTTCCCCCAAGGAAGGGGGGTGTGAAGCATATCATAGTAGCCTTAGACTACTTTACAAAGTGAGAAGAGGCAGAATCACTAGCGACTATAACAGTAAAGACTATCACTAGGTTCCTGTGGAAGAACATCATTTGTCAATTTGGGATCTCTCACAGTATATTATCAGACAATGGAAAGCAATTTGACTCAAGGAGCTAAGAATTCAAGCTAAATATTTGTCACCTGGGTACATAAGCCAACAGACAGGCGGATTCAACTAATAAGTCCTTCCTTGGGATCTTAAAGAAGAAGCTAACAGAAAAGAAATGAGAGTGGGAAGTGAAACTCTCAAGAATACCATGGGCATACAGGACAACGGTCAAGGCCCCGATAGGTTAGACACCATTCATCTTAGCTTTTGGAAGCGAAGCAGTTACACCGATGGAAATAGTTATGCCTACACACCGAATACGCCATTTTAATCAAACAGAGAATGACAAAGTATTGGAGGAACACCTTGACCTCCTAGAGGAAAAAAGAGAAGAAGTCGAGATCCAAAATATTCTCCACAAAAGAAGATTAGATCACTACTTCAACAAACGGGTCAAATCCATATCCTTCAAAGTAGGCAACCAGGTCCTCAAAGAGATGGGAGTGATAGTGCAAGATGAAGGAAAACTTGGGCCACATTGGGAGGAGCCATATATAGTAACAGCCAATCACAGACCAAGATCGTACCGCCTCAAAGACAGTCACATAAAGGAACTGCAACATACTTGGAATGCTGAGCATCTGAAGAAATTTTACCCTTAGTTTATGCTTTCTACCTTTAATTGTCATTTTTCTATGTAATCAATAACGACAAATCAATGAAAGCAGGGTAGTTGTCCGGTTTATGTGCCCCACGACACCTATACTTAGTTACTAAAGTCAAGCCAAAGATTTATGTTGTAGCCAAATGGGTGTGGAGGCCAAAAGATCCAACGACTCCCATACTTAGTTACCAAAGTCGAGTAAAAAACTCGTAATCCAGTCAAATAGGCGTGGAGGTTGAAAGACTCTACAACTCCCATTCTTAGCCACCAAAGACAAGTCAGGGACTTGCTGTGCAGCTAAATGGGAGTAGAGGTCAAAAGATCTCACAACTCCCATACTTAATCACCAAAGTTGAGTTAAGGACTCGTGGTGCAGCCAAATGGGCGTTGTGACGCCCCCAAATTCCGTTTGGGATCGGACGGATATTTAAAACGTCGAGACATGCAACACAAGGTTACCTGCCCCCGTTCATGATATATAAGATGCAATGTTCCTAACATGCATATAACAATATGCAATATTCGCAGCGGATAAATTTTTTCTTTAGCAATACTATGCACCAAATTGAAAATATCTCAAATGCTTAAAACATACTTCACACATAAAACCCCATTGAACAACTAAGATCACAACACTAGTCCAAAATGGTTATGATCCAAAAAGTACTAGAGACGCAACTCAATCGTACAAGTAGTAATTTACGTTAATTACTATATTAACATTGATGTCACACCGTCGCTTAGTCAACTGTGTCTAGTTGATCAGCTTCTGATTCTCCTTCAGGTCCTGTAACAACATCTACCATTCAGGAGGAATAGTAGTTGGGACTACCAAAGTGAGATTTGATTACAAATCTCAGTAAGTTAACAAAAAAACTTCCACACAAGCTAATGATGCATGGATGACAATAAAAGCATAAATGCATAATCAAATTCATAAGCAATTAAAACATAACTTGGCGTACAACATAGCATAATTGACATAACTTAAATTGAAACATGAACTGAACTTGACTTGACATGAACTTAATCTGAAACTTGACTTAGCATGAACTTGCTCTGAAACTTGAATCAACATGAACATGATAGAAACTTAACTTATCATGAACTTGTTCTGAAAACTTGACTTAACATGAACGTGATTTGAAACTTGACTTATCATGAACTTGTTCTGAAACTTGACTTAATATGAAAAATACATACTCCACAGTTGTTGTGGCCCCATGTATTCTACGTGTAAATACATACTTCACAGTTGTTGTGGCCCCATGTATTCTACGGAAACTTATTCTTTAACTGCTTAAATACATACTCCACAGTTGTTGTGGCTCCATGTATTCTACGTGTCACAATTGCTATGTCTCACGTAATGTATGCATCACAATTACTGTGACCCCATACATAAGTAATCAAGATGAAACATGACTGGAATACGAAAGGACTGAAGCCCTGACGTAACATAACGTGACTTGAACATAACTTGAAATACATGACCAACTTGAAATAGAAACATTTCGTAACATGACATAACATATAATAGACAACATATTTAACATGACATACTTGTAATCTACAGTAATACATGACAGAATATATTATGTAACAGATAAAAATTGATGACAGAATAAATTCTGTATAATAGACAATTACGTGATAACTTGGCATGGCATGACATATATGATAACATACATACATACACTGTAGTCCCTTTACTTAGCACATATACACAGTAGACTGCTAGTAAGTTAAAACTAACTTACTTCGATCTCCGCGTTTCTTATAAAACTTCAAGTGCGACTACAAAGAACTGTAATTAGTGATTCTAAAAGTTAGAACTAAATCACTAATAATTTGAAATATGAAAAATACTAACTTAAAGAGTAAAATTTTCATTTCACCCATAACTTAAGGATTTTGCATACTAACTCCAAAAGTTTCCAAAATTTACATTCCTCATATAAATTTTGTCCTAAACTTAAATATCAACTCAGAAAAATTAAAAGCAAAACACAACTATGAAGAACACACTATGGCTTAAACATCCATAGGCCATTTCCCTTGATTTTTGTTGCAATTCCTTCCAACTTCAAAACTCATGGTTAAACCAAAATTTTGCAACAAACATCTTCCAATCCTAAGTTCAAAACCATACTTAAAACATTCATTTAGAAAAAACTAATAATTAATACCAACCTTTTTTGTAAAAAGATCCAAGCACTTGAATCACAAGTTTTGACCTTAAATCAAAACATCTCCAAGAATTTCAAAAATCAAATCTTACTTCTAACATATTCATAATATCATCCTAACATCAACCATGCTTTAAATCATCAAACTAAAGTCACCAAAATCACAAAATAACATTTGGAGTTTTTGGTTTTACACTTAGTCCAAAAGCAGAAACTTTTTCCTCAACTAGTTTTGATAAATCTCTTTATCTATGACTTATAAATATATGATCTTCAAATCAAACCATCACATGGTTTAAAAAGATGTCCTAAAATATATATAAGCTTCTAATTCAAGATCACATGGTTAGAAATTAATCAAAACATAAATTTAGCCAAGAATATCCACACTTTGGCTTATCTGAATATCTCTTTCCATAAAATTTCATATCTTTAAAACTAACATCAAATATCTTCAAAATAATAATATAACATGTATATAAGATGCTTAGGATCCTCTAATAAAATTATCAAAGTCATTGGAATAGGTTTAGACCACCAAAGAGTTAAACTTTCTCAAAACAGAAACTGTTTTTCCTCTTCCAGTTTCTAAGTTTCTAAATTTAAGAAAATCTTTCATCAAAACCTTTAATCATGCAAAAATCCTTAACCAATAATCATATACACATGTTAACAATACTCCATAAAACTTTCGGACCAATATCTATCCATTAGCTTGGTCAAAAACTCCAAACTATAACATATTCTCCAGTTTATCTCCCAGAATGACCTTTTTATAGTTTATACAATATTTGACTAACCAAATGATTTTAAAATTGGACAAATAAGATATCCACGTAAACTAGACTAAAAAAGGAACAACTTATATGAAGGAGATATTATGATAAAATACTTACAAAAGCTTTGAAATGGGTGTGCAAAAAACCTCCTAAAAGCTGTTCGAGAGAGAGTGTTTGATATTCTTTCATTGGAAAGTGTAAATAAAGATAATTTCGTGGGAAGAGGTGGCTAGAGATACTTATGGATGAGATATGGAAGAGATGAGGCTGGATTTGAGAGTTGAGTGTAGTTTTCTCCTACCCAAAATATCTATAAAAGATTATCTCATAATATTCTATTCAATAGTATCTACAAAAAATCAACTTAAGATATTTTTATCTAATAATATCTATAAAAATCAACTCAAAATATTTTTACCCAATAATATTCATGAAAATTACCTCAAGATATTTCTTTTTATCCAATAATATCTACAGTTTTGAACAGACGTTTTGTTCGAAAATATGAAAAAATGTTATTGCGCCATAAGACTTTAAATAACCCTCCGAGTCTAATGGCACAAACCATAATACATTTTGACACTTCTAACTATCTTCAATAATCAAAAATACACTTCTGATACCATAGTAAATAATAACATTAACTATGTAGTTAGATAAAAACCTATACGATTAATGGATTCGTGAAAACTTATGGGGTTTTCCCGAGATTCCTAAAGTTAATAGAAATTTCACAATTGAATTTCTAGCGGGCTGTTACAATCTCCTCTCCTAAAAAAAAGATTTCGTCCTCGAAATCGAAGTAAGTAAGAAATAACAAGTTAAGGAATATGTGTTGCTTACCAACCTGGTGTCTATCCCGTATATATTTGCCTTTGAGATTATGTCATTCCTTAACTCTCTTATTTTAATCAACAATTATATTACACTTCTTTCCACAAGGTTGGCTAAGTTGTATCGACACACTCTCCAAACCTAAAATTTCAAGTAAATAATCTTCCGAAACTCTTCTTTAGAAAAACATAGGCGATATACTTTAAGTGTTCTTGTAAATACCAAAGTTAGTAGAGAATTCATCAAAATTAAGCCGTTATCCTCTCTCTCTCTCTCTGTTTCTTTTTTTTTTTTTTTAAATCGGTGGCCCTCTATTTTAGACTAGACAACTCTGATGCGCATGATTTTTATAGGTTTTCTGTAGTTGTCTGGCGCCGCATAGCTACGACACTACTTTGTCCTTCTGTAATTGTCAGGCACCGCAGCTATGATACTACATTGCTCTTGTCTCTTGTAGAGAAATGATTCACGAGAGATGATTCGTCATAATTTTCTCTATAAAAGAATTATTCAATTCATCTTCTTTCTTATCTCATCTTCTTCACTTTTCTGAAATTAGTCTGCATTCTTACTCGGCAATCTCTTTCTGATTACTCACTTTGCAATGGCTCAGCAATCTTCTCATTACCAAAACATGAGGTATTCTGCACCTCGTTCACCAGTTGTTTATGCTTCTTCCGTATGTGCTATAATGCAATCCAATAATGATCTGACTAATAAGTCAGATAATGAACTTATCTACGAGCTTGTGAGTCTCGGTACTCGATACTCATCAACCATTGTAGCATATTCTCAGCGACTGCAATCCAGGACTGGTGGGGTTGACAAACTCCACGAGAAAATTTCTATCCTTCAGAGACTTCTTATGGAATCCAACATGAAGATAGAAGCAGTAAAGCGAGAGAACAGAGATTTAAAATCTTTGCTTAACTCTTCTTTTTGAGTGGCTACTCCTTTAGATAGGAAAGGCATGCAGATTTTTGAAGAGCAAGAGCGTTTAAAGATTGAGGCAAAGAGCCTCAAATTTCTGTAATTTTGTTTTATGATAATAAAATAATACTTCACAAATATTCATATTTGTGTTTCTATCTTCTGGTAGATATTTTATGTGCTCCATTTTATTTCTTTCAGGGATTTTCATATATATGACATGATCCAATGACTCATATAAATATGCATTTAATCATGCACATCCAAACTCTCAGTAATCTTCAAGCTAATAAAAACCTCAAGGAGCTCTACTGGTCTAGGACTAACTTATTTCTTTATAATTGCAACAATCAGTCATCTTCCTAGGTGGTACTTCGATAACTGACCAGTTAATAACTTAAACTTAAGACTTTCTCTCTTATGATTGTCATAACTCTTCTATCCATCATGAGTTATCAATTATTCTAATTCTAAATGATTTGTTCCTAATGTTCACATAAATCCTCAAGACCAAGATTTTACTCCCCATATAATAGTCTTCAAAAGAAGATCGATCTATGTATCCATAAAGATAGTATATTGCCAGAAATCATTTATTGGCGGCGTGGTAATACTATTATCATAAATGAATCCTACTAAGGCTAAAGTTTCTACTAATCAAATTACTCTTCCAAACACAATTTCTATCGTATTTTCAGAATCAAAACAATCCTCCAAATATGTGGAATACCATTCATCAATCCTACATATTCTTTCTCATATTACTAAAAGGTATTCTATATCTACATTGGTATGAATAATAATACTTCTAATGAAAATTGTTACTCTTACCACTAGGGTAACAATTCAGTTTCCAAGCTGAATTCTCAAGCACTACCACAATTAATAGAAACAACGACTAGTTTGAATCAAACAATGTACAATTTACCAACCTCAATGACTTGACCTACTCCAAAATAACAATAATGCAATACTACCATCAATTGCAATCAGATCAACGTTAACTATGTTTACCTCAACTAATCTTTCATCCATCGGGAAATTCTGATCCTCTTCATTGTTATCTCCCTTAGGATTCCGAAGTATTCTATCACGAGTCATGTGTCCCTTCTTGAAACACACGAGTATATGTATTAAAACCACATACTACCTTTCATACCTTAAGAAATTCAAGCCTACTGACGACTAAAATTTCAAGCCTAATGTTTGGTGCATTTCCTAAGGACATGTGGATTTATTGCCCAGAGACGTATTGCTTTGATACCACCCTGTGACGCCCCCAAATTCCGTTTGGGATCGGACAGACATTTGAAGCATCGAGACATGCAACACAAGGTTACCTGCCCCCGTTCATGATATATAAGATGTAATGTTCCTAACATGCATATAACAATATGCAATATTCGCAGCAGATAAATTTTTTCTTTAGCAATACTATGCACCAAATTGAAAATATCCCAAATGCTTAAAACATACTTCATACATAAAAACCCATTGAACAACTAAGATCACAACACTAGTCTAAAATGATTATGATCCAAAAAGTACTAGAGATGCAACTCAATCGTACAAATAGTAATTTACGTTAATTACTATATTAACATTGATGTCACACCGTCGCTTAGTCAACTGTGTCTAGTTGATCAGTTTCTGATTCTCCTTCAGGTCCTGTAACAAGATTTACCATTCGGGAGGAATGGTAGTTGGGACTACCAAAGTGAGATTTGATTACAAATCTCAGTAAGTTAACAAAAAAACTTCCACACAAGCTAATGATGCATGGATGACAATAAAAGCATAAATGCATAATCAAATTCATAAACAATTAAAACATAACTTGGCGTACAACATAGCATAATTGACATAACTTAAATTGAAACATGAACTGAACTTGACTTGACATGAACTTAATCTGAAACTTGACTTAGCATGAACTTGCTCTGAAACTTGAATCAACATGAACATGATAGAAACTTAACTTATCATGAACTTGTTCTGAAACTTGACTTAACATGAACGTGATTTGAAACTTGACTTATCATGAACTTGTTCTGAAACTTGACTTAACATGAAAAATACATACTCCACAGTTGTTGTGGCCCCATGTATTCTACGTGTAAATACATACTCCACAGTTGTTGTGGCCCCATGTATTCTACACAAACTTGACTTAACATGAAAAATACATACTCCACAGTTGTTGTGGCCCCATGTATTTTATGTGTAAATACATACTCCACAGTTGTTGTGGCCTCATGTATTCTACGGAAACTTATTCTTTAACTGCTTAAATGCATACTCCGCAGTTGTTGTGGCCCCATGTATTCTACGTGTCACAATTGCTGTGTCTCACGTAGTGTATGCATCACAATTAATGTGACCCCATACATAAGTAATCAAGATGAAACATGACTCGAATATGAAAGGACTGAAGCCCTGACGTAACATAACGTGACTTGAACATAACTTGAAATACATGACCAACTTGAAATAGAAACATTTCGTAACATGACATAACATATAATAGACAACATATTTAACATGACATATTTGTAATCTACAGTAATACATGACAGAATATATTATGTAACAGATAAAAATTGATGACAGAATAAATTCTGTATAATAGACAATTACATGATAACTTGGCATGGCATGACATATATGATAACATACATACATACACTGTAGTTCCTTTACTTAGCACACATAAACAGTAGACTGCTAGTAAGTTAAAACTAACTTACTTCGATCTCCGCATTTCTTATAAAATTTCAAGTGCGACTACGAGGAACTGTAATTAGTGATTCTAAAAGTTAGAACTAAATCACTAATAATTTGAAATATGGAAAATACTAACTTAAAGAGTAAAATTTTCATTTTACTCTCTACATGTGGGAAAATGACCGTTTTACCCATAACTTAAGGATTTTGCATACTAACTCCAAAAGTTTCCAAAATTTACATTCCTCATGTAAATTTTGTCTTAAACTTAAATATCAACTCAGAAAAATTAAAAACAAAACACAACTATGAAGAACATACTATAGCCGAAACATCCATAGGCCATTTCCCTTGATTTTTGTTGCAATTTCTTCCAACTTCAAAACTCATGGTTAAACCAAAATTTTGCAACAAACATCTTCCAATCCTAAGTTCAAAACCATACTTAAAACATCCATTTAGAAAAAGTTAATAATTAACACTAAACTTTTTTGTAAAAAGATCCAAGTACTTGAATCACAAGTTTTGACCTTAAATCAAAACATCTCCAAGAATTTCAAAAATCAAATCTTACTTCTAACATATTCATAATATCATCCTAACATCAACCATGCTTTAAATCATCAAACTAAAGTCACCAAAATCACAAAATAACATTTGGAGTTTTTGGTTTTACACTTAGTCCAAAAACAGAAACTTTTTCCTCAACTAGTTTTGATAAATCTCTTGATCTATGACTTATAAATATATGATCTTCAAACCAAACCATCACATGGTTTAAAAAGATGTCCTAAAATATATATAAGCTTCTAATTCAAGATCACATGGTTAGAAATTAATCAAAACATAAATTTAGCCAAGAATACCACACTTTGGCTTATCTGAATATCTCTTTGTATAAAATTTCATATCTTTAAAAATAACATCAAATATCTTCAAAATAATAATATAACATGTATATAAGATGCTTAGGATCCTCCAATAAAATTATCAAAGTCATTGGAATAGGTTTAGAACACCAAAGAGTTAAACTTTCTCAAAACAGAAACTATTTTTCCTCTTCCAGTTTCTAAGTTTCTAAATCTAAGAAAATCTTTCATCAAAACCTTTAATCATGCAAAAATCCTCAACCAATAATCATATACACATGTTAACAATACTCCATAAAAATTTCGGACCAATATCTATCCATTAGCTTGGTCAAAAACTCCAAACTATAACATATTCTCCAGTTTATCTCCCAGAATGACCTTTCTATATTTTATACAATATTTGACTGACCAAATGATTTTCAAATGGGACAAATAAGATATCCACGTAAACTAGACTCAAAAAGGAACAACAAAATGATTTTCAAATGGGACAAATAAGATATCCACGTAAACTAGACTAAAAAAGGAACAACTTATATGAAGGATACTTTATGATAAAATACTTATAAAAGCTTCGAAATGGGTGTGCAAAAGACCTCCTAAAAGCTGTCCGAGAGAGAGTGTTTGATATTCTTTCAATGGAAAGTGTAAATGAAGATAATTTCGTGGGGAGAGGTGGCTGGAGATACTTATGGATGAGATATGGAAGAGATGAGACTGGAGTTGAGAGTTGAGTGTAGTTTTCTCCTACCCAAAATATCTATAAAAGATTATCTCATAATATTCTATCCAATAGTATCTACAAAAAATCAACTTAAGATATTTTTATCTAATAATATCTATAAAAATCAACTTAAAATATTTTTACCCAATAATATTCATGAAAATTACCTCAAGATATTTCTTTTTATCCAATAATATCTACAGTTTTGAACAGACGTTTTGTCCGAAAATATGAAAAAATGTTATTGCGCCATAAGACTTTAAATAACCCTCCGAGTCTAATGGCACAAACCATAATACATTTTGACACTTCTAACTATCTCCAATAATCAAAAACACACTTCTGATACCATAGTAAATAATAACACTAACTATGTAGTTAGACAAAAACCTATACGATTAATAGATTCGTGAAAACTTATGGGATTTTCACGAGGTTCCTAAAGTTAATAGAAATTTCACAATTAAATTTCTAACGGGCTGTTATAAGCGTGGAGGTTAAAAAACCCCACGACTTCCATACTTAGTCACCAAAATCAAGTAGATGACTCATAGTGCCGCCAAATGGGCGTAGAGTTCAAAAGACCCCTCAACCCCTACACTTAGGCACCAAGGTCGAGTCAGAGACTTGCGGTGTAACCAAATGGGAGTGGACGTCAAAATACCCCAAAACTCATATACTTAACTACAAGGAGGCAGCATGCATCCAAAGAATGGGTTCAATCAAACAAGAAGATAGTACAGTTAAAGTCAAACATCATTAGCAAAATATCATAGCATATCAACGCCAATTAGTCCAAAAAGAATATATAAGTCCTAGTTACAAAAACTTGAAATTGATACAACTATTTGAGAAACAAACACAAAAGCAAAGATCTTCAAGAAGGAGGAGATGGTGGAGGCTCTAAGGCTGTTGAGGTGGTTGCAAGTTCAAGAAAGCGTCAGGCATGCTCTTGCACCCCAAGAAGTCAACAAATTGAATTGCTACATCAGGGGGCTTGAAATCATCAAGTTTCAGACGCTTCAGGTCTGTATGAGGGTGAGCCAACAAATGATTTGCAAGTGAGCCACGCCAGCCCCATACCCATACCCATACCCAAATGCTCTGCCCCTTATACCAACCAATAGTAGAGACCAACTGCAGATGCAAGTGAACCACCTCACCCCTCATTGTAGTTAGTTCGGCCTCTAACTCTTGTGGCCGCGCCTTATGCACCCTCACCTTTTTATCCAGATTGATCAGAGTTTGGTTCTGCCTGTCTTGGTTGGCATCAAGAGTCTCCCAATTTTTCTTGTAAGTATCGAACCTCTTACGCATGTCTTCATAAGACCCCTTACTCTCGAACAGTTGGGCATTAAATTCCCTCTGAGCTACATCATATGACACCTTAGCCCACGAGAGATCAACGGAAAGCTGCTTATGACTCTCCTTAGAGGTAGCCAATGCATGTGCGTGTTCATAACAATGTTGCTTAGCCACAACCAACTATTGCTTGGAGGATTCTAATTCCTTGCTGGTGTTACACAGTTGGGCATGAGCTAAGTCACGCACAGGTTCTGCGAATCGTAAGGCAAAGCCTTGCTTGGCATTCAGAGACCCAACATGGAGTAACTGACCTTGAAGCTTAGATGTCTCCTCATGAAGAATATCGAGTTCACCTTCCCAGAGAGCGAACATGTCCATCAGCTTACTCGAGGTAAGACTTCAACTCAGTCTTCTCAGCTAATAGGTGAGAAATCTCTTGTTTGGTGTAAAATGTAAACTTTCACCGCTTGCAAACTTCAAATTCTAGATCGGCGCAGTCGTTAACAATCCAAGCCGCCAGGCTATCCACGCCCTATAAAATACAAGAAAAGTTAAGGTGAACAAATCTAAGTAAAGGACAAAAAGGATGACAACATAATAAACAAAATCATACCGAAGTCAAGAAATCCTTCAATCATAGTGACATCTCTGTCACGCCCCCATCCTGAGGAGGGCAACTTGCACGAGAAGGGCCCTCAGCCCCTTCTTCTTAACTTGGGGGTCCTCCACATAAACTCTTCCCAAGGGATGTATATCTGGCACAACAGGAGGTACTGTGTTTTCTACCTCAGGTGTAATGGGTGCAACAGAGATCTCCACCTTTAGTGTAGAGATATAGTGGGCTAGAATGGCATCGAGGTCCTCTTGAACTCCACTAGCATCTTCTTCTTCTTCCACGTTGCCACCGAAGAAGGATCCACCCCCTCCTTAGGGGTGGAAGTCTCCACGTCGCCATCGAAGAAGGAGGGGGATGATGAGGGGATAGAGACTCATTCGTTGTCCGTCAAAAGGGTTACACCTGTAGAAATAGTTGCAAGTAAAGTACCGGAGCTGGAAATTTGGTTGGTGCCAATTGTAAAGGGCACTAACTCAGGAGTCATGATCCCAACCATGCCCATAGAAAAGGCATTAAAAATTTCAAAGTTAGATTTGTTGTCTCTAGGCGTAGAAGCAAGAAGAGAGGGAAAAGGCTGTGGCAGGCAGTTCAACATCAAAGGTTGTGGCCAAGTCAACAAGGGTCTGGCCCATAAGTCCATCAAGATCATCCAGCCTAGGAGAAGCAGGCAGCAGTGTGGGTGTATTAGACATCTCCCTTCCCAAAGTTGGCACAATGCCAAAATCTCTAGTCCTATACAGATTCACATCAATAGCTGCACCCTCAACATCTTCAATTGGGAGGCTAGTAGGAGTATCGCCCTCCATTTGGCAAGGACACTTCATGGGACGTTCAGAAGAAGGCGGCAAAGAAGGCCTCTTCTTGACAGCCTTTAGCTTGCACCCCTTTACATGGAAGTCGTCGGGTACAACAAGAAATCTTTCTATATTGGCTGGCGATAACAACTTATCTGTCCACAAGGCACCTTCCTTGCCTTTGCCATCATGTTCCTTGGCCTAATGAAGAACTGCATCAACGCATTCTTATTCATAATCTGTAAGGTCAATGAGAATTTTCTTGTCATCAGGGACCTTTCTCCAATTGGCCTGAATAGGAAAATTAAGAATATCTTTCTCAGAGGCTGAAAATTCCCAGCCTCTCCCAACAAGAAAGAAAAATTTATTGCTCCAAGTCTTAGCATTGGAATTGCAGGGTCCAAAAGCCGCCAATCACTGACAATTGGTCCAAACACGAAAACTATAGATGTTACCTCATAGTCGGCTCACAGAGTAGAAAGAAAAGAATTCGTGAGTTGTTAGTTCTTGGTATCTCTCCCCCAGGGACTCCAGAACCATGTGAAACACCAAACAGGAGATTAAAAGCACACATTGGGTGAAGTTGGGTAGGAGATATCTGAAGAAGATTAAGGACATCACGAATGGGGCGGCAAAATGGGAGGCATAATCCGTATGACATTGCACAAGCCGTGAGAGCAACTCTTCCAAAGAAACCTTATTTGTTAACAACACTAGTATCCTCAGGATGAATTATGAACTCCACTAAATCAAGAATACAGCAGGAATTCTGTAACTTTGTCAATTCATGAGTGGTAATGGTAGAGTGCCAAACAAACCCCTCAAAAGAAGGGGGTGTTTGGCCCTCGTTCAGAATGAGTGGAAACCCTAGAAGGGGTCTCCACTGGAAAGTGACAGGGAAGAGAGCCGCAGTGAGCTATCCAGCGATTATATTGAAGAAAATGAGTTCAAAAAAGTGAGGGATTGTAAGTTTTCGAAGAGAAATGCAAAGAATGGAAAGAAAATGCAAAGAATGAAAAGTTTGAAAGGAAAACCTTTCGATGGTAGTGAGTCGAGGAAAGGGAAAAGACAGCAGCAAGAAGGCAATGATGGGATATTCTGAGAGATTCGTGGGAAGCTGAACTATTACTTGTGCGCCGTTGGTTATCATTCTTGAAAACAAAGAGTAAAAGAGGAGGAGCAGTAATAGATGCGTGTCAAAGCTTGGCATGTCCATGGAATTCATCTCCTACATAAGGCATCACATTAGTTAGTATAAAGCTAGTGTGGTAAATCCTTGGGTCACCACATGTCCAAAACCAGCGAGTTAGGAAAGAAGACATGATATGTTTCATTTCCCACGTATTACCACAAAAAGATTAGTAGGATAGTTGGAATGGATATTTGGCACCCACGGGCCCATCAATGATAAAAGCTCAATAGCCATGGTACAAATACGATGATGAGTATTATGGATACATATTAAAGATGATAGGCAACGCCTCCTATTTATCAGGAAAGAGATCACTCCAATTAATGTGAAAAGCCTACAAGATATACTCAGGGGATTGGTTATCTTCTATACTTAACTTCACTAAAAATAGTACTCAAAGGTTACACATTTACATTAATTCATATACTGACTCAAGATCATTTCTCTAACTTAAACATCGGAGTTCTACTAGGCATTCAGTACTGTCCTCTTATTTTATTGTAGGTATCCGTGTAGTTAGTAGTGTGAAACACATCTTCAACAAAGTCCAACAACTATAACGATCAAGAATAAATCTGGTTGTTTAAATACCACTAGAAGAGTCACATATCGGTAGTTTAAATAAGGACGCGCGCCTAAGATATAATTATTGCCTTGCAAAAAGAGACATTATATGAATATAATTATTACTTATCATATTATTTGAATTCAAATAACTGACAATTCCAAAAGTAGAAAATAAATAATGATAAAAGCAGCATTCACTTGGAAGATGGGGTAAACTAGCTAGCTCGAACAAAACCTAATCAACCGGAAGCAATGTCCAAACATACATGCCTTTGGTTTGACCTTTCTGGGAATGCTTACTCATGTCCTTTCTTACTCAATTCCATTTAAAATAATAACATCCAAACTAGCATCGTGGGTTTAACATAACCTAGGTTGTGAAGTGACTCGTAACCAAACAGAAGCGTCCAACAGGTGGCTTCTCTTGCTACCTTCCGAGTAGTTTTGGGCCTGGTGTCAGTGGGCCATGGCTCTCCAGCGCCTACCATTCTAATTCAACCCAAAAGAGCTGAATTTCATGATCTAACTCGTAAATTGCGTGCCTAATAGAACAAGTTTCTACCACCAGAGATCCATTGTCTTTCTCGTCCCAAAAATTCATTTTCGTTTCAAAAAATTTGCCTTCTAGGCTGACAAAGGAAAATACCGAATTCGATAAAGGTTCAGAGCACTTGCACCGAATATAGAAACAGTTTTATTGCTTATCATTTTTATATATTATATATTAATTTTTTTTTTATTTCTATAATTTTATTTAATTTTATTCTTTTTAAACTAATTGATTTCTTATATTCATCATTCATACGTCACACATTTAAGTTCTATTAGATATAATTATTTTTACCTACTCTCCAAATATTTTACTAATGATCAAAATAATTATTTTATATTAAAAAAATAATATAATTAATTATATTAATAAAACATATAAATATATATAAAAATAACTACCCATAAAATTTATATTTTTCATAAATAAAAGAACGGTCTACAACTGTATAATTAATAATGCTGATATCTCCCGTTGGACTATTCTTTGAGGTTTGGTTTTTCAATCTTGAATGCTGCGGCGGTACATGACTTCCGTATGTGGTTTTAATTTTGCTTCAAAATCCGTTGGTGCGTAATAAATTAGGCGACAAAAAGTCCTGTCTGATTGTCTGAGCAATTAATTAATTTGTCACGTTCCTAATTTTGTAAGATATCTATCTGGCTTGCAATATATATTTATTTTTCCTTCTGCTGACTCTGCAGGTCGTATAAATGGGGATATCTTATGGCTTCTCTTTCAAATTCTTTTATTCACAACTTGCATGCAATTAAAGATTAGAAAAATTAATTAGTTTATTTATTTTTTATTTTTTATTTTTTTGGGTGGGAAGTGCTTGAATTCAACATTCAATGTAAAAGACTCAAGAAATTGAGTTGCGATGTGTTACTAGAAGGCCGTTTAATTACCATTCAATTGTTGCATTTGCACGGGGATTTTTTTTCTTCAAATTTTTCCAAAAATGGAGGCGTTTACTTGAACTCAACCACATATCAATGTGATGTTGCATGCTCTGTGTCGTACTCTTGTGGGGGTGTGGTGCTGACTCTTCAAATAGGGTAGAAGGCTAGTCATGGACCTAATACCCATAGAAATATTAAAAAGAAAATTCAAAAGTTAGAATTGATCAACTTTTTCTTTTTCTTTCCTTGGCCGAAGGATAAAGTATTGGAAAGTACTAGTACTACACCCATAGAGAGTAGGCATCAAGAAAAGTCATTGATAGTGTAATTTCTATTTCAAATATTTTTTAAAATACTTTCAACATTTTTTTTTAAATCACAAATTTATTAAAAAATGTTTAGTTAAAAAAAAAAATGCAAACGATACATTTTGTCGATAAATTTTATCATTGAGAGTATCATTTTCTTAAAATATTGGCTAGTACCATTGTTTATGGTCCTCTAGTTTTTCTTTATATTCATATTAGACATTCCATTTTTGTGTGCTATGATCTATTTGCAACACAAATTTCAAAGTTGAAAAGAGGTGATTTTTGAAATGTCGTAGTGATCAGGTTGTGGAAAAGTTATGTTTTGTCAATAACACGAAAAAAGAAAAAAAAATCTATTTTTTCTATTTGCATGAAAATTTCTCTCTCTCTCTAACACTCTTTCATAAATATATAGAGAGGTTAGCAAGTAAAATGAGAAATGGTAATTATAGTCGTGAGTGTGCAAATGTCGCATAATTTTTTTAAAAAAATGAATAAATACATAATTTACATAAAATAAAATTAATTTTTAAATATGAAACCCACTCTTTTTAAAAAATGACTACACAACACTTACGCACTCTATGATTATATATAGTATTACTCAGGTAAAATATCCTATTCATCTGCCAATGTAATAAAAGGAAAAAAAAAAATCTTCTCAAATATTTATGTTCATTTAATGATCTCTAAATTTTTTTTAAAATATATATATAGTAATAAATATTGCAAAATCTATTCTATATATTTATTTCTTATTTAATTAAAAAGCTCAAAGTCTTTTAAATTGGAGCACACTTTCAGCTTTATCAAATTACCACCGATCAAGGGTTTAACAAGTTATGACATTTCAATGCATTCTCACAAGATTAACTGAACAGTGTGATTAGAAAAATATAGAGAATGTGCTCCATCATATCGATAATCGATCACACGTTGTCGGTTTATAATTTGACCAAAGAAATATTATTATGGAATCCAACAATTTTTTTTTTTTTTAAGTGCAAAGATTGATGCTTTTTAAGTTATGGCATGATTATCCTTTCCAAGTGTCATTAGTGAATACTAACAGAAATTTGCAAGATGCTCTCCATAAATGGAGAACAAAATAATTAAGTTAGTTTATATGATCATCATTTAAATCTCTTTATATATATATATATATATATATATATATATATATATGCTGCATTAATCAAACCTCTTAATTAATTCATTATTAATGGGCCCCTAATATGGTAGATGATCTAATTAATGGAAGTTCCCCTTTCTTTTCTAAGAAGGTTCACCCCTTTTCTTTCTACTTCCCCACTTCATCCTTCTTTTACTTTGCTTAAGGTGTAGATTTCCTCACACCTTTTAATTTCAATAAAGCTATTATAAATTGAAAAATGAAATTAATTCAAAAGCCGAATGGCCATTTTGTTTGAATAATTTTTCAAAGGGGCATCTGTCACCAGAATTGAAAAAATTAAAAAACAAATGCATGGGGAGGTGCATTTTGATGATAAGATTGAATAGTATATGGGACAAAATTGGTATTGACTTTTTTTTTTTTTTAATATCTTAATGGTAGAGCAAGAAAAAGTCAAAATGCCGACACAATTGTTTTTTTTTATTATTAAAATATTAATTTTTAACTGATGTTGTTCATATAACAAATAAATATTTTTTTAAAATATATCAAAAATAAATATTGATATACATACAATTTTTTTTTTATAAATTTATTAAATTTAAAGTATTTCTATTAAACAATATTTTAAAATACTTCTCATTTAACATAGACTGTAAAAAATATTACATATGTATGATGTATATATCATTTTCTGTTGTGATATGATTTACTATTACTGAAGTCGAGAATAATGCAACGCTACTGCAAACTTTCACAGGGTAATAGAGAGATGGAGGTAGGTACGTCAAATATATAATCATCTGTTAATAAAATGACTACACTTCGGCGATGCTATTATGCCGTCCAGTATTTATTGTAGGGCGTGCTGTCTTTTGAATTTTTTTTATTTTATATTTTTCAATATATTTAAAATTACCTTATTCAGAATTAAAAAAAAATAAAAATAAAAAAAATTTGTGACCAGCTGTAATTTAAAAAAAAGTAAATGAAGTGCATACAAACATTTTCCTCTTAACATATTATCTGAGTTAACGTACCAAAAGAATTATTATGTTCCACGTGTTTATGACAACACAGATGACGCCGTACAAAGGCAAACACAGTACAATCTACAGCCATCTTTTGACTTTTTATACGGTCTAAACTCAAGAGAAAACCCAATTCTAATCGCGAGTCAAAAAAACTTTCCCAGATCTTTCTGGATGATCCGAGGGGCCCGGCGGCTTATGCCCACTGCCAACTTTCCCACTCTACTTTAATAACTTTTTTCATCTTATCTTACTGTTCTTTACTACTTTTATTCAACTTTTTAGGGTTTATTTCCAATTACCATAAAACACACACTGCGACACATCGACGCTAGAGATATCTCAAAGCGGGTTTGACCAAAAAGTTCATAAAATTAAGATGAAAATGAAAAAAAGGTTTGCATCTTTGTAATTAATCAAAGATCCAGGGCTTCATCGTAGCCCCATGAATGTCTAAAAGCTGACCAAAACACTAAATATCTGCTAGTGATCATCTTGTATCAACCTTTCTTTTCCACCTCCCACCTCCTTCTCTCTCTCTTCAAACGCGGCCAACATGAACAAACATAATCACCAACAGCCTATCCTGATTTTTCTTCTGCTACTCATTTTCATGTTCTTCCGATCCATTTCCGCTGTTGATTTCACCTTTAATGGCTTCAAATCTTCCGATATGTTACTTTATGGATTCGCCACCGTTGAATCTCGTGTTCTAACACTCACTAATAGAACGACTTATACAATTGGTCGTGCCCTTTACCCGCAAAAGATTCCCGCAAAAAAGCCGAACTCTTCTTATGTGTATCCTTTCTCGACTTCTTTCATCTTCTCCATGGCTCCATACAAGAATACTCTTCCTGGGCATGGCATAGTTTTCCTTTTTGTGCCCTTTACTGGCATCACAGGCGCGAGCTCAGCTCAACATCTTGGCCTTTTCAATTTCACCACCAATGGGAATTCCGAGGATCATATTTTTGGAGTCGAATTTGATGTGTTTCAGAACCAAGAATTCGATGACATAAACAACAATCATGTTGGGATCGATGTGGACTCCCTCAAATCGATCCAAGCACATGATGCCGGGTACTGGCCCGACAACCAAAGAGGCAACAACGTCAGTGATATTGATGATGCGAAGTCCTTCGAGGAATTGAAGCTGAACAACGGTGAAAATTACCAAGTTTGGATTGACTATTCTGATTCTTTGATTAATGTTACCATGGCTCCTGCAGGCATGAAAAGACCTCTGAGGCCTTTGTTGAATGTTTCTCTCAATCTTTCTGAGATGTTTGAGGACGAAATGTATGTTGGCTTTACTAGTGCTACTGGAGCGTTAATGGAAAGTCACAAGATTTTGGCGTGGAGCTTTAGTAATTCGAACTTTTTATTAAGCGAAGAGTTGATCACGACAGATTTGCCATCGTTTGTTCTTCCCAAGGGGCCGATATTTCGTTCTAAAGGGTTTATTGCAGGAATGACGGTGGGAGGTTTCATAGTTATTTTACTTTGTGCCCTGTTTACTGTGTCTTGTATCAAGAGGGAGCGAAGGAAAGCCAGGGAGAGAGCGGAAATGGAAGAATGGGAATTGGAGTATTGGCCCCACAGAATTGCATACCAAGAAATAGAGACGGCGACAGAAGGGTTCGCAGAAGAAAATGTGATCGGAACCGGAGGGAATGGGAAGGTCTACAAGGGGGTTTTGGTAGGAGGGGCTGAGATTGCGGTGAAATGCATTTCACATGAAAATGATGGGATGAGAGAATTCTTGGCCGAAATTTCAAGCCTTGGAAGATTGAAGCACAGAAGTTTGGTGGGGTTGAGAGGCTGGTGCAAGAGAGAGAAGGGAAGCTTCTTGTTGATCTATGACTACATGGAAAATGGAAGCTTGGACAAGTGGGTATTCGAATGCGGTGAGAACAAGATGTTGAGCTGCGAAGACAGGATAAGGATTTTAAAAGATGTGGCTTCAGCAGTCTTGTACTTGCACGAGGGGTGGGAATCCAAAGTCCTGCATCGAGACATAAAGGCCAGCAACGTGTTGCTTGACAAGGACATGAATGGAAGGTTAGGGGATTTTGGACTAGCCCGGATGCACGGCCACGGTCAAGTGCCTACCACAACAAGAGTGGTCGGGACGGTCGGATACTTGGCGCCGGAGGTGATAAAGAGTGGGCGGGCATCTACTCAAACTGATGTGTTCGGGTTTGGGGCCTTGATCTTGGAAGTCATGTGTGGGAGGAGGCCTATAGAGGAGGGAAAGCCACCTTTGGTAGATTGGGCATGGCAATTGATGGTACAAGGGCAGTTATTGAATGCCCTGGATGAAAGGTTGAGGGCTACAGGCGGGTTTGACGAGCAGGAATTTGACAGGGTACTGCACTTGGGGTTGTTGTGTGTATATCCGGACCCGAGTTCCCGGCCAACCATGAGACAAGTGGTGAAAGTTTTGGAGGGGAATAATGAGGTGGACGAGCTTGGAAGTGAAGATATGGATGCATATTTGCTACAAAGATTGAAATCCAAGGGTGGGTGGTCCGAGTTTTCTACGCGTTTTGGCTCTTCATTTCACCCAACATTTGAAGATATTCGACAGTCTTCATTGATGTCTCTGTCTTGGTCCAATACTTTAGAGGGCAGGTGAGTGATTCTGCATATATAAAATGAATGGATAAGGACGTTTTGTTGAGCGAGAAAATTGTCGGAAATCTTGATCTTTTTGTATCAGGTTTGAAGAAACATAGAACATTGCTTGTGTAGGGAAAAAATGAATGGGGATTTGCTGGCGAACTTGCCGAGACAATGGAGGATAAAGAGTGTGATGAGGGTAGGGGCTATTTGAAAGCTTTTATTTCTTGCATATTTCTTTCATTCGTTCATTCGTGTATATCGAGCCTACGCAAGTGACGATTCAATAATGTGCTTTTATTCTCTTACAGTATATAGTAAATAGAAACATTACTGTTTGATACTCTTTTATGCCATTTCAGTCGAGTTTTTTTTGGAAGAAAAACAAATAGAATGATGTCTAGGATTTTTCAATGTATGTTCTCGTGTTTCTTAAGACACTGTTTCTAGTTTTGTAACAAGTATATTTATATAGTAATGCTACTCAAGATCCCTTTTATCACTATTTTTCCACCGTTTTGTTATATGATATTAAATGATTGAAAATTATTTATTATTTCTAATTTACAGACCAATTATTTGATATTATAATATGAGATGTTGAAAAAATAATGATAAAATAAATGATAAATAGAAAGTTTCTATAGAAAAACACTAAACCCACCGAATGTGAGTCTCGAATTTGTATTCCAATTTTTTTTTTTTTACTTAGTAATTAAGGAAATATTATTTAGAGATGTTGTGAAATTTTTTATTTTTAAAAAAATATTGAAGAATATAAAAAAATGCTCTTCTCGAGACCGGGCTCATGCTACATCATGCTCTTTTCTATAAGATTTTTCTCTTTGTGAATAGATTTATTTTAATATATTGTATAAAAGGCTTTTTGGTCCCTTCTCCACTCATACAAAACTTATGAGATTCCTAATCACAAACATACAAATATAAAAAGAGTTAGGTAAGAGAATATCAAAGTGCTCAATCAATTTTTTTATTTTTTTTTATTTTTCGCAAATCTAAACTTATTACCAGAAAAAAGATACATAGATAGCTAAAGTTTGTTAGCTCAAAAGTAAATAGATATAAAGTTTGTTGTTAACATTAATACTCCCTTGAAGGTTTATTGTATTATTTTTCTATAGCGTTTCCCTCCATATCACTGTCATTTTCCTTCCTTGTGGTGGTTGCCATGCATATTATTTCTTTATTGTTCTGAATGATTGTTGGGAACCCAGTCCCCACTTTTTGTACTCAATCCGGTTCATCTTCAGTAAGATATATTTTAAAAATTAGTATTGCACATCATGAAATGTATTCTATAATGTTGTCCTTTGCATTCCCTTCCACTTTAAGAAACTAAAATTGTCAAAGCAGAGAGATAGTGAAAGAGAGTGAAAGAAAATCTTGGCTTGGAGTTGATCGTCATGTATAGGAGTATTCTGTCCTGTCCTTGTCCAGCTGCCAATTTTGAGTTTTACCAAACTTTCATGATGTTCTGAAATGATTGTTGTTAACTTGTTAGGTGAGAACTTTGTAAGGAAAAAAAAATGTTCTTAATTGCCTTCAATTAATTTTCTTTGGATCAATAATTAAAGAGAGAATCTTAAAAAGGATGTGGTGCGTATGAGATGTATACACCATTCACATCTGCCTTCTATTGTTTTCATTGTATACCAAAAAGCACAGGATTAACACTTCTATATAGGTTACACAAGGTTTTTTAGAGACGTCAAGAACTACCTCATCCTCCCATTACTATTTTGGAGTTTTAAGATTTAAGATTTTTCGAGATTTTTGAAAACATTTTAAGGTTAATGTTGTTCAAATTTGGAGTCAGGGTGCTTCCCTTCAACTATCACTCTCTCGTAGAGTTTTAGTGGCAAGTAAGATTGAGGCCAACATGTCCGAAAACCACATCAACAAATTGCAGAATGGTGTCAAAGAAGGCAAAGAAAAAGCAAAACACTAGCACAAAAGATGAGTTCCAACTTCCAATATCTATAAACCCCTCGATTACTGTTCTTACATATGCTTCAGCCTGTGTAGGTGTATTGGTGCTAAGGGATTTCAAACTCCTAAGGAATAGATGGTACCAAAGTTAAAGTCTTGAGGAACATATGGTACTGAAGGATATCAAATAAGGCTTATGTGAAAGAAAAATGCTACTCTCATTGACAGTTGGGTTTCGATAATTTTTTTTTTTACTTAATAATTGATGAAGTATTTTTTAATAATATTTTAAATTTTTTTTAACAAAAAAATTTTGAGGGTATAAAAAAAGAATGAGAAAAAAAAAAAAGAAAAAGAAAACTGCACTTATTGGGTCCTGTCTCGTGCTACACCCGCGGTTTGAAAAGTGAAAGACTGGGTTGTTAGGTTTTTGGAGAAAAAAAAGGGGTTTGAAGATAGACATTTGTTTGGACGCTATGAAAATACTAGAAGCAAGAAGCGTTGAATTAATTAAGGACAAAACTCACTGAAATGGATTACCAGACAAAGAAATGTCAAAATGTGAAGTGAGAGAGATGGGGAGAGGAGAAATAATGAGATGCTAATATGTTAATTGTCTCATTGGTTGGTGTAAACCTTACATTTACACTGGGCCCGGTCTGAAGATGAACCCATAATTAAATAGACTTGGGCTGACTGATTTTTAAAGCCCAGTTATTTCAATCGGGTCTAGTTTCTCTCTCAATCCTTTGGAAGTCCAAATTAATAGGTCTTTCAATGATTAATGGTTTAACTTTAATGATCAGAAAAACAAACATGATCGAATTTTAGAACATATTGCAATCCAAACCCAATAACATTGTCTGACATATATTATCTTTCATTATAACGTGTTCTTCCACACAGATTTTCTCATCCATTTTCTTGTTTTCTTAGAAAATTACCACTTTCAACCTTTTAATATTGATAGATGAATTAAACCATTAAAATGAAAAGGACTACTACCGGGTCCGTGTCGATAGAGTGTGCCGCTATGGACATCAGATTAAAAAATATAGTTGAATATTATAATCCTGAAGGCTAAAAGTTTAATCAAATTAGAATCTAACAATCATAAGACTTTTTGAATAATAGTTGGGTCTTTAACATAGAATAACTTCAAATTAAAATTAACATGTGAGAGTTGTCTTTAATTTAAACTAAGGGCTATTTTAGAGGGGATTCTTTTGTGCATAAGGTTAAATTGTTGTAATGTGATTATTGAAAATGACTCCAGTTTGGTAGTGAATTGACTTCTTATAGGGCGATGCACATTGTGTTATCTATGAGATTTTTGAGAAGATTTAATGGTTGCACTTGAAGGGATAACGTTTATGGTGGTCCACCAATATCGTGAAGGAAACCAAGCGGCAGATTTCCTAACAAGGCAATGTGAGATTGGGATGAATATTAACTATGAAGGCCCCCATAATTTACCACTACTATTGAAAGGCATTATTGATTAGATAAAGTGGGGCTTCCAACTCTAAGGAATTAATTGGTTTTAATTTGATTTTGTATAGACTTGCACTTTTCTATAGGCATGTTTAGATTGTTTATTTTCTTTAAGGTCGTTGGTTTTGTATTTGAGAGCATTTTAATGGATTATTTACTTGTAATTTTTCATATGCTTCACTTGTAAACACAGTATTCCTCTACTATAAATGATGACATATTAATAAATTTAGAATGGAACTATTATATATGTGGCTACCGGCTCTCCAAAAAAATACCAGAGTCCTAATCCAAGATCAATTCCGTCCACATACATTAATATAACCCCACTCTTACTTGCTGCAATAATTAAGTTCTGGAGCCTAATTGGTTCTCTCATTTGAGCTTTGAAATTAGAATCCTGCCTGCATCAATTAGGCGTATGTAACCCCCTTACCAGAATTTGTTGTTTCTGGGTGATCAATCAGGTTCTCTCCTCATAATTGGAGCATTTGACAACCCAAAAGTTTTGTCCCTGAAAATACCAAAGGATAAGTACTAATTCTACTTAATTGCTTTGCTGATTTTGGACATTTAATGCACATGCTTATATAGAGAGTTTTTATTTTTTTTAGATAATATTGTGAAATTTTATGTTATATAAAGTAGGTAGGGGGCATTTTGAGTCCCTGATTTACAGTCTGAAAACATGAATTTTTCACTTAAATTTTAGAACATTTCCCGAGCTAAAATCATTTTTCTGTGCTGTGCCTTGCGTCATATTTCATGTATGCAGATCCTCCGATTGAACCAAGAGTTCTTCTATTTTTAAGTTGTTGTGTAGAATATACTGTTCAAATTATTTAATATAATGATATGCTATACATATATAAACTACTATTCACCTCCACATCCCACACCTGATATAGTTTTTTTTTTTTATTTTAATATCAGACCCATCATCACCGAATTTATATCTCTTATATACCTCTATTTTCATAGATCTCTTTCTTCGATCTCTCTCTCTCATCAAACCTCCTCTTTCTTATTCAGATCTCTCTTCTCAAGTTCTCTCTCTTTGAACCCCCACCCTCTGTCTTATCGAGCTCTCTCTCTCTCTCTCTCCCCGTCTTAGATTTGGGTTGATTTGATTTTCACTTTTTTTTTTTAATCAAATTTTCTACCCACAAGACAGGGAGAGATCAAAGGGAGGGTTTTATGGGATTTTGTGGGGGATATGAAGGGATTAAAATAGAATCGGTTCATTATTTGTAAATTTGATTTGTCACGTAAGGTGTGAGTTGTGGGGTGATATATCCAATTATGAGTACATTATTTTTTAATATTTATATAGCAAGACTTAATTTATTAGATTAAAATTTTAAATTTTTTTCTAAATTAAATCATGGCCATATAAATACTTTAATTGACGCATTATCTTATAAATAAGAATTTCCGTCTACCAAACTAAAGAGAGCGTAAACGTTTTAAAACATGACACATACGTCCTTATTTGTCATAAAAGCTTTCTTGACGTCGGTTTTGCATTAATTTAGGACGACAGGGCTGTGCAGTTGGGAGTTGTAACCGACTCACCAGAGAGATCTAGTACCGTCGATTCCTTGAATGATGCTGTCGGGTCACACGTACGGTTCGTGCCAATATTAGAGTTTCTAGTCCGACCAATATACTCCACACTTCGATTTTATTTTCGTCTCGTTATATTAAATGTAGCATTTTTATTAACCTTTAAATAATAGTTTATTTTTTAATTAAAAAAATATAAAAATTATGGTATCAAATCATAGAATGAAAGCGAAATGTTATATGATATATAACATTTTCGTTGTTGATACATATAAAATCATTACCACGTACCATAGTTGTTGTTTAAACAAGACCAGCCTGGCATGCATAAATGAATTCAAAGATCTTTTTGGGATGAGTATCTACAGAACAAAGATAAACACCGCTATCCCTTCAATTTGTTATTAAATATTTTTTTTTGGTCTTATCTGATCTTTAATTAAAAGGATAGTTTTACGATGGATGGTACTGGATAGTACTATAACCATCGTTTCGAGCTATCGTTAATTATTTTTTATATTTTTTTATATGTATTTTTTAATATTTTTAAATATCTTTTTAAAAAAATTATAATATTATTAAAAAATATTTTCTTAATTACTAAATTAAAAAATAAAAAAAAATTCTAACAGTAGCTCTCAGCGGTATAACTAATATTTTTTTTTTTTTTATCATCCGCATATAAGTTCTGACCATAGTTTTGGTTGCTTATTTGCTGACACGTGTTTAGATGTCACGTGAAGTTGCCAAGAAGGAACTTGATATATTTTTTAAAATAAATTAAGATTTATTAAAAAAATAGTTTTCTTTTTTTATATAAATCTTATATTTAACTACTTTTTTTCAAAATGTTATATATTTTCAATTATAAATTTATCTTTTATAAAAATAAACTTGTAAATTAACGTTTGTTTATTAAATATATCACAATTATTCATTTAACCTATTATTATGTTATTAATTTATAAATTTAATTTATCTTAAAATAATACGATAATGTTATGTTTCAAGATCTACCGTCTACGTCTGGGAGAGGAACCTGACAAATGAACTGTGACTAACGTGTTCATCTTATCGATTATGTTCATCTTATCGATTATGTTCTGAACAAGCTGTGGATATTAAAATGAGAAACGAGTGATACAAAGAATGTGGATCATGTTTAGCAATTATGTTAATATCTTAATCGTTGGTATCATCTCTTTACTTTGTCCTTTTATGTTTTGACAAGACAGGGTTACAACTGTCCAAAATTATCAAACCGAGGAGATGTCTAACAAGGAGCTGTGAGTTTTTATTCATCCACTTGTAGTTGTTATCGTATATGTATATATAGATAAAACTTAAGAAATCCATATCATTAAATTGGATATACAATGCTGCTGACAAAGCGAAGTTTAGTTTATCAAAATGTAAAGTTACATGTAATTTTAAAATAAAATTTTTTATATATTATACTATTATTTTATTTTTATTAAATTATATATAATATGAAATATATATTATTATTAAATAATTATTTATTACATATTTTTTATTACTTAATACTTATGAATATATAATATCTTATTTAATAAGATAAAAATAAAATAAAAATGTGATGTATAGTATTATTTTTTTAAATTTATTTATAATTTAAAAAAAATTAAATGATATTTATATATTTTAAAACTGTATAAATAATTTTTAAAAAAATATATTTAAAATTTCACATATAATATTCGAATTACGAGCTACTTGGATGATGGATCTCCACAAGCTTTTAATGATTGATCGAAGTGGGACCCGTCCAATGGGAAGTTGCGAACAGAGAGCAAAAAAGGTACCATTCACGCATAAACAAGATGTCGCGTTTTTGGTTTCGTTTGTTTTTTGGTGCCAGCAGAAATAATTGGGTTAGGTGAGACGTGTGGGTCCCGTCCATTGGATAAACTCACACATGGCCCTACCTATTACCAGCAACAATGGTGGTCCCACACCCTCACTACACCATGAAGATGGAAGATAGGACATCACTCTCTTTGAATATGTAATAATTATTTTTTTAGAAAAATAAAAAAAAAAGTAAACATTTTTTAGAAGCATTTGGATCCGGTCAGCTGTCAAGTGGTTTTTTACACCAGCGAATAACAATATGCCACACATGAATTTCAGTAATATTGTAAATAGAGCCGCAAGTAGCAGATCACTACTTTTCAAGACCGCGACGAAGACCACAACTCCTCTCTTCTCCAGTTTTATCTTCTCTCTCCTCCTCTCCTCACCCCCGTCGGCCTCCTCTTCTGCCTCTCTCTGAAAAAAATTTGTCACGTCGGCCTCCTCCCCTGTAGCTTCCAAAGAATCTGAGGGGTTGTTATTCCACAGGAGTTGATCAGGATCATACAAATCAGCTTATTTGAGTATTTTATCACATATTTTGCATCTATTTCCATTCCTAAATACAGCAAACCAACCCAGCAATCACAACAAGCATTCACCATTACATCACAGTTTTCATTTATCAGGTTCATTACAGCAAACATTTAGATTCATAACAAATTACTATGGAATACACAGCAAGAATCGGTATAAACCAAATAGAAGAAAATTTTGAAAATTCTTCCAAGCATTTACGCGGCCTAATGTTAAAAAACAGTGCTCAATTATCTAATTAAAGAAAATGACAATTATAAGACATTTTGACAATTATAAGACTTTTGAACAAATTATGCATCGTACGTAAGTGTTTCAATGGAGGAGTGCCTCGGAAGGGTCCAAAAAATGTATAAGATTTTGATGGTCCAGAAAATGGATTAGATTTTAAAATGTGTGGAATCGGAAGAACCTAACGAAAAAGAAGAAAAAAAGAAGAAATGGAAGAGCAGAACGAAAAAACAGAGATAGAATTGGAAAGAGGATAAGCAGAAAAGAGGAAGAATCAAGAGAGAATAGGAAAAGTCTCAAAGTTTTTTACGATAAGATGCGGTTCATTGTAAGATAAATACACTTACCATATGCTGTGTTCCTATTAGCCGGTGTGAATATGAGTTAGACATCCGACCGTTTCTTACTCAACATTTTTTATTATTAGAAACCCATTAAGATAAACAAAACAAGTGAATATCCGAGTATATCCATCCATATGGGATTGGTGTGGATCGAAATTATTGAACCCTGACTGACGTGGATCCTTGCTGTTTACACCACATGGGTCTAAAAACTAACCCCAAATGCGCGGCGGACCGTTCTTCTCTGTTGTCTGTACTTCGGTCCCACGCTAAAACCATTCTTTGGTCTATATAAGTAGACTTTAGCCCCTCATCACATGGTCTATCCCAACCGGTTCACACATTTGCTTACTACCAACTCGACCATATTTGTGAAACATCATGGTTGGCCTGTCCCTCGCTAGACTTCCGGTGGACAGCCACCGGGATTGGAGGTATAATAATAATAATAATAGTCGTGAATTTACGCCGCCTATGCAGGCGCCGGTGAGTTTCTACGATATGATTTTCGGGTTTTTGGAAGAAGGTGATCAAAGTTTGCCGGAAAGTGTTAGCAGTGAGGAAGGGTCTTCGGAGATGGAGAACGGTCTAGAGGTGGAGGAAGAGATCAGAGAGAATAATGGTAACAACGTGGAGGAGGATAAGAGTTTCTGGGAGAATCAGCACCAGATTTTGCAGGTAATTGGAATTTTTCTTGTATGTTTCCATAGCACCCTATAATTGTACGTTACAATTAATCCTCCAAAGCTAGAAATTAAAAGCTCCTTGGCAACCGTATTAAATGAATTATTATAACCTTAAGGATCTTGAATAACGTCAAAGATTTCTTAGCCCGTTATACAATTTTTGCTTATTTTGGTAGATTTGGTTAACTATTTTGGTTCCATCTTAATTTCTTACATGGAGTACTGCTTTTTGCATGAATGCATGAGCGTGATCTCATCGATTTCTTCGTACTGATTAATGTCCGTGTCACAGTCTACCCTACACAGGAGCAACTCCCTGGAATCAAAGATTAGGAGTGTAACGAAAGAAACACTAAAGGAAATACGGATTGCGAATACAGTCTGTGCTTGCGGCAGACCCTTGGCAACCGGCTGTCGGAAATGCCTGATGGTGGAAGTTTCCGGTCGCCTCCGAAGTGCTGGTTACAACAGTGCCATTTGCAAGTCTAAGTGGAGAAGCTCCCCAGATATTCCGTCAGGCAAATAAACAAAGATGTTTTGACTTTATATCCTATGATTATTTTCCGACCCACTTTCCCATTTCTTTTTGTTTGTTTACAAATTATTATTGTTATTGTAATTCTTAATTTGTTGCTACTTTCGCCTGAAGTTATTATTATTCTATATGCTACAGGGGAGCACACCTTTTTGGATGTCATAGAAAACTCTAATACTAGTTCAAAGAAAGGAGAGGTGAGGATTATAATTGAATTGAACTTCCGGGCCGAGTTCGAGATGGCAAGAGCAAGTGAAGACTACAACCGAATGGTCCGGCGGCTACCGGAAGTGTTTGTCGGAAAAGTCGAAAGACTGAGTAACATCATCAAGATTGTTTGCTCAGCTGCCAAGAAGTGCATGAAGGAAAAGAAAATGCACATGGGGCCATGGAGAAAGCACAAGTACATGCAAGCAAAATGGCTTGGTGCATGTGAAAGGACAGCATCCTCCCCACTCTTGTCAATGGATCTCTCTGTCCAGTTGCCAAAGCCAAGGGCCTCCATGCTGACGGTAGATTTGCTAGAGAAGTTGCCTGACGTGCATTGTTCAGCAGTTGCAGTTGTGTGATTGTAAGACGAGAGTACGCTGTTCCTTTTTCCTCCTCTTTTTTTTTTTTTTTTGGCTTGTGATCCTAATATGGTCATGATGTTTCGACTACTTGGAGGTTTAGAATTATATTTGTACAGACAAAGGGATCTCTAAGTAATAGAACCAAATACTTCGTTTTGGTCTCCAATACATGCTGAATTCGGATTAACTAATATTTCTTTCTAGCACGTATTGCGTTAACCCCAAAACAAATTAACAATCGTGGTTTCTTGTGGATCCAACCCTCTGGGTTCTCAGGCTATTGATATTCTGTAAGTGATTCCATATCAGCAGTGATAAAATGATAAAAGACTGGTGTCTCCGTGATTTGTTATACTTGTTCGCTGAAATTTTTCATATAACAATTTTGAGTTTTAAAAGTAAATATTAAAATATTATTATTATTTAAAAATTTAAAAAATAATAAAAAAAATTAAATTATTTATTATATTTTATATACAGATTTAAAAAAATTATAATAATAAAATAAAAATTTTATATTTAAAATAAAAATTCTTGATGACTAAACAGAATAGAATGTAATGCATATGTTCATGAATGTACAGAAATACTATTTATATTTGTTGTCACATCAGAAAATGACGAAATAAGGTAGAACTGTTACGAGAACAGATTCCACTCACAAATTAGAACAGATTCAACGCAGGACTAAAAAGTCCCTCTTGATGATGCCTCTCCCCATTGTCACCACCTAGGATTTTTTAGAGAATTTCTTTCTAGAAGCCTTCAAGTCTTTTATAATCTTGTAGAATTGTGTAGAGTCATCTAGAAGGGGCGTTATAGACAATTTAGAGTAGTGTTCTAGAAAGGGCGTTATAGACAATTCTAAAGTAGGAATCTAGAAAGTTCTTTACCCTTAGATTGATGACAAGTGTCACAATCCTAACCATTCTTTGTACCAAGAGTTCCCTATAAATAGAGGGGCTCTCATTTGTGTAAATCACCAAGCAATAAGAGAAACAAGTTCTCTAGAGCATCTCTCTCTATCTTCTCTCTCTAGTTTGTTCTCTATTGTCTTGAGTCCTTTAGAAGGCTTACTTAGGAGCTTTGTGGGAGAGAAAGCCTCCTAAGGCCGCACGGGTCGAGTGAAGAAATTCTAAGTCCGTGACAGTTGGTATCAGAGCTATCCAGGTTAGGATGGCGAATCCAAGTGAGATCACCATGGAGGTTCAGGAGACAAGAAAGAGCAAGAGGTCGAAGGACTCAAGCTCATCTATGGAGTCTCGTCTCGATGGGATCGAGAGGGCCATGGCCAAGATATTGGCCAAGATCGAGGAATGGGATCAGTCTCACAGGGAGGTGAGCACCCTCGACAACACAGTGACCAAGATGGAGGTGGCAGTAGCGGATGTCAGGGACCGACTTGACATCGTGGAGCAAGGTTTGGAGGAGTTAGGATTGGAGGGACAATCCGAATCGCTCAAGGAGTCCATTCTAAGCACCATCCACCCTACCATCGAGGCACAACGTGTTGAGAACGTTGCTTTCCAAGACCGGGTCTTGGGGGAGCTAACGAAACTCCATGGGCAAATGGAGGAATACCGCGTCGGTCTGGAGGAGACCAAGGCGGATTGGGCCATATGCAAGCGGGCAGTGGCTAATGGGGCGCCGTCGGAGCTGGAATGATGGCGACACCAAGGGTGGATACCCCCAAACCGAAAGAGTTCGATGGCAAGCGGGATGCCAAAGAACTTGATAACTACATGTGGCACATGGAGCGCTACTTTGAAGCTTTAAACATGCAAGACGAGCGTGTCAAGGTACGTACTGCTTCCCTCTATCTTACTAATCTTGCTGGTACTTGGTGGCGTCGTAAGCATAGTGAGATAGAGAAGGGTACTTGCTCCATTGATTCTTGGGAAGAGTTCAAGCGTGAACTCAAGAGGCAATTCTATCCCGAGAATGTGGCTATTCATGCGCGGAAGAGAATGAAGGAGTTGAAGCACACTTCTTCTATCCGCAACTATGTTGAGGAATTTTCTGCCCTCATGCTTCAAATTACAAACATGAGTGAAGAAGATCTCCTCTTTAACTTCATCGATGGTCTCAAATCTTGGGTGGCTCAAGAACTCAAGCGTCGTGGAGTCAACGACATCTCCACCGCCCTGACCGTGGCAGAGACCTTAGAAGAATTTGAGTACCATAAGAGTGACAACTCTTCAAAACCCAAGTCTTCGAAGGACAATCACACTAAGGGTGAGGGAGCGAAGGGGTTCAAGTCTCCACAATATAAAGACCGAGGTGACAAGCCTTCAACATCAAAGGAGGGTAAGAAGGACTACTCTAAAGACAAGAAGCCAAAGGATGCTTGTTTCCTTTGTAACGGCCCACACTGGGCTAGAGATTGTCCCAAGAGGAAGGCCATCAACGCTATGTTGGAGGAGAAGGAAGTTCAAGAGAAGTCGCACCTGGGGTATCTACAACTTCTCAACTCCCTAAAGGCAAGCACAAAGCCAACCACCAAGGATGGGTCTTTGATGTTTGTAGAAGTGTTCGTTAATGGGAAGAAGAGTCACGCCATGGTCGACTCAGGAGCTTCTCATAACTTCATTAAGAAGGAAGAGGCCACACGGCTAGGGATTCCTCTTAAGAAGGGTCAAGGATGGCTAAAGACTGTGAATTCTGAAGCCAAACCCCTTGATGGCGTAGCTCACGGGGTGGAGCTACAACTTGGCACTTGGAGAGGCACGGTGGATTTCTTGGTTGCTCCTATGGATGATTTCAACATCGTGTTGGGGATGGAATTCTTGAGACAGTTCAATGTAGTATCTCTTCCCCACTATAACTCGGTGTGCATCTTGGAATGGGGTCCATGCATGATACCCACCGTGTCCAAGCCAAACACCACCCAACTTCTATCCGCCATGCAATTCAAGAAAGGATGGAAGAAGGGAGATGTGTCTTACTTGGCCTCCATGGAGGAGGATGAAGTGAAGATTTCCTCCCCTCCACCCAGGGAGATCCAAAAGGTCCTCAGGGACTATGAGGATGTCATGCCGCCAGAGTTGCCCAAGCAACTACCACCTAGGAGAGAGGTGGATCATCAGATCGAGATGGAACCCGGCGCCAAACCACCCGCCAAAGCCCCTTATCGCATGTCGCCTCCAAAGCTTGAAGAACTAAGAAGGCAACTTAAGGAGCTACTTGATGCCGGATTCATCCAACCCTCCAAGGCACCATACGGGGCACCCGTGTTGTTTCAAAGGAAGCATGATGGGTCTTTGCGGCTGTGCATTGACTACCGAGCTCTAAACAAGGTAACCATCAAAAACAAGTACCCTATTCCTTTGATTGCTGATTTATTTGATCAACTAGGCCATGCAAAGTACTTCTCCAAGCTTGATCTAAGATCGGGATATTATCAAGTAAGGATTGCGGAAGGAGACGAAGCCAAAACAACTTGTGTAACTCGCTATGGGGCATACGAGTTCCTAGTGATGCCCTTTGGCCTCACAAATGCTCCAGCTACCTTCTGCACGCTCATGAACAAAATCTTTCATCCCTATCTTGATCAATTTGTGGTAGTCTATCTAGATGATATCGTCATCTATAGTTCTATCCTTGAAGAACATGTGGAGCATCTAAGGGTTGTTTTCCGTGTCTTAAGGGAAAACCAACTCTATGTCAAGAAGGAGAAGTGCTCATTCGCTCTAAACGAAGTCCATTTCCTTGGCCACAAAATCCAAGGTGGAAAACTCAGCATGGAGGAGGGAAAAATTGAGGCAATCAAGAAGTGGGAGCCTCCCACTAAGGTTACCGAGCTCCGATCCTTCCTTGGGCTTGTCAACTATTATAGGAGATTTATAAAGGGATACTCCACAAGAGCATCACCCCTCACCGACTTGCTCAAGAAGAACAGGGCCTGGGAGTGGTCATCAAGGTGTCAGGAAGCCTTTGATGATTTGAAGACAGCCATCACGGAGGAACCGGTCATGGCCCTACCAGATTGTGCCAAGCCCTTTGAGGTACAATCCGATGCATCAGACTTTGCCATAGGGGGAGTTCTCATGCAAGAGGGACATCCTATTGCATATGAGAGTCGCAAACTCAATGAAACTGAGAGGCGATACACTGTGCAAGAAAAGGAGATGACAGCTATCATCCACTGCCTCAGAGTTTGGCGACACTATCTACTTGGCTCCCGTTTTGTAGTCAAGACAGACAACATTGCCACTAGTTACTTCCAGAGTCAGAAGAAACTAAGCCCAAAGCAAGCTAGGTGGCAAGACTTCTTGGCAGAATTTGACTTTGTCTTGGAGTACAAACCGGGCAAGGTCAACCTCGTTGCTGACGCACTAAGTAGGAAGGGTGAACTTGCTGCTATCACTCAAGCTCAAGGGGAGCTACTCGAGGTGATCCGTGAAGGCATGGAGCATGATCCCTTAGCCAAGAACTTGGTGAACATGGCTAAGGAAGGAAAAACCAAGAGATTCTGGGTAGAAGACGGTCTTCTCTACACCATCAGGCGGCGAATCTATGTTCCAAAGTGGGGAAACCTACAGAGGAACCTTATCAAGGAATGCCATGATTCCTTGTGGGCTGGACACCCGGGCCAACGACGTACTCGAGCTTTGCTGGAAGCTTCATACTATTGGCCTCAACTGAGAGACGAGGTGGAACTCTTCGTGAAGACTTGTCTTGTGTGTCAGCAAGACAAGGTGGAGAATCAAAGTCCTGCAGGATTGCTAGAACCACTACCCATTCCTTCTCACCCATGGGAAAGTGTGAGCATGGATTTTATAGTGGCTCTACCTAAATCCGAGGGTTGCGGTACCCTCATTGTGGTAGTAGATCGATTCTCCAAGTATGCCACCTTCATCGCAGCTCCTAAGGATTGCTCAGCTGAAGAAACTGCAAAGTTATTCTTCAAGCATGTGGTGAAGTATTGAGGCTTACCACAGAGCATCATTAGTGATCGAGACCCTCGCTTCACAGGAAAGTTCTGGTCAGGACTATTCAAGCTTATGGGGTCTGCCCTACATTTCTCTACTAGCTTTCACCCTCAGACAGATGGGCAAACTGAGAGGGTGAATGCCTTGTTAGAGTTATACTTGAGGCACTTTGTAAGTGCCAACCAATCCGATTGGGCCAAGTTATTGGATGTCGCTCAATTCTCCTACAATTTACAAAGGAGCGAGTCCACAAACAAAAGCCCATTTGAGATTGTAATGGGACAGCAGCCACTTACTCCCCAGTCATTGGAGACAAGCTACGCGGGGAATTGCCCAACAGCCTTCAAGGTTGCTAAGTCTTGGAACGAGCAATTGGATGTGACCCGTTCCTACTTAGACAAAGCAACCAAGAAGATGAAGAAGTGGGCTGATCAGAAGAGAAGACACGCAGAGTATCGTATAGGCAACTTGGTGTTAGTAAAGATCTTGTCGAGCCAACACAAGTTCACAAGAAAGCTACACAAGGGGCTTGTACGACGTTACGAGGGACCATTCCCAATCATCAAGAAAGTAGGGAATGTCTCCTACAAGCTAGACTTACCCTCCAAGTTTAAGCTTCATCCAGTCTTCCATGTCAGCTGCTTGAAGCTTTACCATGGTGATGAAGAAGAGCCAACACGAGGAGAGTCTAAGCGTGCACCATTGGGCATAACTACCAATTTTGATAAAGAAGTAGAAGAAGTCTTGGCGGACCGTGTCATCAGGCGAAAGAGTCATATGCCACGCCAAGAATATTTGATCAAGTGGAAGGGATTGCCCGAAAGCGAGACAACTTGGGAACCAAAGGAGTCGTTGTGGCAATTTGAAGATCACATCCGAAGGTTCCATGAGGACACCGCGTCGAGGACGTCGCGAAGCTTGGTGGGGGAGAATGTCACCACCTAGGGTTTTTTAGAGAATTTCCTTCTAGAAGCCTCCAAGTCTTTTGTAATCTTGTGGAATTGTGTAGAGTCATCTAGAAGGGGCGTTATAGACAATTTAGAGAAGTGTTCTAGAAAGGGCGTTATAGACAATTCTAGAGTAGGAATCTAGAAAGTTCTTTACCCTTGAATTGATGACAAGTGTCACAATCCTAACCATTCTTTGTACCAAGAGTTCCCTATAAATAGAGGGGCTCTCATTTGTGTAAATCACCAAGCAATAAGAGAAACAAGTTCTCTAGAGCATCTCTCTCTATCTTCTCTCTCTAGTTTGTTCTCTATTGTCTTGAGTCCTTTAGAAGGCTTACTTAGGAGCTTTGTGGGAGAGAAAGCCTCCTTAGGCCGCACAGGTCGAGTGAAGAAATTCTAAGTCCGTGACACCATGCTCTTTTCACTCGCGATAAAAGCTAAACCAAACTGTACCGATTCACATTAAGCATAGCACAATGATCCCTTTTCATCTTTAGCTCCTCGATATTTTTCTAAGTTTTATTATATATAAAAACAGTCGTGTACTAATCTATGTATCAATACTGATTCATTCATATTTAAAATTTAAATTAATAATATTTTTAATAAAATCTATTTTTTGATTAATCACATCACATTAGTGTACAGATTAATACACAATTGTGCTTGTAATTATATTTTTCCTTTTCGTAAACAGACTTACTGTAGCACCCACATCAACTTCGTTAGGATATCTCCGCATGTATAGCAGCCCAGCTAGCTCACAAGGAACACAGGACTACGGTGCCTCCGTCTCTTTTCTTTCCTTTCTGTTGTTTCCTCAAATAACTCTCGTTATAGCACTAACCACAACTTCAGGTTGCTCTGCGCACACAACTTCAAAATATACACTTTGGTCATTTGTTATGACTGCAAAACGACTGGGATTCGGATACTTTGAACCGGTGGGTATTATCATAAACGAATTGCAACATAAAAAGTTGGTAAGGTATATTCAACTATGAGCTGCTTCTGCAGCCGTTTATGAGCAGGATTGGCATCTACGCATCTTATTTCATTTCCACTTCTAATTAATTATGAAACCAAAATATATAAAGGTAAAGGTATCGAAGATAAAGAATCTATAAGGAGTATTACAAGACAAGCAAATTTATAATTTCAGTACAATCAAAACAAAGATAGTGAAAATGTACAGCCGACAAGAAGATTCTGAAATAATCTTAACAATGGTACAAGCAGCTGTCATGTGCAAGTGCACAAGGGAAGTCTTTTTTTTTTTTATTTTTTTTTATTTTTTTTGGGAGTAGGAAAAATATGTCGTTTGGGCCCTGCTTGCAGGAATCAGGATCAACTTTACGTAGTGCCCTATCTAAATTTGATGAGGGGGTCCCATAGAGGTCTGACAAGTCAACAATTATGCAAAAAGTTAAAAGCCAAAACATATCACAAACAGTCTGACCCAACTGTTGTGTTTAAGATAAAAAAACTTCACAAGAAGTTCAGTCACACATGACATTCAAAGGCAATAACTAATGAATCAACCAACCAAAGTTCAAGAAGTCTGGATGGGTTTTGCATCTATACCATATATTGGACGACCTTACATTTAAAAGTACATACATATTTGATAGCTGCAAAATCCCAAATTCTGCTCAACACCAGGTTCAGCACCCCTCCATCCCTCCTTCCCTTCAGGGGATCCAAATAAGAGACAGCAACACAAGATTTAAAATCTGACTTCCATTAAGCTGAAATCTCCCTTTCCAACTTTAGAGCCTCCATAACATACTAGGCATCCCAAGCGATGATAACACCAATGACCACAACTCCCTCACCATATCATGAAAAAGGTTATCCACTGCAGTAACAATCTACATTGAGACAATAAATTTTCCTCTCTTCCTAAGCATTTCTGTGTCGAATTTTACCCAATTTCATCGTCAGCCCAATGCTTCCTCATAATGATACTCATATGGAAACAACTGGAAGTACATACAGGGTATGTATTTTTCCAACCTACAATGATGTAAAAATCTAATGGAAAATGCAATAAGCTCCATACCTCAATAGCATCAATATCAGAAGGGCCATATGATTCATCATCAGGGATTAATGAACTTGTACCCCTAGGTATCTGACATGCATCAGAAACACCATCCATTTCAATCTCCCATATCAGTAGCTGAGATTGAACATTTCTTAATATAATTGCTTGTAGACATATTGCACAAAACTATGTGATTAGGCCTCGTTTGGTTACACAAATAAGATAAAAATTGAATAAAATATTGTTAGAATATTATTTTTATTTTAAAATTTGAAAAGTTGAATTTTTTATTAGATTTTATGTGAGAGTTTGGAAAAATTGTAATGATTAAATTAGATAAGTTGAGAGGATTAAACCAAACGAGGCTAACTGTTAAAATTATACCACTTTCAATTACTTTCACCCTCCCTCGATCGGGTCCAATTGTTCATTCTTGGTTACCTTTCGGCTGCTTTAAGATTAAACAATAAATCAACCAAAAAAATTAGTTATATATTGGAGTTTTAGCCATAGATGTCGATCAATTCTAAGAATCAGTAACATAGTACTGGAATATAGAAGATGGGATAAAAACCCAAACTGCAAATTGTTTGTTTCGAATCTACATAGGAAGGTAAAAAATTTAAGCCTTCGGCCTTTGTCTCTTTCTAATACAACCGATAAGGAAGTTGGCGGTGTCAAAATATATAGGATTTAAGTTACCAGTTCAATGTTTTCAGCCCCGGGCTGCAGCATGAGAATAACACTTGATTTATTCCCCTTATTAGCAGATTCCATGGAATGCTGGATGTTCTGTGTAGTACCCAGCCCATTTGTCTTTGTAAAAAGAAAAAACACTTAAATGAAATGGTGGGCTTTTGCTTTTAATTTTTTTTATGCACAGTAGCCATTTATCTTCCTCTTCCTCTGTTATCATTCCAAAGTTCAGCCGCACCTTTCAATCGCTTTTTGCACGTTAAACAGCTTGCATTTTCTCTCGTTTCCTCTTATAAATATCCATTAAAATGAAATCATCAGCCCTTCAAATCCGTGAAGTTTCCTTAATTTCTGGTCATTAATTTTTTTTTCTTAAGTGAATGGTTTTTTCCTTAGAAAAAGTCCAAAGTCTTCTTTCAAAAAGATTTCAAAATCCTTATCATCTCTCTCATAATAATCTATCGTTCGGATCTTTCCTATAACTTGATTGATTTCTATAAGTTCATTTTCTCATATTCATTATATTTTATTCTCAGTGGTGTGAGTGAATTTTTTTTTTTATAATATCATAGTATTAAATTTTGTTAAAATTCTCTATATGGTTTTAGTGATTTTTTATTGTTTCATCACATTTGTATTTGGGTTTTGACTTTATATCGTTTGTGCATATTTTTTTTTTTTAAAAGTCTTTCCACTTGCACTTATCTTTATTTGTTTTATGTTATTATCTTAGTGTTGATAAAAAAATAAAAAATAAAAAATAAAAAAAAATAAAAAAAAAACATTTTTTATGAAAATCATTATTGATGAAAACCATTATTGCGGAAATTCTGGGACTTTGGTGTTAATTTGTTAGACATAAAGTGGGATAGATTTTTCTTGTATACATCGACGAGATGGGTTTTTTAGTGCAAAACTTGCATGTTGATATACGTGTTTTTCTTATATGTTACAATACTATTAAGACGCTAGTATTCCGATTAAATGAAAGGGAAATCCAGTAATAAGTCATGTTTCGAATGTTGTTTTGAATTGATTCAAGTTCAATTAGTACTATTATGAGCTTATTTTGTGTTGAATCAATGTTACGACGAAATGGATTTTAAGACAAGTTTGATATCATTTAGGCCTTGAGTAATACGACTGTATTTGGCAAATGATAATTTGGATAATGAGATAAGTAGGTTTAATTAATCTGGTATTTTTATAAGAAGATTCTAAACTCTTCGTTTCTAGTAAAGCATGTACCATTCAGAAAATTATTTTACATTGCATAAAAATATTAGAGCATCTCAAGATAAATTATTATACCATGAAATGTGTGACTTGTACCTAAACTTTTATGTAAGTAGTTATGATATATTTATAGAAACTTTATGTGCATTATAGTTACGTGAAATGTTATATGGGTTATATGATAATACAGTACTGTTACTAATTTTAGTTTGGGAGGATAACTATATTAAAGGATTTTGAGAAGGTGTGGATCTGCTCAATGAGAAATGTATAGATATGATAACTATATTGAAAGACAATGAGAATGTGTAGATCTTAAATGAAAAGGGAAATGAGAATGATAATTATACCAAAAGATATTTAAGAATGTGTAGATCTCAAATGAAGCGAGATTTATGGAAATGATATCTACCCTTGAAGGTAGTTTCCATGTGGAGACATTTTTAGAAGTATAAGAGTTTTATTTTACCATGTTACCATGACTTCAGCTATTAATTAATTTTACTTATCAATTTATTTTTTTTGAGTCTGATATGTTACCCTTAGCTTAATCAATCCTACTTACGAAGACGTGAATTTACCTTCTATCTGTAAAATTTTATTTCATTTTACAAATATTAAAGAGAAGCAAGATAAAAATAGAGCTTAGATGACACGGGGAAGGGTTAGATTAAGAGTGATGGAAAAAAGTATGGTTTATGGGATAGTTTGAATTTTAGTCATTTTTATGTACATACCCTTAAGCTCTTAAGCATTCTTGGTTAACAACACAACATATTCAGAAAGGAATAAACAAAACAAACGTCAACCTCATATTTTTATAGCAGAACATCGTATTTAAAAAGAAAAATGCTGGATGCAAGTGCCGGGTGTAATCGGCTTGCAAGCGGCGTGTCCACATCATTTAATAAAACGGTGGGTTTTTCATCTATTTTTTCTCGCTCTCAGTTTCCTCCCTTTCTCCCTCCCTCCATTTCTATCTCCGTCTGACCTCTCCATCTCGTTTCCTCCTCCCTCTTCACCTCCATATCGAAATCCATCCATTTCCATCTCCTCAGAACCAGTTCTTCCATTTCCCTCCTCTCTCTGCTTCTCTCAAGTCCACGCTTGCCATTCTCATCAAATCCCATTTCCTCTATTTTCCTCCTCAGATCCATCGAAGGCTAGCTCTCCCTTTCTCCTCCCTCCGAAAAATTCTCTGTCTCCCTCCGTTATCTTCCCCAACTCCCTTCGAAGACCAGAAAGTGAGAAAGGGGCCCTCGTTTCAATTTGCTTTTGTTTCCTTCGAAATCCCCTTCCCCTTCATCCCGAACCCCGAATCGTCTTCGTTTGTCTTCAACACCACCACCATTACCTCACCCCTTCTCCACTTCTCATCCTCACTCTGCAAACCTTTCCTTAATCCTCTCTCCAAACCCAAATACAGGCCCCTCGGACATCTCTCCAAACGATTTACGACTACCATGAACCTCTTGAACAAGCTCAGCTTCGGCTCCCCCAGGGCCACACAATCCACAGCCGACGCGTCGATTGCACAGGGACCGGACGACGACGTTCCCACCCCTGGCCAAGAGTTCGCTCAGTTCGGGGCCGGTTGCTTCTGGGGGGTTGAGCTGGCCTTCTAGAGAGTCCCTAGCGTGACCAAGACCGAGGTCGGGTACACCCAGGGGTTCGTGCATAGTCCCAGCTACGAAGACGTGTGCTCGAGTACCACCAACCACTACGAGGTCGTCAGGGTCCAATTCGACCCCAAGCAGTGCAGCTTCGACGCTCTTGACACGTTCTGGGCCAGGCATGACCCAACCACGCTTAATCGCCAGGTGGGTATGTTTAGGTTTTGGGTTTCTCTGTTAATTTTGAAAGAAATTGGATATGCATCTCTCTTGTTTTGACTTGCTGTAATTGATTTTCAATTCATGTCTGCTCTGATTTTTTATGGGTGCTTTGAATTGTTGTGGTTGTTGTCTTGGTCTTCAAATTCTAGGTCTTCAAGCTTCATCTCGCAGTAATGCTTTGGCGCTCGTCGTGATCCATGGGGGTAGAGTGGTTGTGGGCGGTGGGATTTTTCTGGTAATGAAATGTGAAGAATCGGGACGTTTGAAACACTAGCCTCTTCTTCCCCCATCTTCTCTCTCAGCTACGGTTCACAAAGTTAAAGTAAATTTTGAAACCTTGAAACAGAGTCCATAGAGTGGCTCCTCGTTTGGAGTTGTCCTCCGCCAGAATAGGCGCCTCCAAAGAATGGGAAGAAGATGGAATGGGCAACATGAACATCTTAAAAACTCGGGCAACAGCTTTAAAGCTTCAATTAATTCAATTAAGTTGGACAACATGAACATCTTAAAGCTTCAACGATTCCAATAAAATCTATCAGAAAGCTATGGCCTCCGAATAATCTTCTCTGCTATTAATCAAAGCCAACTGACATCGCGTAATAGTTTTTAGATAATTAAAAAAAAAAACACATAACCCACTACAAGTATCAAGCTGCGAGGAGGCTACTTCTCGATGCCGATAGCTTGGATTGAAAGGGAAGAAGGCTGCGATGAGGTTAGTTGAGACTTGGCTTTTGTTCTCTTTGAACGAAATGGAAAGTAGATGACAAGCGTAGACTTGAGAGAATAGCAAATGTGTGAGATTTTATTTTATTTTTTTAATAGATGCTGACGTCAGCCGACTGCACAGCAACTATAACCGGTGACTGTATATAGCAAAGCCCATTTAAAAACGTCGTTTCCCAAACTCCATTGAAGAAGACTTCGTTTTCGCGAACTACATCCTCCTCCATGACATCATTTTTCTTTTTCAAGAGATTATAGGCGTTTGTAAGTAAAACTGGACAGTGGGAATTATGGGAGAACTCTGAGAAAGTGAGACTAAAATTTTAGGACAAGGCCCATAGTCTCGTGATCCAAACTATGCTTGACCGCCCATACGGCATCAATTAGTTTATTGTGAGAAGAAAACCAATCTTCACCGCCCACGATATCTCGGGCCAAGTGCTAAGACTTGGTGCATACATTTTTGGTAGAAATATATACATTTATTTTATTTTTTATTATAAAATAAAATTAAAATATTATATAAAATAATATTAATTTGTAAAATCTTTTTATAGTTGTAATACTTCTCTACTACTAATATGACATGGCTTAATTTTAAGAGAAGTTTATAAATCAAATCTTAAAGAAGGGTGAAAGTTACAAAATGAGTGATAGTTTAAGGGTCAAAGTAAAAGTTTTGATAATTTAATGGTCATATTATAACAAGAATAATAGTTTGAGGGATATCATGAAATTTTATTAAATACGTCAAACTTTGAATATAATGGGGGGTATACAAATTTTTGTATAATTACATACAATATTGATTTATTATCTCAGATCTCAAAAGCTATAACTCTTGTTGTTAATTAGAAAAAATCCAAAATATTTTTAAGTAATATCAACTTAACCATGAAAAAATATAATTGAAAATACAAAATTCATAGTAAATGCTTGATTTAGGCATACCTTTCAAACAATTTTATTTTATCTCATCTTAACATTCAAACCATATTCAAATGCAAACATTTTAAATTTTAAATTTTCAAATTTTTTATTTAATCATTACAACTTTTTCAAATTTTCAAATAAAACATTAAAAACAATTCAGTATTTTCAAATCTCAAAATAAAAATAATATTAAAAAATTATATTCTAACATTCTTTTAATCTTATAAATTTTTTATTCAAATTTTTATTTCTTATTTTTAAAAATTCTATAAAAATTTTAATTCAAACAATTTCACCATTATTAATAAATTATCTTACTATTATTTACAGCGACGCCTTAAAATCATAAAAAAATATATAAGAAAAGAGAAATGGCAAGAAAGAATACCACTATACTCTATCCCAATCATTATTTAATTGTTATAACAATGATCAATCTAAAAATTAATAATCCTTTAAATTTTTATTTTTCTAACGTCGGAATAATCTAAAGATCACTAATATTATATATAAAGTTAGGAAGGAGAGTAAGATAATTGAGGCATCCGTGCGAGAACCGTACCGTGAAACGTGATTCCGCTGGATAAAATTCCAACCGTACCTACTACTACCTTATTATTTCCCGATGGAGACACTTGGATTCCTCCCTTCCCCTTCCTTCTTTGCCCACCTTTAATCGAACGAGTAATTCGCCCTCTCTCTTGAGTCTCTGTCCGTCTTTTATGGCTTTCTAGATGCGGTCCCCACACCCCCACAGCCCTACTCTAGACTCTACACCAAAGTTTTGAATTCGGTTCGGAACCGTAGGGATTTTTCATTTCGGTGTAATATGCGATATATCAAATCTCATTATTTCGTTTCGCTTTAAATTTCAGTCCATTTGATCCGTTTCGACTATTTCGGTTAAATTCCAACTATTTCGATTGAAATTGACATTTCGGCTTCTGTTTTGTTTTGGACTATTTTTATAATTTTATTATGTTTTAATGGTATTTTTATAAATTTAAATAGTATTTAACTAATTTTAAAATATAAAATATATTTATATAATTTTAATTTTTTTTGTAAATTTAAAACTTTCTCCTTATTCTCCTTAATCTTTATTCTTTTTTTAAATTTAATAATTTATTTATTCTTTAATTTTTTTTCTTTGTTTATGTTTCTCAATTCAAACTTATGATTTTTTAAACTTATATTTATTTTATATATTTTCAATTCTTTCATATATATATATATATATATATGTATACATGATACACACTTATATATATTTATATATTTTTTATATTAATTGATAGTTTATATATACATATAATTATTTATAAATGATATATAATTAATCTCGAATATCCAAAATGTTATTGGTATTAAAATATTTGATTCAATCTTTTAATTAAAACGGACACCGAAACTATATTAAAAACTTTGGGATTGTAGACACCATCTCCCCCTACACTTCACAGACCTCAGCCAAAATGTCGGGTCCATGGAAATTTGGAATCTACGGCCTTCATTTCCCTCCATGTACGATTCGTCTAATAGTTTACTAGCTTAGGAAATATATATACAACGTAATTGTTAAGGATAGAGGGGAAAAAAATCTACCAATCTGTGTCTGCCTATTGATTGCTAAAGCAAATGGTCAAATACCCTTCAAGCTCATGGTGATTTTGTCACCATCACTTGAGGTGAGCTTGTGTTTCTTTTCAGGCCTTCTTGCTCTGTACTTTATCGTGTATATTGGGTGGTTTATGCATCTGGGTCTCTTCCTTATTTGTAATATTTTTCTGGATGTATGATTGTTTTTGCACAAGTATTTTCTTTTTTGCGTGATTAATGGGGTTTACAATCATTGGTGTTTCTATGTTTTCAATATAAATGAATTCACTTTTTTCCGCTTTTTGGGCTTTTATATATTTAAAAATAGAAATTTTACTGTTAAAGAATTTTTTGTTGTTTTTTACTGGGTATCTGTGTGGGATTTTTCAGGCTTTTACGGAATGGAATGATTATCATAATTCTAAGTCACATATTTTATATATTTTAAAATTGTTTTTATTTTATTTTTATTAATTATTTTACGCATTATTTATGCATTATATACTTATTATAGAAAAAATATAAAATAAAATAAAATATATGGGACGTGTAGTGCTGTGAAAAATACTTGTGAATTATTCTTTACGGAACGCGGGTAGTATTTGACTTTGAAGCTGAAAATGGGTTCGTTGGCTTTGGTCTTGATGAGCAGATTCTGATGTCTGGGGGGTCTGTTCTGTGGTGGGCTATGATGGGTTTGAGATTTTGCTTCTGATGGAAATGAAATTAGTTTTTGGTACCGGCTCATTCATGATTGGTCTTCAAGGAGTTCAATGGTTCTTTGATTTTCATGAAGGAAAATTTTGATTTTTAGCAGTCAAATTTTCAATGGTTGTTGATGGGTTTTAGGAAATTTGGTTTCTGGAGCTTCGATATTCATATAGTATTGTTTGAGGTTGACCCATCTTCTCAGCTGGAGGAGAAGAAGAAGAATAAGGAATTCTCTGGGTTTAAGGTCTTTTAGAGTTTCAACGGCTTACCGTGACGCAGTAATGGCAGAAGAGGCTAATTCCTGGATTAGGAGAGCGAAGTTTTCTCACACAGTTTGTCATCGGTTGGACTCCTCAAGATTGGCCTCTATTCCATTCTCAGTACAGCTTGACCGATATTCAGGTTTGAAATCAAGTCCCGGAACAACTTCTTCTCGTGAGAAATCTATCCCTAGTGATTCAAAGATTCAGCGGAATCCTTTGACAGTCGAGCAGAGATCTTTGTCCTCTTTACCTGAAACTGTGTACTATGACGCGTTCAAGGAAGCAAGGTTTGAGCCGAAGAGATTCCTGTCTCCCTTTCCCGCTGACCGATTTTCAGGTTCGAAATCAAGATCCGGAACAACTGCTACTGGTGAGAAATCTATTCCCAGTAATTCAAAGATTCAGCGGAACCCTATTAACAAGCAGAGATCTTTGTCCCCTTCACCTGAAACTGTGCTTCCTGATGCGTTCAAGGAAGCAAGGTCTGAGCGGAAGAGATTCCTGTCCCCCTTTCCGAGGAGAAGGGAATCGCAAAAGGGGATTATGAAAAAGTTTGTGAATAAGGATTTCCCAGAAATCACGGCATCCAATTCGAGCTCTCCATCGAATACTAGCCCGCTTAGGCACTTGGCTTCGCTGAAAGTCAATGAAAAATCGAAGACCCGGAAGGAGTTGTCGTGGGCAAAGTATTTTGATCATGGTGGAGGAAGGGTGACTGCTGTAGAAACTGCAGATGAATGGACCGTTGATCTGTCTAAGTTGTTTCTGGGGCTTAAGTTTGCTCACGGGGCTCACAGTCGGCTTTACCATGGGATATACAATGATGAACCTGTTGCAGTCAAAATTATTCGGGTTCCTGATGATGACGAAAATGGAGCCTTGGAGGCTCGACTAGAGAAGCAATTCAATCGGGAAGTCACTCTTCTATCTGGTCTCTACCATCAAAATGTCATAAAGGTGATCAAACTTTTCCTTTTGCCTCCCTGTAATATGTTATTCCGTCATGCATACATGCTTCAGGGCAGAAACTGTCCTTTGGCTTGTTCAGTTTTTAATATGTTGATCACGAATTTGCCATAGGTTTAAGCTTTTAATTCATCATGGCCGAAATCATCATTATTGTAAACAAGTTCTAGGATGCTGCCTTTTTAAAACCTTAATACTGATGTTATTTTGATCCGTGAACACAGTTCGTCGCAGCATGCAGAAAGCCACCAGTTTATTGTGTCGTCACAGAATATCTATCGGAGGGCTCCTTGAGGGCATATTTGCATAAGCTCGAACCTGAAACGCTTCCTTTACAGAAACTAATCGCAATTGCTCTGGATATTGCTCGTGGAATGGAATACATTCACTCTCAAGGTGTAATTCATCGAGATCTTAAACCAGAAAATATCCTTATTGACCAAGACTTCCACATGAAGGTCGCTGATTTTGGTATAGCTTGTGGGGAGGCGTACTGTGATTCTTTAGCTGATGACCCTGGGACTTATCGCTGGATGGCACCTGAGATGATCAAACATAAATCCTATGGTCGAAGGGTTGATGTGTACAGTTTTGGGCTCATCTTGTGGGAAATGGTGGCTGGAACAATTCCGTATGAGGATATGAATCCCGTACAGGCTGCATTTGCTGTAGTTATTAAGGTTTTTCCCCCCTTAATTTCATGTTTCTTATAAGATATATGTCTATATTTTCAATGCATATATGTAGGTCTTTTGTGTTCAGTCTCTTTAAGTATTTTCTGAATTTTTAGCTGTGCTAAGTTCTACATGCAGAGAATTCCTTTTTCTGCTTTTCGTTTTGTAGTTGTTGTTGTTTTCCCTCTTTTCAGTTTGTCTACCTTTCTATTAGATTTGAGTCTTTTGCGGTTTGAAGTTATTTCACACTTAATAGAAGTAAAACACGTACAACAAATACAACAAATCACAGATTGACTGTGTTCTATCTGTGTCATTCATTCTGCAACCAGATGATAACCATGTTAACCTCAATGAAGGTATTGGATGATTTTGACATATTACAAAAATTGATTTTTAATCTGAACTTAGAATGAGAATTGAAGTTAACTGCAACATATTCTTGTATCATTTGGTCATCTGGTTTTCTTCCCATGTTGCCTTACTCTTGTGGAGAGCAATTTGATGGGTTTTATGGATGCCAGTTCTAACACCAGTAAAGTTTGAATTTCCAGAATTTGAGACCTCCTATTCCAGGTGACTGTCCGCCTGCCATGCAAGCTTTAATTGAGCAATGCTGGTCCCTACAACCAGAGAAAAGGCCAGAGTTTTGGCAGGTTGTGAAGGTATTGGAACAATTTGAGTCTTCGCTTGCCAGTGATGGAACCTTGACTCTGGTACAAAATCCTACTTGCCAAGATCATAAGAAAGGACTTCTCCATCGGATCCAAAAGCTTAGTCCCGCACATCCTAATAGCTCATCAATGCCTAAACCTAAATTCACTTGAATCTTTCCTAGGACCTGGCTTTGTAGCTGACCAGGCCGTTGTAATTAGAAAGAAGGTTTGTTTTCTAAGCCTAGCTTATTGTGTTATTCTATATTCATGTGACAATGAATGAATAGATTGGTGGCGATGCATTGTATTTTATTTATATTATTAATTTAAAGTGAATGAAAAACAAATCAGTGTATCATGGCCTGGTTTTTTTTTTTTTTTTTTTTTTTTTTTTTTTTTTTTTTTTTTTTTGAGTAAGCTTTCATGAAAAAACAAAAGATACAAAAGGATGGAGCGAGGGACCCCCATAAAACACCCCATTACAACCAATACAATATATGGAAATGGAAATAAAAAAAGGGCAATGATGCCAAAACTTTGGTCTGGACCCATGTTTCTCAATTGGACCGAGGAAGAAATCGCTAAATAGGCAATTTCTGATGCAATACCATGGGTTCATGGGGATTACGGTATTGTTGCTAAAAGCCACATTAGGTGATGATGTGTTGCACTCAACTGCTTCGGGGCATGGAGAAGTGTACAGGGCATGGAGAAGTGCCTGTACAGTTCTCCATGCCCTCACCTCCAGAGCCTTGATAAATGAAGCAAGAACTAGCCCTCTTCCAACAAATGAGAGAGAACATTGGGCTGCCTGTTTATCATGATGGAGGAAAAAAAAAATGAAGCGTTGCCAGAAGAACTGGCAGCAGATTGGGGATTTTAACTTTCAGTCAAATGGGGTAAATGGGAGGAAGATAAGGGAAAACAAAGGAGAAGTGCTGAAAAACATGATGGTGACCAGGAAAAAGAAGTTGGAAATGTGAAAATTGGTGAGAAGAGGATGAGAGGTTGCAGGGACGGGTGGTGCATGGCTGTCATGTGAGTAGGTGGCAGTGCGTGACGGTTATGCGCCAATGGAAACTTATCACTGGAGGCTGGTCTTGTAAGAGTGGAGTGTGGCGATTCTGAGGTGAGGGTGCAGTTGGTTGGAAGTGGGCAGATTATAGTAAATCTAGCCTCCAAAGACTATAACAAAGAGACAAAAAAACAAAACTAAGAAACAGAGAAAATGAGGACGGAAGGAGAGATAGAGCAGAAGAAGGGTAAGGAGCTAGAGCTTGAAGAGAGGGAGGAAGGCTTCGGTTTGGTGATTTTCTGAATGAGGGGAGGCCTAATGAGAGGTTCACCAGAGAGTGTACTGCTGGCCAAAGAAAGAGATCCTTGTGTATATATTGCTGTAAAAGCATTTTTCTCTCGTGTGTGTCTCCTTTCTCTTCCACACTCGGTTCATTGCTGTGCATCTTACAACTTTATTTTCATTCCACTTTTCTTGAATCATTGTAGATTTTGTTTTATTGAATTGCTAAAAAAAAAAAGGAAATAGAAATAGAGAACTGAACCCCAAATTAAAACAAGACAGGTTTTATTAGTACTAAGGGATTTTTGAAAAAAAAAAAATATTTATAGCGGTGTCATAAAATCTAGAAGAGGGGGGGGGGGAGGAGGAGGGGGTGTGGTGGGGGGTGGTGGACATGGTTGTAGGGGAAATTTATGCTAGTTAGAAAAGGAGCTTCTTTCCATGATGCTTGTTTTTTTATGCAAATAAATAATCCCCAGATAGTCAATCTTTTGTATTCATAGCTGATCATACCTTTTGAAATTGAAATTTGGGTGCTAATTTCTATGGCATTTCATAAGACATGTTGACATTAGGTTGATTAATGGCTTCATCCCTATGCAGTAAAGTATGTCATCGGCTACCCATAAAAAAAATAGAGTAGAGTAGGTTATCAACTTGGTGATTGTGGCAGTGGTCCTGTTCTAGTTTATTTACGCGAATGCACATCAAATGTTATGGTTTACTAGACATGTTACATTGTTCAATTTGCAGGCAATTCTTTAGTTCTTCTTCTTTTTTTCTTTTTTCTTTTTTTTCTTTTTTTTGGAAAAGGGTGACGATCAAACATCTCTATTCATATTCATACTGGGTTTGCTTGTGGTTACCTTTAATTTTTATTATATTTTCATTATGCTCATTTTCTTTTTATGTGGATGTGTCTTTGCATTTTTCTGTTCCATAAAGGCAATCTTCTTCTGCCTTGCTAAATTATACACGTTATCTATAAACATATCTTTCATGTAAATGAATGTATAAATAAACATATACATGCATGGTCTGCACAATATCTTTCATTTATTTTCTATGATGTTTGTCATATCAAATTATGGGTACTAGTATCCAAGGTCAGGAAAGGAAAGGGGGCAGGAGATGGCAGACATTCTCATGTTATCTTGGTGTCTTTTCCACAACCTTAATGCTACTATCATTGCTGAGAGGATGGTTTCATTCTAATAAATACGAGAAAGATAGAGGGTAATTTCACATCTGATCACGGAGTTTGTGTATGGACTGGGTTTTCTGTTTTTTGGTAGTCATGAAATTCCTCTGTTATTATTAACTTTCTTTTGCCAGAATCGCTGTGGCTCCATCACCTCCAGCAAGATATCCCAACATTGATTGTTACAGCTTGGTCAGCATGCATTTGTAGCTCACATTTATGGCACTCACATAGCATGCATGAAGACCACTTAAGAACAATTTCTTTTTTTATTGGCACCAGATGTCCGAAAACAAAGTCCCGACTAATATTTGGGGTGTATAGGCTCTGAGGCCCAACAAAGAATTTCTTACAAGTGCAGGAGAACAATTACTTTGTTGAAATTCTTTTTCGTTTTGGATTTTGTCTTTCAATTCTCTTGACTTGTGAATCTTGACACACCATGAGTCGCATTGATGTCAGTTGAATCGTCTCAGTTCAAATACAATGTAACTGCCAGACCAACTGGTCGGGATTGTGATCTTTTCTTAGTCCCGCATGGATGGGAAGTGAAGGAAAGCAAAGGCCTCGAGCCTATATAAGGAGGTTAAACCTCCTTAATTTAAATACATTACTTGATAGCTTATCTAGTAACTTTTTACTTTAGTTAAATTTTTCTGTTGAAATTTTTGTGTAAAAGGAAAAAATGTAAAACTTAAAATTTTGCTAGTGGGGAAGTTTTGTGGGTGTATTTAGGGTGGGGAGACAAATTGTATGATTGTAACAATTTTTCACATAGTGAATTTTTATTTTTTGGATCTGGTGGTTTTTTTTTTTTTTAGGAGTTTTCATGTAAAATCTTGTTATTATTTCTGTATTTTTCTTGTTATTCCTGTAAATGGTAGATCTTAGGGGGGTGAATTTGGGATGTTCAAATTTTCAACAAGTGGTATTAGATCCACTAGGTTCTTTTTGTGGGGTGGAGCTTTGGTGTGGTAGTGTAATACGTACAATCTAATGAAGTTTTGTCTAGGAGATTGAAAATTTTAAGCGTGTCCGTTGTGACCTTCTAATCTTTCTTAAGAACTTACTTAATAAGATACTATTTATTCCTACGGTAAATTTATCAAAGCAATGTTAGGAAGTATGGTTTTACATCCTATCAGATTTGAGGTGGAGAAATTTGATGAGAGAATTAATTTTAGCTTGTGGCAAGTATAAGTCAAGGATGTTTTGATTCAATCAGGAGCAAAAGGCATTGAAGGTTATACCAACCCCTGAAGTTAGCAGTGATACTAGCGTAATTGATGAAAATAGTATATTTGAAATGAGCAATGAAGATTGACAGGATCTGGATTTGAGAGCAGCAAATGCGATATGTCTGTGTCTGGTTAAAAATGTTTTTGTAAATGTGCATGGAATATCTACGACAAAGGAAATCTGAGAAAAGCTCGAAGAGTTGTATCAGACGAAGGACGTCTCAAATTGGATGTACTTGAAGAAAAATTTCATACATTGCAGATGAGTGAATGTACAATTATTTTAAATCATTTAAGTGTTTTCAATGGCATTGTCTCTGAGCTAGAATCTATTGGAGTTAAAATTGATGATGAGGATCAAGCCTTGAGACTCATTTGGTCACTTTCACCTTCCTAAGAGCATATGAAGTCTATTTTGATACATGAGAATGAGAAAATAATTTTTTTAGAGGTTACAAGTAAAATTTTTTATGAAGAAAGAAGACTAGGTAGTGGAAAAAATTGTCCACCTGAGAACTTAGTAATGGTAGTAGTTGGAAATGAGAAGATAAAAAACTGTGAAAAAAAAAGCAGTCTGCTGGAGGTCTGGACAATCTGGGCACGTTAAGAAAAATTGTCTAAGAGCTGGAGTAGGTTTGACAAGTGGCTCCAATTCAGTAAATGGAGATGGTAATGATGCAAACATTGTGTCTCTCTCCATAAAAGATAATTTATTGTAAAAAAAATGACATGTACATCCTAATAACATGCTGCTAATTCCCAAAATTGCCATGATAGAGGATGTATTAATGTTAACGGGTTCACAAGTTTGCACACAGGCATTGATTTAACATTGATGCAGGGTGTGGTGTGAATTCATGTCGATGATTGATGAATTTTAAGGAAAGCTAAACATAAAAGTTATACCATAATTTTCAACAAGGTTGTTTTCGACATGGGCCGAAGTGAAATGCTTAGAATTGGTTTATTTTAAGTTGGTATGCTTTTATGGTGAAGCATGATAACAAACGTTATGAAGATATTCATTAGGGTGGAGCTTGACTGTGGAATCAATCAAAATCACAAGGTGGAGATTGTTGGAATTGTGCTCATTTCTTAGTTCTACATGGATGGGAAGTGAAGGAGAGCAACAGCCTTGGGCCTATATAAGGAGGTTAAGCCTCATTGATTTAAATACACCAGTTGATAGTTTATCTGGTAATTTTTTACTCTAGTTAAATTCATTTGTTGACCTTGTTGTGTAAAAGGGAAAAATGTCAAAGTTAAAGTTTTGTAAGTGGAGAAGTTTTGTGGGTGTATTTGAGATGAGGAGAAAAATTATGTGATTGTAATAATTTTTTATATAGTGAATTTTTCTTATTTGGGTCTGGTAATTTTTTTCTTGTTTATGAGTTTTTCCGTAAAATCTTATTGTTATTATCTTTATTTTTTTTGTTATTCTCACAAATAGTAGATTTTAAAAAATAAATTTAGAAGGTCTAAATCCCTAACACAACTTAAGAGTTTGCATGCCTCGAAAAGGTGGTGCTTTAAAATGGTGCGTCTTTGTTGGGAAGGCATCCCGATTCACAGTAAATTTCTTTGGAAATGTATTACTTTTTCTTTCGGGATATTTAGCCTATGTTTAGAGAATGTCTCGTTTACTCGAGAAGAATCGATGGAACTACAAGGTATGATTAATGGTCACAGTGGAGTTAATACAGAAAAACTAAATCCAGAGGCACAGGGTTTGATCTGTTTTCAGTGCCCGCAGCTATATATAGACGTCTGCAGGCTCTATATTCTATATTTATCTCAATGCAATTTTAATTAGCTTCAAACATTTTAGTAGAGGTGTCTAAAATATGAGAAATATGTTGTTTCGTTTGGAAACGTGCACCTTGCAACACAATTGTGAATTGGTTGAAAAAGCTTTTAGGAAGGGAAGAGCTTATTTGCCTTTTCTCAATCGGTGAGGATAATGAAGTTGAAAAATTGTTTGTAAAATTATTAGAGTAATGTTACACAAAAAGATTGCATAAAAGTAAATTCACAGATTAATTTGACTTTATGTGATTTGTTATGTATATTTTATGATAAATATAATTTTACAATATGATGTACTATATCTAATTATGTCAATTTGTTAGTTTACTTTTACTGTATTGTTACTATAATGCCCCATTTATTCTATCCATTTTACCTTATTGATGTGGTGTAACATGATTTATTAAACAAATAAAAAAATCTATATTCAAAATAAAATAGCATTCCGAGACACTCAAAGATAGAGGCTGAAACTTTAAATTTCTTTACTCATTTTATATTTGTATTTTTTTATTTTTTTAATAAACCACGTGGCATTATATGGTAATGCCAAATCAGTTAGACAAAATGAGTGGTATAAATGAGACGATATAGTAGTATATATTTTATTTTTTGTGTAATTTTTTTTTTAGTTAAAAGTATTTATGTTATTAATACGAATCATTTAAAGCATATAGCATTTTCAAAAAACATTATTTTTAAAAAAATGAATGCAGTAAATTCGAGCTAGTATCCGCATTGAAGAATCTGGATACGTCCTGTCTGGATATCGAATTCAGTATTTAGTTTTAGTTTCTTGGTTTGAATGTTTTGATATTTTTTATTTTATTTTTGTTCCTTTCTAGCAACTGAATGGACAGGAACTCAAAAGGAAAATGATATGGGTCTCAACAATGGGTCTCGATTGTCTAATTTTTTTTTTAACTTAATGATTAAACAAATATTTTTTTAATAATATAGTGATTTTTTTCTAACATTTAAAGGAGTTAAAAAGTACATGAAAAGAAAGGAAAAAAAAAAAAAAACCACTCAAATAGCCTTGTCGTAGCACTGTTCAACTCAAAATACTATGTGAAGTTTGTTTGTAACAGTAGCATGGACACATCAAAGTTGGCCCAAAACCTAAGGTAAGGCCATATAATTGGTTGGATCAATTGGTCCTGTTGCTGAGAAGATGTGAAGATGTTTTTGGAGGTAGGTGGGGGAAGAAATGCCTTAATATAGATATATATATATATATTAATTATCTCAAATGAGAAATTTATATTAGAAAAAATACTTTAGATATAAAAAAATTACATAAAAATAATCTCACAAATTAAAATGATTTAATATAATTCATTAAATTATAAAATTATTTTTATTGTAAAGTAAATTTAACAGATCAGATGAACTCACATCAATTTATAAGATTATTTTTATATGATTTTTTTATGAATGTAACAGTACTTTAAAAAAATGAAACACTTCAAAATTTGGATTTTCAAATTTTAAAAACTCATGTTATAAATGGAGCTAATTCAGGTCAGAATCTAGCTCAAATTTGAAATTAGAATTTTGGATTGGATATATCCGAATATCCCGTCCAAAATTTCTTGATTAACTTCTCTATTTTTGTTTCGAGTCTTAAATAAAATTTTAACAAAACATTTTTTTGTTTTTGGAATCTATCATATAATAAATAGTGTGGAGAATGACTGACTGACTGACTGACTGACAAATAAAAAAAAAAAGTAAAGGAGTAGTGCGTTGTTAGGTAAGGTAAAAGTTAAATTTCAATAATCCAAAGGGCCAAGTTTTAGTCTGTGCACGAACTTCTCAGAAGTTCATGCCTACCTACCATATATTGTTATTTAATTCCCAATCGTTCTTTTGTTCAAGGGGGTAATATTCTAAGGTTAAAAACAGTTATAAAATGAAAGTTGAAAATTAAATATAATATTATTATAATATTATTTTTTAATAATATTATTATTTTTAGATTTGAAAAAAATTAAATTATTTGTTATATTTTATGTAAAAATTTAAAAAAATTATAATAATTAAATAATATAAGATGAAATGAGTTGAGATCAACTGTATGACCCTATTTGAATGTCCAAATAGATACAAATTATCTCATTTGAGCTGTATTTTATATTTCATTTGTCTATCCAAATAATTGGAAACAAAATCTTATTTTATATCTGATTTTTCAAATAACGCTACAATAATGTTAAGTAATACTAACTATCACATTTGTAATATATATATAATTATCTATTAGATTTTTTTATTTTATTGTAATATATAATTAGAAAAATATATTTCAAATTTTATAAAATATAGTATAATAAATAGGTCATAATATAATAATATAAAAATCTATATTGGAAAAGTCAAAATATTTATGAGTTATAAATTAATAATATATATTACTTATTTGTAATATATTCATAATATTTTTATCTAATAATTAAAAATACTTTTTAATAATTAGTGGGATCTGTCATTTTATTAAATCTCTAAAAAGTTAAAATTATTTCATATCTTCTCACTATCTAAATATATATTTTTTTAAAAATCATCTCATTTCATCTTAAGTCAAAAATTTTATTACTATTTAAAATCTATTATCTTATTTTATTTAAACTACGTAACAAAATGAGATTTAAATCCAAACAGAGCCTTAAATGTTTTTATTTTTAAAAAAGAAAATCTTGAGACTTAATTAGATATTGAATTGGTAAAAACGAGAATTTTTATTTATTTATTTATTATTATTATTATTATTATTTTGGATTCTAAATTAAAAAAAGAAGGGTTAATAGCGTATGTTGTGGAGGTATTTTTAGGTATAGGGCGGTGCTACTCAAGTGGTAGGTGCTACTCATCGCTCTGTCACTTGAGTAGCACCGCTCATTTATACTATTATTTATTTTTTATTATATTTAAATATTTTTTAAAAATAAAAGAATATATATTAATACATCTAAAATCACTTACTTATATATTTTAAAAAAAAAAAAAATTACTCAACGGTACACTGTAGCGGCGGCATAAGAGCTTTTGTCTTGGTTGTAAAAGATGAGGAGCAAATCGTGCAGCTTTAATTGCCTTACCAAACCATAAAAGGACAAAACAATGTATAGCTGAAAATCCCAACCCCACCATATTATAAACATATGGCATATATGGTGCCAACGAAACCATTCTGTTTTCCAATAAAAAATTATGCAAAAACCTTCTAGCAAGTTATAAGCAAATTAAGTTGTAATATTTCTTCTTAAGTCAATACATGTTATTTCTTGTTTTCTTGTGAGATTGAAAAAAGTTCTAAGATCGTATTTATTACTTATTTAGACGACGACAACAACAACCACAAAAATCAATTTCATCCACTTTGGTTGTTGTAAAGAAAAGTAATGCTTCAATTACAAAAGAAATTATAAATATAAACTCACAAAATGACATAACTTTATTGATATGTCATATTGTTAAATTATTTATATCGTAAAATAAATTTAACATATCACAGTAAATTATGTCAGTTTATAAGTATAATTTTATGAAATCTTTTTGTGACTATAACTTTTTTCTTTTATAAAACTTAAGTGATCAAGATAGACTTTGACACATATAATAGATAGGCATGAACAAAAGCTAGGATTTAAAAAGAAAAAAAAAATCAAAAAAATGTATATCAGCAAAATTATAAAAAAACTCATTTTTATTTTTGAGTTTTGCTAAAATTAAGTCGGTGTTTTTTTAACACTACTTATAATGGGACCTATTACAAAAAATTAAAAAAAAAATTAAAATACTTATATTTTTTTAACATAGCTGATGTGGAAAACTTCACATTAAGGATGTGCTAGGTGTGTAAAAATATTGGTGCTTTGATTATTTTTTTAAAAAAAGGTTTATAGATAGATTTTGTTTTATTATTTTCTAGGACAAATTCAAATTTTGGGAGCAGTGGCCTGGTCCCCCAAATTGCGTTAGTCCCTTGGACATGTAGGGAATTCTTGGTGGTTTATCTGATAAGCATTATCTTGACCATATATATATATATATATATATATATATATATATGTATGTATATTAAAGCTGCACGTAAGCATCAGTTATCTTCAACCACTGAAATTGCGTCTGTAAAGGCTGGAGTCTGAAGGGCCATCGAATAATTAATCGGCCGTAAAGAGGAGTTTCCAAGGAACCCGACTGACACAGAGCACGTGATAATATATGTCCCAATGCGGCAGCATGACCCACTTAGAGATATAGATAGAGATAGAGGACGTGGATCATGTTCTTTATTTTATCTGCAACACTATTACTACATTATTTGAAATAATTTCTTGCATGTTTTGTAATTTTGCACCCGAAATATTTGGATTTTTTCGTTTTTTATATAATTTATATAAAGTAAATTTATAAATTAATATAATTTTATAAAATTTATTAGACCTATTTTATAATAAAAATAATTTTATAATCTGATATAATACATCAAGATATATTAATTTGTAAATTTATTTTTATGTAATTTTTTTTTGGTTATGATATTTTTCATATTATATATATGGCAAAACATGATGAGTGCCAAACTGCATGCAATGTTGGAAAGAATTAATTAGGGTTCGGATACGTATATATTTATATGAACTATATATATAAAGGACTCGGGTCCAGAAATATTAATGCGTATCACAAACAAATATATATATATATATATATATATATTGATTGAAGTTTGTAAAAGATAACTAGCTAATACCGGCTATGTTGGGGTCCTCGATCTCTCTCAACGTGCACGGTAAAACTAAGTAAATTATGGTAACTCTCCTGTGTCCATAAAGACCTCGACAGTGGCCTTTTTTTTTTTTTTTTTTTTTCCTCGCCATTTATGGCTAGGGTTAACGAATATGCATGCATGGCAATCCAGTACCAGTACTAAAGATTTTTAACCCTAGAAGAACTCGACAAAGAATAGCATCCTAGCTATCAGGTTGTTAAAAACATATATGTATATATATATGTGTGTGTGTGTGTGATTGGTGGCATTAGACGTTAAATTCCAAAGTAGGATGGCCCATGTAGTTCCTCCTTTGGAGGAGAGTTGTACGTTATCCTCAAATCTGTCTTAAAGATCACCCATTTATTTGTGGCTCTGCCAATGAGACCCAATTAAAGCTACTTTAGAGGCTACAGATCTCTCCTTTTTCTCTGTTTTTGATAGAGTGCTCTTGACGACGTTTTCTAATTGCCTGGAAACGGAAACTATTCAACCATGTCATGAACACAATCTTAGGGTTAATGCCAATTGACCACATCCACTCTATTTTTCCTTTTTCTTTCTTCTCCGAATCTTCCCCACCCCCCCTACAGAGAGTCACATGCCTCATCTATTAAACATTAATATTGGCCAGCCATGTGATCTCATCAACCAGTACGTGCGGCATGAGGTCAATCAATAGAACTATTCAAATAATACTTGTTTAAAAATGGTCGGCTGGATATATATATATATATATATATATATATATAAACTAAATAGTAGAAGCTGCAAGCATCCATTTCAGGCCCCCTTAGCGCCAATTTGTAATTGTATCTAATTAATTAAGGTAGTCTAGTTATGGCGTACTCGGACGGGAATTGTTTCATTGCTCTGTTGCACACAATGTTAAGATATTCCTAGTACGTACTGATCAACGGGTGGTCCTTCATTTAGCTTTTGTTATATGGTCATATGTTCTTGATCATCTTTAACTCGACTTTTCTATTTTTTCTTATTTCTTTTTTCTTTTTTGGTTTGATCAGTGACTAGATTACTACAGAATTTCAATTCCAAAAGTAAAAGTAGATTATTGTACGGAGCATATATGCTACAACAAACCATGCATATTAATTAACCAGCTAGCTAGCTGAGCATACTTCCATTCCAGTTCATTCAAGCAATTGCACCCTAGCAAATTAAAATGCCATGGATCGATGAGTTTAATAATATTTGAGAGCTTATATATATATATATATATAGAGAGAGAGAGAGAGAGAGAGAGAGAGAGAGAGAGAGAGAGAGAGAGAGAGAGAGAGAGAGAGAGAGAGGATACGTATAGCATTTTAAAGATTTCTACCTAAGAAAAGATCGATCAAGTTCTAGTACTCCATGTATATTGTATAGCTATATGGAAAAGCATTACACAAAGGGTTAGATCGATGCATTTTCCACATGACTCTTAGCAAGTCATGTTTTATATTTTGTGTCCCAAATTAGGACAAATGACATTGCACATTCCAATTATAATCACTTCGTTTTTTGAATAGCACCCTTTGTCCAAGTCTAACTGCTCATGAGACGACAAAAATAGATGTTGTATAATATATATACACACACAGAGGATACGTACTCATGATCATTTGGCGATAGTCGCATGCTGTTGGACTAGTCAATGTGCATGTACGTTTTGTATTTCGGAGTACATGAAAAGTTAGTTGAAAGGTAAGAGCATTCATATGAGATGTCCTAAAACACCGGATTTTCCATAATTTGAGATTTATTATAAGATTTTTATCAAAATATTCCCTGCATCTAGATCCATATTTTAGGAAAAAAATTTGAGAGATGAACAATGAGTCTCCAAATATGAGGACTCATTGTTCATCCCCTAAATTATTTTTTATCAATATTTTATTATAATATATAAAATAAATATTTTTTCAATCATCTACACTTTCTCTCATACTCATATTTATTATAGTTTTAAATAATAATTTTAAAAATAATTTAATTAATTATGAAAATATAAAAAAATAATTTTAAAAATATTATCATATCTACAAAAAAATAATTTAAATTTTTGTTTAAAATATTTACTAGAGTAATAGTTCAAAACATAAGAAAAAATATTGAGTATTTAAGTTTATAAATGGAAGTGAGAGAAAAAAGTAATAAAAAGAATAAATAAATATTATTTTAATGGAATAGAGAAAGGATATGGAATATAATATAGGAGGTTTTTGAAAGATGAGTAAAATTTTCGATAAAAATTTTAGGAAATGTATTTTTTAACTAAATTATAGAGAATTTTATGGAGAATAGGATGTGAATGCTCTGAAAGCTGAGTATGCCTCAAATCCTCTTGGATGGAATATCTCTATTAATGTGTAATGATTTTCTTTTTCTAACATGATCATATACATATAGAATTAATTTTATTACTCCCAAGGGGAAATATTTTAATTTGAAAAGCAATGTGATTCAATTTCCATGAAATTTAACAGCATTTGATGATATATGTGTGTGTTAATCCAATAACTTTTTGAAATAGTCAAAGCATTCACACGATATCTGCAATATTAACTGAGCGCCTGTGCTAATAACAACAAAATGAAAAGAACACCGTGTTAAATATGGACTAATTAAATTGATGGTACTACCTGATCGGTTGATATTATTAATAATAATAATTAAGGTTGTTAAGGCCGAAATTCATACAGTCTATTTAATTTCTAAAACGTGAACGGTCAAAGATGGTTGTATGGGCCTTGAAGAAAATGAGCATAACGTACCCCACCAGGCTCTCAAATCAGCGAACTTTTTCCAGAGGCATGTAATGATAGTAGTTTACTTTCACCTTTGGCTTTATACTCTGATAAAAAGCCTTCAATAAGTTAATGACCAATGTCTCTGGTGACATTTGATTGTTTCTTCTGCTGTTGACTTGGTGTTGCTCCTCATAATATTACTGATGGAGAACAACCCTAGTTCATCCAGATCAAGTACTGATCGCAAAACCATTGAGCGAAATAGGAGGAACCAAATGAAAGCCCTTTACTCCGAGCTTAATTCTCTTGTACCCCATCAAAACTCAAGGGTCTCTCTCTCTCTCTCTCTCTCTCTCTCTCTCTCTCTCTCTACATTTACATATATACACTATAACGTCTGATCACAGATGAAGAAATTTTGATATATGGTACTGTGCAGGAAGGTACATCACTCCCAGATCAACTGGATGAAGCTGTAACCTATATAAAGAAGATGCAGATAAACTTGGAGAAAATGAATGAGAAAAAAGACAGCCTCATGGGCATTGATCAAAAGCCGAATGCAGGCACAAATGGTTCTGGAATGACGTTGACAGCGCAGCTAAGGTCACCACAAATTGAGATTAGTGAAATTGGTTCGGCTTTACAGGTTGTTTTGATAACTGGGTCGGATTTTAAGTTCATGTTCAATGAGACCATTCGCGTGCTTCATGAAGAAGGAGCAGAGATTGTTAATGCCAATTTCACCATTGTTGATGATATAGTGTATCACACAATACATGCTAAGGTAGCCATCAATTATTATTCCGTTTTTTTTTTTTCCCTTCCTTTTCAGCCACTTTTTGTGAAATTAAGATTGTCGTGAATTTGTAATTTGTTTTTGGTATCATCTTAACATGTAGGTTGGGGAGTCGGCATTGGGTTATGAAGCTGCAAGAATATCTGAGAGACTAAAGAAAATTTGTCATGAAAATTGATGTTGAATATCGTATAATTTGAATTTATATTTGATCATCACCGTGTGCTTGTTATCCAGTACTTACGAAAGAGGCAAGCTGCTCATGATCAGTGCAATATCTTCCTGATGGAGAGGTATTTTAACAAATCAAATTGGACAAATTCGTTCATGGTTTTCCACAATATCCATCAATCACTGAGCAGTGTGCAGTTGTTAGGGTATGCTGATGAGTCTGAAGATTTTCAGCAAAAACTTGTCATGCAGATTGTGTTCTCAATTCACATAATGCTTAAACAAGAAATCAGGATGATATACACATGACAAGATCTAAGTTCAATTGGAAAACCATATATATAGTTGTTTATATAACTAATTCCCTATCAATTGTGCTTCCATTTAGTCATTCACCATTTAATTAAATGTGTGTGTTTGACTATATTACAAGTTGCTAAGCTTGTTGGTAATTGTGGATTTATTGATCTGGTTTAAGAATTCTTCTACTTGCAGTGTGGATATAGTATTTCCTCATGCTACTGACATAATAGAATTTGATTTATACGAAAAAGTTAAAATCAAATTCTCTTGCAAATTGATCAAATAAGTATGTTATATGAAACAAATGTCATTTGTTTTTTTTAAAGTTCTTTTTAGCATGCTTTAGAAACTTTCACACTTCCTTGGAGATTATGTTTTAAATGTCAATGAAAGTGAGCTTTTGAGAATTTAAGATATGGAGGAATTAGTTGTATCATTACTATGACAAAGCATTAATTAGAAATAGCTATTGTGTGGTTAGGTACAATACTATTTTTAGAGATCAAGAAGGCAATCGAGCTATACATATATAGGCATAATTGCTTTGAACTCTTGGAATGAATTAATGTTATGATGTGTGTTAGTTATCAGAGATGATAATTTGATAATGCAATGATTAGAAATATTAACTCTTAGAGGAATAATTCTCAAAAGATGACTGATATAGCCACAAAGAGATTACATAAAAGCAATCTCACAAATTGATGTGGTTTCATGTGATCCGTTAGATAAACTTTACAATAAAGGTAACTCTACAATAATCTGATGAATCACATGAAAACATATCAGTTTGTAAGATTACTTTTATGTAATCTATTTGTGATTAAAGTATTTCTTTTCTCAAAATATCAATTATAAATGATCAGACTTATATATCCAGGCTGTAATTATTGAAAACAATTCAGACTTAACAAGCTTGGTCAAATGCAGTCTTCAAACGACACTTCTCTTCCTAACCAAGATCCCTCATATCACAGCACTAGTATTCCTCTTGACCGTTGCACGAATGGATTCTATACAAAAACTTAAACTGATGGAAATAGGTAAGTTTTGTTATTTGTTTTATATCCCAACTTCTGGTAATTATATGGTACGTACTTATTAGTAATTTCCCAGACATATCATGCACAACCTCATGCATGTATATGCTATAAGTCATTCAAGTAAAGGCCTTTGAAGAAAGAAAGAAGTATATATTGGAGAGGTGCCTTAAGATATATCCATATTTAGTACTCTTGTTGGGTATTTTATACCTTTCTTTCTTATAAATAACTAATTGAGAAAAACTTTAATCACAAAGACATCTTACAAAAACAAGCCCATAAAATGATGTGGTTTGATGTGATATGTTAGATTATAAATCTATTTTTATTATAAAGTATATGTAACGTATCATACGAAATTACATCAGTTTGTAAGTTTATTTTTGTGGGATCTCTTTGTGACTATAGCACTTTTCAAGCTAATTATCCTTCATGAGCACATGATCGATCTCTTCTCTTTTATATAAGGTGATATTCATGTGCTAATTGCATTGGTTTGAAGTGCAATCTCTTATCAATTATATAAACCATAGAACTGTTTGAAACGAAAGCTGTGAACATATATATATTCATGAATATTGGTAATGGTATATATCAAATTAAAGCTAAAAATCAATATATATATATATATATATATATATATGGTGCTCTTCGATCAAGGTAGAAAATATAACAGAAAAAGAGGGAAATATGGTGGTCTAGCTAGCTATATAATGTTCAGAATCCAATGTCTCAGATTTTTCCAGCTTGAAAGTTTCCCACTAAGGAAATGAATGTAACCTCCTTTTTGCGATGGAATTATGTGGAAAGTAGTTTTCGGACGAAAGTGCAACCTAGAAAACATGGCAGCCAGTACTTTAAATAGTAACATGGATCTGTACAGTAAAGAGATTTTTTTTTTTCCCATGCATCTAAGGAAAATTTCTAGGAAGTTCCTGAATGTTTTAATATGTGCTATGTGTGTATTAAAAGTTAAAACGAAGAAGATGGGATTTCGTAATTTTATTTATAACCCTCGCTTACATATTGGGACACAAGCCTTAAGGATAGAATCCGGATGAAATTTATACATACGAAAAAACAAAGGGAGTTGTAAATGAAAGAGGAAAAGATAGTAATCCCTTGAAGAACTTACGTTTTGCACAATATATAGCATATAAAGAGAGAAGATGGTCCATATATAGTTGAAGGAAGGCTGGAAGCTAGGAGTTGTGACTTGTGACTCTTGAAATGCCTACATTTACCATAAATTTTATTAATAGAAGTCATAAGAAGCAGAGGTTTTTTTGAAGTTTTTTAAAATCATTTATCGTAAGACCAAGCCCAACGCTTGTGGGAAGGGCTCCCCTAAAGTGGATCTCATTGAGCCCCTAAGTACAACCTCAATACTACCAACTGCCAAATGGATCCAAAATACCATGGGCTGCAAAGTGCAAAGTCCATTTCCAAAATGGTAATAAAAACCTTCCATCGGTGACATGCGAATAAGCGAATGTATTATAAAAATTGAGATAAAGATAATTTAAAAAAAAAAAAAAATACAACACACACGTGCAATCCACACGCGCATGAAAACCCCTTCTCAAGACTCTAACCGAGCGTCTTCATCGTCTTATTATTTTCCCTTACCCAAAAACCCTAGCGTCTCCTAGGGTTTCCCTCGTTTTTTTCATCGCTTGGCAGTGGCACCCAGAACCAAAACCTCAGCGAGGCAAAATTCTTGATCATGGTCGTAGGACTCGACGCTGGATCGGTCCCATTCAATCCCGAAGGGTGGGGCCCACCCGACTTCACCGAAACCACCACATCCGTCGCCACTGGCAGCACTAACAACCTTCCTCTGAACGTTCCCTTTGCCCCATTCTCCCGCTCCGATAAGCTCGGCCGGATCGCAGACTGGACTCGCAACTACAACAATCCGGCCCGCCCCAAGAACCCTTCCGACTCCGTCTTCGACTTCTCCCACGACGATTCGTTCCCCGCCTCGGCCGAAGATGACTCGTTCCGACTTGTCGACGGCAAGCCGCCTCCGAAGCCCAGGTTCGGTCCGAAATGGCGGTTCCAGCAGCAGCGCCAGCTCCCCCAGCGGCGAGACGAAGAGGTCGAGGCCCGCAAGCGCGAGGCCGAGAAGGAGCGAGCCCGTCGCGACCGGCTATACCACCTCAACCGTTCGAACCCTAACGCGCCGCGCCGCGAGGCCGCCGTGTTCAAGTCTTCCGTGGACATCCAGCCCGAGTGGAACATGCTCGATCAGATCCCCTTCTCCACCTTCTCCAAGCTCTCTTTCTCCGTTCCCGAGCCCGAGGATCTCATCCTCTGCGGCGCGCTCGAGTTCTACGACCGCTCCTACGATCGCATTACTCCGAAGAACGAGCGCCGCCTCGAGCGTTTTAAGAACCGCAATTTCTTCAAAGTCACCACCACCGACGATCCAGTCATCCGTCGCCTCGCCAACGAGGACAAAGCAACGGTCTTCGCCACCGATGCAATTCTATCCACGCTCATGTGCGCACCGAGATCGGTGTATTCGTGGGATATTGTTGTTCAGAGGGTTGGAAACAAGCTGTTCTTCGACAAAAGGGACGGCTCGCAGCTTGATTTGCTCTCGGTACACGAGACATCGCAGGAGCCATTACCGGAGGCGAAGGATGATATCAACTCAGCGTACTCCCTCAGTGTCGAGGCCGCTTACATCAACCAAAATTTCTCGCAGCAGGTCCTCATTCGGGACGGGAGCAAGGTGACCTTCGACGAGCCCAATCCCTTTGCAAACGAAGGGGAAGAGGTCGCTTCTGTGGCTTATAGGTACAGGCGTTGGAAGCTCGACAATGATATGTACTTGGTGGCACGGTGTGAGGTCCAGAGCGTGGTCGAGGTTAACAAGCAGAGGTCCTTCCTCACTTTGAATGCGCTCAATGAATTCGACCCGAAATACTCTGGAGTCGATTGGAGGCAGAAGCTTGAGACCCAAAGAGGTGCTGTCTTGGCCACCGAGCTGAAGAACAACGCGAACAAGTTGGCTAAATGGACCTCTCAAGCTCTGCTAGCTGGCGCGGATTTGATGAAATTGGGGTATGTCTCGCGGGTTCATCCTCGCGATCATTTTAACCATGTGATATTGTCGATCGTTGGGTACAAGCCGAGGGAGTTTGCGGCGCAGATTAATATGAACACTTCGAATATGTGGGGTATTGTGAAATCCATTGTGGACCTTTGCATGAAATTGAATGAGGGCAAGTACGTGCTTGTGAAGGACCCAACTAAGCCGCAAGTTAGGATCTATGAGGTGCCATCTGATGCATTTGAGAATGACTATGTGGAGGAGCCACTGCCTGAGGACGAGCAGGTTCAGCCACCTGTGGAGAATGCTGATACTGGAGAGACAAATGCTGCTGCTGTAAATGATGTCGAAGAGAAAGTGGTCGACGCTCAAGCTTAGAGGTAATGGTTTTCCATCCAATTCACTTGCCACATATCTGTTTTCAGTCATTATTTGAGTAATGAGCATGATGATTTAAAATTCCTCCTGATAAAAGTGGAAAAAATAATGGTATTAGCTCTGGAGCATTCTTGTTTCTAACCAATGCGTAAGAACTCTAGATGAAATATATCAGATAAGGTCTTGACAGATGCGAAACAAAATTATTGACTTGCAGAATGACTAGAGAGTGCCGAGCAAAACTCTTAGGGATTGGTCCATCAATATAGTTGCGAGTCTGTGACTAAGAATACTATTAAATGGAAGTTACTTTGCTTACACTTCAGAGTACCAAATGGTCGTAGAACAAACTTATGACAATGTTCAAAATGGTAGTTAAAAGTCACTGCTACAGGTGGTCTGAGATTTTCACTTTTCTTTTTTGTTTCTTGGAAAACTCTCATAGTTGATGTGGTCGGTTTTTGGTTGTTTGGTTTATAATTTGTAAGTTGAAGTATGCCCTATGAGTAGGCCTGCAACCCTATCAGCGCAAAGCGGGTTTGAGACCGACCCGACCCGAATACGATCGCCCAAGGAACCGGATAGGATCAACCCAAACCGAATAAAACAAAAACGGGTTGAACCGTATGACCCGACCTTTGCCTAAAAAACAACAAAAGCTTTGCAGAGTCTCCCGTCTGCAGAAGCCATTTTCAAACAAAAACCATTACAAGAACTTCATTTGTTCCACCATCACTGCAAGATCCAGAGAAAAAGCACACATCTCAGATGATTAGAAAAGGCCCAAGGAAAAAAATAAATGGAAAGAGAAGCTTTCAGCGGTCTCCTCATTCCAATTTCAGCCCCGTGACAAGTTGGTGAAGCCCATCGATGTCGCTAGCCCCTCTATGTTTCAACCCCTAACCGCCGCGTCTCACGGTGAGGTTCTTCTCCTCAATGCCATGCCCACTCTTTCCGATGTCTCTCTCTGTTCTCTTCCTCTCATCACTCTCTCTCTCTCCCTCTGTTACTTGGCCATGGAGATTGACGGCAGTTTCACCACGCCACCCAGGTCAGCCATGGATTTTTGTCACCTGTTTGACCGCCTGGAACGGCAGTCACGTGCCTTGTATTCCCCATGGTGACCTCTGCTGCCTTGGGTAAGTTTCTGCCGCTTCCCCAAACTACTCAACGTGATCTGATTTTATTGGAAGCCATAACTTCTTATTCGACTCAGAGAAAAAGAATGATAGTGTAGAATTATATTTCACTGAATCACTGCAATGGACTTTAAGTCGGTGTCGTCCGATATTGGTCGGATTTGAAGTTTGTTGAAACCGACATTTCCTCTACCCGACTTTAGCGGGTTCAACCCAATCGGGTTGTGCGGGTTGTGCGGCCCAACGGATATTTTGCACAGGCCTACCTTTGAGTCTGCATCAGATTCAAAGTTTCCTTTGGCGGATTTGATCTCATCTGTTCTTATGCCTCTTAACATTGTCATATGTCCCCCCCTCGTTTCTCTTTTCTCTTCCTGGGAATCTACAGCATATAATTTTTGAAGCAGGAGTTTTTATTCCTGCTTCTAATGACCAAAAATTAGTGGCTGAAATTTAAAATACTTTGAAAGGTTATGTAAATAAGGAGAGGCCCAGGCTTCGTGTGACGTCTTTCGGCCAAGAAATTGTGACATAATCCCTTCGGTAAGTATAGCATTAATCCTTAGTTGGATTAATTGATCTCTCTGGTATTAGATAATTTGGAATTTAATTGTCTCAAACACCCCATCTTCTTTCTTCTATACAACGTCTTCTTTCCTGTTTATCTTAATTCGTCAATTGAAAGGGTTAAGTATGCAACTTGACACTATTTTATCTCTGTTTTGAAACTTTCCTCTGATGCTATAATCAAATTGCACATATTATTAGTCAGTTAGGTGGTATTATGTCTTATGTTGCAAGATTTAGAATAACAAGCAACCAAATTGAACCATATTTTGCCAATAATTTCCATTGCTTTCTCGCAATTTGCATGTATATCCCAGAATACAGTTATGTTGTTGAATGCTATATCTTCGATTGGTTTTTGCAGATCAAAACCATTTATTCCGAGGAACAAGAAGAGATTGTAACCTATGTTGCCGCGCGAGAGAGAGATTTCTGCAAGAACATCATGCCATAGTAGTTTATTGTTTTTCAAACTGTTATTGCAATTTGGCGGAAAGACAACAAGCTTTTATAGCTTTGCCTTTTTGGAGACTTGGTTGATTCGATTACTTCCCATGTGAAGGATTTTCTGCGGGGTCTAGAAATGAAAGCTACACAATTTGTTTGTTTAGATGCCATGTTTTTGTTTTCACTTCACATTTCAACTATCTGGATGAATTGCGTACTGTTCTAAATTCTCCTATGTGAGAAAGAGAGATGGGTGTCTTGGCAGAGCAAGCCCTTGGGCAGAGACCAGAGCCTATTAGTGATGTGACATTCTTAACTCCTATACATGTAAAAATCGAGGTGTCGGGATAATCACAACACGAGTCACACATCCTATCGTCAAGTGTCAAGTATGTGTGCAAGCGAAAGTGTACAACAAAAATAACACGCGGAATAATAAAGTTGATCGATTAAGTATTAGAATTTATTTAAATACAAATTCGTTTAAATCAAGTGTACTAAAAATATTATAAGTAACCAATAAAAATCTAATACAAACCAAAAGTAATAACTAAAATCGATAAATAAGTTGCAACTCACAAGAGAGTGATCCTTGACCAGTCCTCCAGTAGAGACGCATCCTTAGGTTCAACATTTACATCATCTGCATCTAAATCTACAGTATTAAAAATGATATTACAAGTAAGTAACAATTCAAACAAATCTTAAGATAAAATATATTCATGTAATAACCAAATGCATGAACATGATGTTATATGCATATATCCCGAAAATCATTATTTTCCTAAATAACAAATTTTACACTCACACGAAAATCTCATTTTGGTCCAAAACATTTCATTCAAAACATTTCCTTGCCATTATCCTAGATAATTGCCCAAAAATCTAATCCATTAAAACAATTGTCATTATTTCAGAAAATTGCCTAAAATCCAGTTTCAAATCAATATGCAATTTAATCTACATGCACGATGGTCTCCTTTACGGACCATCCACACATCCTGACTCCTATGCTACATCACAAGTAATAATTACACATGTGACATCTACACAAGCAATGCTCAGTTCCGTGCCCAGCGCGTATGTAACCAAACATCATCTATCTCTCGCTAGTAGAGAGGCTACGGAGTCGGCACGAGAGTGTTACCATCCTGTCCGATCCTGTTGTTACCCAACGACAACCCAGAGGACGTCACTCAGTATATTAAGCTCCTGAGTGACTAGAGGAGCTCCACTGAGATAATGTCTCATTTCGGCTTGGGGTCGTGATACGCACGCATCCAAAAATCCATTTAACACTTGAAAACCCAGTTTTCAATATTCAACACATGTACATGCATGTATCATGTAATGCAAATGACAAGACACAAATATCTAACATCATCCAAATATAAAATAACTACATCCTCAAATCCATCCGACCCTTAACTCCTCGGACTCAATCTGACACAACCAACCAATCACAAATTATTGTTAAAGTGAAAATATATTTAAGTCTTAAAAGAAGTTTAAAAAATACTTATATACTATAAAACATTTTTTGAATGATCAATAAGCTGCAAAAGATGGAGGAAAAATAATGTAATAGTGCAAAATGCATTGTGGCCGTGGGTCACAAAATACCCACTTTTGAATGGGGACAAATTAAGACTTGGAATTGATAAGGAATATCTTAGAGGTTTTATTGAAACTAGTGGAAGTGGTGATTGGTCATGGGTGAAGGCGAAAACGACGGTGGAAGTCAAAAATGGCTAAAACGGAGTATAGCTTGTGATGGTTGCTTCGACGACGGATCGGAACTAGAAATGAGTGGGTTAGGTTGGAAAGAGGTTGGTGATGAAGTGGTGAAGAAATGGTGGCCGGAGGTGGAGCGACAGCGGCGGAACAACTCAAAAGTCGTGCAAATTGGTGGGGTTCACAGCGGCTAACAGTGGCATGGGAGGGGCTAGAAATTGGTGGGGGTGTTCATCGGCCGGAGGGAAAAAAGAAGGGAGTGGCGGTGTGGCTCATGGTGGCGAGCGGCGGTGGGCTAGAGGAGAGAAAAGAAACGACGGGAGAGGGGAGTGAGAGACGTTGCACGGGGCTGGAGAGAAATAAGGACAAGGGAAAGAAGAAAAAAGAAGAAGAAAAAGATAAAGAGAAAAAGAAGAAGAAAAGAAAAAGGGAAAAAAGAGAAAAGGAAATAAAGAAATGAGGTCTAACTCTCATAACTTGGGTCATGAAACTGATCAATCGAAAATTATTTTCAAAATAACAAGTTAAATAAAATATTTCAAACGCAGTGTTTAAATAAAATAAAATAAAATAATAAAATCTAAAAACATAAAAAGTTTAAAGTCTAAAAATAACTAATTTAAATTAAAAAATAATTTAAATACAAAACAATAATAAATAACAAGAAAGTATATTAAAATAATTTCACAACTTAAAAATCATAAAATAATACCGCGAAAATCTCATTTAATTTAAAACAAGAAAACCCACTAATTATAATAATTTAAATAAAATCACATAATAAAAATACACTTAAAATGGGGATATCACATCCTCCCCCCTTAAAATAAAATTTCGTCCTTGAAATTTATGAGATCAAATATCAATGCCAAAGCAGGATACAAGATATCACTTAGAGCACATTCGAGAGAAATGTACAATCATTACCACCCAAACCATTAAAAATACTTCTCTCTCATGTCTACTCCTATAGACAATTTCATCATACTTGCACTAGTCTCCCAATGGCCCATCACATCAGTAATCCTAGGGTGGCTACGTAAACCAAAATCTCTATTCCCACAAGAATCTTAATATAGTATCTAATAAATTCCAATGGTTATTATCTTCACGCCATAAACTGTTCTAATCTCAATTGACTCCTATGTTAAAAACTTTCAAACCTCTATTGTATTCTACAAGTTGGTAACCTATTAGTCATTTTCAAAGTTAACCATCAAAATCATAATTAGTACAACCAAAAGATTACTTTCCAATTACAAGTATTTTCTCAAAATTTCAAGTCACCTCTAATTCCTCAAAATCAGCACAAAATTTTAGCACCTAATTATCTTTAAATATCACGCTTTCATGCGCACTCTGATAACTCGCCAAAATGCAAAAAGACTATATTCTCATAAATTAACACCACTGAGTACAAGCTAACTCAACACCTATAAACAAGAAAACCATTTATCCACATTTCAATAGAAAATAATATACCTCTAAAAACAACGAATTATTACTCATTCCTCAGTTGACTCTAGCTACTTTAATCAAAATCCGTGCTCCACAAAGTGCATCCATAATCATTGACAAAAGCCAATACCAATCAACCTCAATGTCCCAAATTGAAAACAAGTATCATCATTTCAAAATACACAGACTCCACCTAAGATAAAGAATCCTAAAAGGCTCGAATCCATCCTGACTAACCAAAAAGAGTGCCTATAAACTTCTATCAGATAACCTAAACCCAAAAGCTCATCTCTTAAATTCTGAATACCATCTACTTTGGCGGTGACTAATCTCACTACGAACCACTATTGACTTCACCAAAACATTAATAAAACCTTCTCGGTAACTTGCCCACTTGCTTTTACTCTTATAAGCTCTAATATGAGCATCACTAACTCTATCAACCGCACATTACCACTAAATCTCAAAGCAGGTCATACTGTTCAATCCCTAATCTATCAAAACTATTGACAACACTCTTAGATCCAAAAGCCAAATTACCTCATAAATCTGTTTATGTTACCCACCATTGATGCCTACGCTTGATTTCCAAATACACCACACAAAGTGACCCAATAATCTCTTTTTAAATTAAATAATAATGTCCATAATTCTCACAGCTTGAAGCTCAATCTCCAAAGTAAAGCATAGTCTCCAAAAATTTAAATTCCTATATAACCTCAATTCACAACTAATTTTTGAAGATAATCACATCAATTACTACCTACCATCACTTCATTAGGTATCACACTTTGACTGAACGCTCCGATCGACTCGTCAAAAACTCCAAACTAAGATCTCTTGAATTTAAGAATATCATATCGAATCCATTTCAATTCCTAACAAAACCACTTCTTTCAAATAAAACAAATGAAACAAAAATCTGTACTCTCCAAAGTCCATACACACTCACCACCACTACGAATCGATTCCATACACCCTTAGCTAAAACAAATAATAATTCAAACGTACAAGTGATCTATTACTACTATTTCCATCATCTGGACTCATCTCCTCAAATCAACAAGAATCATTCATGAATCTGCTCAACTTAAGTCCTTAAAATTAGCAAACAGTTATTGCTTAAAGTTTTGCACCAAGAATGACCTAAAACCTGCTAATAATCCATTCTCGAAAGTCTCTGGATCATACAACCTCAAATTCAATTGCATTCAATACCAACAAATAAACTATTGTTTCCAATACCTCGATGGATCTATTTCTTCCGAATCTATAAAAATCATTTCCTAAAATCTATTACTACAACCTCGAGTTAACAATAATCATTTTTTGAACTAGGTTTATATCTACAATCCTTAGAGAAGTACACAAACTAGATCATTACCTTCAATCCTCAAAGAAATGTACTCCAAAAAAATTTTAATATTAATAACTCAACTTAGATCAAACTCATTTTAATGGTTACAAACTAATCACTCTCCAGAATAGATTAAGCTAGCGCACCAAGTCTGCAAAACTAAGAACTCAAATCTTATTATAGATTAGTCATTCAACTCTGCAATTCAAACGCCTTAAATTAAATAAAAATTATCTTCCAGAATTTCTAAGATCAATGAATTTACAACCCATAATAGAACAATCAACTTCCAAAATTTTCAAAATCTAAAACATTAATGGATAATAAATCATTTTCTAAAATCCTCAGATCAATGACCTCAATATAAAACATTCACCATATAAGGCTTGTAAGTTCTAAAGCCCTAATTGCTACCAAATTGCTTATCCGAATCAGCGAAATTTAAAACTTGAAATTTAAATTAATCTCCCCAAAGCTTATCGAACCTAACACCATAAACTTATTTCCTAAAATATATAGGGCCTCAAAACCTTAGATGAAATTCTCATAAATCTATCATTAAAGTTCATCGAACCTATACCCTCTCATTCTATAAACTCATTCTATAAACTTTACGGAACCTAAAATCTCAAGTATCCTAAATAATTTAAAACTATTCCCCTCCCCAGCTTTAACTTTATTCCCTACTTTAGAAATTGCCTAAACTATGCCATTCCTTTCAAGCCCCGATATTATAAAACAACATACATTGATAAAAGTTCAAGCCTACTACATTAAATGTTCAAGCCTAACAATGACATTCTCAATCATACCATCTTCCTGCCAAAGCTTAACCTTTAACTCACTTTTCAATTCCGGACAAAATAAAACAAAATCAAATCAAATCAAATAAACAAAATAAAATAATTTCAATTTGAATCAAGTCAAATTAAATAAAATAAATTCAAATTTACTAAAATAATTTCAAATCAACTAAAATTGAATCCATTTAAATAAAAACAATTCAAATTAAATAATTAAAATAATTTCAAATCAAGACTTTAAAATTTTCTGGTACTGTACCTATGGACATGTGGTTTTATTCAGAGCCAAATCTCTCTGATACCGCCTGTGACGCCCCCAACTCCCACGTACGGATACGCGAAAATTGAGGCGCCAGGAGGATGACAACATGGGTCACACATCTCATCGCCAAGTGTGTGTGCAAGCGAAAGTGTAGAACAAAAATAACGCAGCGAAATAATAAAATCAGTCAACTAAGTATCAGAATTTATTTAAATACAAACTCACTTAAATAAAGCGTCCTAAAAATATTACAAATAATAAGTAAAAATATAATACAAACAAAAAGTAATAACTAAAATTGAGAAATAAGTCTCAACCCATAAGAAAGTGATCCCCGATCACTCCTCCGGCGGAGTCGCATGCTCAGGCTCAACCTTCACGTCATCTACATCCAAATCTACGATACCAAAGAAGGTACCGCAAGTAAGTAACAATCCAAACAAACCTCAAGATAAAATACATTCATGCAATAACTAAATGCATGAACATGATGCTATATGCATATGTCCCGAAAATCATCATTTTTCGAAATAACCAATTTTACACGCATGCCAAAATTCCATTTAGATCCAAAACATTTCCTCGCCATTATCCCATGTTGAACCCAAGATTTCAAGTTTCATGTGATTATAAATCTACACATGGATTTTGATGATAACAAATGAATTCAAAGAATAAAGGAGTTTTAAGCTCAAGTTGTCCACACAATGGAGTCAAGCACATCAAAGAACCAAGCATGAGCAAGAAGGAAACAAGTTCACATTAAAGTCATAGAGTAATGTTGTAAATCTCTTAAAATTCGAAATTAGGATTAATGCGCAAAATTAATATTTTATCATAAAGTATTAAAATACATTTTCCACATGTGCATGAATATTTTTGAAAATTAAATTTGAAAATTTTGAAAGATGATTAATTGTCATCTTTTACATGTGCATGCCTTGATTCAAGGGTTAAACTTTGAAAATATTAAAGATGATTGATTGTCATCTTTTACATGTGCATGTCTTGATTAAAGGGTTGAATTTTGAAAATATTAAAGATGATTGATTGTCATCTTTCACATGTGTATGTTTTATTTGAATATTTTCAAAAGTGATTGATGCTTTTTTAGACTTATATAAAAGATAGATGATTTTGTTTGAAAATTTTGAAAAGTAAAGTGTGCTCCTTTTGTCATATACAAAAAGTAAAAGATTAGGTTTGAATTTTTTGAAAAGAAAAGTGTGCTCCTTTTGTCATATGCAAAAAGTAAAAGATTAGGTTTGAATTTTTTGAAAAGGAAAGTGTGCTCTTTTTGTTATATGCCAAAAGTAAAAGATTAGGTTTGATTTTTTTGAAAAAGTGAATGATATTGTCTTTGACATGTGAATCTTTTTAAATTTGAATATGAAATCTCATATGCTTATAAATAGATCATTTGAGAGCTTCACATTCACAACATCCAGAGCATACAACATTCATTCAAAGCTTTCATTCTCTCTTCTCTAAGCATTGAACCTTAATCCTTATTCATTTTGAGAAATATAGTTTGCATTGTATTGTTCTTATTTTACTCATTGAGGAGTGTTTTCTGATAACCTACCCACTATCAGCTCTTGTATCAGAAAAATGGTGTGTATAACCCTTGTGCGTGCAGAAAGTTTTCTACACGGGGAATAGTTGAATCACCACGTGTAAGGTGATTGCAAGTGTAGAGGGTGTTCTACACGGATCCTTTGTAGCGGTGTTGTTCAAAGGTGTAATAGGTTTCTATCTCCACCTGAAGGAGGTTGAATAGTGAATTTGGGGATTCTCAAGGGGTAGCTTGAGGCGAGGATGTAGGCAGTGAGGCCGAACCTTGTTAACATACTGAGTTTGCTTCTCTCTTACCCTTACTCTTTATATTTATTACTATTTCACATTTTGTTTATATTTTATATTGTATATTTTATTTATAATTATTATTTTTTTAAATATAATTCAATTCACCCCCTCTCTTGTGTTAGTCATCTGGGCAACAATTGGTATCAGAGCTAAGAGCTCTATTATAAGATTAACTATCTTTTGAGTTAAAATCGTATGACTAACATTGCAGCTTCATTTGATAAGGTCAATCTAGCAGTCGGCCTCCACTCTTTTGTAGAGATAATTACTCATTCTGGAAAGTTAGAATGAGAATATTTATTCAGGCTCAAGGTAGAGAAATCTGGAAATCTATTGTAAATGGACTTTATATTCCAACAAAAGTGGTTGATGGAGTAAAGGTCAAAAAGGAAGAAGAAGAGTTTGATCGTGAAGACGATAGATTTTATACTTTAAATTTAACTGCTATGAATTTATTATATAATGCTCTTAATGGAAATGAGTTTAATAGAATAATGAATTGCGCTACAGCAAAGAAAATTTGGAATAACTTGGAAGTAACTTATGAAGGAATTTCGCAAGTCAAGGAATCAAAAATTTATATTCTTACTCATGAATATGAAATGTTTAAGATGAATGATGATGAATCTATTTCTAGTATGCACACTCGTTTTACTAACATCATAAACAGCTTAACAGCTCTTGGCAAAGTTTATTCCAAGGTGAAGATAGTAAGAAAAATTCTCAACTTTTTACCAAAACGTTGGGACTCAAAAGTTACAGCGATTCTTGAAGCTAGAGACCTCAAGAAGCTCGAAGTCAATGAACTCATTGAGTCACTTATCACCCATGAGTACACATTGAAAAGAGGAGAAGAAGAAGGAAAGTCAAAGAAGAGCTTAGCACTTAAAGCTGTTCCTCATGAAAGTGAAAGTGATGAAGATGAGAAAAATGAAGATAAAGATGAAGAAATTGCGATGATAATAAGAAGAATTCAGAGGTTCTTAAAGAAAAATAAAATTCCTCCGAGAAACTCCTTCAAAAATTTTTCCAAGAAAAATTCAGGTAAAAATGACACTTTAATTTGTTATAAATGTAATAAGTCTGGTCATATAAAGTCAGATTGTCCTCTGCTAAAGAAATATCGAAACAAGGACAAGAAAGCAATGAAAGCTACATGAGATGATGATTCAAGTAGCTCAGATAGTGAAACAAGTAATGAAGAATCAGCAAATCTTTGTCTTATGGCTAAAGATGACATTGAGGTAACAAATCTTGATAATATTGAAGATCCTTCATATGAAGAATTGTAAAATATTTTAGAAGAGGTATATGAGAAATTTGAAAAATTGGATATCAAGTATACTGCTTTGAAAAATAAAAATTCTTCTTTAACAAACGAAATTGAAATTTTAAGAAAAGAAAGTATCATTTTGAAAGATGAAAATCTTGAATTGAATAAGAAGAAAACCGATTTAGAAAATATTGTTGAAAACTTTACGAATGGAAAAAGAAATTTTGAAAAGCTTCTTGGTAGTCAAAGATGTGTTTTTGACAAGACAGGTTTGGGATATATGCCAAAAAAAAAATACAAATCTTATAAAAATTTCTTTGATAATCATTCTACATCAAAGACTAATATTCAAAATTCTTTTCATAAAAATAATTTTGTCAAAAAAGGATATTATTATAATCATTCAAGTTTTTCATATATGTCACATGCTAATTACAATTTTTGTAATAGAAATGGTCATAATTATCATACTTGTCCTATTAGAAGAAATCATACAATGACTATTAGGGCCATATGGGTACCTAAAAATATTGTTTCTTCTAATACTAATAAATAAAGGACCCAAAGAACTTGGGTACCAAGAAAAATCATTTTAATTGTTTTTATAGGTATGCATGAAGTCATCCACAAGCAAAAACAAATGGTTTTTAGATAGTGGATGTTCAAGACACATGACAAGAGATAAGACTAAGTTTTTTGATCTTAAATCTAAAGAAGAATGACACGTGACATTTGGAGACAACTCAAAAGGGAAAATTGTGGGAATAGAAATCTATTAATGAAGAAACAGAAGGTATAAATAACACGGAAAGTCTCAATCTCAACAAAGAGAACACAATAGAAAAAGTTCAACATTGAACCATCAGGAAAGATCATCAAAATTTAATACAAGATGCAACCAAACAGTGGAAATTTATGAAAGATCATCCAGTGGAACAAATTTTGGGAGAATCTTCACGAGGTGTAAGTGCTCGATCATCTCTTAGAAATATTTGCAATCATATTGCTTTTCTATCTCAGATTGAACCCAAAAATATTGACGACGCACTTCTTTATGAATCTTGGATTCTAGCTATGCAAGAAGAGTTGAATCAATTTGAAAGAAATGATGTTTGGACACTTGTTCCTAGACCCAAAAATCATACTATTATTGGAACAAAATGGGTTTTTAGAAACAAGAAAGATGAGTCTGGAGTCATTACTAGAAATAAGGCTCGACTTGTAGCCCAAGATTTTAATCAAGAAAGAATCGATTATGATGAGACATATGCACCAGTCGCAAGATTAGAAGCTATTCGAATGCTACTTGCATATGCTTGTTATAAAAATTTCAAACTTTTTCAAATGGATGTTAAAAGTACTTTCTTAAATGGTTTTATAAACGAAGAGGTATATGTTGAGCAACTTCCAGGTTTTGAAAATCATATTTCCCCAAATCATGTTTTCAAACTCACAAACGCACTATATGGACTTAAACAAGCTCCTAGAGTTTGGTACGAGAGATTCAGTGGTTTTTTGATTGAAAAAAGTTTTTCAAGAGGAAAAATCGACATAACTCTTTTCATTAAATATGAAAATGATGATATTCTTTTGATTCAGATTTATGTTGATGATATAATATTCGGTGCTACTAATGAAAATATGTGTCAAGTTTTTGCTAAGACTATGCAGAAAAAATTTGAGATGAGCATGATGGGAGAACTTACATTCTTTCTCAGATTGTAAATTAAGTAAGCAAAAAGTGGGATATTCATCAATCAATCAAAATATATTAAGGAATTACTGAAGAAGTTTGGGATGGAAAATGCTAAGGAAATTGGAACACCAATGAGCCCATCAACTAAACTTGATAAAAATGAATCCGGTAAGCCAGTAGACCAAATATTATGTTTAGTGTGTGCTTATGTGCACGCTTTCAATCATCTCCAAAAGAATCACATTTAATTGCAGTTAAGCGCATTCTTAGATATCTTAGTAGTACAATTAACCTAGGGTTATGGTACCCTAAGCACGCATCTTTCGATCTAATCAGCTACACAGATGCAGATTATGCTGGCTGTAAAATAGATCGAAAAAGCACTAGTGGAGCATGTCATTTCTTAGGTCATGCACTAGTTTCCTAGTTTAGTAAAAAATAAAATTATGTTGCACTATCTACTGCTGAGACAGAATATGTTGCTGCAGGTAGTTGTTGTGCTCAAGTTCTCTACATGAAGCAACAACTTGAAGATTTTAAACTCATGTATAATCACATTCCAATCAAATGTGATAATACAAGTGCTATAAATCTTTCAAAGAACCCAATACAACATTATAGAACTAAGCATATTGAAATAAGATATCATTTTCTTCGATATAATGTGCAGAAAGGTGATATAATACTAGAGTTCACAAACACACACGATCAGCTAGCAGATATTTTCACAAAACCTTTATCAAAAGATAGATTATGTATGATCAGAAGAGAAATAGGTATGATGCATGCTATGAATATCTCTTAAAAGATAGACCAGAGTCAATAAAAATAGAGATAGATTTTTTAAATACTTTTACATAAACTTGAGATTCTTAACCTCATGTTTGATACGCTCATTCTCTTCATACAATATCATGTCATACTTATTCATGGGAACCGACAAGCGGAATGAAGAATTTAATAAAGATTTCAACTGTTTATTCTTCTGCCGAATGATTCCTTCCCTTGTGTGAGACTCTTGAACAATTCGTTGAAGTACAACAATTTGTTTTTTGAGCTTTTCAACTTCATGATTTTTGGCTTGTAGCCGCTGAAAAAAAGCAACAATAGAGGAAGAGTAGCGAGTCTCAAGACTCACCAAGTCATAAATAGCATCAGAATCTGACTTATTAGTCAGATTATTATTTTCTTGCTGCAACATGACACCAATGGCAGCTGCAGAAAGGACAGGAGATTGAGATGCAGAATGCCTCATGGATGAATTTAGAGAAATGTTAGAAGAATGAGCCATTGAGAAAAGAATAGAAGGCTTAAAACGAGAATGTTGAAGGAATGCAGATGAGTTATAGAGATGAGAAGAAAACTTGATACGGATTGGATGAACTTCAGGACTGATTTTATAGAGATAGCATAAAGAATAAGACAAACTATTGTCTCTTCAAATCTTATTTAGTCAAAAGAAATACAAGATATGCTGGACATACATTGTCAAAAGTTTTCTTACTAAGCCAGCGAGATTAACAGTAGATTGTCCCTATTTTTTTAGTAAACAATGAACCTCTGCTGTTATCTACCGATGTTGACCTTGTATATGAATCCTTTCTCGTTCCAGCTCCTCTATTCGTGACTACAAATCATGAGCATACCAATTTGTAAATTTTTTTAACTATTGGTTTTCTTGTTTTAGCCTTTTATTCTCACTATCCTTATTAGCAAGCTTCTGTTGTAATTCAGATATTTGCATGTTAAGATAATCAATCTCACTCACCCTCGCCATTAACCTCCGAGACATGATCGTAACAGAGGCAGCATATTGACTACTGAGCATTCTTGATTCTGCAATAATCTCAGAATCAGCTTTACTAGAAAAACGGTTCTCTGCTCCTATCATGGTATTGACGACCTCAGGAGAGAAGATTGATGATTGATGCGTCAAGGGTTCCTGATTCAAGTCTGGAACATTAGTGGAAGAGAATTGCTCAGTCATTCTATCGTTGTGGAAAAACAGAACTCAGGTCAAGAAGCGATGTATTTTTTTGGCATCCGATAGATGAAAATGATCATTTTTTTATAGAAACTCAGAACCTTCAATCACGTTTGTCAACAACATCAGGCGATTGTTTAAATCTCCAGCCGCATTAAATTCATAGAGTTAGGCCTCGAGACTTTGCAGCATTTGTCGGGTCACGGATGGCTCCTTTTTCAACTATCTACAGTGACTATTAAATGCATCATTTTCTTCAGTTCATTTATTTGTTGTCGATCCTTTTTAATGATGCCAAAATGGGGAGAAATTTTAGACTAGAATATTAACATTGTTTAAATTGCTAAACTTGTTATATATGTTTGGAATTATATTTATACTTTTGCTTGAAAAATTAACGCATATTTTCAGGTGGAGCTTAAGTATTAATACAAGTTTCAAGTTCTATCAAGTATTTGTCATCATCAAAAAGGAGGAGATTGTTGAACCCAAAACAAGTTTCATGTGATTATAAATCTACACATGGATTTTGATGATAACAAATGAATTCAAAGAATAAAGGAGTTTCAAGTTCAAGTTGTCCACACGATGGAGTCAAGCACATTAAAGAACCAAGCATGAGCAAGAAGGAAACAAGTTCACATTAAAGTCATAGAGTAATGTTGTAAATCTCTTAAAATTTGAAATTAGAATTAATGTTCAAAATTAATATTTTATCATAAAGCATTAAAATACATTTTCCACATGTGCATGAATATTTTTGAAAATTAAATTTGAAAATTTTAAAAGATGATTGATTGTCATATTTTACATGTATATGTCTTGACTAAAGGGTTGAATTTTGAAAATATTAAAGATGATTGATTATCATCTTTTACATGTGCATGCCTTGATTAAAGGGTTGAACTTTGAAAATATTAAAGATGATTGATTGTCAACTTTCACATGTGCATGTTTTATTTGAATATTTTCAAAAGTGATTGATGCTGTTTTAGACTTATATAAAAGGTAGATGATTTTGTTTGAAAATTTTGAAAAGTAAAGTGTGCTCCTTTTGTCATATGCAAAAAGTAAAAGATTAGGTTTGAATTTTTTGAAAAGGAAAGTGTGCTCCTTTTGTCATATGCCAAAAGTAAAATATTATATTTGATTTTTTTGAAAAAGTGAATGATGTTGTCTTTGACATGTGAATCTTTTTAAATTTGAATATGAAGTCTCATATGCTTATAAATAGATCATTTAAGAGCTTCACATTCACAACATCCAGAGCATACAACATTCATTCAAAGCTTTCATTCTCTCTTCTTTAAGCATTGAGCATTAATCCTTGTTCATTTTGAAATATATAGTTTGCACTGTATTGTTCTTATTTCACTCATTGATGAGTGTTTTCTGATAACCTACTCACTATCAGTTCTTGTATCAGAAAAAGGGTGTATATAACCCTTGTGCGTGTAAAAAGTGTTCTACACGGGGAATAGTTGAATCACCACGTGTAAAGTGATTGCAAGTGTAGAGGGTGTTCTATACGGATCCTTTGTAGCGGTGTTGTTCAAAAGTGTAATAGGTTTCTATCTCCACCTGAAGAAGGTTAAATAGTGAATTTGGGGATCCTCAAGGGGTAGCTTGAGGCGAGGACGTAGGCAGTGGGGCCGAACCTCGTTAACATACTGGGTTTGTTTCTCTCTTACCCTTACTCTTTATATTTATTACTGTTTTGCATTTTGTTTATATTTTATATTGTATATTTGATTTATAATTGTTATTTTTTTAAATATAATTCAATTCACCCCCCCTCTTGTGTTAGTCATCTGGGCAACATCCCAGATAATGGCCCAAAAATTCAATCCATTAAAACAATCTCAATTTTTCTAGAAAATGACCCAAAATCCAATTTCAAATCAATATGCAATTTAATCTGCATGCATCATGGTCTCCTCTAAGGATCATCCACACACCCTGACTCCTATACCATACCACAAATAATGACTATGCATGTGACATCTATACGAGCGATGTCCAGTTCTGCGCTCAGCGCGTACGTAGTCAAGCATTCTCTAGCCCCCGCCAGCAAAGGGGCCACGAAATTAGCACGAGAGTATTACCATCCCGTCCGATCCCGTTGTCACCCAGCGACAACTCAGGAGATGTCACTCAGTATATTATACTTCCGAGTGATCAGAGGAGTTCTACTGAGATAATGCACCATCTCGACTTGGGGTCGTAATATGCATGCACCTAAAAATCCATTAACACTTGAAAACCTAATTTTCAATATCCAACACATATACATGCATGCACCATGCAATGCAAATGACAAGACACAAATATATAACATCATCCGAATATAAAATAACTCCATCCTCAAATTCATCCGACCCCCGACTCCTCGGACTCAGTCCGACATAATCAACCAATCATAAATTATTGTTAAAACAAAAATATATTTAAATCTTAAAAGAAGTTTGGAAAATACTTACAGTGCTATAAAATATTTTTCGAATGATCAAAGAGCTGCAAAAAATGGAGGAAAAGTAACGTAACAGTGCAAAATGCAATGTGCCCATGGATCACAAAATACTTACTTTTGAATGGGGATAAACTAAGACTTGAAATTGATAGGAAATGGTTTAGAGGTTTTAGTAAAGCTAGTGTAAATGGTGGTTGGCCGTGAGTGGCGACGAAAACGGCGATGGAAGTCAAAAATGGCCAAAATGGAGTTTAACTCGTGGTGATTACTCCAGCGACAAATTGGAGTTAGAAATGGGTGGATTAGGTCTACAAGAGGTCGGTGATGAAGTGGTGAAGAAATGATAGCCGGAGGAGGAGAGATGGTAGTGGAACGGCTCAAAAGTTGTGCGAATTGGTGGGGTTCAGCGTGGCTAACGGTGGCGCTGGAGGGGCTGAAAATTGGTGGGGGTGTTTACCGGTTGAAGGGGAAGAAGAAGGGAGGGGCAGTGTGGCTCACGACGGTGGGCTAGAGGAGAGGAAAGAAACGATGAGAGAGGGGAGAGGGGAGAGAGAGACGTTGCACAGGGCTGTGGAGAAATAAGGAGGAAAAAAAAAAGAAAAAAGAAAAAAGAAATGAAAGAAATGAAGTCTAATCCTTACAACTTGGATCATGAAACTGATCAACCGAAAATTATTTTCAAAATAATAAGTTAAATGAAATATTTCAAATGCAGTGTTTAAATAAAATAAAATAATAAAATCTAAAACCACAAAAATTTTAAAGCCTAAAAATAACTAATTTAAATTGAAAAGTAATTTAAATACAAAATAATAATAAATAACAAGAAAGTATATTGAAATAATTTAACAACTTAAAAATTATAAAATAATACTGCAAAAATTCCTTTAATTTAAAACAAGAAAAATTACCAATTATAATAATTTAAATAAAATCACATAATAAAATTACATGTAAAATAGAGATATCACAAGTGATGCAATATAAGAAGCCCATTAGTTCTAGTAATTGAAAGTAGAGTCGTCCCAGCCCAAAACAGATATTTTTCAGTGGACACCACGCATAGTAGCCGGTAGAGTAACCTGGCCCAAAAGGCAAGAACTATGATCTGACGAAGGGAAGAAAAAATAGGCCTATTTAGTTATACAAATAAGATGAGATGTTTTAAACAGTAATAAATAAAATATTATTATAATATTATTTTTTAACATTAATTTTGTATAAAAATTTAAAAAATTTAAATTATTTATTATATTTTATATAAAAATTTAAAAAAATTATAATAATAAATTAAAATAAGATAAAATTTTTAATATTGTATAACTAATCCGGATCTTTAGCATTCACCCAGGAAGTTTGTTTTCCCTGATGACCAAATGGTAAGATTCTAACATCATTTTATGGTACAAACAACTCTTCCTATAAATTTCCCTTAAAATATCACATCTGGTGAGTCAAATTTTGCGTCTGAGAAATGTGTGCGTGTCAGTTCGGTGGAATCACAATTTTCGTAAACATGCTCACTCCAAGTGGGTGCATTTAATCTAGCACTGCCCGACTCATAAATGGCGTCTCTTCCGTGACAACAACACCTCAGGTCCCCAGTCGGTCTTATTTGCATTTAGAATGTGGTCCCTTTCAACACTTTTTAACCGGCATTTGCTTTCTCAATTCATACAAGGAATGAGCATTGGATTCATCTCTTTTTCACCTTTTCCCCTGTCAGTGTAGCTTAGGGTCCTCCCAATAAGTATCAAATACAATGTGGATATTCGTCTCTCTGACTTGTGTTAAAGCCAGCTTGCGTTTGACAATTAACATCGAAAGTCTCAAGGTTTGTTTGGATGGCAATTTTTTTTTTTATAGTTTTTTTTATTATTATTTTTAAGTAAACTTGTATCAGGATTCAGAATTTAAAACATACCAAGACTTATTAAAAGATATTTTATTTTCGCTTTTGTATTGTCTTTTGTGACGGAAACCAAATCAAGCGATTGGTTGAATATTTTTAGCATTTTAATATGTTTTAAGTGAAAGAAAGAAAATTAAAAAAAAAAAAATTATTTAGTATTTTGAATTCAGGGTCTGGACTCTGGAATCTTTTAGCACAGATGAGTTTGGAATTTGGAATTCTTTTATAAACTAGATCAGCAATTTTACAGAGTCTATGGTAGTTCATGATGTCCATTGCCTCCTCCTTTGTGGATGACAAAGGAATGTTGGTCCCCATAGGGTTCTGATTTGAGAATAAAAATATAACAAAGGTAGCCACCCTTTGATTTGATATATATAAAAAAAAAATAACAGAGAAAAGAAAAGCCTTCAGTAAAAAAAATAAAATAAAATATATTAACTGGGATGCATGCATGTATGGGTTGGGCAATCAGAAATTTGAAAGGAACACCATGTTTCTTTAGAATTGCCTGAGCAACCCAACATCCACCACATTAGGTTGAAAAGTAACTCTTGGAGCTTGATGATTGCTGCTTTTTGAGTGCGAATCGATTACTGCTCAGAACAGAAAGGTTTATCTAATAATGCAGTAGTTCTAGAGAAGTTGAGTCATGCTTGGATTTGTTGTTTGCTGAAATGCCCAGATGAATGCATTTTGAGTGTACCATGATGGCTGTGTTTTACCTAGTCTTCAGGTTCAATGTTTCTGTAAGCTTGTGGATTACCTAATTTTTTTCCTTCTTATATTTATTTTTTCCTTCTTATTTTTTCCTTCTTTTCATCCACGTAGACGAAAAGAGTCGAATCTAATATAGAAAAATGTGTTTTTTTAGTATGTCTCATTCTTTTTCAACACGTCTTGACCTTATACAAATCTTTTTTTCTTTCTTTCTTGTATTTTGTTGCTTCTGTGCATTAGAGCTAATGGGTAAATGAGTTGTTTTCCAATATGTTTTTGTTTTCGTACTTACCTTGTTATATTTTCTCAGCTATCATTTCTGCAGATCGAAACAAAAGGGGAAAAAGAGCAGAAACACAACGCGGAAGTCCTTGAAAATTCTTAAAGGAAAAGAACAAAGTTTGAAGTATCCATCCAAATGAAGAAGTATTCAAATATCTAATCTAGCCAATTTTTCTCTGTAAATGACCAGACAGCAAGTACTCCACCTTAATACATACTCATCATTTCTCAATAAAAAATAAAAAAAATTATAAGATGGGGTATCTGTTGGGTGGGGACACTTTCCCTGCAAAATTCTCTGCCAATAGACATAATAATGTATACATGACAAAACACATATAATATTAACGTTGTTTTTTTTTTTTTTAATTTTTATTAATGAGCACTCTAGTGGGAAACACACTCATTGTACTTGTCCCTAGGAAGGATCCACAAGAATCTTAAAGATTGTCTCAACATTTCTAAATCTTGTTTATTTTCTTAGTTTTTCCGATTTAAAACAAAAGAGTTATGTTATATAAATTTATTTTTACTTATTTTTTTTTATATTTTATTAATATAATTAATTAAAATAATTATTTTATATTTAAAAAATAGCACAATTAATTATATTAATAAAATGTATAAAGATAAACTTTGACAAAAAAGAAAATAAAAAAAACAGCATTATTATGATTATTGCTATTTATTAGTTTTATCTATTAATTTTAAAAAAAATCTTCAATTCATCAATTTACGTATTATATAAGATATATATTTAACGAAATGATGTAAATTAAATATAAAAATCATTTTTATAAGATAGGAAATTTTTTTCTTCTTTCAAATTTTTTTTATATTTTTTATTAATACATAAATTAATATAAAAAAATATTTGTATTAACAAAATTTCACGAAATGTATTTTTTGAAAAGTAAAGTGTGCTCCTTTTGTCATATGCAAAAAGTAAAAGATTAGGTTTGAATTTTTTGAAAAGTAAAGTGTGCTCATTTTGTCATATGCCAAAAGTAAAAAATTAGGTTTGAAGTAATTGAAAAATGAATGATGTTGTCTTTGACAATTGAAAAAGAATAACTTTTTATTTGAATTTTTTGAAAATGTGAATGATATTGTCTTTGACATGTGAGTCTTTTTAAATTTGAATATGAAATCTCATATGCCTATAAATAGATCATTTGAGAGCTTAATATTCACAACATCTAGAGCATAGAACATTTATTCAAAACTTTCATTCTCTCTTCTTTAAGTATTGAGTCTTAATCTTTATTCATTTTGAAAGATATAGTTTGCGCTGTATTGTTCTTATTTCACTCATTGAGGAGTGTTTTCTGATAATCTACCCACTATCAGCTCTTGTATCAGTAAAAAAGTGTGTATAACCCTTGTGCGTGTAGAAAATGTTCTACACAGGGAATAGTTGAATCATCACGTGTAAGGTGATTGCAAGTGTAGAGCTTGTTCTACATAGATATTTTGTAGCGGTGTTGTTCAAATGTGTAATAGGTTTCTATCTCCACCTGAAGGAGATTGAATAGCGAATTTGAAAATTCTCAAGGGGTAGCTTGAGGCGAGGACGTAGGCAGTGGGGCCAAACCTCGTTAACATACTGAGTTTGCTTCTCTCTTACCCTTACTCTTTATATTTATTATTATTTCGTATTTTATTTATATTTTATATTGTATATTTGATTTATAATTGTTATTTTTTTTTAATACAATTCAATTCACCACTCTCTTGTGTTAGTCATCTGGACAACAGAAAGAAACCAAAAGGGCTTAGGTTTGAACGAATAACTTTCATCCTTGGAATTTTTGGTGATTATCTTGTTGTGTATTTCCTCTTATGACAGTTTAAATCTGTTTTAAATTTCACTAAAAGAGAAAATTACTTAAAAATTATACAAGAGAAGTTCAGATTTTGAAGCCGAAATGCTTGAACAGAAACAAGAAACACTCACAGAAAGCGCTGATAGAAACACAGGAACCAAAAAAATATCAACAACAACTCTGAAATCAACACAGGAACAATCCCGAGAGAAAAAAAATAAAAAATATGCAAGAATGTGATACCAGAGATCCATATGCAAAAAGAAAAAAAGAGTGAAATATGCAAGATGATTACCTTTGATTTAGTTGAAGAGAGGTGCAGGTGCTGCGTTGCGAGGGAGGGGAGGGAGAAGAAGACGCGATACAAAGGATATAATCGTTGTGGCCAAGGAGGGATGTAAATGTACAGTAGATTCTCATATATAGAAATTTAGTATAACATCCTTAAATTTCATTTGCAATTTAGGGATCCGAATAAAGTATTTTTTTACATTAAATTAATTTTTTTTTTTTTTTTCTAAATATAGATAAGGGAGTGATACGGTACCGGATGGAATGCGTTAAAATATGACAGTTGGTGTTGACATGTTTAGAATGTAACTGAACAGTAGAGTTGTTGGAGCGTGTTGTGCACACTCCTCATCAACGTGTGGAGTAAAGCCGCAATAAGAGACTCCCCGACTCCAAAGAATCCCCACCCAAAACATTTCTTACCAAACAGAAAGTTGTAACAAAGTCTCTCATCCTCATCTCTCATCAAAGTCTCTTTTCTCCATCTTCTTCTTGCTCGTCTTTGTGGCTCTCTTTTTATCTGCGTGTTTGTGGAGCATCTCTCAGAGTCATCAATGGAGTCAATCTCTCCAAGATATCATGAATCCCATAAAGCAAACCCATCTCTGTTGCCATCCCCAAACAGCCACAGCTCTAACTGTAGCAGTAGCAGCACCACCACTCACAGTAATGGACTCCAACCCACTCCGCCCCCAACCCCACCATCACTGCCGCACCAAAACCAACACCAAGCTTTCAGACCCATCACCAGATCCGAATCTGCAAACCCATACCCGACAACCTTCGTTCAAGCTGATACTTCCTCCTTCAAGCAAGTCGTCCAGATGCTCACCGGATCCTCCGAAACTGCCAAGCACGCCTCCTCATCCTCCTCTTCCAAACCCACCACTAACGGTCCCGCGTCCGACCCGCCTTCCAAGACCCACATCCCGCCGATCAAATCCGTTATGCCCAAGAAGCAACAATCCGGGTTCAAGCTCTACGAGCGCCGAAGCTCCCTTAAAAACTTCAAGATCAACCCCTTGATTCCCGTGTTCGCTTCAAACAACTCTGGATTCTCGCCTCGCAAGCCCGAGATCCTCTCCCCGAGCATTCTCGACTTCCCGGCGCTCGCTCTCAGCCCCGTCACGCCGCTCATACACGACCCCTTTGACCGATCCGCTTACATCTCTCCCCAAAGCAACGCCAATGCTAAGTTGGACGCGGTGGCTGAGGAGAAAGCAATCAAAGAGAAGGGTTTTTACTTGCACCCGTCGCCGTCGACAACGCCGAGGGAATCGGAACCCCGGCTTTTGCCTCTGTTCCCAACGACGTCGCCGAGAGTTTCAGGTTCTTCTTCTTCTTGAAATAATTGGTTTTTAACGTTGCGCTAGATTTATGTATTATATTGGCATTGAGGAGGACGATCAAAAACGATATATATGTACTGGGATGTTTGCGGAGAATGAGAGCATCTTGATTCAAATTGTAAAATGTCACGTCAATCCGAGAGAAAAAAGGTGAAATGTAATCTCTCTCTCTCCCCCTCCTTCTGGGGTCTACTTTGTTACGCTTGGTTGCCGAGAAAGTTGAGTGAGAAAAATAATCTTGACTATTTCTTCTTTGAAGTGGCTTTTGCTTATGGTTTTTCTGTTTACTTGGAGAAATTAGAGAACTCAAATGAATTTTTAAACCAAATAGTTGTGTGAAGCTAAGTTGTGTAGGGTTTGTGATTAATATGCCAAAAAAAAAAAAAAAAAGAGTAGGGATTGTGATTAAATTTCTTTCGATAATGAATGAAGGGCGAAATCTGAAACCCCAAAAGAAAAAAAAAAGTCACATCCTTGAAATTTTTTCTGGAACGCCAATGATAGCATGAGTGAATCATAACTCATATAGCTCTACTCTCAATTCTTCTAATCAATGCTAAAATGAATACTGATATCCAATTCGGAGACATTATTTTTAGGTATTAATGAGCAGTGTACGAAGTGCAGGTGGGTGAGAGAGAGAGAGAGAGAGAGAGAGGGGGGGGGGGGGGGGGTGGTTTGTTCATATGAATCATATTAATTGTAAAAGCAACTTTGGGCTAGCTGTCAAAGAAAGGAGTAGAAGAATGGGCAAGGAATCTTGAACCTTTTGTTGTTTTTGGGAATATGAGGGAAGAGAATTCCTACGGGCCGGTCCATCCGAGGATCCTCAAAAAACAGCCCACCCGTTAAAACATGACACGTAGACCCTCCAGGACAATTATTGTAAACTAGCACTGCACCGATTTGTAATTCAATTTCCTCCCTCTGTTCTCATCCCCCAAACCGATATGCACGGAACTTTCTCCCCCTCCGACACCCCCTCCATGGCCTGAAATATTACCCCGTTGTTCGTTGCCCAGCCACGGCGCCATCGCAGATCTGGAGTCAGTGATCTGTCGCCGTCCGCAGCCCCTTCCCCGTCGCGAAAACAATATCCATTCCCTGTCGTCGCACAACCCTTTCGCACCCACCAGCGACCCACCAGATTTGTACCAGCCACCGCACAAGAACTGGTAGCCACCGCTGAAGAAGACGAAGCCACCGTTGAAGAAGACGAAGCCACCGTTGAAAAATTTCAGACACAGTGTTATTTTCGGCAACTCAGTAACCTTCGCTTATCTGGTTTGCCCTTTCACCATTTATTAATACAGAAACTAAAAATCATATGATTATGGTATTATGGTTGTTGATGTGTTGTGTTAGAGACATTGAATGTAAATTGGTGAAGAAGAAGAACGAAATCACACTATGGAAGGCACAGAAATATTAATGCACAGAAGGTGTTCGGTAAAAGTTCTGAGAAGAAAAAAAATTGGTAGAAATCGGTGGAGGGAACTGGTCGGCAGTGGTGCTGAACTGGTCAACTGGTCGCCGGTGGATGCTGGTGGTGATGAACTGGTCGGCGGTGGTTTCGATGGTACGGGGAGTGGTCTGGACGCGAAGAGGTCTCTGGGGCCGAAATGCACTGCTTGAGCGCGAGGCAGCTTTGGTCTGAAATTGAAACAGAGCTATTGAAGGATTATTTTCCCATGCGCACGAGTGTAGAACGGTTTAGTGCAAAAAGCTGAGGTGGCAGCTTCTAAGTGGAGGGCTGCTTTTTAAAGAAAACCGGACGAACCGCTTAGCAGCGCTTCTGATGAGGGAAAGGTGCCAAGAGCGCAGTAGGCAGGCATTCTATGTGCTTGTGTTTAGACAGCTCTTGTATTTTCATACCATTTTGTGCTGTGTACCAAACTACCACTGTGGTCTAGGCGGTATTCAGTTTATGGATCTGAGGTAGATCTAAGAAGGGTGATGAAATAGAAAAGGAACCCACCATTGGATATGTTGGATCTGTGCTAAAGATTGTTCCTTGTTGCTGAGTTTTACACTCTCAAGCTAGGTTGAGCGCTTGATCTCTTGTAACTTTGAATGGAGAAGTGTCACTTTTAATTCTCTTGGGGTGTTGGAGAGGACAAAATTGGGGTGTGGGGTATAGGATAAAGAAATAAATCCATTGCTCTTGATGGCCAGACTAGTACTATTGCAGCCACAAGAGGATGAGATTTTTGAATGGGTCCCATTCAATTGAGCAACCCACAAGTTGAGTTGTAGAGTCAATACCCTTTGATACAAGGCTTTGAATTGCTGTAAAAAGCAATCATGAAAAGGTTGTTCTTTAATTGAATCAAACGCTGTTTTAAGTCTGCTTTTTGACTCGAAAAGAGACTGAAACTGTAGTGAATGGGGACATTAGAAAAGGAAAGCGGAGAGGAAGTGGGTCTTGTGATGATGAAAGGAAAGAAAAGGGAAACGGCAGTGATGAGAATGGGAAAGCCATAAAACATGGCGTGGGAGTGGCCTCCCTGTGTTTTTTGTCTGTCTGTTTCTTTCCTGTGGGTCTGATTTCGTAGAATTTTGCAGCCTATGGTTGGTAGTTCATCAATTTACAACTTTGAATCGTCCACGTGCACTGCTTGTAAAACTCTGGCATTTCCTTCCTCTATGCTCTCCATCATCAGTCTTCTCCATCAACATCGCATCCAGATCATCCGACCAATTGTTGACTACGCACCAACGATAATGATCATCTGTGTGCACGTGGAGGATGACCAAAGTACAATTATTTGCCAAGTCATCTCTTCGTTAAAAAAATTTAACCACAGGCAAATTTCAGAGTGTAGATTCGGTCTTTTTTTAACACCCCCCCCCCCCCCCCCCCCCCCCCCCCCCCCCCCCCGGGGGCGGCGAGTCCGCAGGGGTCTTTCTCTGCTTCAAGTGCCCTTTTTTCTCTCCTGTTTGTCTTTGTGGGGGGTTTTTGGCTGCCATTCAAAATGTAGATATTCATCGCTCGTGATTAAAGGGGAAGCACGAAGTGTTGGTGGAGGATGGTTGATGGAGGGGAAAGTTCATTGCACTAATTACCTTTGCATATGGCTGTTGTGTAAAGAAATCACATAAAAGTACTGCTCCCACTTCAAAAGGAGTGAAAAAAGAGAGGAAAAAACAACTCTTCGCAATAGAAAACTTGAAAATTTCAAGCCTCTTTTAAGGATTCGTATGTCTTACGCATGTCTTTTTATGTCGGCCTTTTCGTTTTGAGACTACAAGTGACCACGGTTGCGTGGCATGTTGAAGTCTGCCAGCAAAATACCTCTATTCAGATCAGAAATACAATTACTTAACTGGATCATGGCCATTGATAACCTGACCTAAAAGGGAGTCTTTATTCTTTTGGGTAGGACCCCTATAAATCTGAGTTTGTACATTTGATATGGACCCAAGTTATGAATTATTAAAATTATTGATTACATTAGGGTTCTCTAGAGTTTTTAAGGTTCTGGAATAATTCTAACCAAAGTTTTTAAATTAAAGTAGGATTGTAATTTTACCCCTTCATCATTTGGCACTTCTAACTTATTATAAAGTCAAATTGATAACCAAAGTAGGTCAATGTTAAAGTGTATACACTGCATAGTGCAGTGGCTGGGCCGCAAACTTCGAAACCAACGTGGAATGCTAATGCTAGGTCGGTCACGCCTCACATATTTGATGTGTGCGTGTCAAGCACCTCGCATTACAATTCTGGCCCATCAACATTTGGAACTAAAGACTTGGTTGGAAACTTACCATTGACCACGTGTGGGAAATGCTTGGTCCAGAACAGATAGACCAAATGAGGTAGAAACTAGAAAGCCTTACGTTACCACGAAAGACACTAACTTAGGGTCCGGACATGAACTCTAATCCAGACATAATGTACGTACACGGCTTGGATCGCGTCGAAGGAATTCATATCCATTTAGGCCCGGGAAGGATTAATGTTGGGCTCCAAAATGTCCATCATCATCGTATTGTATATATAGGGTGTCTTAAGGTTTTGTCGTCCATTAATTTGCCGATTGGACTTTTCGTATTTCAACTGAAATTCAGCAATTAATTATATTTATCGATCGCCTTTTGGCTTTGCAAATGAAAAATTAAACAAATTAAAACGCCTTTTAACTTTAAGCTAGGCAACCAACGGCCTGATTTAAGGCCATTAAGGGCCAATTTATACACAAAGAATGTGATGAATCTTCAATGAATATGCTGCATGCGCACATATATGGTTGCGGAAAAGGGTGGAAGAAAAACTGCTGACAAAAACCTAGCTAGCTAGCTAATCCAAGCTGCTTTAACTCGTTAATATTATTCAAATCACACCATACGTACGTTCTAACCTTTTTACTTCCTCCGTACGTAGGATACACACACACATATAAGAAAAGCAAGGTGAAAGAGGAAGATGAATTGAAGGAGGAGATTGCAGAAGCAATTCAGGAAAGAAACCCTTTTTGCACCCACCTCTCAAGTCACGTAGATACATAAAATAGCACATACAGATGATCATGAACCAAAACGTATATAAGAAAATTATGAAAAAGAAGAAAATTTACCAATATTAGAATTTTTATACGAAGTAAATCTTATAGATGATCGTCAGCTTTTCTCTCTCTTTCGCGCATGCATGCAGTTTATATTCTTAGATCTTCTTCTTCTTGATCAATCAGTGATCCTGGCACAATGCGTAATGACGTTGCAACTGCGCTTATAAGGATTAGCCCTTTTCCTCTTTTGACAGTTGTAGTAGGAGTTGCCGCGGCGGCCGCATGGAACCGAGTTGGCCTTCAGAGCTCCGTAGCTAATGTACTTCCTGCGCTGCGCAAGATCTCGGCCATGATGAGAATCCATCAGCATCTCATTCTCCTTGCCAATGCAGTCACCCACTGCGCCATTGCATGAGCCTGTGCCAACTTTGTTAATAGTACTAGACGACTCGGCCACCACGGCCAAGGCAAGGAGGAGGAATATTAGCCAAGGCTTATATTCCATTTTCTGGTCCGTATTGCGGAAAGAAATGGTGAAAGTTGTGAGCTTTGTAGCTAGAGAGAGAGAGAGAGAGAGAGAGAGAGAGAGAGAGAGAGAGGTTGTAGGCGATTGATGCCCGGTCTCTGCCCTTCCTGTAAGAGAAGGGGAAGACGAGGATATAGATACACAAAAAGGTGGGAGGGTTGTAAGGTTAGCTGAATAAAAGAGGGAGAATTTCTTGGTATCGGAGGGTGAGATTTATGGATATGTTATTTATGTGATTTAACGCAATTTCGGGTGTCCGTTTCTTGTGCCTTGTTTTTCTGTTTTCTGGTTTTGGTGTTTATAAATAGATATGGCTCTTTTAATTTTGTTGGGATGGATGGATCATGGATCGACGTTTATGTACGTGAGTGGCATAGCTTTGCTCAAGAATAGACGCCAACTATTCTTACAACTATCACCTCCCCTATTTAGAAGGTAGAAAAAACTGATCTTTCTCCTTCAGGTTCCCTGTTTATGACAATTTCACGCCACATGTGTTAAAGAAATAAAGAAGTTGTAGAGAGGATGAAAAGGCAGAGGCAGAGTACCCTAAGTGAGGAAAAGATTGAGAGGAAAAAATTCTCTTCATTGATGCGTATTGCATAAAACAGCCTTAGGCTTTATACAAGAATACAAAAGCTAAAAGAGGAAAAAACAAACAATGATCAATTCCACTACCTGTACAGAAAATGCAATCACTTATTTACAAATAAAAAAATGTTCCCTAACTAGCTCTGCTGATTGGTATTAGTCTAGATACAGTAAAATGATTCTATTAAATTTAATGTACTTATTAGATCTAATATGACTCGAATCTTTAGTATTCTTTTATTTATTACCCGTGTCTACTATTTAGGTAGAGTACCATCACCCATTATTACTAAGAAACCTCAAAAAAGGAAGAAATGGGGGAAAGCGAGGAAGAAACAGATGTAGAAATAGAAACAACTTCTGAAACAAAGGGGACTAAACAAGAACAAGAGGAATCCCGTGAAGATCCTTCTCCTTCTCTTTTTTTGGAAGAAAATGAGGATCCGGACAAAATGGATGAAACAAAAGAAATCCAAATGAATGGAAAGGGAAAAACAAATGATGAATTCCACTTTAAAGAGACATGCTATAAAAATAGACCAATTTATGAAACTTCTTTATCTAGATGGAAATCAAGAAAATTCAAAATTAGAAATATTTCAAGATAAAAAGGATAAAGAGATATTCTGGTTTGAAAAACCTCTTGTTAATATTCTTTTCGACTATAAACATTCAATATCAATATTAAATCAAAATTAAATAAAAAATTAAAAATCAAATAAAAAAAATGTAAATTTTTATTATTATAATATAACTTATTTTGAATATAAAATATAATTAATATAAATTAACTTACTTTTAATAAATTAACTTACTTTTAAATTTTAAAATTTTAAAAATTAAAATGAATAAAAAAATAAATACATAAAATAAATACAATAAGAGATAAGAAGAAATTCGGCCACCAACTATATATTTGATACCCTCTCCAAAAAAAAAAAAAAAAAAAAAAAAACTTGTAATACTGACTCAATTCTTAATTCCTTCAATTACTCGTTTATCAAAAATCAGTTACTTGAGCTAATCCTCTTATAATGTTATATAAAGATATTGCATAAAAAACATCTATGTAACCACGATTATATGACCAATCATATATCACATTTATTATTTTTTTTTCCAAAGTATTCAATTGGGAACACTTTTAAGAAATGAATTTCAGAAGTTCAAATTTTGTAGAGATGAATAAACAGGCTTATATAAAAAAGATACTATAAATATTCCGATATAAGCTATACTCAATGAAAAACTTGCAATTGTCACAAATTTATACCAATCCACAAAATTATTTGAATTATGATATATTATAGCTGGAGTTAACAATTTTGATAATATATTAAAATCCATTTCTTATTGATTCATAGGAATTCATATGGCTCCAACGAACAAAGTAAATATACCTAATACAAGTATAGGAAATAGCATAGTACTATCTGATTCATGGGGATATGAAAAAATGTTCTTAATGTCAAAATAAGCAATAGTAATAAAGGGTCGTGTCATCTTTCTTATATTAATATCAATTGGATATGTCTTCTTCCCCAAAAAAGAAATCCTTTCATTATTATTCATTATTAATAACGATAATAACCGAAAATCTTTTTTAATTATTTTTTCCCTTCTTTATCTTTTCCCCATAGACATATTAAATAAAACGAGTTATTTGTTTTACTGCTGTAATTTTGAAAATTAACATTTAAAGAGCCCTCAAACTAGGTAAATAGATCTGAAACATATTAAATGCAGTTAATCCTGCTGTGGAAAAAGCTATTATTGCAAAAATTGGTGAATACAACCAACTATCATTAAGAATTTCATCTTTGGGCCAAAAAAGGCAAGGGGTGGAATACCACAAAGGGAAATTTAAAAAAGGATAAAGGCCCAGAAGAAATTACTTATTTTTAAAGACCCCGCTATAAGTTCTATCCATATATGTTCTAATCGCCAATTCATACTAGATCTAGTTGCATTTTATTGAAATTGAGAGAATAACCCAAATGAATGACTTTTTTGTGTGTTTCCGAAGCTTGGATAGTGAAAAATGGAAAGTGGCAGTAGGCAAGGCCTTGGTAAAAATGTCTACAAGCTGAAATTTTGAGGCTATGTGTATTGGTATGAGGACCTTGGACAACACTTTTTCTCTGACAAAATGACAATCTAACTCAATATGTTTGATTCTATCGTAAAATACTGGATTCTTTGTGAGATGTAAGGCTGATTGGTTGTCACAGTATAAAAGTGCAAGCATGGTATGATCTGTGTTAAAGTCTTTCAGTAAAGAGATGAGCCAAGTAATCTCATAGCTAGTATGAGCTAGGGCTCGATACTCTGCTTCTACTGAAGATCGTGATACAATAACTTGCTTTTTAGATTTCTAGCTAATCAAAGAATCACCAATAAAGATGCAAAAACCAATCATTGATCTTCAGGTTTCTGGACATGCTACCCAGTCTGAGTAGTTGAATGCCTTTATATGCAGAGAAGATTGAGATGAGAGAAAAATATCTTGCCCTATAGAACCTTTCAGATATTTCAAAATCATGTAGCTTGCATGCATGCGTGTCTGTGTTGGTCTGTCCATGAATTAACTGAGGATACTGACAGCATATGTTATGTCAGGTCTAGTTATTGAGAGGTAGATTAATCTTCCAATCAACCTTCTGTAGCTTGTGGAATTAGTCAATAAATTTGAGGATGAGCGTGAGAGTTTATGATTGACTTCCATTGGAGTATTGATCACCTTATAGCCAAGGAGTCCAGCATCTTCAAGGATCTCAAGTGTGTATTTTCTTTAGCATAAATAGATGCCAGCAGTTGATCTAGCAACTTACAAGCCTAGGAAATATTTTAGGATGCCTAGACCTTTGATTTTAATTTGAGAGTGCAGTGCAAATAGGCCTTAACATTGTCAATAGCTGTTATGTTAGAACTCCCTATGATCATATCATCCACATAAACTAAGAGGGCTATAAAACCATGCTCCTTTTCTTTTGTAAACAAAGAATAATCAGATTTAGTTTGTTGAAAACCAATTGAAGTAAGAATGGAGGAGAGTTTTGAGTATCATTGTCTGGAGGCTTGTTTAAGGCCATAAAGGGATTTGTGAAATTTGCCAACCAATCTTTTGCCTTGACTAGGTGACCCCTCCTTGCTATGGAAACTTGGAGGCAATTCTATGTAGATTTCTTCATCTAAATCTACATGAAGAAAAGCGTTATGCACATCTAACTGATGAAGATGCCAATTATGAATGGCTGCCAATGCTAGAACAACTCTCATTGTTGTGATTTATGCCACGGGGCTAATTGTTTCTTGGAAATCAAAACCGTCATTTTTTGTATAGCCATTTGCCACCAATTTGGCCTTATGTCTCTCAATTGTCCCATCAGACTTTAATTTCACCTTATACACATATTTGCAACCAATAGTTGTTTTCCCTAGAGGAAGAGTTGTGATAGTCCAGGTCCTATTCCATTTCATTGCATCTTGCCAATGTTGACATTTTACAGTTTTATGGTAGGTTTTGGGTTCATGTAAAAGGGAAAGGGAAATTGCATAGGACTTGTGAGAGGGAGATAGCTGATCATATGTAAGATGTTGCTGAATGGGATGGGCAGTAGGGGCAATAGTAGGGTGTGAATGGGGAGTAGTTACAACCATTTGACCGTGATAGTCTTATAGATAAGTTGGTGGTTGCTTGATCCTATCTGATCTCCTAAGAGGAATGAGGGGAGTAGGAGCATTGGTAGATGGTGATGAGTCAAGAGATTGAAGAGAATTTTCATAATATGAGATAGGAGTGGATGAAGAAATGTGGCTCTGCTCATGTGATGAATGCTGGGTAGAAGTGTCATGGGCAGTGAAAATGTCAAGAGTAGGTTGAAATGTGACAGAATTAGGATAAGAGGGAGGAGAGGTTTCTGAATCTGGTAAGGCAGGAGGTAAAACCAGATTAGTTGGTTGGTCAGAAGTTATGGTATGTGAGTTGCAGGTTTGTAAAGGAAAACTAGACTCATAGAAAACAACATCTCTTGAAATGAAACAAGAGTGGCTATCTAAATTGTATGATTTATACCCTTTGACCCCGATTGAATATCCCAAGAAAATGCACTTCCTTGCTCGAGGACTTAGGTTAGTTCTACTGTATTTAGGAGTGGAAGCAAAGCAAAGACATTCAAACACTCTCAAGTGAGCATAGGAGGGCATGGAAGAGAAGAGCACTTCATAAAGGGATTTATTGTTCAAGACGGGTAGGAATTCTATTTATTGTGTGTGTGGCAGTCAGAACAACATCTCCCCAAAATTTGAGAGGGAGAGCAGCTTGGAAAATGAGAGCTCGAGCAACAGAAAGGGGGTATTGATGCTTTCGCTTAACTACTCCATTTTATTGTGGGGTATATACACATAATTTTTTATGTAGGATCCCATTAGAGCTGTAAAACTCAAACATGTGAAATTCCAGCCCATTATCAGACCTTACTTATTTTATTTTTGTATTGAATTGAGTTTCAACCATGAGAGTGAAGGTCTGTAAAAGAGATTTAAATTCAAATTTGAGTTTCATAAGGTAAACCCAAATGATCCGACTGTGGTCATCCACAATGGTTAAAAAATAGTGGTGACCTTGAATAGATGCAGTAGAGTAGGGACCCCAAATATCATAGTGTATAAGATCAAAAGGGAATGAAGTAGAAGATGTGCTTAAATGGAAAGGTTTTCTTTTCTGTTTTGCTAAATGGCAAACAGAACACTGTATATCTTCATTACACTTTACATCAGGAACATGTGATTGTATTACATTCATTCTCTGGTGTGATACATATCCTAATCTAAAGTGCCAAAGATCAAAGTTTTGGTGTACATTGATATTGAAGACAAAACTAGGAGCAAGTAGCAGATTGATTAACTTTGTAACTGGAAGAAAGGAAGCTGTTGACAGCACTACAACAAATGGAGCTATGAGTGAGAAAATAGAGACCATTGCAGACTTTAGCAGGACCAATTGTTGTCCATGAAGAGAGGGCCTTTATAAAACAAAATTTGTTCAAGAAAAAAAGGCAAAGGGATGAACTATGAGTGAGCTTGTTAACAGAAATAAGGTTGAAGTGAAATATGGCACACAAAGAACATCAATGAGGGTTAAAGAAACTGAAATTTTTACTGTCCCAATGTGAGTGACTCTAACTTGGGTCCTATTAGGCAGTTGAACATAAACTTGAGTTTCACGAGTGATGGTAGTGAGAAAAGATGTGAAGCAGCCCATGTGATCTGTAGCTCCAGTGTCAAGGATCCAAGGTTTGGAATGAAGATTATTGAATTTTTTATGAGAAAGGGAAGTGAGGTGTTGGTGATGGTTAGCAGAAAAAATAGAGGAATATGGTGTATTAGAAATAGTTGAGAGACAGTATTGCATACCTGCCATATTTGAGCAATGAGAGGAACTAGTTGTAGCATTTGGGGGGGTTGGAATTGAGTCATTGAGGTTCAGCTGAGATGTTTGACCATTGACAAGAGCAACAAGTTGCTGAAGTTGAGCTTTAGTTAGAGGTAGCTATGGAGAATGCATAGTCCCTTTCTCCTAGACTTGTGATGTAACTTGATTAGCTAAATGTTTAGTTGAGGACATTCCTGGTTTAGATTTCCTGAACTTGAAGTTGGGAGGGAAGCCAATGAGCCGATAACACTTCTCCTTAGTATGACCAGTTTTGCCACAATGGTAGCATGTAATTTTAGACATTTATTTCTTCTTTGCATGATTGTGAAAAACAGCTAAAACTGAAGATTCAGAAACAGGTAGTACAAGAGATTGAGTCTGTCTTTGTCTTTCTTCCTGCAAAATTAAGGAAAAAAATCCTATCCAAGGAGGGCATAGGGCTCATGAGTATAATCTGCCCTCTGATGCTATCATATGTGTCCTTCAGTCCCATTAAAAATTTAAAGATACAGTCTATCTGTTGAGCCTCACCCATGGATTTTAAGGCCTTACAAGTGCAAAGCCCACAGGAGCAATGAGGAAAAGGCCTATAGTAATAAAGCTCCTCCCAAACAGCGGTAGTAAGTTGAGTGAAATAGTCACTTATAGATTGAGTTCCTTGTGCAATTGAACCAAGTTGGTGTTGAAGTTGATAGATCCTGACATTATTTGGTTGAGCAAATCTGGCTTTGAGCTTCTCCCATATTTCCTTAGCTAAGTCAATGTATAAAACATTGGATGCAATCTCTTTTGATATGGAGTTAAGGATCCAAGATAGTATGAGATTGTTACATCTCAACCAAGGTATGTAGAGGGCATTGGTGAGTACCAGTGTCTCGATGCTTCTATCAAGAAATCCAAACTTGTTTTTTATGGAAATGGCTAAAGTGAAGAATCGATGCCATGAAAGATAGTTAGGACCAGTTAGATGTGGCGTGACCACCACAGTGTTAGAGTTATCACTGTGGTGGAAGAAAAAAAGACTGTTGAGGTTTTCAGAAGGAGAGGAATTCTAAGAAGGAGGTGAATTTTCTTTAGCTATTAAGTGAAAGAGTTAATAATAAAGGAAAAGAAGTGAAGAGGAGGTAAGATGACTGATGATAGAAAAGAAAGAACACAGGTTGCAGACCTAGTGCACTGATACCATGTTAAAGAAATAAAGAAGTTGTAGAGAGGATGAAAAAGCAGAGGCATAGAACACTTAGTTAGGAAAAAATTGAGAGGAAAAAGTTCTCTTCATTGATGCGTATTGCATGAAACAGCCTTAGGCTTTATACAAGAATACAAAAGCTAAAAGAGGAAAAAACAAAGAATGATTAATTCCACTATCTGTACAGAAAATGCAGTCACTTATTTACAAACAAAAAAATGTTCCCTAACTAACCCTGCTGAGATAGTGGGAATATCACAGCAACAGTACCTTGCTACGATGAGTACCTTGCTGCCATGTGCTCATTTCCATTTACTGAGCTTGCATTCTGTGTGTAGGGGCTGCAAGTCATTAGTGCTTGGTACACTTTCATTTATCTTCAATTTCCATAAACAACAGCAAGATCGTCGGCCTATTTTATACAACATCGATAGAGCTGGTGATGATTCCCGGATAGTTGGGCTTTTTGCGATGGGGATCAGCTTGGAGATTCCATTATCGGCCATATCCAAGCAAAGGCCCCGTCGAGCCAAGATTAATAACATCTCCATGACCTCACCTACCAGACTTTGATCTTGCCCCATCCCTGGCGAAAATACACCTCCCTTGTGTCTAAATCCTCTCCTGTAACAATGATGGTTCGGTTTCTGTGGTGCCGTGATCTAGCTCCAGTTGTTAATTTCTCTGACAAGTCTGAAAACTCTGATTCATAGAACATTCCTCTGCGCTTGCTTGCTTACGAAGCGGGAGGAGGCCGGAGAGAGTACTTTTTATAAAGATACGCATGCACTGAAGATGATATTGCTTCAGTGTGGGTGTATCTTGGCCAATGCAAGAAGTCGAGAACCCAAGATGAAGGTGAGGATTAGCTGCAGTTAAAGGAGAATGCGACTGTTATGATGAAGATCAAGGCGATGAAATTGAGAAGGGATGATGGAGGATTGGTGGATGCAGGGACAAAGCCAGATACTTTGGTGCTCAAATATATAGGCCAATTTTTTTTAATAGTTAGCACTACGAGTAAATATCCAAAAATAAAATATGAAATTATTGAATAAACACAAAAAAATGAAAACAAAAATAAATTCGAGCTTAAAGAAAAAATATATCTTACCAAATTCATAAGTGCAAAAAATTGTGCGATTTTTAATTATAAAAATTTTATGAATAGTTATTATCGCGTACTCTATTAATATAATTAATCGAGTATTAAAAAATATTGACATAATTAATCATATCAGAAAAATATATAATAAATATGTAAAAGTAATTTTATATAATAAAATTATTTTAATTAACAAATAAGTCAATTCAATTAGATCTACAATTAAAAGAATTATTAATAATCAACACAAAAAGAGATATATGGTATATCTTTTTCTTTTCATTAAAACATAATAAGTGCATCGCAAAATCGAAACAAACGTACGAATTGTTTCCTTCTAAAGACTTTTCTTAGAAGTCAGAACTTTTTCTATCAAAATTTTGTACCCGAAGAATATAAATATTTAGCTCTTTTATTGATAGTAAACTCATCTCATCTTAATATTAAATATTATTTAAAAATAAATATATTTTAATGTTAAATTTTATATTTTTTATCTAATCATTACTTAATTATTATAATTTTATCAAATTTTTACATAAAACAAATTTAACTTTTTCAAATTAAATTAAAAATAATATTATAACAATATTTTAATTTTATAATATCTTTATTCAACTTTTTCTTTAATTTTTCTCAAAATCTCATAAAATATTAATTCAAATAATTTTAATATTATTCACAAACTATTTTAATTTATCCCATTTTATCTTATCTATAAAACCAAATAAAACCTTAATTACAAAAATAAATTTCATAAATTAATACAATAATTAATATTAAATTATATTAATTTATAAATTTATTTTTACAAAATCGTAACACTTATCTTTAAAAATAACTAAATAATAGATAAAATATCATAATAATATCTTAACACCTTGTTCATTTTTACAAAATTTTTCATCTCATCTCTTCTAATCATTATAATTTTTTAAAATTTTCATACAAAATAAAATAAATAATTTAAATTTTTCAAATTATAATATTAAAATAATATATTCTAATAATATTTTATTTAATTTTTAACTTTAATCTTAATTTATCTTATCTCATTTCTAAAATAAATGTGGTTCGTCGTGCTTGTTTTTACAATTATTTTTATTTAATTCTTACAATCTTATATAAAATAAAATGAGTAATTTAATTTTTTTAACTTTAAAATAAAATAATATTAAAATGATATATTATAATAATATTTTATTTATCTTTATTAAAAAGAGTAGGAAACGCATTGATAGGTCATGCAGCCTAATTAGACCGGATCGCATCCTTAATGAGGTGTGAACGTGTTCTAACTTCTACCAACTCTAATTAGCCTACCACCTAGACCCACCCCCACCATTCTCCTCTTTTCTCTTCCTTGACCTACTGTAATTACTCACTTCATGATTTTGTCATTTACTGGTCGAAATTAAATCAGCGGTCAGGATTCCCCCTACCCACCAGCAGCCGCTTCACAATGCACACGTGTGTGGCCACGACAAATCTAATGTAACAAACCACCTGGTACCACGTAAGCAAACTCACTCCACTTATAAATCGCAAGAATCAACGGTGATGAAGCATGTTACGTAAAAAGGTTGTCCAGCATAATATAATATTGCAGGTTAAGGTCTATTACAAGACAAAGATGGTGAATTTGCTTGGATTACAAGCTATCTTGTTCATTTAGTCAGAGAAACTGATGATGATAATGGGCCACTTTGATTATTCTATCTTTTTAGATTTTCTTTTTCGTTATTGTTATATGCTTTGTCTCTTCTTAGAAAGAACGAAAATTAGACAGATTATATATATTGGAAAAAGAAAAGGAAAAATCTAGTTAGAAAAGAAAAAGGATTGAGATAGCAAGCAGCCTTCGGTCTCTATGTCATCATCAGCCACCTTTTCCTTTGTCTGTTTCACAACTGAAGTCTGATGCTGTATAGGAGGTCTGACTCTTGTTGCGGCTTACTTTTCACGCCCCTCTCTCTCTCTCTCTCTCTCTCTCTCTGGTTGCCTCCCAGTCATTCTTCTCCATTTGTGTGCCTTTGCTGGCTTGCTTTGGTCGCGGTTTTTGCTTCAAACATTGGTCATAAGTAACGGACAAATTTGATGGGGCTTTGATAATTGTGATTTTGTCCCTATTTGTTCTTCAGGTACCGCTTCTTTTCTATTCTCCAGGTGTTTCTTCTTGCTTTTCCATGTTTGTGATGCAATTCTCTCCTCTTTTGATCTGAAAACATCACAAAAAACTTCGTTTGATGCTGTCTGTGTTGCTTAAATGTCAATTGATGTGGGTTTCTTTCAGCGTTTGATGTTGGGCGTGGTTGCCTGACCGCCTGGTTAATTTTCTCATTTCTGAATTTGATGGGTATCTTTGTCTGTAGAAGTTCAGACTTCAAATTCATCTGGCTGGGTCTTTCTAATTATTTGTTTCCGTTATCTGTACTCGTGTTAGAGTAAAATATGACACGTGATAGCGCAAAAGTCAGTAGAAAATGTGATTCGTTCTTAGTTGAAACTCTTGCGTATTTGTTAGTTCAAGGAAATCTTACTTCCGCGGGAGAGAGAGAGAAGAGAGGGAAGGGGGGGGGGGGGGGGGGGGGGGTGCTGATGTTCCTCCAGAATGTCTTGGAATTAAGATATGCAAATTGGGAGGAACTCTCTGGCTCTCTCTCTCTCTATCTCTCTCTCTCTCTCTAGATGGGCAATATGCTCGAATGATCATTCAAACGGACTCTTTGCAGTACTTTGGGTGTAGAGTGCTTTGAACTCCACATTTTTCAAGGGCGTTATATCTATATATGTGTGTGTATATATATATATATATATATTTTCTCTCTCTTTGGCTGTTTCTATGAAGCTATTCCATATTGTGCATAAGACTTTTTTTGTTTAGTCGAACAGGGAAAATTTATTTCAAGGTAACATGGTAAAATCCTTATTGTCAGTCTTTCACGACAATTCCATTTTACGATTATTACTTGTAATGATATCATTCTGAAAATTGAGGGTTTTGTGATCTCTGTACAGCAGAAAGATCAGTGTGTCTAAGAAGCTTCTTTTTTTTTTTTTTTTTTGGGTAAGTAAAAATGTTTGCTTATTTTGTTAGTAACTGCGGCATTCCACTCACTTTACTCATCGAGTTAATTTTATTGGTTTAGACTTGGTAATCAACCATATGATTTGAATATTTCCAAGTGTTCTACATGCTTGTATGTACCAAAATATCCAACAGTTTAAATTTCTCGCGTGAGTACTGGCTTTTACCTAGAGTTTCTAAAGATATGTCAAAATCCTAGGAATCTGAATCTTGCTAATGGTACTTTTCAGCCTTGTCCAACTCTAATCATGACTACTAGTTCCCCTGTTCCACCAAATGAGCAGAAAGAAAAACACATTTTTCTTACTGAGGTAATTTTTTAAGCTGCCTTTGCATTTGATAACTTCTTCTTCTTCTTCTTCTTTTTTTTTTTTGTTGGTCTAGAACCTTTCTCTGGTTTGATCTTCAATTTCTGACTTTTGAAAATTGTGGTGCTTTCAGGTTGGTAACTTTGAAAAACAATTGTGGGGATTGATTTACACCAAAAGTCTATTGCACTGTGATGTTCAAAACTTGTTTCGCAAAGTTCGTTTCAGTTATGAGAAAAGCATTCTAAATGATCAAGAACATGTGGAACTTCAAGATGTTGAATATTCCCTGTGGAAACTTCACTATAAACATATTGACGAGTTTCGTAAGATAATAAAGAAAAGTTCTGCTAATGGAGAGAGCACAAAACTGGTAATGACGCAAAATGCTGGCAATGTGCAGAGTAGTGATGATAAACACATAGAAGGATTTAAGTCATTTCTTTCTGAAGCAATGGAGTTTTACCAAAATTTGATTGTGAAAATCAGAAAATGTTCTAGCGTTCCTGATAACTCCTCTTATGAAAAGGGTGACACATCTTCTTCTGTTGAACCAAAAAAGACCCAGAAATGCCAATTTTTATGCCATAGATTTTTAGTATGTCTTGGGGATCTTGCTAGATACCGAGAACAGTACGAAAAACCTGATGTTCAAAATCATAACTGGTCAGTTGCAGCTTCCCACTACCTGGAAGCAACAATGGTTTGGCCAGATAGTGGAAACCCCCAGAATCAGGTATTTTCTATTATTCTTTTGTCATTAAATTATTAGATTGGGATATATGCTCACTCTTGAGGACTAGTTACTACATGTGTTTCTTTTGAAATTTTTAAATGCTGCTATGTTGGTTTTTCGCATGTGTAACCAACTCTGATAATTTGTAGTTGGCGGTATTGGCTGTATATGTTGGCGATGAGTTCCTTGCTTTATACCATTGTGTAAGAAGTTTAGCAGTCAAAGAACCTTTCCCTGACGCCTGGGATAACCTAATTTTACTCTTTGAGAGGGTAAGACTTGATACTGAATTACAATTTTTGGCATATAATTTTTATCCTGTACAGATTCACTCTTCTGCTGATTTTCCTATCTTGGCATTTCTCAAGTCTTTCATGATCTTTCAGAACAGGTCATCTCCAATGCATTCCCTTTGTAGAGAAGCCCACTTTGACTTCCTAAAACCTTGTGAAAGAAGCTTTGTCCAGAGTAAGTTACAATCAAACGATGACAATATGTTGAAAGCTGAAAACAATTGCACAGTTGGAACAGACTTATGGTCTCTTCTTATCAGAACTATGAGTTTCTTTTTCATACAATCCAGGTACTCCCAGTAGATTAGAGTCTTTATAAACAGTGTAGTTTTATTTTTAATTCAATTATAGGTTAATTCAAACTTTACATGCAGTAATTAGGGTTGAAGTCCAGAGATGTCAATCTGTGGTTTAAAAAGTTACATTTACAGTCATAAATATTTAAATTCGCATGTTTACATCACTTGCGTTGAAATGAAAGCCTAAAAACATAATAACAACCTATGCACATGTGGGTAATGTACAATTTGCCTCTGTGTAATGAACTTTTATATCCCAAGCACTGCAGAGCATCTTGCTTTATTCAAATTGCACCTGAGGTCCTGAACTCCTAACATTTTCTTCTGTTTTTTTATGTGAGGCAGCTTGGAGGAATTCCCTTGTGCCTTTGCATCTGCCATGAGAGAGTTGGATGCTTTGATGGCACTAGATGATACAAAACTAAAAGCTGCATTGGAATCCTATCAGTGTTTGGATTCAGCTAGAACAGGCCCTTTTCGAGCACTACAAGTTGCTTCTATATATATCTTTATCATAGAGAACCTAATTCACGGCTCCCAAGTAAGAAGGTCAAAAGATAAAACTGATATGGAAAAGCTTGCGTGGACACAATTTGCAATAGCTGCAACATTCATTTTCATGGGACGCCTTGTTGATAGATGTTTGAAGGCTAGTCAATTGGATCTTTGCCCACTTTTACCAGCTGTGCTTGTATTTGTGGAGTGGCTGGTGGACATGTTTGCTGAAGCAAAAACGTTTGGGGTTGATGAAAAAAGTAGAAGTGCCATGTCTTACTTTTTTGTTGTGTTTATTGACCTTCTGAAGCAGTTCAATGTTAAAGGGAGTGAAGCCACGTCTCCAGATTGTACTCTGCTTTGGGAAGACTATGAATTGAGAGGCTTTGCACCGGTAACATGTTCAAATTTGCCATTATTTTGTTCAACTCCTTGGGAACACGTAGACAGTTTTGAAAGTGGTGCTGAATGTCGTGCTCACCGCATCATTAATGCTGCAATGAGGATTGCAGAAAGATCAAATGATTCTGGAAAGTGGCTTTTGTATGATAAATCAGAAAGAAAATTCTACATTGGAGAGTCAGATGAAATTTCAGAGAGAAAAGAATCAGAAAAAGTAGAGTTACCGAATTCTGATCTTAATATCAAAGAGCCTAGCCAGGATATTTACTTAGCCACAAAAGAAAGCGAGGAACCGATCCTGAAGGCATGTCCAAATGACCCCTGTGTGAATGGTAAATCAGTTGCCACAGAAGAGGAAGAAGTCATTCTTTTCAAACCTCTCTCGAGGTATAACTCAGCACCACTGTACTCTTCTATTGACATGAACGGTCAAATGTCTCCAAAGGATTCAGGGGATGAAAATGTACCTTCTGATGAATGCTTGCGCCGAGCTATATCACTACTTAATGAGCAAAACCAGGCCCAGAGTGATTCTTTAGCTTTCCATGCTGACATCTCTTATTTCCGGGGCAACCAGTCATCGAAGCATCAGGAGTCTCACGAGAAGGATACATCAGCACACCCATTGTTAGAAACCCCCATCTCTGCTGGGCCTCCCTCGCTCAGTGCTTGGGTCTTCAATGGAGGAAGTTTGAGCAATGATAGGGGGAAGACAATTAATGCGAGTAAACATAGCCTTAAGCCTATTGAGGAAATGGCTTTTACAACCATGGCTGGTCTTTCCATAAACAAAAATGAGGATTCTGCAATCATCAATTACTCATCTCCTACTTACCTACCTCCAGTGCCTTCTGCTCCATTATTGCCCGATGATGCTGTTTGGTTTAGTGGCAATCAATCTAACTTTGTGGACCGCAGAACCTCTGGAGACGGTAGTGGAGCAAAAGATTTTTCCAGAGCATCGCAGGTACCAAGCACTTCAAATTGGGTTGCTCCTCATGTGCATCCTGATTATGGGCACAGTGTTGGCGGTTTCATGAATAATTACCCACCTTCATGTCGAATGACTTCCTCTGAATGGCTTCGTCAATACAGAGAAAGTCACAATTCTCAGCAAGTCAATAGTTTTACATTGCCGGTTCATTGTTATGCTCCTGAGAACCCCAGAAACTTCCAACACTCTGAAGTTTCCAATTTTGGTGTTTTTGATCCATGGGGAAATCCTATGGTTTATAATCCAAGTGTATATATGGAGAGCCCGCCACTGCATCAGGCTTTTCCTCGTGTTTATGGTGCAGATGAACTCCAAAGGGAGAAGCTCTTTCATGGTTACCAAAGACCTATGCCCTTAGGATGTGGTGCTGTAACAGACCTCAGAATTGAGCCGCAGCCACTTTTGCAGTATCTGAAAGAGAGAGAATGGGGAGTCCTGCAAGATCCTGGCCTTAGAGGTCCTACATACATGGGAAATTAGAAAGTTGCTAACTTGAAACGTTTCATTCTAGATGTCTACTTGGCTGTATTGCCTTTCTTAACATCTTCATTTCATCCAGCATGAAAAGCTTACCCCTTCCCCCTCCACACTACCATCGCCCCCCCCCCAAAATAGAGTTCGAGATATCCGATTAAAACATTTCACATGTATGCATGTAAATATAGGTGCCTAGATTTTTCCATATGCCCTCTGAAAGAAGTGGTCTAAAGAAAGACTGAAATGTGTCAAAATTTTCTGCTGATCAACGAGTCCAAAAATTGTAATGTCACATTCTCTTACTGATCAAATATGAGTTAAAGCATTTATTGACAAACAAAGGAATGATCATGATTAAAGGTGATCCCCAAAAAAACTGAAAAAAGTTTACCGGTTGTCCCAGGCTTTTACTCATCAACAACATTTACCCAACCGCTATCCGGAATCCATATGCGGTTGTGAGAATTTTGCTGACAAAGTATTCTGCATGTAATTTAAGCGTTGGCAATAGTGGAACAGAGCCAAATTTGGAATTTTGTATATTGTGGCTTGAATCAAGGTTGTTTGGTGAACTCGGTCCTGGTAAATCGCATTTGTTTGAACTCATGAAATTGAAACCTGGTGTAACACGGGTTAACTCCGGCGAGTCAACCGAAAATCCAAAAGCGAACATCTGGGCCAAGCTTCTGAGGAACAGAAATCTGAATCGAAACGTCATAGTCATGGGGAATTCATGTCTAATTTCTTATTGTAATGGGTGTCCAGGCTTCAACTAATCATTTTATGTTGCAACAATTTGATGATTCATATCTTCAATGAGAAAATGGTTGGATTTTTTTTATTCTTGGGGATAGGGGGGCATGTAAGGTCTTGTGAGACTGCTACATCTGCATGAATTTTCAAGTTATATGTTTGTCATTAAAGATCTATGAAAATAATTGCTTTTAATATATATGATACTTTGTCGTTATAGAATGTGTTGAACTCAAGATTTCAAGTTTCATGTGATTATAAATCTACACATGAATTTTGATGATAACAAATGAATTCAAAGAATAAAGAAGTCTCAAGCTCAAGTTGTCTACACAATGGAGTCAAGCACATCAAGAAAACAAGCATGAGCAAGAAGGGAACAAGTTAACATTAAAATTATAGAGTAATGTTGTAAATCTCTTCAAAATTCGAAATTAGGATTAATGCTCAAAATTAATATTTTATCATAAAGCATTAAAATACATTTTCCACATGTGCATGAATATTTTTGAAAATTAAATTTGAAAATTTTGAAAGATGATTGATTGTCATCTTTTGCATGTGCATGCCTTGATTAAAGGGTTGAACTTTGAAAATATTAAAGATGATTGATTGTCATCTTTCACATGTGCATGTTTTATTTGAATATTTTCAAAAATAATTGATGCTTTTTTAGACTTATACAAAAAGTAAAAGATTAGGTTTGAATTTTTTGAAAATGAAAGTGTGCTCATTTTGTCATATGCCAAAAGTAAAAGATTAGGTTTGATTTTTTTGAAAAAGTGAATGATGTTGTCTTTGACAATTGAGAAAGAAGAACCTTTTATTTGAATTTTTTGAAAAAGTGAATGATGTTGTCTTTGACAATTGAAAAAGAAGAACCTTTTATTTGAATTTTTTGAAAAAGTGAATGATGTTGTCTTTGACATGTGAATCTTTTTAAATTTGAATATGAAGTCTCATATGCCTATAAATAGATCATTTGAGAGCTTCACATTCACAACACCAAGAGCATACAACATTCATTCAAAACTTTCATTCTCTCTTCTCTAAACATTGAGCCTTAATCCTTGTTCATTTTGAGAGATATAGCTTGCGCTGTATTGTTCTTATTTCACTCGTTGAGGAGTGTTTTCTGATAACCTACCCACTATCAGCTTTTGTATCAGAAAAATGGTGTGTATAACCCTTGTGTGTGTAGAAAGTATTCTACACAGGGAATAGTTGAATCACCACGTGTAAGGTGATTGCAAGTGTAGAGGGTGTTCTACACGGATCCTTTGTAGCGGTGTTGTTCAAAGGTGTAATAGGTTTCTATCTCCACCTGAAGGAGGTTGAATAGTGAATTTGGGAATCCTCAAGGGGTAGCTTGAGGCGAGGACGTAGGCAGTGGGGCCGAACCTCGTTAACATACTGAGTTTGCTTCTCTCTTACCCTTACTCTTTATATTTATTGTTATTTCATATTTTGTTTATATTTTATATTATATATTTGATTTATAATTGTTATTTTTTTTTAATACAACTCAATTCACCCTCCCTCTTGTGTTAGTCATCTGGGCAACAATTGGTATCAGAGCTAAGAGCTCTATTATAAGATTAACTATCTTTTGAGTTAAGATCTTATGGCTAACATTGCAGCTTCATTTGGTGAAGGTCAATCTAGTAGTCGGCCTCCACTCTTTTGTGGAGATAATTACTCATTCTGGAAAGTTAGAATGAGAATATTTCTTCAAGCTCAAGGTAGAGAAATATGGAAATGTATTGTAAATGGACCTTATATTCCAACAAAAGTGGTTGGTGGAGTAAAGGTCAAAAAGGAAGAAGAAGAGTTTGATCGTGAAGACGATAGACTTTATACTTTAAATTTAACTGCTATGAATTTATTATATAATGCTCTTAATGAAAATGAGTTTAATAGAATAATGAATTGCGCTACGGCAAAGGAAATTTGGGATAACTTGGAAGTAACTTATGAAGGAACTTCGCAAGTCAAGGAATCAAAAATTTATATTCTTACTCATGAATATGAAATGTTTAAGATGAATGATGATGAATCTATTTCTAGTATGCACACTCGTTTTACTAACATCATAAACAGCTTGACAGCTCTTGGCAAAGTTTATTCCAAGGTGGAGATAGTAAGAAAAATTCTCAACTCTTTACCAAAACGTTGGGAATCAAAAGTTACAGCGATTCTTGAAGCTAGAGACCTCAAGAAGCTCGAAGTCAATGAACTCATCGGGTCACTTATCACCCATGAGTACACATTGAAAAGAGGAGAAGAAGAAAGAAAGCCAAAGAAGAGCTTAGCACTTAAAACTGTTCCTCATGAAAGTGAAAGTGATGAAGATGAGGAAAATGACGATAAAGATGAAGAAGTTGCGATGATAACAAGAAGAATTCAGAGGTTCTTGAAGAAAAATAGAACTCCTCCGAGGAAATCTTTCAAAAAGTTTTCCAAGAAAGATTCAGGTAAAAACGACACTTTAATTTGTTATAAATGCAATAAACCTGGTCATATCAAGCCAGATTGTCCTCTGCTAAAGAAAGATCGAAACAAGGGCAAGAAAGCAATGAAAGCTACATGGGATGATGATTCAAGTAGCTCAGATAGTGAAGCAAGCAATGAAGAATCAGCAAATCTTTGTCTTATGGCTAAAGATGACATTGAGGTAACAAATCTTGATAATATTGAAAATCCTTCATATGAAGAATTGCAAAATGTTTTAGAAGAGATTTATGAGGAATTTGAAAAATTGGGTATCAAGTATACTGCTTTGAAAAAGAAAAATTCTTCTTTAACAAACGAAATTGAAATTTTAAGAAAAGAAAGTATCATTTTGAAAGATGAAAATCTTGAATTGAATAAGAAGAAAACCGATTTAGAAAATATTGTTGAAAACTTTATGAATGGAAAAAGAAATTTTGAAAAACTTCTTGGTAGTCAAAGATGTGTTTTTGACAAGGCAGGTTTGGGATATATGCCAAAACAAAAATACAAACCTTATAAAAATTTCTTTGATAATCATTCTACCTCAAAAACTAATATTCAAAATTCTTTTCATAAAAATAATTTTGTCAAAAAAGGATATTATTATAATCATTCAAGTTTTTCATATATGTCACATGCTATTTGTAATTTTTGTAATAGAAATGGTCATAATTATCATATTTGTCCTATTAGAAGAAATCATACAATGACTATTAGGGCCATATGGGTACCTAAAAATCTTGTTTCTTCTAATACTAATAAATAAAGGACCCAAAGAACTTGGGTACCAAGAAAAATCATTTTAATTGTTTTTATAGGTATGCATGAAGTCATCCACAAGCAAAAATAAGTGGTTTTTAGATAGTGGATGTTCAAGACACATGACGGGAGACAAGACTAAGTTCTTTGATCTTAGATCTAAAGAAGAAGGACACGTGACATTTGGAGACAACTCGAAAGGGAAGATCGTGGGAATAGGTAAAATTGGTAATGAATCTTCTCTCATAATTGAAGATGTTCTACTTGTTGAAGGTTTAAAACATAATCTTTTGAGCATAAGTCAATTATGTGATAAAGGATTTACAGTTACTTTTAAAATGGATAAATGCATTATTTTGAATGATCATGATTGTAATATTTGTTTTATTGCTTTTAGAAACAATAATGTTTATACAATTGATTTTGAAGAAATTACCTCACAAGATGCTATTTGCTTGTCAGCTCAAAATGAAACTAGTTGGTTATGGCATAGAAGATTAGGTCATGCCAACATGGAACTTATTTCCAAACTTTCAAAAAATGATCTTGTGAGAGGTTTACCAAAAACATATTTTCTTAAAGACAAAATTTGTGATGCATGTCAATTTGGTAAACAAACAAAAACTTCTTTTAAAACTAAGAAACATATTTCCACTACTAGACCATTGCAACTGATACACATGGATCTTTTTGGACCAAATAGAGTTGCAAGTCTAGGAGGAAAATATTATGCATTTGTTATTGTTGATGATTTCTCTAGATATACTTGGGTCATCTTTCTTGCTCATAAAGATGAGGCACATAATGCCTTTACCAAGTTATGCAAGAGAATTCAAAATGAAAAGGGCTATACTATTTCAAGTATCCGAAGTGATAGGGGAAAAGAATTTGTTAATAAAAATATTGAAACATTTTGTGATGAAAACGGTTTTATTCATAATTTTTCTGCTCCTCGAACTCCTCAACAAAATGGGGTAGTAGAGAGGAAAAATAGATCTCTTCAAGAGATGGCAAGAACAATGCTCAATGAGAACAACTTGCCTAGTTATTTTTGGGCCGAAGCGGTAAGTACTGCATATTATGTTATAAATAGAGTTATGTTAAGGTCTAAATTAGATAAAACCCCCTATGAGCTTTGGAATGAGAAAAAGCCCAACATTGGTTACTTTCATGTATTTGGATGCAAATGTTTTATTTTGAATGACAGAGATAATTTAGGCAAGTTTGATGCAAAATCTGATGAAGGTATTTTTCTCGGGTATTCTACTAATAGTAAAGCTTATAGAGTATTCAACAAAAAGACTTTAACTGTACAAGAATCTATGCATGTAGTATTTGATGAATCTAATTCTCCACTCTCCAAGAAATCTATTGATGAAGAAATAGAAGGTATAAATAACACAGAAAGTCTCAATCTCAACAAAGAGAAAGCAATAGAGGAAGTTCAACATGGAGCCATCAGGAAAGATCATCAAAATTTAATACAAGATGCAACCAAACAGTGGAAATTTGTGAAAGATCATCCAGTGGAACAAATTTTGGGAGAACCTTCACAAGGTGTAAGTACTCGATCATCTCTTAGAAATATTTGTAATCATACTGCTTTTCTATCTCAAATTGAACCCAAAAATATTGATGACGCACTTCTTGATGAATCTTGGATTCTAGCTATGCAAGAAGAGTTGAATCAATTTGAAAGAAATGATGTTTGGACACTTGTTCCTAGACCCAAAAATTATACTATTATTGGAACAAAATGGGTTTTTAGAAACAAGAAAGATGAGTCTGGAGTCATTACTAGAAATAAGGCTCGACTTGTAGCCCAAGGTTTTAATCAAGAAGAAGGAATCGATTATGATGAGACATATGCACCTGTCGCAAGATTAGAAGCTATTCGAATGCTACTTGCATATGCTTGTTATAAAGATTTCAAACTTTTTCAAATGGATGTTAAAAGTGCTTTCTTAAATGGTTTTATAAATGAAGAGGTATATGTTGAGCAACCTCCAGGTTTTGAAAATCATATTTCCCCAAATCATGTTTTCAAACTCACAAAAGCACTATATGGACTTAAACAAGCTCCTAGAGCTTGGTACGAGAGACTCAGTGGTTTCTTGATTGAAAAAGGTTTTTCAAGAGGAAAAATCGACACAACTCTTTTCATTAAATATAAAAATGATGATATTCTTTTGATTCAGATTTATGTTGATGATATAATATTCGGTGCTACTAATGAAAATATGTGTCAAGTTTTTGCTAAAACTATGCAGGAAGAATTTGAGATGAGCATGATGGGTGAACTTACATTCTTTCTCGGATTGCAAATTAAGCAAGCAAAAAGTGGGACATTCATCAATCAATCAAAATATATTAAGGAATTACTGAAGAAGTTTGGGATGGAAAATGCTAAGGAAATTGGAACACCAATGAGTCCATCAACTAAACTTGATAAAGATGAATCCGGTAAGCCAGTTGACTCGAAGATATATCGAGGTATGATTGGTAGCTTATTATATTTAACAACCAGTAGACCAGATATTATGTTTAGTGTGTGCTTATGTGCACGTTTTCAATCATCTCCAAAAGAATCACATTTAATTGCAGTTAAGCGCATTCTTAGATATCTTAGTGGTACAATTAACCTAGGGTTATGGTACCCTAAGCACACATCTTTCGATCTAATCAGCTACACAGATGCAGATTATGCTGGCTGTAAAATAGATCGAAAAAGCACTAGTGGAGCATGCCATTTCTTAGGTCATGCATTAGTTTCCTGGTTTAGTAAAAAACAAAATTCTGTTGCACTATCTACTGCTGAGGCAGAATATGTTGCTGCGGGTAGTTGTTGTGCTCAAGTTCTCTACATGAAGCAACAACTTGAAGATTTTAAACTCATGTATAATCACATTCCAATCAAATGTGATAATACAAGTGCTATAAATCTTTCAAAGAACCCAATACAACATTCTAGAACTAAGCATATTGAAATAAGGTATCATTTTCTTCGAGATCATGTGCAAAAAGGTGATATAATGTTAGAGTTCACAAACACACACGATCAGTTAGCAGATATTTTCACAAAACCTTTACCAGAAGATAGATTATGTATGATCAGAAGAGAAATAGGTATGATGCATGCTATGAATATCTCTTAAAAGATAGACCAGAGTCAATAAAAATAGAGATAGATTTTTTTTTAATACTTTTACATAAATTTGAGATTCTTAGCCTCATGTTTGAGACGCTCATTCTCTTCATACAATATCATGTCATTCTTATTCATGGGAACCGGCAAGCGGAATGAAGAATCTAATAAAGATTTCAACTGTTTATTTTTCTGCCGAATGATTCCTTCCCTTGTGTGAGACTCTTGAACAATTTGTTAAAGTACAACAATTTGTTCTTTGAGCTTTTCAACTTCGTGATTTTTGGCTTGTAGCCACTGAGAAAAAGCTACAATAGAGGAAGAGTAGCGAGTCCCAAGACTCACCAAGTCATAAATAGCATCAGAATCTGACTTATTAGTCAGATTATTATTTTCTTGCTGCAACATGGCACCAATGGTAGCTGCAGAAAGAACAGGAGGTTGAGATGCAGAATACCTCATGGATGGATCTAGAGAAATGTTAGAAGAATGAGCCATTGAGAAAAGAATAGAAGGCTTAAAACGAGAATGCTGAAGGAATGCAGATGAGTTATAGAGATGAGATGAAAACTTGATGCGGATTAGATGAACTTCAGGACTGATTTTATAGAGATAGCATAAAGAATAAGACAAACTATTTTCTCTTCAAATCTTATTTAGTCAAAAGAAATACAAGATATGCTGGACACACATTGTCAAAAGTTTTCTTACTAAGCCAGCGAGATTAACAGTAGATTGTCCCTATTTTTCTAGTAAACGATGAACCTCTGCTGTTATCTGCCGATGTTGACCTTGTATCTGAACCCTTTCTCGTTCCAGCTCTTCTATTCGTGGTTGCAGATCATGAGCATACCAATCTGCAAATTTTTTCAACTCTTGGTTTTCTTACTTTAGCCTTTTATTCTCACTATCCTTATTAGCAAGCTTCTGTCGTAACTCAGATATTTGCATGTTAAGATGATCAATCTCACTCACCCTCGCCATTAACCTTCGAGACATGATCGTAACAGAGGCAGCATATTGATTACTGAGCATTCTTGATTCTGCAATAATCTCAGAATCAGCCTTACTAGAAAAACGGTTCACTGCTCCTATCATGGTATTGACGGCCTCAGGAGAGAAGATTGATGATTGATGCGTCAAGGGTTCCTGATTCAAGTCTGGAACATTAGTGGAAGAGAATTGCTCAGCCATTCTATCGTTGTGGAAAAACAGAACTCAGGTCAAGAAGTGATTATTTTTTTGGCATCCGATAGATGAAAATGATCATTTTTTTATAGAAACTCGGAGCCTTCAATCCCGTTTGTCAACAACATCAGGCGATTGTTTAAATCTTCAGCCGTATTAAATTCATAGAGTTAGGCCTCGAGGCTTTGCAGCACTTGTCGGGTCACGGACGGCTCCATTTTTCAACTATCTACAGTGACTATTAAACGCATCGTTTTCTTCAGTCCATTTTCTTGTTGCGGATCCTTTTTAATGATGCCAAAAGGGGGAGAAGTGTTAGACTAGAACATTAACATTGTTTAAATTGCTAAACTTGTTATATATGCTTGGAATTATATTTATACTTTTGCTTGAAAAACTAACGCATATTTTCAGGGGGAGCTTAAGTATTAATATAGGTTTCAAGTTCTATCAAATATTTGTCATCATCAAAAAGGGGGAGATTGTTGAACTCAAGATTTCAAGTTTCATGTGATTATAAATCTACACATGGATTTTGATGATAACAAATGAATTCAAAGAATAAAGAAGTCTCAAGCTCAAGTTGTCTACACAATGGAGTCAAGCACATCAAGGAAACAAGCATGAGCAAGAAGGGAACAAGTTCACATTAAAATTATAGAGTAATGTTGTAAATCTCTTCAAAATTCGAAATTAGGATTAATGCTCAAAATTAATATTTTATCATAAAGCATTAAAATACATTTTCCACATGTGCATGAATATTTTTGAAAATTAAATTTGAAAATTTTGAAAGATGATTGATTGTCATCTTTTGCATGTGCATGCCTTGATTAAAGGGTTGAACTTTGAAAATATTAAAGATGATTGATTGTCATCTTTCACATGTGCATGTTTTATTTGAATATTTTCAAAAGTAATTGATGCTTTTTTAGACTTATACAAAAAGTAAAAGATTAGGTTTGAATTTTTTGAAAATGAAAGTGTGCTCATTTTGTCATATGCCAAAAGTAAAAGATTAGGTTTGATTTTTTTGAAAAAGTGAATGATGTTGTCTTTGACAATTGAGAAAGAAGAACCTTTTATTTGAATTTTTTGAAAAAGTGAATGATGTTGTCTTTGACAATTGAAAAAGAAGAACCTTTTATTTGAATTTTTTGAAAAAGTGAATGATGTTGTCTTTGACATGTGAATCTTTTTAAATTTGAATATGAAGTCTCATATGCCTATAAATAGATCATTTGAGAGCTTCACATTCACAACACCAAGAGCATACAACATTCATTCAAAACTTTCATTCTCTCTTCTCTAAACATTGAGCCTTAATCCTTGTTCATTTTGAGAGATATAGCTTGCGCTGTATTGTTCTTATTTCACTCGTTGAGGAGTGTTTTCTGATAATCTACCCACTATCAGCTTTTGTATCAGAAAAAGGGTGTGTATAACCCTTGTGTGTGTAGAAAGTATTCTACACAGGGAATAGTTGAATCACCACGTGTAAGGTGATTGCAAGTGTAGAGGGTGTTCTACACGGATCCTTTGTAGCGGTGTTGTTCAAAGGTGTAATAGGTTTCTATCTCCACCTGAAGGAGGTTGAATAGTGAATTTGGGAATCCTCAAGGGGTAGCTTGAGGCGAGGACGTAGGCAGTGGGGCCGAACCTCGTTAACATACTGAGTTTGCTTCTCTCTTACCCTTACTCTTTATATTTATTGTTATTTCATATTTTGTTTATATTTTATATTATATATTTGATTTATAATTGTTATTTTTTTTTAATACAACTCAATTCACCCCCCCTCTTGTGTTAGTCATCTGGGCAACAGAATGAATAAAGATGACCATCAATATTTTGGGATGTGCCATATTTTGTCCAGATATCTGCGAGGAAGTCTATGATTCTTCATTTTTTTTCCTCATATTTTTTTAAAGAAGTGATAGTTCTTCAGATTAAGGACTCGGATTGTATGAAAATTGTCTATCTATACAGAAGAGCATAATACACTCGATTTCACATGGGGTGAGAATGACATGTAAAAAGGGTTATTTATACATGAATCATTACTCTTCACACAAACAGCTAATCAACGGTCAGTTTCTTAGGCTGTGTTTCTGAAGTGCCAACTTGTGGCCACTTTGGATAGCTTCTGTGTCTTCTGTTCTTCCCAGTTCCGAAAAAGAAAAAAAGAAAAAAAAAAAAATTCCAAAGGCGTTAAGCTCATATCTAAACAGCCTTAATCAAGCCAGGCTGGCTGTGAGGCATGCTAATTGCTATGAACTATTTGGATGAACTGGAAATTTCACCAAAGTGAGGCATCAGACCACTTGGTGAAATTTATTATCTGGAGACTGGAATCTTATTTTCATGAATTGTTGTTGGATTTTCTGCAGGTTTCTTGCACAGGCTGGTTTGGTGCCAAATGATTGTCCAGAGAAGCAGAAACAACAAATATTTGTCTCTCTTACGGCATCACGAGCAAATACGATATCAAGTTTGGGAAGAAAGAACTTCAAGAGGATTCTTAGTAACAATTCATTTGGAAGGACTGTATGATTATGATGCTTTCCTTTGGAGTAAGGAATCGTGTGAAGACAAAGGATGAAAGAACAGTAAGCAAATGACAGTATTTCTTCCATTATTTTTGCTAGAATTGCTGGAGTGCTTACATCTATGAATCAGTACTCTTTCCTTCCTTCTCCTCATGCTTGTTGCTCTTCTTGGCCTCGATGAAGCAGAAACACGAGCAGCAGGGTAACTGGAACAAAAAATTCATATCCTTCTGTTATTATGATTTCAAATGCTTGCAGAACATTATGCATATAGAACTCCTCCCCGACCCTGTATTTATTATTCATTTTCTTTTGCATTTATTCCTCTCCACCTTTGAATCCAATTCGTGTTTGTTGTAGATAAGAAATGCCTAGCTTCTCCATTTCCATTGCCATTGCCAGTACGCTTTTTCAATTGGAATATGTTGCTATTATATATTTTTTTAACTCTTCTAAACAGAGAGTAGCTTTCTTTATTTGCTGCAAAATAGGACAAAATATTGATATGCTCAGCAGTGATGTTGACGAGCCGCCCTTTGCCTTTTGTGATAGCATCTGTGTTTGTGCCGCTGTGCGCTGTGACTGCACATGCACCTACGCTTCTTGGCATAAATTATGTATCCAAAGAAAAATGACTAATAGAATGCGTATCGAATAAATATGAAATGTATATACAAAAAAATTAATTTATAAATAGTAAATTTTATTTTTTTTAAAAAGAATGCATAATATTTACATATCTCATAAATGTAGTCAGACTCAGTAGATTGTAAAGGAGGAAAAATTTTCAAAAAAAATTTTATGTAATATATTAGATTTATTTTATAATAAAAATAATTTTTTAATCTGATATTATTATATTAAGAAAAATACTATACACTATATTATTATTTCATTAAGTAAGATGTGTCATATTTATAATTATTGAATGATTATTTATTGCATGTTTTTTTTTATCATTCAATGATGATGAATGTATCACATATTACTAGATATGATAAAAGTAAGGTAAGAGTGATGTATAGCATTACTATTATATTAAACTTTCATCTTACTCTTTTTGGCTTAAGAATTAATATTTTGAATATTATACTGGATGTCGTACCGATCAAAGCACTGGAACGAAATATTTCTGTATCGATACCGTTTCGTGTACCTTTTGAAATAGTTGATATATCAATAAATTATATATATAAATATATATAAATTATATTTTAAAATAATAGTCTATATATGAATAAATTATATAAATTATAAATAGTTTGATCTGAATGATGGGTAAAAAATGAACTTGTAATTTGGAAAAAAAATAAAGATTGAAATATTGACCAATACAGGCCGATATTAAAACCAGTACGAAATAAGTAAAATATCTATATCAGACCAATAACCGATACATCACATAGCGGCCGTACCGGTACAATATAATATTTAAAACACTGTTAAAAATTGTTTAAGAACAGTTCATCGTTCTTTGAACCATCATCATTTTGATCAAATAAAAATATTATGGTTAAGATAAAATAATAATGGATAGCATATTTATATAGAAAAATAGAATGGAATGCGTAAACAATGACTACGTATAAAATTTTTAAATTATATTAAAACTTACTACAAATTCTGCTAATAATAATAATAATAATAATAATAATAAAGCATTTACAATGTGTCTGGGCCCTACAAATGGTTCGTACACCCTCTCCGTACAGAAGCTGCTCCGTGGACCGTGGCAATGGGGCCAGAAGCGCACATGGTCTACCGTCCATCCAATTTCTTCGCCTTGTATATAAAGTCCCGCTGACCTTGTCTCTGTCGCTCTCTCGCCAAGAAAATAATTCCATTTTCTTTCTCGCTTTATTTTCGGTTCGCTTTTGCATGGCACTGTCACTTGCTCCGGCAAGGTCGGGGTGACTATCCTCTCCATCTTGTCTGTGTAAGAAACCCCAGGTGGGTCACGCTAGAATTGCATATACTAAATATGGATGTATTGCCGTCCATTTTTTGTATTTATATTCCCAACCCACTTTTCATTTAATCTTTTTGGTGAAGGCTTGAGAAGGTGGTGTGTTGGAAAGAGATCATGGCTGGGAGTGATGGCTGGGATGCAGGGAAGATGTGAGTATCTTTCCTTCAACGGTGTTTAATTTCCACAGCGGTGGATATATGGGTCACTTTTTTTTTTTTCCCCTTTTTTTGTCTTTTTTTAATGCTTAAGTGGTGTTGATTTGGTTTGACCGGGGCCATAGGTTTGAGTTGTATTTGCATGATTATATGGTGAAAAGGAAAATGCACAAGACTGCTGCAATTTTCAGAAATGAGGCCAATGTTGGCGACACTCAAGTTGGTAATGTTCTTTCTTTTTTCTTTTCTTTTTTTGAACAGGGTAATGTATTTTTCAAGAAAGAAAAAAAACGTTTTATGTATTTTTCTTTCTTTCTTTTTCATTTCAACATGCTTCTAAAGGATGAAATAAGTTATTTAATTATTACTGAGATGTACTCATGGCGTTGATTTCCTTAGTTCTATTATTGAAGTTATATATTATCTTCTTTCTATTAGCTGGAGTATTTATTGCTTAATTTTGTTGGTAAATAACTTTGACTGCACTCCTTTTTTTCTTTGTAATTTTCCTGAAGAATTGAGAATTTGGGGGTATCTGTTTAATGCTTGCCCCCTGAGGTATTAGATCTTGCAATATAGATCATTGTAATTGTTCCCTTCTGATTAGGCGACGCTTCTTGCTCTCTGCATTGCAAATGATATTTTGGGTCAGTTTGATGTTTACATTGATAAGTCAATCGTTAGAAATGAAATTCTCGTCTGCAGTGGTTGATTCCACCGAAGGATTCCTGCATGAATGGTGGTCGCCGTTTTATGACACATATGCCTCTAGGCAACTGAAGTATCAGCCAGCCAAGGAAGGGGCCCCTATTCAGGTGGTAATTTTGTCAAAATTGGGTTTTATTTTCTTTAATTTTGTTGTAACATGGTGCATTGTAGGAGGTTCCATGCTTTATCAGGTTACCAAATGACACATAATGATCAACAGAGAACCCCCCCTTCAACAATCCCACAGGTACCGATGAATCGGCACTGGCCCGGACCTTTACCTGTTATTGCTGACCATGCTGACCATGTCAAATTTGGGGCACCATCTGCTTGCATTTTGGCTCGAAAAATGTATGAGGAAGACTGTCTTAGACATCATACTGCAACCTTTAATCCCAATTTGGGTCCACTTGATGTGAATAAACCGAGTTTCCCAATGTCAGCTGCAATCGGTTCAAGGTAGTTTTGAAATACATTTGCAACTTTGTATCATGTCAAACGGATTTCAGTGTGCGGCTATTTATACAGTTTATTTGGTTCCAATACACCCCATGTACCCATACAGAGGATTGGAACTTATCATTTCACCTGAAAAGAAATGTTTTCTCGGAGTTGTCTTTGTTCAATGAAAGGAGCATTAAACTCCTTAGTTCCGCAGCTCTAGTATAAATGAAGTTTTTCATGGGGACTCTCAGAAATTATTTCCCATACATCAAGAGGGTTGAATACATGATCCCCGTTGCTATTAATTAGCTTCACTTAAATGTGGAGGGTTTTATTTATTTAACCTTGTCCCTTTGACAATTTCTTATTCATGTGTCAGCCATCCACAGCAACAAACTCTTAAGCGGGCTCAAATTCAGGTTGTAAGAGGATTGTCAAACCTTTTTAAATTCACGAAAATTCCAAGCTTCTAAAACTCTGAACATTTTCTTTATTGGGCGTGCAGGACATTAGCATGGAGAAAACTACACCTATGGACTCCATGCTGTATGGAATACCAGAAGCCGAACTCCCAATAACTGGGCCATATGATGCAGGTTTTGTTAATCTTACTTCCTAGATTTGCGTTTCTTCTTTGGAGAATCTTGGGTATCAGCTTAGCTAATTTACCTAACTGTTAGTTATCGACAAAACTTATTGCTACGGAATTGAAAAGATAGATGATATGTGCTGTTTGCTTTTTCTGCCTTTTGTTGTCTTAAGAAGGAACTACACCAATGATATATTATATTGCTTCTATTGTTAATCCACTGTACTCTTTACAAGACCTCGATGCCTTCAACATCAAACAAATGCCTCTTACGTTTATGTGGCCTAACAACAAAGCTACAAATTGTAATTGAGTTCCTTTTTCTGTCTTTTTTCTTTTCCTATTTTCTCTGGGGAGTGGTCCAGGATGAGTAGGGATTTCTTGTAGAAAGTGATGTGCATGATGAAATGATGAGCGGTTATACTCCATGGTGGGAAATGGTGGGCATGATACCATTTAGTTTTGGTTGCACCCTGTCTAAGTTTTAATCAAGCAATCATTCAACCAGTTAGTGACACTGGATACAAATGGTTTGATAGGCCTTTTAATTTGGCACTTTAGCTCTTTTAAGTTCTAGCTTGCCAATAAATGGAAGGAAAATTAGAAAGGAATATTTCATTGATTTACATCATTAAAGGGCATGGTTTTGTCTATTTGACGTTTTAATGCCTAATTTTTAGTCTTTGTAGGGATGAATCAAGGAATCAATTCTGCACCACTGAACGGATGGCCTTTAACTGTAAGTTGTGATCACATTCTTGTTTAAGGAACTCCGTAGTGGGCATTTCTGCATTCTATCTTGTCACTGTTAATAAATTCTGTCAAGCATTGATCAGATTCATCACATTATGTGACACGGACACCTGGTACCAAACTCATTTTGCAGGTAGCAAATTCTCAGAAACAATTTCAGATGTTGACACTAGAATGTTATCAACCACCTTTGGCTCAAGTACTGTCAAGTACACATGGAAAACAGGCATCCACTTTTCCGGGAAGCCCTGTCAATTTTGGTAGTCCAAATCTGATGCTTCCCAGCATAGAATCCTCTATGAAGAATGGGCAGGTTAGGGGAAACAATGACTTTCATGTTCTATCTGATTGGTTTTCCTTTTTATGAAAGAAGCTGGAGTTATGACATGACTTTGTTCTGGTAATTTTGTGCTAATCATATAAAAATGTGACAGCCACACAACCACCCAACTATTTATTTCACATGCTTGCATTTGGTGTGCTTTGGACTAGTTCCACTAGACTTCACTTTTGCGGTGAATAACTACATGTTCATCTTATAAGTAAAGAATCCAAAAGCAATAGCAACAGCTGCCTAAGAAATTTCTTACTTGCCAACTCCTAACACTGAAACAATATCCTGATTATTACATAGATAACATAATCATATATTAGTCTTCTGTTGATTGTTTACCCATCATGTTTACATACCAAGAACTTCTCCTGAACAGTTACTTGGAATTATCTCCAATGATAAAGATATAAAAGCATATGCACTCTGTCAAACTTATGATAGACATTGGATCCTAAAATTTATTTAGTGAACATCATTTAAAGTTGTGGAAAATTCAGTCAGCTAAGCCGGCAAAGATTGGGTAGCAAGAAAATCATAGCGAAGATCTTGGACTTAAAGTTGATTTTCGTGTATTCTTTATCTCGTGACTGATCCCAATGCCAACCAGGATATGTAACTAAAACAAATGTTATAGAAGAGGAACACGACCATTTATGGTACAATTCCTTTTCATAGACCTTATAAGGATGTCCACTTTCTATTGTATATAGTTTTAATACTTTATGACCAACCAAAACAAGAAACCATATACAGAAGAAGTAAATTGCCATGTGATGGCTTGGAAAAAGCTATCTTCATCATGCACTCATGTAAAAATCTTAAACAGAAGGACAAGGGGGCAGCCCCAGAAATGTCTGTTGACATAGAGGAATGACATCATGCCTATAATATTATTGAAACGTGGCCTTGATAGATCAGGATTATCCAGAAAAAGTAAAGGAGCGAAGCTTATATTTGCATTGATGCCTTTCTCAGTTGAATTTAGATGTCATCGGGTACGGAGGCCTTTGATCTATTATAGGAGAAATTCCTTGTCCCAGTAATGGTTTTCAAAGAGATTTTTGATGCTTTTGACATTCCATCTAAAATTTTCAGAATCCATTTTCCTGATAAGTTGATTATGACTCAGACGATGGTCCAAATGAAGCGAACTTTGGAGAACCAGTTCCAACATGACGAACTAGAGCATCAGCAGTTGCTAGAAGTGAGCCGTAACCCTCATTTTAGCCTTTTTTTTTTTTTGTTAGGAAAGTTAATGATGAATGATTCCCTTAGGGGTGGAAGATTATGGTTTCTTACATAAATACATGCATTTATATTTACATACGTCAATTTTTTTGCAATAATTTATTTATTTATTTATTTTCTAATGGTACCCATTCTTGATCAGAATGGCAGAAAGAGGAATACAAAGCCATACTCAAGAGCTCAAGACCATGCCTTGGTAGGTCATACTCCTTGGGAGGAAACATGAAGGCTCTCTACTTTACTTGGCCATCATATTCATAGATGATGTCTTCTAATTTCTGCTCTCTTAATGATCTCCCCATGACAGGATTTTAAAAACACTGAAGGTAAACCTGTGGAAAATGTTGAATCTTTCTTGCCCCATAATGATCAAAGTTCTGAATCTTCTGATAGTACAAGCACTCCTTTTGGAAGTTCAAAACATCGTTCTGTTGCTTGCATTAAAGATGGGTATAACGGTAACTCCTCTATCCTTGCAGTAGCTTGTTGGGAAGAATATGGTATGTATCAGAATTATGCTGAAATACTTTCAATTAAATATGCGTGATATAGGGTACTGAAATGGAAATGATGCAACGTTAGCAATAATATTTTTCAAGATCTTTGAGTAATAATAAAGTTTTGTTTACCTATAAAAATAAAATAAAAAATAAAAAATAAAAATTCAAGAGTAATTGATATTTGGTCTAAGACAATGGTCGTCAACATCTGTAGGCTTCACTTTTGAAGAGGTTATTACCCTCCAATGCAGCAACGGCTTGTCGTGCTGCCACTTTTCATCAGATGGAGAGTTGTTAGCTAGTGCAGGGAATATAAGAAAGGTGTTTTTGATGTGTTTCGTCATTTAAATTTAGTTGGTCTTTCTTTTGCACAAGTCCTGAGCTATTCATTTTCCACTGCCAGGTTATGATTTGGGACATGGAAACTTATGGTTCCATTAGTACTTCAAAAGGGCATACTTTTCTCATCACAGATCTTCGGTTTAGACCAAGTTCAACTCTTTTTGCTACTTCTTCCGTTGATAGAACAGTGAGAATATGGGATGCAGCAAGAGTAAGCTTTTTTCTTGCCAGTTCTGACGTTAATTGTTTGCGTCTGTCTTCTTGTTTTGGACGTCAGTTCTCTTTTACTTTCATTTCCCATCTAATGCCCTTTTTCTTCTTTGTTTACCCTTAGAATTAATGCAAGGAATTTTGACATTGAAGGTCCTAATTTTGGGTAATGGACCTAGATTTGTCCCCTATTTTTGTTTTGTCTTCTTCTTTTCCCCCAAATTCAGTATCTTTTTTATAGCTTAATCTCATTTTTGGTTTATATCCACGGCTGCTTGCTCTTATCTATATGAAAATCCAGCATGAAACGCTCACCCACATTGCCCTTATCTAACATACTTTTCTTCAGTTCAAATTGTGTCATAGGTCTATAATACTTCGAGGTTTTAAATTCTTTATAGTAACAGATATACATCATTCGTGTATGTTGCTATGGCCTACTTGTATGTTTAGTTGGAATTTATTTTTAAATTTGAACATTCTTTTACTTATATAGGTCCAAGCTTTGCATTTGTTGTTCTACCAACTATTTAATTGTAGTTTGTATTCTGAAGAATATCAATAAGAATGTGAATGTATATATATTTTTTAAGAATTTGATTCTATAGGTTAATGTGCTTTATCAAATTGAAATGTAATTGAATAATCAAATCCTTCAACACTAGTAAGTTATCTTTTGGTTTATGATTTTATGTAGCCAAACAAATCATTGTACAAGCTTCTTGGGCATGCTCAACAAGTAATGTCACTGGATTTCCACCCACAAAAGCTAGACCTCCTTTGCTCTTGTGATCTAAACAATGAGATTCGACTGTGGAATATCAACAACCATTCTTGCACACGCGTCTCTAAGGTCAGGTCTTGATCTTTCCACTTATAAGAATATAATCAAAGCATCAAAATATGCTAAAATTCAAGTAGCAACAGGTGTGTAGTTACATTTATTAGTTGTTGGCACTAATATCAGCTTAGAAACACAAAAGTACTACGGTGCATGATTAATTTCATAGTAGCATTAAAGTGAGTGGCTGTAACCAGTTATATATCGTATTGGTGTTTTCAGCATTTCTTGTGATTGATTTGGTTCCAAATGTTGAGAAGGGTCAACTTAATGATTCCCTTGATTTTTTTAAAGGAGATAGTCATATAATGAACTGCCTTAATATGTGTACAGTCAAGGGAAATGCCAAATGAGGCTTTGAAGAGTGAGTTAAATCCATAAATTATATTGTCTTCATGGCAGGGATTTGTTCACATGTTTGGAAAAACATTATGAAAGCATGTGTTTTTATGTCCTGAAACTTTTTCACATTCTTTAAATCATTTTGCCGCATACTAGTTGGTATGTAGTCAAACTTTTCTTGCATTTCTATTTATCAATGTCTCAATCTACCTTTGGAGTAACTGCAGGGAGCTACTAAACAAGTCAGATTCCAGCCACAATTTGGAAAGATTTTGGCCACTGTTGCAAGAAACATTATCAATTTAATTGATGTAGAGACTGATAGCCTCCAGTTCTACTTGAAGGTAAATCATACAATCATGTAATGCAGATAGATTATTATGTTTGGATTCGTTCTCTGTTCTTTACATTTTGTTTCCTTTAGGGACATGTCAAAGATATTCTTTCAATTTGTTGGGATACTAGTGGGAAGTATATTGCCTCTGTTAGTGAAGACAGTGCACGAGTTTGGTCGGCTATTTCAGGCGGTAAATGCATAAATGAACTTAGTTCGAATGGCAAGAAATTCCGGTCATGCACATTTCATCCGGGATATTCACAGCTCCTTATCATTGGTGGCGATCGGGTAAATAGCTCATTAATCTTAAGTTCTATTTGTTTGTCCAACTAAATGATAATAATTAGAATGTGATTACATGATAACTGGAAATATAACTGCAAAGAGAAGGAAACATGTTGGCGGTAAATGCAATAGACTAGTGTCTACATGTCGTTTTGTCTCAGTTTTAATGACTAGAGGCCAACTTTAGCAGTCACTTATTTTGTAATCTGTTACTGCTACCTTGATGTTTCTGTACACAATATCCTCCTCTGGTTAGATTTAATGGTCCATGATTTCTTGCAGTCTCTGGAGTTGTGGGATCCAACTGAGAACAATAAAACATGTTCAGTTCCAGCTCATGATGGGTTAATTGCTGCACTAGTAGATTCACCGCAGACTGGAATGGTTGCCTCCACATGTCGTGACGACTGTGTGAAGTTGTGGAAATGAGACTTATCAGTGTGCACATGGCGGTGCACCCCACCCCATCTGAAAATGCGCAGGTTTTGTAAAGTGGTTGATAGTTCCAGTTACATTTCGTGGTTCAGTATAGAGGCAAAATTCGCAAAACAGTCCCGAGTCAATCGCCAAGTGACAGTTAAAGATAAACCTTCTTATTTTAGAAGAAACAGTTCAAAAGGATGCATATACTTGTTTTCAATCTATCCAGCTACAGTTTTTTTTATTTTTATTTTTTTATTACAGCATAGAGCACTGCCTCATTTTGCTTTCAGATTGTTTCTATAACGAGTTCCAAGTTGCAATGCTACACCAAGTGATACATTGCTTGATTTACTTGGGTCTTGTTGGAAACTGCACATAATTTAGAATTCTTTTCAAGTAATTGATATTCTTTATTTTAAATTTTGCCCCTCTTGATGTCAGGAATGCTTCCAATGACTTCTGGCCTTGAGTCATGACCATCAAAACCTAAAATCAGTGGTCAATTCTTATGATCTTATTAAAGATTGTGAATATATCCATAAGAAAATGAGTAATGTTAGCTACACGTCTATGTAGGCCTTTGTAAAAACATAGATCCTGCTAAAAAAAAAGTGATTTTTTTAATACTTTTTCATTATGAAGTCAACTATTTTTTTTTTTTAATATCTGTGAGTATCCGCACCAACTTGTGTGTACTTCGACTAATCTTACAGGATCCTGAAGTTAATGGATAAGTAAACCTCCAGTGGCCTTATGAGACTCGAATTGGTGACCATTGAAGAACAAACCTAAAGCCTAACCAACTGAGCTACCCTTAAGATTTGAAGTCAACTATTTTACAAAGGGCAGTTCGGAGCATTAGACATTGTGTCTTGGATCAAAGCTGAATGGTAAATAAGCATGTTGGACTCTACAACCAAACCTGATTTGGAATTTTCATCTAATTTGGAATATGAAGTAAAAAGTCAAAAGAGTCATTTTTTCTTTGCTTCTTGTATCTAATTTTCTTCCTCACCAATACAAGAAGCCTTCGTCACAAAGTCAAGTGTATAAAATCTACAAAGAACAGCTTCTGCAACTGCAGTCACTTCCACAACTCTACCATTGGGATCTCTCACGAAAAACATCACGGAACTGTCTCATTTTTTGCACTGCAACAACTGTCGCTCCAGCATTGCTGAGGGCATTCTTACTCCTCGATTTGCTTTCCCAAAGCATTCTCAACACCCGCCTTTTCAAGAACAATTCTCACAGCCCCTCCAGCAATCACTCCAGTACTAGGAGAAGCAGGTCTTAACTGTTGGGAGCTGTTCTGACACAGAGACGATTCTAAATAAAGGAGGGACGAAATTTAACGTGGTTCGGCAATTGCCTACGTCCACAGCTGTTGTTATTTCACTATGAAATGATTTTTACATAAAAACTCTCTCTGCTCACCCACTCTCTACACTGTCTGCACACACGCAGCACACACTCTCTGTTTTCTCTCTGCACTTCTCTGCTGCACACTCCACACACTTAAGCTCTCCTATTTATAGGAGAGCAGATCACTACATTGCAGCAATTTGCTGCATGATGCTTGGGGAGGTGGGGAGGTGCCTAACAATACAAAAGAGCAAACGGTGCAACGGTGCATTCGGTGTCTTTCGGTGCACTGTTCACTGTTTTTGTCTCCACCTGCAACAATCTCCCACTTGGAGACAAATGAGTCTACATATCTTCATAGCAACTATCACAGCAACTTCAAGTCATGCCTTTAAGTACGAAGTCCAACTGAAGCTATACACAGCTTCAGTTTGTCAGCAGTAACTACTTTTGTGAACATGTCTGCTGGATTCTCTGTTCCTCGAATCTTCTCAAGTATCAGCTGTCCACTATCGAGAAGAGATCGGATAAAATGGTATCGCAACTGTATGTGTTTTGTTCTGGAATGAAAGGCTGGATTCTTTGCAAGAAAAATAGCACTCTGACTATCACTGTGCAGAATGCCTTTTTCATTCTTCTTTCCCAATTCCTCCAAGAATGACTGCAACCAAACCATTTCTTTCCCTGCTTTAGTTATAGCAACGTATTCCACTTCTGTAGTTGAGAGAGCAACAATCTTCTGTAACTTAGAAGCCCACAATACAGCTGTATCACCCAGCGTATACACAAATCCAGTAGTACTTTTTCTGCTGTCAATGTCACCTGCTAAATCAGCATCTACATATCCCTGTAGTTTTAAACCTGCTTTTGTAAAGCATAGTGACGTATTTGAAGAGCCTTGTAGATATCTTAAAATCCACTTGACTGCTTCCCAATGCTGCTTTCCTGGATTACTCATGTACCTGCTCACAGCTCCCACTGCTTGTGCAATATCTGGCCTTGTACAGACCATGGCGTACATAAGACTACCAATAGCAGATGCATAGGGTATTCTGTTCATGCATTCTTGCTCTTCCTTTGTCTTTGGCGACTGATCCTTAGTTAGTCGAAAGTGACTAGCTAAGGGTGTGCTCACTGGTTTCGCCTTGTCCATGTTAAACCTTCTGAGCACCTTCTTTACATACTCCTCCTGAGAGAACTTGAGAGTATCATTAGACCTGTCTCTAATAATTCTCATACCAAGGATTTGTTTTGCAGCACCCAAATCCTTCATCTCAAACCGCTTTGACAACTGCTTCTTCAGTTCATTGATTTCCTCGATGCTTGACCCTGCAACGAGCATATCATCCACATACAACAGTAGGATGATATAAGACTTGTCAAAGTTCTTCATATAGCAACAATGGTCAGCCTGCAGTCTTGTAAATCCATTACTGCACATGAAGTTGTCAAACTTCCGGTACCATTGTCGTGGAGCTTGTTTTAGGCCATACAAGCTCTTCTTCAGTTTGCAAACTAGATTCTCTTTTCCCTTCACTGAGAATCCTTGTGGCTGGTGCATATAGATGTCTTCCTCCAAATCACCATGAAGGAATGCAGTCTTCACATCTAACTGCTCAAGATGTAGATTCTCTGCAGCCACAATTGCCAACACTAGCCTGATCGTTGTCAATTTTACAACTGGAGAGAAAATGTCTGTGTAGTCGACACCTTCCTTTTGTTGAAACCCCTTCACGACCATTCTGGCTTTGTAGCGCTTGCTACCATTGTGCTCTTCCTTAATTCTGTACACCCATTTATTGTGTAAAGCCTTCTTGCCTTTTGGAAGCTTAGTTAGCTCCCAAGTCTGATTTGACATCAATGACTCCATCTCATCTTGCATGGCTTTCTCCCACTTGATCGAATCTTCAATTCGTAGAGCTTCATCATAACTTTCCGGTTCACCACTATCTGTTAACAAGATGTAGTATAGAGATGGTGAGAACCGCTGTGGTGGCCTGATTGTCCTTGAAGATCTTCGAGTAGCAGTGAGTGGTGTACGTTGTTCGATCTGTGTATCATCATTTTCTTGATCCTCGTTCTGATCAGTGTTGACTCGAGTAACATCAAAATCAACAACCTCAGGTTTCTTTGGCTGTTCCTCAGATTCAGCTTGTGACTTAGCTTTGTACAGAATCTGCTCATTAAATATCACATTTCTACTTCTGATGATTTTGCGATTTTTATCATCCCAAAATCGGTAGCCAAATTTTTCATCACCATAACCGATGAAAAAACATTTTCTAGATTTGGCTTCTAACTTGTTACGATCAATAGAATCTATGTGAACATATGATAAACAGCCAAAAACTTTCAAATGGGAAAGATTTACCTTCTTTCCGCTCCAGACTTCCTCTGGTAGATCGAACTTTAAGGGAGCTGAAGGTCCCCGATTAATCAAATAGGCTGCATGTTAATTGCATCAGCCCAAAAACATTCAGGCAATCCTGAATTCAGCCTCATGCTTCTGGCACGTTCGTTGAGAGTTCTGTTCATGCGTTCAGCTACGCCATTCTGTTGCGGTGTCCCGAGAATAGTCTTCTGAAATTTAATCCCATTTGCAGCACAGAATTCTTTGAACCCTCCGTCGATGTACTCTCCTCCATTGTCTGACCTCAGACATTTTAACTTCAAGCCTGTTTCATTTTCAACCATGGCTCTCCACTTCTTGAAAGTATCAAATGTGTCAGATTTATTTTTCAAAAAATAAACTCATACTTTCCTGCTTGAGTCGTCAATAAAGGAAATATAGTACCGCGATCCTCCAAGAGAAGTGACTGGGGATGGCCCCCACAAATCTGTGTGCACCAACTCCAATTTTGTAGATTTTGGAGTTCTACCATTTTTCAGGAAACTAACATTTTTCTGTTTCTCAAAAATGCAACCTTCACACATGTCGAAATGAGTTGATTCTAACTTTGGTAACTTCCCCTTGGATAATAGTACCTTCATTCCTTTCTCACTCATGTGACCAAGCCTTTGATGCCATAGGTTGGCATTTGCATCAGCAATTGTAATAGTATCTCTAGTGCTTAAAGTCATATATAGAGTACCTATTTTTGTGCCTCGAGCTACTACCATAGCTTCTTTTGTTATCTTCCACGTGCCACCGGTAAATAGTACCAAATGCCCATCAACATCAAGTTGTCCTACAGAAATCAGGTTCCTCATGAGCTTGGGAACATGTCGCACCTTTTGTAGCAACCATGCACTTCCATTGGGCAGATTGATTGGTACATCTCCCATGCCTTTGATTTCCAACGTTTCACCATCTGCTAAGTACACATTCCCGAAATCACCAGTGACATAATTCTGCATGATTTCTCGGTGTGCTGTAGTGTGGAACGAGGCTCCTGAATCTAACACCCAAGATTCAATTTGGTTGTCGACTGAAAGGAGTAAGGCATCTCGGAGCTCTTCTGTTGTGGCATTAACAGAGTCATGCTCATTCTTCTTCTTTGCTTCCTTGCAATTATTTTTGAAATGGCCAATCTTGCCACAATTCCAGCACTGTACTTGTTTTCCGGATCTAGATTTACTTCTGCCTCTTCGGGACTTCAATCTGCCCCGATTTGAACTTCTACTAGCTCCTCTACCTCTCGTCTCGAGGTTTAAGGCAGAACTGGAAGTTGATGTTTCTCCCGTATCTCTTCTGCGAACTTCTTCGCTAAGAATATGGTCCCGGATATCTTGATACTTCATCTTTGTTTTGCCATAAGAATTGCTGACAGCTGTTCTCATGGCCTCCCAGCTCTTTGGCAATTGAACTAGAGCAATCAGTGCACGTACTTCATCATCAAATTCAATCCCCACTGAAGCTAATTGATTGATGATGGTGTTGAACTCATTCAGATGCTGAATAACTGGAGTTCCTTCTGCCATTCTCAAGTAGAATAGCTTGTACATCAAATGCACTTTGTTATTGATTGATGGTTGCTCGTACATGTCCGATAGAGCTTTCATCAAATCCGCCGTGGTCTTCTCATTTCTCACATTATGTGCAACTGATCTCGACAGTGTTAGTCTAATGACTCCCAACACTTGTCTATCAAGGAAACTCCAATCTTCATTGCTCATGTCATCTGGCTTTCTTCCTAGGAGTGGAAGATGTAGTTTCTTCCCATAGAGATAATCCTCTATCTGCATTCTCCATTAGGCAAAGTCTGTACCGTCAAATTTCTCGATACCAATACCTTTAGCTTCTTCTCCAGCCATAACTTTACAAATGAGTTCAAATTCAAACAAACAAAGATCACCGTTGCATCCGAAACACTCGAATTAGTTGGAAACGAGTCCGGAATGATCCAAATAGTTTGTCAGCACTATTTGATCGTTGCGATGGAACTCCAACTGGCGTGATCTAGCCCAAAATGATCTGCAACACGTGGATGGTTCAGATCCAATGTACTGATGCCGAATCTCAAAATTTCGACCGTACGGATGAGTCCGGAATGATCCAAATAATTGGAAAGCACTATTTGATCGTCGAAATCGGACTCCGAATGACTTAGATCTAGCCAAAAACATATCTGAAAAACGGACGGTTTTGATCTGTCCGGCGCGTGAGATACACGCGCTGCACAGTGCGCGTGGGCGCATGTAATACACGCGCGTACAGTACTGTGCGCGTGGGAGAGAGTGAGGTGCGTGTGACACACGCGCTGAACCTCTCTAGGGCGCGTGGGGGCGCGTGGGCGCGTGTCCTTCACGCGTCTTCAACCTCTGGCGCACGTGGGGGTGCGTGGGCGCGTGTGGTGCACGCGTCTTCAACCTCCGCAGCGCGTGGGGCGCGTGAGTTGCAGCAGATGCACTTGTCGATCTTCTAGGGGCGCATGTAGCCTTGTTCGACCTCCGTTTTCGATTCCGTTTGCGGCAACGGATTCGTCTCGACGCGAGGAACACCGTGGAGTTGTCAAAAATTGATTTTGAACAACTTGAATTTTCGGACAGCTCGAACCAGTGCTCTGATACCAATTGTTGGGAGCTGTTCTGACACAGAGACGATTCTAAATGAAGGAGGGACGAAATTTAACGTGGTTCAGCAATTGCCTACGTCCACAGCTGCTGTTATTTCACTATGAAATGATTTTTACAGAAAAACTCTCTCTGCTCACCCACTCTCTACACTGTCTGCACACACGCAGCACACACTCTCTGTTTTCTCTCTACACTTCTCTGCTGCACACTCCACACACTTAAGCTCTCCTATTTATAGGAGAGCAGATCACTACGTTGCAGCAATTTGCTGCATGATGCTTGGGGAGGTGGGGAGGTGCCTAACAATACAAAAGAGCAAACGGTGCAACGGTGCATTCGGTATCTTCCGGTGCACTGTTCACTATTTTTGTCTCCACCTGCAACATTAACATCACTTTTGCTGCTCCGTAATCTCCCTCGGATCTGCAAAACATTTGCTCAACAAAATAAGCTCTAAATTCCCGCAACCCAACCAATGCCTCCACTTATTTTACAAGACAACCCATAATTTTCTCTTTCTGTGGTTCAAGTTCAACTTCTGGAATTTTCAATGTACGTTCCGAATGCCAAATTGAAGAACTGAAAAACATCCAAATATTCCTCATTTTTCATGTCCACAAACTCCCCTGTACTCAATGCTGTAAGGGGAGGTATAACTATGTATTATGAGACAAACATATAAAACCACATCTTAGTCCAAGATTTGGGCCAGTAAGAGCATCTCATTCGGTTTCCCATCTCCTCTGTTTTCCTATTATTTATTGAAATTTTTAGGATTTTTCCTAAAACCAGCCCTCCATCCGGTTCCTTAAAATGGGGTTCTAATTTTCGGGGTGTACAGGAAATCCCCATCTTTGGGGACATACTGTACATCCCCAAATCTCATTTCCGCATCGTGTCCCGCATTGTGCGAAGCCTTGATGGTTGGTTCCTTCCTCGGACTCGAGCCAATGAATGGGTGTGAAAAGTGAAAACAGCAAACAGGGGAAATTGAAAAGTCAAATGTGGCTCACCTTGGAGCTCGAGGCACTCGGACTCCGTCCGATCCAAGAAGCCGACGATGTAATTCAGATCGGCGATCGACTTGAGAATGTACTGTTTCTTACCGGCCGAGTTGTTGGGTACGATACAAGCCTGCAACTCGGAGAACTCGTCCGGTCCCCTCCGAATCCGGACGAGAATCGACGTCTCCTTCTTCTTGTAGGCGTCATGAAGAACCCTCTGGACGCCGCTCTTGCTGTTCTTGAACAAGGCTGTGAAGAGGAGGAGCATACCGGAGGTTCCCATTCGGCGGGAGGAGGAGTTGTCAATGCGGAGCTCCTCAATTATGTCGCCTGTCTGGAGGAAATTGCCGGTCCACTCGTCAGCTTTGGAGCTGCCTTTGGGGCACTCGATGGAGAGGACGGTTGGGGAGGACCTTGAGTCTGAGACGGGCTGAACTCGATCCATAGGTATGAAGCTCTGCGAATACGACCCACTTCGACTAAAAACTCCATCCAAAATCACACTTCCATTACTTCACAGTAGAGCTTGAGAGAGAGAGAGAGAGGTACACCCCCTGTTTGTTTGGTTCCTTCTTCTACTGTTTGGGAACCCCGAAAATCATCCATGATATAAGCTGTCAATTTTTCCTTCTTTTATTGTTTGGTTGCTGAGAAAAGATTGATTATTTGGTTGGTTGCCCCTGTTTGTTTGGTTCATTCCTCTATTGTTTGAAAATCCCGAAAATCATTCATAATAGCTCACATGTATTGGATAGTCAAAATCTCCAAGAAATATTTAGTAGAATTTGATATTTGAAAAAAGAAATAATAAGAAAAAAGAGTTAGTAGTTAAGATTGTAAATTGAAGAGAAAAAAAAAAGTAATAAAAAATTTTTTAGAGATAAGGATGAGGAATAGAATGTAGGAGGTTTTTAGAAAAATAAATTTTAGGAAATAATTTAAAAAAATGAGTATTTAAGTTAAATTATAGAAATGAGGATGGAGAATTGAATGTGATGCTCTAACGAGAACATTGAAATGGTTATGAGATTTCTCACAAATCTTAAGTAGGAGTTTGTATTAACAAGATAACTATACCAAACAAATTGCAAATTGACTCGAATTCATTTTCTATTTTGCGCACATTCTTGATTCATTAAAAAAAAAAAAGTACCAAAAAGTGGAGACGATCCAAATGGATATCCGAGAAAAAGGCGCTAGATTTTAGAAACCACAATTTACCTGTGTGGGAAAGTAAGGTATTTGGTCGTTGGCACCGAGACAATGTTCCGCCTGGCATTCACGGCGGACTTCTGAACAGCCGTAACAACCTCCTTGGCCTTCCCAACCCCAACACCCACTTGGCCTTGCTTGTCACCCACCATCACAATGGCCTTGAAATGCAGTTGCTTACCTCCTTTGACCACCTTGGTCACCCTCCTCACCCGCACTACTCTCTCTTCGAATCCATCTTTCACCTTCTCCTTCTTCGCTTTCGACCCGAACCCAGTTGTCTTCTTGACCTTAAGAGTCCATAACGTAGATGTCATTTCCCAGATAGCTCTCTCCACTGTACGTGGGGCCGTAGAGTTCTTCTTAGGCTATGACAATTTCTTCTTCGGTCTCCATAGGACCCTCGTCGAAGGAAGGTGGAGGAACAAAATCTTCGGGAGGTTCAGGAGGGTTGAAGACGGTGTCGTTTTCATCGTTGGGGTTGAAGTTGTCGAAGAAGGAGGTGTCGATGTCGAAAGAATTGGCTTTGAGGGTTGGGATTGGGCTTGCGGAAAAGGAGTGGAAAATGGACCTTTTGTAAGTTCGGAAAAGAAGCGTCTCGCGGGTTTGGAGAGGAAGGAGCGAGGAGTGGTGGTGTAGAGGGAGAGAAAGGACAGGGAAGCGAGAGTTGCAGAAGTAGCGGCCATGCTTCTTGTTCTTAGGTTTGGAATTTGGGTTGGCTTAGGACAGTGAGCCAGAGCGTGGATGAGGCTAATCAAAATGTCATCAATGTATCCAAATGCCTAAGAAGGATCAGCAAGACGACGATGACGTATGAGAGAGTGAATCGATAATTTTTAATTTTAGACGATAATTAAAATATTATTATTATTAGTTTAGAATTTACAAATGTTAAATTAGAATCAGAAAAAATTAAATTATTTATTATATTTAATATAAAAATTTAAAATAATAATAAAATAAAAATTTTATATTTAATATGAGAATTATGAGTTACCAAATTTTTGAGAGAATTCTTCATAATTTATCGTCCTTAATCATCTCAAATGATTTATCGTCCCATTAAAACTCAATAAAAAGTTGAGGATGAAAATACGATGGATAATATTTTTACGAGATTATTATATTAAATATGTCTATATATATATATACACACACACATGTGAAGTTGGGCACTAAAGATTACGAAAAAATGGAAAATACCAAACAGCTTTACAATTATTACATGATTAAAAGTTACGAAGTTACAAGGGAGTAGATAAGAGTTGCCATTAGAACGTCATCGGGAAGGATTGGCTCCTGCAATAAAATACATGTGATGACTTGGAAAAAAATTTGCGTTTTCATTCATATACTAGGCAGGTAAACATCTATTCAGACCGAGACTTCATTGATGATGATAGGCAACATTTGAGGTCTCATCTGTGTTCCAGTTCCACATCATCCTAAATAGGATTGTTAACCAGAATTCTACAGCAATCTCGGCAACTGCGGATGAACAGAATTTGGATGTGGAAGTTAACAGTACAAGCAGTTCCAATCAGCAGCGCTTGAATTTTGAACAGACAGCAACAACAATCGAATTCGAATCATAAACAGCTGCAACGTTCAAAGCAGTAGCACTTGAATTTAAAACATGGCAGTCTCGGGTGATGAAAGTTCTCAGCAACAGTACAGCGTTAGAATTCAAAGTTATCACTGAAAATCTAACATGAAAACTCTTCCTCTATTTTCTCTTAATGCAGTAGCCTTCCAGTCACCGAAATGGACTCAATAAATACATGTACAGGTAGAACCCAAAGCGTGGTGCTTCTACTTTGCATAAACAGAGTGTATTGTTCTCTTTCGAGGGTGACAAAAAGTTCATGAAAGGATTAGAAAATATCATTGGCATCCGCCATCTGGTGTGCCAACGACCATTACAATTTAAAAGCTTGTTGATAATGTACTGAAAGGAATCTCAATGGTTCATAGAAGGAGAACTAGGAGGTCTGAGGACAACCCGTCTTTGCTTGCCTCATACTGGCAATGATTGCAGCGGATGTCAGTGGTGCGTGCATGGTGTAAATGAGTGTAATGAAGTTTCGCTATTATCAAAATGAATATAAGGAGAAATTAATGGTTGTGAAGAGATTAGCCTGCCAGAATGTTTATTTGTTTTTCTTTTTTTTTAAAAGGTGGTGAGTTTGTTTCCAGTTTGTGAGGTTAGTCTGCAGAGGCTATGCGGCCATGCAGAGGGGAGGAATGGAGCGACAGCCATCCTAGGAAAGGAATGGAGTGACAGCCATTCTAGGGAGGGAATGTGTGTGTGAGACTTGGCGCCCCATGGTAAACATGTGGGCGAGACTTGGGCTTACTCTGCAGAGGAAACAAGCAACCACAAATCACCATATATTCATGGTCACCCTTCAAAAAGCAGCCGGATTCCTCTGCAGCATCCCAAGGGCTATACACGCGGTTGGAGTGGCTGGGTTGTAAGTATTGATTTCAAGGAAAAGGGTTAGGGGGTTTACAGTGTTTGCTGTTGGTGTTTAAAGGTTTTTAAAACCTGGTTCATATAATGTTAGGAATGTGAGTAAAAGATTGTGATAATGTTTGGAATGTGAGTAAAAAAGAGCAACTCTTGATTGATGAAATTTGTGCTTCAATGACGAATGACTTCTCATTTTGAACCAACTCAAGTCTCAAGGTGGTCGTTAATGGAAGGGGATTGTCATCTTGATGCCATGTCTGGCTTGTTTGTAATCTGTTTGACCAGATCCTGAGGACCAAAGATGCAGTCAGGTCCATCCTGCAAAACAAATCTCTTCGTTAATCATAGTGCTGAAGAAGCTAGCAGGCTTGGTTCAACGTTTGAAAAAAGAGAAAGATTCGTATAAATCCTTATCATTACACTGTAATAGTCCATGACATATGCTGTAAATGCATGCAGATGCGGATAATGAAGGAAACAAAGTACAAGACAATGGTATCTTAATATGCCCCTTGATATGTTAACCAGTCCGAATATGTGGCCTATAATCCCCAAAAGAAAAAAATCCAAATGACTTATAGCAGTACGCATGAAGATAATTCTGTGAATCTGTGATTGACCATCATAGCCTTTCACTCAAATGAAGTGTGATTAATATTTCCCGACAAATGTTTTTAACATTTCATACTTCACAATCAATACGAAAAAGTTGACATTATACAAACAGGAAAAAACAGAAGTAAATTTGCAGTCAAAGTAATCGATTTGCTGATGTAATTAGCATGGAGATCTTTGTACAGATGCATGTTTAGAGCTAAGCGGTATTTTAATGGATGATCATAGTTGGCCCTTTCTGCACCTTTTAGGCCTAGAAAGGATGATTAACATCAATGCCAAATCATTATCTGAGTTGATTGAATGCATTTATGTTTGAAAAAGAATGGTTGCGTGTATTTATGTTTCCAAAGAAATAGTTTCACATGCATTTTCCTTTCAAAATGGGTGAAAGTAATGGCCATATGTTCTTTATATTCTTTCCTTATTTTGCTTTCTTTCTTTTACTTCCTCTTTTCCATTCAGAACTTTCATGTCAACCATACCCAACCAAATTTTTATACAATATGCTAAAATATGACCACAAGTTTCAAAAGAAATGAGGTTTGTATGCAGGATCATAGTGTGAATCTACAGAAAATTTTGACTTTTAACATAGAAAAGTATTCCAATTCAACATGCAATCAACTAGAGGTCCAAACAATAGGCATGGTAACTAGTCCTTCATACAAAATTCAGACATAATACCTTCCTCCTCAGAAGAAAGTTAATCATATGATGATACTAATGATGAAAATGGAAATGCAACTAGCTTTGCTTAATAATACTGAGAATAAAGCTTCATCAGGAAAAAGAAATCATATTAGACAGAACTATAGAAGGTCCTATCATGCAGCATGGGGCCTCTGACTTACAGGGAAAGCCACTCTGATGAGGAAGGGTTTCCATCAGAATCAATTGAGCTTACAACCATCGCTATGTTGGTATTCCTATGTGGAAAACTTCTAGTACTACAAGAAGAAAAGAAACTTTCATAAAACTAAAAGAAATGAAACTGAAGGATTAAGTTGTACTGGATGAGTTTTAGAAGAGACTCTGAGCCTTTTTATAGGGGCGATCCAGTGAACTGCATGTAACCGAAAGCTTTAGGTGATAACACCTGCCTAAGTCTGGTCTATAGCTGTCCATCAAAGCGATAACGCCTACAAGAGTCCAGTCTATAGCTGTCAATCATCGGTCAACAGTTACCTGCATCAATTAGCTGTCAATCATCTAGAATGTAACGTTAAATCCATCCAATGGTGGCCAAAACTTTTGTGGTATAATGACAAATGGGGTAAGCTGCAATGAATTCATCATGCATGACTTCTTTATGTGTTATTTTGTTAACATTTCTGACCATGAAATTGAAAAACCACTACCTGAAAATATTCAAATTTACAAGCATGCCCTATTATCTAAAACTAAATGTAGTCTAGCCATCAAGCTAGCATTCACTGCCTTGAGAAACATAAATCTACATGCAGCCTGAGAGAGAGAGAGAGAGAGAGAGAGAGAGAGAGAGAGAGAGAGAGAGAGAGAGAGAGAGAGAGAGAGAGAGAGAGAGAGAGAGAGAGTACGATCATGGTAACATTCCATAGTCAGTAAGAGAATCAACAATCTTAGTTTTGAACCAAAAGTCTAGGTATATGCTAAAAATGAAATTAAGCAGTAAAAGGCACGAGTTACACCAATCATAGAATATGAAGTAGCACACTATGATCAGTCTCCAATGGATCAGAGTACACTACATGAAAAAGTTTGCAAACTATATAGTATTGATCTATTTATCTGACGTCCAAGGATAAAAAAAAAGTGAGTGTTTTGTGTAAGTTGCATGAAAGTTTGAAACAATGTTGGTCACACAATAGAAAGCCATTCCCAGATTAGGTCCAAGCTAATGTTAGAGAGAAGTGGTTTATAAGTTCTTATGCAGGGGGGATTGTTCAATTATTCTTTTATATGAAGCCAAAAAGAAACAGTGAAATGATCCTTCATTTGTAAAGACCAATTCAAATTCCATTTCATAATAGAAAGGGAATCTACACCAGTCCTGTTCCTTTATAATGAAATGCCATGTTTACATGTTCATCAATCTGTTCCCAGTTTTAAATCAGACTTTGTGATTCATAAGTTCCCAAAGACTTCGCATAATGGGATAAAATGATAATGTAAATCAGTTTGAGGATTTCATTAGTGCTTCTTCTAGAAATAAATTTTGAGCTTCTTAAGGCTGTTTGAAATAGTTTTTAGTGTTTAACTTCAAAATATCTAATCCCATGGAAGTGAAGGGAAAGTAAAAAGAAGATGACAATGCTGATGATGTTATTGAGGGTAATGAAAGGAGAAGAAAGTAATTTAATCACAAAAACTTACTGACAAATAATTCAGCTAACTATCTTGAACTCATGCTTGTTCACTTGAGAAAAATGTATGAACTAGGATTTGTAACCATAGTCTTTCACAAAATAAGCTTCAAAATCAACTTGAGAAAACCATATAATGCAGAACTCGTTTAAAAAATTTGAGCCAGGTCTACCTGAATAATCCACTCTCAGCCATCAATTCCGAATACCCAATGCCCTATTGAAATGGTAGCATCATGCAAAGAGAAACATCCACTGCTGGTAAATTTTTCCAATTCCATATACGCATTACTAGTCAAACACGACGATTTTTGAAGAAATTGACTACTTTCTTGCTAGGATTTATATTATGTAGATTACGTACTCCGAAATACTTAATATCCTCTTTCTGGGTGAGTAACAGGTTTCAATTTAAGCTCAAAACTGCCTGCAGTTTCCCTCAACCATACTGATATTGATCAGGATATTGTCTTGTAGCTTTAAACTGCAGCACATAATGTGCATTGCAAAATGCAAAGGGGATCAATTGAAATTATATAATTCAAATTTTACAATGTTGCAGAAGCATTACTGACCGAGAACTGTCAGCTTGGAACTGATAAAGAAACTGCAAAAAGACCATGTTTTGCATTTTACAACTCTGTTCATAACGTAAAAAGATCACAAAAATATATTCGGCTCAGCCTAAGTTATTCTCACAATTGAGAGTGCTAGTGGGTAATTAAAGAGATTAAAAAAGATGGCGTTTTTCATGATTGTTACCTGGAATTCGTCACATTATATGCACTTCCCTGCATGAGCAATGGCAGCGGAACTTGGTAAAGTAGCGCAGGGGCACGCTCCTCACCCTGGCAGTTTGTGCAAATGAAACCGCCACGCAAACGACGTCTCTGGCAAACTCCTACGTCCAAAGCCAACTTTAACACCGGTTCCGAGACAAATACAAGGCTTTGACATTTTTTTGGCGTCCAAAACAGAGGTAAATGTGGAGTGAAGCCTACCTGTAACTTAAATATCTCTATTTTGACATGAGTTTGAATTATTAGAGGTATTTTATTTTTAAATCGGTGTACGAAACGTATTTTTTATATTATTTAAATAACAAAATTTAATTTAAAAATTTTCAATTTTAATTTTTTAAAAATTTAATTATATTATATAAACACTTAATTAGATAAATTATTAAATATAATTTTTAATTATTATATATCTTTTTAAATTAATTGAAATGAAATTGTATAATTATTCTTAAGTTTCGAAAATTATATTTTACAGTTTGGGAATACTCCCGGATACTTAGCACCACGTGTTGGCTACTACCTTAAACCGACCGACAACGATTTAGCAAATGTCAAAACACGTGGCTCAATCAACCCACGTGTGAAGGCTCTACGCTGCCACCTTCCCCTCCTCCAACACCTTATAAGAAGCAATCAAACAAGGCATGATCAAAATCCGTGTAATCTACACGAAGAAAAGAAAAAAGTGAAGACAAAGAAAACCATGGCAGCCATGTCCATGACAAGAAACGCAATCTTCAACTTCTCAAAGGCCTTCCCTACGAGAAAATCTTCACTCTCCTTCAGATATTCCCGCAAAGTCTCGAGGGTTTGCTTCACGCACTCCTCTAAACACTCCGAGGTAAAACTCATATTTCAAATTTCTTTGAGGTAGGACGAAACCTTAATTTGCTCATGCTCTTCTTTCTCGTCTTTTCTTTTCTTCTCTTTTTGCGCTTCAGGGCCAACATGCCTCGGAAGGAAACAGAGACTCGGCGCACTGGTCCAGGGAGGAGCCCGTGACCGAGCCTGGGGATCGACATGTGACCGACGAAGCAAAAGAAGCCGCGAAGGAAGGCTTGGAGAGAACCAAAGAACGTGCACACGGAGTGAAAGAGAAAGCAAAAGAGTATTCTCAGGATACCAAGGAGAAGACGAAGGAAGGGGCATATAGAGCGGCAGAGACGGCAGAGAGTGCAAAGAAGAGAGCCAAAGAGTACGCGCACGACGCAAAGGAGAAGACTAAAGATGTAGCCGGTTCGGTGGCTGATAAGGCCAAAAAGGGAATAAATAGAGCGGCCGAGACAGCACACAGCGCTAAAGAGAAAGCAAAAGAGTATGCTTACGACGCCAAGGAGAAGACCAAAGACACTGCGAGGTCTGTCTCTCAAAAAGCTAACGAAGGGGAGACAAGAGCGGCCGAGACAGCGGAAGATGTTAAGGAAAGGTCCAAAGACAATGTCCATGGTGTAAAGGAAAAGACTGAACATGTGGTGGGGTCAGTTGCCGAGAAGGCGGCGGAGGCAGTGCAGAATATCGGAGAGAAGGCGAAGCAGACGGTGAAGGACGCGTGGGGTGCCGCCAAAGAGACTACGCAGAAGATTAAGGAAACTGTGGTTGGGAAAGACGATGATGATGATTTTGGAGGGAAAACTATGGACGATGATGTGGTGGAATTGAGGAGGCGTGCTGGAAACCCAAATAAACAGAGCGATTAATGGGGGTTTTTCTTCTTGCTATATTTCCATAGCTCTATAGATAACTGAGAGGTCATGATGATATGATGCTTTTTCTTTCCAGTGTTTATGGAGTTCAAGCTGTAACAGAATTATTTTTCGTTTTTTAATATGATCATATAACTGCAATTAAATAGAAGACCGGAGGCTTCTTGCACCGTATGCATGAGAAATTGGGAAATTTTCAATCTAGTTAGTACAATTGAAATCCTGTTTACTTTAAAATTTTAAAATTCATGTAGAGCTCTTTACTTTAAAGAAGATTGGTTGGACACTTTGAGCTGCGCTGAATTCTCATTTCTCTCAAGATTAATATTTTTGTGCTGTGTCAATTGTTCTTTGTATTTTTGTGCTGTGTCAATTGTTCTTTGTATGTCTGATTAGTAAAGAGCAATACTATATACAATCGTGGAATTGTAAATTTTTTTAAAAAAAAGTAGAGTCCACGATTAAAAAGTTAATTTTTTTTTCATGTGAATCTCATATTAATTTATTTTTTTTAAAATGAATACATACCGCTTGTACAACTATAACTGTAAATATCATTTCTCAATTGATAAAGGAAGTGCTGTAGCATTACTAGTAGCATATTACGGATTGTCCCGAAACAAATTGGGTTAGAACTTCATTCACTGGATTCTTTGAGCCCAGCCCAGACTTGAATAGGAATTCTGACATTTGGGTTCCATCACCCAAAACCCAACAACGCTCCCATTTCAATTTGGGGCAACCTTTAGCCATAAACGCTTGTCAAGACTTTGCACATACATCAGGAACATGTTTGGGCAATGGATGGAAGTGTCGTCCTAATCGCCTCCTACTCCTACCACACTGACAGCACCCACTCAACACTTTCCTTCAGTCCCTCGTGCCAAATATTCTCAAACCCTCGTGCAAAATGCTCCCATCCAAATCAGTAATACCATGCGGAGTGTGTAAGTGTGTAAGTGTTTTGTAAGTGTTGTGTAAAAGAGTAAAATTTATTATAAAAAATTAATTATTTTATGTGAATTTTATATTTATTTAAATTTTTTAAAAGAATTACTTAGTAATTACTTACTCTACTACTACAAATATCATTTCTCTTTATAAAATCTTTGTGATATCTTCCTCTGCAATCTTCTCTGCCGAACACTCTCAATTGCCAATTTGATTTCTTTTCCTTACAAAATCGAGTGACAAAATTAGATTTGAAAGATATGTTGTAAAATTAAAACATATTGCCACTATTGCATACTCCCATCAGCCATCTTCCCCAACCAAAGAAAAGAATCCTCTTCCAACCATTCCACTCCTCCAATCCCTGGATGACGGGCCTTTCGAATACGACCGTTACAAACAACAGGTGTTACACTTTTTATTTTTGAATAATCGTTTGATGATTTAAAATCGAGTAATCTTATATACAATTATACCGTATATAAATATCGTAATTTTAAAAAATAATAGAATTTATAATTAAATAATTAATTTTTTTCACATAAATATTATATTTATTCAGTTTTCCAATTATCATTTACCTTTTTAAAATAAGGAGGGGAACGTATATGCATGGTAGGTGCTCCTTTCGACTGAAGGGAACAGGAGTTACAAAACGGTAGCGTCTGTTGACAGAGTGACTGGTGTCCGTGGAAGAAGCAGTTGTAACTTGTAACCCCTGAACGGACGCCTGCGTCACCTGGTCCTCCCCCTCCCACTGTCTGGGCATGCTCCTCTTCTTCGGTTACGTTTTGCTTGGAGAAGGGGGAGGGAGGGGAGCACGTGGCACTCCCACACTGATGATATAACACCTGCCCTCTCCTTGGCCCCCCCATTTCCAACTTCAGACTTGTCCCACACCCACTTCATACTTTATAGGACCTTGACCCCCTTGAAAATTATCCCGTTTAAATTAGCAGTATGTCATGTCAGTATGTAAATTTCTTTATAGGATTCCTTTTATCACTATTGTTTTTTGTAATATATATATATATATACACGTGCATCTTTTGATACTTTATCGTTTTCTTTTTGAGATGCAGGGCATATGAATTGAATGTCTCGATCGAGTGCTATAATGGTATCTCATTATATATCATCTACACCTGAGATGTGATCATTTTGTTCATCTGTCTTTGTTTGACTGTAGACAGAAAACTATAATTTCACACGTACGTAACTCTTGTTATGAAAGTTCTTTGGATATTTAATTGAATTAAAAAATGATTGTATTAAAATAAACTAGAACCTTCCGGTACTCATCATGTTTCGATATAATTATTTGTTGAAAGCACAACGAGATCCTGTCCTGAGATTGGTCTTCACAGGTAAATACCACGACGGAGAAATTCTCTAAAATGTTGGGGACACTATCGTCTATGTGGAAAGTGGGTGCCGGAGCTATCAAGGAAGGGTGCCCGAAAGGCACAAACACAAACATGGTGGTGTCAGTCAGAACATAACTGAAAAATAAATTAGAATAAAAATTAGAATAGAAGACTAGTCGAGATCAGAGATTGTACATGAAATGAAAGAGAAACGAGAGAGAGAGAGAGAGAGAGAGAGAGAGCGAGAGAAGAGTTGTTGATGTCTGACGCAGCCACCACCCATATTGACGACCGTCATGCTCCGTTTCTTAGCCTGCTCTTTCGCCGCCTCGTGCTTTCCACCTTTTTCTCTGGTGGTTCTTCCTCTAATCTAATTCAGTAATACTCTTCGCCTTTAGTTCTTGGGTGTGATTGTTATTTTGGATCGGAAATATTACTCTTGGTTGAGTAAAGCTTTTGAGTGAAAGATTTGAGCGTTTGGAAGATTCAGGTAGAGCTAGCTGCGATGTGATTTGTGTGTACGGACGTGTTGTGCCTCTCTGGTGAAAGCAGTCAGCTGGGGGTTTTCCAACGCTGTATAAATACCTGTTTCGTTTTGATCGTGAGGGTTGGTGAGAGAGGAGAGTACTGAGTCTCAAACCCCGATTGCCTTAGATCTTTCCTGCCCTCAAATTAAGATCTCTGCTTTTCTGGATTCATCCACGTACACACTTCTCTCTCCAGACAGCGGAAAAAACAGCTCTTTCTCCTCTGTCTTTCTGCCTCCTTTATTAGAGTGAGAAAGGGCCGAGCTGGTGAAAATCTTGGGGGATATTGTAGGGTTTGCACAGAGATAGAGTTATTAATATTATTACTCTATTATTCTTTGTATTTGGTAGGCAGGTTGGAAGGAAAGGATTGCATGCACAAGCTGGTAACGATGGCCGTTAGTTTTTTACACTAGAGATTCTCAAAGCTCAGAGACAGACACGTCGAGTTTCCAAAACTGAAACGCTCAAAATTGACTCCTCCCCAAAAACCTGCATGCTCATCAATTAACGGAAGACAACACCACACCCCCCCCCCCCCCCCCCCCCCCCCCCCCCCCCCCCCCCCCAAGCCTTTCTCGATATATAGACGGAACCACAAGAAGAAAAACCACACCTCAAAAAATAAGAGAGACGATTTAGAGAAACAAAGATGCACCAAGAGAGAGATGGAGGAGGACCAGAAGACATGAAGGAAGAAGACTCGAAACTAGAGCCTATGCAAGCTGAAAATAATCAGCAGCATCATCCTCAAAAATGCCCTCGCTGTGAGTCTCTCAACACCAAGTTTTGTTATTACAACAACTATAGCCTGTCTCAGCCCCGTTACTACTGCAAGGCTTGTAGAAGGTACTGGACTCAAGGAGGAACCCTCAGAAACGTCCCCGTCGGAGGCAGTTGCAGGAAGGGGAAGCGTACAAAAACCTCCTCATCTGCTGGCGAGAATTCTCGGTCTCAGCAGCCCCCACAGCCGCAGCAAGTACAACAAAATTTTACGAACCCACCAGCTATAATCCCCTCCGATCCAGTTTTCACCCCAAGTCCAGCTCTAATGACCACAGAACCCGGTAATTTGGCTTCACAATCTGGAGCATCGATCCATTCAACTGGGCCGTACTATGCGGCAGGTGGGTATTTATCCTCTTTGGCAGCAATTCAATCGTTGAATCAACCACATTCTTTCAGTCAAGCTCTCACTTATGCTAGGGGAGGTTTGGAGGGTTCTTCAAATTTGGATCTTCTACAAGGCCGGTTTACTGTCCCTTCGTTTGGGTCACAACAGCGGCAGCGACAAGTCCAGCAAAGGCAATTTTATCCCATGGGTAACATCGATAGAGGCATGGAACCGCTCCATTTTACTGGACAAACATGGAGTCAGTCAAGCAGGCAGACCAACACTTCTTCCCATGACTGGCATCAGAGCTTTCTGATCAATACTAACGCCAGGGCCGCTGACACCACTCTGTGGAGTATTAGCACCGCCGCCACCGCCACTGGTAACGCTAACGGCAATAACAATGCTGCTTCTACTTCGAATCCGAGTCAGTGGCCTAATCTCCCTGGATTTGGTCCTCCACCATGACCTTCTTCGCCCATTCTTAGAACTCCCTCAAGCTCCATAGATCAAGCAGCTACATAATTTGGTGGAGTTTTTTTTTTTTTTTTTTTTTTTTGCTTTGTATACCCAAAAAAAGAGTCCATTAAACCTCTATCTGTCTACCCTTTTTGTCTTGTTTTACTTTGGATGTTTTAGGCCCTCAGGGAATGATTCGGTTCGTCATAGTTAGAACAAAGAGAGTTGAGCATCTTGTGATGCGATTAATCGTAGATGAAAGAATAGCGGCGTTAATCGCCGCCTTTTTTTATGTCATAAAGATTTCCTGGCTTGAGTTTTGTTATCTCGAACTTCTTAATTTTTTATGCTAAGGTATATGCTTGAGCTTTAATTTTGTTTGGTTGTCTTAATTCTCGGCTTTATTATGCACATATGATTAAACTGATTCTTAATTAAAATTTGGGAAAATAAATGTTATTTATTGCTAATTAGCAACCAAACAAAAGCACAAAAAGACTGGCTTTCCTTCTAAGAGAAACAAAACTGGTCAAAAAGGAGAGAGACCTGATAAGAATGTAAGCTACATAGATGGGGACAGACAAATTGGTTCTTGTTCGTTCATGCATTTGGATATATGACTGAAAGTCTGAAACCTTTTAACTTTTCAGTTCCAAATGCTCATTTGCAGTATCACTTATACAGTCTCGTACCCTTTGATTGTTCACTTCACATTTTTAATGCCTTTTACCCATGAGCTCCAGAGTTCCAGTTCCATTACATTCAACTCATGTTGTCCTGTCCTACTGTACACGTCTTTCTCCGTGTCGCGCTCTCTATGATCTGGTCACATGCTGCTTCAATTCGTGCATGCTTTTGTCGTGCCTGACGTACAGATTAATGAAATGGCTGATGGTGGCGTGCATAAGTGCAGCTTGCATGGACATTTTCTACCCAACAGTACCGAAAGGACAAGCACGTACGTAACGCAGAAGATGAAATGATCAATGATATTGTTTGCTAATGAAGCAGACACACCCGAATTAAGCATCTAATTTGAACTGAATCCTTGCTCTTGATGCCTTCAACAAAACTAATAAAGAAACTGGGTTTATATTTTACAGCTAGCTAGGTTAAATTTCCATCTTGATGAATTGTCAAATCGCTCAACAATATTACACTGTCAAAGATGACGATTTGAGAGAACATGTATTTTAATTTATCTTATAATTAAAGACGTCTTAACAGTCTAATCATTAGGTTGTTATTATTTCAAAAGAAATAAAATCATTTATTAAGTAATTTTTTGCTTGAGCTTTTACAATTCATCAACGTGACATTTTAACATAATCTAGAATATATTAATTTTTTTTATAAATATATACTAATATCAGATTGTATATTCAAAATATGTGATAACAAAATTAAGAAATATACAAATATGGTGGTAAAGTAAGTTTGAGGTCCAGGCCAACAGTTAAAAAATTATAATTCTCTTTTTTATTTTTAACATAAATAGGAAATAATTTAAAAATAAAAAAAAAAATTTTGTTATCTGCCAGACAATTTTTGTAATTCGATTTGATTCGAACATTTATAATTAAATTTGGATTTGAAATAATGACATTCAAATCCGAATCCCTCTTTTTAACGTAATTTAAAATCTAAGATTCTGAAACGTCGTCAAAATCTGATATCTAAATCTAATTTTAAATACATAATCCGAACTAACGCTCTAGATTTTAAAGATCTAAATTTAAATATTTTGCCTTAAATTCAATCGTCCAAACGCATCATTTAAAAGTTTCTTCGTAAATAGTAACATTATTTATCATAAGCAATTACAAACCAAACAACTAGAATTACACTACCAAGTTGATAATTTAGTTGATACAAGCTTGAATTCCATGACTTTGAGTTAGGACGTAAGTTGAAATTAGTTGTAGTAGTAAATCTTAATTTTTGGATCATAAAATGGACTTTAAATCAATTGGATATTTTGAGAGTGTTGTGGTAATGGACTCGCCCTTAGAGTAGTAACTATGACTCAAATCAGACATTTTACAACGGAAATGGGCTCATATAGTCACGTCCAAAAATGTTACTACGTTAGTCGCCCTGCCTCCCCTTTTGTAAAGGAAAAAAAAAAACAAACAAACACCTAGAAATACAAAATACTTTTTTTTTCTCCCTTCCCTGTATGGGGTTGATTACCCAACCCACAACCACTGCACCACCGCACCCACGAAATTCCCTGACAACCAAACTCTCACGACCACCCCAAAACCAAGTCTCCACCTCACCAACTCCCTGACTGCATGGGTCAATGAAAATATTGAAAGATATAAAAAACATAAAAAGAAACATTTTAGGAAAGTATTAGGATCAACTAACAAAGGGCATAAATTATGCTTTAGTCCACCTTCCGATTCTAATAAAGGCCTTCAACTCTAAACGTTCTCTAATCATAGTTCTTAGGGTAGCTCAAGAATAAGTCCTCCCTAGTTTGGATCGAAGAAACTGGCCTGCACACTGCTTATGTAACTCAAGTACCAGTACTTTAATTATGCAGGAACCTGATCATTGATGATCTAGTGGACCATTTTCGATCATTATAAAATTTCAGTCAAGTCAATATAATGCTTTTGATCATACTTAAAACTCCATGGTATAATACATATAATTTGGTACTTTATATTGAGAAATGATATTTATAATTGTGAGTGTATAAGCTACGCCATACAATCACTTTAAAAAAAATAAATAAATACGAGATATACATTAAAAAAATTAATTTTTTAATAATAGACCCTACTCATTTTCAAATCCACTGCATGGTACTTGCACACTTCGCGATTAATTGTAATATTACTTTTTTATATATACAATCAAAATGATCAAGATTAACATATCATTGTTTAAGAATCTAACATCAATTTCAAAAGAATTATATTTATATGATTCCTTTTATTTTCCATCAATATAATTTAGAGTTGGGCAGCTAATTTATACATATTTAAAATCAGAAAGCTCGACAATATATAAAATAATAAAAAATAATAATAAACTTATAACTTTTCTATCATTCTATTAAAAGTGAATGATATTTATATAAAATTAAAATTTTATTTTTAATAAAATGAGATGATTAGTAAAGTAGTTAAATATTAAATAGATTATAAAGTGAATATTATAGGTGCATGCATTTTATTAATGTATAATCAGTATGGGTAAGTTGATGATTAACCCTTTGCCCTCCTATTCTTCGTCGACTTAAGTAAATTCCCACGTACGATCGAAGTCACGTTCATGCGGTGCTTTGGAGATCGGTCGATGACAAGCATGCAGGAGGAACAATCCAGTGTCTGGCTTTACCACCACATGATCTACATGTCCATGATTTTGGAGTGCGTGTGGGGGACCCTTTTTATCTTCTTTCGAGTGTATCATTAGCATCAATGCAGCTGAAACGGTGGTTCCTACTTTCCATCAAACATCCCATCGATATGGAAAGGTAGGCCCCGTTTCACCAAAATCTTTGGTCAGTGAGTCTTTAGATTTCAGCACTTCCTTGGGACAAATTGGTTTTTTGTTCTACCCTTTCTCTTTAATTTGTATGATCAATGCACGAACGTGGAATAATTTGCCACCTTATGTGATGTCCTTGGCATTTTCCTTCGGAGTTGTTAGAATGATTTAGAAACTTTAGACGTTACTGCATGTTTTGACTATAAACGATCGAATTAAGGTGGCTGGTGGTAAAGAAAACATCATGATTTCGAGTTCCTACTTTCAGTTTATTGTCATCTTGTTTGATTGTCAACCAAATGACCCATGTTTTAGCTCAAAATTTTGAAGTACATACGATGGTACTGTTGAAAGAGAGAGGTTTTTTTTTTTTTTTTAAATGCCAATTAATAAGAGAGGGGGCCTCAAACATTCGTGTGTTGGCGTTTGCTTGTGAGCAAAGCTTTGACGCCGTTATATATATATATATATATATATATGTGCGCGCGCGCGTATCTGTGCATGCTTGTAAGCAAAGGTTTGACGCCAATGGTTGTATTTGTGGGGATGTGTCATCGCCAACATGCACCAATAATCCAGTTATTGAATTACTTAATATTATTAAAAAAAATCCTCATGACGTCTGGCCTATTTTCTCGCCTATCGGGCTACTTGTCGTCTTTCATTTGGCTCATCGAATGTGAGTTTTCTGTGAGTTCTAGGATAATATATATAATACTTAACATTATTACGACACATTTAGAAAAATATTATATCTTCTGTTTTCAAGACCTCGTCAGTACTCATATATGTATATATAAGGCCCACATTAAGCACTTGGGCCTCAGGCAGTAGACCCATTAAGCACTTGGGCCTCAGGCCGAATTAATTGCACTTTTGCTAGGGAAAAAAGATCAGATAAATGCTTACGTACGTTGGGATGAGCCAGATTTAGATCTAAAACATTAGATCGAGAACTTTCAATATTTGCATAGAATATTGTACTGATCACAAGATAGTGGTTTAATTATTTGACATGGCTACTAACTTAAGATGGAAGATTTCGTCGTGAGTTGGAATCACTAACGGGAAATAGAGGAAATGATGGTGTTTGCCTATGATGTTTGTGTTGATGGTGACTCCCACTACTTCAATTCGTACGTAAATTCATGCTGATAATTTGTTTATATATATATATATATATATATATGCGCGCGCGCGCGCATTGTCACAAAGTTTCGTGGTCTCGCGATAGTGCTGCTTTCATTTCCATATAGAAATTAATTAAACGACATGCAATCACATTAATATAATATGGCAGTTTAGGTCGAGTAGGCCAGTCGTATAGCTAGCTAGCAGCTAATTAGTCGGAAAAAAATAGATATAACTTAACAGAAATGATTTGTGCAGTCGGGAAATGCAGTCGGCGTGCAGTCGGCTGTAAAAAAAAAATTAATACAGGACCTACATGAAAAGAAAAAATTATTTTTATAGCTTTTTATAATTCATGCAGGTCCCCCTGAATATAAAATAATTTTTTTATAATTTTTTTTTATTCATTCCGTACAGCTGATTGCACGCCGACTGCGTTTCCCGACTGCGTGTAGCAAAGCCCATAACTTAATATCGTGATCACAATTATTCGAAATATATCTTTCTAGGCAATTGGGGTTAGCTAGCTAGCTAGGGACATTCGACATGACTCATGGGTGGCCCACACCGTCCCATGCTAAGAAGGTGCCATGCACTAGCTAGGCCATGCAGGGCCAATGATATTGGCGTACGTAACAATTGGACAATTACTATGAAATTGTATGAATCAAACGCTAGTTTGAATTTTTCAACTCCCTATGCATGCATGGGGTCAACTAGGACCGTTAGATCATGTCTTAATATACATGTGACATTCGACACTTTCTACGAGTTTTCCAATGATAACAAGTTAGGTAACTTTGAACATGGTCAAAGTACTGTCAAATTAAGTGGTAATTTGTCATGCAACAATAATATGTGCAACAATTAACGGGCGATCAGAATTACTATTTATAATGAAGACATATTTATTTTGATAAAAAATAATTATTTTCGTATGAAATAACAATTTTCTTAGAGGGACCCTCTCAACCCTAGCTAGATTTTTCTCTTCATATTGTTGAGCAAAAAGAACAGGAAATTAAAACCCATGTTTGCAATTATGCTCTCCCCCTAAACTCTATAAATCGTACCTAGCTACTGCGGAGCTAGGATCAATTGCTACGTACGAGTAGTTATCTATTCAGCAGGGAGCTAGATAATAGGAAAATTAATAGTACGATGAAAATTAAAGGCATTAATGAAGATTAGGGAATTAATGGGCAGCCATGCACAGGCTCTTTACCACTGAAGACTCGGAGAAATCAGCTGATGATTAAGTAGTGCGGTACTAAAAACTTAAAAGTTGTTTCCTAGCTCCGAGGTAACGACTCTATATATATATATATATATATCCTCAAACATTATTGTTTGGAACAAATTTAGTTTCTGTTTATGCAATGCAGTTCATAAAATGGTGCTGAAATAGAATTCTATAATGTGCAGATCGAAGAGATCAGATGTTCTTACTTTATCGATCAATGTATACGTTTTAGATTTTTCCTTTTACAAATGATATCAAAGACTCGTTTTTAATACATGCATGTGGTACTCGATCGGACAACTTGTGCACGTACAGGAGTAGTCCTGAGGAGATCGATATCAGAGATTTGAGTGAGGAAGATAAAGTTCATGGCTTGATGAGGCATGCATGCAAATTCCTTAATGGTTGGTTGCCTACTAGGTAATACTAATTGGCTTAATTTCCTGCATGCTTAGATATTATTAAGATGGATCGAGCAGATTGATTGATGATACTGTTTGAGAATGGACTCAACTCCAGATGCAGTCTCCCCACACCAAGTCCCATTTGAATCTTTCGAGACCAAATCTTCTTCACCAGGTAACTAGCTAGCATCCTGAACTAAAGTATCCCCGGCCCTCTCCTGAGTCCCCTCCAAACTGATCTGAATATAGGTATATCAGAGAATAGATTGCAGCTCTAAATAGTAGAATGAGTTATCACTGCATGACCAAGATTTCCCTAGCTCTCGGACATGCATAAGCGTACTAATACATGATCCATACATATTAGGAATGCTTAATTAGTTTCCACTTGAAAATATAAGCATTCTTTACCAAAAGAACAGTACTTCCTTACCAAATAAACAACATCAAAACAACATTGTAAAGCAACATACCAATACCAAGCACATACACTAACTGGTCACATTGAAACAACAAATCTCCCTCTCTTTCTATACCATATTATACCCACCCTTCCCCATAAACACTTCAAAGAAGGGAAAAAAAAGATAAAATTAAGTGAAAAAAAATATAATTAGTTCCTCAGATGATCTTCATTGAGGACTGCAACATATACCCCCGACCCCATCTAGCAACAAATAGATAGTAGGAAAAAAAAAGACATGGTCATGATATATACAATAAAGTCGAACTTTCTAAGCTCGGAAGTTTCTTCTCCGAAGGATCCTCAATATTTTCAACTAAAACTAACCTTCCATAGTACTGCGTACGTAAGTAATTGTGACGATGATGGTTATACCCAAGTCGATGAGATGAAGATCAGGATCCGAGGTTCCTCTCAGCGCAAATATTAGTGAGTCGACTCAACCTTGATAATAAAACTAACAGGCTGATCTTTTGCTGCTGACATGATCGCTCCGATCCAAGCTCCTCTCAACTTTGCTTCAATGAAATATCTTGCTCCTTTTTCTTTTTTTTTCCTTTTCTTTTTTTTTTTTTTCAAACTTTGCTTTTGAAACCCGCTCCACTGTGACCATAAAAATTCACTAAAAAACAGGAGTAATCAACAGAAACCTAAGTAACCAGCAATGACCCAGATAAGATGACTAAAAAGGAGGGAGACAAATGGAAAATGATTTTTGGTTATGCTAGATCAGAGAAGTGACGGAAGACCCGATGTTTCCCGGATCATTCCAACCACCAATATTGGTTGCATTCCAGTAAAAGGAAGGATCCGACAGATTGATTTGCTCCATTTGGTTCTGGCAAGAACCATTCCAATTCAACCTGTGTTGGCCGTTTTCTACTTTCACTTCTCTCATGGCAATCTGATGAGCTTCATTATTACCCACTATTTGCAAGCCTCCAAATGGCGCTGAGCTTTGGAAATGATTGGGTGCGCGAGTGTCTTTGATACCATCATTGACGAAATTTTGTTGCTGAAAGCTAGAGGCAAGCAGGGAAGCGATGGTTGGAGTAGTGGTAGTAGCAGAAGCTGAGGAGCCGAAGATGGAATAACTTGAGAGGAGCGAGTTTGATGTAACCACATCTTGGATTTTCTTAGCACGATTAAACCCATTTCGGTAATCATGATTCTCACCAGCAATATCATTAGACATAATTCCAGAGGAAAACCCTAGTCCAAGAGCACTCAGCTGGGGCTGGAGATCATAATTACCAGAAACAGTTTCCACGTTGGAAACTCCGGGATTGAATCTGGAAAATGGAAGACTCATATCAGAAGGGTTACGGGCTAACCCATAAAACAAAGGATTGATATGATTTGTTGTAGTTGAAGATATATCAATGTGTGGTTGAGATGGAGGATCTGGATTTGCACTATGAGCTGAAGAAGAAGTGCCATCAGTGGCAGAAGCTGCAGGCCTCTTCACGCGCTTGTTTTTCCTGCACCCACCGCCTACAGGAACGTTTCTCAGGGTACCACCTCTTGTCCAGTACCGCTTGCAGGCCTTGCAGAAGTGCCTAGGCTGAGACAAGCTGTAGTTATTGTAGTAACAGAACTTTGTGTTAGATGAATCGCAGCGAGGACACCTGAGGGCTTGCTGCTGTTGCTGCTGTTGTGGTTGGTCTAGAACTAGTTTTTCCATCACCCTACCCGTAGAAGCCATCAAGCCGTTTCGATCATCTATTTGATTCTGCACAGGGAAAAAGAAAAGAGAGAGCTTGAAGTAGCGTTTTAGGGTAAAATAACCACACAGGAGACATATTCTCTTCCAAAAGCATAGCAACAAAAATGAGGGTAGGGGTCATGTTCTGTCTAATAATTGAGAGAGAGAGAGAGAGAAAGAGAAACGGTGGCAGAGAGAGAGAGTAACCTGTGACCATTCGTTTGTAGTTGGAGGGATGACTACCATCTTCTCACAGTTACCCAACATTTTCTGATCTCGCAAAGGAATCGTTGAAACAAAGAGTAAATAGACAAAGAGCAGGTGGGGACGTGAGTCTTTCTTGCCGGGGTTGAAATATTACGAGTACGAGATCAAGCCCGGGGGGGAGAGATAGATTAATTAGTAATTACTTTGCAACTACAATTTTTTTAACCTAATTTCACGTGATGGGCGCTGGTCCAAAATCGAATTTGAGTAGATCATCATTATTTTAAGAGGATTTGAATAATGAAAAGAATATAGACATTCGAAATTCAAGAAAAAGACGGGGAGATAAAGTAACATTAGAGATGAATCTTGGGGAGAAGTTCAAGAAAGAAAGAAAAAGCATTAATATACGTGAGAGACTGACTACACATATCCGCATCACTACGTCGTAAAATTCCTTTGTACAGATTGAGATGTCGATGGATAAGAAGAGAGGGAATCCCTAAGAACTAGCTAGCTCTAGCTCAATACCCGATGCATTCACACACGGCAAATCCCACTTCTACTTTATTTATTCGCTCATCATCATATATTCTACATGACCACCCATTTCAATTATTTTTGGCTCTCTTTAACTCATTGTGATCTAACCCCAATTAATCTTCTTTCTGTGCTTGATTCTACCATTCTTCAGTACTGTACCCTTATTTCACCGTCACAATAAAGTGTTAGCTTTATCATCAATTATCACAGGACGATCGAGACCCATGCATGCAGCTTTACCGTATTTATTTGATGTTCACCGAATTTGTAGAAAAAATACGTTAGAGATGACTAAATATAACTGTTTTAAAAGAATTTTAATGAAAATATTATTAACTAATCTTTTAACTCGAGAGAAATTCCTTGTAATGTGATTCTAATAAAAGGTCTAAACTACATGTTTTATACTCTAAAATATTAGTTAATAATATAATTAGAGTTATATTAAAATATTATAAAGAGTAATTAAGAACTTATCTATTTCAATAATGTAAAATGTCATATATCACCTATCATTATCCTTATTATAGGGTATATTGCATTCCCCCTTTTCGAAGAGTTGTACATCCTTGATATTAGTCGGGATTTTATTCTCGAACACCCGTGCCATTTGAATAAATAATATTTAAACAATTTGTACAAGGTTTAATTAAGGATAAACAATTTAAATGGTTTAGATTCCCATAAATTATAGGTTATATAGATTAGACATGAGATCATGATCCGTTTATGAGAGAGAGAGAGAGAGAGAGAGAATCAAATTGAGCAGCTTTTGCACTATGGATTTAAAGATGAATTTGTTTACGGTACGCACTATGTCGCCTTTGGACTAATATCGATGCAGGTGTATGATACTTTTACTTAACAATATTACATAAGATGACTATTAGGGCGGAGACGAGCTGGAGGCTGAAGAAGAAGAAAGCTAAAGAGAGACTTCATTTTTTGTTATAATTGACTGCAAAATTTCCAAAACGAAAAGACAGATCTAGATGTATCCCCAAGTGGCAGTCCACATCTCAGATGGAAAACATAGGAAAACCTCGCTCTGTTTGGCAATGGCTAGCTAGTCTTTCTGCATGTGTCTGATTCTTTCACCCAGTTTGGCCTGTTAAAAAAAAAATGACAAACCAATTAAATATAAGGGAAAAAGAAACCGTTAATGGCTTCTGGGGGAGAGAGAGAGAGTGGAGCCCTGAGGCGCAGAACCATGTGGTGGGCAGCTCAGCTGCTGGGAAAAAGAAGAAAAAGCGAAGAACAGTTTGGGGAACAAACGGATTTTGTAGTCCCCCAAGGGATCTTCTCCTCCACCCTAAATCACATCATTATTCTTCCACAGATCACCTCTGATGGTCTGCTTGTTGAGCTTTAACTTGATCTTTATAATTAAATTGTAACAAAAATATTAACTGACAGATTGCTCTTTACAAAGAACATGAGATTTTACTATTCTTAATTGAAGTGTGGAGAAGTGTATAATATGTAAACTTGCAGCAGGTTTTAAAGTATATAATTTATTAGCATGTTGGATCATATTGATCAGCTTGCAGAGACATGATGCTTGTACACCTAATATGAAGAGATCTATAGGGGGCGTAGGAGGACTCAGTACTTAGTAACAACAACTGGTTACGATTATGGAAACAACAAATATTGCTATTCCTTATAATTCCTGCAAAGGAAGGGGTCGACTGGGGCCAAGTGACAGTGCGAAAGATGCAAAGGAACGATTCGAGTAGTCCATTCAATGCATATCCAAAACAGGGTACTCTTCTGGTCAAGTTAACCTAATTTTTTTGTAATTATAAATGCTGCTTAGTGTAAATGAGGTTAGGGAGGCATATTGGCATTGGAGTGAGTCAATTTTTCAGACGTGGATGTGGAGGTGCAGGTGGGCCCTATCCACCCACACCAGTCACCACCCCACCACCACCGAGCAAGAGATTCCAATTTTGCAAGCATGAAAGAAACCCAACGTGCACGATAAAGGTAATAAGTCTGCAATTTGAGAGAGAGAGAGAGAGAGAGAGAGAGAGAGAGAGAGAGAGAGTTTGGGGCCTAGCTTAGGGGGACCAGACCAAAGCATCTAATCCAAGCCAACTGTATCCATCAAAGGCTGACCATATTGCACCCAAAAACAATGTGCAGAGACAAAGATTCACTCTACATTTAGTATGGCTTCTTTTCATTCCCGCCGCTTACAGTGTTAAGAAGATAATATTATTGCCTCTCAAAAGCTATATATTTTTAGAGCAATACTAATTACAAGCTTCAAATAAACAAATCTCACATAAATTATCTGTAAAAAGTTAATTCCACTAATAAACAACAGCTTTTTTACACCTTTTTAAACTGTGATCTACTTTTTTATAAGATGATCACTTAATACATGCATAACTTTGTTGAATAAACAAAGGCCGCCGAAGACTATTTATTTTTTATTAAAATGATTATATTTTGTTAAAATTGATTTATTCTAATCACAAATAATCATTCTCATCCTAAAACTCGTCATAAATATTCATTTTTTATACAGTGGGCAAGGGGTTCTGGTAATTTCAGATATTAATGGAAAATGTGAATAATGGCTTCTTTCGATCGATGGCCATATATTTATCGCAGACTTATCCATCATGTACCTGCCGGATGTACTACCTATACGTGATGTTGTATGAATTACGTGGCGATGGGCTGTTAGAAAAGACCAAAATAGCTTGTCAAGTGGAAGAAACACATGCTGTCGTTCACTACAGCCCAAGCAGACAAATCTCATGATGCATATTTCAAAGATGGCATGCAGTTCTACTTATTAATAATTTGGAGCCATTTTACGTTCCCATTAGCGGCCACTATACATGAATGATCTGTCATGAATACAATTCTATATCGTGTAGGGGGGGCTGCTCGTAAATCGAGAGAGAGAGAGAAAAAAAAAAAAAAAAAAAAAAGACCGTGGACCATATGATGTTTGTTGTATATATAATTTGAAGGGTCCAGTACTTCAAACTGCAAAGGCAACATAGCAATAAAGACCCGCAAAGCTTCCACATCCACATGCAGACAATCATGCTTCTTTTCTCTGGCAAATTGATACTCATGACCAACAAGTTTTCAGTATCTGCATGATTGATCCTGCCATTAACAAAAAGGATATTAATGAATGAGAAATATTGTAGTCTTTCCTAAAAGTAAATTCGTAAATTAATATAATACGTAACCTATATTATAAAGTAGATCATCTAATATATCATATAAAATTATGTCAATTTTAAATGTAAAATTCTATTTAATGACATCATATACATCATTAAATTAGAACGTATTTTAATATTGATAATCATGAATATCATCAATATGATTGAAGGCTATGATCCTGGCCTGTGCATGCATGGGCTGTGGCATTATTGATGATTGTGCCACTGAAACATGATAATGAACAGAAATTGACAAGAGAGTCAAACCTGGGAAATGTCCCAGAAGGAGCAGTGAGAATGGAAAATTCTAGCGAGGTTGTCATGTTCATATGTGGTCTTTTAATTGGAGAATCAAACGCATGCCTTCACAATGTATATATGGTTGGACGCTAGCAGCTGATCTGGACTGTTGCTTTTGGAAGTTTCAAATGGCGCCGGTCCTGTGGGACCTTGAGAATGTTGAGAGGGCCGATTCCTGTTGTTATTATAATTGCGTATGCAGCCGTAAACAAATTATATAGTTTTTCTCAGAGATAGTCCAAATCTTGAAAGACTCAAAGGTCTATAAGAATATAGAAACTCATGAGAAATGGAGTTCTTTAATTTGAGTCTTTTCCACGGCCTTATCGATAATCTAAAAAATTAAAAAAAAAATTATATATTTATGAAAGGACGTGATTATTATATTCTGAGAATGAGGAGAAAAATAATATGAAAATGCTATGGTGGTAAGATGGGTCTCTCAAGCCGTCAACTTCATATCTACAAGCAAATATTATTAAGAGATCTTCTCTGAATTATATATAATATTTTCATAATTAACCTTGTCCAATACTCATGTCCGCAGTCCTCAACCATCGAGCTAGATTTTTGGTCGACCATATTATATATATATATATATATATATATGGTTATCATAGTGGAATATTGTATATAGAGAAATGCTTTATGTCTCGATAAAGTGTCCTGATAATTTTTTATTTTTATTTTTTTTTACTTAGTGATTAAGGAAATATGTTTTTTTAGTGATATTGTAATTTTTTTAAAAAAATATTTAAGAATATAAAAAAAATGAATGAAAAATATCACAATTTTTTTTTTTAAAAAATTGTTCTTCTCGAGACCGAACTCGTGTGCATAACTTATGCTACAAATGAACAAACAAGAGAAGCTTGCCTTATCAAATTTGAAGACTCACATTCAAAAAGCATGGAAGAGCTTAATTAGGGTCGGCAATGATAGCTTTCAAAGGGAGAAAATCACACAAGTACTACTCCGCCATAAAGAGTTCATTGGATAACTACTAGTAGATATATATATATATATATATCTATAGAGAGAGAGAGAGAGAGAGAGAGAGAGAGAGAGAGAGAGAGAGTTCAACGTTCATCGTCATTAATCAAAAGTACTCATTTTTTATAGGAAATTTTTATAGATCGGGAGACAGAAATAGTTATACTTAATTCAGCTAATGAATTGAGGTCACTGAAGTTTGGAATATTTGACTCTTACAATAGAACTTAAAAGCCAAATATTGAAAAACATAAGCGCTAATCAAGCATTTATATATGCATGGGTTGAAAATCTCAGGCAGTACCGACTAGCCCAAAACAGAGACTTCGGTCCTACAATTTGTAGCAGCCCATGCAGGTCATGAGGCAAATAGTAGCCATACACACTTTGAAAAAGTAAAATTAGCATAGAGATCGGATTTGATCAGAAATTAGAATATTAAGCAAATAATTAATTTTTCATTTCACAATTATTAATACAATAAATAAATATAAGAAATTAACTTTGTATTTCATAATTATCAAAGTGTACGTACGCCTAAATCCTAACACTAATGCCAAGCGATGAAATATTATAACTATAAATTTTTTTTTTAATAAATATATATAAATTCATATATCGATATAATTTCTTATAATATATTAGATTTATTATATTACATCAAATTATATTAATATATTTATTTATTTTTATAAAATCTGTATAAAAATATTTTCTTATATTTAAAGACCTCCCCCATTTGAATTCCAGAGGCTTATTTTTCCGTACGTACGTGTGGCCCAGACTACCACGCACGCACTTATTAAGAGGGAGGAGTAGTACACTGTACACCTCCTAATTGGACATATATGCGCAGATTTCGAAGTCCTGAAAGATTTCAGGAAGAGTGTGCTACATCTACCGAATGATGCAGTTCGTAAACATCAAATAAGTTCAAAATGTTTTTTTTTTTAATTTTTTAATTTAAATTTTTAAATATCTTTTTAAAATAAAAAATTTAAAATATTATAAAAAAATATTTCTTTAATTACTAAATAAATAAATAAAAACCATTCAAAATACTATTTCAGTACCCAAATTCAATTATTCAAGTATCAAAGTATTCATGATAAAGTAGTCGCTCCAAAACAACTCGACCCTATACACTAATTAATGGAAAGAACAGCAATAATTCAGGATTAAAAGCGAAGATAAATGCAGACATAAATTAGATAGGTCTCTTTTTAATAAAATTAATTTTTTACTAATTGACTCAATTTTATTTAAAAAATATATAATAATTACACAATTTATAATTATATATGATATTACTTATAATATAACACAAAAATACTTATTAGTTTTTTCACCCTGAAAATGATAGTTAGAGTGATGCTGGCCGCATCGATCCCACCATGGACGGACCAGAGTGGAACACGTTTTTTTATTTTTAAATATTTAATTTTTTAGCATGTCACTACAAGAGAAGTAGATTTTTATAATCAAATTTTAGTGATTAAAAGGATTATTTCTTATAAAAATTATGAAAAATAATTATTTTAATCATTAAATTTTGATCACAAAAATCTACTTTTTTTTGTAGTATCATAGGCACGATACCATACCTATTTGGTTTTGCAATTTTAAGTGACTATGATAATGTTGGGACTCGTATTAGAAAAATGCCAAACCCCAAAGCCCTAGGCATCATCATCATGATAACCTGCGTGTAGGATTGGGACCACCAATTGATAACTAAAGCCTTATTTTATAATCATGGTTGATTAGGGGTCAAACTCAAATAATTTTGTTTTTAACTTGAATTTATTATTATTATTATTTATAAAAATATCTTGCCAAAAAGCCATTAATCAAGCCGCATTTAGTCCATGATGTGGTCCCTAAGTGTGCACCGTTTAGCAAACAACTTGGCCCTACTAGATTAACAGATTGATCTGGTCTAATGGCCCGTTACAATCTCTGGGCTATTGGGCTTGTATTATTCGATCGGAAAGCACACGGGCCCTGTCTTATAGATCATGAAAGCCCAAATGCTACTTTGGAAAGCTTTTAGCCATCTGAAATTCCGTGTATACTACTTTGGAATTTGAGACGAGTCAACAATGAGAAAAAAAATGGCAATAATGGATGGTGGATACACTTTATAACTTTTATTGTTATTATTATTTTGTTCTTTTTGAATTCAGATCATGACTTTTTTATGTAATTTTTTAAAAAATAAATTCAATTAATCAATATAATTATATAATTTAATTAAAAAATTAATTTAAAGAATATGATGTTCTAAAATTTTTAGTTCAGATTCAAAAATAAAAATAAGAAAGAATAATTGAGTAATAAAACAAATTTGTAAGAATAGTACAATACTAGAAAAGGAGATGGAGGGGGTAGTAGAAAAATTCTATTCAACTTTCTACTATTCACACAATCTTCAAGCATCACATTTTTATTTTAATTTTTATTATTATTTTTTTATCAAATATCTAATATATGAATAATGAATAAAATAATTGAATTAATTTAAAAAGATTAAACTCAAAAAAATATTTAAAAAATATTAAAATTTAAAAAATAAAAAAAATGGTGTGTGAAGATTGAGAAATTGTATAATATTGGTCGGTATAGTAATTGTTTTGGAAGTATTTCATGAATTTATTGTTTTATGAATAAATCATGTACGGATGATCCTTCCGAGGTGAGACGCCCTTGCCAAGGATGGTTTTAATTCCCGATCAGATTGTGGGACCTACTTGATTTTGTAACGGCAGAGAGGGATGGAGACTTGGGTAGTAACCAACACCTCGCCAGATTAACGAATTTAAATTTGATGGCTACAGTTTAGATCAATTCGGATGAATTAGAGTAATTTTATCTATAATTATAAAATATGTAAATGTAATATAATTATCTTGAAACAGAATAAGTTTTATTATTAAAAAATTAATTTTTTTATGTAAATTTTATATTTTATTTACTTTTTTTCAAAACAATTACGCAGTAATTATATAATTCAAAATTGTAAATATATTTTCTCTATTTAGTTTATTCATATTTTTATTGTTAGAATTACAATTCTATACATATACTCATATTTGTTATTTGTATGGGTTATAATATTGGATTTATTATATATTAAAAATTAAAAAAATATTAATATTTTTGGTTAGTTGGTAGTCTTTTATATATATTTATATATTATTGCTATTAATTAATAAACATAAATTTTAACTTTTATGTAAAATTATGTTAATCAGATTAAATAATTTATGTGTATTAGTTCAACTCATTTATATGAAACGAGTTTAAATGGGTCATGTTGTATTGACTTATTTATAATTCATTATTAAACGAGTCAAAACGGGTGATTTGACACAACACGTTATCTAAATAGATGAGGTCAGGATTTAAAAATTTGTCACATTTAGCTTAATCGGTTAGGTTTAAATTGATGTATATAGTTAAATATTTATAACTTGACACAACACAAACACGATCTATAAACACAAATTGCCAACCCTATTAGAGACGTCGGTGCCTCACCTTTGATATCCATGATTCTATATGTTTATCTTCATTCAGTACTGAACCATCAATGAAAGAAAATCTGACATACTTACATACATCATGTGTGTGTGTATATGTATATATTTATATATAGATGTCAATTGTTCATTCGAGAAGTTTGGGATTTGAAGGCAAGAAATTGTTCACATCATGCTTCCCCTCCTCCGCCTAAAAAATTTATAACTAAGGAATTTAAAGGTAATCAAACCTGTTTTTGATGCACAGATAATATCTCAGCCCATCAGGTTAATATATTTTACCAGTATGACCAAATCTTGAATCTTCTAGACCCTAGTTGAAGCATGAGTCTGGTACACTTGAAGAGATGGGACCAATAAAATATAAATACGATAATATATATATATATATATATATATATATAGGCGTGGTCCAAAGTAGATGATGGAGAGGATGTAGTTGGCCACTTTGCTGCGAACCAGTTGGCTAGCTGCCTCCGAAATCTGCAATGTAAAAACAAAGGGCCGAAGAATAAGATGAAAGACATCAAGACATGGTCGTACGAACGATGGAGACAGACGCTATGAATCAGCATGTGTAGGCTGAGGCTGAGAGGTGCATGTTAAATCACTGTACCAAGCAAATTAAAGAACTTCAGTACCTTTCGCCACAGAAATATGCATAAATACATAAATACATACATACATACGGATATATGGTATTGTTAAAGCTAAATAATAGTAGCGCAGCCCTATAAAGTGAAACTATTCATGTTACTACTGTACGTCCAGACCGATTGGTAATGTGCTCGCAAGGGGAAAATATGGAGCTTGTGGTCCTCTCATTAAATTCTTCTCCTTTTTCATCTTTTTATCAAAGGGTTGTAGTCTTCTTCCTCTTGACTGCTAGCTAGCTAGTTTCATCGATCCTTTCTTTATCTCCTTTCCTCGGTTGTCTTCCTTCGTTTTGCAAAAATGGCAACACGCAGAGCTGAGGGAAAGAGGAGCTTCAAGTGCAAGGCAGTGGAGGAAGAGGAAGAGGAGGAGGAGGATGTTGGTAATTTAAGATTTGGAGAGGACGAGAAGAAGAAGCAGAGAGAAATGATGAGTTCCTCTAGCACGAGAGCTTATGGCAGTGGAGGGTCAACGCCGGTCGTTGTTTGCCAGGTGGAGAATTGCGATGCTGATTTCGCTGATGCCAAGCCGTACCACCGGCGTCATAAGGTTTGTGAACTTCATGCTAAGGCTCCGGCTGTCCATCTTCATGGTCTCCAGAAAAGGTTTTGCCAGCAATGTAGCAGGTTAGAAACCCTAGTTTTCCAATTGTTGCCATTTAGTTTTGTTTCCTTATGCAGCTATGCTGGTCCTCAGATTTGTATGTTTTCTTCATTGAAGTTGCACATGGGAAGAAAAGAATATGTTCTGGGTTTTCTTAAATTTCACTTGACTTACTGCCGTGAGATTAGAGGCAAAAAAGAAATGATCATTGTGAAATGTATACATACTTAGTTGAGAGAAAATTGAGAGAAAAAAAAAAGGTAAGATTTATACTTTTGATCCTGAACAAAGTGTTTAGAGCTAACTGTTTAAGCGCTCATTCATACTTAGTGATGTACATATGACTTCTGATTGTTTTAATAATATATGTTTAATATATTATATGCTATTGATGTGTTCCCTAACCTCAATATGCATTATAAGATGTCAGCAACAAAGTCAAATTACTTTCTGAGAGTGTTTCAATGTTATATATGTTAATGTCACACACATGAAATTAAGAAATGAAATATCTTTAAATAGATAAAAGAGGATAAAGTTATCACCTTTCAAACTTTGTATCCCAAAGTTTTGGGGGGATTTGTGGCCCTCTCCTGCCCTCAAGTCCTCCACTGATTAGCTAGATTGATTCTTAATAGAAACATCTCTGGGTAGGAGCTCAAGGGCGCTCCTTGGACTTTTTTGGTGATACCTTTGACCAGGGATATTTTCGAGGACTAATTCATACAGATAGATAGGGTTTGCCTTATGTTCGAAATTGTTGATTTTATTTTTTTAGGCTGAGTTGTTTATAATATGGTTTGGATTTATTTTGATACCTGAGTTTGGTTTCTAATATCCACATATCCAGTTGTTTACACGGTTTTCTTCCGTCATAAATAAGGTCTTTAATAAATTTGGGGTGTAGTCCTCTTTATTAAAAAAAAGCTAGTGTTCTTATCCATTAAGTTGCATGACAACCCAGAGCTAAATCTTATTAGTATTTTTTATTTTTTTTAAAACAATTTAGTCATGTGAGGACATACCATTCACATTGTTGAATTGACAATTTAATTTACAATATTTATGTTTCTTTTGTAAGTATCAAATCATGCCATAGGAAAAGTGTATGTTTTTCTAATCTTAAATACCCCAGTATTAATGACTATATATAGGTCCTTCTACGTACAGATCTGGTATCTTTTCCTATAACTTTAGGATTTCTAATCGTACCACTTGACGCAAGTTCACTGATGTCCATTTTGGCCGCCATAATGAGGTTTAATAGACACATGATGTCATGCAAACTAGGATTATCATGCAAACTAGGATTCTTTGCATCATCGTAATATTGATTGTCTCGAGTGTCTGAAAGTCCTATTATGGGCAGCTATTTATTCTTAAAGTGATGCTAATTGGTATATTATAAATTTTAGTATCATTTTATTTTTAGAAAGAGTACCGTTTTTCAATTTTATTTTCATGGTTTATCTATATTAATTTGTGTATTTGATACATATGGCGTAACAACACGAGTTTGGCTTACATCCTGTTAAAAATTCGTTGAATATATTTTTCAAAGATGATGTATTCAATAAATTAGTCGGGATGTAGTTCCTGGACACTCAGTGCCAATAAAAAAGATTATTTTAAACAGGATGCAAACCAAACTCTAACAACACAATATGCAATAGTTTGTAACAAAAAGTTCAAAGGAATTATGAGCCTTAATATTTTTTTTTCAGCTTATTATAGGAAATTGTTTGCCTGTGAAAAATAAATTTGATTTCCTAACCCTAAGAACTAATTTGAAATCTGTGTGAATATGTGCTTCCGTATATATCTTGAGGTCTTTAATTTAATCTATAGGGGATGGTTTGAAATCATGAAATGATCAGACATAGGTCTAAGAGAAAATACACTACATTGCCACATAATTATCCTTGTTTGGTTCAAGTAAAAAATTACCACAAACCATATTGACACCTGGCCTGCATATATATGTGCATATTCAACATCAAGGTCTTCTCAAATTCTTGACCACTCGCTTATATCATCGACCTAGCAAACTTGTCAGTGTCTACTAGCTTCCTTCTCTTTACATGCACGAAGGCTTGACCCATGATAGTCATGTGGTCTTTGTAAAGAACTTTCGCATCAATATAGAAAAATTCTAAGCATAAGCTACACACCACATACCATACTTTTTTTTTTAATTTTTTTCTTTTATCAAATGTTTGGTATATAGATAATGAGTAAAAAAATTTAATTAGTTTTAAAAAAATAAACTCAAAAAAATTTGGAAAAAATAAAAATAAATAAAAAAATGTGTGGTGTTTGGGCTTATGTGTAGCAAAACTCATCAATATATATATACTTTGCATGTTTGATTAATTTTATGAGTTACAATTTACCTTTAGCTTACATGACTTTATATTTCAAACCATTAAAATGGCGCATCACACCATCAAATTATCACAAATTGATAAGAAAAATTAATCATCTAAATGTAATCATTAAGATAATTAATAATAATAGATAATGTGACATATATGTAAGCTTGGTCACTGAATCTTGACAGAAGTGTTACCTGACTGCATTGATAATTAAAAGGTGTAATATATTAGTTTTGATCGCTTTTTTGTAAGTACTAAAACTAATAAGGAATAAGTTTGATAATCTATGATGTATAATGTAAAATACCTGATAATCTAGGGATAAAAAGTGTTATGTAACAGTAATATATATATATATATATTCAATTGATTAACGGTTTCATGTCATATTGTAGATAAACCTCTGTCCTAAAGATTTTGGCAGACAGAGTTTCTATAGTTTCTCATGGAGCTTCCGACTTCTCTTCACCGACTTTACACAAATTAAGTCTCATAGTATACATTGTTTTCCCTTTTGTGATGGGGGAAAAAGATTGTTTCCGTATGCGAACAATGGATTCAAATCCAATACTTTCGAGTTTCCGTATGCTAGTACACTCATAGCATAATTACAGTCTACGTACTTATACATGTGAAAACCCATTTTTGACCATGGCCTTCTTTGGGCTGAAGTGACCAAATCCTCGGTATCACACTATCTTTTTATAAGGCTTTTTAGGGTGTGCAAGAAATTGTTTCTTATGACAGCTCTAAAAAGATGAGTGTAAGTCGAATACAATAAAAAATATGCGTCTTTTCTAATACCAATTGATTTTTAGGTAGGTTGGCATCTCACATTCCGACAAATGATACCAGAGTCAGACCTGCATAGGGTCAAGCCACGAAAGCGTCACATGCAGTGATTGTTGGGATGTGTCCATAATACTTGTACCTGTGAACATTGTAGAAAAGGCATGTGGAATGCGATATTGAATGCCTTAAAAGGCTTAAATGTGTGTTTTCAATTTTCAAGTAGATTGACAACTTATGATCCGATGACTTGAACATACCCAGCTCTGATCTTACTTCATGATCATCCTTGTATATAAATTATTTCTTCTATATTTCTAGATGTGCTTTGAACCAACCTTTCTCGATAAGATCAGATGAATGTGAATGAATATCTGCTAGCTCATAATCTTCATCTTTAGCTTTAATTATGTTTGATATTAATCCGTCTAGTGACAAGTCCTATGGAAAGGAATGTATTCCCTCATAATTTGCCGGATGATAGATTGATCTCCATTTTTCAAGAGCTTTTAACAGGATCAAAGGGCTTTTGAACACGAAGAAAATTAAATAGGACGGTTCATTTGTACGTATGCGGCCACATTCAAACGCATTGCAATAAACCATGTCGATGTAATCTCATCTTAACATGAAATGTAAATTTTAAGGTGATTCCACCTTAATTAGGACATGAATTATTCTTGTCGTGCATGGCTTGAGTGATGTGCTTGCACACGACAATTTATGGTGAATTTTCTCTAGTAGAATTGAATCCCATCTTATTTTTCTCTCTTTTTCATATATAGTATCTGATTTTCTCCTTTCAGTTTTCTTATAGGCAATCTTGGGAGAGTCCCCTCCCTCATAGAGGTGTTTAGACATGGTATTTTTGTTTTTGGTTTTTGCCTAATTGCTTACAAACTACAGCATGTTGCAAGAAAACATATACATATATATTTATATTTACACACATATATCTGCTTTATTTGCATTTCCTGGATTGGTGTAGATATATATATGCCAAAAGACGCAATACTCCCGATAGGTTTGCTTCTAATTTCTTTGCCTTGAAGTTAGTGATAATTGCTAAAGAAAATAAGAAGAGTTATACCACCTAACGAGGAAGTAAAAGATGGACAAACTTTGCTTTACTTATAAATAATATAACCTTTTCTAGAAAATAATGGTGCATTACAGGTTCCATTTGTTATCGGAGTTTGATGAAAACAAGAGGAGTTGTCGGGAACGGCTAGCCGGACACAATGAGAGGCGCCGGAAAATTTCTTCTGATGTCCATGAGAAGGCTCACATTGAAAAGGATGATTAACTGTAGGCTGCAAGATCAGAGGTACAAAGATCTATTGTGAAGGGCTCTCTCTCTTCTGTCAGTTGTTAATCGGCAATTCTCTATGCATTTATGCTCTTGAGTCTGTTTTTACAATGATACACTAATAATTCAAATTCTCAAATTATTCAATATTAATGACTAACCTTTAGGATAAGGTTTCTATGTTTGTTCCTTTTAAACGAGCTTCTTGGCACAAAATTATTACTCACCATCCCTAATCCTCTCCATCTGCTTCACCAAATGAAATTCATGTGTCCTAGAATTTTAGTTTCTTACCCATTTTAGTGGTGAACTTTGTTGTAGACATTACAGGTAGTTTTCTTTGGTACTTTAGGGCTGTGGACATCAGTCATATGTCTTGATTATGAAATAAACACATATTTAGTTGCATGGAGCAGGGTGGTACGTCAAACACTATGGCACGCAAACATGCATTTATGCTGTTATAATATATTAGCACGAGAAGAGTTGCCTTTCTCATATTTTGTCTAAAATGACCATTCCTTGTTTGTTGCTTTGTGATACCGATACCCAGCCAAAAAAAAAAAAAAAAAAATCATTGGACCCAAACATGTACACACCCTCCAATTTAAAAGCAGAAGTAAACCCATGTAGCTCGCCAACCAGTAGTCCCAGGTGTTGGAAATTTGGACCTCTTAAATTCACCCCTGCAGAATCTACCATTTGCAGGAATAACAAAAAAATAGATAAATAATAATAATATAAGATTTTACATGTAAACTCTTAAATCGGGAAAAACCCACCAGACCTAGATAAGAAAATCTACTATGTAAAAAATTGTTACAATCACACAATTTCTCTCATCACCCTTTTACACTCACAAAAGCTTCCCCATTATCAAAATTTTAACTCTTACCTCTTCTCCTTTTAGCTAAACTTCTAACAAGTACACTTTACCAAGAAAAATTAGCCTCATTTATAGGTCTTGGGCCCTTGCTCTTCCTTCACTCACAATGTGGGACAAAATGAACAAATCCTAACAATCTCTATTTTGCGACTTTGATTGGTTCCACAACCAAACTCTACCTCAATGAAAATCTATAACTTCCGCTATCATACTCCACCATAAAAACATATTCACTCAGAATAAAACAATTCCAAACATTTTACTTTGGCCCATGTCGAAAATAACATTGTTGAAAATTATGGTGTAACTTTCACGTTTAGCTTTCCTGAAAGTTCATCAACCATCGATATGAATTTCCAATACACTTTGCATCAATGCCAAACCAATACCTATGTGCAAACTTACGGATCCGCTAATATTAACACATCCTCTATCATGACAACTTTGAAAATTAGCAACATGTCATAAGGATATACATGTCCATTTTTCATAGAGAGAGACAACATTAGCATCAATACTAGTATTTCTATTTACTGACTTGGAGCCACTTGCTGAACCTGCTCCTACTACTAGCCGTTTCACCAGTCGCAAGTATCACTGATGACTTCAGGGGTTGATCTGCCATTCAACACCTTGTGTAATCCAACTCTCCAAAACATCCCGACATTGCCTCAATGAATTTTTACCGTAAAAATGAATAGTACCTCACTAAGTAAGTTCCAAGGAAAGATTGGAGGGTCACAATAGACACGCTTAAAATTTTTAATCTATTAGACAAAACCTCCTTAAATGGTACGTATCCACCTTACCACACCAAAACTCCACCCCTATCAAAAGAAACTAGCTCTTATACCACTTCTTGAAAATTTGGACCTCTAAAATTCACCTCCCTAAGATTTACTATTTGCAGAAATAACAAGAAAAATAGAGAAATAATAATAATATAAGATTTTACGTGAAAACTCCAAAACCGAAGAAAAATCACTAGACCCAGAGAAGAAAATCCACTATGTGAAAATTGTTACAATCACACAATTTCTCTTCTCATCCCTTGACAACCACAAAAGCTTCTTAACTATCAAAACTTTAACTCACATTTTCCCTTTTTACAAAAAAGGTCAATAGAGAGAGTTTACTATAGTCAAAAGTTTTTAACTAAACTTTTGATTGGTGCACTTTACCAATGAGGATTAGTCTGCTTTTATAAGCCTTGGGGGCATTGCTCTTCCTTCACTCCTAACTCATGCAAGACAAAAGGAGCAAACCCCAACACCAGGATCTGGCAATATTGTCAGTAATTTTCTAATTGAGACGCCATAGGAAATGGCAAGAGAAAATTGGAAAATTTCATAATTGGAAAGACCATGCATGCTCAATCATGCTTGATGCCTACGGGCAGGTTTAGAAGATATATCTCAACTCAAAAGTCTCATCTTATCATTACAATTTTTTCAAATTCTTATACAAAATATAATAAATAATTTAACTTCTTCGAATTCTAATTCAACTTTTTCAAATTTCAAAACAATAATAATACTCAAAAATAATATTTTAAACTTTCATCTCAACTTAAAATTCTTATCTTACTTGCCAAACCTGTCCTAAACTTTTATTTCTAGTTCCCAGGTGACGATTCCAGCTGCATTGGCAGGAAATGCCCGAACCATGGTAGGACCCAGACCTGCGTAGCATCCTTTTAAGTCCAGCCCTCCTGTAAATCCAAAACAGAAGACCCATTCAACTTCTCTCCTCTAGGCTCCATGCCCAAAAAGAAAGGCTGCTTTTGTTCTCTTTTCTTCCTTTTTGTAAATAGAAAAAAGAGAAGAAGGCTGTCGTTGATGGCTATCATGAAATGGAAGATGGATTACGAAGCTCAAAATATGGAAAGGATTCCTTGAAGTGCTTTTATCTGGGTCAATCTCAATTATAGTTTTTGCCCCATCCAAAGGTAAAACAGCACACCAAAACTGGAAGAAGGGTGGGGGGAAATTTCACAATATGAATGGTTGTGGAACAGAGACTGAAATATATGGGGAAATGGTCAAGGAGGCTTTACAGCTACGCCACCAAGGCCACCGCTCATAATCCCAATCCCACGTCATACTTTTAGTCGTGAATGCATGTAATAACGGACATACTCATAAACGATAAAAAAGACCGCATTCCCGAAAGATTCTCCTAGCAATGTCGGAATACCTCCACGAAAGATGCCAGTAATCAGAAAGAAATTACGTAAATTTCAATAAGTTCTGCTGTCTACAACTTCTGTAGATCTATTTTAGCTATAAAAAGAGAAGTCAAATTATAAATGCTTTCTTATGCTAGGTATAATGTGGCAGGCTTCATATCAACAATGTATCTAGCGTGTCTCGATAAATAAGTTCGCAATTAGAATCTTTCCACAATGCTGCATGGCTTGTAGTGTTGTCAAATGCAGAGGATTTTCTCCCCACAGTTTTTATGTTTTTTGATGGCACAATTAAGGAGCTTTGAAGAAATATATGGACCTAACTCTTCTTATTAAATCGGTTCAAAAAGAAATATTTATTTCAATCTTATAAATATGTCCAAGACCGTCTACATAGACAATGTGTGATTTATTCCTTAACATCCTCCTTCAGCAGGCTAGTAATTTATTTATTTTTGTCCTTGTCACGGGATAATTAGTAGTGTAGATCCTATTCATCTTGTAGCAGGCTCTAATATTATGAAAAATTTTGTGAACTTAATTCATCTCATTAAACCGGTTTAATAAGAGAGAGTTGTTCATTATTTATAAATATACTTAAACCTTATTTACAGACAATATGAGATTATTCCTCAAGACACTTATCTCTTTAGACTTATAGAAACCGCAGAGTCCGTGACATGAATTTGCATCCTGCACTGAAGAACTGAGTGTCACGTGTAGCATCAGTAACAATAGAGCAAATCTGGAAAACGCTCCGTTACCCTTTACTTTCACCAGCTCCGATGGACACCACAAAACTGATTAGAGCTCCACTGTAAGCCGCAGAAAGAATTTACTACTTGGAGTTGTGGGTCACTACTCTGTACACCTCACTTCATAAGTAGAGCAAAGACAAAAAATTAAATGTGTCTCTTTAACTTCATAACAAATGCAAGACCCTCCAGGAAAATAAATAAATAAATAAATAAAATAAAATCTGTACACAAACTGGTAACACATAAAATCAATATGAAGCTTAATCCAACTAAACTTAAAAGCAAACCTGTAGTGACTTCTTTGTTATTGAATAAATGCCAAAAAGAAGTGAAACCTCAAAAGATGATGTTGCCCCTCTGTAAGGTCCTTTAATCTATCAAGGACAAGTTTAACTCAGTTTCTCCTGGGAAAAAATACCCGAGGAAATTTGAAATCGTAGCTACACATCCTTGATCCACTCCTTCCCCCCAAGATAGGTCTTGGAAGCAAAGACAATATATATTCTAATAGTTTAGAGCAATTTAAAAGTTGGCCACACTTGAAGCATTGCACTTCATGAATTTTTTGGCATAGATTGCAATATAAAAGGGACCAAAGGTTTGTAGAATACATTGGAATCGCTTGATGTGAAAGATAGTATCCAATACATTGCCTTACTGTAATGTCTTTAGATATTAGGCTAATTGTGAATTACGAAAGGGACACTGATTTCAGTCTCACCTAGCCTCAATGTTGAACTGACAATCATAGCTTAGCTTCCACTTTTGCCTCCATAATGCAAGACATGACATTCCGCAAACTTCCCTAGGCCATCACAAAGCTTTGAAGCATGCACCTTAATTCTTATGAGGTTAAGCCCGTGTATTTAGACCAAAAGGACGATTGAACTTTAGAAGGTGCATGGAAGGTTCCAGTGAGAATAGGTGAACGTCACCAATCTTGCAGACGGGACTAAAGAGAAAAGAAAGGGGCCCCGCGGGGGGTATTCAGAAGTGTTTCCAGCAGTAACTCTGTAAATTGTAGAAGGTAACTATCTATAGTTCATTTCAGCTGCTATTTGAAACAATTAACTAAAGAACCCTAAAATGCATATATGGAGATCATCATATAACTTAAATTTTGTCATTTGAAGAACAAGTTGAAGAACCATACTCCTTCGATCTTAAGTATTCTGGCTGTACAATCTAAGCTATTCCTGTAAGTGATCCCATGAGCTTCGGTGTTGTGCTTTTGCAGCTTCACCTAATGCATGAATTGATCATGGAGGAAAAGCTTCAAAACAGTGTGACTGAAATTACAATACTTAAAGAAATGTTTCACAATATTTAAAGAAAAATGCTTGGTACAAGTTGAAGCAGATATAGCAATGTATCGGTACATTATATGCCAATATGAAATATCTGCCTGTATAGAATTACCTTGACAGTGTCGAAGGGGTGGCCGGTGATGACAGTGGAGATTCCGACGACCAAGCCTCCCACGTACTCCCTACAACCCGAACTCTCCACCATCTCTCTCTCTCTCTCTATCTCTGGTCTCTCCCTCTCGCTCTCTCCATTTGCTACTTCGGGACCATCGTGGAAGTCCTTGTGTCCATCTGTTTATCGCTAACTATGTGTCTGCGCTGAAGGTTACGAAAAGTACAACAAAAGGCATCACGACTTGCTCGCCCAATCGTCGTTAGATTCCAGGTCTGAAATGCACTGGATTGGCCAGACAAAATGACAAGTAGCAGAACATTCTAGGAGTAACCGAAAATAAGGTGCACATAATCTTGTTTAATGGGTGTTTCAACAGTACCATAAAAGATGTAGAGGCTACAGCACATAATCTTGTTTAATGGGTGTTTCACTCTTCTTAATTATATCAGATTTTCCAATTTCTTGCTTATTTTCCCAAATGGATTTCGATGAAAGATTCACTCCATATTTCTCGATAAATTTAAAAACTGCTCTGAAAATGAAAGATGTCGGTTATTTTGTTCGAATCCAAATGTTCAAAATATTTCTTATCCTGAATACAGGACTCCAGATTTGGCACACTTTTTCATGGGTTTCAAGCTTTTCTACATCGAGGCACACGTAGTTTACCTGTGGTGGGTTTCAGAGCTTCGGCATCACACTCTTTGGTTTCTATACTCTAGATGGACATACTTGAATATTAAATTAGTTAACTTACCAGTATTCAATGACGCTGATCTAATCATATTTCGGACTTTTGTCTGCAAACTTGCAGTTTAATTCATCTCCAACTATTCATTCTTCGTCCTATCTGTGAGACTGAAAGCCAACAAAAACCCATCACTGATAGCATGAATTGGACCAGACCTTGCTCTTGCCGTTGATAATCCATTGTTCAGTTCAGAAAAATTGGCAGAAGACGCTCGTAAACTTGCTACGGATAATATGATTAGAAACTTGAAAGCCTTTCTACCTCGCCAACTTGGGAGGACTTATTAATTAAGCAACTCCTGGCTTTGAGCCGCAAATTTAGCAAAATGGGAACCTTTTCCCTGCTTTGTCGTTATCTTCTACTAGTGACTGCGGCAGATTAGGGAAACGATGGGACTTGGGTTGGAGGGATAGCGGAATCAACTCCCGTATGGAGAAAAGGAGTTCATTTGGTTGATCGAGCAATCTGGGAATCAACTCGGGCCTGCCATGCAATGCTCAAAAGCAGAAGCAAATGCACTAAAAATCCAACCTTTTGAATTGAACTAACCAATCAGTGACATTATTGTACAAATGCTCAACCTCAGCCCAAGTTCCAACGGCACTGCCCAAGTTCTTCTAACGAGCAGAATGTCTAATTTAAAATTATGAAATGTTCTGTTGGTATAATTTTCGGATGCCAAAGACTGAGACCTCCTTTCCTGACTGGTATCGCCTGCAAAGATAGAACAAAAAGCTCGCCGACTAACTTCAACATGAAATGCCTCTAATGCTTATGTTGGGTTGGAAGCCTCCAACTCTGATAGTGTTGAGTACCTTCACTAGTCACATTTAATAAGCCTCTTCGACGTCAATCCTCTACTTGATTGGGACCTTGGGCATCCGATGCTACAACTTAATCTCATTGTGTAAAATGTAAGTTCTTACATCTCAAGTGTATTTAATTTCTTCTTTAGGCAATTCGGTACTACTATATTAAGAAAAATGCTAATTGTATTTAAGAAAAACTTACAAAAAAACTTACTTTTCCACGTTAGTTATTAATATGCTGAAAACGAATTTGTCCAAAATATTTAAATATAAGGGGTATTATATCACAAGAATATGACCTCTGCATTTTCGGCTGTACGTGAATGTAAGAAGCATGTCGACCCTATAAAGTGTATGCTAGCATGCATTGGATATACAACTCATATGTATAGCATGAAGACCAGTTCCCCACGAATCACTTCCCTCAATTTGGAAAAAGAATCATCTGTTCGAGCTTCTGATACAATCCAATGCATATATGATATCAATTTGCACCATCTAATTTCAACTCTCATTGTGTGACCGATTGACATTATTGGTATTCACATAGCATGAGTAATCTTTTTCTTATTATATCTGTCAGTTGCCTACAAGTTACTTACATTCAAGTTATGCACATAGAACTGATGTTTATTTACCAACTTTAATTAGCATTTTTCACAAAGTTGAGGCTTTAAATCTAAATACAATCCATCTTATCTATTTAGTGTAAAATAGAAAACAGTTTAATCATTTTATTTGACAATCTAATCAAATGAAATAAACACAATCATATATCCATCTCAATCCTGCATTATCCTTCATATAATTTAAAGCTCCACAGCTCGATCCCAACGAAATTAACTTATTAAAGGATGATATTTATAATCAATGTGCACGTTGATTTTGACAAAATCTCAAATGCCTACTCTCCCAACAAGTATTGAATCAATTTTATTACTTATATGGTTGTCGTTATATAGGGAGCATTGTAATATAGTTTTCTCCATCCCCCACCACCCCCCTGGCCGTGCGAGATGGTTAATGAAAAGAAAAAAGCACATACATATATATAAGTAATATTATATACAGTTACTTTTACTTATTTCTTATATATTTTATTGATATAATTGACTGGATTAATTTTTTTAATACAAAACTAATTAAATTGATAAAATATATAAAAAAAATAAGTAGAAGTAATTATATATAAAATTAATATATATATATATATAATTATTAGGTAAGTTGATGGGATCTGGTAGATAGCACATCCCAGGAACAGACCCCAATTTTGTAACCTAAGCAGCTTCATTCGGTCTGGTCTGGACAGTCACTGTGGAGGACAATTCCTGACAAATAATAAAAAGCCATCCATGATTGGAAATTGGAATTACTCCCAACTCTCTTACCCACTTTTTAGCTATGATTTTACCAACAAAATTCACCAAAATATCGACTCCCACTGCACAAAACTTGATGGACTGATATCCTTGTGCTGACGACATTCTCGCCCTCCCTTCCAACTCTTCCACTAATAGATTACAAAGAAAGGATTACTCTGTTTCTACCTCCAATTATATATGTATTTTATAAAAAGTAATGCTATATACAATTATTTTTACGTATTTTTTTGCACTCTACTGATATAATTGGTTGGATTAATTTTTTTTTAATATCCAACTAATCATATCATTAAAGTGCATAAAAGAATGCACAAAAAAAATCGCACATAACATTTTTGTTTATAAAAAAGTAACGTTAGATATGGTTTCATTTAATTTTTTAAAACAAATTGAAATTTATTATTAAAAACAATAACTTTTTGTATGTTTAGAGACTTAATTTTATAACATATTTTTTGCAGATCTAATAATTGTCTAAAGTTGATGATTTTACTTTTTTTTTTTTATTATTATTTTAAGAAAAAGTTATAAATTTAAAAGAATTTAAGCAAAAGAGATAAATATATATATTATTAATTGATATTCCTATCTGTTTTAAGTTTTTAACCGCAACTTCTTGTAAGAAGCGATTACAGAAATTCAAGACGATCTCACGGTTGCAGAGGCATTTCACGTCAACAGAATTTTTATTTATTTTTTTCTCTAAGCCGTGATTGTACTAAAATGCCCCTAAAGGTAACACGTGTAGATCAAAGAAGTAGGCTGTGCTGTTGTTCTGCATACACCGGGGAGGCATTACGATTATCTAACAAATTTCTACAAAGAGAAATAAATATCGGTGATTCCACGAGCTTTGTAGTCTCCCTACCCCTCCGCCTCTCTGTGTGTTCCTGAGGGTCAAGTCCGCCATAACCACACTGCGCCACCTCCATCTTTCTCTTTCCCCCTCTATTTTTCTCTAACCAGAGTAACCACCGATTCCATAACCGTGTACAAACCTTCTTCAAGATTGTCTGGGTTTTGCTTCGACCGAAAGCAATGCCGGCTCAGAAGCGAGCTCTCGATGTTGCGGAGGATGATCCTGCGCAAGATAACCCCAACAACCACCATGAACAACCGGAGGACGCCGAGGGTACGAGTTTTACTTTAGCTTCCCCAAAATCACCTCCCGGAAACTCGAAGATTTCGACGACAAAAAGAACCCGTTTGCACACATTTTACTTTCAAATTTTGACTCTTCGTTCGCTTAACGCCGTCCTTTTATTTTCTCAGAATCTGATCGAAGCCCTTCGTCGAGTAACGGGGAAAACAAGGACGAGTACGTTCTTTCTTTGTGCTATTCGTTTCGTAGTTTTTTTCTTTCTTATTCGGGGCGTGTATATGTGTGAGTGAATTATAGAGCTTCATGGTGTGTGAATGCTGTGTTTGGTTTGGGATCTACGTGCTTTGTATGGTGGCACTGCTTCTTTGTTGTATTCTACATGTATTTTCTCAAGGAAGTGCTACACGGGTGTTCGGCGAGTGATAATTGTGAGTGTGTTTGAATGGTTATGGTCATGGTTTGTGGTTATTCTGTGATGGGTTTTGCTCTACGTGCTCTGCTAATGTGGACGCTGCCGCGTCGAGTTCGATGAAGGATGGTGGAGATCGGGTTTGGATCGTCTGGGTCGTGGAGATTTTGACTCGAATTACTATATATGCATGATAGTTGGTTGCATGGTAGGCTCTGCGGCAGCTTGGTATTGGGATTTTGCCTCTCTGTCGAAATTTTGTATGGAGCTGCTGATCAGGGATCTTTTAATTGCATCCTCGTATTGATTGCATTTAGTCATGTGTTGCTCTGACATGATCCACGTAGATTGGTCGAGGAGTTGGTTAAAATGGACACCTTATCATTGGTGACCTCCTGTACCGGCCGTTTTGTTCTTGATTATTGGTGATCAAAAATTTTGGAGGGCTGTGAAGGCTTGTTATTGTGCTCGCCATGCGTGATGATGATTATTACGTTTTCTATTTCAATTCCAAGCCAGGGAACCATGTTGCCTTTTGTTTACAGGAGTTTCCATTAACTGTGATCCGCTATTTGTTGGGAAAACTTTAAATGTTGTCCTGACCATGAATTTAATTCGTCTGAAAGCTCAGATGGGTTATGTAAATCTTTTGCACGTGAATTGTTTGGTTTGATAGTGATGCAGTACTGGACAATGTTAAACGGTGAATTGATAGTTGTTTTCCCAAGAACTCTATATTGGCGTTCAAAGGTGTGAGAGCCACCCATATGCGACATTTTCATATTCATCCATATTCCTGGTGTATATTTTGTAAATCTGAGATGTCAAATTATTTTTTGAACAGTATCTTTATTAACCTTCTAGATCTTGGGACATTGAAACATGTTAATTTTTTTTATATATATTTACTGGACATGTCAAATAGTTCTAACATGCAAAGTCTTCCTCTCTGGTTTTTGTATGCTTGACCTAATATGTAATCCTCATGGTTTTATCAGAATGTATGAGTCAGTGTTTCGCTCAGTAAACACTGACTCATAGTTATTAAGATGGGTTTGCCCTCTAGAAAATTCATACTTTTGCATCATGAGTGATTGCTAAAACTTTGAGACTGCTTCCTTTGGAATCTGGAAAACTGCAACGCCATGGCCAAGTTGCTAATGTAAGTCTACATGTCAGTCTTGATTGGCGTATTAACAGCATAAGGGAACATTTGTTTCTGTAATCTGTTACCATTCAGGTGAGTGACAAGTTTGACCCAGGGACCTTTGGGCCCTGAATGTTCTATTTGTGGGAAACACTTGTGTTGATACTGTGGTTCAGGTTGGTATTTCAGGAAAGCCTTTCCCCCAAATTCCATCTTGGAAAAGGGGTTCGACTTGCTTATATAGTGTTTGCTGGAAGCTACACTATTTGTCTTATTCTCTCTGTCTTTATCCTCAAATTTTGTGCTTACACAAAGCTATTAACCTGCTCCATTGTAAGAAAACCATATTAAATACTGATTCCTTGCTAACCGCTTTTGTGAAAATATACAAGAACTTGTTTCAATGTAAGTGTTACAACTATAGCTTGAACATGCTTTCTTTCACTTGGAAATTATTATCAATTGCATGTGGTATCACGTAATTGAGGTGATCTTAGACAGATTTAATGGAAAAAAGCAGCAATTTATACATTCTTTCTTCAGTTATTTTTATAACATGAGAATGATATGATATCTATTTGCATTTTGAAATGTCTGATTGTATGATCGCAATCTCATCTGTTGTGTGCAGCTTAGTTGTGGTACCTTTTTCTTTTTTCCCCCCATTCATGTTGCTTTTACATGGTGCTTGACTATATGTCCTGGTTATATTTACTAAGATATAATAATATCAATTTAAGTAAGAAATACAAGCAATAGAAGATGTTGGTCTTTTGGTTTGGGTGTTGGGAAGTAGGTTCACCTGAAGGTCAATCATTCCCTTTCTGCAGAGTTTCAAATACAAATTCTTATTGTTTATATATCTGGGAGTAAGTTCTATAAAGCATACTTGAGTATGAAGTGCATACAACAAGCTACCTATCTATTGATTAACGGTGAATGGTAACATTATCTGTCTTGCTTTTTGCTTGCAGACTTGTTGCAGTGAAACTGTCAGATATCCGTAAGGAAGTACAATGTCCAATCTGTCTAGGTAACATTTTGTGATTTTTTGCTAAATATAAGAAATAGTTGCATATGGTGCTCTTCTACAGCCATATGGAAAGTTATTAATTTGCTTTCCAAAGGGTGATGCATGCTCGCTTCTATTTAGATATGGTGTTCGTGTTTGATGTAGTATTAAATAAATTTTTTTGAGAGAAAAATGTAGTATTAAATAAATATGGTCTGAAAGCACCACATATGTGCATTTGACCATAAACATTCAGTGAATGCCCACTAGTCAGGTAGTTGATATTTCTGAAATTTCTTGTAGAATGGTTGTTTCAATAGAATCTACCATGTGAGCACTATTGGCATCAACATAATACCTCGGATTGACTAGAAGAAGGCGGTGAATGAAATTCCACATTGCTTAGAAGTGATAAATTGTTGCCCTTTATAACCATTTCAATGGACTCAAATTGTATTATTTCTTTTGCAGTATAGGCCCATATGTGGATTGAGCTTTTCCTAGATCGTCACAAATGGTATTAGAGCCAATTCTTGATAGAAAGTGTGGGATTTGAGTTGTGCCACCTATAATGGAATGGCCTCATGAGAATGCTAGGGATATAAAGTGGGAGATTGTAATACCCCGGACAGAGTATAGGAAAATGGTGAATGAGATCCTTCATTGTTTAGAGGGAGAATTTCTTGCCCTTTCCAATAATTCCAACGAGCTCCAATTGTAGCATTGACCTTTTAAAGTATATGCCTGTGTGTGATTTGAGTTTTCCTTAGGTCGTTACAATCTATCAAATGTATCTTTGCATGATAACTTATTCTAGATGTAGATATATGGAGACTAATCTATTTTCTATCTGGTTTCCATCCAGGGACCTATTTCTAGAAAATACACCTGTCAGTTTATTTTCTTTGTTAATGACTACGTTTGAATTTGGATGCTTGATTCCTCTTTGCCTGTGTAAATCATAGGGATATGTCTATGAACTCTAGATCCTTTCACTTGTGTTACTGTGAGATTTACTCTGTTTGTAAACAACAGGTGAACGTTTTTGTTAGCACTCTTACTGGATGTTTATTATTATTCCTTAATTACATTTTGGTGTTTATCTGTAAGTAGCAGTGATATGTGGATCTTCAAGCAGACTAGGAAAAACTCACTGCAAAACCCGTGCTCTTAAATGAGACCTAGATACTTGGCCTCCATAGGATAAAGTATCATATCTCTTAAATGGTTTAGATGTGATGCCATTGATTGTTCACTGCTTTGAATTACCATCCTATTCTTTTCGGGAGTAATCATTTGTTCCCTATTTTTATGTGTAGGGATCATTCGGAAAACTAGAACTGTAATGGAATGCCTGCATCGCTTCTGTAGGGAATGCATTGACAAATCTATGCGGATGGGGTATGTCATCTTCTTATCTCTCTTGGGCATGTTTGATTCATTGAAACACCGGGATCAAATTTCACCAGTAGCACTGTTTGTCCTGATCTTATGAGTTTATCAAAAATTTTAACTGTAAGCTAAAATATTTTCTTATTTTGATTGGTAATTGTTATTCACTGCAGGAACAATGAATGCCCTGCCTGCCGGACCCATTGTGCCAGTCGTCGCTCCTTAAGAGATGATCCTAACTATGATGCCTTAATTGCTGCTTTGTATCCAGATATTGACAAGTATGAGGAAGAGGTATATTCTAATCAAATATGGCATCGCTATTAGAATTTGATTTACGGTATCATTTTCTTATGTCATGCATTCGAATTGTGCGTCTGCCCTAGGAACTGGCTTTCCATGATGAGGAAATGGCTCGCAATAAGCAGGTATAGCTTTTGAAGTTCAGCTATGAAGCCTTGTGCCCACCTACTCCTGTCCATTTATTTGGTGTTCATAAGTTCATTTATTATTGTTCCCTGGGTCACGTATTTGTGTTCCAGTATTGCTTCTTAAGGAAAACCTTATTGTCACCAGGACAAACAAAAAAGAAGAAGCAAAAGAGGAGAAAATAATGTGCTTTTCATGTAAAATCATGGCATACGCCAGTGATAAAACCACAGGGATATGCCTTCAAATTTCAACCTCTATTGTTTTAAATAGTACAGTGCCTTCTGATAGAACGGTACAATATCATTGATTTTGACCATCTGAGGATTGGGCTTCCACTTGTAATTATTGACCAGCAGAACTGTTAATCAACTTATTTTTCCACCTATACATTAGTCATTCAGCTTTATTTTGATAGATTCAAGCTTCCATTGCGCAAACTTTTCGGCGGCAAGCAGAAGCTTTGGGTAAGAAGCGGTCAACAGCTAAAGCCACTGCAGTTGCATTTGTTAGGAGATCACGGGGCTATCGAAATGCTCATTTGAGAGGAAGGAGGAACTATAGAAATGCTGCTGAAAGTCAAGGATCTGATGAGAATGAGGATGCAAATGGTAATGATGGAGGCAAAGATTCATCTTCCGCTGATGAGCACACCGAAGTGAGACCAAAAAGAAGCAAAAGATGGGGAGGGGCTCGATTTCCTCAGCCTTCTCTGGCAGCTGCTGGTGCTGATGGAGGTGGTGACGAAAATGATTCTGAAGTGAATAAAGAATCTAAAGAATCTTTGGGTGCATCTGCTGGACTTGTTAGCAGCTCAGAAAGGCTTGCCTGGGGCAAAGGTGGCATGCGGAGTCACACACGATATGGCAGTATGAGTGGCGGAAATGGTAAAAGTGCTCGAAACAGCCGCCTTTCAAAACTGGTTGATTATCTACGCAACATAGACAAAAATGATGGTGAGGTAAAGTATATTGAATTATTTTCTTGGGACTTGGCTGATAAGGAATTGAGAAATCCATTTGTGGTTTCAACTTGGCTTAGGTTATGACGTTATTTTCTTTCTTTTCTCTGAATGCTTCTAGCTCTCTGTTACATTAAGAGTGTTCCTTGTCATGTATAATATTTTCTTTGTTATTACAGTCGACTATCAACCTCATGCTCGTTTCATTTGATGAACAAAGCATACCCAGTTTGGAGAGACCCTACCTTTGCTGCAGGCCTACCCTGTCAGTTAGACAGCTGTGCCAGGTATTATTTCCAAACCCTATACCCTGTTTTTCTTTTCATGTTTTTGTTGTGGCATTATTGTTTTGAGTTCTATACCCCGTTTCCTTATTTGATTTCAATTCATCACATTTTAAAGCATTGTGTCTTCTCTACTGAGTCTGGTTCTCGTGCCTGTTAATATAGTATGTAGCCATGCAAACTGCAACCCAAAATGATGAAGTAGCAATACACCTGGTAAAAGAATTGCATTCAAAAATCAACCTTTCGAACTCTGCAAGTTCTCCACTGGCCATGTCCCGTATAATTGATCCAGACAAAGACAAGTTGCAAATCTTAGGGGAGGAGGAAACTTTGGCAGGACTTGTACCTAACAACTTCATCCATGGCTATCTGGTAATCACTTCTAGAATTTTCTTTTACAAGTGATACTTTTGCAAACTGTACGCACTCATGCCAACATAGAAGAAGCATTCAGACTTAGTTTTTTATGTAACAGTTGTTTAGGCATATGTTCTGGTTTGTGGTTGGATTCCTAAATTGATCCTCTTGTTTTAATTGTTATCTTTCAGCTACTGGCATACGAGAGGAAGTCGTGGAACTCCAATCTTGTGACGGGTTTGTCCTGAAGAACAAGCTCTCTCATCCTTCGGTTACCAAAGTTAATGGTACATAAAACTATACTACCAATCAATGGAGATCCCAGCGCTAAGAGTTTGAAGAAGTCGAGAGATGCATAAAGATTAAAGTGGACACAACGACTTGTCTCCATCCAGCTTATTAGAGTACTTATCAAGGTTCGATAATGTTTTTACGTCCGCAGATCAGTCAAATGTTGCTTTCAAGCAACGTGGCTTGGAACCGCCGACAACACGCGCACCGAAGTTCATATGTTAACGCGGCTCACGATTTGCATGAAAATGTGTTTACAACTGACTACTCCTTTACTCTCATGACTTGTGTACAATGATTATTCACATCCCAGTTTTTACACATATCCCATCATTAGTTCAACAAATTCCATTAGAAGTTGAGAGAGAGATAGATAGAGAAAGAGGTCATTGCAGAATATACAGGTGGTCGGCTGAAATGGTTGTTTTGGTACTAGCAGTGGGCTCTTTTCAGGTATATAAACAATTTTTAAGAGACATTCCATTACACGAATTAACCAAATAAAAAAAACATATCACGTTTGCGAAATTTCCAAGTTTTCTCCAACGTAAGAAAGAGTAGATCTAAGTAGACATCGTATTTTTAATTATTTACTAATCCGTTCTATTGACGTTGATGTTTCGCATAAGAGTAGATATAAATATTCGTTGTCGTAAAATACAAGCACACAGGGCCAGAGATCGACGTCCCTGCCCAAAGTCTTCGTTTATTTTGGGATCAGCATCGACAAAGAATGAGCCAACTACCCTGTGCTGCAGGCTTCAGCAAGATGGTAGATGGTCCCTCTTTCCCTCCTTATCCGGCATTTGCATGTGGGTCCTATTATTATAAAATTGCAGTGGTAATGTAGTCCTTATCCTCAAAACCAATCCCATTGTATAACCCACTCGTACCAGATTTAAACTATTATAATCTCAGCTCATTTTCTGGATTGAAGAAATCTCCAAGCAAATTAAAAGCAAGAAACTACAAACAATTCAATATCAACATATTTTATTATATTATTAATAATAAAAGTAACCTACCACCATCATTACAGAGCAGATGGATCTGAGTTACCAAGATCAACGTACAAACAGTAACACCGTTCGAAACCCTAGCTAGCATTACTCGCACAACCCCCGCTCTAGTCAGCTCGGAAAGCAAGCCTAGTTGAGGGCACGTAACCAAAATACAACAGAAACGAGACTGCCAGTAAATTAAAGATAAAACGCTATTGCACGTAACCAAAATACAATAGAAACGAGACTGCCAGTAAATTAGACATAAAACGCTATTTACATGCAACCCTGGGTAACCAACCCCAACACCTCAGCGATGCTTGCTCCGGGTCTCTCCACTGTAAAGCCTGTCATCATGTATTTATTAGAAGCGTCAAATTGTGTTAATAAATCGTATTTATATAATATCAAAACATATATATTATAAATTAACTATAATCCGACAGTCAACTCATTAAACTTATCATATTAAAATTTTAAATCTTAACATAATTTTTTAACATCGTTCATGTCGACTCATTTTTTAACCCATTAATAAATATAACAAAATAAATTAACACAATACAATATAACATATTTTGAATATTTATGCAAATAGATTGAATATATCTAAAGTTATCTTATTTGACTTATTAAATTTAATAAAATTTTAAAGAATTATTAAAATTACAATATCTATAAAAATTTTAAAACTAACTATAAATTTAAAATTACAATTCAAATAATAAAAATATCAAAATTAAAATTTTAATAATTTTATTTTTATAATTTTTAAATATAAAAATATAACTTTAATTTTTTTAAAATATTATAACGTTTTATAACGAGTAAAAATAATTTGATCCGATATTAATCCGTTAATTAATCTATTTTAACTCGAATCCGTTAAAATATATTAAACTTTAATTTATTATTACCGTGTATGTTCGTGTTAATTTATATTAAATTAACGGGTAACATATTGAAACACTAATATTTACCAGTCAGATTCAAGCCATCCATTAACAATAAAAATAAAATAAAATAGAAAACGTCTCTCGTATAAAATATTTGACGAAAAAGGAAAATCTTATAACGTGATTGTACAAGAGAAGTGCAAAACAGATGATTTGCACAAAAAGTCGGCAAAAAATGGGTGTGCGCGCTGCAGCTTGTGATCCGATCTTCTCAAGAATTTGAGTTTATATTTGTTTCCAAATTCCAAAGAATCTCACTAGAGGAGCGTGTGTACGACGCTCTGCCAAGAAACTTACATGCAAATGCTTGAATTAATATATATGTACGTACCAGTCATAGACAGTGGGAGAGTTAGGCTGTGGCTTGTCGAACATGTCTCCACCGATTCTCTTCGTTGCAAGGTTGCTACCTGGGTGGAACACGCTCCTCCAAACGTTGTCCTTACGCGCCGCAATTGGTGTTGTCGACGAAGGCGTTGTCGGTGTCGTTGGTGTCGCTGGGCTGGCCGGTACCGACACCGACCGCTGGAACTTGCTCCCCTCTCCTTCGATCTCTAAATTAACACAAAGCAAAGACCATCGATCACAAGTATTATATATATATAAACCATGCATGCACGCACACAACTTCAATGATCCTAACAAATTAAAGATAAAAATACATATATGAAATTACTGCGTTCACCACACGTGCGTACCTTTGATGTTCAAGGGCTTGGTGGTGATTTTCCTGAGCCTGCCAAGGCCACGCTCAGGCTGAGGTCCAGCCACAACGTCGTCCCAAAGCTTCTCCAGCAGAACCATTTTTGGTTTCTGTATTTATTTCTCCAATGGGTCAGCCCCTTTGATGATGCATGTATATATATATATAGAAAGAGTTGCTGCTTAATAATTATTAATATCCATCTCCAGATGGGCGTTTTACCACCTCCAAGTGTCCTTAAGTTCTGCTTTGTCACTGAAAATGTGGAAAATAAATAAACAAGTGGAAAAATAGAGATGGGGTTAGATAAGGATGAAGACTTGGCAACGGGGGACCCGCAAAATAATATCTCTTCAAGATCGGTATGGGAGTAGGTTGGGGGTTTCTTGACAAGTGTACCCCTTGAAATTAGGCTATGCTTTGTCCTATTCCTGGGATCAAACGAGGGGCGGCCCAATGTAAGAAATGTGCTTCGGATGTGACAAGTTGGGCCTACCTTTGGTCATGGAATCTTTACAAGAGAATGATTTAATAATGCTCAATGGAATGCAATACTTTTTTGCTATACTGCCATATACTCATAAACGGTGGTGATTTACAGTGGTATATTGAGCTGCTTGACTAAAGTGGTGGGATTGTCTTTGTCAAGAGTGATTCCTCGGAAGGATTTAGCCTTTTGGTGGGACAACGAGTATTCCAGGTAAATTATATGAATGTAATAAAGGAAAGTAAAAACAAAAACAAAACAAAACAAAACAAAAAAAGAGGTAGTTCTCACCGGTGGCCTTTGCTGAACACTGATTGCTTTTTTGTCGCCATTTTGAAGACAAAAGTGTCTTGATTAGTTGATTTTAGATGCTCATATCACCAAGAACCAATGATGCTCAAGGCTTTAAATAAACAAACAAAAGAAACCGCATTATTCTTTTATTGACACATATGCGTGTGTAATATATATTTTCATCATCGATAATATAGTTGAAATGTAGTTGTTTTGAGCTGTTTGACCTTTCAAAATATGAAAGTGGAAAGGGACTCGGCCTCGCTACCAAAAACCAATAAAAATATGAAAGAAGTTAGGCAGTAAACATCACAGATATCTTTAAAGTGGTAAATTGTTAGCCCAAAAGATAGAAAGCCTTTGAGCATTGGGGTTTAAGCTGCTAGTCCAGATTGTGGGGCCGTTCCAGCAATTAGATCATACAGGCCAAAGCCCAGCTGATCTCACGCGTAAATACGATAGTAATCCATTAACAATAAAAGATAACTCAGTATCATTTTCAATCCCACAGTTTTATACAGGAGAAATGATTTGTAAATAGACAAGCCTAACACAAGTTCTTATAAAAAAAAAAAAAAATTGTCTTGAAAATTTGTAAAAAATAAAAAATAATATTAATTAATTAATGGAACTCAATTTTTTTTATAAAGAATTTGTATAAAATTTATCTATTTAAAACTTGTACTTACTGTTACTCATATAAGAAACACTTATTTAAAATTTCCATCCGTACAACGTTTCTAGTTTAACAAAAACATTATGGATGGAACGTTACGGACGAAGAGATGACCAAATAAGAGAACAACGTCAATCCTCCACTAAGATCAATCTATTTCTACTATTTCCTCGTACGCATCAAAAACTCAAGCAATCTTTGGAAGTACGTATTTAAAACATACTAAACTCAGTTTTTTAGAATAATTTTTTTTTTTTAAGAAGATGATGGTATCTTAATTTTATTAATAGCCCTCACTTATGATGAAAAAATATCATGATTACAACCAAACACCTGTGGGTTATATATAATCATAAAATCTAAACTCAGACATCAAAATAAAATATAGAATAACTCAAACACTATACAATATACTAAAATAAGTATATAAATCAAAAGCATAACAGAATACATACCTGAAAAATTCAACTAAATCTAAATAACCTGCATAAAACATTTTATCCATGTCGAATTATGTGTAAACTAGCTTGATCCGGTCGAATAACTCCCAGAATATCTTTCGGAAGGCTATTATTATTCTCAAAAATCGCCACTTGACCACTAGAGTCCAGCTTGGTTAATCTGCGAAGCGATACGCTTTCCTAAAAGAATAATAGATCCTTACCACTTTCGAGCCTGCATTTTTGCCCCATTCCAATGCATCTAACTCCTCCAGGGGACAACATAAAACTACGATTGGATCAATAACAGGCTCAACATAAAACTACGCCACCATTTTTTGGTATGTCTGCCAAAAAGACGAACGAAATTCAAGATGCTTGTAATGACTAGGAAAAGGCAATTTGAATGTGTTTACTTTTTACCTTCCAAATTTCCCATCATCCAGGATAGAATAAATTGCACTTATCATAAACTTCAATAAACTCACATCTCCTGCGTTCCCAGCGAGTGGCGGCAACAAAGAGATTAGGAAAACAAATAAGTAAATCCAAACAGACCAGATCCAATGCTATATATATGCGCTGACTCTAGCAAACCAAGTGTGTTGCAGAATCAATGGCAACTCACCTGCAAAACAAAATTTATGTGGATGTCGCAACAGACAAAAATTCGGATGACTCACTCGCCTTTGCTGGCCTCGTATGTGTTCAAGATTAGCAATCTAAATCACATTATACCATCAGTGCCAACCAAATAAAATAGACCCAGAAATTTGAATTTTGGTGCACTAGACAAGACTTGGCTGTTACTGATTCAATCAAATATTTCCCAGCTGATCGGTTGCTTTTCAATGCTCACGATGAATCTGATGTGAATCACGTGACAGCTCAGTTGGCCCAAGGCTTGTTCCCATCATTCAACTCTCTTCACTATCCCCTCTTATCCTAATAACTTATTTTGGAATTTCTCCTTCAAGAGCTATTAAGAGAGTCGAGACCTCTAATTTTCCGATGAAAAATATCTGATTTCATTAAATGAAATTGAATGATAAAGTTACTTTATATTCAAGACCCGTACTTAACTCTAACTGGACAAATACATTAAAGAGAAATGCAACTAACTTTCTGTCACACGGCTGGGCAAGTTAAGAGCAGAAGGGAGGTCGGCGGCTTGAGGCATGGCACACGAGGAACAGACAGAACTTAGGGCACACGAAGAACTGAAGACTAGAGTTCAGCTTATGTCGTGGGCTGCTGGTGGAGAGGCCTGCTGGTGGGCCGAACCAAATAAGAAAGAAGCTGGGCCGTATGGGCCATGAGCTGCAGAAGAGTTGATCCTTTTAAGTAAACTGTAAGGGCCTTTAGCCCAGTTAGATTAAGGACTTTTTAGTAAAATGCATATTATAGTACATAAGGTCTCTGTAAGAGATTTAACCTATCATCTGGAATATTCTACTGTTCATCGCTACTGTGGAGGTCCTTTCCCTCGAAGAAAGTGTTGCTACTGCCGTGAGGCTTTTTTTATCAATATTACAGTCCCTTATACATTCCATTATATCCACTACTACTATTAGCCTATTACAAGTGGTATCCAAGAGCCCAGATCCTGCTATCCTGAAACTCCAATGGCTGAAGGCACTAGATTGAAGGACCTGCATGAAGGATTTTCATCATTCAAGAAATCAACTGAAGCCTACATAAAAAATTCTGAATCACAATTTACCAACATTAGTGTTGAGCTGCAAGCAGTCCGAATGCAAATGGAAACAATGATGCACCAGTTTCAAGCGTTCGCTTCTGAGATGCAAAAATCACATGCAAAAAGCAGCAACCATGGAGAAAACAGTGGACAACATATGTTGCCTCAAGCGGGTGACATACAGCCTCGATCCGTACGGATTGACTTTCCAACCTTTGATGGGGATGATCCACAAGGCTGGCTGTACAAGGTAAAACAGTTCTTTGCATTTCACAATACTTTACCTCACCACCGTTTACGTTTGGTATCATTTCACATGGTGGGAAAGGCTTTGGTTTGGTTTCAAGGCCTTGATGAGTCTGGGTTGTTAACTGAATGGGATGATTTTGTGAATGCTTTACTGATCCGTTTTGGCCCTAGTAGCTATGATGATCCGGTGGAACAAATTACTAGACTAAGGCAGATGGGTTCAGTTGAGGAGTATAAGACTGCCTTTGAGTTGATTGCCAATAGGCTAAGGCGTTTGGATGAAAGTGACAAACTAAGTTGCTTTATCAGTGGATTAAAAGACGATATCCGTTTGACGGTTAAAATGTTTAACCCTCACACCCTACTCACAGCTTATAGGCTGGCTAGAATTCAAGAAGAAAAACTATCCCTCCATAAAAAGCCAAACCCACGACCAAACCTGTCCCAAAATATTGAACCAGCCTCATTCAAATACCAACCACCACAGAACCCCAACCCTTCAGAAAATCACCAACCATATAACAAGGCAATAGTACCAGTGCAGAAAATCAGTCCAAATCAAATGAAAATAAGAAGAGAAAAAGGCTTGTGTTACCATTGCGACTCGAAATGGCACCCAGGACACCGATGCAATAGCCCAAAACTTTATTTAATTGAAGAAGTTGTAGAGGAGGAGGAGGAGACAGTGGAAGACACGGGTCAGTGTTCTGTCCAGATTGACAAAGAAGATGTGTGTGAGGTCGGACAGGACATGCAAAAGACTCCAGAGATTTCCTTACAGGCTATTATTGGCTCATTGGGCCCAAAGACTATGCGGGTGAAGGGGAAGATTGGCCCTAAGTGGGTCGTTATTCTCATTGATTCGGGAAGTACCCATAATTTCCTGGATCCAGGAGTGCTTACAAGGGTTTCCATACCCATAGTAGCAGAGGATAAGGTCAGGGTTAAGGTGGCTAATGGGGAGTTAGTAGACAGTGAAGGTAAGGTGAAGGGAGTACAAGTTGGGATTCAAGGAGTTGAGTTTTTACTTGATATGTATGTTTTAGTGTTGGCAGGTTGTGACATGGTTTTAGGTGTCCAATGGTTACAAGGACTGGGACCAATTCTTTGGAATTTCAAGGAGTTAACTATGCAGTTTACTTACCAACAGGCTGTTGTGATTCTTAAAGGGCTCACGGGGCACAAATGGATTGAAGAAGGCTCCATTCAAGACTGTAACAGCATGGAGAAAAAAGGGGTCATGTTACAGCTCATCGACGACTCCAACCGAGTCACACCAACTCAAATCCCAGGCAATATACAGAACCTACTCAACCTATACACTGACATTTTTGCTACCCCAAAAGGCCTACCCCCCAACCGTTCCCATGACCACTCCATAACTTTACAACCAGGTACAACACCCATTTCTGTCCGCCCATATCGCTACCCATATTTTCAGAAAGATGAGATTGAGAAGATTGTTAAGGAGTTGTTGAGCTCGGGGGTGATTCGTCCTAGCCAAAGTCCTTATTCATCTCCTGTTTTGTTGGTAAGGAAGGCTGATGGTACGTGGCGGCTGTGTGTGGATTACAGGGCGTTAAACAGTGCTACGGTTAAGGATAGATATCCGATTCCAGTGGTGGAGGAACTGTTGGATGAGTTACATGGAGCCAGAATTTTCTCTAAACTTGACTTAAGGTCAGGTTATCATCAAATCAGAGTTAAACCAGAAGATGTTCCGAAGACTGCCTTCCGCACTCATGAGGGTCACTACGAGTTCTTGGTTATGCCCTTCGGGTTAACTAATGCCCCCTCAACGTTTCAGAGTTTAATGAACCAGGTTTTTAAACCTTTCCTCAGAAAATTCATTTTAGTTTTTTTTGATGATATATTGGTTTACAGTCCAGATGCAGCAACCCACTTGGGCCATTTAAGGGTCACTTTTGACATGTTACGACAGCACCAGTTGTTTGCTAAACTCAGCAAGTGCAGTTTTGGGTGCGAAGAAGTTTCTTACTTGGGCCATTTAATTTCTGGTTATGGTGTAAGAGCTGATCCGGAAAAGATCAAGGCTATGCTAGAATGGCCTAATCCACGATCTGTTAAACAGCTAAGAGGATTTTTAGGCCTCACGGGATATTACCGAAGATTCATCAAAGGCTATGGAGCTATAGCGGCCAGATTGACTGACCTTTTAAAAAAGGAGAAATTCCATTGGAATGAAGGAGCCCAAGAGGCCTTTGAAAGGCTCAAAACAGCAGTAACCCAACCCCCTGTATTGGCCCTACCAGATTTTCAGTCTCCCTTTGTGATCGAGTGTGATGCCTCGGGTGAGGCGATTGGGGCTGTGTTAATGCAGAAGGGTAGACCCTTGGCTTATTTCAGCAAAGCCTTAAAGGGAAGAGCTATGGGAATGTCTACGTATGAGAAGGAGTTGTTAGCACTAGTTTCAGCAGTGCAGAGATGGAGGCCCTACTTATTGGGGCAGGCTTTTGTGATTAAGACTGACCATCAAAGTCTTAAATTCCTACTCGATCAACGAATAGGAACCCCCATGCAGCAAAAATGGATATCTAAGCTATTGGGCTATGACTTTGTCGTGGAGTTCAAAAAAGGAAAGGAGAATGTAGTAGCCGATGCCTTGTCTAGGCAAGGAGAGGAAGCTGAGATCACCTTGTCACTCATTTCATTACCAACTTGGGACTGGATAGAGGATATCAAGGGGCATTATGGAGAAGACTCAAAAGTGCAAGAATTATGGCAAAGGCACCAAAAAGGGGAACTCACTAGTCCCTATACTGTCAAGAATGGTATGATGCTGTACAAAAACAGGTTGTACATTCCAGCTAATCAAGGGTTAATTCAGAAACTACTAGAGTTAATTCATAGCAGCCCTATGGGTGGTCACATGGGATTTGATAAAACCTTACACCGGCTAAAAAGAGATTTTTATTGGCCTGGACAGAAAGCGGATGTGAAGACTTTCTTAAAGAATTGCGACACATGTCAAGTGGTGAAGGTAGATAATACTCTACCTAGTGGACTTTTACAGCCCCTACCCATTCCCTCAAAACCATGGACCGATATCACAATGGATTTTGTCGATGGGTTGCCTAGGTCTGAGAGATTCAACTCCTTATGGGTTATTGTGGATAGATTTACAAAATATGCTCACTTTGTACCACTCTGTCACCCCTACACAGCTAAGGATGTAGCGAAACTGTTTATGAAACATGTATTCAAGCTACATGGTATGCCAAGCTCAATTGTTTCCGACCGAGACTCCACTTTCACAAGTAGATTTTGGAAGGAATTATTTTCTTTGCAGGGAGTGCAGCTGGCTTTTAGCACAGCTTACCACCCTCAAACAGACGGGCAAACAGAGGCTGTTAACAAGTGGGTTGAGAACTACCTAAGGTCTTATGTTGGGGATAAACCTAAGAATTGGTCTCACTGGATTGAATTAGCCGAGTGGTGTTACAACTCAAGCATGCATGCATCTATCAAACTTACGCCATTTGAAGCATTGTATGGCTACAAACCTCCAAAACTAACAAGCTATGTACCAGGAACCTCAAGGTTAGAAGAAGTAGAGGTTACCTTGCGTGACCGTGAGCAGCTGTGGGTCCTGTTAAAGCAAAATCTCATTAAGGCACAAGATAGAATGAGTAAATATGCTAATCTGAAAAGGAAGGAACAAACGTACCAAGTGGGGGATTGGGTATTTTTGAAGCTCCAACCGTATCGGCAATCATCCCTCACTACTCGGCAGAACCTCAAACTCAGTCCAAGGTTTTATGGACCGTTCGAGGTAGAGCAGCGAATCGGAGAGGTGGCATACCGTTTGAAGCTTCCAACCACTGCACAGATCCATAACGTGTTTCACGTTTCACAGCTGAAACCGAGACTCAATCAAGGGGCTTTACCCATAGCAACCCTTCCTCCTGTAGACAAACAAGGGGCCATTAAAGTGGAACCGGCTGAAGCATTAAACCGGAGGTTGAAGAAGGTGAAAAACAAACCGGTAGTGGAGGTTTTGGTCCGTTGGCATGGGCAATCTGCAGAGGAAGCTTCCTGGGAGATGTACCATCAGCTTTGTGAAGATTTTCCCCACCTTGTGGGCAAGGTTTTCTGAAGGAAAGGGGAGTTGTCACACGGCTGGGCAAGTTAAGAGCAGAAGGGAGGTCGGCGGCTTGAGGCATGGCACACGAGGAACAGACAGAACTTAGGGCACACGAAGAACTGAAGACTAGAGTTCAGCTTATGTCGTGGGCTGCTGGTGGAGAGGCCTGCTGGTGGGCCGAACCAAATAAGAAAGAAGCTGGGCCGTATGGGCCATGAGCTGCAGAAGAGTTGATCCTTTTAAGTAAACTGTAAGGGCCTTTAGCCCAGTTAGATTAAGGACTTTTTAGTAAAATGCATATTATAGTACATAAGGTCTCTGTAAGAGATTTAACCTATCATCTGGAATATTCTACTGTTCATCGCTACTGTGGAGGTCCTTTCCCTCGAAGAAAGTGTTGCTACTGCCGTGAGGCTTTTTTTATCAATATTACAGTCCCTTATACATTCCATTATATCCACTACTACTATTAGCCTATTACACTTTCTATACACGTGTAAAAGATATAAAGCATATGTACTCAAGTCTTAATACTCCCCTTCAAGATGGACTATATATATTTACTAGTCTCATCTTGCCAATTAGGTGATTAAACTGATACAAACCAAGTGCCTTGGTCAAAATATCTGCTATTTGATTGTTGGATGGCACATGAAAGAGTTTGATAATTCCAGCTTGTAACTTTTCTCGTACAATATGACAATCTAATTCAATATATTTTGTTTTTTCATGATATGCTGGGTTTGAAGAGATGTGAATCGCAGCTTGACTATCACAGTACATCAAAATAGGTTGAGAATGCACAATATTAAAATCTGCCAACAAATTTTCAACCAAGCTATTTCACAAACAGCTGTTGTCATTGCTCTATACTCTGCTTCAGCAGAGGATCTGGAAATAGTATGTAGCTTTTTTTATTTCCAGCTGATCAAATTATCCCCCAAGAAGATAGTGTAACCAATCACAGATCTCTTCGTGTCAGGGCATGCTGCCCAGTCTGAATCTGTGTAAACTTTCAGCTGCAGATCAGTTGAAGAGGAATAGAAAAATAAGCCTAAACCAATAGTGTTTAATGTATTGAACCACTCTATGAGTTACTGCCATATGTGGTTTTCTAGGCTTGTGCATGAATTGACTTAATCTCTTAACTAAAAAGGCAATGTCATGCTTTGTAATAGTCAAATATATCAACCTTCCAATCAATCTTCTATATTGAGAAGGATTTTATAATGAGAATACCTTAGAGCCGGTCGGGCTTATAAGAGCTTAAAAACAGCCCACCAACCCTGTGATGCCACGTATGAGGCAAACCCATTTAACTGTGACCGAGATGCATACAATGAAAAAGTGAAAAATGCCTTTTCAATTTCCTGATACCCTCTCCGCCCCCCCCCCCCTCTCTCTCTCTCTCTCTCTCTCCTTCTCTCTTCTGTGTGACCTAACCCACCAAAACAAAAGAAATCGAAGCCCCTCGCAGCACACCCCCTTCTGTGACGGCCGCCCCATTACGCAACGGTGGTGGTGAAACGACTGCCACTCTCGGCCTCGGGAGCTCTCATCTTATTTCGCGACGGAATAGTAAGTAAAAAAAATTATTTCTTCTCATCTTCTTCTTCCATTTTCGTTGAGTTGAGCAGTTTTGAGCATAATTTTGTTGAAAAAGAGAGGCTAACCAATCTGTTAATGTCTTCTGCTGAGCTTTTGGTTGAAGAAACTACAAAATCTAGAAATACGGTGCGGAATGCCTAGATAATTCATTTTTACTTAAAAGTAATTTTTTTTTTATCAGTAAGGATGTTAATGATTGCTACTTTTTTATGAAGTTATTGCTACCCCAATAAATTGATATGTTGGAGAGAGTAAATTGATCTCTTAGGCTATCATGGGCTCTATTGCAGAGAGTTTTCAGGAACTGTCGGCATCGGAATGAGACGTGTGGGTGTCGGCAAGAGATGGTCTGAGGTGGGCGTCGGCAGGAAACGGACTGAGAGTATCTTCGAAGAGGGAGAAACAATTTTGAAAAGGGGCTGTGTGAGCTTATGATTGTCTGTGGGTGTATCTTGTATTTGTTACGTGTAATGTCTGATGTGGCATATAGTTAGTGAAGGGTTGTTTCTATACTAAAAGCAGCCGGACCGGCTAGAAGCGTCTCTGTTTTCTAATTCATCACCAATGTCTGCACTCAAAGTTAAATTCTATTCCATTGGATAACAAACTGGTTTACATCCAAGTAATCCACAATCTTCAATTATCTCTAGAGAATATTTTCTCTGACACAAATATATTCCCTTGGAGGACCTGGCTGCTTCTAGACCCAAAAAATACTTCAAAGGGCCTAAGTCCTTCAATTTAAAATGAGTATTAAGAGATGTTTTCAAAGAATCCATAGCTGAAACACTAACAATCAAAATATCATCAACATAGGCTAGCAACATGCTGATGGAAGAATCCTCGGTTTTACTAAAGAGAGGGTAGTCTGACTTGGATTGAGTGAAACCAGTAACTAATAGAGTGGAAGAAAATTTAGCAAACCATTGTCTTGAGGCTTGTTTTAAGCCATACAAAGATTTTTTGAGTTTGCAAACCAAATTCAGCTCCCCCTTGCTATCAAATCCAGGTGGCAAAGACATATAAACTTTTTCATGCAAATCACCATTCAAGAAGGCATTATTTATATCCATTTGAATAATATGCCAGTTTTTTAAAGCAACTATAGACAAAAATATTCGAACTGTGGCAAGCTTAGCTACTAGACTGAATGTGTCATAATAATCAAAACCTTCAACCTGAGTGTAGCCTTTAGCAACCAGCCTAGCTTTGCACCTTTCCACACTACCATCAGATCTAAGCTTCAACTTATAAACCCACTTACAACCAACTGGATGTTGACCAGCATGTAGAGAAACCAAGTCCCATGTAGCATTTTCTTCCAAAACTAAAATTTCTGATTTCATGGTAGCCCTCCACTCAGGATATAAAAATGACTTGAGAATATGTCTTAGGTTTAAACAAGGTTAAGGTAGCAAGAACAAAAATTTTGTGAGAATGAGATAATCTGTCATAGGTCAGAAAATTACTGAGGGTATAGGGAATGCTCAATGTAGAACCAACAACTTGTTGACCATTGGAATAAGATGAGTGCAAGCTAGCTTGTTGACAGTGATAAGATCTGAGATAGGCAGGAGGATTTGTGGATTTAGTTGATCTTCTAGGGAGAACAACTTGAGGAATGGTATTTTCTAAAACTGAAATGGGTGATGCAAGAGAAGTATTTTCTAAAACTGAAAGAGAGGAGGAAGGAAGTAAATCAGAATTTGGTGCAGGAGATGGAATGGAACAATTAGGAGAACTGTTCTCAGATTGTAAGAAAGAAGATGAAGGATCTGAAGGTGTTGAGGAAGAAGTATCAAAAGGAGAAACTTCTCCATGGAATACTTCATCTCTAGAGATGTAGCAAGTCTGATTTTCTAGGTTCAAAAGTTTATAACCCTTAACACCAAACAGAAATCCTAGAAAAACATACTTTATGGCTCTTGGTGCAAACTTGGATCGATTATGAGAGAGTATCATAATCGATCCAAAGCATAGACAGCCAAACACTCTCAGATAGGAAAAAGAGGGTGTTTTATGGTATAATAGTTCAAAAGGACTCTTATTCAAGGGAAGAGGGGTTGAGGTTCGATTGATAAGATAGACAGCTGTAAGAATATTGTCTCCCCAATAAGAAATAGGTAGTTTAGCATGAAATAAAATAGACCTTGCCACATTGAGAATGTGTTGATGTTTGCGCTCCACGACATAATTTTGTTGTGGAGTAGCAACACAACTCAACTGATGGAGGACTCCTTTATTTACAAAAAGTATTTTAAAGCAAACTCAGGTCCATTTTCTGATCTTATTGCTTTAATTTTGACTGAAAATTGTGTTTCAATGTGAATGAAGTAAGACTGCAAAAGATGAATAGCCTCAGACTTTGATTTCATGAGATAGACCCAAGTGGCCCTAGAGTAATCATCAACAATGGAAAGAAAATACTTAAAGCCATCATGAGTAGGAGTAGCCATGGGACCCCAGATATCACAATGCACAAGATCAAAAAAGCAGCACATTTATTATTGCCAACAGGAAAGGGCAAACGTCTCTATTTAGCAAGAAGACAAGTAGTACATGAATCCAATTTGAAAGGCAAACAAGGAATGTGCTAATGCAAAAGTTGCATTCTAGAAAATGAAGGATGTCCTAATCTAAAGTGCCACAAGGCTACATTAGATTAAACAGACAAACAGTTAAAGGAATGTGAAACAATAGGAAAGACAGAACTAGAAGTAACCAGCTTGTACAGACCATCTTGCAGTTCACCCATCCCAATCATCTTCCAAGTTACTAGGTCTTGCAGAAAACATTTGTTAGCTTTAACAATCAAACAACAGTTGAGAATACTAGTTAATTTGCTGACTGAGATAAGGTTGAAAGAGAAGGTAGAGACACACAAGACATTGGTCAAGGTCAAGGTAAGACTTAAAACTATGTCACCAACATGTGTAACCTCGGCATACGAACCATTAGGCAATTTGACAGAACTAGAAATAAGATGAGGAGGGCTAGTATAAAAAATGGAAGAGCAAACCATGTAATCAGAGGCACCACTATCGATTATCCGTGAACATATAGGGACTAAAGTATTAGCAGCACAAAAGCTTGTAGAGTTACCTGAAAAATTAGGAACTAAAGCCATGTTAACAGAAGGTTTAGTAGCAGCGGATGAAATTGATTTCAGCAGAGCCAACAACTGTCGGTATTGATCCATAGTCAAAGACATGTTGGATGAAGGATCAGGAAGCATAGCAGAGTGTTGATTAGCATTAGCAGAGGCTGGAACCTTTGATTTATCTCTAAACTTGTAATTGGGAGGATAGCCGTGAAGCTTATAACATTTATCCACTGTGTGACCAATAAGACTACAATGACTACATAGGAGTTTATTACGTGGATTACCCTTAAAAGTCTTAAAAGAAGTATCTCCTTTAGTAGCTAGGGCTACTGATTCAACAAAGGCAGAAGAGGTGCATCGAGAACTAATAAGCTTTTGTCTCTCTTCTTGAATAACAAGAGAAAATACTTTGTTAATAGAGGGTAAAGGATCCATCATCAGAATCTGGCCCCTCACATTATCAAAATTATCAGTAAGTCCCATAAGGAACTTCATGACATAGCTCTAGTGATGGTAAGCAGCAAAAGTCTTAGTAGAATTACACTTGCAACCTTTACAATAACAGACAAGTAAAGGTTGGTAATTCAATACTTCATCCCATAGAACTTTTAATTCTATAAAGTATGTACTAATGTCATGTTGTTCTTGACATAGGGTAGAAATAGCATTTTGTAATTCGAAGATGCGAAGGCCATTACCTTGTGAAAATCTCTCTTCCAACTCAAGCCACATTGCGTAAGAAGAATCAACATAGATCACACTTTGAGCAATTTTTGGAGAAAGAGAATTAAGCAGCCATGAAAGTACAATAATATCACACTTACTCCATGGCGCAAACAGAGAATCAGTTTCTGCTGGAATAGGAAAGGAGCCATCAATAAATCCAAGTTTGTTGCACGCTTTCGACGAGAGGAACATTGATTGTGACCAAGAATGATAATTGTTGTTGCTCAATTTCTCACTGACGAGAAGAACACCAGGATGATCAGCATTGGATAGAAAATAGAGACTACGACGATCAGATTCAACAGCAGAATGAGAAATTTTCTCAGAATTAGCTATGAGGAGAAAGAAGGAAGACGAAATCAAAGGAGTGACCTAATTTTCTTCTGATACCATATTAAGAAAGTCGAGATCTCTAATTTTCATATGAAAAATATCTGATTTCATTAAATGAAATTGAATGATAAAGTTGCTTTATATACAAAACCCGTACTTAACTCTAAATGGACAAATACATTAAAGAGAAATGCAACTTTCTATACACGTGTAAAAGATATAAAGCATATGTACTCAAGTCTTAATAAGAGCTTCTTTTTATCACAATCTCACTTACTTTCTGCAATACCACCTATACAAAACTATCTCACTGTCATTTTATGAAATATATGGCATGGCAGTCCAAATTTAGGAGCAAAAAAGCTTGCAGGGCCTTATAATCATCATATGATATAATTTGATTAGTTCTTCGAGGGGCAATAGGTGGCACAACTCCTTAGAATACTCATCCTCCACGCCATCTCATTGTCAAGGCCGGTAACCCAATTCAATGGCTGGCCGCTACATAAGGTAAACCATGCACAAAAATTAGGGATCAAAGATGCAACCTTTGCTAAAGCAGAACTGTCAAATGGTAAGAACTAAAACCAACATACTATTTATCTCTTGATCTTAAATTAGCCGGCATCTTTAACAAGAAATTTTCCCTTATAGTGTCACAGAAAATATAAATGTAATCCACAAATAAATACCATGGAACCTCATCCCAAATATGCTCAATCAGCCCTAAAAACAAAATTTTTTTCTTTTTTAAAGGGGAACAAATGTTAACAAGTATAAGCCCCTAGACTAAGTGCTTGTTTGATTAAATTGATTTCTAGAGTGCAAACGGAAGACATAATTCTTGGAAATTTTTCTTCGTTAAACTAATATCTAAATGTGAAGTGGTGTTTGGAGTTATGCTAAATAAGGTAGGTAGAGGAGAGACAAATTTAAGGATCTAAATCTAGGGATGAGGAAAAAAAAAAAAAAGAAATGAATAATGAGAAGGAAATGAATAACATAAAAATACAAAAATATAAATAATAAGAATAACAAGGAAATGAATGAGATTGCACTTAAGTGAAATACAACATGCAATAGAGGAAGCACCACTGGTAAGGGTGGCATGAAGTCCCAGCAATAACATCAATGGAGGGAGCACATCATGAGAGTATTTTGGAAGACTCCAATGGGGTCCAAAACGCGCTAGAAGACTCCAGAATAACCTGGAGGGTGAAGGATCTAGGTAATCCTAGAAGACTCTAGAGAAATCTAGAGTATGGAAGAATGATCTAGAGAGTGAAGGTTCTAGGTGATCCTAGAAGGCTCTAGAGAAGTCTAGAGTGTGGCGAAAGATTCCAAAAGGCTTTACAGTGTTCTGGTGATTTCAAAGAAAGTTCTAGAGAGTAGAGTCTCTAGAATGGTGAAGAGATGCTCTAGAATATTATAAAGTTGATGGACTTCTCTCAAAGGGTCTAGAAAATCCATGAGAGCCATTGGGTCAAATTGATCTCCACGGTCCATTGAGGAGGTGTTTGGCTATAAAAGGGGAAGAGGTCTCATTTGTGAAGCATCTCATATCTCATATCTCATCTTGTGTAAGAGGGAAGAGAGTGAGAGGACTTTCAAGAGTCTTGAAAGGGTGAGCAAGCTTGGGTGTGCTTGGAAGAACGGAACTAGGATTTGGGGTTTGGGGGGCCGATTGACAAAGTGTTTTTTGCACATGACTATATAAAAAACAATATTCATACGTCATAAAATTGTATGCAAAAAATACATATCTATAAATCATCTTGTAAGATAATTTTCTTTAGGATTTCCGTAATTTGCTAGAGACCATTACAAAAAGAAAAGAAAATGAAATATCAACTTAGGATTTCTCCTTCAAATTAAGCTCGACGACGATCTTTTATATAATAAAATTCATCTATTATCATCTTTGAAGTGAAATTCCTGATAACTTCTTTTTCAATATAAACTAGTAAATGATTTGTAAGAAACTCATCTTTCATTCGAGTACGTAATCTAGATTTTATAAGTTTTATGGTAGAAAATATGAATAAAATTTTTCAAACTCATTTTCGAGGTTTATTGATAAATTGAAGATTTGGGTGTTAGTTAAGTGAAAAATTAGATTGAAACTAGGTAAATATTGTGATTTGGGAGGATAATTTCAATAAAAGTTTTAGAAGCCTAAATATTGGGGGGCAATTTTTTTATTTTTGATAATCTGGGGGGCAATTTTAATTATATATAAAAAAATTATATATATTTATATTACATGAATTTTTTGGAAAAATTTAGAACTTGGTACAAATACCATGTATATAATTCTTGTATAGTGAAATTCCTTCCGATATTCTCTTGTGTGCCTTTGTATATGTGTATGTGACTTTCCTCTAAGAGTGAGCAAGAGGGGTTGGAAGTTTCGGGAGTAAGTTGACTTGGGCATTTTCGGGGAGGAAATTGCCGAAGTGCCGCACATTCGCGAGTAAGCAAATTCATACGAGTCTCAATCCGTGACAATGGGGAGTGGTTTCGCGAGAGAGAGAGAGAGAGAGAGAGAGAGAGAGAGAGAGAGAGAGAACCTTTCTATAAAAAAAGTCAGAATTTTATTTTATTTTATTTTTTTACGTGTCAACTAATTAGAAGTCATTCATGATGCCGTTTTTTTTTTCTTTGTAGAGTTTAAGAAACCTACGGAGAAAATAAAACACACTTTTTTGCAGTAAAAATCGATATCTGTTGACTTAGATTATTCTAAGGGCACCAACTTCCCAACTAAAAGACCGGTTTAACAGAACCTATGACGTCAGACTACTACAGAGTTTAATAATCAACAATAAAGTAAATGCATACCGTGGCAACATGCATTGGGTCAATCTTAATAAACCAAAGGGGTTGGAACTGAGAAAACTAAGCGGCGGCCAAGGGGTCCTCTCCTCTGATAGAGGGTGAGGTGTTAGTCTTTGCGAAAGCAAAGGTGGTCTCTCCAGACAAGTTGTAGGTGGCAGAGAGTGTGGAGAGGAATGAAGTCTGAACTAGAGAGGTTGTGGAAAAGTTTTTCACTATCGGACCAAGAGAAAGATGGGGTAAAGGTTCCACAAACTGAAGTAGACAAAGGGGTAGGCAAAGGGAAGTTGTGCCTCATGGTGTTGGCGGTCTCAGAGAGAATGATCAACAAGGAAGCCTTCCACATGACAATGTCAAAGGTTTGGAACAAGGTGGGATGGATACAGTTCAAAGATATGGGTCCAAACAAGTTCCTGGTTGAGTTCCAACATCAGTAGGACAAGCTGAAGGTTCTTCTTGGTAAACCGTGGACGTTCGATAGGTTCTTGGTTTGCATGGAGGATTTCGATGGGACAAGAGCTCCAGGAGAAACATCCTTCTCTTCTGAGGTCTTCTGGATTCAAGTTCACAATATGCCATTCGTGAGCATGACTAACGAAATAGGAAGGCAAGTAGCCTCTGGAGCAGGGAAGGTGATGGAGGTGGATACTGATGGTTCTGGCAATGCATGGGGCCCTTTAATGCGTATTAAGGTAAGAATATATATCACGAGGCCTCTGATCAGAGGGAGGTTTCTCAAGGTAGGGGACAACCAGGTTTGGTTGCCTATAAAGTATGAAAGGCTCCCGTCCTTCTGCTTCCAGTGTGGAGTGATCAAGCACCAAGTTGGAGGCTGCTCGAAGGGGAAGCAATGGTCGAAACACCAATGAATTTGGCCCCTGGCTTCGAGCAAACCAACCAAAGGCTGGCAGTTCCACCACCACAAGATATGAGGAAGATGGTCGGAGTTCTGAGCCTCAGGTCCAGCAGGGTAGCTAGGGAGAAAAAGAGGGTGGTCCAACCAAACCACACCTGCAACCAGACAACCAGGGCCCTACTGCAGGTAACCTTTCCAATATAGAACCTAGATACGCATGGGAAACCTATCCCAAAAAGGAGCCTCAACAGGAAGACAAAGTTGACTTACCAAAAATGGAAGGACAGCAGAGGAACCCACAAAAGCAACCTTTTCTGTGGAAGACCAAAAAGGTAACTCTTTCAGAAAAATGGAATCTGACAAAAAAGATATCGATGAGGGCCTCTGTGGAGGTCCAAATCCTAGTATGAATCAGGTAGAGGAGGCCAGTGGGACCCTAGGGACCATTGTTGGGTCTGTCGTGGCTAATGTGCTGTCCCACCCAGAGCATGAAGCAGTGTTTAATAAAGATACTCAGGGATCCTCATTAGCGAACCAGGCAAACTCCATAAATCAATACTTTTCTATGAAGATACAACAATTATCTAGTGTTAAGAAGAATTATCAATGGAAAAAAAGAGCACGGGCACAGGTCTTGGCCCCAAAATAAAATGAGCAGGAAATAATGGAGGAAAGCCTAACCCACAATCCCTTAAAAAGGGACAAGGCCTCGAGTCTAGATGAAGTTGTTTATTCTGACCCACTAAAAAGACAGAAACATATTCTGCCTCAAATTGAGGCAATGAAGAAAGAAAAGTTGTTGGTGGCACCAACAGCCATGAATTGTATTAGTTGGAACTGCCGAGGGTTTGGGAACCCACAGACAGTTCAAGAACTTCACCTTTTGGTGAAAACTAAGTTCCCTAGTCTCATTTTCTTACTTGAGACCAAGTGCACCAGGACTAAAATGGAGAGAGTGAAATTGAAACTAGGAATGCAGAATTGTTTTGCAGTGGTCAGCAAAGGGGCTAGTGGTGGTTTGGCATTCCTATGGACAAATGATCTTAATGTGGCCTTAAGTTCCTTTTCTTCTTACCACATTTCCCTAAAGATCAAACAAGGGAGAGGGGAAAGGGGGGGGGGGGGGATATGGTGGAGTGGCTGCTAACAGGATTCTATGGCCACCCAGTGACCTCTCATAGGAAAGATAGTTGGAAATTATTACAAGCCATTAAACCTGAGGCCGATGTTCCTTGGTCATGTATTGGCGACTATAATGAGATTCTTCATAGTGGTGAGAAGTTTGGAGGGGGGGATCAAACCATACTCTCAGATGGATGCTTTCAGACAAGCCTTAATGACCAATGGGTTGAGTGACTTGGGATACATAGGAGATAAGTATACGTGGTGCAATAACAGACCTGGGCAATACTTCACTAAGGAGAAACTAGATAGGGCCTATGCAAACTCCAAGTGGATTGAGCAATTCCCAGGGACTATAGTGAAACCAGAAGCTGCTCATCAATCAGACCACAGACCTTTAACTATTTCCATTTCAGTACGAGGTCAATTCTACACTAAAGGGGAAAAACCATTTCGATATGAAGCATGCTGGGTTATCAGAGAGGATTGCCATAAGGTTGTGGAGGAGGCTTGGAAGAGGCCAGGCTTGGCAGGAAACATGATTGAATGGACTATGGCAGGAATACACAGATGCCAAGCTAAGCTTGTTGCTTGGGATAAATCAGTTGCTAAAGACTCCAAAAAAGAAATCCAATCTAAGAGGCAACAACTGTCCAATCTACAGAAGGCCAACATTGGGAACCTAGCTGATATCATAAATAACAAACAACAAGAACTAAACAAATTGTTAGATGAGGATGATACAAAGTGGAGACAAAGGGCAAAACAGCAGTGGCTGAAAGAGGGTGACAGGAACACCAAGTATTTTCACCAGTGTGCCTCTCACAGAAGAAAAAGAAATTTCATAAGGCAGGTGGCAGATGAAGCAGGAAACGTGGCAGCAACAAAGGAGGAGATAGGAGCAACATTTCAAGCCTTCTACAAGAACCTGTTCTCTACCTCATGCCCTGAAAACATCCACACATGTCTTCAACACATATCCCCTCCAATCACGGATGATATGAATTCTAAGCTCCTTAGAAAGTTTACAAGGCAAAAGGTTGAAGATGCTATCTTTAGTATGAACCCTCTAAGCTCTCCAGGGCCTGATAGTTTCCCTTCGGCATTCTATCAACAACATTGGAGTATAGTAGGTCAAGAGGTCAATGAAGCTGCCCTAACCATCCTCAACTCAGAGGGTCAGCTTGGTGAGGTAAATGCTACTTACATTGCTATTATTCCTAAGATAAATAACCCCTCCAAAGTCTCGGATTTTCGACCCATTAGCCTCTGCGATGTATTGTATAAGATTGTTTCAAAAACTGTTGTTAATAGATTAAAACTGGTCCTGCAAGATATCATCTCCCTAACTCAATCTGCTTTTGTCCCTGGCAGACTTATATCTGACAATATCATAGTGGCTTTTGAGGCCCTTCACTCCATGAATTGCAGATTAAAAGGGAAAGAATGCTACATGGCTTTGAAGTTGGATATGAGCAAAGCTTATGACAAAATAGAATGGACTTTCCTAAGAGAGGTGATGAGGAAGATGGGGTTTGCTGAAAGCTGGATCAGACTAGTCATGAATTGTGTGGAGTCTGTCTCCTACTCTATTCTACTTAATGGCTCCCCCCAAGAACCATTTAAACCCACTAAAGGGATTAGGCAGGGAGACCCTTTGTCTCCTTACCTCTTCATCCTCTGTGCAGAAGCCCTAAGCTCATTGCTCAATCATGTAGTTTTGTCAAAGGCAATTTTGGGTGTTCCCATAGCTAGACGCAAAATCCACATCAACCATCTTCTGGTTGCAGATGATTGCCTCCTGTTTTGTAAGGCGTTACTCCTTAGAGTGGAGTAGATTGATCCATTTGTTGAACATCTATGAAAATGCTTCAAGTCCACTCTTGAACAAAGAGAAGACCTCAATACAATTCAGCAAAGGACAATCGGAACATCATTTTAAGTATTGCAGGGGTGAGATCCAGCCAGCCTTATGAGAAATACCAAGGACTTCCTGCCTTAATATGTAGATTAAGATACCAATCCTTCAAGTCCATCTTGGATAAAGTTAGACAAAGACTCTCTAGCCACCGAGTCAAGTTGCTATCACAGGCAAGAAAAGAGGTCTATCTGAAAGCAGTGGTACAGGCTCTACCTTCATACTATATGGTGGTTTTCAAACTCCCTTGGTCTCTGTTGAATAAGATAAACAAAGTGATGAGAGACCTCTGGTGGGGTCAGGCCGAGAATGAAAGAAAGGTACATTGAATCTCATGGCAAACAATGGGAAAGTCAAAAAATGCAAGTGGTTTGGACTTTAGGGAACTACATAGCTTCAATCTTGCAATGTTAGCCAAGCAAGGGTGGAAGCTAATGCACCAACCCCAAGCCCTTGCCTCTCAAGTGCTAAAAGCTAAATACTTTCCTCATACTAATTTCTTCTGAGCAAAGTTGGGCAACAAGCCATCTTTTATCTGGAGAAGTATCTTGGCTGCTAAGGAAATTTTGAAAAGGGGGACTAGTTGGAGAGTAGGGAATGGGTCCTCTATCAGAATCTAGAAGGATAGGTGGATTCCAAGGTTACCAACTACCTTGGTAAGGACCCCAGTTAATGGCCTCGACACAGATGCTTATTTGAGGAACTTAATTGACCCTCTCACTAAACAGTGAAAGACCAGCATGGTGGAAGGCATGTTATTGCCTAAGGAAGCATACTTTATCAAACAGATCCCTATAAGCTACAAGAACAGCCCTGACAAGCTTATATGGACTGATTCAGCTCAAGGGGCCTTCTCTGTGAGAAGTGCTTATCACCTGCACTTGAACCTAGTGGAAGCTGAGAAAGGCCAGGCTTCTTGCAGCACCAACCAGGGGACTTTCTGGTCCAGTTTGTGGAAGCTTCAGGTTCCCCCTGCAGATAGAATGTTTATCTGGAGAGCCTGTCATGAGGGACTGCCTACTAACAAGAACCTCTATATGAAGAAGATAATAGATAAACCCTGCTGCCCTATATGTCTAATGGTGGAAGAGAATGTGATACATGCCATCTGGAACTGCCCTGCATCCCAGGATGTATGGCACCAATGTTCAAGACCCCTACAGAAAAGCTCCTCTCCAAAAACCACCATTCCGGAGCTTATGCAAGAGCTGTAGGATACAGGAGGCAAAGAGCTAGTGGAGGAGTTTGTACTGGTTGCTAAAAGAGTGTGGATGAGGAGAAACCAGTTCATATTCAAACAAGAATTCAAGTGCCCCAACTCAGTTGCTTTGGCTGCAAAGGACACGCTCGATGAGCTCAGGCTTATATCAACAGCAGCTTCAAACCAAACTAGCCTGAACCAAGCTTTGACCACTACATGGAGTCCTCCCCCTACCAACTTCTATAAACTTAACTGGGACGCTGCAGTGGACAAGGCCCAGTGTAAGATTGGGATCGACTTAATTATCAGGGATTGGAATGGGAGAATTGTAGCTACTCTGAGGAGCCACAGACCACTATTCCCTGATCCCTTCTTGGCTGGGGCTTGTGGAGCTATGGAAGCAGCATGTTTTGGACAGCAGATGGGACTTAAGAAGATCGTCCTTGAAGGGGACTCAAAGGAAGTTATCTCAGCCATTAACAGTAGAAAAAACAACTAATCAGCAACCGGGATGATCATTGAAGATGTTAAAACTCAGTTAAGTCTCTATGAAGATTGGTCACTTAAGTATATTAGAAGAGAAGGAAACCAAGCTGCCCCTAGGCTTGCTAGGGATGCTCTTTTACATTCCATTTCATCTGTTGATGTGGGGAATTTCCCCCCAGTATTTTTTACTCGATTTGAGTTTTGGTAATGAAGGTTTTATCCCTTTCAAAAAAAAAAAAAATCTTAATAAACCAAAGGTATATCAAGTAAAAACGTGACAAGTACCTCAGTCCACAAAAATCTCCACATATGGGCGAAATAACCATGTAACAAAACATGCACATATCATATATAATCACCCGAATTCATCTGAAAACCATAACTAGAAACTATGATGACCAGAATCAACAACGGAATAAAATTAAACTTACTATATACTCTTATAATATTGCAACTCAATTGATCCAGGAATCAAAATTTGAAATGCCCATAGGTTTCTAATATCTACACAACTGCTAAGAAACCAATTGTTTGCAACTTCCATGCTGTGTGCAAAAAATACTGCTCAGCAGGTCATAAGATCAGAGTTAGCCTAACTGAAGGCACATCAAATAAAGAATTGATCCTAAAGCCCTATGAACGAATGAACACAGAATATAGGGTCTCGACTTTGCTGAAAAATAAAAAGTTCATTTTGTATTATCATACCCGAACACCATGATTTTTTTTGTTCAGCAAAAGAAAAGGACTTCAGGAATTTAAAAGCAGAACAAAACAGTTAAGTGACACCTAGGAAAGGGCCAGATAGGAATTTTTTCAGGTCACAAACCCTATAAAGCAAAGCTATTTTTATCTTTTACAACGAGTCGGAGACTGCAAATCTAATGTCTTTTACCCGGTTAAACCTAGACCCACGTAACACACCCACATCACATGGATCAAGTAAATCATCGGCTTTTCACTTATGGAAAGTAGCCCCTAGTAATTGTTCACACTCTGCACCCAAAACTCCCAAGATCAAAGCCCTTACAACTTGAGCAACACCCTAGAAGATGTAAAGCAGAGCTATTAGAAGCAAACTAAATATTAAAGTCAGGTCTTTTAGGCAATATCGATGCATCAAATAACATAACTAATACAAAGTAGAAGAAAGTACACACAAAATATGCTCCCAAATGGATGAAAAGATTCAAAACGGGAAATAAAAATAATTAATGAAGCACAACACTAAAAGGAAAACCAACAAATCATATATTGTCCAAGTTTAAATGTCATAAAACATAGCCTTGGACAAATTGATGATGATTCCCACTAGTTTGCAAGCATATGAACCTGTACAAAAAAAACACTCAGCCTAGAGCCTTAAGATTTGCCGTATTTCTCAACATATCCCTGCAAGTAAAAAATTTTATTGTTAATTTCCAGGACCAAGACACTTTTTCTTTTCTCTAGAATCAAGACACTCACCTCAACAAGTTTAACAATTTTTGGACGTGATGAAGAGAGATATTGCTTCGATTCCAAGGTAGTTGGAACTTGGTGGGATTGTAAGGTTTTAAGAACCTTGTCTACCACTTTTTTTACTATCATGTTATGTGCATCCTTGCTGAGATGGCCATCACGCCAATTTGGTTTCAACAACTCTTTAACTAAATCTATTAGGGCAGCACGAAAATGTCTCAGTGCTTTTGGTTCACCGTGAATATTTCCATCTGTCTTATGCCCAACATCCATTTCATTGTCTTGTCCGCCCCTACCTACTTTTAAGTCCTGATGTCTTGATGCATCATTTTGATGACTTGAAGGACGACAATCATCGAGCTTGCTCCGTTTTCTCCTATCATTGACATGAGAGAAGCCCAAGGGATTCCCTTCTTTAGGCATCATCCCACTTTTCCGGTCAACAGCAGAAGTTCCAACTGTCTCTGCTTCAGTTTTAAGAGAACCTCTTCCATGATGGTGTTTTTCTAACACATTCTCATAAACTTTATTATGAGAAGATACAGAAGTTGTATCATTGTGACATTCTAGGCCCTGCATCTCAGTTAATGCAGGATTACCATATTTCCTCTGGAGCAATGTGTCCATGATGGATGCCCCATGACTGTCAAGAGAAACTCCAAAGGATTGATCTCCAATCTTGGGTAGCTCAATGCTATCATGAAGAGGATCATATTGGCGATCTGGAGATGATATACCAATAGGAGGAATAAAAATAGATGGTCGGAAAGGTACAGAAGGCTCCCAATCATTTGACGAAAATTTTGTTTTATGTTCAGCACAGTGCAATGGTACACTGGCTAGAGGTAGATTTTCTGATTTAGAACCAGAGAAGGGAGAATAACTAAGCAGCAAGGAAGATGATTCAGAAGCATGGCATTCTTTCTCACTGTTCAACAGCCTTTGAACACCAAGAGAACTTGTACTGAAAGAAGAATAACTAAAGGGCAATGAAGATGCTCTCCAGGAAGAGGTACGGTGAGATGGCAGCATGCCAGTACTCTGAAGATGAGTATTTGAGCTTGAATTCAGAGAATGGATCCTAAGTGGTGAATTACACTCACTGTGCACATGCTGGCTCTGTAGAGAATGAGAAGAGAAGATCTCACTGTGGTAATTGCGTGACAAAAGAACAGAGCTACTTGAAGAAAATCCATACTCAGGAAGCAAGTTGTTCTTCACTAACGAACTACCTCTACTGTTTGACGAAGCATGGTCACCATAATTATTAGCAGGCCAATTTTCTCTCTGACTCTCTCCCCCTACATCCTTAAACGAGACAGAGACCGGATCGTCCTTAGACGAAGGCAAATGCTGGGAGTCAGGATTACTGCACGAAGATAAGTCCTCTTTCTCAACCAATGGAAGTTTATGTTTTCGATGAAACTGATGCCACCTTTGGCTTTCTTCAAGCTCCCTTGGCAGGATTGTTTCAGAAGAGATGTGTAAAGAAAATTCCAGGGTATTTCCAACTGAAGATTCCTGTGGCTCAGGAAAACCAGGCGACCTTGATCTCTCTGTAATGTCTCTCAAACCTGTAACATGAAATGCTGCTTATCAGAATCAGCATAGAAGAGAGACATCCACACTCCAAAAGATATACAGTATACCTTTGTCCACCTGAACTTTTTTCCAATTCAAAGCATCTGCTTCTACCTTGGACTTTTGGGTGGTATTATTCAAGCCATCTTTTATATGAAGAAACCTACATGAACTACCTCTGATGCACCACCCTTGTGCAAAAAAGTCACAAATAACAGCCGGGCGTTTGTTTCCTTCCTTAATCTCAGCACCAGGGGACAGACTTCTAGTCCTTGTATCTGCAGTAGCCAATCTGAAAAACCTAATGGTTAATAGGATTTGGCTCAATTCATTTTGAAATGGGTGAAAAAGAAAAGAATTAATTACTTAAATAGTGCATGTGATCTTCTTATTGGACAGAATGATCCTAGATTGCAATTTCGACATTTTATTTGTCAGGCTACATGTTAAAATAATTGTTTAAAAGTTAACAAAAATACATTTTAAAACTTAAAAATAAAAATCGAAATTTGTTTTTTAAAGTTTGAAATGACCCAACTATCTTTCAAAGGAACCCCCCCCTCCACTGCTTTGGATTGAGGGGGGAATCCCATTGGGTGACATGGCCGTCCCCTAGTGGGTTGGTGGTTTGGATCAAGGTGGGGGAGACCCCCTCCACCTCATTGAGGTGGATAGAGGATAGGCAGTCCCTCTACACCCATTGAGGAGTGGCTCTGCCACTCCATAAACCCCAATGTTGAAAAAGAGATCCTCTCTTTCCCTATAGAAAGCCAAGGAGAAAGGGATGCCCCTCCCTTGCAACAAGCCAATCCCAACCAAGAAACAATGAATGGGGCCTCCCACACCTCCTTGGGTGGGGAGGGGTTGTTACTGCCCCTCTCCTTCTTTCTTTCTTTGTTCTCAAATTTATTTATTTTTTAATTTTTTCACCCAACTTTTTAAAAAATTGATGTGGCTCAAAAAATGACATGTTTCCTAAGACTATTGATGCTATTGTGGTGCAACTAACGGCTCACTAACAGAACATTCACAAAATGAGTAATTTGATCAAATTTGAAAGTTCAAGCATTAGAAAATACAAATTTAACTCTTAATGATAACTTTGTCCAAAAGGAAAACCACAACAATCATTTTAGTAAATTAACCCCAAAAAAATGTACAATACACTTCGTGATACCCCATTCTAACAAGTAATAAAGGTAGTTAGTGTATGGGATCCCACATTGCATGAGAATGAGAAGTTTTTGCTCTTTATAATATCCTAACAAGACTCCAATTGTATCATTGACTAGTCCTTTTAAAGTATAAACCATGTAGTTGGGCCTTCCATTGGGAAGTTACAGATGGTCTCAAAGCCTATCCTAACCAGAATTGTGTAACTTGAGTCATGCCACATACAACAAACTGGCCCAACGAGGATGTCAGTGATATGAGGAGGGAGATTGTGATACCCCATTCTGATAAGTGATAAGGGTAGGTGGTGTATAAAATCTCACATTACTTGAGAATGAGAAGTTCTTGCTCTTTATAATGTTCCAATAGAGCTCTAATTGTATTATTGACCAGTCCTTTTGAAGTATAGGTCATGTGCCTTAGGCATTCCATTGGAGAGATACACACTTTACCTTCCCTCAAACTACCACTAGTCTTTGCATTATGTCCACAAATTACCAAAGTAGTCACCTAAGGGACATTTGGACACAGATGAGATACTAGGGGCTGATTTGGTTACACAAAACTAAATTATCTCATCTCATCTCATATCATATAATCATTACAACTTTCACAAATTCTCATACAAAATATAATAAACAATTCAACTTTTTCAAATCTCAAAACAAAATTAAAATTAAAAAAATTATATTATAATAATGTTTTATTCAATTTTCAATAAAATATCTCATCTCATCTCATCTGAACTGTGTATCCTAATAAGGCTTTAAAATTCTCAAAATTCCTCATAATTTTACTCTCAAATATCACTCAAACACAAGACACTTCAATTTCAAATTTTCAACTTTTTCATCTAATCATTAAAATACAAAAATCAATATAACTTTTAAAAACTTCAAAACAAAACACAAAAATAATACTTCTACAAACTTTAAAACAAAAATAATAATAATAAATTATTCAAATAATATTTTATTCAACTTTTTTTTTCTCATTTCCCAAAACCCAATAAAACATCTTAACTCAAACCATTTCACCACTACTCACAGAATTCTGAGATACTCCAAGTGTCCAAACAAACCCTTAGCCTCATTTGAAAGATAAGTTAGAATTTTCCTCTTCATTAAAATCTGACAATTAAGATCAACAGGAAAACGATAACGTGACAAGATCTTAGCAGTTAAATAATAAAGTGACAAACAAATTGTAACTTATGTTTCAAGTTAAGCTGTCAAGTGGCAATTTTTGTACCTAGTGATCATGTTGCAAATGAATGGTCAATTTTTTTTTGGTCCCAAGGGGGGAGGAAACCACAAGAGAGCTAATAAGCAATTTGAGCAAATATTTTGGTTGTATGACAAGTAAACTTCAAGACTAAGGCCTCGTTTAGATGTTGAGATGAAATGAGAAATCTATGAATAGTAATTAAATAGTTTGTGAATAGTAGTAAAATTGTTTGAGTTAAGATGTTTTATAAGGCTAAGTTAAAATATTGTTAGAATTTAATTTTTTTAATATTATTTTTGTTTTGGGATTTGAAAAAGTTATTTTTTATTTTTTATTTTGTTTGTATTTTGTTTGGAATTTTGGAATAGTTGTAATAATTAGCTAATGATTAAATAAAAATTTTAATATTTGAAATTGAAAAGTATTTATATTTTAGTAATGTTTGGATGTCCAAATGAGATTAAATGAGATGAAATGAGACCAGACCAACTTAACATCCAAATGGGGCCTAAATTTCGCCAGCATCATCTTACCTTGATTCCATTTGATTCTTGTCATGCCCTGATTGCAAGTCCATTTGCTTAATTTCTTCCCTAGTATTCGAAACACCATTGGGCTCCTCACCTAAGTGATCTTTCACAGGGAAAGCATTAGCCATATCATTTCTTGTGCTGCTAAAAAGAAGGTGGGTTTCAACATCGATAATGTCCTTAGTGCACGAAAAGACCTTGCTATCACAATGTGATTCACTACAATCTTTAAAGACCTTGTCTTCTGAAACCATATCTTTTCCCATTTCTTTATATTTTGAATCCTCATAGTTCAAACCCAATTCTTCCTTTTGTGTTGTCAATGGCTCATTTGAATGACTAGAAAATTTGGAATTACCATTACTTTCCTCTACAGCAATGTAGTCAGATGAGATCTTCACTTCAGATTTTTCTAGGGTATAAGAACTCGATCTCAGTTGCCTGTCATGCCCCTCAAACTCCATATCTTGACTAACATCTACATGGAGGAAACACTAAATCAAGAAATAGAGTAAAAAAAAGTGCATCCTCTAAATAAAAGCTTGAAGCCAATATACAATACTAGATTAATTCCTAAAGGACGTTATCCAGGAATGAATATCATTAAAGGAACAAGAGATGTGGGCTATGTAAAAGACAATATGGATATATAAGAAGAAAAAACTTTTAAAAAAAACCTAGTACTCCATCTAATAGGGATTTGCTGGAAAGAAATAAATGAAATGGGCTTAGCCCCAAAAAAAGGTGAAAGGGAAATGAAAGTATACACCCAAAAAAAGTGAATAACCCTAAATATACTTACGCAATCAATAAGTGGTCGTAGGAAAAGTTCAATTCCCTTAGAAGCCCTCTCCTTCCAAATGAACAAGGAATACATCTATGACCTTCCATGTGACAATACTTTGGTGTCTATTGAATCAATCTATCCAATCTATCTAACAAGCCAACCAATCCACCAATGCTCTAGGCATATCCCACTAACCAAGGAAAGACAAGGACAATAAATTCCCATGCAACACAACAATGTTACACTGCTAATGACGCACTATCACTATACGCGCTTTGCACATACAACAACAGTTTTTTTTATTGGCACCGGGTGTCCAGGAACAACGTCCCGACTAATTTCAGGGGTGCATAGGCCCTCGGCAAGAAGTTTCCCGCAAGTGTACCTTAGGTAATTCAAGGAGAAAATCTCCCAATCCGATGGCCCATAAAAATTGTTTGCACCCAAGGGGATTTGAACCTTGGACCTAGGGGAAGCATACCCCCAAGCCCACTCACAACAGCCACTCACAGTAATTTGTCCAGCCATTTCCAATGTTGATCACCTAAAATAAACTATTCTAAACCGAGGATGAACCAGGATTTAAGCGTAATATTAGCATTCCAGCACCAGATCCTTCCCACCTTTGGCCTGCTGGCGCTCTTAGATCTTTGGCGTAAAAACCAATGCGAACAAAAGAAAAAATTAGATTGTGCTAATTAGTAAACCTTCCTTGCTCACCTCCCACTTGAGACAAAATATTAGTGGAAATCTCTAAGAAATCAAATTAGAACAGAGACAATATCATCTACGACCAATTTAGCTCTAGTAGCTAGATATGCATTTCAAACACCTAAAAATTTGATTTACTATATAGCAGTTCTCCATGAGCCCCTGGCATGTTCTCTCTTCTCTGTACCAAACACGTAAATCACACAATTTCCAAAATGTCAAAATGTTAATCGCTCTATCCCATATTAAGGAGAAACTCTCACAAAATAAAATGCACAAAAACAGAAGTTCTAAAGAGGGAAAAAAACAAACAATATCATGCATAATCAACGCGTATAAACATAAAACAATAATGCCAGAATCATTCACATAAGCAAATTATTCAATTACAGGAAAAACTTACCGTTAGGATCCTCATCGGCTTCAATTGAAGAATCTGACGCATCCACCTCGTCCTTCTGATCCACCTTTTTCCCCTCCACTTCCACTACTACTACTACTTCTTCTTCTTCTTCTTCTTCTTCTTCTTCTTCTTCTTCTTCCACTTCTTCTTCTTTCACTTCCTCTACTACTTCTTCTTCTTCTTCTTCTTCTTCTTCAACCTCTTCAACTTCTTCTACATATTCTTCGTATTCTTCAACATCACCATCTTCTTCCACTTCTTCATATTCCGGTTCTTCTTTCTCGTAGCCATCGGCATCTGAAACTTCAGCGGGAGCACCGTGATCCTCATCATCGTCGGAGCGCGTGGCGGCGGAGGCCGAGGGAGGCATCAGAAGTTAAGAGCCCCTAAAATGCAGAGGGTATTTGGCTCGTACAGTACCTGGCCAGAGGATTGAGAGGGATACAGACGCCGAGGTGCAGTCGAGTGAGAGTGACCACGGTTGGGCGCTAGGTCAGCTTCCTGTGTATTTCGCACAAAGATTACCCATTGAGAAGTGCCGGCCAAATTACGTTTACACGAGAGAACATATTTCATACTACACACAGTAAAATAAAGATATTTTTGTAAAGTGATATTATTTTATAGAATATTTAATAAAAGTATGATATATTATTATGTAAAGTACGGTAAAAAAATGATGTGTTTATCATTTTTCTCACCGTGTAACGTCTGTACGAGATTCTTAAGTTTTTTTTTTTTTTTTATAAAAAAACTTTCATTTATTCATTAAAAAAAGAATTTTACTATATATAAGTAAAGTTACATATTAATCTGCATACTAATACTAATTTATTTATACTTAAATTTTAAATTAGCATTGTTTTCAATAAAATCTACTTTTTATCTAATCACAATAGATTGATGCACATATTAGTACACAATTGTGATTTCAATTATATTTTTTCTTAAAAAATTTACATCCATAATCAAATATATTTTGAGATGTCCATGTATTAAACATGATAAGATAAATTAAAATAATGTATTTAGAGCTTCATCAGTAGATTATTTCTTTTTGTAACTAGTCTAATTTTCACTATTATCGATACTCTCTTCAGACAAACGTCTAAGAGACAATACACTTTATTTAAATAGAGACTCAACCTTACTCTTTATAGAAAGATATGACTCAACCTCTACAGACAAAATTCTGTGAGATTAACTCTCTTTCTTTAATTTTAATTGACAATAAAGAAACAAAAAAAAAGTAAGATAAATGCGAAAAATGACGAATTACAATTTGGACCAAATCTGATAGACTTCAAAATCTGTAATAGCTCGTGAAGGCAGCACACTTGTCTATTTTCAGCCACAAATGTCAGATCTTAAAGTTCGGGTGGTGGTGAGTCTGGTGATTTGACGTGTATGTCGAGAAAAGTTACTAAAATAGGTGGTGCGTGAAGATCACGTGCAGATGTGGATAGTGTGTGAGAATCACGTGTCATGATTTTTGCAAAACCATCATTTTTTTCTAAATGATTTTCGATATATGAATTTGTTTATGCCGCATGTGTCTTTTAAGAGTTGTTATAAAGTTATAGATCTATCTTTTTTCGATCTTAAAAAAAGCAAAAAAAAAATTATTTATAGACAATATGAATGAATGAATAAGGGAATGAAGAACTTCCCCACAAAATCAGATTTGGAGTATTTGAATTTTTTTTTGGGAAACGCTTCAGACCGGTCGGGCTGTTAATCACACAAAAACAGCCCGCCAATCATCTTATGCCACGTAGGAAAAAGGACTAAAAGGTTAGTAGACCGTGAAGCAGGGAATCAAGACGTTTGCTCGGCGTTTTCTCCCTTCCGGCACCATCATCCACTTCCTCGGCGTTTTCTCCCTTCCGGCACCATCGTCCACTTCCTCCGACCACTTCCTCCGGACCGGCACCATCATCCACTTCCTCGGCGTTTTCTCCCTTCCGGCACCATCATCCCACGATCGCGAGCCACGGGTTTTCTCCCTTCTGCCATTTGTCTCAGCCCGACGCCGACGGACGGCCAAAATCGCAGCCCATCGCCGACGAAAGTATCTCAGCCCGACGCCGACCAGTCCTAAGGATTTCTCGGATTTTATAGAGATTTGCGCCGTCGTTCCTGTGCTCTGTTTTCTTCAGTTTTGGTCTTCTAAAATCGGTCTTCAGTTTTAGAAGACTTGGATCCTCCACCTCTCTCTATTTTCGTGAGAATGTTTCTTGGATTTGCTCTTTCTTTTTTGCAATTCTTGATTCTGAATCAAAGAAAATGTGAAAAGAAAAAGACTATTGTTTACACCAGTTTTCTCTAATGGTGTTGGTCACCATCCCGACTAAAGTACTACTTTTCCAACCTATGTAAATCTGGGGGCTGGTTTTATTGGAGGGGGAGGACAGGACATGTTCACGATGGAATAGAGAGAGAGAGACGTTCGGGAAGAGGGGGGAAGAAATTCGTCTGGGTTAAAAGGGTGTTCAGCGAGAGGGGTGTGTGGCCGAGGAAGAAGAAGTTTCGTCTGGATTCAAAGGGTCTGAAATTAGATAAGAAATAATTTGGTGTAGACGGATCCATCTGTTATAAAATGAAGTGGACACGTGGTGGGTCATAATTGGAGGGCTGTTATTAAGTGAAAAGCAGCCCGACCGGTTATAAGGTTTTGCCTTTTTTTTTTTTAAGAGAAAAGGGGAAGGAGGCGCCTACGAGATTCCCAAGTTTATTTCGTAGAAAATGCTTCATTGTCCTTGAAATGTGTTCTTAAAAATATCTCTTGGTGTATTTTTCTTTTTAATGTTTAAAAAAAGTTAATATTAATGAATTTGTGTATGTGTTTTTATATTTAAAAAATAAAAAATAATAAAATGCAGTAGGGGCACTTTTGAGACACAGTTGGAGGGCAACCTGACATCACCTTTATTTTTATGAAATTTTTTATGATTAAAATATTTATAATTTATCCAATTGTATTCTTAAAAATTAGTTACTAAATAATTATGCTTTAATCTGAATAAATATTATAAATTCGTTCCCAGTTTAATTCTTTTTTGGTGAAATGTTTTCCTTCCTTTTGAATAAAAAGTCTTGGCAGCATTGTCTACCCATTACTTTTAGACGTGTCGTATGTAAATAAATATAGGAGACTTCTTCCTCTCGTTCACTCAATAGGGGGCCTATTGCCACACGAAGGCAGCTCCAGCAGGAGTCAAAGCGATCTGAGGACACATTGATGCAGCTCTTGGTACTAGCGGCGGGGTCAGGAATTTACTATGGCCAAATAAAATTAAAATAATATATATAATATTTTTTTATTTTAATTTTATATAATTTTTTTACGTTATATAATAATCTAATAGAAAGATTTATAATAAAAATGAAATACGTTTAATATAATTTATATATTAAAAAATTATTTGATATGTCAAGAATAATATATCATTAAAATAACATAAAAATATTCATACAAATTTATTAAACAAAAAAAATACAAAATATATAAAATTGTAATTTACGTTCTTTTAAATAAATAAAAAATATCAAGTATTAAATTTAAATAAAAAATTTTAGTTATTTCTCTTTAAATATGGACAACTAAATTATTTGCTAAAAATTCATTTTCAATCTCGTTGCGAAGTATTGTTTTAACAATCTTTCCAGTTGAAAATGCTCGTTCATGGGTTGGTATAGACACTGGAAGAGTTAAAATTAGATCAATCAATTTATCAATAAGATAGTATGTATTTGATTTCTCTGTCTCTACCAATTTTCGACATAAATCTATAATAGATTTCAAATCTTGAAATTCTGTATTGCTAAGCATATCAACTTCAAAATCTTCAATTAAAACCTTAAATTAATTTTCTCATTCTCAGAAAAATCAAGAGGATAATACTCTTCTGTAATACAACATATATTATCAATATTAAAAGATTTATACCCGTCCTTTATATCTAAAGCTGAACTAAGAGTTAAAAGTTTTGTCATTCCTTTACCAAACCTATTATCAAGATCTTGCATTTGAAAATGGAAAAATGTTAAAAATACTACTGGTTATTGTTAGAATTTTTTAAAAAATTTTATTTATAATAAAAATATGTATTTTATTTTATATGAGATATGTTTCATTTACTTTATTTTTATATCAGATTAAAATTTTATAGAGGGACCAAAATAATTTTTAGAGGATAGACCAATATATAATAAATTAATATTATTTTATTAAATAACAAATTTTTTCAAATTTATGGGGGCCATGGGCCCCTCCCCAACGTGGTTCCACCACTGCTTGGTACAAATCAGTATTATTTACTTGTTACATCACTTATTTATTTTGAGTTTTAGGTATTGTTTGAATTGCAAGACTCTGTAATGTCATCTCATCTAAATGTCTCAACATTGCCAATTTTTCATCTAATTATTACAAGTTTTTCATACTTTCAAACAAAATATAAAAAATGATTTAATTTTTTTAAATCTCAAAATAAAAAATATATTAACAAATTATATTATAATAATATTTTAATTTTGTAATACTTTTATTCAACTTTTTTTTCTTTTTTAAAAACTCTATAAAATATCTTAACTCAAGTTATTTTATTATTATTTACAAATCATTTTTTTACTATTAACATATCATCTCATTTCATCTCACTATCTAAATAATAACCTAAATCTCTATCGTTACTATATAAACTCTAACTTCTAAGGCGTGTAGAGTACAAAAGAGATATAAAATGAGTTTGCAATGCTTATTGTATTTAAGAGAGACAATCTTTGCATATCTAATACCCATTTAATTGCAATGATTGATCTTATCTCGGGCTTTTATGCATACGATTTTTAAGTTATGGTTTAGATAGTAAGATAAGATGGTTTTAAATTAAATTTGAATAAAATATTATTTTTTAATATTATTATTTTAAAATTAAAAAGTTAAATTATTTATTATATTTTATATGAAAATTTTAAAAAAAATTAGTGATAAGATGAGATGAAATGAAATATTTTCACTATTTAAACGAAATACGAATATTGACTTTTAGATGTTCTAGAATATGGATGGCATATCATCAAAATTACTTGCATAATCATGATCATAATATAAATAGAGTTTTGCTACATACAAGCACAGTCGCGCACTAATCAGTGTACTAATATTGATTTATTCATACTTAAAATTTAAATTAACACTGTTTTCAATAAAATTTACTTTTTGATCAATCATATCACATTGGTGCACAAATTAATACATAATTGTACTTGCAACTATATCTTTCCATGTAAATATCTTCTTCTATTTTTCTCAATAAGAGAGTAGAGGGAGCGAATTGGAGGTGACTCTATTTGATCATAGTCACAGTAGATAACGAGAAGTCACATAGGCTCCCTCAATTAAGGTTTGAGCCATAACATAGAATTGATCTTATTAAGGAACTCGCTGAATCATTAAGCGGTTAATACTGATATACTAAAGGCCTGTTTGAAGTTACAGTATAAATTTTAAAAAGTGCTGAAATAGTCTTAAAAGTTATTTAATGGAAAATTTAGGTTGTTTGGGTATTACATATTAAAGTATATTTTAATCTCAAATAAGCTAACAAATATGTTTTAGGAAAAATATCATTATTTTTTCAGATAATTCAAAATGTAATTCAAATTTTAAAATTTTTGTTAATGGACAAAAATATTGTTGCCCAGATGACTAACACAAGAGGGGGGTGAATTGAGTTGTATTAAAAAAATAACAATTATAAATCAAATATATAATATAAAATATAAACAAAATATGAAATAACAATAAATATAAAGAGTAAGGGTAAGAGAGAAGCAAACTCAGTATGTTAACGAGGTTCGGCCTCACTGCCTACGTCCTCGCCTCAAGCTACCCCTTGAGGATTCTCAAATTCACTATTCAACCTGCTTCAGGTGGAGATAGAAACCTATTACACCTTTGAACAACACCGCTACAAAGGATCTGTGTAGAACACCCTCTACACTTGCAATCACCTTACACGTGATGATTCAACTATTCCCCGTGTAGAATACTTTCTACACGCATAAGGGTTATACACACCATTTTTCTGATACAAAAGCTGATAGTGGGTATGTTATCAGAAAACACTCCTCAATAAGTGAAATAAGAACAATACAGCGCAAACTATATCTCTCAAAATGAATAAGGATTAATGCTCAATGCTTAGAGAAGAGAGAATGAAAGTTTTGAATGAATGTTGTATGCTCTTAGTGTTGTGAATGTGAAGCTCTCAAATGATCTATTTATAGGTATATGAGACTTCATATTCAAATTTAAAAAGATTCACATGTTAAAAACAACATCATTCACTTTTTCAAAAAATTCAAATAAAAGGTTCTTCTTTTTCAATTGTCAAAGACAACATCATTCACTTTTTCAAAAAAATCAAACCTAATCTTTTACTTTTGGCATATGACAAAATGAGCACACTTTCCTTTTCAAAAAATTCAAACCTAATCTTTTACTTTTTGTATATGACAAAATGAGCACACTTTACTTTTCAAAATTTTCAAACAAAATCATCTACCTTTTGTATAAGTCTAAAAAAGCATCAATCACTTTTGAAAATATTCAAATAAAACATGCACATGTAAAAGATGACAATCAATCATCTTTAATATTTTTAAAATTCAACCCTTTAATCAAGGCATGCACATGCAAAAGATGACAATCAATCATCTTTCAAAATTTTCAAATTTAATTTTCAAAAATATTCATGCACATGTGGAAAATGTATTTTAATGCTTTATGATAAAATATTAATTTTGAGCATTAATCCTAATTTCGAATTTTAAGAGATTTACAACATTACTCTATGACTTTAATGTGAACTTGTTTCCTTCTTGCTCATGCTTGGTTCTTTGATGTGCTTGATTCCATTGTGTGAACAACTTGAGCTTGAAACTCCTTTATTCTTTGAATTCATTTGTTATCATCAAAATTCATGTGTAGATTTATAATCACATGAAATTTGAAACTTTGGGTTCAACAATCTCCCCCTTTTTGAAGATGACAAATACTTGATAGAACTTGAAACCTGTATTAATACTTAAGCTCCCCCTGAAAATATGCGTTAGTTTTTTCAAGTAAAAGTATAAATATAATTCCAAGCATATATAACAAGTTTAGCAATTTAAACAGTGTTAATGTTCTAGTCTAACACTTCTCCCCCTTTTGGCATCATTAAAAAGGATCCGCAACAAGTAAATAGACTGAATAAAACGGTGCGTTAGTAGACACTATAGATAGTTGAAAAATGGAGTCATCCGTGACCCGACAAGTGCTGCAAAGCCTCGAGGCCTAACTCTATAAATTTAATACGGCTGAAGATTTAAACAATCGCCTGATGTTGTTGACAAACGGGATTGAAGGCTCCGAGTTTCTATAAAAAAATGATCATTTTCATCTATTGGATGCCAAAAAAATAATCGCTTCTTGACCTGAGTTCTGTTTTTCCACAACGATAGAATGGCTGAGCAATTCTCTTCCACTAATGTTCCAGACTTGAATCAGGAACCCTTGACGCATCAATCATCAATCTTCTCTCCTGAGGCCGTCAATACCATGATAGGAGCAGTGAACCGTTTTTCTAGTAAGGCTGATTTTGAGATTATTGCAGAATCAAGAATGCTCAGTAGTCAATATGCTGCCTCTGTTACGATCATGTCTCGGAGGTTAATGGCGAGGGTGAGTGAGATTGATCATCTTAACATGCAAATATTTGAGTTACGACAGAAGCTTGCTAATAAGGATAGTGAGAATAAAAGGCTAAAGTAAGAAAACCAAGAGTTGAAAAAATTTGCAGATTGGTATGCTCATGATCTGCAACCACGAATAGAGGAGCTGAAACGAAAAAGGGTTCAGATACAAGGTCAACATCGGCAGATAACAGCAGAGGTTCATCGTTTACTAGAAAAATAGGGACAATCTACTGTTAATCTCGTTGGCTTAGTAAGAAAACTTTTGACAATGTGTGTCCAGTATATCTTGTATTTCTTTTGACTAAATAAGATTTGAAGAGAAAATAGTTTGTCTTATTCTTTATGCTATCTCTATAAAATCAGTCCTGGAGTTCATCCAATCCGCATCAAGTTTTCATTTCATCTCTATAACTCATCTGCATTCCTTCAGCATTCTCGTTTTAAGCCTTCTATTCTTTTCTCAATAACTCATTCTTATAACATTTCTCTAGATCCATCTATGAGGCATTCTGCATCTCAACCTCATGTCCTTTCTGCAGCTGCCATTGGTGCCGTGTTGTAGCAAGAAAATAATAATCTGACTAATAAGTCAGATTCTGATGCTATTTATGACTTGGTGAGTCTTGGGACTCGCTACTCTTCCTCTATTGTTGCTTTTTCTCAGCAGCTACAAGCCAAAAATCATGAAGTTGAAAAGCTTAAAGAACAAATTGTTGTACTTCAATGAATTGTTCAAGAGTCTCACACGAGGGAATGAATCATTCGGCAGAAGAATAAACAGTTGAAATCTTTATTAGATTCTTCATTCCGCTTGCCGGTTTTCATGGATAAAAATGACATGATATTGTATGAAGAGAATGAGCGTCTCAAACATGAGGCTAAGAATCTCAAGTTTATGTAAAAGTATTAAAAAATCTATCTCTATTTTTATTGACTCTAGTCTATCTTTTAAGAGATATTCATAGCATGCATCATACATATTTCTCTTCTGATCATACATAATCTATCTTCTGGTAAAAGCTTTGTGAAAATATCTGCTAACTGATCGTGTGTGTTTGTGAATTCTAGTACTATATCGCCTTTCTGCACATGATCTCGAAGAAAATGATATCTTATTTCAATATGCTTAGTTCTAGAATGTTGTATTGGGTTCTTTGAAAGATTTATAGCACTTGTATTATCACATTTGATTGGAATGTGATTATACTTGAGTTTAAAATCTTCAAGTTGTTGCTTCATGTAGAGAACTTGAACACAACAACTACCCGCAGCAACATATTCTGCCTCAGCAGTAGATAGTGCAACAGAATTTTATTTTTTACTAAACCAGAAAACTAATGCATGACCTAAGAAATGGCATGCTCCACTAGTACTTTTTCGATCTATTTTACAGCCAGCATAATCTGCATCTGTGTAGCTGATTAGATCGAAAGATGTGTGCTTAGGGTACCATAACTCTAGGTTAATTGTACCACTAAAATATCTAAGAATGCGCTTAACTGCAATTAAATGTGATTATTTTGGAGATGATTGAAAGCGTGCACATAAGCACACACTAAACATAATATCTGGTCTACAAGCTGTTAAATATAATAAGTTACCAATCGTACCTCGATATATTTTCGAGTCAATTGGCTTACCGGATTCATCTTTATCAAGTTTAGTTGATGGGCTCATTGGTGTTCCAATTTCCTTAGCATTTTCCATCTCAAACTTTTTCAGTAATTCCTTAATATATTTTGATTGATTGATGAATGTCCCACTTTTTGCTTGCTTAATTTGCAATCTGAGAAAGAATGTAAGTTCTCCCATCATGCTCATCTCAAATTCTTCCTGCATAGTTTTAGCAAAAACTTGACACATATTTTCATTAGTAGCACCGAATATTATATCATCAACATAAATCTGAATCAAAAGAATATCATCATTTTCATATTTAATGAAAAGAGTTGTGTCGATTTTTCCTCTTGAAAAGTCTTTTTCAATCAAGAAACCACTGAGTCTCTCGTACCAAGCTCTAGAAGCTTGTTTAAGTCCATATAATGCTTTTGTAAGTTTGAAAACATAATTTGGGGAAATATGATTTTCAAAACCTGGAGGTTGCTCAACATATACCTCTTCATTTATAAAACTATTTAAGAAAGCACTTTTAACATCCATTTGAAAAAGTTTGAAATCTTTATAACAAGCATATGCAAGTAGCATTCGAATAGCTTCTAATCTTGCGATAGGTGCATATGTCTCATCATAATCGATTCCTTCTTCTTGATTAAAACCTTGAGCTACAAGTCGAGCCTTATTTCTAGTAATGACTCCGGACTCATCTTTCTTGTTTCTAAAAATCCATTTTATTCCAATAATAGTATGATTTTTGGGTTTAGGAACAAGTGTCCAAACATTATTTCTTTCAAATTGATTCAACTCTTCTTGCATAGCTAGAATCCAAGATTCATCAAGAAGTGCGTCATCAATATTTTTGGGTTCAATTTGAGATAGAAAAGCAGTATGATTGCAAATATTTCTAAGAGATGATCTAGTACTTACACCTTGTGAAGGTTCTCCCAAAATTTGTTCCACTGGATGATCTTTCACAAATTTCCACTGTTTGGTTGCATCTTGTATTAAATTTTGATGATCTTTCCTGATGGTTCCATGTTGAACTTCCTCTATTGTTTTCTCGTTGTTGAGATTGAGACTTTCCGTATTATTTATACCTCATGTTTCTTCATCAATAGATTTCTTGGAGAGTGAAGAATTAGATTCATCAAATACTATATGCATAGATTCTTGTACAGTCAAAGTCTTTTTATTGAATACTCTATAAGCTTTACTATTAGTAGAATAACCGAGAAAGATACATTCATCAGATTTTGCATCAAATTTGCCTAAATTATCCCTGTCATTCAAAATAAAACATTTGCATCCAAATACATGAAAGTAATCAATGTTGGGCTTTTTCTCATTCCAAAGCTCATAGGGGTTTTATCTAACTTAGACCTTAGCATAACTCTATTTATAACATAACATGCAGTACTTACCGCCTCGGCCCAAAAATAACTAGGCAAGTTGTTCTCATTGAGCATTGTTCTTGCCATCTCTTGAAGAGATCTATTTTTCCTCTCTACTACCCCATTTTGTTGAGGAGTTTGAGGAGCAGAAAAATTATGCACAAAACCGTTTTCATCACAAAATGTTTCAATATTTTTATTAACAAACTCTTTTCCCCTATCACTTCGGATACTTGAAATAGTATAGCCATTTTCATTTTGAATTCTCTTGCATAACTTGGTAAAAGCATTATGTGCCTCATCTTTATGAGCAAGAAAGATGACCCAAGTATATCTAGAGAAATCATCAACAATAACAAATGCATAATATTTTCCTCCTAGACTTGCAACTCTATTTGGTCCAAAAAGATCCATGTGTATCAGTTGCAATGGTCTAGTAGTGGAAATATGTTTTTTAGTTTTAAAAGAAGTTTTTGTTTGTTTACCAAATTGACATGCATCACAAATTTTGTCTTTTAGAAAATTTGTTTTTGGTAAACCTCTCACAAGATCATTTTTTGAAAGTTTGGAAATAAGTTCCATATTAGCATGACCTAATCTTCTATGTCATAGCCAACTAGTTTCATTTTGAGCTGAAAAGCAAATAGCATCTTGTGAGGTAATTTCTTCAAAATCGATTGTATAAACATTATTGTTTCTAAAAGCAATAAAACAAATATTACAATCATGATCATTCAAAATAATGCATTTATCCATTTTGAAAGTAACTGTAAATCCTTTATCACATAATTGACTTATGCTCAAAAGATTATGTTTTAAACCTTCAACAAGTAGAACATCTTCAATTATGAGAGAAGATTCATTACCAATTTTACCTATTCTCACGATCTTCCCTTTCAAGTTGTCTCCAAATGTCACGTGTCCTTCTTCTTTAAATTTAAGATCAAAGAACTTAGTCTTGTCTCCTGTCATGTGTCTTGAACATCCACTATCTAAAAACCACTTATTTTTACTTGTGGATGACTTCATGCATATCTATAAAAACAATTAAAATGATTTTTCTTGGTACCTAAGTTCTTTGGGTCATTTATTTTTTAGTATTAGAAGAAACAAGATTTTTAGGTACCCATATGGCCCTAATAGTCATTGTATGATTTCTTCTAATAGGACAAGTATGATAATTATGACAATTTCTATTACAAAAATTACAAATAGCATGTGACATATATGAAAAACTTGAATGATTATAATAATATCCTTTTTTGACAAAATTATTTTTATGAAAAGAATTTTGAATATTAGTCTTTGATGTAGAATGATTATCAAAGAAATTTTTATAAGGTTTGTATTTTTGTTTTGGCATATATCCCAAACCTGCCTTGTCAAAAACACATCTTTGACTACTAAGAAGTTTTTCAAAATTTCTTTTTCCATTCGTAAAGTTTTCAACAATATTTTCTAAATCGGTTTTCTTCTTATTCAAATCAAGATTTTCATCTTTCAAAATGATACTTTCTTTTCTTAAAATTTCAATTTCATTTGTTAAAGAAGAATTTTTCTTTTTCAAAGCAGTATACTTCATACCCAATTTTTCAAATTCCTCATAAATCTCTTCTAAAACATTTTGCAATTCTTCATATGAAGGATTTTCAATATTATCAAGATTTATTACCTCAATGTCATCTTTAGCCATAAGACAAAGATTTGCTGATTCTTCATTGCTTGCTTCACTATCTGAGCTACTTGAATCATCATCCCATGTAGCTTTCATTGTTTTCTTGCCCTTGTTTCGATCTTTCTTTAGCAGAGGACAATCTGGCTTGATATGACCAGGTTTATTACATTTATAACAAATTAAAGTGTCATTTTTACCTGAATCTTTATTGGAAAACCTTTTGAAGGATTTCCTCGGAGGAGTTCTATTTTTCTTCAAGAACCTCTGAATTTTTCTTGTTATCATCGCAACTTCTTCATCTTTATCGTCATTTTCCTCATCTTCATTACTTTCACTTTCATGAGGAACAGCTTTAATCGCTAAGCTCTTCTTTGGCTTTCCTTCTTCTTCTCCTCTTTTCAATGTGTACTCATGGATGATAAGTGACCCGATGAGTTCATTGATTTCGAGCTTCTTGAGGTCTCTAACTTCAAGAATCGCTGTAACTTTTGATTCCCAACGTTTTGATAAAAGAGTTGAGAATTTTTCTTACTTTCTCCACCTTGGAATAAACTTTGCCAAGAGCTGTCAAGCTGTTTATGATGTTAGTAAAACGAGTGTGCATACTAGAAATAGATTCATCATTATTCATCTTAAACATTTCATATTCATGAGTAAGAATATAAATTTTTGATTCCTTGACTTGCGAAATTCCTTCATAAGTTACTTTCAAATTATCCCAAATTTCCTTTGCCGTAGCGCAATTCATTATTCTATTAAATTCATTTCCATTAAGAGCATTATATAATAAATTCATAGCAGTTAAATTTAAAGAATAAAGTCTATCGTCTTCACGATCAAACTCTTCTTCTTTCTTTTTGACCTTTACTCCATCAACCACTTTTGTTGGAATATAAGATCCATTTACAATACATTTTCAGATTTCTCTACCTTGAACTTGAAGAAATATTCTCATTCTAACTTTCCAGAATGAGTAATTATCTCCACAAAAGAGTGGAGGCCGACTGCTAGATTGACCTTCACCAAATGAAGCTGCAATGTTAGCCATAAGATCTTAATTCAAAAGATAGTTAATCTTATAATAGAGCTCTTAGCTCTGATATCAATTGTTGCCCAGATGACTAACACAAGAGGGGGTGAATTGAGTTGTATTAAAAAATAACAATTATAAATCAAATATATAATATAAAATATAAACAAAATATGAAATAACAATAAATATAAAGAGTAAGGGTAAGAGAGAAGCAAACTCAGTATGTTAACGAGGTTCGGCCCCACTGCTTACGTCCTCGCCTCAAGTTACCCCTTAAGGATTCTCAAATTCACTATTCAACCTCCTTCAGGTGGAGATAGAAACCTATTACACCTTTGAACAACACCGCTACAAAGGATCCGTGTAGAACACCCTCTACACTTGCAATCACCTTACACGTGATGATTCAACTATTCCCCGTGTAGAATACTTTCTACACGCACAAGGGTTATACACACCCTTTTCTGATACAAAAGCTGATAGTGGGTAGGTTATCAGAAAACACTCCTCAATGAGTGAAATAAGAACAATACAGCACAAACTATATCTCTCAAAATGAATAAGGATTAATGTTCAATGCTTAGAGAAGAGAGAATGAAAGTTTTGAATGAATGTTGTATAATCTTAGTGTTGTGAATGTGAAGCTCTCAAATGATCTATTTATAGGCATATGAGATTTCATATTCAAATTTAAAAAGATTCACATGTCAAAGACAACATCATTCATTTTTTCAAAAAATTCAAATAAAAGGTTCTTCTTTTTCAATTGTCAAAGACAACATCATTCACTTTTTCAAAAAAATCAAACCTAATCTTTTACTTTTGGCATATGACAAAATGAGCACACTTTCCTTTTCAAAAAATTCAAACCTAATCTTTTACTTTTTGTATATGACAAAATGAGCACACTTTACTTTTCAAAATTTTCAAACAAAATCATCTACCTTTTGTATAAGTCTAAAAAAACATCAATCACTTTTGAAAATATTCAAATAAAACATGCACATGTGAAAGATGACAATCAATCATATTTAATATTTTCAAAATTCAACCCTTTAATCAAGGCATGCACATGCAAAAGATGACAATCAATCATCTTTCAAAATTTTCAAATTTAATTTTTAAAAATATTCATGCACATGTGGAAAATGTATTTTAATGCTTTATGATAAAATATTAATTTTGAGCATTAATCCTAATTTTGAATTTTAAGAGATTTACAACATTACTCTATAACTTTAATGTGAACTTGTTTCCTTCTTGCTCATGCTTGGTTCTTTGATGTGCTTGATTCCATTGTGTGAACAACTTGAGATTGAAACTCTTTTATTCTTTGAATTCATTTGTTATCATCAAAATCCATGTGTAGGTTTATAATCACATAAAACTTGAAACCTTGGGTTCAACAAATATCCATACAACTTTTAAATAATTATAACTTTCAATCTTTTATAAATATGGTCATAATTTTTTTAAAAATCAAATAATCGTCATTTATATCTCTTAAAACAAATTTTTAATTTATTTCTAAACAAATATGACATGTTTAAAAGTATTTTAAAAATAATGTTACCAAACAACAGTAACTTTTAAATAGCACAACTTATCACTTAAGATATAAGTTATAAGCCTTAACTCATGATTAATAGTCTATTTTGATATTTAGAATATTTTTGTTAATAGTAGTGAAATAGTTTGAGTTAATATGTTTTATTAGATTTTAGGGAAATAGAGAAAAAGTTGAATAAAAATATTATAAAGTTAAAATATAATTCAAATATAATTTTATAATACTATTTTTGTTTTGAAAATTGAAAATTAATATTATTTTTTAGAGTTTAAAAAAGTTGTAATAATTAGATAAAAAAATTAAATATTTGAAATTGAAAATAATTTATGTTTGTGTTATATTTAAAAATGAAATATCTATAAATATTTTGAGAATACTTAAGAAAAGTTATGTTGTTAAGTTTTTCCTCTAAGCTTGCTCAAACTCATCAAGCATTAATACAATGTAAAATAATATAATAAAGAAATATTAAAAAATTTAATAATTTAACCAAATTTTTTTAAATAATAATCCGTTTGAAAGATCTTAATTTAGATTTAAGAGCATCTCAATAGATTAGCTAAAAGATAAATCTATTAAGTATTTAGCTAATAGACAAGAAAAATAGAGTGCAATGCTTTAGCTACGGTACCTTTCAAAATAGGAAAATGATTCTCGCAGGAGACTTTGTGCAGGTTCCGTGCAGGGACGTCTATGTGGATAATTAAACGGTGCATTTCACACGAAGTTTCATTCAACGAGATCTCACTCTCCGTAGAAGCTCCCTCTTCCATCTCCATCCTTCCTCTATCTCCTGATATTCCCCAAACCCTTTTCGTGTTTCTGAGACCTAACCTCTGTATCTCCCTCCTCCATTGTTTACTGTCCTCCATCTTCAAAGTGTAGCCAAGAGCCAAGATGGGTTTTAAGAACCAGAAACATGCCTGAGAGCCAAGACCCAAGGCAGTTAGTTTTTATGGGTAATTATTTATAATTTATCATCATTTGCAGTCCTTTTAGAAGTTCAATTTCTCTCTCTGAACTTTCTTTTTCTATGAAAGACTTTTCCTTTTTCTTTTTTCTTCATGCACGCTCACTCGAAATTTTGTATTCCTGTCTATATGATTTTTGATGCATTCGCTATCGCCATCCCATACGACTTTTTTTCCCATTTCTTTGCAATCACCACCTCTCTCTTGCTTAGCATCTCTATCACTCGCTCTCTCTAACAATGTCTCTGACCTTTTAAAATACTTCTTTCTGGTAATCGGAAAACACACACTTCGTCTCAAGAGTCCAAGACCCGTTTCTCTCCCTTCTTTCGCATTACTCGCTCTATCATTCCCTCTAACATTTCCCAGTGTACGAGCAAGTTCTAACAACCTTATCTAGCACAAAGCAAAGGTTCTCTCTCCTATCTTTCCCTGTCTGTACACAATGTCTAGCATGTCCAGCTTAATATTTTAATAGCTTTGTTTTTTCCTATCAATTTCCCATACATACATGACTTGTTTTGGTTGTGGGTTTTGCGTGTTTCATAAATTTCTATTGTTATTGTAAATCAATTAATTGCAGTCACTACATCTCGCTAAATCCAAATTTGGCCAGCCAAAATCATTTTCCAAGATGGAACTGAAAAACCCAGTTGAAAACTCCTCTAGTCTAGAATCCAATTTCAACTCCTAATCCCAATGAAGTATTGTGTCTATTCAATCCCAAAGATGACTTCGACGCAGACTATTGGTGGAGGTAGATCTGAAAAATCTGATGTTGGTGGGGTGGGTGGTGGAGGAGTGCAACGTAGCCTAGCCGAGGAACGGGTTGCGGAGGAACGTGAATGAGGGAGACAAACGGGCAGGAACGATGAAGGCTCTGTTCGTGTTTTTGAGTTCCAATTCAGTTCAGGTGCTTCATCTTACCTTTTTTTTTGGTTTCTTTACTTATATTATTTGAAGTCTAACGTGGCATAATAAGTGATTCGTGCGCCAATCCTGCGCCAACTTCCCTACCGGTAGAAGAACTGTTCAAAATAATTTAAGTTAATGGTTACTGTATATAGATCAAATTACTATTGTTTCTCTTTCTTCTTCTCATACTTTTTGTTACTGGTATATTTTATAGCAAAAATATATGGCCAAACCGCACATTAGTTACTGGATATTTTATGTAATCCAAGATGCAGATCGTCTTTTTTAAATTAATAATTAAATAGTAATTAATAATAGATAGAATGGTAAAATATAATAAAATTAAATTAATTAATAATTATAAAATTAAAGATTTTTTAAAATTAATATTATTTTATTACTATATAATGAATAAATAGATAATCTAATGTAGAGATTTGATATAAATGAAATAATCAAAGTCAAATTTATCTCATATTATTTTATCATAAATAATATTATATACAATCACTTTTACGTACTTGCTGCACACTCCATTGATACGAGTGATTATATTAATTTTTTTAATATGCAATCAATTACATTAATAAAATATGTAAAATAATACATAAAAATAATTACACATAAAATTTTTATTCATTAAAAAGTATTAATCCACTAAGAGTGCTCTAATCCGTTTCCATGGCAAACTACTCTGGCACATATTGCTTAGATGCTGCTCACTGATTGCGCAATAAGAGCATTTATATTCGGTGCCACAACTTACCACTTTTCTTAATTTCAGGTTTATTTTAAGATTTTGATCAAAATATTCTCTACATCTGAATCTCTATTTTAAGAAAAATATTTAGAGAATAAAAAATAATTTTTTAAATATAGAAAATCACTATTCATTTCTCAAACCATTTGTTATCAATATTTTATTCTAATATATAAAATAAATTATTATTCCAATTATTTATACTTTTTCTCATACTTATATTTATTATAGTTTTAAATAATAATTTTAAAAATATTATCATATCCACAAAAATAATTGAAACTTTTGTTTAAAATATTCACTAGAGTAATAGTTCAAAACATAAGAAAAACTATTGAGTAATTAAGTTTGTAAATAAAAATGAGAGAAAAAAGTAATAAAGAAAAAATAGAGAAATGTTATTTTAATATAATAAAGAAATGATAGGAAATGAGATATAAGAAGTTTTTGAAATATGAGTAAAATTTAAGAAAAAATTTTAAAAAATATATTTTTTAATTAAATTATAAAAATTTTTATAAGAAGTGAGATGTGATCCTCTAATTCAAACCCACAAGCCAACAAAAGTGAAAAGGACCACTCATCTGAATTCTATGACTATCTTGGACCGTCCGATTTACTACTAAATAAGACAAATATTATATTTTTATTTTAACAATAATTCTATTGCTATCCCCACATATAAAATTTTGGAATTATGGTTTCACTGTTTGAGGACAAGTGCCAAGATAGGAAACTTCACGGGCAAAGTCAATTTTAAGTTCCCAATGATTGAAATTACATCAATGGCCATAATTATTCTTTTCATAACACCCATTGGCCATCTTCTCATTTCACTGATATATATATATATATATATATATATAATACGATGAAAAATTTATTATAAATATTTAAGAAATGATATTTACAATTATGATTATGTATGTGTCACGTAATTTTTTTAAAAAATAAATTAATACAAGATTTATATAAAAAAATTAAAATTTTAAATCATAAATCTATTCTTTTTTAAAATGATTGCATAATATTTATATATTTTACGACTGTACATAATATTATTTTAAATATTTTCATAATAAGAATAATATATTATTAATTTTTATGGCAAAATATTATATAATTTTGAAAATATATTCTACTTTTTAATTAATATGATGTATGATGATAAGGCGATAATATAGCGTGTTTATATTCTAAAATTATTTAATAATGATTTATTGATAAAGATAATATTACTTTAATAAAATTAAAGACTTTAAAATGAATGTTATTCATATTATGAGTCACGTGAACTGTCCGATTAAAAGAAGTCCATCAACTGTCATGAAGCTCACCTGTACCATTGGTGTCTTCCACAGTCACGCGTCCACTAGTTTGAAGAGTACCTGTAGAATCTCCAATACTCCCAAGTCTCCAAATGTGTAATATCTCAGAGTCTCTCTCTCTCTCAAGAGAAAGGAAGATGAAAAGCGAGTGATACAGAATGAGGAGGCTGTAGTGGTGACAGAGACAGAGACACAGGGAGAAAGAGAAGTGCTTTTCTAGGTTACGATGCTCAGATTTCGTCTGCTATGGCTTCTCGTTTTCTGCTCGGCTTTGTCTTCGTCTAAAGCTCGACGCGGTGAGCTTCTGTTACTCTCTCTCTCACTCACTGTGTAGTCAATTTCGTTGGGGAATTCGAGTGCTGGAGTGGTAGAGGATTTGAGTTAGCGTTTCTTAAGTATTTTTTGTCGCATTTTGATTTGTTTAACGATGATTGAGTATTTAGTTTTGATGGTGAATCGATGCTTTTAAGTAGTTTTTGGTCTCTTCGGGGGTTTGGTTTGAGATAGATCTTATATTGTGCTTTGTTTGCTAGCGTTCATGTTAGTAAGTAGTTGAAATGATGTATTAGAGAGCAGAAGCTGGATACGAGTATGTAAATTTTTCTTTGTTTTCACGGAAATTCTTTATTGGTTTTTTAATTATATTTGTTTGGTTTAAAATGAAAGAATGATTTTGAATCCGTTTGGTTCCTGTGAATATTTATATAAAAGAAAAGTAAGAAATCAACATTCTGAATGTGCAGGAACTTTTTGCTCTTTTAGATATCAGAAAGCAAGAAGTCACTAAGCTGCACCTGACTTGAGTTTCCAAACCTGAAAAGGAAAAGAAAGAAAATTTGAACTTCTATTTTCTTCTCCTTCGTCTTCTTTTTTGCAAGATAACCACGCGATCAAGTTCCCATGTATGCGTGGCTCGTCCAGGCCTTTTTAGCCCAAGAGTTATGCAATATGTTAGGTTTAATGACTGAATACTTGGAGTCTATAGATGTATGTATTGTTGCAGAATCTATAGCGATAAACTATTGCTAATTTCTCTTTAATATTTTGAATTTTCCTTCAAAAAATAAATTAAACAATCTGTTACCAAGGTGATCATGAGTTAAAACGATGCATACCTTTAGCTTGAACCAACCACAACATTTCAGTGAAGCAGCATGTGCATTTCTCAAATCAATTAGCAGCATGCAAGATACATGTTAAGTATGGACGCAGGTCATCTTTATGTGGTAATTGCCAGTTTCTGGGTGAATTTGCGTAATTTATGAACCACCATGACTGATTGCATATGGTTGAGAATTAGAGAATTATAATTAGTTCTTGTGCTTTGCTGCTTTTCCTTCTTCTTGATTTTTAACGGTGATGTTTGAATGTGTGAAATATTTTCTCTTACTACAGCACCATTTGTTATGCGCATAAGCTGTGGAGCTCGCCAAAATGTCCATACACCACCTACCAATACGCTTTGGTATAAGGATTTTGCATATACGGGAGGGGTACCTACAAATGCAACGGTTAAAAGCTCTGTCTCTCCTCCTCTTAAAACACTTCGCTACTTCCCTCTATCTGAAGGTCCCGAAAATTGTTACAACATTAATAGAGTGCCAAAAGGACACTATTCTGTCAGGATATTCTTTGGATTGGTTGCGCAGGCTAATTTTGACTACGAACCTCTATTTGATGTTTCTGTTGAAGGCACTCAGATATATTCTTTGCAATCAGGTTGGAGTAACCAGGATGACCAAGCATTTGCTGAAGCCCTCGTGTTTCTTACTGATAACACGGTCTCTCTCTGCTTTCATAGTACTGGTCATGGAGATCCAGCAATTCTTGCAATTGAAATTCTTCAAGTCGATGATAAAGCCTACTATTCCAGTCAACAGTGGGGTCAAGGAACAATCTTTAGAACAGCCACAAGACTGAGTTGTGGCACAGGGAAGTCAAAGTTTGATGTTGATTATAGTGGTGATCATTGGGGTGGGGATAGGTTTTGGAAAGCCATACCAACTTTTGGTCAGAATTCTGATCGGCCTAGATCTACTGAAAGTAGAATTAAGCAGGCTTCAATTTCACCAAACTTTTATCCTGAAGCTCTTTATCGGTCAGCTCTTGTTAGTACTGATAATCAGCCTGATTTAACATATGCTATTGATGTGGAGCCCAATGGAAACTACTCAATTTGGTTACACTTTGCAGAGATTGATTCTTCAGTGACGAAAGTAGGGCAAAGGGTATTCAATATCCTGATAAATGGTGATGTTGTATTTGAAGATGTAGACATTATCAAAATGAGTGGGGGTCGTTATACCGCTCTTGTTCTTAACACAACTGTTGCTATTAATGGAAGGACTTTGACAATAACCTTGCATCCTAAAGAAGGTCATGCCATTGTCAATGCTATTGAGGTCTTTGAGGTTATTATAGCAGAGCCCAAAACCTTACCAGATGAAGGTATGTATGCCACCTTTTTATTGTCCATACCATATATATAGTGTGCTTAAAATTTTCGAATATAGTACTAGAATGAGGCCCAAATATATGCACTTTCATGCATGTAAGACAGAGCAACCTATTTAGTACGATGTTATGTTATTGCTGAATACTGGCACTACTTCAGTGATAAAATTCTAGGACCATAACTTTCTGATATTCTCCTCTATTATCACTTAGTGAGCTCTTTGCCTGTTAATATCAACCCACTTTGTTATCCACTCAATCTTGTTGACGTATTTGGCAGGAGTGAGCATGAAGTTTTTTGCCGTGCTTACTTATTTCTCATTATGAATAAAGCATATTGTAAGTTGGTGTGTAAATAGTGTGTCACTAAATTGATTATCCCTGTCCTATTCCAGTTAGGGCTCTACGAGCATTGAAGAAAACATTGGGGCTTCCTCTTCGACTAGGATGGAATGGCGATCCTTGTGTTCCCCAACAACACCCATGGAGTGGGGCAGACTGCCAACTTGACAGTACTAGCGGGAAATGGGTCATCGATGGACTGTACTTTCTTGATCTTTTTCTCGTATTTAATGTATTTGGCTCTTGTAACTGCCGAAAAAAACTACCATTCCACAAGTTCGAAGCTTGTGGACCAGTTAACCGAGCCAATCAACAACTCTCCCATTTTGTAGCCTTTGCAACACTCTGAATCTCTTTCTAACTTTTTCGACAAGAATCTTTAAGGCCTTGTAATCCATAGTTGCCAAGCTGAGATCTAATAAAACTAAGGGCTCTTGCTTATGCTACTCCCTTAAATTTGATTTGGCACCTCATCAAAAGCTGCTACACTAGTTCCAATATGGACATTGACTCTTAGAAGTTCATATTAAATATCTAACCATCAATAGATATGACCTGGATAACATAGGGGTTGACATATTTTCTGGCAAAAGAATTTATCCTGACCTTTATACAACCATCAATAGATATGACCTGAATAACATAGGGGTTGACATATTTTCCGGCAAATAATTTATCCTGACCTTTATACAATGTACATTTTTCCCATTTAATTTTCGTTTGATCCATATTTTGTGTACTCCGGAATGCTGCCTTTCATATTTGTTAAATGTTTTCCAAGTCCACAAAAATTATGGAGTAAATTCTTGGTGCACTTGTAGAAATAGCATATGTTTCAAAAGTGACTGAAATGATGAAGGCCATCCCTACTTTTGTGGATCAGCTTCCATTTTCATTAAAAATTTTAAGTTGACATTTTGGATTTCTTACTGAGTCATATGCATTTAGATTTTGGTAATGAGTTTTATCTCTATGATTGGCTCTAATGCGATTGGACCACCTACATTGCTTACAATTTTTTGATAAGTAAACACAACTCATTTACCTTTTTGTGGACTTTTCTATGTATTTTCTGGGCAACTTAAGCTGGATTTGGCCATTGTTTTATGGCCTTTGCCTTATTTTCCAAGCAAGAAAGTCAAAAATATCAATTTCCGATGAAGAGTAAATTCAGGACCATTCTTTTCACTCTCTTACACACATACATGACCAAAGTATATTGCATTTTTTAAAGATGATTTGATGTTTAAGACTTTAAGACGCTAAAACAGTAATATCTTCTATTGTAGTATAGTGTTGAGTAATTACTGGTTTCCCCTGCCTGATCAGTGGTCTTGACAACCAAGGTCTGAGGGGTTTCTTGCCTGGTGATATATCCAGTCTGCGTCATCTACATAGCATGTAAGTTTCTAAAAGCTGGCCTCCATTTTAATTGATAGAATTTGACACCCAAAGCTGCATTTGTATTAAGTTTTATAACTAAATGGTTCAAGTTTTGGCAATATAGTGCTGATAGTTTTGAAATGCTGAGATGATAATAGCTTATTTCTGTGCAATGATCATTTTTATGTCTTCACTCAAATTGTTTATCAAATTCTTCTATTTCCTAAAGTCTGCAATATCATGACTGACACAAGGGGATGTTTGGATGCAAGATTTCCTTGGAAGTTTCTGAAATCTAAGAAAATTTTTAAAGATTAGTTTTATGAGGTTTTAAAAGTGGTGGGAGCCAGTAAAAATATGGTTGGATCGAGACAGTTTTTAGATATGTTTTTATTGGAGCTTTTAAAAGTGGTGTGACCCATTGAAAATATGAAAGGAAGAAAATTTTTATGAGATTGTTTGTTTTTTTAGTTTTGTGAAAGTTGTTTTGGTTTTTGTTTGTTAAGAAAATCAAGATAAGGTATTATGATAATTGAGATTATTTTGTAGTAAAGATGTTTGGTTTGAGAGTAGGAAAATTTTGAGAAACTTTAGAGCAGTTTTTGGTTCCCAAACATGATTGATTCAAATTTAGTCTAAACATCTTTCTAGCTTTGTTATTTATCTCTAATGGTAGTTTGGCTTGTGCATGTACAGAAACTTGAGTGGAAACAGCATTCGTGGTCTCATTCCATTCTCACTTGGAACAATAGCTAGCTTAGAAAAATTGTAAGTGCATTACTTTCTGTTGTCAGATACTTCTAACTTTTTAGTTCTACGAATAAATACAACTCTCTGCAATTGATATTATTTACTGTGGAAAGAACTGCTATGGCACCTTCCTACTGTGCTCAAATGAATTTTGAAATTTATGCTACCCTATCCTGTGAGAAAAAAATCTTCTTCTATGCTTTAACTTTGTAAAAAATCTTGTTGTCAACTATTAGGTCAGATCTTAAACAACAGAATCAGTATGTATTCTGGTTGCACTCTTGTTTCTATTTTCCCATTGTAATGAATCATGCTGTATCATCTAGTCAACTTCTAAAACTACAGACTCAGTGCATTAGTAAGGTGCTCATGCAACTTTGTTTGTATTTTGTAAGGGAATTAATTTCTGTTGTTTTAGACTGGTATGAAATACCGTTTTCATTAGGGAAAACATAAATGCAGGCACGATACAAATTTATTTCTGTCATTAAGGCATCCAAAATGGGGTGACATTGCAATAAAATGCCAATTTCAAAACTCTAAGCCTGATTTGGTTTCACAAACCTTTGAAACCATCTCATCCTATCTGATCTGATCTAATCTCAACATCCAAATACCAATTTCAAATTTTCAACCTTTTCATCTAATAATTACCTAATCATTACAACTTTCCCAAACTTTCAAACAAAACACAAAAAACAATTCAACTTTTTCAAATAAAAAAAAAAATTATATTCTAACCCTCTTTTAACTTTTTAATTTTTTTTATTAAACTTTTTCTCTCTCATTTCCCAAAATCCCATAAAAAACATAACTTAAACTATTTAATTACCATTCACAAATTTCTCATCTCATCTGTGTGACCAAACGAGGCCTTAGTTGCACCATCCAAACAACTACTCAATACCTTATCTATGGACCAAAGACGAGGTATACTAGGAGAAGCATTATTTTGCTTGGTTCTGATAACCAAAAAATATAGAAGATTTTTATGCACCAATGCTGTCAAAATATGGAACCCTTTGAGCTCTGAATTCACATTATTTTGTGTTGTCATTCTTTGCATTACTCCATAAATTTAATTTCTGAAAGCATATGCTTGTATGGCAGAGACCTGTCCTACAATTTTTTTAACGGATCAATTCCTGAAAGCCTTGGACAGCTGACTTCTTTACAGATACTGTAAGATCTTTACAGCATCTCATTAACCCACGAGCTTTGAAATTCACCAAAAACTCAGATTTAGGTCATAATGATGCAGGAACCTTAATGGCAACTCTTTATCTGGAAGAGTCCCAGATGCACTGGAAGGAAGGCTTTTGCATGGAGCAAGCTTCAAGTATGTTCCAAAAATTGTTAGTCTTTAGTTTTTTAAGGCTTTGAGAAAATACTTAACATAACATGCAGGCATAAAAATTTCTATATTCAATAATGTGCATGCACGTTGTTTGTTACTTTTTGGATGGTAGTATTGTTACAGAAGTCTGCTACAAATATTTACCGTAGATACTTGCAGTTTTACAGATAATGCAGGTCTTTGTGGCATACATGGACTACCTACCTGTGGGCACCACCTTTCTGCAGGTGCAAAGGTTGGCATTGCTTTAGGTGCATTGCTGTCATTACTTCTAACTGGTATCTGTTTGCTGTGTTGGTGGAAAAGGCGGCAAAATATCCTCCGAGCACAACAGCTTACCGGTAAGGATATTCATATTATAGTAGAGAAGATTGTTAGCAGAATGTTCTTCAGATGCATATACCCTTCGTATGCATTTTTATGCATATCATGGATGTCAATGCATTAATAAATTTTGTATCACTTTTTTGATCTTATAATGTCTTGGCATTATAAGGCCAAAATAACGGAAAGGAGAAGAATTTAATATCAAAAAATAATGCATCCTTATACTTACCCCCCCCCCCCCCCCCCCCCCCCCCCCCAACCCCCCCCAAAAAAAAATCCTGGTTGTTTACTAACAATATAAACATTATTTTGTTTGGCATTCTTATATTGTTGGTTATTTATTTGGCCTCTCTAATAAAGACTTCCTGGTTCACTCTGTGATGTCAAAACTTTCTGTACGAATTCCATGCATTCGCAAGCATGCTTTGTAGGTATTTTGTTTATCTCCTACGGAAATTTACACTACCTCCTTTAATTTTTTGTACAGCTCGAGATGCTCCCTACGCTAAGGCAAGGACTCATGTAACACATGATATTCAGATGACAAGGCATAACAATCAAGGCCATGCTCGGACTGCTGCTGAAACTGGGCCCATTTTGCTATCATGATGAGATAACATTCACTTTGGGTGGGTTCTAATCCAGTCAAGATGCGCTCCCTGGACCCTTAACTTTGCTTCTAAAATGTCACTGACCGGTTAGTCGATTCAGCCTTGCAGATCTTGCTCGATTCATGACACTACCTTATGCTACTTTGTCCTTTCAAACTCATGATCAATGAATCTTGATAACTAATAGAATCACGTAGATAGAGAATCCAGATATCACCTTGGTGGCAACACCCTAATATGAAAAATCTTGTAAATCTCTCCCTCTATTTTTGTTCCCAGCTGTGAAAGAAAAACTTTGTAACTAATAGAGAATAGACACTGAAATTCACAATGTTTACAATAATTTCCCTCCCATTTTTATGTTTGTGGTTTGAAAGTAACCGTCTGATCTTATTGAAAGTCTTTGATGGTACTGAGCTACTGTGAACCTTTCTTCTCATTGGATGTTATTCTTCCTACTAATAAATATAAGAAAAGAAAAGGTCATTATTCCTCTTCCCCCCCATATCATTGCTGGTTTTGAACACGATACTTCTTGAAAATATAATCCTCTATTCTTAAATCTATGGGATGTTTAATTCGCAATATGCCTGATCTGTATAATCAAGTCCACATCTCATAAATCTAGGCTATCAGCTTTACATATTGGTGGCATTTCGTAAATAAATGGAGATTATGTGACGCCCCCAAATCCCCACGCCCGAACATAGGGAAATCGAGACGTCCAGATGGTGACAACCCGGGTCACCATTCCATCGACGGGTGCCAAGTGTGTGCAAAGGCAACAAATGTGTAAAAGGAAACGCAGCGGATAACGAAAGTCATATAACTAAGTACCAGAATTTTTTTCTTAATGTAATACAAGCTGTTTAAAACATACGTAAATAAAATATTACAAAAACCCAAATACAGTTTTAAACAAATATAAAACATATCATCAGTAGCCCAGCGGAGCCGCATCCTCGGGCTCAGCCTCCTCCTCCTCATCCTCATCACCTGCACCAAAAGCTACGGAACCACAAATGGTTCCGCAGGTAAGTAAACCCAAACGCTACCAGATAAAAACACATAGGACTCAAACAATATGCATGAAACATGCCCAATGCACAAAGCCCATAAAACATAATTTTTTTTCCACACACGCCAAAAATTACATTTGGCCCAAAAACATATCCTTTCCGAAAAACACGCCAAAAGTCACATTTGGCCGCCAAAAGTCCATTTGGCCCAATATCTCGCCAGAAGTCCATCCGGTATCTCGCCAGAAGTCCATCTGGCCCACGCCAAAAGTCCCATTTGGCCTCACAAACTATTATCCAATTTTAACCGTATACACCATGACCTCCCCTAGGGGTCATCCGCACACCCTGGCTCCAGTGTTACACCGTAGAGTATCACCACGCATGTGACACCTAACGAGCGATGCCCAGTTCCGCACCCCGCGCGTTCGTAGCCAAGCATCCTCTAGCCCTGGCCAGCGAAGGGCCACGGAGTCGATGAGTAGGGCGATGCCCGGTTCCGCGCCCGGCGCGTTCGTAGCCAAGCATCCCCTAGCCCCGCTCCCGTCATCGCTCTCGACAACTCAGGGGATATCACTCAGTTTATTCCGCTCCCGAGTGACCAGAGGAGCTCCATCGAGATAATAACCCATCCCGGCTTGGGCTCGTGATACACACGCACCTGCAATACACTTACGCCAATACACAGGCTTTTCACATAAATCCACAAACACACGTGCATGCACCATGTAATGCCATAACAATGCATAATAAAATAATCCAACAATCATAAATCAAATAAACAGGCAACTCCGTCCTCCATCCATCCGACCCCCGAAACTCCTTGGACTCAGTCCGGAATCAACAACCAACAACAGTAAATAATTGAATGAGCAATATATATTAAAATCTGAAAATAGGGTTTGGAAAATACTTACAGCACTATATGGCAATTTTAGAAAACAAGCGGCGTTGCAAACGGCGGAGGAAAAACAACGTAACAGTGTAATTTACACTGTTGCCGTGGGTAATAAATTACCCACTTTCGAACGAGGACAAACCAAAGCTCGGGATTGATAGGGAAGGGTTTTGAGATATTTATGAAACTAAAGGAAACGAGTTTTGGCCGTGGGTGGTGGTGGAAACGGCGGTCGAAGGCCAAAAAAGGGCTGAATGGAGATGAGCTCGTGGGAGCTACTCCGGCAACGGATCGGGGCCGAAATTAGGTGGGTTAGGTCGGCAAGAGGTAGGGGAAGAAGCTGTGAAGAGATGGTGGCCGGAGGTGGTGCGACGGCGCCGGAATCGGTGAAAAACCGTGTGGCTTCAAAGGGCTTTTCCGGCCAAACGGCCGGCCGGATGGGGGAGATATTTGGTGGGAAGGTGCGCCGGAGGGAGGGGGTTCGAACGAGACCGGCGGCGAGCCAAACGGTGGCCGGACGGCGGCGGTCTGGGCTGAAGAAGATTCCGGCGACAGGGGCAAAAACAGAGCAGGTGCAGCGACTTCCGGCGGCTCTCGAAAGCTAACGGCTGGTCCAATGGCTCTGAAAATTGGTGAGGATGATCTATGGTGGAAGGGGAAGAGAATGGTGGTGACGGTGCATCAAACGGTGGCCGGACGGCGGAGAACCGGCCGGTCAAAGGGGCAGCGACGGGATGGATAAATGAGAGAAAAACGCACGGGGGGGAGGGGTCGACGCACGGGAAGAAAAGCAGGAGAAGAAAAAGAAAAAAGAAAAAAAAAAGAAAGAAGAAGAAAAAGGAAAGAGAAAAAGGAAAAAGGAAAAAGATGTGAAAAGAAATGAGGTTCAATTCTCACTCCGGAAAAACAAAACAAACCGTCGAAAAGAGATTAAAAACCACAAAACAACTAAAAGAAATAAAATACAACATCAAGTAAATTAAAAACCAATTTTAAAACGCATGTAAATTAAAATAATAAACTAATATATTAATTAAAATAAAAACAACCATTTTAGCGAAAATACACTCAAAAGCAGGTCGTCACAAATTAGATGTACTTTTACGTATAAAGATAAGAGCTTTTTTTCGATTGCTTCATTCTAGTTCAGACCAATTCATCCTTATTGCATAATCGATGCTTTGTCAAGTGTTGTATAAATTTCATAGTCCATATGTTGGAGTTGGATTGTATCCCAAACCAATGAAATATTCGGAAGTGATCATATTTTTCTTGGTAATGAATGCACAGCCCCAAAGCTAAAAGAAATCATCAGATCAGGATCACTGCTGTGGTCCCATTTTCCCTCTCTTTGAATCCCATTAATCTTTTTTTCTAATTGCACTGCACTGCACTGTTTTTTATTTGTTTTATTTTTGCATAATTGTTGAAGTCTCACACTCCTACTTTTGTATCTTGGTTGATTATTAATAAATCTTTACTTCGAGCACTGGTAGTGACATGGCTGTTCTTTGGCCAAATTTAGATTAAAAATTTCATTTTTTGAAATTTAATTAGTCATTTTTTAACAATACCAAATAACAAACTCTATAAATTTATCACTATTCTATTAAAATATTGATTTTGATATTTTTCATTTATTTAATTCTAATGGTAATTCGAATATTTATGCATTATTAAAATAGTGCATATTAATTTTCTAACGTTGATATTATTTTAACGGATATAATTTCTTGTCGATTTTATTATTTCAATAGTCATATTCTTCCAATGGAAAATACTACTTTCACAGAGATTTTGTACCGAAAATCTTTACCGAATTGCTTTTTTATTTTTTATTTTTACTTAACTATTAAGTAAGTGTTTTTAAATGAATATATGGTTTCTTTTTTTAAATTATTTAAATAGTTTAAAAAATGGTAAAAGAAAAAATGAAAAACCAAAAAAAAAAAGGTAGAGATTTTCGGCCAAAAATCTGTGTGTGTAGCACGGTCCATCTTCCAATAGATATATTTTTCTCACGATCGTAAGATACGTACTGAAAAACATGGACACAATTTTGAAAGAAAGAAATTGAAAAGGAAGCCCCGGACAAATATGTGGTCTCTAACGCTTCCAGCTAGAGACTTTTCAATAAAACTTGCTATTCAAATACATAGAAGCAACCATTAGAGCAATACACAAACCATTTAACTGTCAATACTATATATAGTGATTGATCCAGAAGCTTCAAAGATTACAAAAACAAAAGTTGCCAATACAGAGTATTTAATGGATGAAAGATTCAAAGGTGCAGGCGATGGTCATATGCTGGTTCTAAAAGCAGAAGTGGTTTTCACATAGAATAGATTATTTTATGGCCAAAAAATAATTTGGCTAGCAATTTGGGTTGGCTAGATTTAGCCAGCCATTCCCACGAACATGATGGACAAAATTACTGTAGATTTAGCTAGTTTGATGTAGATGTATTTTAAGCAAACTAACTAAATTTTAGCTAAATTTTAATTATGCCTAGCTCACTAGTGCTCTTACAAGAAAACCTCTAGCTCGTTTGTTACCTTTATATTTTCTTTTAAGAAAATACAAATACAAAATAAGACTTTTTTGGAAAACATTATTACTCTCGATCGGGCTTAATTTTTTAGGGATGTTTTTGATTCCTGAGGTAGTCTTTCAATAGAAAGACAGACAAACAGTAAACCTCATCCATTAACAAGAAGCTCCGCAAGGGGATCCTGCAGGAAGACAAGATCACAAGAAAAAGTCACTCTTTAAGAAGATGCTCGTCCTTTATCTCTCATTCCTTCTTTGACTTACTGGGCAAGAAAAAACATACAAATTTTAGTGGGATGGTGAAGCTACATGCATATTTGGGCTGGGCGAAACTGGGCTTGATCCGGCTGGAGCAAACCAGGTTGAAGGAATAAGTCTGGTGCATGCTGCGAGTGAGAAAACGCACCGACTGAAGGGATGGCTTGTGCGGGGCCGGAATGAGAATTTGTTTGCACAGAAATGCAGAGGAAATTCTCAGGACTCCCTTGATGATCTGATTTGATGCAAATTTGGGCAATAAACGGAGGTAAATACATGAGAAGCCCACTATCAAGTGCAGAGGAAGCTGATGTTGTTGTAGATGAAAAAGGAACACCAAAAGCGAGCTTGCACGGATAGGAAAAATCAGAAACACCAAAAGCTCTGATGCCATGTAGAAAAATAGAGAGTTTTGAAAAATAATTTGTATATTTTATGTGCATCTAAAATTGTATAAAGTAGGACTATATATAGTTGATTATGACCAAAGTAAATAAGATAATATAATGAAGAAATATTCTAACCTAGAGTAATTACAGGAAATAAAGAATATTACCATAATATTTTAAGAATATCATGTATAATCTAATATATATATACACACTAGAAATTCTACTGTCACCAAAAGTTGGGTCCCGATTGGGTGTCGACAAAATTTTTTTCCTTTTTATTTATTTGTTTATTTTATTTAATGATAAATGAAGTATTTTTTTTAGTGATGTTGTATCTTTTTAAAATGTTTAATTTAAAAAAATAAATAAATAAAAAATAAAAAACCTTTTTTTTCTTGTCGAGAGCCGCCTCGATGGATGTAACATACTTATATCGTACACCTAACAAAGATGGTATGAAATGTAATTTAGGAGTTGAAAATGGTGGGTGAAATAGGAGTGAAAAAGTCTATAAAAATATTATATATAATTATGAAGTGTGTAAATATTATATACTGTCATTTAAAAATATAGATAAATACTGAATCTATAAAAAATTATTTTTTTAATAATAAATTTCTATTTTTTCAAATTAAGTAGAGGACACTTGCAAGATGCATGAAAACTAGTTTTCAAACCAGTTCATTTCTTTTGTAAAAAAAAAAATAATGATAATAAAAAAATAAAAAAATATACTTTTTTAAAATACACAAATTTACTATTAATAATTATTTTAAAATTTTAAAAAAAAATTGAAAAACAATTCAAATGCAGACAAGGCAAACTAGCATTTCTCAAATAAAATAAAAAATAACGATATACTTATAATTTATAGATATTTTTAAATATAATAATATATTTTATCCTTTTAATGAAAAGTAAAAGTAGAAACAATCACGTGAAGAATGGGGTGTGGCAGCTTGCAGCTGCCGCCCGCAGTAGTGTTCAGTCATTCACCTACGTCATCACCCACAAACTAACCAGAAACAACCGTGCGGATTTAAACTTTCCGGTCCAAAAACCCAGAAGTTAGATTGGACGACCACCACCACTACTACCCCCCATTCACCGACTCTTCCCCGTAAAATTAATTTCAGTAGTCATTCCCATGTGTACTCTTCCCTCAGTCCCTAGCTGCATCCAGCCGAGTCAAACACGCCAAACTAAAACTCAGCTTCCCCCATAACTCGCACTGTCCCCTGCAACTCAGACACCTCCTATCTACCTTCCACGTGGCGACTCTCCTCTAAATTCTAATCCCCGACCACATCCCCCCTAAATCTCATCCAGGATCACCCCCTATTGACTTCAGCTACACCTTTTATTTTTTATATTAAAAGTAACGAATGCATGCGCCGTACAAAATCTGAAAGGGCTGACGTCAATGCTCAAAAACCCTCGCCCTCTCTCTCTCTTCTCTCTTTCACACAAATTTCTGACAGGACCTTCCCATGGCCCTACTCCCACCCGGCCCGTTCCTTCCCAGCGCACACGTCTTATCAGGCGGCGGCTCTGTGCTTTCATGGTCCCACACACTTTCCCTCCCTTCTCTTTTCTCTTCCCGTTTTCCACGAGTTACTTCTCCCCACCTTCTCAGCCGTCCGATCATTCTCTTGTCAAGGTGTGCGAGTCGAGTTAGTATCCGACGGTGCATAATATACATAGAACGGGGGAGATTATCAATGCTAGTAACGTAAGAGCTGGGCCGATTCATTGCTTATATATATAAGCGAGAGGCCATGTTGTCGAACCGACGATTACGGGAGGCTTAAGTGGGTCCCTCTCCGGTTAATCTCTTATGCCCCCCCCCCCTCTCTCTCTCTCTCTCTCCTCTCCTAATTCTTGTCTCTCTGTGTTTGTGTGAAGCTTTGATCCGTTTCTCATGGCGTCCGCTCGAGAGGGACATTATAGAGGGGTACGCAAGAGGCCATGGGGTCGCTACGCTGCTGAGATACGTGATCCGTGGAAGAAGACCAGGGTTTGGTTGGGTACATTCGACACCCCCGTAGAAGCTGCTCTCGCATATGATGGCGCCGCTCGCTCCCTCCGTGGAGCCAAGGCCAAGACCAACTTCCCTGCTCCGGTCACCGTGGGCCTCCCCCTCGACCTCAATCTCCCCTCCCCTGGCCACTGGAACTCCCAATCCGGCCGTCTCACCCTCGGTGAGTTCTTGCAGCCCGGTCACGTCCTCAACGACATGAGCTGCGGCGTAAAGTCGGAGTCTTCATCTCCGCATAGGCGAGAAGCTCGTGTTACTGTCTCCGCGGGCGTAGCTCCGTTGCCGGAGAGCTCTGCCACGGCGTCTTTTCTTGGATTCGCACGCCGCGGTTTGCCCGTTGATTTGAACGAGCCTCCTCCGTTGTGGCTTTGAAGGAATGCGCAAGAGTGTCTAGGGCCCTAAGCTTCTTTTGTCTTCTTCACTCAAGAGGATCGTTGTGCTTCTCTCATGCATGACTTATATATCTCCGAGTTTCTTCATTCCTAGCTTCTGGTTTTCCTCTCCATACAATCCCAGCGACTAGTCCCCTTTTCTAGCTCTGTGTTTAGACTTTGAGAGGTAGCAACCAAAAGTAAAACTTACAAAGAAATGAAAAGGGATATGTGAATATATTAGTTAGTATATGTTTTTGCTTTTTGTTTCCAAGAAAGACGACGTTCCACTTCTGTTTTGTTCCGATTATCTTCTTATTCTAGAAACTTGGTCTTTTGGTTTTTACGCTAATATTTCATCGGCGAAACGTTTGTCGGTCCGACGGTTGATACGTTCGGTTTGTCCCACTGAACCCAATCCGAATCAAACGATGATAATGAGGGATCCTCGTTCTGGCATTCCTGTATATGATCTCGTGATAAACTAGCAGAGCAGTTGACCCATACTCGTATTAGCACGCGCCAGCTAAATGAGTGTAGGATTAGAAAAATACAACCAAAAAAAAAACCCGATTTTGTAGTGAAGATAACGGGCATACTGCTACTTAGGTGGGGCCTACGATAATATTTTATTATTTTTACTTTTTTGAATAAAGTTTTATGGGATAAGTTTGGTTGTTGTTTCGACGACGTCAACATTCCTTGTCCTTGTTAGGAAAAATTGGGTGCGTCGTTCATGTTTCTGGCTTTCAGCCGGCTTTTATTTACTTCCCCTCTTTTGCTCCTTCGGTCCACTTTTCCGTATTCTTGCAATATGTAGTCCAATTTAGGTATCCTTCCTCAAACATGTCCAACTTCAACAGAAAGGAAGGGTCGACTCTCATTCAACCTGTATATGTAAGTTTCAGTCCAACTTCCAATTAAAGGGAATCTCAAAGTCCAAAAACTGATGTTGCCTATTCTAATTCCATATTTTCATGTGTCTTTTAAATCGTGAAGGGAATTTATTTTTAAATAAATATAGTAATCGTAATACAAAAATGGACTTATCATATGTTAAAATGAAACATAAGAGTGCAAGAAACTCGATCGATCCAATTAGATGACACGGAAATTTAGGCCACATTTGGTTGTTAAACTCAATATAGATCAACTTAATTCATTCTAATTTTAAGTTAAGTTTAATAGCTAAATACTAAATTTTTAAATTACTAAACTCATTTTAATTAAAAACCTCCTTATACGTGAGATCTACAATATTTTTCAACTCAATACTTCTTTATATGTAAGACTCACAACTTTTTTCAACTTCTCATAAATATCTCTAAACTAATTTTAACATTTGAACTAATTTTAGATGGGTTTCTTATAACTGATTCCATCAACTCAATTTATTACTATTTATAAAAAACTCAGTTCACTTCAATATTCAAATATAGCTTTAAAGCCAAATTTTGTTATTTATTTAATTCAAGAAATGACTTAAAGTACAAGACAATATCTACTCCTAAAATTTCAACTTAGTTTGTCTTTTCCCCTTTGTTAACTTCAATATTACCCCAATCTAGACATGTTTGTTGTGTATTGTACTATTTTTTTAATGGACTATCAAATGAAAAAGAATGGTAGATCATATGTAATAACGACTTATAATATATATTCTCTATTTTTCTAAAGAGTATAACCCTTAGCCCTTAAGCCAGCGCGGCCAACCACCACCCTCCCCTCGTAAGAAGATATATATTCTCTTTACATGACATCAAATGGGTCAGATGATAAATAATACATAATTTTCTAATTTTTAATGTCATATAAGAAGAGGGTGAAAGGATAATGTAATAGCACGTTTTGAATATATGTGTACACATAGAATTTTTGTATATTATATACATACACACACATACCATTCAATTTAATATGATTCCAAAAATCATGATATCTTGATAATGATTCATTACTAATTATATAAATTACTATTATTTTTTATGCCATTTTTAACATTTTTCTTTAGTAATCTCAAACTACTTATGAAGGGTATATATATATATATATATATGAAGTTGAATTAGTGTAGGCGGCTAACTTTGGGTAATATTATTATATATCTTTGGCTAACTTTGGCTTATGTCGTCCGTTTGATGTTAATTTATCAGCTTAATCATTCAAGCAACGTACTTTTGGAGAAAGATAACAATGGATGAGATGGGTGAAGTTGGAAATAAATAATATTAATGTTTCCTGTTAAGACGGCGGCTAGCTGTTACAACTTACAAACTACGAAATTAAAATCAGAATCCTAATATTCTAAACTCAATTTCGATCGTGTCGTTTTCAAAAAAAGCAAAAGCAAATGTTCATCCTTTCATTTAGATTTGTTTAGTCTTATATAGCACTACTCTATTCTATTATGCGCGCGGTACGTAATGTCAAGGACAATACCTTGATTTAATGGTTGGACTTTGGACGTTAACATGTCTTTTATTAAAACGACAAGCGAAATTCTCCACTAGCTCCCATCATGATTCCTTAGCTTAAATATAAACTTTCAATTCAAAGAATTACATCTATTACATAAAATGTGTATATGTGTATGTACATATATATATATATATATATATATGCTTATAATCCATTTTAGCTGGGCCCACTGTGGATTTTATTTTTAAGCGTTGTCAACCAAATCTGCCATTGAGAAATCTCTTGGAAGCATACCAAGTGAGATTATAATATTTATTAAAGAATTAATACTATCTTAAAAGGTAATTGAGATCATCCCCAGAACCCACCGAGAAAGGCCAAAAAAGTTATTTAATTTTTCATTCATCTTTTTATATTCTTAAATATTTTTTAAAAATAAAAAAATTCATAACATCACTAAAAAAAACACTTCATTAATCTCCAAGTTAAAAAAAAAAAAAATCGGGACACAAATTCGAGACCCGGTAGGTTTAAAATTTTTGTTTGTTTTTAAGGACGCTACTAATTCCCTAATTTTATTAATACCAAAGTATTTCATAATTTTATTAATAATTTTCACTTAAAACATATAAATAACATATTACAAACAAATTTAGGAATTACAAAAGTCCTTAACCAAGGTTTTCGAAACATTTATATACTAAACTTTACAATATATATGAGCAATGAAAGCAATAATTATTTACAAAAATCAAGTCTATATGATACGAAAACTAAAACTCTATTTTCCATATCATGTTTGACAAACCAGATTTATAAATAATAAAAATTCAATAAAAGTTTTCGAGGGAGTTAATTATAAAGCAGAAAGAGAGATATAACGTAATATTGTTGTTGAATATCGAAACTCAAGAATTTGTTAAAATAAAGTATATCTGAAGTACTGAAACTTATATTTCTCATATGAAAGGTTGCTATATTTATTTATTTATATATGATAAATGATATATATTGTTGTAAAGTGTATAAGTGTTATGTATTTTTTTTAAAAAATAAATAATTATAAAATTTACATAAAAGAAATTAAATTTTTAATTATAAATCTTATATTTAAAAAAAAAAAAAAACGTGCTGCATTTGTATGATTATATATCTAACCATATTCTTTATATATTTTATTTTAGCGAGGGAAGCTCGCAGTCATTTTATGTGAAAAACGTGAAGGGTAATAAATTATAAATGTGTGAGGGAAGCAGGATGATGGTGAAAATAGCAGTGAATAAAACCAGAAAAACAAGATAGACATAGAAAGAAACAGAACGAACAACCGCGCACGTAAACCGCCTCTCTGGCCTGTTTCCTTACACCTTCACCAAATACTTGCGTCACTGCTGCTCCTGCTGGCTGCTGGCACCTGCAACCTGCCGGCTGTCGGTTCAACCCTTACAAGGACCGATTTGAGCCTGCGGTCCCACTCTCCCTCTATTTTCTTTTACAGTGAATTTATAAAACTTAATATCGGGTTATTTTATAATAAAATATATTTATAGTTAAACGAACATACATAAACTCTGAAGAATCAACAACGCAACACAGCTCAATGACAGCATTGACAAAGTCTAGATTCAACTAAAAAAAAGCTTAGACATTTCTTCTGGTGTTAATTTCATAGGCAGATCAGGTCCACTATTCTGCTTGAAGTTTTCAATCTTGGTAGTTCCAGGTATGGGCACACTTCCTTCCCTTGGTGATGAACCCAGGCCAGTGCTAGCTGTGATGGCGTGCATCCTGCCGTCTCATTTCGTTTGGTCAATTTCATGGGGCTGTCCAGCTGAGAGAGAGAACGACAAGTAGAGAGAGAGAGAGAGAGAGAGAGAGGGGAGAAAGAGGTAGTGAGATTTGCTTGTCTGTGTTCAGTTCATTATTCCTCTCTTACAATTCATACGTGTCGAAATTCCACAGAATGTAAAAGCTCCTAATTCACTCCATCCGATTTGAAGTTATTCCCTATAATAAATTTGTCGTGCGATGCGGGACTGGGTCCCACGGGTTCCACGTGGCGAAAACTGCAAGGCTGGTCAGGCTTTGGAGTGGGGCCCATCCAAGATCGATTCTTGTCGGCAGCAGAGGCGTCACGGCGGTCTAACGTACACGACAATATTACGTAGGGGAAAAAAAACGAAAAAAATAAAAAATTAGGTGGAGGTTGCATGTTGCTGTCGTTTGTCGTACAGAAACTTGCCGTCACGCTTGTCGGTGACGGCGGCTACGCTCCGACGTCGTTCTCGAAGTCGTGTTGGTCCAATCATGGTGAAGTTGTTTAAAGTTAAACAGCTCCGTTAAGTTGGGTGACGAATGTTGTATGTGGACCAGTACTTTAATGTCGCATGCATGGGACATGTTGTCGTGGCAATCCATCATAATGGCGCATGGATGTATCTTACAACCATCATCATCATGCTTCATGTGAAAGCACTGCAGGATATACGTGGCAGAAACAGCAGCCTCATTATTGAGGGTGCTGTCTGATCTCTTCCAATGTCTTGCTTGTCACCATCTACTTTTTGATTTTTTTGGCCTCTTTACAAAAAGATATAAAAACGCGTCGAATTCTTATGTTCATTTTACGAGGATATTAAAAAAAAAAAAAAAAACACCTGTTACCGTATCAATAAAAACTGGATGGAGACAGCCGGACAGATCCAAAGCTTCTGGTATTGGATAAATTTCCATTGGATCCAAACAGAGTTAATAAAAATAAATAATGAAGCCCAGAACAGAAACCAAGTTCTGAAATTCTTTATGAGCTTTCAGTTGGTACAATTTCAGGATCAGAAATACTAGATTCACAAAGAAATTTTATAAAAATTTTATGGATGAGAAGTAGCACCCGTCCACTAACTTTCTTTTGGTTAGGATAGCACTGAAATAAACTCTGGTCCAGACCGCCCATTTATCGGTGTGCATATGATGGGGGCTGGGATTAAGGAAAATTCAATGGGATAACAAGAAAAGGACCCTAGTGACCGAGATTTGAACATTAGGACCTGTGTTCGAGGTCGTTCCCCACCACCCCACCCCCAAGAAAAATAAAATGGTTTAGTTTGAAGACATGTTGTCTATAACTCTTTTAAGATAAAATCATTACAAAAACTAGCTAGGGCATAAATACAAGAGAAGATCTAGCATTGCCATGACTTGAATCTAGCAATGAGAGACTGGCAATGTCATATTGCTATCTACTCTATAGTTGAATATTTGGTTTTTTTAGTAGTAATAATAATAATAACTTTCTAAGGATTTTCTGTGTCACTTGAACCAGCGCAGGCGTCCATACTGAATCCCTCGGTGGCGTCTTCAACTATCCTCCATCTGTTAACATATATGAGCAGGTATTTTGTTTTTATATATGTATAACAATTGAGAGATGCAAAGAAATTTAGAAATTCTACCTTTCAAGAACAAACTTCCCCTCCTTGTATTTTTGGCTCTTGTCACTTGCTTCCACCTAAATGGAATTTAACATTAGTATCCGTCTCAACATTTCGCATCTAAGTTTTTAATATTTTAAAAAATAATACTTTTCATCTTGTGAAGTTGGAAAACTAACATTGAAAAGCTTGAAAAAAAGGAGACACACACACACACACAAGGTATGGTGAAACAATCCAAATGCCCACGGTGGTTGACTTTGAAGAAGAAGAAGGCCATCTAGTTCCATTAAAAAGACCATATAGCTCGAAAGAGGAAAGCTTACATATTTCCAACCAACATATTGTCCGCAGCAGCAGCAAAAGATGTCTTCTACAGTATGCATACCAGAAATCATAAGCCTCTCTTCTTGGGGTCCAAGTGTTATATTTACCCTGAAGGAAACTTCCAAAGGTCAGAAATTTTGAAGGACTATACATGCATTCAGATTTCCTCAAGTCCCATGATATATTTGCATCTGTAAAATGATCCCAGTTGCATGCAACTTGGGGTAGAGTTGGAGAGCCATGCTAACTTGAAGGTAGAATCATGTTTGGTTAATGAGACAGGATTTGGAAACATTTATAGAAGGGCAAATTTTGGTAAGGAAAAAAGTAATGGCATATGTCAACGGTAACCTAACGTGGTGTTATTCTAATCATCATAGTAGAAAGACTGCTCAGGAACTAGGGGAGAGCATCACCAGTCTAGACTGGATAAACTGACCAGACCGGCTATTTTTGGATTGGACCGATCTGGTCCGGTCCAAAAATGGGAGGACCAAATTCATTCTGTCCACTTCCTGGTTCAAGGATTTTTTACTCCAAACTGGACCCATTATGTAACTTGCGGCTGGATTAATTAATGTATAATTATAATATATAGTACTAATATATATTAATATATTAACATATTATAAGAGTTATAGTATAAATTATAGTATATGTATAAAATTTATAATAATATTATATAGTTAACTTAACATGTTAGTATTAAATCACTATAACTACATAGAATATTATTTAATATAGTATTATCAATTTATCACTAACATATAGTATATTAGTAATACTACTAATATAGTTATTAGTTATAATATTGGTACTAAGTCTATAACTATATATATTTCGATCAATGTATTATTATATTCTTTAATAATGTATAACTATAGTATGTAGTATTATTATATATTAATAACTGTACAATTTATTATGTAATTCTCATTTAATAAGTCACTTAATTTTAATTTCATATTTTAAATAATTTTTTTATTAATCAATTTAAAAAAAAAAAAGGATTGTACCGGTCCAGTAGGAAAAATGATGGGTCCATTAATTTGTTTAAAAGAAAAAATCCATTAATTAATCCAGCCGCAAGTTACATAAAAGCAAGATAAAGAACAAACGCTAAATAACTTACACATTGCCGACAAGGAATGCCCTCCCTTGATTGCAACTGAAAAACTGATTACATCACAGAGCAACAAGATAGAGTCAGTCAGATTGCTGAACAGTAAGGCATATCAAATTAACTTGCTTTCCAGAAATAAAATAGCAGAGACTATATGCCAAAAAAAATAAGACTTATGCTAGGAACAAAGGTAATTTGCATCCATCATTAGCACTAAAGTCCCATATTGTTACATATTTCCGTTCTTTATGTAGCTAGTCATTCAAACTGGAGAATTTGTTTCAAACGTTGTCGTTTGAACTTCAGATAGCCTCATTGCAGAAGGGGGGGCACAGATAAATGTATGGAGCACATTTTCAATTCCATGACAATATAGCCAACTGAACAAGAGTTGGACTCGGTCACCAGAGAAGCATCCGAAGTAAAAGTTAACATATCTGCCTCTCTTTTTTTCTCGGAGGGGGTTAACACTTCTACTAGTACGTACTTGCCAAGGAAAACTACCACTCCATTTAGTTTTACATACATGGACAAATGTCATGTAGAATATATATTTTTCTTATTAATCACTACAGTGTAAAATGCTAAATAAAAACTACAATCTGAAGAAAGGAGAGAGATATCGGGATTAGAAGTGGCAAAAAATAGGAAAGAATGTTGGGACTGATCAAGGTCTGATACAACCTGCATTCCAATCCCAAACCGGGTTTGATTGTCTTAACCCTCTTTATAGTGTCAGAAACATTATACCCTTCATTAGCATTTAAATATTCATCAATAAGAAATTAAAAAATAAACCTTAAAAAACTCAAACATGTCAGGCAAAATGAAAGAGAAATTCTTTTAGCTTTGATGCTCAAACGAGGCTTGAAAATTTCTCCCTCAGTCCCAACCACCCTTAATTACCTGTCTACCTTGTCCTATAAAGGAAAATTGGGAGTGTAATTAATACTAGAATCTCTGCTAAACAGTCCTAAGGGGCTCAGTCTCTCTGCTCTCTCTCCTCTGTGTCTGCGGATAGGACAAAGTAAAGGACTAACCACAAAAGCTATGTATCTAATTACTATGCACTACTAATAACTCAACAACTGTTCCGAGAGCAGAAGCAAAAAAAAAAAAAAGGGAATAAAACAAGCCGGTTGCCCCGGGAAATCGGCCAACGAAGGGGGATCCTCAAGTCCATCTCCGATGAAAACATAGCATATTGATTTTATGACAGTAACCACTTAATTATGTCCCAATGTTCGATTCTTAATATTAAACTTCTCAAATACTTCTTTTCAATATATCAGTAACCGCTACTCAAGTCTCAAACACTTGCGAGCAAACGACAATGGATTGGCAATCCAGAATAATTTAAACTACTAGTTTTCAAAACATTTTTTTTTTTAATTTCTCAGCTCTACATAAACATAATTCAAACTCAAAATTAAAAACTTTCGACAAAATATAAAACATGCAATTAATCCAATACTACCCCCATCTTCAACCAAGTTTCAGAGACCCAATTAGCACCTAGTAAGGCTCTACAAACCCTTCAGTCTACCAAAACAAAACCAAATGGTTTGACAGTATGCCTCTTTTCCGGTTTTGATCTATTGTAAGATATTTAATAACTAGAGAGGGAGAGGGAGAGAGAGTAGTACCCTAGAGATGACGTCGTCGACGAGAGCAAGAGCGCTCTCGCAGAATTTGCATCGGTAAGTCCTGCCGTCAAGGTCCACCAGAAATACCCTCCCCATCGCCTTCGGCAACCTAAGTCCGCTCTCTCATACAACCACCAAACTCCGAATTATAATTTCTGTACCAAAACGAAAGCAGACCACGAATCTTTCGCAAGTTTGGCGGTTGACGTTTCTAGCATCTGCTACCGGAACCGAGAAATTCCTGTGCCTACCCTTCGTGCCTTGGAAAATGTAAAATGTAATTAATAAAAATTTATAAAAAAATATAGAAAATTCTATTCCATGTATTATAATCTCATTTATATTAAGATGTGTCATAATTATTAATTATTTATTACATTTTTTTTATTATTAAATAATAATAAATGTATCATATTATATATAATAAAATATAAATAAAATAATAATGTGGTGTATATTATTATCTAAAAAATATATATTTTTCTACATATCAATAGTCGCAAATCATAAAATTTAAAATTTAAAACAAAAATTAATAAAATAAATATGTACAATTATTAATAAAAGTGTAAACGCATATCACACTGTATATAAAAATTTTATTTATTTATTTTAGTAAAATGATATTTATAATTGTGAATGCACAAGCACCATACAATCATTTTTAACATAAATAAAAATAAAATTCATATAAAAAAATTCATTTTTTGTTAATAGACTTGACTTTTTTTAAAAAAAATGACTATACAATACTTACACTAACTTTATATAGCATTATTTTTTTTTAATATTACTCATATTTTTATAAAATATTTATTTAACATGTTAAATTCACTTATTAATTGTTAAGATGCATATGAATACGTGGTTTTTGTTACGGTGAAACAAACATCTGGGCCTTATATGAAATGTAAATCATACAGATTTAAATGCTTTTCAATTGGATTCACTTTGAATGTTGGTTATGTTAAATAGATTTTTGTGAGAGTTTTGCTATATACAAGCACAGTCACGTATTAATTTGTATATTAATACTGATTCATTCATAATTAAAATTTAAATTAATACTATTTTTAATAAAATTTACTTTTTGACCAATCACATCATATTGATGCACAGATTAGTGCATAATTGTGCTTGCAATTATATTTTTCCTTTTTGTGATGGGTTCTGTTATGTTGCTCGATAGTAGTGGCCGATGTTTTATATTTTAATACTAAAAATAAATAAATAAAACCGATCCCTTTTCTCCATCAATACTATTCGGCATACAATAATTTTTCTTTCCTTTTGTGATTACTGCGATGTTTTGGAGGGTGCGATAAGATGATATAAGTTGAGATAAAAGTTAGTTAAATAAAATATTATTATAATATTATTGTTATTTTAAAATTTAAAAAAAAAATTAAATTATTTATTATATTTTATGTACAAAATTTAAAAAATTACAATAATAAAATAAGATAAAATCATTTCCACTATCCAAATAGGCCTTACGAGAATAAGCATCCTCTGACACAAATATATATATATCTACATATATATTTATTACATCTCCCTAGAACTCTCTTCTAATACTTGAAAATAAGTTATTTTCCTTATGTTCAGACATAGATATAAATAATAAAATATATATTTTAATAAAAATTTAAAATTTTGAGATAATTGATTATTTCACATGCATAATATTAAAGCATGAGTTTTTTTTTTTTTTTAAAAAAGAAAACTCTTTTTTAATAATAGAACTTGATTAAATACAAAGTTTGTCTAATAAGACATTTCTTGAGATGATCCAGGACCCTCATCGCTCATTACAATATCATTTTCACAAGAAATCTCAGCTTAGTTAACTGATGAGCTACACGGTTGCCAGCTCCGAGCGTAAACACCACCTTCCAATCAGTTCTTCTCTTAAGCATCAATTTGATATCATCAACAATTTGACCATATCAAAGCCAATTTTCATCCACGCTATCAACAACCTTCACAACTAACTGAGCATCACTTTCAAATATCACATTTAAGATCTAATTCTAGACACAATTCCATTGCTCACCACAAGGTCATGCATTCTACTAGCATTGGTTTTGACTCAAAAGTCCTTTTAGCACTAAGTGAAACCAATATCTCCCCTTCCTTATCTCAGACAATGATCACAATCCCCATCTTATTGTTTTATTCATCCAGTGATGGATCTCAATTAGCCTTAATAAAACCATTTTCAGATTTTTTCCACCTCTAGATGATACTTGTCTTTGATCTGGTATGCTTAACATCCTTCCCTCTTGTCTAAGCACATTTGAAGTCTTCCAATAAATCATCATTGCCTCGTATTATTCTCCTTAGATCTTCCCCAAGTTAATTATGGTTCTGTGAGTTCCTCGTGCATCTCTTCCACAACTCTATAAAACCAGTCTCATTTACAATCGACTTTTGTACTGGACTAGTTGCATCCACCTACATATCATTGGTTGCTATACATCTCCACAATACATGACCCACTGATTCTTCCTCTTTATGACAAACCAAACACAAAGGACTATCAAGGATATGCTTTTTATACAAACTTAGTCTAGTTGGTAACGCATTTTGGCATGCTTTCCGAATAAAGTTCTTAATTGTTCCCGGAACCTCCAAACTCCACAATTTTTTCTAACATTTATCAGTCAGTCCCACTTTTTATAGAGGATTCCCCCAAGCAGGAGTTTTTAAGTTCATACTAAACCCACACTTAAAGGGAGTGTGAAGACATGAATATAAATAATAAAGTATTCATTTTCAGTGAAGCTAGCGTTGATCAAATCAAAGCCACCTCTTAATATTTGACACTTACAGAAGATACAATTGCTGGGGTCTACGGCCAAAGCAACTTGGTTAGGTCCTTTAAGATACTGATTTAATTGTCTTTATTTAACATATGTTTGGGTATTGAAAGTATTTCAACACTTCTCAACATATTTCATTATTATTTATTATTTTATTATTACTTTTCACATACTTTTTATTACTTTTTACTGCTATTTAATATTTTATTATTATTTTTCATATAATTTTTCATTAATATTCATAACATACGTCAATACTTCTCAACACCCAAACTCAACCCAGTGGAACAACGGCATGAAAAGTGAAAATCCTTTTATTTTTACCTCACAATGTTAACAACTTTAAACTCATCTAAATACTAGTTAACACCAACATTAAATTATGATAATTAATCGAATCATAAATTAAAAATTTTAATTTTAATTACCTCTCATTTTGATCTGAGCATCAAAATATTTGAAAATTAAATAACCTGGCATAATTCTCCAAATAGACGCCTAATCATTAAAATAAAAAATAAAAAAAGAATGGGAGTTTAATGTAATAGGAAAATAAAAAATAACAATGCTAGACATAATTTTAAAATGTGCAAGTTCTTCTTACATTTTTACAAAAAGAATGTGTCCATTACTAAAAATATAATTTTTATGTTAATCTTATTTTATTTATCTATTTTTTAAAAAAATACGTGAGATTTATATATTTTATAAATTATTTAAAAATATATAATTTTATAAACGGTTTGTCCATCTTCTACAAAAAACAGCCCTATAATAAATGAGTGTCACGTAGGCTTTCCATTAAAATTACTATGTGACTGCACAGCAATAGATAATGCTGACTGCATCCCCTGGCTCCCCTTTTCACCCTCGGGCCCCTCTCACACAGACTCTCGAAGCCCCCTCTCGGTAGAACAAGACGAAAACTCATCTGCACACTTTTTTAGCCAAAAAATCAAAAGAACAAGACGAAAACCCGTTAACTCAATCGTGTTATGAATGACAACCTATTGTTAACAGGAGGTGAACTGGCTATTTCGTGTCCCTCTCAATTTTCATTCACCTTTTAGGCAAAAATAATTACACAAACTGGGCCACTTCTCGCACTACAAGTACAATCCACAAACTAGTCAACTAATTCGTCACATGCTTTAGAAAATGGAAATAAACCACAATCATTTCCTGCTATACACCTTTGAACCAAAAGTATAGTACAATGCCATAAAACTGAGGAGAAACTCTAATGGCACACAACATTTCCTGCAAAGGGAGGATTCACATACTTGAAATACATAGGGTTACGGGCACTAAGTCATTGGAGTCTCTCTCTCTCTATGCAAACATTGGTCTTGATTTCGGTTTGGTGGGCGACAGATATGGTGGGTGCGACGGATTTGAAATTTGTGAGGGGCTTAAATCGTTCGGCTGCAAACCATCTTGTTTAGTTTTTGAAAAAAAAATGTTAATTATTTAATGTGATGATCCTTATACAAATTGTATTGAATCACTGACGTGACAGACTATTATCGGAGGCTGATAATCCCTTTGGTGGTATGTGCAAAGCGGTTTTATTTAAAAATTTGAGAGAGAAAGAAAATTGATTTAACAAATGGAGCATAGTAATCAATGGATGGATTTGTCATTATAGTGTTATCTTATTGGAGGTGTATAAATTATAATAAGAAAAACAGTATGTATAATTAAAGAAGGTACAAATATCACATGTTACTTTTTAAAAAATAAATAAATATAAAATTAATTTTTTTAATTAAAAATTAATACCTAGTACAACCTATTATTCCATTTAGCCTTAATCATACCATCGTATAGGATCATGAAAAACTCGTGCGCCAAAAAGATGAGACTGGAACGTGCGAACGGCGTCTCATCACGTGGATCACTGACATACGACACACGGCTGTCTTTAGCGTGTATGACTGACGCGACAGACGCTGCCTTTAACCTTATCCTTTTTCACATCAATCTATTTTCCAATCCTTTTAAACGACAATATTCCATAACCTCGAAACCTTTGAAATGACCTAAAACCACCCGTTAGACGGATTTGCGCGTACATAACACGAATCTGGAAGCTGCGTGAGGGTCGATAAGAGAGAAGATGTTACGCAATAGTCAACTTAGATTAAAGAAAGAGGAGTAGCAGCCCACACCAAACTTACGTGTTATTCGGCAGTTGCCTTTTTCTTTTTAATTGTGTTTTGGAGAGCAACGTGGCGCATCTCTGCTCTCTCCCTCTCTCTGCTAGAGGACGGAAGGGTCCCACCCCCGCCACCCGCAATGAATATTTTTACTCAAACATGCCGACCCGCCGGCGCAACTGTCTGTCTCCCCTTCCCCACACGTCACCATCCCTCACCTCACCTCCATACGTAAAAAGGGCCATCTTTCATCCGTACCTTTTACCATGCAGATGCACTTGCCCAACCCGTGTATGTCACACCGCACTTGAAGAGGTCATGTGGCTACAAATTTCATAAACCCTAAATAAAGATTTGGACAGTAAGTTAAGTTTAGATAAAATTTAAAAGTTAAATAAAAATTTTATTTAAATTTTAAAAAAATTAAATTATTTATTATATTTTATTTAAAAATTTTAAAAAATAATAATTAAACGATAAGAGATATAAAAAATTGAAATCAATTTTAAATCCAAATAACCTCTAAATATGCTGAAAAATTTTAAAAATAGAATAGGGTGCGGATTGTGGGGATGCAATCTCCATCGCTGCCCATGCGAGGGCGAAGTGCTGAAGGGGTCAACCCCGTTCGAGGGGCAGGTAGCACTCGTAAATTGTACCATGTCTATAAAATATTTTAAAAATCTCCTCCTAAATCTCGTGGTTAATTAAATAAAAATATCAAAAATTAAAATTGCTTGAGTCTCTATGAATCTTGCATATAAAAACGATGTTATTTCCCATTAATTTTATTAACTATAGTTGTATAAGTTGATGTAAATTGTAACACATTTATAAATTTCTAGAATTTAGTCAAATATTTTATATTCTAGAAGTTTTGGTAGACTTGGTTCTATGCATTAGAGATGAAATAGTTGTTCAATCGTATGAAAAATATATGTTTTCGGCTAGCTATATTTGTAAATAAAAAATTATTCTGAAAATAGTTTTTTTTATAACCCTTAGATTTGTCACACTTTTTTTAGGCCACCATGGTCAGCTATATTATTTAGAGAATTGTTACATATATATAAAAAAAATTACACAAATTAAATCTACAAATTGATATAATTTCATGAGATTCATTAGATTTACTTTATAATAAAAATAATTTTAAAATCTGACATACCACTTCAAATCACATCAGTTTGTTAATTTACTTTTATATAATCTCTTTATAGCTAAAATACATTCATATTATTTACGCATTAATTACAAGTGTCCCTTATTACTCAACAAATAATTTGACCCAAAGTTTAATATTATCATGCATTTTCGTTCTCTCCTCCTATTACCATATTTGGTATCCCATGACATCAAATGCACTAGCACAATTTTTACTCATTTTCTTATTGGGAAGATCATTTTCGACCTTTCTACTTAGTAGTCTTTCCAAATCCGTAAAGCCATTAATTTTCACTATAAAAATGTTGCGTAGTATGATTTTTTGAAAATAGACACGCATGGAGACACAGTGGATTTGAATTTTGGATTTACTTTTATATAATCCTTTTGTACTTAAAATATTTTTCTATTATTTAAAAATTAATTACAAGTTTCTCTTGTTACTCAACAAATATTTTGACTGAAAATTTAATATTATCATATATTTTCGTTCTCTCCTCCTATTACCATATTTTGTATCCCATGACATCAAATGCACTTGCACTATTTTTACTCTTTTTCTGATTTGAATGTTTCCTTTTGACCTTTCTACTTAGCAGTCTTTCCAAATCCACAAAGTCATTAATTTTCACTTTAAAAATATTGCGTAGCATGATTCTTCGAAAGTAGACACGCGTGGAGACATAGTGGATTTGAATTTCTATCAATTACTGTACATTTAATTTTTTAAGTTTTAGAGTGAAAGAGAAATAGACATATTAATAGGCTCAACAACGTTTATGATTGTCTTAAGAAATTTGTATGACCGTGCTAAATGTTAAACAAATATTAAGACGTGTCTCTCACTATAAGGAAATTAATTTTTATAATTACAGAAGTACTGTGGCATAAATTTCTAGAATTTAGTCAAATATTTTATATTCTAGAAATTTTGGTAAGACTTGGTTCTATGCATTAGAGATGAAATAGTTGTTCAATCATATGAAAAACATATGTTTTGGGCAGAAATCGAATTTGCAAAAGGCCGCGTCCCACCCAATAGCCGCAGCCGAGCTTCGCCCCCACATCCACTCCCAGCACCCGCGTCCACGCGGGCCCGGCCAGTGTCTCCTGTCCCCGCATTTTCCTGGAGTAGGCATACCCACGGTCAAAGTAGAATTACGTCTTCCGATCTCACGCGCCTAACACCCTTCTATTCCCGTCCTGTTCTTTTACACGATTGCCACTCCAGGGTTTCCATTTTCACACATTTGCCCCTCACACGTGTAATTATAAAGCGAATTTGTACGAAAATAAAACATCACCCGTCCATTAAATTCCACTACTTTATCAATTTTCCCACCGTCACGTTCTTAAAATAGAAAAAATAATTTTATCATTTTTCTTTTTATTAATAAAAATGAAGAGGATTTTTTGTTTCTTGACACGTATGTCCGAGAATAGCATTTATATTTATATTTATTTAGGGACAATCTCGGAAGAAATATACCATATACCATAAATTGAGTAAAAACAAGCATTTTGGTCAATAATTAAAGGAAAAATATAGTTGCAAGCATAGCTGTGCACTAATCTGTGCACCAATATGATGTGATTGGTCAAAAAGTAGATTTTATTGAAAACAGTGTTAATTTAAATTTTAAGTATAAATAAATCAGTATTAGTACACAGATTAGTGCACAACTGTGCTTGTATGTAGCAAAACTCATAATTAAATTCCAGAAAAACCAGATTGAAGATGGATGACTAATTAGCACATGGATGGGTGCTTCTTCCTTCCTGGCAATGCACTCCACAATAACATTAAACTACTTATAATGTCTTTTTAAGGAGGTCTCCTAGAATTGGCCTGGCCGCCTAGCTACTGTTTTTAGTTTGGTCAAAAAGGCTGATTTTATGAAAGCAGTATGGCATATGTATTATGACTTCCATTATTCCCTCTTTCGCTCAAAAGAAAAGAAAAAGTTCCTTTTGTTGAAAACATATTATTCATTTGCTGTCTTAGAGGCGAAGCAGCCATAGAAATAGTGTTTTCTATGCACCGCGCGTAGTATCCTGGTCAAGCATGACAATCTTTGCAGATCAATACAAGACTTGTAATATATAATTATATAATATATTTGATTATTATATATATGAAAATTACAACACAAGAAGGTATCCAATGTTAAGACAACTTAACAACAATACCAGCGCAGGGATTGATACACATATATGTATAATTAAATTACTGGTAGTTGTCACAGTAAACTCAAATTATTAAAGGTGAAAATTCCATTTTCAGGAGCTTTCTCCTCCATTCAAATAACTTTTTTTGCTTTCGCTGTCCAATTTACGATTAATGATCTGTTGGATGTCAATATATGTTAATTCACTGTCACCCTCATGCTGTCTTCGTCTCATTAATCCACTTACTAGCAAAACAGTTGAATATAATGGAATTTGAGAAATCATTAACACGATCTTTTGCAACTTAAAATACTGCACCTAGCTTTGCTTTTTGTTTCTATTCAATATTATTTTGGTATTATCTCCTATGTACATCAGTCTTCTTATAGCATTAAATGCTTAGGTTATCATTTAGAGATTATTTTATAAATTTTTTATAAAATTATATCGCTACATATCATATTTAATTTTAAAAAAATAATATTTACAGTAATAGATTAAATGTGTAAATTCTGTACTTTTTGAAAAAATAAATAAAATATGATATTTATATGAAAAAATCACATCTTTTAAAGGGAATGTAAAACTTGTACATCCTAAAATTATGTCCAGTAAAACTTTTAATTTTATTATAAGAGATATATTTTAAATAAATTTAAGTCAATCACTCAATTTAAAAAATAAAAAATTACAAAACTAGTTATTAATAATTGGTAGAATTGGGAATGATAAATTGAAAATGGAAAATGACGTTACTCGTATCGTATTAATGTTTATAAAAAGAATTTGCATGAGGCTTTATAGTACTTTTGGGTCACATATTATATATTAATATCATGGGTCAATTATTTGCCTAAACGATCGAGTGTGTGCGACAACATCATGAGGGATGATCCATTCACATCCAACCAAACGAAAGTGGAATCCTCACGTTGCTCGAGAATATCTTCTATATATAAAAAGTGTGTATGAAACGGAAAATCTTGTTTTAACAGTTTTTCTTATTTTTCCGTTAAAGTTAACACCGTTTGTTTAAATACGTGTGAATATAATTGGCATATAGAATGAAGACATAAATGTTGAGAGAGATAACATTCAATGTTGTTATATGATTTATTAATCACAATAATTACAATACTTAATAGTTTATATAATAATAAGTAATTAAAGATTAGTTATTATATTTTTCTCTTTCTCCTTAACATATACACGTGTATTAGGTGCATAAGACGTGAATTCCTAAATATAATACATGTGTATTATATGTTTCATTAAATCAGATTATTGAGTATTCTAAATTTAAAAATCTCATATAATATATAATATAAATGTGTTTAATCAAAGTGTTTTTTTTCTCATCGTAGTAGGACGTAACTTCCACTAAGTCATATTCCACACGTGGGCTTGCTATGATGGGCACATGACAAAGGTTGTGATCCTTGAGCTAATCAAGAAATAGTAAATTCGGCCAACAACTTCAAAATATATTTTAGGATTTATATATATGCCATATATAAAAAATATTATACCACAAATTTTATAAAAAGATTATGTTTTAACTTTATGTTGATCCTGATCGATTCAATCAACAGCAAAATAAGAATTTTAATGTTGTCTCTATTGATCGTCTACAGGATTACATAAATTGATGAATTATAATACAAACATCAAACGACACATATTTTGAACTACCGTTTGTGTTAGACTTTTATTAAATTTTTCGTATACATCTTTGCTAAAATTATGGATGTTATAAATATGTATTAGATTATATGATATTTTGAACTAATTTTTTTATCTTCTCCAATATGCCTTAAATTATTAAGTGACATCAATAATTTTTATAAAATATATATTATTTTTTATAAATAATCATTTCATAAAATTAGACAAACGTGCTTTGCACGTTACTCCCACCTAGTATATATATATATATATATGTGAATTTATCCAGAGAGAACGTGTTAGAATCTGAGCATGTTTTCACAACATATGTCATTTAAATACAAGATCAAGATAAAATATCTGGCATAGTACCGCGAGAATATGATTTCTGTTATCCACTAAGATGTTAAAGCCAAACGAACATTGACGAAACGACGTCAAATTAATAATAATAATAATAATGATATAGTTTTAGCGTAAGGTTTACATATTTTTTTAAAAAAGTGTTGGATTTTTATTAAAAAAATAATTTTTTTAATTATAATAATATACCAACCACAGAAGAGAATGATAAAAAGCATACTAAATGCGGATGGTGGACACCTGTACTCGCGTTACAAATTGGGGTGTAAAATGACGGTTCGGATTATGAGTTGAGATGTTGAATAAAAAAATATTATAATATTATTTTTTAATAATATTATTATTTTAAGATTTAAAAAAATTAAATTATTTATTATATTTTATATTAAAAATTAAAAAAATTATATTAATTAAATAAGATGAAATAGATGTAGATTGAATTGAGCTGGGTTAAATAACCAAACACAGCCTTAAAAATGAATGCAATGACACACGGCACAAGTAAAGCAGTGTTTTCTTGACAGGCAAACAACGACACTCGTGCGCAGTCCGTACTAATATGGATCTCACGTACCATTCAACCCCACCCGAAACTCTCTGATCTCTCTCTCCCGGCAAAGTTTTCCGGCAGATCCGCCAGCACATAGTGAATGAGATATAGAAAAAAAATTATGGAAAACTGCACGTAATGTTAACAATTTATCTGTATTAATTCACTGCGAAAAAAAAAAAAAAAACTGCAAAAACTAGAGATTACAACTGGGGAAAAAAAGCAGACTACTGAATAAATTCGAACAACAGCAAGATCGCTGTTGCAAAAAAGGAGATCAGCATCGTATTCACATCTAGCTCTGATTCTTGCTCTCACGTATTTTTTGATACTTTCCCTAACATAGAGAGGAAAAGGAAAATAAAACTAAAATTTAACGAAATGAAGGGAAAATAGGTTACTTCCAACTCTTGTTAACGTTGAAAAACTCAGGCGACTTCGGGTGGTGGAGGGCGGTTGAGATCGAGATCGAGGGCTCTCCGAGGCTTGAGATCCTGATGGTTCAAATCAACGACGGAAGAGGAGTCGGAGTCGCTCAGGAAACCACGGGCGAAGGCCGCCGCATGAAAATCGTTGGCTGCATGAGCACGATCGAAATTCAGCCCTTGATAGGGCTGACCCTGCACCATCCCGGCACGAACGATCGCGTCGAAATAGATCATTTGGTTCGCTGCCGGCATAGAGCCGGCGAAGACTTGGACAGCCGGAACCTGGCGGCAGTGATTCTGCTGGAAGGGGAACCTTAAGCTGGCATGGCTGGATGCGTCTCCATGACCGGTAGCGAGGTTGAGATCCAACGGCGAGGAATCGACCATCAGAGCCGGCTCGCGGCTCGAGGACTCCACCGTGCTGCTCTGGCTCGGACTTTGGTTATGACTAATACTAATGTTCTTTTTGTTATCCACATTATCGGAGCCAAACGGGAAGTTGGTTTTTGCCTTGGCGCCGCGGAACTCTCTAGCGGCAGCGTCGTAGGCTCGAGCGGCTTCCTCCGCGGTGTCGAAGGTCCCAAGCCAGACACGGCTCTTTTTGCCTGGGTCTCTGATCTCGGCTGCGTACCTTCCCCACGGCCTCTTCCTCACTCCCCTAAAATGCACCTCCTTCCCATTACTGTCTCCGTTACCTTTAACGGCAGCCGCCTTCCCCCTCGGAGCCATATTCTTTTATTGTATTCCCGAAAGAACTGTGAATTACGCAGCGAGAAAGCGAAGAAATAGAGAGAACAAGCTACTGAAGGGCTGGTGACCCAATTTGTGAAGTGGAGGGCAGCCTGCTTTTATAGAGGTTCAGGTAGGAATGGGTGAGGAATTGAGCGCAGAGAAAGAGAGAGAGAGAGAGAGAGAGAGAGAGAGAAGGCCCCAGTCAACGAGGGCTTTGACTGAAAAATTGAGAAAGGAAAAACAATTAAAGGAAGCGGGGGCGGCTGCTCTGGAGAGCGTGGCGATGCCTTCTAATTACGTGGCACGTGCTCTTGAAGGTAATCCGTATCCGTATCATAATATTTATCGAACGGCTGTAAAATCCACAGTTCTTTGCGTGCGTGGGTCGCGAGAGAGGAGATTTAGGAGCGTATGTGGAAGGAAAGAGGGGGAGGGGGGCAACTGGTAATAGCCGGTTGAACAAGTTGTCGGCATAAGATTCTGCATTCTTGCCGGGAAGGGCTGCTGTTTGGTGGCTTTTCTTCGGAGTCTCTCTCTTTCCAAAAGCCTTTATTTATCGACCCTTTGAATCGCTCGCTTGGACCAACGGGTGTTTATCTCGCCTACCCACTCATCACTCGACACGAATCCTTTATTCCTTTTACTTACGCGTGCGACTCTCTGCACCAACGGGCTGTCTACCTCGGGCCTCTTCTCTCCTCTATTCGCATTTCACCATAAATGGTAAATTTTATTTATAAATTTTATATTTTCATATTTTAAATGTTTATTAATATGATATTAAATAATAGATATCCAAGTAAATTATAATAAATAATTCTTATTATTTAATTTCATACCATACATGCTAAACTAAATAATGCGCAAGATTATTCATCATATATATTAAAAAAAATGCGAGATAATTGGGGGGTGATGGGACAGTGTGTACAGACAATAAAGCGATTTTCTTTGCAATAAATAAGGTAACTCACGTATGGTCCCTCGTCCATGTGCGTCCGTCCCTGACCAAGTAAAAAACATTAGAGGACGGAGGAAGCGAATGTTAGGAATGGAAGTGAGGATCGATGGAGATCATGGTGATACTCTGATCATCGGGGGAAATATGAAACGGGTAAATTACTAATGGACGAGAATGTTGTTATATGTATTAAGATACTTTCCTTCTCAACTAAAATGATATTTATGTGTACCACACTATGTTATATGTACCACGAGAGTTTCAGGATGTATTTATTTAATTTCTTAATTCTTTACCATAAAATCAAATTAACACTTTGAGAAATAAAAAAGCAATTAATGCTTAATTTGACCTTAGAGGCGAGATAGAGTCATAGACCACAATGGTCTAAAAAGTGTATGCCAGAAATTAATACTGCTGCAGATCATCGGGGCCGCGTGCATGGATGGTACAGTGCATGGTACGTACACTCATGTGCTCAATAATATGTGCAATATACGTACATTGACTGAGAGTCGTTGCCGCCTTACGGTCAAGCATGTTTCCGTCACGGCAGCTTGCTAGCTACGTACTCAATAAAAGGTAGTTCAATTATTTGTTGGGAATGGAAGTCATGAGGATCGATGGAGATCATGATGACGGTCCTGATCATATAGTTAATCTGTTTGATAATATTTATTAATCATGGTCACGATAATGAAAAATAATGCTACCTTTTCCCATACCAGTTATAAAATGTTATAAGATTTATTCAAACCTTTATCTCTCTCCAATTACGGTCAATTATATGTTACGAAAAATGATAATTTTTTACTAAAATAAGTTAATTCTCGTTGTAAATAAATATTCATTTTTTTTAATATACAAAAATAGAACAATGCTACTTGACCGGTTCCCTTTTTAGAAGGTTCATCGAAGTGCAAGTACATAATCTCACACAATGTATCGGGGCTACTCAATAACGTTCTTTAATGTAGGGTTAGGGTTGGATCATACGAGCATGCGTAGAATCAAAATAAAAGAAAAATAAGAATTTCCCCACTTGACCCAAAGAGACAGGAAAAAAATAACAATCATGTCCGCGTAACAAGTTTAATAAAAGAGAAATGATATTTGCAGTCGTGGTTGTGTAAAGCGGCGTACAGTCATTTTGAAAAAAATGAATTAATATGAGACCCATATGAAAAAAAAAAAAACTAATTTTTTAATTGTGGACCTTACTCTTTTTCAAAACGATTGCACAGCGTTTATAATTCCACGACTATATGTAACATTGTTGTTAATAAAATAAACAAGCTCATATTGCCTCAGATTGTACGTTTGCGGACCTTACTTTCACCTCAATCATATATACCCATGTTTTTTCGCCCACCTCAATCGTAGCCTGCTATTTATCAACAGCTTTGCTATATATAATCGCTACATACAGTCGGCGTGCAGTCGGCAGTACGGAATGAATAAAAAAAATTATAAATTTTTTTTTTTTATATTCAAGGGAACCTATATGAATTATAAAAAATTATAAAAATAATTTTTTTTTCATGTAGGTCTCGTATTAATTTTTTTTTCAGCTGACTGCACGCCGACTGCATCTGCCGATTGCAAAAAATATTTCTCATTTATCAATGAACTTGGATTCAATAATTTGTCCCCAATCATACTCGCGCAAAACGACAACGTAGTCATTGAAAAAACATCTATCATTTATTTTTTTAAATATTTTTTTGTTATCAATTAAATACCCGAGCCGCATTAAACACAGCCTGAATCTGAGACCGGATATTTTGACCCGAATCTGGATGGACAGTCTTCTTATACGCGTAGTGTCAGTCAATCAATCCTGATCTAATTCTACCAACATATATATCCCAAAAATTTAACAAACTAAATAAAATAAAATAAAATAAAATATATATATATAATCATTTCTCTCTTATATATGTTTCCCATAACAAGCAGTAGTACCACATATAATATATCTTAATTAATCAATATGTATTATCAAATTACATAGTTATCATTAACTACACGTGTCCATGACCCTTTATATTCATTATTAATGGGGGGTCACTTATTTCAAAGATTTATGCTGAAGGGTAATCCAAAACATTATTTATATATATGTATTTTCCCTGACGAGGTTTGGTAGGAAAGGACCCCACAAAGTATCCGCGTCGATCGGAATCGATTTATATAGTATCCATGCATGCATGAGGTCCATTATAAGATTCTAAGTTAACTGAGATATCCAATAATTACGATAATAATAAAACCTAAAGAGATATATTATATTAACATGATATGCATGAGTGGTCGGAATTGAGAAACGTGTCACATAATGAATGGAGGAACTCATGTAGACAGGGAAGCTAGGGGAGGGGTGAGATTTTGACAGGAAGATGTACAATAGTAGTTTAACATGAATCACGTTGGAGCAACGCGTGTTCTTCCTAATTTAGGCGTTGACGATCTGGATCACATATATACTTTGTACTGCGAATTAGTTACAGCAGTGCAGTCTGATTTCGTTGTCAATTTCAGCTTTTCACTCTATTAAACTGATTGGGTGTATAATCGATCATCAGGAAATGTGTATGCACGTATTGTCCATTTCTCATCAGACATGCGTGGTCGGAAGACATCCATATATTCAGAATTCATGTATTCATACGTACTGTGATCCCATTGCAGAAAAAAGGGGGACATATTTAGAAGAACGATCCTAGAAATGAAGAAAAGTGAAACCACGTGCAATTTATGGACGGCATGTATCTGCATGTTTGGAAGGAGCTGAAGTCCGGTGAGGATTTCACTGTAATTGTAACTTATAACGTTGACGCTTTGTCTGTAGTACTATTTTTACTCCTTTCGGTGTCTATATATGCAGGATCGTTCAACTTCAAACTACTATTTGTACTATTAGATTAGTATTTACTAAAAATGAGTATTTATGAAAAATTATTAGTGATGCGAATGATTATTTATGACTTGAATAGACTTATTTTGATTGGAAATAATAATTTTTTTGCAAAAAATAACAGACAATAAATAAATAGTTCTCTTATAACTAGTGATATTTTTCTGGAACTTTAGTTCATGAATTAAATATTTGTTAGACTATAATATGCATATATATATATATGTGTGTGTGTGTATATATATATATAATATTTTAAAAACAGAGAATCATGAAGACGATGCTAATGACTGATTTGCATCGTCTAGTTCTGACGTTTGACTAAACAAATTAAAGGAAAAAGAGTAGTGGCAAAATCTTGGTACTTTTAAAACTAATAAAAATATAGAAATTACTTTAAACACAAACGAATTATATAAAAGTAAACTGATATGATTTGATGTAATACGTCAGAATGTAAAATTACTTTTATTATAAAATAGATCTAACAGATTTTATGAAATCACATTAATTTATAGATTTATTTTATATAATTTCTTTATGTCTATAATAATTTTTTATTTATTTTTTCAAATGGAATGATGTCTCTATATATTTTGAATGATCAGTACTTGCACAATATATTATGGAAAAGGCTAGTTTGCCTCCCAATTTGTACCGCTATAATGTACTGCTGGGTAATTTTTTTTTTTTTTAAATTAAGTGATTAAGGAAATAATTTTAAATGTATTGATATATATTTTTTTTTATTTTATAAAAATATTTAAAAAATATAAACAAAATGACTTGGACGGCACGTCTAACAACTGGACGGCATAGTAGCTCGATCCATATATTATATTCTTGGCAGTTTCCGAGACAAACAAAATGTAGGGTGTGAAACCGAGAAAACAAGATGAGCCGAGAGTGTGATGCGAGGAAGGGGAGCTGCATGTATGTACGCAGCCGATCGCTGGCTGTAGTCAAAATGCGCATTTTGCATGTTGGCTTATGTTTTCTTTATTCAAATGGAGAGCCATGCATTTAGCGTGTTGACTACCAAGTCATGAGTACTTTAGTCTTGATCTTAAGCTTCCTTGGACTTGCTATATATTGGTATCTATATGTATTAATATTTGTTTTTTTTTTTTTTTGGCTCGGATTAATTAAAAGGTAAAGAAACTACATACGCATGATTTGAAAAAACTTTAAGCCCGCATCTTTGATATATTCAACCCACAGAAACATAAAAAAAAAAAAACAAAACAAAAGAAACAAAACAAACGCTTCGGCATTTGGTACCATGAAATTATATATAACAAGATTATATAAAAATAAATTTATAAATTGACGTGATTTTATAAAATTTTATAATAAAAATAATTTTACAATCTGACATACAACATCAATTTGTGAGTGTATTTTTATATAATTTTTTTTTTTTTTATGTCTAAAGCATTTATCATATATATATATATATCCAAGGGGCCAAGAGGACGTAAGAGTAAGCTGCCAAGATAGTAATTAGTACCATATTTGAGTGTTCTGAGGAAATTTCAAGCACGTTTTCTTTTCCATAAAGAATATATATTTGTAGCACCTATTAAATTTATAGACCAAAAAACTTTTGCATGCAAAGCAACCGATCATGAATGGCATATTAAACCGTATGTTGAATAGGTCTTCATTTTTCCTGGTTGAAGGAAACTTCCATCGAAGTAATTATAAAAATGACAAGAAACTACTAATATCCGAGCATCCGACATGCACGTAAGTACTTTTTTAAAATTACAAGTACTTAAAGATTGTCACATGTTCTTTAATTCATTAAACAAAGATCATGGCCAACTAATAACATGACTAGGCCAGGGGATACTTAATTAATTGGCAATTTTCTAAAGTAGCAATAATTGATCATAAGCAATACACAACAACATAATGAGATTATAAGAACGAGACACGCGAATGTGTAACTTGTGATATTTTTGCAAAATAAATGTTAAGACTCTGATAACTTGTGATAGTCTAATGCAAACCATACCAAACAAAAAACATGAGAAAATCATTTGTGCATGTCTAGGACGTGCAAGTCTTGTGCAGACTATTTGAGAAAAATGGGATTTTTTTTTTATTTTTTTTTATTTTTTATGGTGTGTTTTACTCTTTTTTTTCTTTTCCTTCCCAAAATGGCTGTATGAGATTAACACGTCTTTTTTTTTTTTTTTTGTAGAAAACTGATTTTATTCATTCATAAAAAATAATTACAACTATGACCAGATACAACATATAAAAAAATTTATAGATCACAAGTCAACTACTGTATTTGGAGCCCCACCATACACAAAATCTCTTTGAAACTAACATGTCTTAAACTTATATTTAATTAGCATCATTCTAAAAGCATATCCTCAAACTACTCTCATGAGCAATTAAATGCATAGCGTAGACTTGAGACTTTAAGCTGTATAATGATGTCCAGCTCAAGCTTTCCTACAATATGTACTTATTGCCGACGAGGATTAGTTAAAAATATGAAGTTATATTCTTTTTTTTCTTTTAAGTCATGGATATTTTAAATGAGCAATGTTACATACAGTCGTGGAATTACAAACGTCATGCAATTGTTTTGAAAAAGAGAGAGGTCCACGATTAAAAAGTTAGTTTTTTTTTATGTAGATTTCATATTAATTCATTTTTTTTAAAGTGACTATACGCCGCTTGCATAATCACGACTACAAATATTATTTCTTATTTTAAATACCCACATAGTTTTTGGGTATAAATGAGGGAAACAATTGAATGAAGCGACTCTATCTCAGGCCAGTATGACAATATATTGGACCTCAGTGGCCCAATATGGCTTTCCGTTTGTAATCCAAAAAAGTGGCCCAACATTAACCTTTAGGAATTCATGCATGCATGATGTACGCAGGATGGTTCAAAGAACGTCCTCTATATATAAGTAATGCTAATATAGTTACAAGTCGTGTAAATCACGCATATTTTTTTCTAAAAAAAGTGAAGTATCTGTTATTAAAAAATGATTTTTTATGTAAATTTTAAATTTATTTACTTTTTTTTTTTTAAATGAGTGATAGAACTGAAAGCCGTTAGCGTAAAGAACCAAAGCAATAGGTGCAATTGTCATTGGATGTGGAAGTCTACCCTAAGCTGAATTAACGTCATATATACTTTGATCAAAGTCTTTGGCAAACGCGTAAAGAACCAAAGTTGGGTATATATTAACTAAATTATGTAACGTGACGGACACAACACTCAAGAGATAGAGTTTTGCCAAAATTAATGTATAAATACAAAAATTATAAATGATAATAGACTCAAGCTTTTTATTTGTGTTTTTTATATGACCTATTCTTCTTTTCATTTGGTCAGAAAGGTCTATGCTTGGAATGAGTTTTGGTTGATGTCAAAGGTTGGTTCATTTTTTCAATGCATTGGCCAACAATTGACCATTTGACCCATAGATGGCAGTCTTGATAATTATGCATACATCCATAGCTTGTTAAAATAAAAGGAAAATTAATAAACTTACTATTAGTCTATAGCTATTTTATAATTCTACTTAAGATGAAGGATAATCATGTAAAATTAAAATTTTTTTTTCAATAAAATTATATAATTATATCGGTTGATTTAATACGAGTTGTAAAACAGTTATAAAAAAGTTATATACATGTCAAAATGACGAAAACTAAAAATAAAAAGAATACAAAGATTTTACTTGATTTGATATTATAAGGTATTGTTTGGATAATGAGTTGAGATAAAATATAAAAGTTGAATAAAATATCGTTAGAATATTATTTTTTAATATTATTATTGTTTTAAAATTTGAAAAAGTTGAATTGTTTATTATATTTTGTGTAGAAATTGTAAAAATTTGTAATGATAAGATAAGATAAGATGAATCACTTTCACTATCTAATATTTTGCCTATCGTTCTACTACTCGTGATAAAGAATAGATATGGTTTTACACGGTTCGGTTTTGTAGTAGAGAATTTTTAGTTTTAAAATAAAATATTAAAATATTATATTTTAATATTATTATTATTATTTTATTTAAAAAGTCAAGAAAAAGTTGAATTATTTATTATATTTTATATAAAAATTTAAAAAATTTATAATGATAAAATGAAAATTTAAAATTTAAAATTTAAAATAAGATTTTCCAACTGTCAAACTGAAGCTAAGTTTAAGGTAGGGAGCACAAGCGCTTCAGTTTAAGGTAGGGAGCACAAGCTAATGTTTAAAAGAGGAAGATTTACAATTTTATAATAATTGTACGGAGGAGGCCGTTCAAATTTTTCTCACTTCCTTTTTTAATCTACAATGCATGCTAGAATAATAGTAATAATATCTCTAAAAAAATAGTTATTAAATAATTTCAAATTACGACCACATAATATCTCTATCTGTCATATAACACAATATTATTACAAATTGGATAGGGTAGTGTTATTATGTTCCTCAATTTACTCACTTAATTTACTTTATAATATAAATTACATTTTATTTTTATTTTTATTTTAAATATTTTTTAAAAATTAAAAATTTCAATATATTAATAATCACTTTTTAATAAATAAAATATTTTTAAAAAATATTAAATACATGAAAAAACAAAACGAGAGAAATACTAACATTATTCAATCGGATAGGTTGTTGATTATTCATTCATTATTCATCTTGGAAACGGAAACGACAAAAGAAAGGAAGGAAGATATAGCTCATACTGTTGACACGCGTTGAGACAGCGGCCAGCCGACAGCCGCCTCTTGCATGTGTTTGGATTGAAAACCATCTCTCCATACACTAGGGGTGATACCAACATATGTGAAGGCTAGTGCTAGGGGGTCAAATGCTGGGCGGGTACATCTGGCAAACGGGGGAGAGATGCGGGGCTGCTGTCCACCCCAATGTATATTCATCTTAACCCTGTATCCAAACCACACCAAGTCTCCGTCCTAGTCCATGTTCAGATTGGTTTGTCCGAAGTCTATGGTTTGAACAAAAAAACCTGTCGCTATCAGCAATAAAGAAATGAAGTAAAAACTCAAAAAAATAAAAAAAATAGAGGCTTGGCGAAGGCTGAAAACCCCCAAGACCACTCCAATGGGTCGTCGTCTTCTCCTTCTTTGTTCAACCAAAACCCTAGAAATTTATCGAGAGGCGCACAACCTCTCCCGTTTGCAATTGGGCATCAATGGCTCTCAACGGCCCTACCTTGAACCCCCATTTGGCGGCCGAAAAGGCTGTCGCGTCTATCGGACTTGGCTACGATATCTGCAACGATATCCGGCTGTCGTCATGCAAGTCGGGTCCTTCGGGGACGAGGCTGATCGAGCTGGATCATACGGAGACTCGAGACCTCGTGATTCCCGGCGGGCTGCTCGTCCCTCACGTCTCTACTTCCATCAAGTGCGACAAGGGCGAGCGCACTAGGTTTCGCTCCGATGTCGTTTCATTTCATCAGGTGCCGTCTTTTGTTTTGTTTTGTTTCCTAATTTAGAAATTCATGTTATTATAGATTTTTTAACAAAAAGATGGTAATAACTTACTTGCGTCAGAAATTATGCAGGGTGTTGAGAATTGTTATAAATATGCTAAGAAAAAAATATATAGAATTTCTCTTACTCAACGAAGGCACCTGTTAACTGGATGACTAAGTACTGAAAAACATAGAAAACGAAGGAGCGAATCAGATTTGGTTTCGTCATGCTTTTAAAATTATTATTTATTATGGTTAGCCTTATATCGGGCAAGTTCAATTATTACAATGGTGTGCGAGGCATTTTGTTGCTTTGTCTAAGTTTGGGTATTATCTGCTAATTTATGCCAGATGTCGGAGCAATTTAATCAAGAAATGTCTTTATCTGGCAAAATTCCATCTGGGTTATTCAATGCAACGTTTAATTTCAAAGGGTGCTGGCAGAAGGATGCAGCCGCCACAAGGAGTCTTGCATTCGATGGTTGGTTTATAGCTCTATATAACATTGAGCTAGACAGATCCCAGATAACACTATCCAATCACGTCAAGCAAGAAGTGCCTTCCTCATGGGATCCTGCGGCCCTTGCTGAGTAAGGTCTTTTATACTGAAAATGCTTGATGTATCAGTGACTCACAATTTGTTTATCATAAGAAACTTTTGCATTCAAAGGACAAAAGATTCTCAAGTTAACACAAGCTCAAAGAATGAATGGCTTTACGGCCGGTAATTTAAGGAAGTCCACTGTGGTCTTTGGCATAATGGGCTTTTTGAGATTATGGTTTTAAACTTCTAATTGGAATGTTTTCCCAAGAATATTTCAATTTTTAATGCTTAGTGACATAATTTTTCAGGTTCATTGAAAAATATGGTACTCATGTGGTTGTTGGGGTAAAGATGGGAGGTAAGGATGTAATTGGCATAAAGCAGTTGGAAAAATCAAATCTTCAGCCCAATGAAGTACAGCAATTGTTAAAGAAATTTGCTGATCAGAGATTTTCTGAAGATGAGAATGGAAGTTTCTTACCAAACACTGCTGAGTTATCGGGAAAACTGAAGGTACATAAGATCTTGAAGTGAACATCATTACCATATGGTAACTGATAGCATCATCTTTATTGTAAAACTGATTCTAAGATGCATTGCAACAGTGAGTAATAAAAAGAAGCAAGGGAATATTTCCAAAGGATTGGATGTGGTAATGTCTGACTGCTAAGTAAAGCAAAAATACTTAATTTCTAATTCTAATATTTCCAATTTCCAGCCAACGGGTCATGTTTATGCATTTTACATTATCCTGAAATCAATGAGAAAAATACCATACACTTGAAATGAAAAATCAACTTCTGGAAGAAAAATCCCAAGTAAAGCTTCTAAAGCATTTTGGACACTTGACTCTTGCCACTCCCACTTATCAACGAGCAGATTTTACAGCTCCCTGAATCCTCAGAAAGTTTCTATTGCACCTATGGCAATGGTCAAATTCTTCAATAAGTTCTTGACTCCTAAGATAGCATAGGGCATTTTTTGTCATCACTTTCCTATCTAATTTCCACAATTGGTTTCCGCCTTTCTTTTGAAGCTAAAAGCATGACTTGATGCATCAAACGGGTCTAACATTTATTTCCTCCAAGTTAGATAACTTTTTTTGTTTTTTGGATAAGTAATAAGAAGATTTTATTCATACGAATGAAATAGGCATAGCCCGTGTACATAGATAACTTACTTTATACTCTATAGTAAATTAGTAATTACAGGCTTCCATTATATTTAAATTTTAAACCATGGATATGTGAAAGGGGAAGTTGAGAAATAAGGAGAGTCCTTGTTCTGCTTTAATATTTCTATTTATTGCGCAGGAAGAACATTCTATCCCCTTGGACCTCCATAGAGCAGCTTTTGCTGCCGCTGTTAGGCCACCAGATATCACATACTTAAAGAATGATGTAAGCCTTTCGCTATCTAATTTAGACCTGCTTCTTTTATTGACCATGATGGGAAACAGGCTAGGTTAAAAGTGTTTAAGAGATGTATTTATTATTCTGCAGGATATAGTGCGCATCTGTATTCGAAAGGGAGGTGCTGATGTTAATCAAAGTCATAGGCAGTGGCTCTCAACCATATCACAATCTCCAAATGTCATATCAATGTCCTTTGTGCCCATAACTTCACTCTTGAGTGGTGTCCTAGGCAATGGATTCCTAATGCATGCAGTAAATCTCTACCTTAGATGTGAGTATGGTGACTAGTCTTTGTTTCATGAGAGCACTTTTATCTTCCAATTTTGTAAGATGGAGCAATTATTATCCCTGAATTTGTTTACCTGCATATTGTGCAAACTAAGGGGTTGATACTATTTATATTCGATGGAATAGTATTAAGCTCCATACCCGCACAAAGAGGTTAATACTTTTTTCTTTTTTTTAATTTCATATTTAATGGAATATTATTGAACTTACCACTTATAGCACCAAGGTGAACAATGCTGGACGCACTAGAGGTGACTCCAATTCTTGATTTCTCTGGAAAGATCGTGTGAGCAGGACACTTTCCCACTAGATAGACCCAAAACGTTTTCTCCTATGTTGCCAATGCTCTCTGCTTTGTTGGCTGCTGTTCTGAATTCATCTCTTAATTTCCTTGATGCCCATACATGCAACTTGATGGCAGATAGGATTGTTATGTGTTATTGCAGATTTTAGTTGACTATTGCTCTTAACATAGCTTTATTATTAGAGCAATGCTACATACAGTCGTGGAATTGCAAACGCCGCGCAATCGTTTTGAAAAAGAATGAGATCCACGATTAAAAAGTTAGTTTTTTTTTCATGTGGGTCCCATATTAATTCATTTTTTTCAAAGCAACTGCACGCCGCTTGCACAACCACGACTGCAAATATCATTTCTCTTATTATTATTGTTGTTGTTATTATTTTGCTTCTGTGATGTTTTGGTCATAACCTGTGCATGACTCTGAAAGTCTTATACGTGTAGTACTTATATTGGTCTCTGATGGTTGATATATCATGCAGATAAACCCCCAATTGAGGAGCTCCATCAATTTCTAGAATTTCAATTGTCTCGGCAATGGGCTCCAATGTATGGTGATTTACCTCTCAGTCTTAGGCACAGGAAACAAGTGTCTCCATCCCTTCAGTTTAGTTTAATGGGCCCCAGGCTTTATGTCAGCACCATGAAGGTAATTCCTTCTGTTGCAGCTTATAGAAGTAATAATACGATTAAGCTTAAGTTCTCAAATTTCCCATGATAGAATACTTGGTCTTGGAGAATGATGACAGTGACCATCATTTCTCTGGGTTGATAAGTTTATCCACGTACTTTCACAAACCCATCTGAACTGCGAAGGTGCATTCAGTTCTAGCAAGAATTAATGTTTACAGGTTGATTGTTTTTTAATCCATTAGGGGTTCAAGACGGCTAAGAGCTGATCTAAGGTTAGGAACAAAATCATATGATGAACTCTTATGCAGGTCCTGCATGGCTCTTGTCGCTCTGTGTAATGTAAATTGGACACTTCCTGCCAAAACGTAAAAAAAAAATTTAAACTTGTGACTTAGTTCAGTATGCTATTCTATTTTATCAAAAACTAATTTTGTTTAGGGAAAGCTATTGATCTTACACACAAGAAACCATACAAAATACTTGCACTATATTTACATACTATATTCTGGTTGATAAATTTAAATTTGCAGGTTGACGCTGTAAATCGGCCAGTGACAGGGTTCCGTTTATACTTGGAAGGCAAGAAAAGCGACCATCTTGCAATTCATCTTCAGCATCTCTCAACTCTTCCTAAGATACTCCAACTCTCAGATGACCACAGCTATGAGCTCTTTGAGGAACCAGCTGATCGAGCCTACTTTGAACCTGTCAAATGGAGCATATTCTCGCATGTATGCACTGCCCCAGTACAATACAATGGTGCACACATTGATGATTCAGCTTCTATTGTGACAAAGGCCTGGTTTGAAGTTAAGGTTATTGGAATGAGGAAAGTTTTGTTCCTGAGGCTAGGATACTCCATGGTGGCATCTGCAAAAATACGTAGATCAGAATGGGAAGGATCTACAACTTCATCTCGAAAATCAGGATTTATCTCAATGATGATTAGCACAAGATTTAGTGCAGGGCTGAATCCACCCGAGAAGCCTGCCAAAGTGGATATGAATTCAGCAATTTATCCAGGGGGGCCACCTTTGCCACCAAGGGCACCGAAAATGTCCACCTTCGTTAATACGAAGGAAATGGTGAGGGGCCCGGAGGACCCACCTGGATATTGGGTGGTCACCGGAGCCAAGCTCTGCGTAGAGGGTGGCAAAATCTCAATCAAAGTGAAATACTCACTGTTGACTATAATGTCAGAGGATTCAGTATGATGCGAGTATACTGATTTTTCCCCCTGCTGTAAATACCAAATGGATAGTGTACATGACACGTATTTAAATCGGCTCCATTAGAGTATTATTTGGCGCAAAAGCCATTTTGATTGTGATAATGTTATTTATTCATTCCAAGGAAACAACCTCTCTTCTTCTGAATCTTGACGGCACAACTCTTTCCTGATGACCCATTGCGTTCCTGAAAATATTATCACCTCCATAACAGAAAAATTGTAACCAAATGCAGTCTTGCATTTCCGTTATTGATGGGTTTACAAATGGTTATGAACTCATTGCATGCATAAAACAAAACACGAAAAAAGCACCACCTTGCTGCTATTTTGTAAGGTTATCCGACAAAGATTGGCAAATATCTTAAAGTTTCCACTCCATTTACAAAGGAGATAATCTATTTAGATGAAATATTTTACCAACAAGTTCTAAATTCGAAGGAAAATTATTTAACTTGTGAAGCCAACCGATCAAACATATTCTGGAACACTAGAATAAAACAGTCATTAAGATTCATGAAGCTCTGAAAAGAAAACATTCATACATCGGCGTTTGATGTTGTCGTTCGTGTCTGATCCAGAATGTCATGTTCAACCTGGGCACGCTTTCATTTTTCAGTTTATTTTTAGGCGTGGCTGAGAGACTGTTGGGTGGACTGGAATTGGATAGGTGGAGTGGGTAAAAGGAGGTTGATTAACCGCAGCTGTCGTGGATGAAATAAAATCAAATGAGCTGGAACATGGATTCCCTCCTGAGTTCATCCGCATTAAAAAAAGGTTTCTACAAGGCCACACCACAACCATTTAATGAATTAAAGTTCTTCATAAACTGAGATCTTTTTAAAATATTTCTTCAGAATGAGGTACATCACTGGGAAGGGGAGAGAGAGGTATTAACAAGAATGGGATACAATCATCAGACATAACAATGCTGCTTCAAACAAAGTAAACTACTAGCATCCCACCCAAAGACACCCCTCTTATCAAGACTTCTAGTAACTCAATCAGTTATTTATGACGCAACTTACTGCTTCTATTAGGCACTCAACAGAGTCGAGAAAAGAAGATCTTGCATAAAACCAGCTCTCCCAGCAGCTTGTCTCATCCTTTTTTCCCGTTCTTCGTAACTCAAAGAAGGATCAAAACTGCAAGAGGAGAGAGAAGTTAACAGTTGGATCCAGATAAGGGTTTTTTCAGGGATTAAGGTGTGCATAGAGCATAAATAATTGGACCATAACAGTTGCCCATGCAGTGAGTGCTTCCTCACCATCAAAGACTGAAACTTGGTTACTTCCTAATTTATCTAATGGTCTGTGCTCCTTGGTGAATACAAAAGTGATGGACCACCTTGTCTAAGAGATCAAAATATGTACTGCATTCTCATAGAGAAATTTGTCCAACATATGATGGTCCATATATCTCAATCCAAACCCCTAATCCACATGGACAGTGTTGGTCAACAAAAGGGGTAGGCCACAATTTTCAAATCTTATATAAAAGAGAATAAAGAACTCTTGTTTTTTTTTTTTTTTTTTGAAAAATAAAGTGAGAATCTTGGAAACAAGGGAGAAAAAGTGATAACGTATAGGAGGGTAATACATCTCACAAGAAATTTTTGGAATGGGGAAGTGACGTTACAAAAGGGTGGTTATATGATGACAATTAATTAATGCATCTTAAGTAAAAAATTAAATGAGTAAACAAGGGGTTAATAATTCAATGGACATCACAGGTTTCCGATGATCCTAACAGAAAATAAATCTAAACCAGTACCTTGATTTCCATATATGTGCTGGTGCCTCATGTTTTGCAGAAGTGTCCTCAGCACTGATTGCCACAGATTTTGATATTTCTTCTGTTTCAGATGCAGGAAAATTCAAAATAAATGATGATAAGAATGGATCAGCAGCTGCAGCAGACACATTCGCATTGTTTGACCGATGTCCACCACCCCCTAGAAGTGCCTGCAGATGAGCCTCACGAAGATCCCGGCCCAGTAGTGAAAGTGCCTGACTGTTAGGAATTGCTACCCTACGTAACCTGCGACGTCTCTGAAAGTAATCCTCAGTTAAAGGAAACTCATATAACAATTTGGTTTTGTAGTCAATAAATAACCAAGAATATAAACAAGCATATTGTCTTCAACGTCATATAAGATAAAACATCAGTGATGAAATTTCAGTCTAAAGGATATCTTGAACAAGTGTCCATGATGCAGTGTGATATGACTTAACATGTCCCGAGCAACTTTAACAGAGCAAATAGGACAAACCTGCAAGGAAAGAGGCAAAATGAGGCTCTACTATCATGAACTGCCAATCAAAACTAGAAACTAAACAACTCAATATCACCCACCTTCAATTCTTAGGGAATATGAATCTCGACAATAAATAACTAGATAAAACAAGATTTTCATTTTGTTCATTTCCCTTCCTCCATTTTCCCCCTCCCCTTAATTTCCATTGATTCATTTTGGATGTGAAACCATATCAAAGAAACCAACATAATTCTTCGTCAATTCGGTACAAGGAAAAATAAGTTCCATTACAATGAAGGCATCAAGCACAAATATGAATCATATGATCCAAGATTTGAATTCATCAACACTATGTCTTTGGACTAAATTAAATGGCACCCTCTATTGATAAAACATCTTCCTAGATAGATGAACCATCTAGCAATAACAGCCTCATTTTAAATGTTCCTCTAGTGCAGTAACTGAAGGAAGATCCTGAAGTTCAAAAGAAAAATTTTAATAACAACTTTATAAGTAACAACTTCTAAAAAATCACTAGTATATCAATTGCAACTTGGAGCTCTTTTTTTCCTGCACAAACCTCACCATACCAGCTCCCGAAAGCCTCTTACATTTTTCTAGTAGCCAACCAATTCGACCAATAGTTTCCATATATACTATTGGTTTTTTTCTTTCCGGTTCCTCTTTGCAGCAACTAAAATCTAAGTTTTCAATGACAGCAATCTATGAGCTTCTTCAGCAATACAAAGTGGGGAAGGATTATGACATCAGAACAACAAGTTGGCAATACAAATATAGCTCATAAACAGGGAACGATATAATTTGAGGAAGACTGCGAATCTTTATATGATTGGAGCACCGTATCTGTTTTATTACACACATAGCACACGCACAAACATATATATGTTTACAAATATATAAGAGGAAATACTATTTTGGTCCCTGCGTAGTCTTTACCGACACTCGATGAAACAAAATATATCAGCCAATTGCTCCGCAAAAGGCATACACAACTTTTTTACCAACAGAGATTGTAACCCTCCAACATGAATTTAATAAGGAAGCCAACCGTCTACTCTTGCGGATCGAATAACATAACAGGCATCGTAGGGGAAATTTGAGAGAGGAAAAAGAAAAAAAAATCGGAGGTGCATCTAAAGAAACACGTACGGTGACTTTGGACTCGCACGAGTGCTCATCTTCGAGATGCGAACATAGCGACACGATGTCGAAGTCCTCGTAGCAATACGGGCATGTAAAATCGGGTCTGACATCGTCCTCTACCTCAAAATCATCGATGTTCAACCGATCTAATCCAAAAACACAGCATATTTACACAGAGAAATAAAAATAAAAAATAAAAACCGAGAGAGAGAGCGAGGGGGGAGTGGGGGATAAGATACCTAAGTGGGAACTCTGATGGTTGTGCTGAAGCGTGTATTGGCGCTTGGCGGCGGCGAGACGAGAGGTCCAGAAGTCAGAATCCATTGAAAATATGGGATCAAAGATGAAGCTCACTTTTTTATCTATTAATTGACCTTTATTTAGCTACCTCCAAAGAGGAAAAAAGAAATAAAAAACTGGCCTCCGATCTAGAACCTCTTGAGTGCTTTTGTACTGAAAAATCAAGACTTTTTGGCTAGATATTTGTTCAAGTTGATCGTAGGAAGCTGATGATGGAAAACGGAGAGGGTGAAGTCTTCTTATTGAAAGCTTGATGAGTATTTTCCAATGAGCTACGAATTTGACTTTTCCTCAGAGCGCTGTATTAATGGGAGGAAGCTTCATAAATGACGATTAGTTTGTGAGAGAGAGAGAGAGAGAGAGATGGGCGGTGGCTGCTTGTGGTGAAGACCGGAGGTGACGTAAACGCGGTGGGAGGAAATGTCGGGTTGCTCTTCGATTTATTGCCCTTTTTACTTCCTTTCAACGCACATTGCAATGGCACTGTTTTGGTCGGGTCACACGTGGCCTGCAGGCTACTGTATATATATTTATATTGTCAGAGACTCGTACCGTATATTCTAGAAAAAATCTACTTTTATTTTATTTTCAGTATATAACTTTTGATAAAAATATTCAATCTACCAAAAAAAAAAAACTTTAAAAATTATTTTAGAAACTCAAAATCTTATATGTCTGATTATAAAATAATTATAATATATCATGTTATGTTAATGAAAAATTATTTTTTTACAATTCTGGTCCTAAACTTAGGACTTGTTTGGGAGGTGAGATGATATCATCTTGTATTAAGATTTTTCATAATTTTATTTTAAAATATTATTCAAATACAAATATTTTTTAATTTTTAACTTTTTATATAATTTAAGCGTTACAACTTTTCTGAACTTTTAAGTAAAACAAAAGAAAAATAACATAATTTTTTCAAATTTCAAGATAAAATTATTTTAAAAATTATATTATAAAAATATTTAACTTTATAATATTTTTTTAACTTTCAATATCTTAGTTTTCAAAATCTAATAAAATATATTAACTCAAATTATTTCACTACTATTCATATAATTCTCATCTCATCTCATTACTCAAACCTCCTTAGGCCATGTTTGGGAATAGAGATTATCTCATTTCAAAATTTATCATAATTTACTTCTCAAATATCACTTAAATATAAAATACTTTTCAATTTAAAATCTTTAACTATTTCATCTAACCAATAATCATTACAATTCTCCCAAAACAATATACAGAAAATAATATAACATTTTCAAATTTTAAAACGAAAATTATATCAAAAATTATATTCAAATAATTTTTTAATTTTAAAATATTTTTATTTAACATTTTCTTTCTCATTTTTTAAATTTTAATAAAATATCTTAATTCAAATAATTTCACTATTATTTACAATATTCTCATTTCATCTTTTCATTCAAATTGTCCTAAATCTTATTAAAATGTAAAAAAGATAAAAAATAAAAAATAAAAAACCTTTAAAAAAAAAGTTAAAAAATATTTCAACTCTACTAATCCATTGTCACAAACATCAATATAAAAAATATTAAAAAGAATTATTCAAAGCTTCTTATGTATCTTTTCAAAACTCAACAAAAGATTTATCTCAAAAGTTTTTTAAAAATACTTACATATTATGAATTTAAAAGAGAAATGATATTGTAAGAGAAAACGTTGTTATTCAATACAAAACTTCTTAATATACAAGTGAATGACACCCATATATATAGGATTACAAAGAAGTTTAGGTATAGGTTAAGTCTTAATTGACGGTTAAGGACGGTCATAATTAACAGCTAAAGACGGTCATAATTAACAGCTAAGGATGGTCTTAATTGATAGCTAAATAGCGGTCATAATTGACGGCTAAGAACTATCATAATTGACGGCTAAACAACAGTCATAATTGACAGCTAAATATGGTCATACAAATCTATTTATAACATTGCCCATTTGGATGACTATGCATAAAAAAATATGCCTCATTAAGACCTTGCTAAGAAAAAATCCAGTGGAAAAAAATCATTGGCAAAGGAAAAAAAGTACAATATTCATATGTATCGCCAAGTGTTTTAAGATTGCCTCATTAAAACCTTGCAAAATAAAACCTAGTGGGATAAAACCTTAGCGAAGGAAAAATAGTACAATCAATACAAGTTTTCAAAACATTTACTCATCCTGAAAAGTGCATGATAATAGGTTTTCAAGTCTCTGCATTCTAATATTCTGCACAATCTTCTTTAATGTTACAGTTGGTAATGTTTTAATGAATAAATCTACTAGATTATCACTTAACCATATCTGCTTGATATTAATTTTACATTTCTCCTCATGAATTGTAATGATATCTGAATGATTTGAAGATGTAACAGATAATGTTTGCTTGACATATCTCCACAATATAGCAGAATTTCTATAAGTAAATACATATCCAATTTAAGATCTACCTCTGTGTGGATCTGAAAGATAATATAAATCCACATATCCAACTAATTATGGGCTTGATTCATGTTGATAAAATAATCACATATCAATCATACCTCAGAGGTAACGAATGACATGTTTAATATCATTCTAATGTCTTCGAGTTGGTGTGGAACTATATCTTGCAAGTAAATTAATTGAAAATGTAATATCAGACTAAATGCAATTTGCAAGATACATTAAGGCTCCAATTGCACTGAGATAAGGTACTTCAGGACCAATAATTTTTTCATCGTCTTCACAAAAACGAAATGGATCTTTCTACACATCAAGTGATCGAACAACCATTTGAGTACTCAGGGGATGAGTTTTATCAATATAAAAGTGCTTCAAGACTTTATAGTAAAAGGTTATTGTGTTGGTATATCTCAATATTGTGTACCGACTCTTTAAATGATGTAGTTGATAATGTTTTGGTAAATAAATTCACCGTATTGATTCAAAATCATTTTAACATTAAGCTGGTTTGGTAACTCAAAATTCTTATCTCATCATTACAACTTTCTCAAATTTTCACACAAAATATAATAAAAAATTTAACTTTTTCAAATTTTAAAATAATAATAACACTAAAAATTAATATTTTAAACTTTTATCCCAACTTAAAATTCTCATCTCTACCCTCAAACCTCTCCTAAATTCACTACTCTTATGGAGCTGTACTTTTCTAGAGTTCTTGTGAATAACATAGTTAGTGGAGAAGTCATCAAAGTTAAGCCGCCAACCTCCATATTCAACAAAAACGGTGGTCACATTTTTAGACCAGACAAGCAGTGCAAGATTTTACAGCTCTTTTGGAGCTGTTAGGCGCATCAACGTTATGATGCTACATCTCTTATATCTTGTAGAGAGATACATCATGAGAAATGCTGTGAAATAATAGAGATGCTTTGTCTTTCCTTTGACTCATTTGAGGATGTTACTCTTATGGTAGGAGCAAAGATTCATTTTTCTGGAAGGAGTTATTTTGATGTCGTTTTAGAATCAAGATTTCTTAGTGCTCAATATTCTACTTCTGTTACGACAATGTCTCAGAGGTTATTGGCTAAAGTAAATGAGGTCAACCAACTCAATAATCAAATATCTTAATTTCATTAGAAGCTCTCTGCAAAGAATCATAAAAACAGGAAACTGAAGAAGGAGAATAAGGCGCTAAAACAGTATGCTTGTGATCTTTAGGATCAGTAACAATAGATATTTAAAGAAGTCTAAATACTTAGAGAATAAGGACAAGCTGCATTTAATCTCGTCGTGTATATCTGAAAAAGTCCAACTTTTAAGAGAGTAAGGACAAACTACTTTTAATTTCACGGCTTAGTAAATAACTATAGGATATCTATGTTTAGCATATCCTCTATCAATATATATAATTTTGTTTTGCTTTCATAATTTTTTCTATAAAAGAAATATTCTGTTTATTTTCATTCGCATCCCATCTTCTTCACTTTTCTGTAATTAGTCTGCATTCTTACTCTGCAATTTCTTTTTGCATTCTTATTCTACAATGACTCAGTAATCTTCTCGTGACCAATATATGAGGTATTCTATACTTTGTTCACCAGTTATTTATTCTTCTACCGTAGGTGCTATAATGCAATAAAAAAATGATCTAACTAATAAGTCAGATGATGATGCTATTTATGAGTTTGTGAGTCTCGATGCCTAATACTGGTCATCCATTATTGCATTTTCTCAACAACTACAATAAAAAAACTTGTAAGGTTGACAAACTCAACGAGAAAATTTCTATCATTTAGTAACTTTTTCTGGAGTCTAACATGAAGGTAGGAGCAATAAAGTAAGTGAATAGGAATTTAAAATCCTTACTTGACTCTTCTTTTCGATTGTCTACTCATTTAGACATGGATGCTATGCAAATTTATGAAGAGTAAGATAGTTTAAAGAATGAAGCGAAGATCTTCAAATATCTGTAATTTTGTTTTGAGATAATAAAATAATATTTTACAAATATTTAAGTTGTGCTTCTATTTTCTGGTAAATGTTTTGTGTGCTTCATTTTTTTCTCCTTTAATCATGCATATTTCTTACAAAATCGTAATATGAATCTGAAATACTAATTTCATTTTAAGAGATGATATTTCAAAACTAATAATTTCATTTACCTCATCCTCAAAACCGAAAGGGTTTATGATTTATATTTCAAATATGTGTAATTTTCATGAGCTCTTTTGAAGTCTTAATAACATTTAAATCATTTATATAAACTGCAATAAAAGCTAATCTAGATACTGAAAATATATGGAAAATAGCTTGTGTCCATATGTGTTAGGATTATTTTAGATCATATAAGGATTTTTGAAACTTGATAGAATAAGTATTTCAGGACTATATGCTTCATATATTTCATATCTAGTGATCCATATAAATATGCAGTTAATCATGCATGCCCAAACTCTGTAACTATCAACCTAATAAAAACCTTAATATAATTTCATTCACTTCAAAAGTATATCAATATTATTTCTGCGAGAAACCGACTCGTGATTTATATATTATATTTTCATTTCTTTTATACAAATATCCACTTATATTCAATAAGCATCACCTCTTAGGTGTTTGGACTACAAGTCCATATTTATCACATTTTACTAATGATATCAATTATGCAAGAATTGTTTCTTTCTATTTTGACCAATATTTTTACGTTAGTATTCTTCGATAGTTCTTGACTCACTTTTTTCATTACTTCTGGTAATGTCAAGTGCTATCTTATATGAAAATATGTTGTCGACAATGATTTTATTTCTATCCAAAATTTCTTCAATACTCATGAAATGTATCGAGATCTTATTATTTTCAAATACCTGTCCTTCTTCAAGGAAAGACATTTCATGAAAAATCTCTTCAGGAGGATGATACTCTTCAGCAGTTTTTATTATGAGAGAATTTTGGACAGAATGTTTGGATGGATCTTATTACTTGTTTTGTGGGTACGGCCTCTACAGGAGCACCAATTTCTTTTCTTTATGCTTTTCTATTTCGGGATGCTTTATCTTTTGTATCAATATGTCTGCCACGCTTTTAGACATGTTTTATATTCATTAGACTGTTAAATTTCTTAATTATCCTACGAGGACTTCAATCATCGCTGAGATTTTAGCAGCTAGAATATGAGACATTTTTATTTTATTGCATCTATAAATTAATTATTATCTGAATTTTCAGTTCACCTATGATAATCAAGATAATGTCGAATTATTTCATTTTATTTGCTTGTAACAAATTTTTCTTTCTACTTATGTTGGGAAGACTTTATAGTAAAAGAATCTTCTAGTTCATTTATAAATGTCCATATGAAAATTATTCGACTTATCGTAATTGATTTCGGATGATCAAGTTAATTATGAAAAATATACAAATATTTTGAATCATATCACTTTTGATGCATCATAATATTTGATTCAATAGTTATATAAAATCATCTCAAAGAGAAAGTTAATAGATTTTCCAATACAAACTTCTGACCCGAAATCATAAAAGTACTATAAAGATATTTATTACCACGTCCAAATTTTTGGTTTCTTTGAAAAAAATGCATCATTCATTTTTGAGAATGATATAAATCCAATACCATTCACCTTAGGTAATGATGTGAAATCAGTATAACGTGACTAATGATTTTTTAACAAAAACTCATTATTTTGCTCAGCTATTAGAAGACAAGATATAAGTTTAGAATATCTTATAAACTTTCGCACTCGATATTGCTACTTCAAGAGCAAATTTGAGGCATTAATTTTAAACAAATATTCTTTAGCGACTTTTTTCTACACAATTTCAATTATGCAACTTCAGTTGCATTAATCATAACGAGCTTTTGGGAGGATTCCGATCTTTTAGTACACGTATCACTCATTTAAACTATTTCATAATATCAATAGATCTTTTATTATGAGATACTCAATAAAATTATTGGTTTAAAGCGATCTTTTAGGGATGCTATATTGCTATTCTAAAATGAATCTTATCATCAATAATTCATAACAAGTATAAAAAATAAATAGTACTTGTATATAAACTATGTAAATAAAAATTGACTATATATATAACTGAAATGTAAATTATGAAAATTTCAATTCACCATAGATAATATTCCCCACAGATATAACTGAAAAATAAGTTATGAGAATATTAATTCACCATAGATATAACTGAAATGTAAACAATATAAAATTTTATCAAATAGTAATAAATAATATAATCTTTAATATTCACCTTGAGGACTGTAAATAATATCTTGAAAAACTTACTTGAAGTAGAAAATTACTATTTTCCAAATCAACAAAGTCTCATGCTGATAACGTGTTATGAAATTAAAAGAGAAATAATATTGTAAAAGAAAGCGTTGTTATACAATATAAAAATTCTTCATATACAAGTGAATGATACTTATATATAGGAGTATAAAAGAGTTTAAGTATAGCTTAAGTCTTAATTGACGGCTAAGACTGGTCTTAATTGACGGTTAAATAGCGATCATAATTGAAGACTAAGAGCAGTCATAATTGACAACTAAATATAGTCATACAAATCCGTTTATAATATTACAAACTTTTTTAAAATTTTTATCTACCAAACATATCTAAAGTCTTTAAAATATTGAGGGCTCTAAAAATGACGTCGATCTCGCCTCCTTAACGAAACGACAACAGGCATGAACAAAGAACCCCAATCAAACCGAGGACTGTTGGGCTACGGCTCGTTTTCCTTTCTACAAGGTACAGCAGCAACAAGAAGAACAAGGAAGAGTGAGCAAACAAGAGAAGAGAAAGCTAGTTTTCATGGAAGTGGATCAGCTCAAACCAGGAATGACTGGTCATACACTATCTTGCAGAAGGGCCGCGCTGCCTCTTAGAACCTCCACCATACCCACATTTCGTAGTGCCTTTTCGGAGACGACACCGCCACCATCATCTTCACCGCTTGCAACGATCAAGGTCACTAACCGTAATGTTCTTCTATCTGTTTATGGATATTCAATTAGTTGTATGGAAATGATTGGTTATTGTATGAATGTGCTTGTTAATTTGCTGTTAGGACTCCTAGTTTTGCATTTCCAAGCCGAATCTGTGTGATGAGTAATCGAAGAAAGGCGCACTCGTTTGAGATCTTGGAATGCTAAGTTTGAGCTCTCAAGGATGAAGCCTGAGATGTTTTTCATTTCTTTTTAATGATTGGCACATCGATAACAAAGTACCAACTAATCTTGGAATTGCACAAACTCTATGCAATATTTTTCATTTCTTTCCTTGTAATGTCTGTGTGATCTGGAATTTTAATTCTCGTTGAGATCTTTTCCACAATTTTCTTTGTTACACTCTTATGTTTCACACTCTTAGTTATCTGGAAAGTAATTCCTGATTGATTACCTTAGATGATGCTATATGTTACTCCACTGTCCACACCAGTGTAGGAGGCACATCTAGAACTACATGCTGGAGAATATATTAGTTCTTCTAGCTCTTGTCGTTTTCCAAGTTGATTTGTCATAATTTGATTATGATTCTCGCAGTTAGTACTCTTCAAGATCCTTATTGTTTGATTCCGGATTATCAGCTTTTTGGAGCAAGAGCGTGTGTGACAGCTTTAGAGTATCCTGGGATTTTTAGGGATCATGTATACAGTATATGTATATATTCATTTGATTCAAATCCTTATGCAGGGTCTTCTCCAACCCCCACCCCATTGAAAAATGGAAAGGAAAAATGGCAAAGCACAATTAATTGATTCAGCCATATCTTTACTTGTTTGTGACAATGATGCAGGTTGCATCTTTTATGCAGTTAACTTGATGAAGCCGAGCACTGCTGTAATTCTTCGTAACACAAAGATTGACATGTTTAAGGGATCTGTGAGGGCTAGTAGCTATTGACAAATGGGGCCTCACTGAAGAAGTTACTGAACCTGCTAAATTCAAAGTTCAAGAGGACAAAAATCTCTCCTTGTTTGAATAGGAGCTGGTGAATGTAAGAGTACTAGTAATTGCTTATCTATCTTCATTTTTATTCTTAAATTTGAAGAAACTTGCATTAAAATCATCTACATTGGCTTATCTAGCTCTATTATTTTGAATAACTCTGAACAGTCATTATTTATCTTTGAAGATGTCATTTTCCTTCTTCAAACATTATTTTTATTATTTTTATTCTCTCTTATCGGAAGAGCACATTCCGAGGACCTCGAACTGCTCTTTCTTCCACTTTGGTTTTTCTTTCTCTCCTTTCTTTTCATTTCTCTCTTCACCGTTGTTTCTCCTTCTTCCCAAATGGCTCTCATTGCTCACGGCACGGCCCCACATCGTTTCTCTCTCTTGTTGCTCCTGGCTGGATTTCTTCACGGTTGGAGCTGCTCTTCATGGCTCTGCTCTTCATGGTTCTCTCTGCTTTGGATTCATCACCAACAGAGATCCATCAACAACACAACCCAAAAGCCCTAGCTTGCAGGTGATTTTGTCTTCCATTCCTACTCTTTGGTGGTAGAAATTTGGGTCTTATTTCTCCTGAATGGTGCTGCCCTAGAACAATTTAGGGTTTTTTTTTTTGGGGGTTTTTTTTTGGAATTTCTGGGAATATTAGAAAGAAATTAATCTTAAAATGTACATTGGATGAAATTAGAACGAACAAAATCAACATGTTTGTCATCAATATTATGTTTGTCATCAATATAATGATGAAAGAGCATGGGGTGCAGCCTATTCAAAGGTATGTTTTGTGAGAGGTAGGTTTTACGCACAGGGAGGTTATTTTTACAAGCAAATATTGTTTTTGCTATCCAGATTTTAGGGGGGGAAAAAAAATTTTATTATTATTTGATCAAAAAATATATAATCCAATGTAAGAATTTTTCATCTTTAAAATCAATCTTCAAAAGATGTGATTTTAAAGATGAAGATGCATAAACTATTGCTAGTGCCCTAAGTCATTGAAGTGGGATTGTTGTGAAATTAGAAGCATGATACTAAAATTTTGAGTGCTTTCTGTAGTTTAGAAGTCCGATGATTTTTACCCATATTCCTGCGGCATGGGGGTTGCACGATAAAGCGTGTTACTGTGTTTGTGAGCAGTCAAAGTTTGTAACACTGCCCTTGCTTAACTTGGAATGTTGAGCTGGTTAACCGAGAAATTTGGTAAGAGTCATAAATTATAGAGTAATGCTACATACAGTCATTTTTGTGCACTCCCTGCGCACTCCACTGATATGATTGGCTGGATTAATTTTTTTTTAATACACAACCAATCATATCACTGGAGTGCACAAAGGAGTCCGCAAAAATGACTGCACATAAAATTTTCCTAAATTAAATGAGTAATACTACATACAATCATATAATGGTAGGAGTAGATGTTTTGTTTTATTTTTCTTTCGACCTATTCAGAACTTGGTGATAAGTCATTAAGCAATGTAACAGGGCACCTAACACAGTAGACTGCCTGGTACTAGATTGGTTGCTTGATTATTAATACTTCTATATTTTACCGTGATGAACTTTTGGTAGACACGAAACCGTGTATGTAGCTGAAGAGTGAAATAAAGGCAACTTCCTAGCTCGTCTGCTTTCTTTCCTCACATCGTCCAAAATGAATCACTCCATTGTCCCGGTTGATACTTGCGATGAAGCGTGAAATGCCATCACATATATCACATCCTTGCTAATTCTCTTCGAGGGATAGGCCATTGATGGCCTATTGTACTTCTCCATGCCTTGGTGGCTTGATTACTCCGATTTTGGCATATGGGTTACTCAAGAAAATATCAGAAATATTTTGGTTTATAAAGAATTTTACAAAAGTATATTTAACAAACAGAGGCAGATTATTGTGACATATTAAATTGTAAATATTTTTTTATTGTAAAAAAAATCTAATATGTCACATCAAACTGCAAATTGACTTTTAATCTTGATGAAATATATTTATTTATGAATCTAATACTTGTAAAAATAATATTTGCTAGATTTTAGAGACCATGCTTGGTTGCTTACATAAGGGAAGGTCAGGGGACTGTGTTAAAGCTATCAGCGCCAGGCATGATCGAGGTGCTGTATAAAAAGTCAAATCTTCCTTTTTCCAGAAAGGACAGAAAAAGAAGAAGTAATTCTATAAACGATTTTCTGATTCTGAACCGTTTAAGACGGGCGGCATGGCATACTAATAGACATTACTGGGTTACAACGATAATCAGCAAAATGATAGGGACAAAAAGTTCATCAAGAATGTAAGTTAAGTGTTTGAATATATATATATAAGAACAATTTAATCTCATTATGACGAGCAACATTTTAACCTTATGTTTTTCAAATCCGGCCAACAAGAATAACGTCCCCATCAAGTCTTGCAAAGTCCATCGAAATTCGAAGAAATTATGATCAATGTTCGCCACCCCAACAACAATCACCCATCTACAACACAAGAACAAGAAAAATACTAATCAAGGTTCGAGCAAAATGCTTAGTTACTTTACCTGTAGTTCACAATCAAGAAGAAAAAGGATTGATTAACTTGATAATAATAGCATATTTCTTTTTAGAGTATGGAATATGGATACAATATCCAGAGAGAAACTTCCAAGGCAAACTAGACAAAAACAGAGGGAACACGGCAAATCTCTAGACTGAAAGTCAATTGGCAACCATTACAGCCCTTAAAAAGCAACAACCCAAGCCAACGATAATAAATGATGTAGGGGCTGCAGAAACTGACGATGGCAGGGCCAGAAAGATTAAAGTTCACCATCTAGGCTGAGAATGGTAGATCAAGATAAGGCCAAGGTGGGAGCAAAATCACATCATCCTTGAAGCAAACTTCATTAGGTAGCACATTCTGCCTATGATTTCTATCTTGGAGACTTGATAGCAAAAGTGATCAATTTATGGAAACAACAGTAGGGGAGGGGCAGTTGTCTAAAATACCGATTTGAACATTCACAATGTCCATCTCACCACCTAAAGATACTCTCTTGTGTCTTCTCCTTGCCCTTTCCCTCCTTTGCATGTCAATACAAAGGTCGTCTTTGCATGTGTCCACAAGTCGCAGCAAACATTCACAAATTTCTTAAACTTTCTTATTTTTCAACTCACCAATAACAATCTTAACTTTTTTTGCTTTCCAAGAATTTGGTGTTCTTTTGGCACTACCATAAATATCAAGAACCTTAACTGTAAATATCAAATTTGCATAAACAGGTGGCCTGTAACCTGACTTCATTATGACTCGTTAAAAAATTTTGGTAGACACTATGCTGGTTACCTAAAGTAAACCCAACACCAATGCCACTAAAATTTCCAGTAAAGCTACAAGATCATTATCAATAGCAGAAAAACATTTTCTTTAGATCCATGGAAGTATTATGAACCCATTAATTGAAATTGAAAGCAGAAGGCAAGAAGCATATCGAATTGCAATCATAAAGATGAAGGAACTACTTGACGAGGGAGCATTACTATCATCATTGTCATACCCAAACAGATCTAACTTCTTTATATTGAAACATCATTCTGTAAGCACACATTTATGATTTCAGTTACTTCCTACTTGAGTTATTAAAATTTTCCTTTGACACCTTGGCTGGCTTTGTAAACAGGTAACAAGCATCTAGAATCCCTACTAAAAATGCTTTATTTCAGCACCTTGTCTTAGGGCGCATGTACATAAAACTTTGCTCGAACCATCTGACGTTCATCATACATCATCATTGCAATCTGAGTGAACACCACAAATCAGTACCATCCTCATGATCCTATCAACATTAATATCAATGAAAAAATGGTTCAGCCCAAATTAAATATGAGGAAACACCTTTCTCTTTCCATTCATTGTTTTAAGTGTTTATAGCAACCAATATAATCCAAATAACTTAATACCAAATAACTGAAAATTACATGCATCACAGATACACAAGCAACACTACAAAAATGAACAAGCAAATTTGATGCATAACAGCAGCCATTTCTGCAAGATAATATGTACCATTGCGGCTTTTTGATCCTTCCCCATCTATTATGGGCTTCTTCTGGGGGAGAAAAAAAGGATAAACGCTTGGTCTAGTTGTCAAAATGACAAGGAAATGCTGAAGCGATCACATAATTTTGTTCCAAGAATCTGTTTTCATTGATAAGGAAGTCAATTTTATAAGAGCACAGAGGGTGCAACCTAAGAACACATCAAGCACACGAGGATTGTGTTTCAAGAATCTAGTCAAAACTCTGTAAACTTTATTACTTTCACTAACTCCATAACATTAGATTCAAATTCCCATCTTTCTACATGAATTTCAAATGCGACTCCATTCACAAAATCAACTGAAGATTTTTTTTTTTGATCGGTACAAAATCTACTGAAAATGACATTCACCAATACTTTCAAAGTACAGAACAAAAACAAATCCAAGGAAATCCATATTTGATGCTTGATCTTCATCTAGTCTTCTCTTGCCCTACAAAAGGAAAGAGAGTAGGCATTCTTTCATTGAGAGAGAGAGAGGGAGAGAGAGAGAGAGGATTACCAAAAATTTTTGAATAAAATAAATAAAATAACAACCCAAAAGTGGGAAACTAATAAGGCAGAAAATTACATGATTTCAAACCCAAAATCTCCATCCAAAGTATGTAAGATGCATCCAACTCCCCCGGCGAAAAATACACATTATATATGGCCATCCTAATAAGTGCCAATGGATTGACATCTCAGTGCCACAAAGTTCCCATTATCTATACGTCTTATGTAAAAATGATATTCAAAGACATAAATACACCTAGTCGATGCCATATGTCCTCATATACTATGGTGACAAATTCCTATGCCAAAAAATATCATCATTGATTGTTTTGCAACTAATCTCTGTCAATGCTAGAAAAAAACCAGTCCATATCAAGACCACATATTCCCATTATCGGGACTATTAAGTATAGTTGCTGACAATAAAAAAACTTTTGATTAGTGGGCCTTGGTATTGATACCCAGCTATCATTCAACTGATAATGGGGGCAGCAGAGGCATCATTATTAACGAGGTGGTTCTCATATGAGTAGCCCATTAATGTTAAAAAGCAACTTCCTATAAATCAGCTTGACTTCCTAATGTTATGGCTTTTCAAGTTAGAAAAAGGCAAAGTAACAAGCTTGGTGAAAAGCATGAATTAATAAAGGCCACGGGCTCCCAAATTTGCCGGTGTGACTACTGACAAACAGTGATGCTTAAATCAACCAAAAAGAACTTAAACCTTTCAATGATTAGATCTGAATTCGTTCTCAAAAGCCTATATTTTTTGTTCTTAGTGAAAGCTCAATTCTCCTCAAGATTAATTAATCAAGCAATTCAGGTCAAACCACGCAAACATTCTCATACATGATTCTTAAGCAATACACAAATCTGCAACCATGACTTTGGAAAGAGATATCCCAGAGGTCCCAGAACACCAAGACTGCAAACGAGGTTGTAACTTGAAAAACTCATACGAAGGCATATCTTATATAAATAAAAAGGCAATAACCACACCACCAGAACGACAAGCAGTAGACAAATCATAGTTCAACAAAGCAGGTCCAGTGCCACACGATACTAAATCAAATAAAGCGCCATAGAGAATGTAAAGTCCAAATTCAATGGAAATGAGTAAAATATAGTGAAGAAAAATGAATGGGAAACTACCTTCAGGAGTCCAACCGTAGCGAGAGACGGAGAGCATAGAGTTGAGCAATGCGGAAGCAGTGGCGGTGTGATACGGAAGCAGCGTTTCTACACAGAAGCTCATCTCCACAGGCGATCTTTTGCAACAAAAACACATGGTTATTAGCTCAGACATCTACATCCATATATATGACAAAAAATTTCACACATTTCACAGAAAGGATTTATGTATTTAGCGTGTACCTGAAAATGCGATGTGTGAGAGGGTTTTGTTTGGGGATGCGAAATGGTGAGCACGTGGGTCTGGCTCTGGCTCCAGCGCCCGCAGTGAGCCTCGCTGCAGAGGTGGTTCGGGGAGAGGCGGAGCGAAGGACGGACCTGACGGTTGTGGCGGCGGCGGATGACATGGCTTTGGGTTGGCCAGGGACTATGAGGGGCTTCGTTTTGTTTCGAGGGTTTTGCGTTTTCGTCTTGGAGGGTTTTTAATTCTTTACAATAAAATCAAATTTATAATCTCATCAACCACATCTTGACGCATTATCTATTTTATAATAAAAATATTTATATTTACAGGTTATTTTGAATTCTTTTTCGTGTTTGGTTTTGCTTGACCACTTATAATTTTTAGCTAAGAATTTTGAGTTTAAAATTAAATATTAAAATATTATATTTTAATATTATTATTATTTTAAAATTTAAAAAAGTTAAGAAAAAGTTGAATTGTTTATTATATTTTATATAGAAATTTGAAAAAGTTGTAATGATGAGATGAGAATTTTATATTTGAGATAAAAAATTCAAATGGTCAAACAGTACCTAAATATCATACCTTAGAAATTTATGCTTATAGTTATTTATCAAATCATCATCACTTGCATATTATTATTATTTTGTTATTGCTTAGATTTTAAACTTAAGATGATGAGTATTCTATTCTCAACCTAGTGCCTGTTGACAATAAAATATACCATCTGTATCACTTAAATTTTGACATTGATTTATAAGATTTAAATTTTAAAATTTATTTTTAAAATCAAATAATATCGTGTAAGTACTTTATTGGCATGAGAATATAATTTTTACATTATGAATTATTTAGGAGAAATAAATTTTGAGTAATGTTACTCATTATTTTATGATGTAGTATTAGATTATTGAAGACTATTTAATTGGGATGTGGCATTATCTTATAATATTTCACTTATAAATTTATCATCTAATATCACGTCATGAAATGATAAGAGAATAATGAGAAAATAGATGATGAATAGATTTTTTAGAAATTTTTATCTTTTATAATATTAGAACTAATTCCAATTGAGTAATTCTAAGTACAATCGTAGAATGTGTAAACCCTACGTAATCGTTTTAAAAAAAAATGAAATTCACGATTAAAAAATTAATTTTTTCCTAATGTGGGTTCATGATTAATTTATTTTTTTTAAAAAAATAACGCGACACTTGCACAATTACAACTACAAATATCATTTTTCATTTTAATTATATTCTCAACTAGACTTTTTGAAATACGAGCTTAAAGAAATGTTGTAGTTGGACCTGATTTCCGACCTTCGAGGAGCCCAAGGATGATCAAAAGTCGGCTTGCTTCAAAAGGGTGGAGGAGGTCCGGCGGAATTGGAAGACCTTCGAAACAACGTGGAATTGAGTTCAACTTGGCAACCCAAAGACGAAACAATTTATGCTCTTAAGTCATTAACTCAAATCATTATGAATATTGTCAAATTACACTGAGATCTCATTTTTACATACAAATCAATAACAGCATCGTTCCATGTCGTGGAAGTTTATTCCCCTTTCATGTCAGAAACAAACAAACATGTGATTGGCTGCCTTGCCGGTCAGCATTACTTCCTTGCCTTTCTCTTACTTCGGCTCATCTTTACAAGTGCACCAAGTAGCAGCGGTATGCAAATTCCCTGTGACATATCCACTCTTTGTCCTCTGGAGACCTTAGATTTTGCATCCCTTTTACGTATCTTTTCCTGCTCTTCGAAACCTCCGATTGAGTTTTGGAAATAGAAGCCTCCTTTTTCACCTGTTCTAAGTCCAATTAGCCGCCCCAGCGTCACGCTATGGTCTTGAAAGAAGGATGCTGTGGACTGTTTGATCTCGCAGCAGAAGAATAATCATTAGTGGGACAGTAGGACAAGCTTGCATCTAAGGCCTAAGGGTATCTCAGGAATCAACATCGTTCATACATTTTGCATAATCACTTCTTATCAGAGATGTTTTAATTGCTTTCACCATAAGCTACTCCAGCTCTGGCAACGAGAAGAAAATTCAAGGTCCTCTCCATGTATCAATCAAAGAGAATTCATCAGTTTCAGTTGCTGCAATTGTCTGTCTGTCTCTTCTAGTGATCGGTTTGGTTGAAGATTCATTTATAAATTTCAGCAGAAAACTTACTTTAGTTTGGAGCAGGCTTTACAAAATTCTTTCATCAAATGGTTATTTGGAATTGTGCTTGGATGCAGCATGGTGTGTTTGTAAAGCAGAATCTCTAAATAGCAGATCTCACAACTCTTCTACAAGCCTAAACATCTAGTCTGGAAATATAGGAGTTGAAGCAAAATCTGTGTGTTTCTTGTTGAAAAATCGATGGACAATAACTTGGGAGGTCAAACTGCCAATTTAAAAGTAAAAATTTCACTTGAATGAGAGTTGAGTGAATTTTCTGCTGAACACTTGACACAAGATTGGCTCAAAATTTAATTGAACCAACCAAGTTTGCTCAAGTGAGGTTCAAGCTAACCTTCTGCTTTAGGCTCATATTGCAAATTTGCTCAAGTTAGACTCGAGCAAAGCTCGAGATTGTCTTTGGATAAAGCAAAGCTCAATAATTGAAAGGACAAGCTGGTGTACACGCACAAGCATATGTAAGCGGCCGGGGCGGGGGATGAAGTTAGTTTAGTTACCTCAGTATCAAGGTTGGAGGATGACAATGAAGAGAAACTGGCCGATCGCATGTGTGAAGAGTGGGGCTCAACTCCAGCAGCTGGTAAGCTCTCCACTACTCTAAGTCTATTCACAGTCCCAAGCCCAAGCGGCCATCCATTGGGTATCTCATGCTCCTAAAAAGAGTGGTGATAAGTTAATTCATACTTTCAGAACAATCTTGAAAAAAGTTTTGGACATAAAAGAAAATCGGCAGTTCAACAGATATTAGCCAAAGGCATTGCATCTCTAACTTTAGGGAATAGTTGTCAAATAGGAAGTATGGTCTTTGATACTGATTTGTTCACAAATAAGAAGTCCCTTCCTTTCGAGAGCAAAAACCAAAGCACTTTTGGTTTTTGCAATCGAGAGTTTCTACATCTATCACCCCAAAAAAGAGATCCCCCCTTCTTTTTCAAGGAACGGAAAGATTTCAACAAGACCCTGTATATTGAATGAGTGCATGTCTATTGCAAGATGAGAGGATAACAAAGGCAAAACAGAGGTTTTGGATTTGTCACAAGATGACTACTAGCCAGTGGTTGGTGCTGAAATCAAACACTCACACTGCTACTCACATCAAGTCATTGGATTTTCAAAAAAAGTCCCAGAAAAACAGTTCAGCTTCTTCTGTAAATGGAATTTAGCCAAAAGCATACAATATCTTCTAATAACCCGAGAACACCATGAGACCAATCTAAAGGATGACTAGGTTGCATAATGCGGAAAGAATCATTATTTTGCAGTGCTCGGCCAACAAAGAGAACGCAAAGCTGTTAATTATAAAAAAAAAAAAAAAAAGTAAAAATAATTTTTAAAAAAAAAAAAAAAAAGCGATAGAGAGAGAGAGAGAGAGTAAAGAAAAGCGAACTGATCAGAGGGTTAAAGTACCGATATGATTCCTTTTTGGTGGTCAATACCATTCCTTTTGAAGAGGGTCCTTGTTGTTGATTCTATTGATAAAAAGTTCTATAATTTTCCACTCTTTGCAAAATGTATATGGTTGTTCTTCGTTCATTGTACTATCTGTCTCTATAAAATATAAAAAAGAAAAAAAGAAGAAGAAGAAATCTGCATATGGATTCTATGAAAGTGATAATTCTCAAGTATATATACATGCTGCTTTGAGATTTGGGCTGCAGGCATGCTGGCAATTTCCACCGCCACTACAATTTCCTCTGCATATATTTCATCTAAAAGTAATCCTTCGTCCCCACAATTTGCAAATGCATCATAACCCTCAACCTTTTTCTTGGGTAGTTGACAAAAAGAGATATTGGGGTTGCTTTGTTTTATTTATCAACAGAAAGGATGATTGAGCAATTTGATTTCACTCGATCACTTTCTGAGCCAGATTAAACCTCCAAGAACATTAAGAATTCAGTACTATCTGCGTATATCAGTTGTACCTCCATTATGATGGGGTTAGAAAGAACACTTATCGGCAACCAAAGGAGAAATCATAAGAAACCTTCCCTGATAACGAGACGAGAGACCTGCCTTTCATTCAGAAGACAATCCAACAGTGTTCAACAAGATCAAGTAAAATTAGTAAAACTTGAGGAACGAAGCTTCCGCTTCTGATCCAGTTAATCCAATCCAAACAATGAAAATCAAATGTGTAGAGTAATACCCAGAAGAGAAAAGGTAGCAAATCCTGAAGGAACAGATCTTTCATTTGCCCAAAAAAAATGTGAAAACAGACAAAGAATTCAAGAAAGCCACCAAATTTGACTTTTCTTAGCATAAAAGACTACCAAGAATGAACATTACCTCTACGACCATGGCGTTGCTTCCAGAAGAAAGAAGTGAGTAAAATTGATGATCAAGGAGAAACCACAAAGCGCAAGAGCATGTTCTGGAAAATCATATTGAAGAAATTAGGAGTCTTTCATTTCTTCCTTGACCAGGGCACGGTTTTATGAGATTGGGTCCCACGAGGATGTTTAGCCTTAAATATCGTCGAGAAATTCTGAAAACGATTTCAATTAGCAACTGATAACTACTAGTGTTCAGACAAACAACAACATTTTAACCGTTAATTTACCGCCATATTTCAAATCATATTAGGGCCGCCAGATTGATGGATCCCAAATGAATGATCTTTATCGAACAAGCTCTCTGGATTAGATTTTGGGCACTCTGATCCAGTGTAGAGCCAAATAGGTGGGATCAGATAGATCAATAAGAGAGGGAATATTTATTAGAAAACATGGAGGGTGATGGGACTTTTCAGCTGCCCCTTGTACATCTTTCTAACTCATCAATGGCTGGCCGGTGAGGTTTAATTAAACTTTCTTCCTAAAGGTTTGATTAAACAGTGACATGGGTACAGCTTGTTGTTGCTTCTGAAATAATTTAAGCGTGTAATGTGTCTAATTGTATGGTCACTGATATTGACTTTGAAACGTACAATGTTTTCTTCAAGGGAGTGTGTGTCTGATTGATTTATGAGTGACATGTTTCTAAACAAGATATATGAAATATAAGAGCATGGGTACCTGATTTTTTAGCACCTCATGCTCACGTGTGCTATAATTCAACTCCCAGATCATCAACCATTCAGTTCCATCTAGAAGAGCCATCAAAAGATTGGTGCGTAAAGCTCCCATACTGTCGTGGCTTGCAACGCCGTCTTGTTCAACTATCCGATCAGATTATAACCATCCAACTTTATTATTACTTTCTCGAACCGAGGATGTAAAGATAGGAAAATTTTGGTTAGAAAATGTGGAGATCTCCATCAACTACAACAAAATAACAGCTACAATGGTCTCTTTTTTTGGTTGCAGTCTCAAATAACAGTTCCATAATCAACCAATTGGACTATGGGCATTCATTTTCTTAGACTCGGCCAAAGAACAAGGATTTAGACCCAATTTTATATGGTTTGTTCGATGAGAAAGCATTTTGTCTCCTTCACACTCTTTAACCATTCTGTCATTGTAATTGAAACTGAGGCTGACTAATGCAAGTCACTACAAAACCAATCAAAATGGTGTTCAACTAACTATCTCACCTCACAACAAGATAGGAAATGCGTGGAGAGGGTGAGGAGCTGACGTGGATTACACCTCATTCATTGAGCAGGAGATGGAGACTGTTGTAGATAAAGGGTGGAACTGAAGAGTCACAGGCTTCACAGCGATCATTGCTTTCTACTATCTGTAGTTGAGAGAGCTAAACTCTCTCCCCAAATAAAGAGAGACAGTACGCATAATCACAAAGCAAGATTGGTTGGACAAGTGAAATGTGCCTTTCACCACGTGGCAACTAATTATGTTGAACACAGAAAAGTATGGTTTTGGTCGCTACCTATCCTCCTAGTCCTCACCTACGGATGCCGACACCGCCCCCTTCTTCAATCCCCACCGACACAGCACCTCCAATTTTTTTTTTTTTTTAAATGTTCACATAATCTTTTAATATAAATTAAATAGTAAAAAAATATTTATTATGTTTAACCAGCCATTCGGGAGAATTTTATTTTTTATTTTAAATTTAAATTTGATGGTATAATTTAAATTTTAAATTTAAATTATACCATCAAATCTTCATGCTATTGGCTAATTTCTCGTTATTAAAATCGAAGGTGTGTCAAATAAGATAGCTCCCTCAGATTGATGTCCGGACATCTTTGTTATTGGCCTATTCGAATTACAGGATATAATATAAAAAAATAAATAAATAAAGAATGAGAATATAGATAGGTCCGTTAGACTACATTTTAAATCATGTCCGTACTCCAAACTGGCTGAAAAGGCTTGGCCGGCCACATTCGTTGTCTCTTTCTTTCTTTCTTTCTTCAATGACAGTCAATAACAAAGATTTTTCGAGTTGTGTTATAAAATAATATTGTTATAAAATAAATTATGTGACTATCTTGAACTAGCCATCAAATATATAATATATAGTATTAACATAGTGAGTTGACTAATATATGCATAGTGTATAGTGCTAGCATAGTATTAGCATAGTGAGTTGGCCGACATATGCATAGTGCATAGTACTAGCATAGTGAATTGGCCGACATATACATAGTGTTAGCATAATAAGCTAGCATAGTCCCCTTTGTACTCTTATATATATCGTTGAATTCTTTAAGAAATTCATAAGTTTCATAACTTCTCTGAGTTCTATCTCTCTCTCTCTCTCCTTTCGATAGTTTTATAACACGTTATCAGCACGAAAGTTCTGACGATTTTGAAGCTAGTAGTCCTCTACTTCAAAATCATGAGTCTTATTGATGAACTTTCTATCTCCGAGATGAATAATAAAGATGTATGTCTGGCTGACAGTGCTACAACTCACACAATTCTTAAGGATAAAAAATATTTTCAAAATCTAACATTGAGTAAAGTCTATGTTCATACCATTTTCGGTTCATCGAATCTAATTGAAGGCTCCGGAAAAGCTTATATTGTGTTGCCTAATTGCACCAAATTTTGTATTGATGATGCTATTTTCTTCACAATCCAGAAGAAATTTATTGAGTTTTAAAGATATACGTCGTAATGGTTGTCATATTGAAACCATTAACGAAGACAAGAAAGAGCATCTTCTCATTACTAAAATAATTTCGAGCCAGAAGCTCGTATTAGAAAAACTGCATGCCCTCTCATCTGGATTGTATTATACAGAAATGAGAACAATTGAATCACATGTTGTAATGCACCAGAAGTGCATTGATCCCAAAATATTTATGATTTGGCATGATCGCCTTGGACATCCGGGATCAATAATGATGAGACAAATAATTGATAATTCGTATGGGCATCCCCTAAAGAATCAGAAGATTATCTTACCCAATGAATATCCATGCTCTGCATGTTCTCAAGGTAAATTGATTATCAAACCATCTATTTCAAAAGTTGTTTTTGAATCTCCATCTTTTTTACAAAGGATTCATGGAGATATATGTGGGCCTATTCAACCATCAAGTAGACCGTTCAGATATTTTATGGTTTTAATTGATGCATCAAGTCGATGGTCACATGTTTGTCTACTTTCCACTAGAAATGCTGCATTTGCTAAACTTCTTGCACAAATAATTAAGCTACGAGCATAATTCCCTGACTATCCAATTAAAACTATTCGATTGGATAATGCAGGAGAATTTACATCACAAACTTTTGATAATTATTGCATGTCAATAGGAATAGATGTTGAATATCCAGTTGCCCACACACACACTTAAAATGGTTTAGCTGAATCATTGATTAAAAGGTTTCAGCGAATCACTAGACCTTTACTCATGAAATCAAATCTTCCTATTTCTGCTTGGGGACATGTTATAATTCATGCAGCATCATTAATTCGAGTTAGACCATCAGCATATCACAAATATTCACCATTACAACTTGCATTTGGTCAGCAACCAAATATTTCTCATCTTCGTATTTTTGGATGTACTGTATATGTTCCAATTGCACCTCCACAACGTACAAAGATGGGCCATCAACGTAGACTTGGGATATATGTTGGGTTTGATTCTCCATCTATTATCAGATACCTTGAGCCTCTTACAGGGGATATGTTTAAGGCACGTTTTGAGGATTGTCATTTTGACGAATCCATTTTTCCAACATTGGATAATGAGAAGTCGGTGCCTGAAGCACAATAGAAAATTACTTGGGAAAATAAAGCTCTTTCCCAATTTGATCCTCGTACAAAAGAATGTAATCTAGAGGTTCAAAAGATTATTCATTTGCAAAGTGTTGCAAACCAATTACCGGATGTATTTACTGACACTAAAGGTGTGGTAAAATCATATATTCCTGCGTTAATGTTCCAGCAAGGATTGCAGTCCCTGAAGGACAAGTTGTCAAAATAGCAATAGGCGAGTCTAAGATATGCCTGAAGCGTGGACGGCCTATTGGTGCTAAGGACAAAATTCCTCGGAAGAGGAAAATACAAAATGAATTTGATACTCCTGAAGAGTCCATACCAACACAGGCCATAAGAGTAATTGATGCTCTTGAAGAGAGTAAATCTCTTGAGAAAGAACCTCCTGAAGAGATATTTCATGAAATGTCTTCTCTTGAAGAGGGACAGGTACCTGAAAATAACGAGATCTCGATACATTTCATGAGTACAGGAGAAATTTTGAATAGAAATAAAATTGTTGTCGACAACATATTTTCATATAAAATGGCTCTTGACATTACTAGAAGTAATGAAGAAATTGAGCCAAGAACTGTTGAAGAATGTCGACGTAGAGATGACTGGCCAAAATGAAAATCAGCTATTGAAGCTGAATTAAACTCGCTAGCAAAGCGAGAGGTCTTTGGACCAATTATACAAACACCAAAGGGTGTAATGCCCGTTGGATATAAATGGGTATTTATACGTAAGTGTAATGAAAGCAATGAAATTGTGCGATATAAAGCACGACTTGTTGCACAAGGTTTCCTGCAAAAATCGGGGATTGATTATGAGGAAACATACTCTTCTGTTATGGATGCAATTACATTCAGATATTTGATCAATTTGGCAGTTATAAAAAGATTGAATATGCAATTGATGGATGTGGTCACTGCATATTTATATGGATCATTAGATCATGACATATATATGAAAATCCCTGAAGGATATAAAATGCCTGAAGCTTCTAATCTGAGTACATCCAGAAGTATGTATTCTATTAAGTTTCAAAGATCTTTATATGGGTTAAAGCAATCCGGACGCATGTGGTATAAACGCCTTAGCGAATATCTATTGAAAGAAGGATTTGAGAATAATCCAATATGCCCATGTGTTTTTATTAAGAAATCAGACTCCGGATTTGTTATTATTGCGATTTATATTGATGATCTAAATCTTGTTGGAACTCCTGAAGAGATCAGAAGAACCGCTACATATTTAAAGAATGAATTTGAAATGAAGGATCTTGGCAAAACGAAATTTTGTCTCGGCCTGCAGCTCAAGTATTTGCAAAATGGAATTCTAATTTATCAGTCAAATTATACAGAGAAAGTCTTAAAACACTTTTACATGGACAAAGCTCATCCTCTGAGTACTCCAATGGTTGTTCGATCACTTGATGTGCAGAAGGATCCATTTCGTTCTTGTGAAGACAATGAAGAAATTCTTGATTCTGAAATACCTTATCTCGGTGCAATTGGAGCCCTGATGTATCTTACAAATTGCACTCGGCCTGATATTGCATTTTCAGTTAATTTACTTGCAAGATATAGTTCCGCACCAACTCGAAGACATTGAAATGGCATTAAACATATCCTTCGATACCTTCGAGGTACGGTTGATATGAGATTATTTTATCAACATGGTTCAAGTCCACAATTAGTTAGATATGCAGATACAGGTTATCTTTCAGATCCACACAGAGGTAGATCTCAAACTGGATATATATTTACTTATGGAAATTCTGCTATATCATGGAGATCTGTCAAACAAACACTATCTGCTACCTCTTCAAATCACTCAGAGATCATTGCAATTCATGAAGCAAGTCGAGAATGTATTTGGCTAAGATCAGTGATCCAACATATTCAAGAAAAGTGTGGCCTTCCAGTGATTAATGATAGTCCAACAACTTTATACGAAGATAATGCTGCTTGTATTACTCAAATTAGAGGAGGATATATCAAAGGTGATAGAACCAAACATATTTCACCTAAATTCTTTTATACTCATGAACTTCAAGAGAAATGTGAAATTAAAATCAAGCAGATACGATCAAGTGATAATCTGGCAGATTTATTCACAAAAGCATTACCAACTGCAACATTTAAGAAGATTGTGCAGAACATTGGAATGCGGAGACTTGAAGACCTTTTATCATGCACTTTTCAGGGAGAGTAATGTCTTGAAGACTTATACTGATTGTACTCTTTTTCCTTCGCTAAGGTTTTTTCCCACTGGGTTTTCCTTTGCAAGGTTTTAATGAGGCAATCTTAAAGTATTTTACGGTACACATGAATATTGTACTCTTTTTCCTTCGTCATTGATTTTTTCCCACAGGGTTTTTCCTTGGTAAGGTTTTAACGAGGCATATTCATTATATGTGGTCATCCAAAGTGGGAGTGTTATAAAATAACATTGTTGTAAAATAAATTATATGACCACCTTGAACTAGCCATCAAATGCATAGTGTATAGTGCTAGCATAGTACTAGCATAGTGAGTTGACCGACATATGCATAGTGCTAGCATAGTACTAACATAGTGAGTTGGTCGACATATGGATAATGCATAGTGCTAGCATAGTCCCCTTTGTACGCCTATATATATCGTTGAATTCTTTAAAAAATTCATAAGTTTCATAACTTCTTTGAGTTCTATCTCTCTCTTCTTTTGATAGTTTTATAATAAGTTGTTATTTATTTAAAAAGAGGTATGTGTTTATTTACGTGGAGTGGCTGCAAATTCATTGGGCTTGAAGCATCACAATTGCATATTGGCCGGGCTATTTTTGGTGTTATCCGGCCCCACTGAATCTGGGCAATTTATACCAATTATGATGCAGACGTTGTTACGGGCCTTTATCGTTATTTCAAATCCATTGAACTGTTTGAAGACCCGTGGAGCTCGGCCTTCAGACCATTCATGCAAAAAGCTGGCAGAAAAAGAACACGAAGGAAGATCTGGAATTAGTCTGCTCCTAGTAACTGTACAACATTTTAGGTTAGAGATTCTTGTCTTGCATTGCTCAGTTGCTTGTTTATGTAAAAATATTGCCACTTGGCTGTGCCCTTGCTAGTAAAGGGGCTCTTCGATCATGGGTCAAGGCTCAAGCTCCATTGGCTTGGGCTTCAATCCATGTACAAGTTCAAGGGGGCGACCCTTATTTTGACTGATGACGTAAAATTATGTTTGATTGTTGAATTAAATTTAATTCATTTAAAACTAATTATTAATAAGATTTAATATTTTTAAAATTTTTTTTAAAAAAATTTAAACTCATCTTAACCTATTTTAAATATTTTAATATAAAAAGTTAAACTCATCTCAATCTAAAAAAAATTAAATCTATTTTAATTGGATCCATAAAATATTACTATTCACAATTTAATTCAATTTATTTCAATATTCAAATCATGTAGAGACAAACCTCGATGCAGAGCCCGTGCATTTGTGATCATAACCTTTTTTTAACCACCCCACCTAAAAAAACTTTGTTTAGGTGGTAATTGAGTCCACTTCCTGGTTTAGATTCAGAGATGAGATAATATGATTTTAAATGAAAGAGAAAAGTTGAATAAAATATTATTATTATTGTTTTGAGATTTGAAAAGGTTTAATTATGATTTAAAAAAGTTAAATTATTTATTATATTTTATATGAAAATTTGAAAAAATTATAATACTGAAATAAGATGAGATGAAATAAGTATGAGATCATTTCCCAATCCAAATCAAGATTATTGTCAAGCACTGATCAATGTTTAAAGGTAGCCACCACCCAACTGATCTCTGGCATGCTGCATTTCATTATCAATAACGCTGTATTAATGTGAATCCAATAAATCATCAATCAAATTTGTTTTCCATGCATGTGCTGCCATCGTTAGCAATGCGTAGGCGGCATACACTGCAAGTAAATCTGCACGCTTCAATGTCCTCTACACTCCCGACAGCAAAGGGTGTCAATAAAAAAAGCTTTTAACGTGCAGATTGAAAGGCTGAGATTTTCTATAGTTTTTTTATTTAAACATTTTTTTTTATAATTTGAAGACATATAAACACAATTTATTAACCTCACAATATTAAACTTTACTAATATATATATATATATACCCTAATATTATTTACAATAGAATCCACGTACCTTCTCGATCTCTATTTGAATTGTGGAACTATTTCGCTACCAAATTAATATTAAATATTCATTTAGAACCAAGTTGAATATTAGGGTTTGTGAATTTTGTGGGCGTAGGTATGCTTGTTTAATTTTCCAAAAAAGGTGGATTAAGTTGATGTAGTAGACATATGATGAATGAAAAGTGATATTAGGTGATCTGGGTGAACAGAAGTAGGTGTGGGTGTGATTATGAGATGGTCCCTTTTCCTTCTATCTGCCATACTATCCCCAGCAAAAGCATCGAGAGTAGGACTTCAGTAATTATATCCCATTACTGTATTCTGCTACCCCTAGTGAAATGTGGACCCACTCTCATATCCCCCCACATACGTATATTTAATACAATCGTGCTAAGGTGAGGTACCTCTAGTAGGGAAGGTACGTACTAGGATCTAATTGCAATAAAGTTATCACTAGTGGTCATTAAAGTTTGGTCACAACCAGGGTCATTTGTCCAACTTGCCATATACAATTATTCATATAATTTAATGTAAAAGTAAATTATTTGTTGAAGATCTTGATGTAAATTAAATATATGGGGTTGCTAGAGATACAAGAAATTCAACAAAGGTAACCTATACACTAACGTGGCACACATGTCCCTTTTTTTTTTTTTTTTTTTCATGTCTTTAGACTCTTTCCCCTCCTTCCCTTTTTCTATCTCTTTCTTTCCCCCTCCCTTCCTTTCTCGCAGGCTTAGATCCCATTCACCATAGACGGCCAACGGACGACAACTATTGACCATGCAAACCGTCGGCTCAAATCCCGGCCACCCTTGCCACCACACAAGCTGTCGGCGGGTCGATTATGCATGAGGCGAAATATGCACCAATGTGCACGCGACATGGCAAGCTACCGTGAGCTCCACGATGGCAGTACTACTTGGATTGTTGGCATCTTTTACCTACCATGAGGTGGTCCCCAACCACTATGATCAGGGGAGAGGGCACGAGGGAGGGGGAGAAAGAAAGAAAAAAATACGAGGAGACGTGCCATACTGGTGAATAGTGTGTGTCACATCAGTATGTGGGATCTATTTGTATTTATTATATTTTTCTATATATATAATCTTATTATTATGTGATTTAACCATAATCATATTTCTGTGCTTAGGTGTTATAGTTATAAAAAAGTCATATTATATATAGGTATAAAAAAATTTTAGAAAAATAAATTTATAAATTAATGTAATTTTATGTGATATCTTATATTTACTTTATAATAAATATAATTTTATAATTTAATATATAACATCAAACCATATCAAATCTTAAATTTAATTTTATAAAATGATTTTGTGGATAAAGTGTTTTTCGGTTCCAATACATGCTGGGTGCAGGGGCTGAGAATTACCGAGATGTGCTGTAATTCAAAGATAGAAAGATGGCGCGGCACGGAGTCACTGACGTCAATGAGCATTAATGAGCAATACTTGTGGCTATGAGAACTGACGGGATCAGCATTCAGCTAACAAAACCAAGAATTAAGATATATGGCATCCATTATTATTAACACGAGAAATTAGTAATCCTGAAAGAATTTTGTTACTTATAAATAAAATTAGTATTAATCTGTATATTAATATTAATTTATTTATATTTAAAATTTAAATTAACATCATTTTTAATAAAATTTATTTTTTAATCAATTATATTATATTGATACATATATTAATATACAGTTATACTTACAATTAAAATTTTCCATCAAAAAAACACTCGAAAGACAATCCAAGTCGGCACGGTGCCTGATGGATCATTTTCAACAATTATGGTACCATTGCCATATTTATATATATAATAATGTATTAATTACCATTACCATTGCCATTTATGATACTATTGTCATAATGTTAGGTATAAGTTTTTAAATATATAAATATTTTTGTAAAAATATGAATCCTATGAGGAAAAAATGTTTTTTTTTAATATTTATATACGGTAAAATCTTTTTTTTTTTTTTTTTAAATTATAAACGACTTACGAGACATCTGGGGTTTGTATATATAATTTGTTTGCATTTATTCACGAGGGTCATTGCCTCACCTAGTTCCTACTCCCTGTACCCAATCCTAGTGCCAGTAGGTTATCAACCATTAACCAGACCATGGAATTAGTGAGTGGCCGGAAAGGGGAGGCCGGTGAGTAGCTAAGGAGAGTAGGAGAAAATGGGTGGACGACCGATGCATGGAGATTGGGTTCTATAGGTACGTATATGTCAACAAGTGGGAATAGGGTTTTAAATGGGTGTAAGCTGTAAATTAATGCTATCATGCAAAGGAATCAATATCAATTGATCAAACTTTAAAACTAGGTGTCATTGAGATAAATATATATACATAAAGATTTCCGATATTTGGATAAGGATTTTAGTTGTATTTATCTAGTATAAAATATAGTGTATTTTTATCATTTTATTTTATTTTTTATTTTTATGAAATGATTGAGATATTTCATGTTTTTACACTAAAATCGATGCTATCAAATTCAAGTGGTGTATAGATGATCTTATTCCACAACTTTTACTACCGCATGCAAGAATCTTTTGGACAATATTAAATTTTTAATAAATATTATAAAATTCATTATATATGTCTGACTATCTCCTGGCCTACTAAAATTCAAATCTAGGTTGAAAGAGAAATAAGGAGATCAATTGATCATCGTGGAGATTAAGATGGGTTCTAATCAAGGTTTATCAATTTTTCCACTTTATATTAAAAAGAAAAAAGAAATACAACTATGGTACTAATTTAACATAATGTAAATCTTTATTAATGGTTTGGGGAACGTTCAACTCTAAATATAAAGAAAATAACTATTTTTTAAAAATTATAACCAAAATTTAAAATTAAGGAATGTTCGGAGAATAAGATATTGATATGATAAATTTGTGAATAATAGTAAAATTATTTTTGAATAGTAGCTAAATAATTTATGAATAATAATGAAATAATTTGAGTTAAGATGTTGTATTGAGTTTTAAGAATGAAGAGAGAAAAAATTGAATAAAAAAATATTATAAAATCAAAATATTATTAGAATATAATTTTTAATTTGAAAATTGAAAAATGTGTATTGTTTTTTATATTTTGTTTAAAAGTTTAAAAAAATTGTAATGATTAAGTAATACTTAGATGAAAAGGTTGAAAATCTTATAAAATTAAAAAGTATTTGAAAATAAAATTATAAGAAATTTAATTTGATTAAATAAAATGAGATGAGATAATTTATGTTTTCAAATAAGCCCTAGATATATAAATGGTTACATGATATTATTATTTATGTAAATTCTTCTTATAAGAATTAATAATATAGATAAGAGTCATTTTCCTTGAGCTAGCTAGCTCGATCTGAGTTATATAATTGAAACAAACACTTCAAAAATCTTTGACTCCAGATATGATGTCGCTCATGTCAAGCGGCAGAAGCTATGAGCTTTTTCGACCTCATGTCAAGCGGCGGAAGCTACCTCAAATGGGCCAGCGACATAATAAATACGTTGTCTTCTTATGTCATTGAGACGTCCTTTGTGATGTTTTATCGATGGAGAAATATTTTTTGCAGTAGGTAGATGTAGTTGGTGTGCAGTCAATTATAAAAAAAATGAATTAATACGAGACCTACATGAAAAAAAAAATTATTTTTATAACTTTTTTTTATTCATGTAGGTCCCCCTGAATATAAAAAAAAAATTTTATAATTTTTTTTATTCATTCCGTACAGCCGACTGCACGCCGACTGCATTTACCGACTGTATGTAGCAAAGCCCATATATATATATATATATCCAAAAAGCCAAAAGAGGTAAAAAAAAAAAAAAAAAAAAAACACTTATCTCGGGGTTCAACCCTTCGCCTCTTTCTTAATATAATTCTAAATTACACCTCTTTCCATTAATCTGATTTTTCTCTTTTGAAAAATTATCACTCGTTTTGTAATGTATGTAGTTAAGAAACTAAAAGACTATTTCGAGAAATAAAATATATAATTTAGGACTAGTTTCCTCCTCTATCCTTTTAATGCAGCAGATGATACTGTTTCCTTTTTTATACCCTTCGGTCTGTTTATCTCTTCTCTTCTCCTCTTCTTTTCTTTTTCTCGTTCTTAATGTGCCATTTACTTCATCTTTGATTATTTCGTGACTAACGGGATAATCGACAGCAATGGGTCATGACATGCATTATGCTAATTAAGGATGATTAATCTGGATTAAGGAAATCCCATATATAATTGCATGTGCTGCATGTAGTTAAGTTTATGAATGCACTCTCGCCTTATTACTGTCTCCTCAATCGACCATGGAATTACTAGTCAGTGTTTGAATATTAAATTGAGTTGAGTTGAATTAAAAGTTGAAAATTGAATAAAATATTATTAGAATATTATTTTTTAATAATATTATTATTATTATAAAATTTAGAAAAGTTGAATTTTTAATTATATTTTGTGTTGAAATTTAAAAAAGTTGTAATGATTAGATGAGATAAATTGAGATAAGCTGAAGTAAGTTGAGGATCCAAACAGGCCGCACAGAGCATGTACGATCTATCTCCATGTATGGATGCCTCGTGACCACAATGGTAATTGGCTTCATCAGCATGCTTGAATTCCTGTCCTTTAGATAGGTAACATTTGATTTAATTTGCATTGTAGGGCCCCCACAAAGTCTTAAGAAACTAGCAACCCTCATAATTTCGCTCACATTTCCTGAACTTGAACTCTTAATTTGTGTGGATTGATACATAAGCTGTAGGATGGAGAGGAACGTGCATGCAGCGAGAGAGGCAACTATTGCAATTAATATACATTTTTATTGATTAGTGTCTTCACAAACAAAAGCAAAATTATGCTTTCATACTTTTAGCTTTTCAAAGCATGAAGACTATGCAAACTCAGAAACAAGATAACAATAAGATCCAAACACTGCAGAAATTAACCTATATTTCGTATTTTTCTACTTAAGTTCCCCAAACAAACAGCACTGAATTAAGTAGCTAGTATCAAACACATGACCACTGAAGATGCTTTGAACCAATCTCGTTCTTTGCACTCTCTTAATATTGTCACGGCAAGCATATTGATCAAGGCTCGAACTCGTCTTGTTCCTGCTGGAACTCTTCCTCATTTTGGTACCCTTCCATGGAGTGCTTATTGTGTTCGAAGGAGTTCTCGTTGTTGCCATGATAATAACCCTTATTACCGTACCAAATCCTCGAGTTCACACCTCTTGAGTTCCCATACTGATTTGGATTGTAATTCTCACTGTTGATGTCGTAATAATACTTGCCATTCTCCAGAAACCTCGTGTCGCTCATGCCTTGCTTCTCAACATTGTAGTACTGGTTGGCACCATTGTAGTAGTTGTTCTGGTTGGCCGTGGAGGGGTACCCTCTCTCTGTAAACCTTGTGTCAACCAGACCATTTTGGTTGGCCTCGTAGCTGTTCTTGCTGTTGTAGTAATTATTATAGCTCCTCTGGTTGTTGTCGTAATTGTTGTCGTTGGTGTCGAGGTACTTGTTTAAGGACTCGTCATCTTCAAACACCGTTTGGAATGGGACATTGGTGGGGTTGGAGGTGTAGGGTGCGCCATTGACATTGGTTAGGGTGGTGGCGGGAGGAAGCCGGTTGGACTCGTGGCCGTACAGTCCGTAGCTGCCTTGGGTACTGCTCTCTGGAATGAATGTTGGCTCTTGCTCTTGTTTGTTCAGAGTTTCTTCTTTGTTGGGTATGACTGTTGTCTCTTGGGCGCCATTGGTGTTGACACTTGGGACTTTGCTGAAAAACTGGCTTTCTCTGGCATGAATTTGCATGGAGAAGAAGAGGCTTAGGAGGAAGAGAAGAGAGATGTTTTTTGCAGGAGCCATAGATAGCAAGCTAGAGGAAGATAAAGATATTGTTGTATCTATTGATTAAGGATTGTATAGTGAGCTAGTGAGGCTTGTGAAGGTCCAATATATAGAGAAGTACTCTCTCTCTCTCTCTCTCTCTCCCCCCCCCCCCCCCCCCCCTCTCTCTCTCTCTCCCTATCCAGTTTTTTCCACTAGTTAGGTGCAAATGGCTGTAAGGATTGCGATGATTATGGACCTATGGTCCCTTGAATGGGTGAGCATTAACAAAGAGCTCTTTCCTTTCTACCGACTGTCTCAGAACATCAGATTAAAAAAAATAAAAATAACATTTCTTTTGGCAGAACTTTAATGTATTGCATTATTTTTTTAACTGTTCTGAACCTATGTATGTACTCCATTATGGCATCAACATAATTATGTGCAAAATCTTTTTACCCAGAGATAGATTCGCTCATGTGTAACACTGAATAACTTAATAGGCACAGCTATAACTATTTAATCGGTTTCTTCTTGATATATTTATTTGGTTTCTTCCGAGCAAACAAACATTAAAAGAGTTAAAACAACGTCTCATTACTCTCACTTTTTATGTTACTTAATTGACTTGGATAGTCGTTGTTATGAATTAATAATGGAGAAGCAAATATCAATCAATGCGCGCAGTTGCTGTATCTGTATGGACTGCAATTTATGCAGACTTCAATGAGAAGCACACACAGACAGACATGGTACATCTACTCATGCACTGATTATAAGATGCAGATTATATAGACTGTATCCCATTATTTTATTCGAAAAACTCTCAAGAAAGAAAAAACTGTGATTAATCAGATTGATTACTCTTAGCTAGAGGCCTTAAGTGACAGATAAATTTACAGAGAAAACAATGGCAATTAGGCAGAGAGTAATAATGGGTAGATTGTGGAGTGGGTGGGACATGCAAATAATGGTATTTAGTGCACACATGAGCATGTGGCCGTCTGTCTATATGTGTAGAAATATAATAGCATGGTGCAAAGGACTCGCCTAATCCTTAGGAACGATGGCTCCCCCACTCCCACCCTCACATAAAACACATGAATTCTTAATTGTATGGGACCCAAACCCACAGGCCTATTTCTTGGCGCCTGCTTGCTCATTTGGTTGTAGTACGCTACTGTTCTGGTTTTGCATTTATGTTTGGGATTGGGCACGATGCATGGATAATATTTCGTTTGTAATCATTCATGAAAAGATAAAACAAGCAAAAAAAGAAAAAGAAAAGGAAAAGATGGAGATGAGAATGTAGTAGCTCATTTAATTGCTGATCATGACTTGGCATGCATGCATGCTCAACTTGTCGGTCGATCGATCGATGAGATATTGCTCTCTGGTGGCATGCATTTTGCCCCCCTATAAACGATCGAACAATATTTCCATGTCGATTTCTGATCAACAAGAAGATTTGAGAGAGCATCTTCTATTTTTTTAAAAATAATTAATAAAAATGTTGTCAAAATATCCTCTACTACTCTATCTCAAGACTCAAACAAACAAAGTCAGTCAAAAGCCTCAAAAGCTAGCTAGCTAGAAAAACTACGAAATTGATCATTGGTGAGCTAAAAAAAGAAAAAGTAAAGAGGAAACAGAGAATTAAAGTTAGGCTTATTCAGAATAATTACATGAGGGCCTGACTACTGTTGAACCGTTGAAAGGTGCAAAAGAAACTTCCAAGGATGCCCTAGTGCATTTACCAACTGTCCACCTAAAACTTAACTGCCAATTGCGCGCACCCATGAACAGGGATGGAACAGAAAGTAAATAGGAACAATTTCAAACGGATTGAGCTTTGGTTTTCCTAAATCCTCAAGCAAAATTAAGCTTTTCACTACGTACATCATACATCATGAGTACTAGTCCAGGGCAGTAGAACCCTTAAAAAAATAATAAAAAATAAATAAACAAACGAAGGTAATGAGAGTGGCTCCCCAAAAGAAAACATGCAATTTTGCTTTAATTTTATCGTTAGACAAGTAGGATTTGACTAAGACTTTTTCAAATCTTAATATAAAAATAATATATTTTAATAATATTTTATTCAACTTATTTCATCTCAAAAAACAAACGAGGCCTAAAGCCCATTTAATCTTTCTAAAACTAACAAATACAACAAAAGAGAAAAAAAAAAAAAAAAAAAAAAGGAGGGATCTGGAGCAAAAAATTTGGCTCCCACCTGTAACAGCCTGCTAGAAATTTAACGGTGAAATTTCTATTGGTTTTAGGAATCTCGTGAAGACCCGATAAGTTTTCACTAATCTATTAATCGTATAGTTGATGTTATTACTCACTATGGTATCAGAAGTACGTTTTTGATTATTGGAGATAGTTAGAAAGTTTTAATAAGATACATAGAAAGATTTTAGCCACCTTACTCTTCCAAGTATACTCTCCACTTTTGGAAAATAGCCTAAGCTGATTTTGTGGATATTATTGGATAAAAATAAAAATAAAAAGAAATATCTTGAGATAATTTTCGTGAATATTATTGGGTAAAAATATTTTGAGTTGATTTTTATAGAGATTATTAGATAAAAATATCTTAAGTTGATTTTTGTAGATATTATTGGATAGAATATTATGAGATAATCTTTTATAGATATTTTGGGTAGGAGAAAACTACACTCAACTCTCAACTCCAGCCTTATCATCTTCCTTATTTCGTCCATAAGTAGCTCCAGCTATCACCTACAAACTTATCTTCATTTACACGTTCCTTTAAAAGAATATCAAATACTTTCTCTCGGACAGCTTTTAGGAGTTCTTTTGCACGCCCATTTCGAAACTTTTGTAAGTATTTTATCATAAAATCTCCTTCATATAAGTTGTTCCTTTTTTAGTTTAGTTTACATGGATATCTTATTTGCCCCATTTGAAGATCATTTGATCAGTAAAATATTATATAAACTATAGAAAGGTCATTCTGGGAGATAAACTGGAGAATATGTTATAGTTTGGAGTTTTTGACCAAGCTAATGGATAGATATTGGTCTGAAATTTTTATGGAATATTGTTAACATGTATATGTGACTATTGGTTGATGATTTTTGCATGATTAAAGGTTTTGATGAAATATTTTTTTAGATTTAGAAACTTAGAAACTGGAAGAAGAAAAAACAGTTTCTGTTTTGAGAAAGTTTAACTCTTTGGTGGTCTAAACCTATTCTAATGACTTTAATAATTTTATTGGAGGATCCTAAGCATCTTATATACATGTTATATTATTATTTTGAAGATATTTGATGTTAGTTTCAAAGATATGAAATTTTATACAAAGAGATATTCAGATAAGCCAAAGTGTGGATATTCTTGATTAAATTTATGTTTTGGTTAATTTCTAACCATGTGATCTTGAATTAGAAGTTTATATATGTTTTAGGACATCTTTTTAAACCATGTGATAGTTTGGTTTGAAGATCATATAATTATAAGTCATAGATCAAGAGATTTATCAAAACTAGTTGGGGAAAAAGTTTCTGTTTTTGGACTAAGTGTAAAACTAAAAATTCCAAATATTATTTTGTGATTTTGGTGACTTTAGTTTGATGATTTAAAGCATGGTTGATGTTAGGATGATATTATGAATATGTTAGAAGTAAGATTTGATTTTTGAAATTCTTGGAGATGTTTTGATTTAAGGTCAAAACTTGTGATTCAAGTGCTTGGATCTTTTTACAAAAAAGTTTGGTGTTAATTATTAACTTTTTCTAAATGGATGTTTTAAATATGGTTTTGAACTTAGCATTGGAAGATGTTTGTTGCAAAATTTTGGTTTAAGTATGAGTTTTGAAGTTGGAAGGAATTGCAACAAAAATCAAGGGAAATGGCCTATGGATGTTTCGGCCATAGTGTGTTTTTCATAGTTGTGTTTTGTTTTAAATTTTTCTGAGTTGATATTTAAGTTTAGGACAAAATTTACATGAGGAATGTAAATTTTGGAAACTTTTGGAGTTAGTATGCAAAATCCTTAAGTTATGGGTAAAACGGTCATTTTTCCACATGTAAAGAGTAAAATGAAAAATTTTACTCTTTAAGTTAGTATTTTCCATATTTCAAATTATTAGTGATTTAATTCTAACTTTTAGAATCACTAATTACAGTTCCTCATTATCGCACTTGAAGTTTTATAAAAAACGCGGAGATCGAGATAAGTTAGCTTTTAACTTACTAGCAGTCTACTGTGTATGTGTGCTAAGTAAAGGAACTATAGTGTATGTATGTGTGTTATAATATATGTCATGTCATGCCAAGTCATCACGTAATTGTTTGTTATATAGAATTTATTCTGTCATCAGTTTTTATCTGTTACATAATATATTCTGTCATGTATTGTTATACATTACAAGTACATCATGCTAAGTATGTCATCTATTACATGTATGTCAAGTTATGTAATATTCACTGTTGCAAGTATGTCATGTTAAATATGTTGTTTATTATATGTTATGCCATGTTACGAAATATTTCTATCTCAAGTTAGTCATGTATTTCAAGTTATGTTCAAGTCACGTTATGTTACGTCAGGGCTTCAGTCCTTTCGTATTCCAGTCACGTTTCATCTTAATTACTTATGTATGGGGTCACAGCAATTGTGATGCATACACTACGTGAGACACAGCAATTGTGACACGTAAAATACATGGGGCCACAATAACTGTGGAGTATGTATTTACACGTAGAATACATGGGTCACAACAACTGTGGAGTATGTATTTTTCATGTTAAGTCAAGTTTGCGTAGAATACATGGGGCCACAACAACTGTGGAGTATGTATTTTCACGTAGAATACATGGGGCCACAACAACTGTGGAGTATGTATTTTTCATATTAATTCAAGTTTCAGAGCAAGTTCATGCTAAGTCAAGTTTCAGATCAAGTTCATGTCAAGTCAAGTTCAGTTCATGTTTCAATTTAAGATATGTCAATTATGCTATGTTGTACGCTAAGTTATGTTTTAATTACTTATGAATTTGATTATGCATTTATACTTTTACTGTCGTCCATGCATCATTAGCCTGTGTGGAAGTTTTTTTTTTTGTTAACTTGCTGAGATTTGTAATCAAATCTCACTGTGGTAGTCCCAACTACCATTCCCCCAAATGGTAGATCTTATTACAGGACCTGAAGGAGGATCAGGAGCTGACCAACTAGACACAGTCGACTGAACGACGGTGCGTCGTTAATGTTAATATAGTAGTTAAATTACTACTTGTACAATAGAGTTGCATCTCCAATACTTTTGGATCATAACTATTTTGGATTAGTGCTGTGATCTTAGTTATTCAATGGATCTTTATATATGAAGTATGTTTTAAGTATTTGGGATATTTTCAGTTTGATGCATAGTATTGTTAAAAAATAAAAAAATTATCCGCTGCAAATATTGCATAATGTTAGATGCATGTTAGGAATATTGCATCTTATATGTCATGAACGGGAGCAGGTAACCTTGTGTTGCATGTCTCGACACTTCAAATGTCCGTCCGATCTCAAACGGAATTTAGGGGCATCACACCACCTATTTCTTGCAAGAGGAAGCTACGTGAAGCAAATTTTATATAGTCTAATAAACAGACTATAAAACTATGGCTAGAAGGCACAATGGAGAGTTGTGTGCTACATTTAATTGATCTGGACTAGCTGAAGTTCACGATCACTTTAACTTGATCCTTGGTCAGAAAAAACTGGAACAAATGATAATAGCAACTGGAAAATTATGTTGAATAAAGTTCATAAAAAAAAAAAAAAACTAAGAGAAAATTCTACCATTTTAATCATTCCGAATTTTGACAATCCACTCTCTGTGGTGAGTGTGTTTATATGTATTCAGTGATTTTCTGGACAAAGAATCTGTTTTAAATAATGTAATTATATGTTATATTCACCTTCCGTATAGATGAGCTAGGCACCTAAATGTTGGACTATTTTTTAAGAAAGTTACAAATACACAAAATATTCCTCATTTGGAACTTAATGAATTACATAACCATTGTGCAGATCATTAGTTGTTTGAACCTAAAGAAGGGGGAAAAAAAGAAAGAAAAGATAAAACCAAGTGGCAATCCTTAATTGTCAGCGTTTGTTTCCTACCAATCAGCAATATTCAACCTAAAACCCTTTTTTTTTTTTTTTTTTTGCTTTTTCTTTATCCTTTTTTCTTTCTGTAGTTCAGTCTTTCATTTTGTATTTTGAGGTATGAGTTTTGGTTCTGTACTTCTGTCTAGAAACAAACACAGTGAAAGGGAAAGGGGCAAAGGAAAAGAAGATAAAGAAGGCAAAGAACCAAGACAAAGTTGTTTGTTTCATGGCATCCAAAGTCTTTATTTGTGAACTCCATATTATTTTACCAATTACCAGTCTTCTTTTTCTTTTTCTTCGATTGTCTTGTGTTCCTGTTCAAAATTATAAGGGCTTTAAAGAGTTTCCAGCTGGCTTACGATTTTTTCTTTTTTGTGGGTCTCTTCTTTTTGTTTTTCTTCATCCTGTAAATAAGAGCAGCCTTTTCGTTTTCCCAGGATAGAAAACGTATATCCTTCCCCGTTCTGCTCCACAACATTTTTGGCTTGCTAAATCTCACTTCTTCATTGACGACAACATATTATCTGGATATTTGGTTATAAATTCTTGCTTTCCGGCTTGAATTCTTATAAAACTCAAGTTTCCCTTCCCCACCATCGCGTTCGCCACCATTCGAGAGAATGGACCCTCCCCCATTCTCACGGCATCTCGCTATCAGATTTGGATTTAACAGAAGAATTTGTGAACAAAATTATGGAAATTCGAAGCAACCATATGTGGCTGTTAATGCAAATAATCAATGAAGATTCTACATTTACAAAAACCCATGTTAATATTTTGCTTCAAAATTCTCAGGAATATACATCGGGAAAAGGTTTCCAAATCAAGAGAGAACATAGCAAAAGATTTGGAACCAAAATAGGAATCAATGGGTGAACATTATTTCCCTTAAGTTTCCTTGCCATCCTCTTCCTGACGTAATTCCTCCTTTGTTCTTCTCCCCACTGAGCTTCCTCCAGTCCCTTGGCAAGAATCAATGGTGGAGGCTGTTGGAATGGGCACTTGGATCTCCATGAGGTCTCAGGGAGCCCAAATCTGGAGACCCTTTTGAGGAAAAGAGCGAAAGCCCACCTTAAATGAAGAGGAGGGAAGGTCGAGGAGAACTTCGTGCAGAGAATTGGAGGATAGTCCCAGTTGAGGTAGCAAGGGATTTGGGAAGAAACAAAGAACTGAGAGTAGAGAGATGGTGTGGTTGTGGGGCTGGTTAGGATATGGGTCAAGGCTTGGAGTCTTTGCTCCCATGTTGTGTCTTCTTCCATTGATATGGATGGCTAACTGAGATTGCAACAAGATGGGGTTGAGAAATGGTCGAGCCGTCGGGATAAGATAAATTGCTGTAAGGGCCGAAAGTCGAATATTTTTGCCGATTATCCACAGTAGAATTGCATAAGCTCGTTCTTTATCTTAAACATTTTTCCTCTTTTGAGCCAGTCGAAAGCGGCGGGCATGGATTCGTTTCATATATAAATGTCAAAAGTTTTACCTAGGCATTTTCAGATTGCATGACAACGATGACATCCAACTTTTAGGGTTTTACAATTTATTTTTTCTGAAACACAGAGATCAAACTTATCCCATCAGTTTTACTCCTTTTCCTTTTGTTGAGAACGATCAATTTTGCTTCGGCAATCCTAAAGCACAAGGGTATCTTTTCTACTGAATTTAACAGTAATTCTGCAAAAATGCAGCAAAGCAGTAAGGAGAGTGCTACGGCCACCAATGGGGGGGCTCCCCGCTAGGTCAAAATTTTTTTTTCTATTTTTGTTTTTTTTTTCACATTATTTTTTTAATGTTTTTAAATATTTAAAAAAATATAAAAAATTTATAATAATATTAAATAATTTTTACTTAATCACAAAAAAAAAAAAAGAAAAAGAAAAATGCTAGATCACAGCGTAGCATTTTACTTAATTTTTTAAACAGTAATTCTGCAAAAATGCAGCTAAATTCAGACCATCTCAGGTCTGAATTTACTGCCCACAAAACGTTAAAGTTTGTACGGCCAGTAGGTAATGGCATAGCTGTAAACCCACTAATGAAGTGCAGGGTACATGTTTATTGAGCTCAAAAAAAGAGAGCTTCATTGAATATCCTTGATACCATTTCTGGCTGCTGTACTCGTATTTCAGAATCATAAATCTGCAGCTGCTATCGAGATTCAGACAGTTACATCATCCGTCCTCATCAACGTAGCTTTCACTTCAGTCGGCACTAGTCAAAACAGAAACCAGATATCTCCAAGAGTAGTAGTAAAACAGGGATTAGCCACATTCTCCTCTTCAAGGCATGGAGTTCCCCAACTAACTGAACTGTGATGACAGCAAAACCCAAGCCCCCATTATTGGGAAAGTAATTAGAGCAGAAGCCTGAAAATTTGCAAATTTGATTAAGGTAAATCACATGCAAAAACTAAGAATATGACTCGACTTCCATAAAGTTTCACGCGAAGAAAATTTTCAAGATTGAGAAAGCAATAAAAACACACCAAAATGAAAACCACTTCACTGTTGGCAAGAGCTGCAGTGAATTCATTTCTTTCCATTTCTTGCTTGATGAATCCTTGCAACTGCAAGAGGAAATTATGAATTCATAATCCATCTCCACGATTATATATTTGCTTAAGCAATGATAACCTGTATACAGATGGCACAATGCCTGCCTTGTTGGCAAACAGAGTATTCTTATGGATTTAACATCATATATGTCTAATATTTATTAATATGTCATCAAATATATTTAATATTTGTGCAATCAATCGATTATTTATAAATATATATTTATATATATATATATGTCTGTATATACTTGTACAAACAATGGATGCATTGTGAAAGAATGAAATCAAATGGGTACAATTTTGTCAGGTGTATAAGGGTTTGAAATGCCAGGAAAATGTTATGCCATACAGGTCCTCATAGTTCATTTGCTGATTCATCTATAGAGCAAAATATTTCTTCCTTTTTTCACATACTATATTCGTGCCTTTCATTTGCCTCATGCAGCTAGATTATGATTATTATTGACAACCAGATATTAAGACCTGACCCTGAATAAGATGACCTGAGGGAAAAAAAAGGAAGAGTCCAAATAAGATGAGGTAAAGGGAATAAGTTTAACTAAATGACAAGCAAACAAGCCTGCGTCCACTCTGAGGCGTGGGAATCTCAAACAATGAGGCATGCCTAATACATCAGTTTATGAAATCATGGTGTGTGTGAGCCAGCAGATGAGATCAAATAGCACAGCACAGTACAAGGCTTAGCAATACATGATTTTAGCTTTTGGCCTGATTGTGTTGCAGATTAGATCTGAAGTCCTATTGGAAAATACCTTCATCACAGGCTCTCTCTATGACCTTGTGCCATGAAAGCCCATGGCTTAAGGGAAAATATAGGACAAACTTAGCAATCTTATGGTCACAGTTTCACAGAGCTGTTCCACTTAGCATTGATTGGAATGAGACCTTCCTATTACTGCTAAAGTCAAGTAGTTTGGGCCTTGAGAGTATGGATAATTTTTCTTCATACTTTGCTTCAATGACAAGAATAATGCAGGACTTTGAGCTCATATATGGTAAACACTAACACATTTCATCTTATGGACTGCATATCTTATTATAAACTAAAATCTCTTTTGTGAACATTATGAAATATAAAACTTAGTACAGACCTGATGGTGATGCTTTTTAGCTGCTAAGAATAGTCTTTTCAGCTGGCGCTTAGCTTGAGAGATATAGGAAGTCACGGTAGGCCCCTCACCAAATAAGTAAGGATCAAGCACTCCAAAAACCTTTTGATGATGATTACCAAAAATGTTCTTGATGAACTACAAAACACATAAAAACCTTAATTAAGACCAAGATGAGCAAAGATACAAGCAAATATAAGAAGCACTTCAGGTTGCTGAAAATACTTGACGCATTATTGTATGAGTTGTATTTGAAGTTTCGGTCAAATCTCAAGCAATTTCAGGATATGAATCCACTGACAAAGAGCAAAATGTAAACTACCACTTAGAAATGTTCAACTTTACCTTCAAGAATGTGCATCTTGTAGCGCGAACTTGCCTTCGAGTCCTCTTTTAACCCCCCCCCCCCCCACCCAAACCCCCAAAAAAAAAAAACTCAGGGATGAACAAAACGTTTCCATGTAAATTAGGCTTTTTGAAAAACTCATGACTTTATCCTACAAATAAAGTCACTTTTGGTGGAATATACCTCCATGATTTGAAGAGCCTGCTCAAGCCGCTGAATTTGAATCCATTGCTCTGTAACAATGTCAGCCATCTAGAGCAATTGCAAATGAAATAATAAGCCAAAAATATTCAGAAAGAACAAGCAAAAGAGACCTGACAAATTTCACAGACAAGCACGTATTTTTTTCTTCTTCAATGGACCTACAGAAGTTACTTAACATATTACCTTTCAGCAGAACGCCTGATAAAAATAAGAAAACAAATGAAGGGTTTGCTATCTTCAGGAACTAGGAAATCAGTTCACCACACTTCTCACCCATGCTTCTTTGAGTTGGTTCATTTATTATTTAGCACACGACGTATCACTGCAACATAAACATCTTATACGATCAATAACGAAATCCTCAATCTTCCTATATTTATGCAGTATTGCCGATTTGCAATTTCAACGCCCACACTCAACTTGTGGAAACAAATGTCAGTTAGCCAAAATGACATGATTGCAGAGTTGCCTTTTGTTTCTAATTTGATCAATTTTTCTTTCGCTTCCCGAAACCAGTTATGCAGTAGAAACTTTTTTTTAACAAATGCTAGTAATATACAACAGTAACAATTCGTTACTTGCTTTAATGATCACTGTGTCCTCAAGGAACTCTCTTTCTCCTATCACAAGCTGGCTAGCCCATTCATATTGTTAAGGGATATTTTTGTCAGGGCCCATAGCCCATAATACTGCCTGGGGCCCATTACTTCGTCAGGTCCCATGAACCGTGGGAACGTCGACCCAAGCCCAGAAAGGTCCCCTCTGGTAGCCCGGGGCGGGTCCTAAACCCATGCGAGTCGAGTGGGCTCCAAACCCGTGCAAATTGGAAGTAATCATCAACATTGAGATGGGACATTGCAGAAGGACGCAGGAAACCATAATCGGGGAAAAGGCGAATAGACAGCACCAGACAACTCTACTAGTGACCCACGCCACATTAAATGACTGACACCAAGAAAATTACGCCGTATTAAATGCAGCATGGCGGTGGGGACTCCGCGGGGAGGCATCCCTCTACCGCAGAACACAGGGCATGGCCCACCTGACGTAAAGGACCAAGAATAAAGGTGGCCCAGAACTGCGAGGTAAAGGAGGTTGAACCCAAATCTGTTGTGAAATATACTTCATTGTTGTCTTCTTCTTTAAAGCATTTTGATCACTATACTAACTTTGGTATAGGAGGTTTCCTAGGCCACCACAGGGTCACCCCTTTCTTACCTCAGGATTTGGCTCGAGTGAAGACCCGGTCCGGCTAAGTGACCCTGCCTAAAGGCGTACAAAACACGACGTTAACACATATGATTTACAAGCACTACTCCTTTCCACTGAAAGGCCTCTAATCAAGATAGACATTATACCTTTTTGAAGCACTAATAGTGTGGAATCATTTTCAAGTAAACACAGTTATTCATCACACCCCAAAACATGAGCATAGCTGGATTAAAAGCATCAGCATAGCCATTCAAAGAAGAACAGATCGATGAGTTCAACTCATTCAGTTATGAAAACAAGAAAAAATAAATAAATGGAACAAGTTGACGTACTGACATTTTCAACTTGTGAGGTAATCTTTTCCAGCCTCTCCTCAGCATCCCGTGCTTTAGACTCTAAATCATGAATATCAAAGTTGTTCTTTCTTGACACAGCCCAAAGACGCCGTACCTAATTGAATCCCCAAATCTACTTCTCGAATCAGTTGAATTTTCACATGAGCAAACGACAGACTCGGCTTTCTATTACAATATTTTTTTTCTTGAACATAATTAAAATATAAAGGAAAATGCAAGTCAAACAAAAATAAATTAAACCTCGTTTTCTAGAGCACTGAGTCTCTCATCAGTCCGTGATGATTCCCCCTGAAATTTAAATTCGGCCCATAAATATGCGAAGTATAACATTAAAAAGACATAAGATTTATTTTCATGACGGAAAATTAACCTTTAAACCGTCGAGAGTAGACTGCAGAGAATGGATCCTACGTGACAAGTCTTCAATCGCGTTCTCGCGGTTCTCAATGTAAAGGCTCTTCTGATTTAGGTTTTGCATGGAGTCTTCAAGAATCAATTCTGTTTTATTCGATTTCAATGGTCATAATCAGAGTAAGTAAGATTACAAGTAATGCAAGTGCCTCCGTATGAAACAACTTAAGACCGTATAAGAAACATTAAGAAAATATGAAAATAATGATGATCTTCAAGTAGAAAGCAAAACGAAGTTAATTCGATACCTAATTGGGAGACCTTGAGTTTGAGGTCGCGCAATTCGCACATCAACTGGTGGGAGGGTGGGGCTGATGCTGAACAAGTGGTGGTATCGGAGAGAGCAAAGAGAGAGGGGAATAAGCCGGAAATTAGGAAAAGAAATGGAAGTGAATGAACCGCCATAGTTGTCCGCCTTGCTCAGCTTTGCGGAAATCCGATGTAGGCCGTTCCCTCTGCGCTGACCTCTACCCCTCTCTGAGTCTACTCTACTCGCGGACACTAGTGATGCCCGTTACTGGGATGACGACGGCGTCGTTTTAACTGCCGGGTGATGTCTTCATGACGACCACATAAATTCTGGTAAGGCCATGCTGTTTTGTTTTTTTGTCTTTTTTAATAGTTTTAGATTTTTTATGTAAAAAATTCAGAAAAAAATTTAAAAAGTATAACTTACAAGTTTTTTATTTTTTTAATAACCATTTCAAGTTTGATTTCTTAAAAATTTTGAAATTTATTTCAATCAGCAAATCGTATTGTAATTAAATATAAGAATAAAAAAAATACATTAATAAATATTTCACCCAATAAATATAGAAACGTTCTATTATAAAGCCAATATATAGAACACACTTGATAAAATATTTACATATTATAATTTAATTTTAAAAGATAAATTTTAAATTTTAAATATTACAAATAAGATCTTACTATTTAAGTAAGTGGATGATGTACTCTTTTAAATAATTTTTTAACTTAAATAATTGATATAAAAAGTTGTAGAGTAATTTTAAATAAGTCAATAATCCTAAAATGTTATTCAGTATTTTTTTTTAAAAATAATAAAATTTATAATTAAAATATTAATTTTTTATATAAAATTTATATTTATTTAATTTTAAAAAAAACACTATATTTATACATTTTATTACTGTAATTTTTATTTTTGTTTTGAGCATATATCTATAGTGATAATATAAGCGGCAATCCGCAAGCTACAGTATTAGGAACAATAAATATTTTATTTTCCATTTTATCCTTAGTTTTATTTGGCAATTACAGTAGTTTGCATTTTACTTTTGTTTTACCAACAGATATTTCAGTCTTTCTGCCTTCTTGCTGACTGATTTGCTTTTTCTTATTTTATTTCCAATTTTACCCCTTAATTTTATTGTTAAGCTCGTCGTCCTTGGTGTCGTTTTGCTTTGCCGACTCGATATTAATGTCTTTTTACGGTTAATGCTTATCACTTTGTCTGACAAATTGAATCAAACTGAAATATAAATGTTGATATTTCTTTCATTCTGTGTGTTGTGCTCTACTCTCTACTAGGAGTGAAAACCGACCGGTCGGTTTCGGTTTTAGGCCTAAACCGAAACCGACCGATCCTTAGAAAAACAATACACCAACCGGCCAAAACCGACCGTGCTGGGGGAAGAAAACTGGCCGGTTCCTTTGCCGGCTGGTTCCAGTCGGTTTCGGTCGGTTCCCCCTGTTTGGGTCGTGGGTTTTGGGCCCGATTTTAGGCCCTGTTTTGGCCCTTTTATCTAATATATTTGGGCTTTTTTTTTTGTTATATATATATTTGTTCTGAATTCATCATCCAACATTTTTGTAATTTTTTGTTATTAACTAATAATTCATCATTCATCATAATTCATATTATAAATAAATAAAAATTATAAATAACCAAAGCATTCATCATATTAACTAACTAATTACTATATTACTTACTACATAATTAAAAATAAATAAAAACAACTTCACTAGATATTTAGTATTATATATTACAAATTTGAAAAACAAACCAAATTGTCTTAAGCATAGCAAAAATACAAGCACAACAAATAACATAAATAAATGAAAAATATTGCTTCAAGTCTTCAATCTTCAATACTTGTCACGTTCGATTGTGCGGTCAACTCTATAAGAATAAATAAGAATAAAATATCAAATGTTAGTGAATTCATATTATGAAAAATATGCAAAATTAAATTACAATGAAAATTTGAAAACATTACCCGATTCTACTACAAAGCTCTCGACATTATCCATAGCCTCTCGGATATCAATATGTATTGCCAGATGCCTTAACCAATTTTGAGTGCAAATAAGTGTCTCAACAGTTCTCGGAGCCAACGAACTCCGAAAAGGATCAAGCACACGACTTCCCGCACTAAATGCTGACTCGGATGCAACTGTGAAAACATACATGGCTAATAAGTCTCGTGCAATCCTCGCAAATATAGGATAGTTAGCCTCATTTATTTTCCACCAAGTCAACAAGTCAAATGATTCGCTGAGTGTCTCACAACCATCTGATAAATATCGATCCACTTCAGTTTTGGTAATATTAGATCCCATAGCGAAAGATGCCCTATACCACTCCTTGAACCATTTGGTCTCATGTTTGCCATCACTAACATTCATGGATCTAGATATTGGAGGGGGTTGAGAAACTGGAGTACTCATGGTGGAACCAAATGTAGCATTATACTCTGCATACAAATTTGTTAATACCTGCTTCACATTCGAAACCAACTCCTCAGCACGAAACTCATCATGGATTTTCTTCAAATGAAAAGAAAGAAGTCCTAACTTGCTTCGTGGATCAAGCACAACAGCAATTAACATGAACAAGTTTATCCTATCTAATGACCCTCAATACTTATCATATTTGGTTCTCATGTTTATGGTCATACTCCTCAAACAAGTATTAGTACTCTCACTCAGCATAATCAATTCTGTTTGGAGATCACAAATCTCTAAAAAATTGGTGTTAGCTGTCACATATAAAGATCCAGAAAATCCAGTAGTGGCTTCATAAAACATCTCCAAAAACTTGACAAACACCTGCACTGTCTCCCATTCTGCAGCTTTAGGAGGTCCCATGTGCCCATCATCAAAGTAAGAGAGGAAATTATAATCCTCACTATCCATCCGCCTGAAAGCCTTTTCAAACTTCTCAGCTGCCTCCAACATCAAATAGGTTGAGTTCCATCGTGTCTGTACACCAAGACACAACATTTTCTTACAATCAATTTTTTCTTTTTCTGCACATCTCTTAAACTTCTCTAATCTTGCTGGGGATAAACGCACATATCTCACTGCATTTCTAACCATTGTAATTGCATCATTGCGCTCCTTCAAACCCTCACTCACAATAAGATTCAATATGTGAGCACAACATCTCATGTGTATATACTTACCCCCCAACAAATTCCCTGTCAAAAACTGTTTCAAATAGAAAATTGCAATATCATTCGAACTTGCATTATTAATAGTTACAGTAAATATTCTATCAATACCCCAATCAAGCAAGCACGACTCAACATATCTTCCAATGGTATCCCCTCGATGATTAGGGATTAAACAAAAATTAATTATTTTTTTCTGCAATTTCCAATTCTTATCAATGAAATGTGCAGTCAGACACATATAATTCAAATTCTGTACTGATGTCCATGTATCTGTCGTCAAGGAAATCATCATGCCACCATCTCTAAACACTTTTTTAAGCTTCCCCTTTTCTACTTCATACAACTTCATACAATCTCTTGCAATTGTGACACGACATGGAACTTTAAACCGGGGTTCAAGAGACCAAGCAAATTTTCTAAATCTCTGTCCTTCAACAACCCTAAATGGCATTTCATCAACAATTACCATTTCTGCAATAGCCAACCTCACAATCTCTTCACTAAATTTGTGGGTTACAAGAGTCCTTAATGTACTACCATCACTCTCTCCAACCCCCTCCTCAGGTGATGCCTCACCTGTCAATGTTTTTTGATACATATCCAAAGGTCCACGTTTATGAGGATTTTTACGACAAGAAGGCAAATGATTTTGCATCGTTGAAGTTCCATTCCTCTTTGAATGGCAAGCATACATCTTGCCACAATAATTACATTTAGCTTTTGGATCATCTACAGGACAACCATCCACCTTGGTAAAATGATCCCATACAATCGATTTGTCCGTCCCTTTCCGTTTCTTAGGCAATGGACAAGTACTACTAGTAGGGGCACTAAGGGGTTTTGGGACATTGGTCTCTCTCACATCTTCTTCCAAATTAATGGTTGGTTGAGTTTCATTTATATCAACATCAATAGGAGATGAAGAAAAATCCATCTAAATTATAAAACAAAATATAAATGTTAGGCAAACATAACACTCAATATCCCAGCAGCTAGTTTGCAACATGGCAAACATCACAAGTCTAAGACTCTAATCTAAGTTGTTCACTCATCTTCTCTCAATTTATATAAATAATTAACAAGTTATATATATACACATTACACAACAAATTATATAAGTTAATATATAACAAAGTATATATATATATATATAACAAAATATATACGACTTATATATATAATATATATACATTAAATATATAATCTATATAACATATTAAAATTTATAATCAACATCTATAAAACAGAATACAGATTATATATATAATCTGTATAAGTTATATAAGTTAATATATAACAAAGTATATATATATATATATAACAAAATAGATATGATTTATATATATAATATATATACATTATATATATAATATATATAACAGATTAAAATTTATAATTATATATATAAAACAGATTATATATATAATATATATAACTGTTTATACGCATTATAACAGATTATATATATACATTATACGATATATATATACATTATAATAGATTCAATATTAGATACGATATATATATACATTATAATAGATTCAATATTAGATACGATATATATATACATTATAACAAATTCAATATTAGATACGATATATATATACATTATAACAGATTCAATATAACAGATTTATATATATATAATATAATAATATATATACATTATATATATAATATATATATATAACATATTTAAATATTATATACACTTATATCTATAAAACAGATATAATATATAATATATATAACATTCTACAGATTAAAATTTGTAATTATAATCATATATAACAGATTATATAAATAATAAATATATAAGAAAAAACATCACAAGAATACTCACAGTCACAGAGGCCGGCTTGCGAGGGAGTCACGGACTGCTGCGGCGGTTCACCGGTTGAGCCTGCGGCCGGAGTGAGAGAATCGCAGAGAGAGAGAGAGAGAGAGAGAGAATCGCGGGGGAGGGCAGCAGAAGAGAATAGGGAGAGGGAAGGGGGGAACTGGGAACGGGAAGGGTAATAAACCTAACCTGTTCCCAACCAAACGACGCCGTTTGGTTGAGACCAAAAGGCGTCGTCCTATTTAATTTTTTTTGTTACTCACTTAAATAAAACGACGCCGTTTCATATGAAACGGCGTCGTTTTTATATAAGATATATATTTAAAATATATATACGGTCGGTCGAATTGGGACCAAACCGACCGTGCTCGGTTCCTACTTATTTCTACCGCCGGCCGACCGGTTCTTCGCCGATTTCGACGTCCAGCGGTCGGTTGCCGTCGGTGGAGGTCGGTTCGCCGGTTTGTTGTACACCCCTACTCTCTACTCACTTCTGCTCACTACTCTCTGTATTCTAACTTAAAAAAAAAAAAAAAAAAAAAAAAAATCTGAACGAAGTCACTCGATACTCAGCAGTTGTAGGTACGTTCTTATTGTTTTTCTCAGTATTGTAAGAATTAATTGTATTATATGAATGAATTTGTTTCGGTATCTAATTAGATGATATGCATATAGATCATAGCTAAAAAAAAAATGGAAAGAAGATAAAAATTATATTTGCGTATTCACATATGTTTTTACAGGAGAGTAAACCTAACAAAAAAATCAAACCCATCATACAAATTCCATCTTTTGATTTGTTTGTATGTGCTGAGTACATAAAAACAAAAACGCAATTAGAGTGAAAAAAGAAAACCAAGTTGTTCCAAAATTTTTGAAAAAAATAACTATCGGATTGAAAAAAATTGCTATGTAGATGTGAAAAATAGAAACCTAATATACATCAATTGCAAAAGAAAAAAGAAAAATACACCCAAAAAATGCACGTAGACGAAATACACAAAAAAAAATACACACGAAATACACCCAACCACAATACCTCCCTACCACACGGCTTGACAGTCCCAGTGTCACGACCCAACAAAAGAAACAGATCCTAGAGGCAAACAGAGACCCAACAAACAACAGATCCAACCCAAAAACTCAAAAATATCCATAAAAAAAAAAAAAAACAAACAAACAGAGTGTCTTAATACACATGAGATGGTGAAACAAACCTGAAACTACTCTTAACATTAAGATCCCATGACAGAAAAGAAAGGGGATGAACCAAAAAAAAAAAAATTCAAAAAACACCCCAGCAAGAAAGAAAACCAGATTTAACATGCAACCGAGAAACCAAAAAAAAAAAAAACTCATTCAAAAATAAAATTTTAGAAATTTATCATTTTCTTCAAAGGCAATGACAGAGAGGCTGTGAGGGAAGAGTGGTTGTCACCGGCCAGGCACGATGAACGCAGCGATGGTCGGTGGTAAAAAAGAAAAAACGAACAAAAATGATGTAAGAGGAGAAGAAGGGGGGCGGGGAAGAAGAAACAGAGAGAGGGAATAGAAGGGGGGCGGGAAAGTAGACTCTTGGAGGGGGGAGAGAACATCAAGGGGGCCAGAGGAGAGAGAGAGAGAGTGAGAGAAATGGAGACACAGATAAGGGGGTTGGGAAGAAGACTCTCGAAGAGGGGGGTGTTTAAGGTTCTTTTAACTAAAAGAAAGAAACTTTTTAGAAAAAAAAATACTGCGTGCAAGTCATGAGTGGAACCAGACTGTCAATCACTATTTTATACTATTTTATGACTGTCGATTACTATCACTTTTTACACTATTTTATGACTGTTGATCACTATATTTTTTTACTGAAAATACGGCTATTTTTTTTTTATAGATTGAAATGATGGAAAGTAGATTAGACTCTACGGGTAGGTGTAATGAAAGATGCTTTTGCTACACGTCATCTAGGGTCAAATATGATTTATTTATTTATTTTAAATATTTTTACTTATTATCTTATTCATTAGTTAAATTAATTTAATAAAAATAAAATAAAATAAAAATTTATATTTGATATAACGTAAAATGATGCATAAAATCTCTTTTTTATTATATTAATTGAATGTTGTTATTTATCATTTTTACTTTATATTTTTAAAAAAATTTAAAAAAAATACCTAGAATAAATGAAAACATAACAATAAAAATATTAATTTAAATGAAGAAAAAATATATGAAAACATAGCAATAAAAATAGGGATTAGATTTGCTCGTATCCAAAAAAATAACAATAAAAAAAAGTTATATGCTTTAGTTTTTTAAAAGTTAAGATTCTTCTTTCAGCTAATAAGATTTTCTTTTTGGAACTTTAATTTCTTAACATGCATTTTAAAGTCTGCATATATTTCTCTAATTTTTTATTGCAATATGAATTTTAAAGCTTTCGCTAAGATGTTGATCTCAATGAGAGATCTGCACATAAAACTAAAAAATATAGTGATGCATTTTTTATTGTTTTTCCTTTTTATGTATATTATTCATGGAAGTCATGTGTTCAAATTTTCTATTTGCTCTGTTGTTCATCTCCTAATTGTTTACATAGAGAATAATTATTTTAGACATTATTTTGTACACCTTGGTGAAAGTGTTGTAATTTTAGTAACATTTTGTTAAATTAGTTTTTGTAACATTACCTTTGTGTAAATATTTTTGTGATTTTTGTTCTATAATTATTTTGTTGCCTATGATTTGATACCTTAGTTTTTATTATATGTTGTTAATTCATAAATTGACTATCTCTTTTTGTGAATTTTTAAAACTAATGATCAATAAATTCAATTATCTTGTAATAAAAGATCACTCTTTTTTTTGGTCGTAAAACAAATTTCAAATTTTTGAGTATAAGAAAATTTACTTTATAATCAAAAAAGTTAAATTATAATGTAAATACATAAAACATTTAGAGCATTCTTCCGTTATAAGAAAATTAAATAAATATCATTTTTAACAGTTTTAATATACATGTACAATTATAATTGGATAACAAAAGACACTGAGAACATTCCTCCGTTACAAGAAAATAAATATTCATATGAAAACCATTTTGTTATCATTGTACTCTTTACGGTAAGAAAGTTACTTTTATAATCATAAGAGTTAAATTATAAAGTAAATATATAAATCATTTAGAACATTCTTTTGTTTTAAGAATAAAAAATAAATATCAATTTGAACTGTTTTAATATATGTGAATATCAATTTGAACTGTTTTAATTTTAAATGTCTTATAATGAATGAATGTTCTCGGTGTCTTTTTTATTCAATTATATTGAGTTCAGATTAAAAAACTAAGCATCTATCACTTGTGTTTTTTAAAAAAGTGTTTTTTATTACTTGCAAAAATACTGTTTTTTATTATTAGAAATTTGATATAGTTTTTAAATAGAAATTTGATATATTTTTTAAAATACTTACAACAATTTAAGATAATTTAACAAAAAGGACATTAAAAAAATGTTGTTAACGCTATTTGTAACCCAGCGCAACTCTTTATATTACATTTTCACTTTTCTTAGTAATTTTAAACGATAGTTTTGTCATTTTTATTGCACCGTTAAATTTTAGTTTTATTATTTAAAAATTATCAAAAAATATTAATCTCCTAAATCTTGTAAAGAAAATTTTATGTTTTACATAACACAAATTTCGGATTTAATACAAACATAACAATTGTGTTAAACAATTTTTCATATTGTACATGAAAGTTTAAGGTTTTTTCAGCAGACTACAAGTTAGAATGTTATGTTACGTTGTGATCGTCTAATGCGAAAATATCTTTTTATATACACTAATTGACAAAAAAATGAAAGTTGTGTATGTAATTTAGGAATTTTTTTTAAATCATTAACAAAAAAATAAATTATTTATACATTTATTAATCATCTAATTTCACTAAATATTTAACACATAGTAACATTTATCATTCATAAAAAAAATGGCATCAGAAGCTTCAGAAAAATAATGGATGATTTAACTTGCTGCAGACCCAAAAATATTCAACCAACAAAAACACAAAAACTTTAATGTTATTTCCATTGGTCCTGTCCAATATGGCCCTAGCTCCTGAGCTAGAATGACACTAAAAGAAAAAAAAAAATTTAGAAGTTATTTTGTTGTTTATATTTATGTAATATTCTCACTGTCAAATTTTTAAAACTTAACTAAACAAGTAAACAACCCAACGAAGCAAACGTGCATCGCATGTTGCACCTTGACTTGTATTTAAATACGTATATATGTTGAGTCATCTCTCAGTTTTTGTTGAGATGAACATTTTATTAGACCTCTCAATGTCTTTTGTCTTCATCTCGCTCACTGATCATCAATCCGATTGATGAGAACCACAATTTTTAGAGATGCTAAGAGCTTGGTTAGTTAATCAGGTGGTGGTAAAAATTAAAATTTAAATAAAATATTATTAAAATATTAATTTTAATATTAATTTTATTTTAACATTTTAAAAAATAGAATTATTTATTATATTTTATATAAAAGTTTAAAAAATTGTAATAATTAAATGAGATGAGATAAACGGTACGTAATCAATTTTTAAAAATATAAAACTGGTACATATTAGTTCAGTCTTAAATTTTATCCAAAATTAGATTTTGCTTGGCCACTGAAATTTCTCAGATGAGAATTTTGAGTTTTAAGATTAAATATTAAAATATTATATTTTAATAATATTATTATTTTTGAGATTTGAAAAAGTTAAGAAAAAGTTGAATTGTTTATTATATTTTATATGGAGATTTGGGAAAGTTGTAATGATGACATGAGAATTTTGCGTTTGAGATAAAAAATTCCAATGGCCAAACCGAACCTTAAGTCGCTTAACCGACCCGGCTATCTTTTCGAGCTGACCCTACCCCAATGAACCAACCTGGAAGCACAAAACAAGTAATTGATTATGCTTCCGTTTTATTCCGTTTAAAATGCTTCGGTATCTGGTAATAGTAACACGGTAATACCCATAAGAGCATCCTCATCCGGTTCCTCATCTTCATCCCTATAATTTAACTTAAAATCATATTTTCTCAAATTTATCTTTAAATTTTATTCATCTTCTAAAAATTTCGTACATCTCATTCCTCATCTCTATCTCTATTATATTAAATCTTTTTATTACTTTTTTCTCTATCTTCCATTTACAATCTTAACTACTAACTCTTTTGTCTTATTATTATTTTTTCAAATATCACTTTCTACTAAATATTTATATGATTTTGACTATCCAATACAATATTTTTTCAAACCAAAATTCGTATTATAAAAATAGTATTTTATTTTAATTAATGCATTTTCTAACGTGATGACAAATTTTTTTAAAAGATGACTCTTTATCAATTTCTCTAATGAGAATCAGTAGTCATGTATTGATGATAAAATTTAATTGTAAAGGAAAATGACTTCTTATATTCCAAAACAAAACAGTGTTCTCACAATTTCTATATATGTTTTATAATATTTACAAAGATACCAAAATCCAAACAATTGAAAATGCACTAAGAATAAAAACAACAACTGAATAGATGTAGCAAGGATTCAAACTCAATAAACCAATAACGATATGATTCAAATAGAAAGCATAAAGATGAATATCAAATAAATAAAAAAAATATCATCAATTTCCTGATGCAAGGATTTGGAGCAAGGATTGAGCAATTTGGCCAAATCGAAAAAATCCCATATCTTCAACTAAAAATCGAGAATCGTATCATTGTGAAAGATCCAAATTCCAAGATCTAATTCAATATAATTTTTCTCTTCTCAAAGATCCCTCACAGACTTGAGGAAGAGAAATGGGTCATGGCGTTGGGACCAATCTTAACAGAAAGTCAGAAATAGAGAACCAGAGGAACACAAAATCATGAAACCACAAAGATTTTGAAGAGAAACATGCAACCGATAGAGAGCTACAACCGACGGAGATGCTTCGAGAAAGGGGGCCAACCAACAGAGAAGAAGATGCGAGGGAAGGGAAAACCGAATAGGGTTTATTAGGGATGCGGACGTATAGTACAATCGCAAATATGAGAAAACTCTGTATATATCGTAAACGGCAACCGCATAATGGGGACTCAGATGGAGTGGGGTTTTTGGATTAAATCATAAAAATTTTCCTAAATTTTGAGGATAGGGGAGATGTGGGGAACCGGATCGAATGCTCTAAGAGCATTCATATCCGGTGCCCCAAAGCACCGGATTCCCCATAATTTGAGATTTATTATGGGGTTTTGATCAAAATGCCCCCCACATCCAGATCCCTATTTTAGGAAAAAAGTTTAAGAAATGAACAGTAAGTCTCCATATTTGGGGACTCACTATTCATTCTCTAAATAATTTTTATCAATATTTTATTCTAATATATAAAATAAATAATTTTTTAATCATCTACACTTTCTCTCATACTCATATTTATTATAGTTTTAAATAATAATTTTTAAAATAATTTAATTAATTATGAAAATATAAAAAAATTAATTTTAAAAATATTATCATATTCACAAAAAAATAATTTAAATTTTTGTTTAAAATATTTACTAGAGTAATAGTTGAAAATATAAGAAAAATATTGAATAGTTAAGTTTGTAAATGGAAGTGAGAAAAAAAAAGAAATAAAGAAATAATCGAGAAATATTATTTTAATAGAATAGAAAAGAATAGAAAATAAGATGTAGGAGATTTTTTAAAAAGAAATAAAATTTAAAAAATTTTAAAAAATATATTTTTTAACTAAATTATAAGAGATTTTATGGGAAATGTGACGTGAATGTAAGTATTAGAAAAAGTCTCTTTGCATAGGCGCCGTTTCACATTTTTGTTTGAACTTCACTCTCTCAGAATTGGGTCTCTGTCTCCCATTCCCCATCTTCGATTCTTCTCTGTGTCTCCCAAGTTCGAACTCCGTTGCTCTCTCAGTCTCTCAGGAAATGGAATTGAACATGATTTCAGGAAATGGAAATGCATTTGGAATTAGTTCAGTGCCTGGTCGTGCATCTTCTGGTAATTTTTCTTCTCCAGCTTTTTTTTATTTGTTTATTTGTATTTCCTCGCAATTTTCCTTGACGCTTTCGATTTTTCTTAGTTTTTCTGTTTTCGGAATCCGGAGCTATATCGATTGGATTTTGAAATCGTTCTGGTTTTACGTCTTGTTCGTTATCGATTGGTAGCGGATTCTTGCTGTGACTTTGCAAGTTTTACTTATTTCCCATTTAAATTCGATAGCCATCTTATTTAGGATCCATTATCATTTTTTTCTAATCACCCCCAGAAATTAACCTAGATTTTTTGTGAGAAAACCTCTGCCGAATCGTGCATTTCTTTCTCTAGAAAGAAAAAAGAAATTAAAAAAAAGGATGCATTTTGGGTGAGCTATAATATGGATAAGTTTTGCCAGATCTTTTCCATGAATTACAATTATTTAAACATCTCCCTTCTGTAGATTGGATGTTTAAATAGACTTTTCTGAAACAAAAGGTTAAAGTACTGAATAGTAAGAAAGAAATGTGAAACTTGGTTGGTTGCTTCAAAGAAAGTACTGAATATTTAAGCCTTCCTGAAGGAGTTTTTAGCCCGTTGCAAGAAGACTTGCTAGTTTTTTTCAAAGCTTCCTTTTCATTCTTTTTTTTTTAGTAGTGTTATGTTTGTTGCAGGCCTGGACATATCATGATGCTGAAAACTCACTGCAAGCTCATTGCACGTATCATGGTATTTTGTGATGATTCTGATCTGAATTCCATTGTTTGTCTAAGAAAAACCTTTCCCATTTTCATACAGGAAATGGAACATGATTGTGGGGCTCTACAATTATGGTTTGGCCGTGGTCACAATGGAAACTGGTCTGCTAGAGAAGTTGACAGTCTTGCAGACCAAGAGAAACCTATCCAGACACTGTCTAGAATCCATGATTGTCAATAGCCTAGGACTCGGATTGGCCCTGCTTTTTGGCATTGTATTATTGGCTGCCGTTTTAAGTGAAGTGGTACTTTCACGTCATTTTTCTTGCCTATGTCACATTGATCTGATATATGCACAACTACTTCTCTTTGTTATTAAGTTTTCCTCTTGAAATTGAGTCTCACATTGCCTTTATTACGTATCAGGCTACCTTTTCACTGCAGCCGCCATCTGCTTGATGGAATGGGCAACAGATCACATGGACACACACGAACACATTTGTTTTCTAATCTGGATCTTAGCACTGCAAAAAACTATTGCTGACAGTTTGATTAGTTTGTATACAGACTGTTTGGCTGGTTTAGGCGAGAATTTCTTGAAGATTGGGAAGATTACTCCATTCTGAGTGTGGAAATATTAAAGCTTGCGTCATTTTGTAGTTTGGTGATATTAGCAAGCGAGAATTCCCGGTAATGGGTGGTAAAAGTATGTTTAAATGGCCTAAACAAATAACGCCTTCCCTAGTTGAGAAGTTGATACGGGCAGAAAAGGACGTACAGAAAGCTACTCTAATATTTGATTCGGGGACAGCTGAGTATGTTAATGGGTTTCGGCATGATCATAATACCTTTGGTGCAATGATCTCCAAATTAGTTTCCGCAAACCAGTTCAGACCGGCGGAGGAGCTCCTTAATAGAATGAAGGAGGAAAAGTGTAGTATTACCGAAGATATATTCCTCTCCCTGTGCAGAGCCTTCGGTCGGGTTCACAGGCCCCTGGATGCCATTAGGGTCTTTAACAAGATGGAGGAATTCCAGTGCAAACCCAGTGAGAAATCTTACATTACAGTTTTTGCAATTCTTGTTGAAGAAAACCAGTTAAAGATGGCTATAAAATTTTATAGGCATATGAGAGGTGTGGGTATACCTCCTTGTGTTGCTTCCCTTAATGTTTTGATTAAAGCCCTTTGCAAGAACAGCGGGACAATGGAAGCTGCTTTTCGAATATTTCGAGAGATGCCCAATCGTGGTTGTACTCCAGATTCATATACGTATGGTACCCTGATTAATGGGTTGTGTCGATTGGGAAAGGTTGGAGAAGCAAAGGAGTTATTAAAAGAGATGGAGACAAAGGGTTGTTTGCCCAGTGTTGTGACGTATACTTCTTTGATTCATGGTTTGTGCCAGTCTGGAAGTTTGGATGAAGCTGTTGGATTGCTCGAAGAGATGAAGATCAGAGAAATTGAGCCAAATGTGTTTACCTATAGTGCTTTAATGGATGGTCTTTGCAAGGGTGGGCGTTCTTCACAAGCCATGGAGCTCCTGGAGATGATGATTAGCAAACGGCATAGGCCCAATATGATAACTTATAGCACTTTAATTCATGGACTCTGTAAAGATGGAAAGCTTCGAGAAGCTTTGGAGATTCTTGACAGGATGAAACTTCATGGACTGAAACCAGATGCAGGGTTGTATGGTAAAATCATTAGTGGCTTCTGTGACATCTGCAAGTTCCAGGAAGCTGCAAACTTCCTTGATGAAATGGTCCTTGGGGGAATCTCACCGAACCGATTAACTTGGAGCCTTCACGTTAAGATTTATAACATGGTGGTCCAAGGCCTTTGTACTAATGGTGATCCAAATCGAGCTTTTCAGTTATACCTTAGTATGCGAACTAGGGGTATCTCAATTGATACTGGAACATTTGATTTTCTGATTAAGTGTTTTTCTAAGAGAGGAGACTTACATAAGGCTGCTCGCATCATCGATGAAATGGTGATCGATGGGTGTCTTCCAACTGAGGGAACGTGGAGTGCAGTTTTTGGTGGATTTTGGGATCGAAGGAAGGTGCGGGAAGATGCTGAGTTTTTGCAGGACAAGCTAATGAGTGAATTTGTTGAGCCAGAATTACAATTCTGAGCTTTAGTTTATAGGTTAGTAAGTGCTCTTGGTCTATGGACTTTTTTCTTTCTAATCACTAATTTTTTGTTTTTTGTTTTTTTTTTTTGTTTTTTTTTGTTTTTTGTTTTTGTTTTGTTTTTTTTTTTATTTTTTTATTTTTTTAATTAAAGTGTAAATTCTCTGGCTCAGGATATTGTGTCTTCTTCTGAACTTTGAATTTTCTGACTAAGTTAAATTGTATCGTTCATTCGGTTGATGAATAAACTTCTGAAGTTTAAATGCCGAATGCATTGTAGGATCTGTATACAAGAAGTTACATGAAGCAGGACAAATTTAGAGAATCTCTTCATTCCTTCTTTGGTGGGCTTAAGGTTTTGGAAAATTAGTTGATCAAGGACTTAGAATTGTGTAAGGATGTGTTAGGGTTTATCAGTTTTTTCTCTCCTGTTTCAGTCATGGTTCTCAAGGGTTTATGTTTCGATTCATCCTGATGCTGGGAATGTGCCTAAATCTCCCAAAAACTCAGTGTATGGAAATAAGCAAGCTTTTTCAGGTTTCAGGAAGGATGGTGGGACAGGTTAGCTGTGCCTCAAAGAATTCAGGGCACGTGCCTCAAGGGATCACTATAGCCCACAGAGTTTTAAGGGAGGCTATAGTGTTGGTTCTCCATGAAGTCTTAAAAAGGTAGTTGGGATATTCCCAGCCTTATTTAGTAAATAGTGATGGCATCCGTTGTTGATCCATGGGAATGATATTCATATGTATTTGTGTATATCGAATTCTGAAATTCAAATCTGTCTTTTCCGCTCTGAGCTGAGAGCTGGCTTTTTGCTCCTTTTTTCTGAAAACCAATCTTTAGTGTGATGTATCTGGCATGTTGTTAATCTTGCCTTTGTACCTACTCTTTTAACTGCTATATTTTGTCTTTGATAATCCAGATTATCACTTTGATATGTTTGAATTTTAAAACGTACTTTACTCTGATTGTATAGAGTTCCATGGATGAATGTGGTGAAATAATTTTCAGTGTCCTAGTCTGTGCTTATGGCTTTGTCTCAAGTATTGACACAGCCAAATTTATCATTTTGTAAACACTTGTTTTTTCCTTTCTTTTTGAAAATTGCAATATGAAGGTCTCTATTGGAGCAATTGTGAGCACACAATTTTCCCAACCATAAGATGTAATATCAAATTCAAGAAAAATAATTCCACTGGCTTTCATGAGTTTTTGCATATGCGTATGCGTGTGCATGTGAATCTTGATTTATGCTACTGATATTCCGTCATCTTACTATTTGAACTAAAATTTGGTATATCCTTCAGTATTGAGTTGTTGTTTTACTCTTAAGATTTTTATTAATTGCAATTATCTATGACTAAAAAATTATTTATGTTCAAACTTGCACTGCACACATTGACATCTCATTATTTGCATTGGAATAGTAATTATATTCTAAAATCCTATCGCAATCCTTTTAGTTTCAGTATGCTCAAATGCATGTTTGATTTTTATGGGGAGTTTTGATCACCTTGCACTGTCAATATTAGCATTGACAAGCATGAACAGGACATTTCCTTAATGATGGTTCAATTGCAGGGAAACATTAGGAATGTACTTTAAAGGCATGGAAGTTGTATTAAACCCCAAAATTTCTAATACAACAGTGCTTGTGTTGCAATTCACAATCAGTATTCTATTCCTTGAGCAATGTTCATGGAGATAGAAGGCCTATAATTCGTAAACTTTTGTTAATTTACAGAGAGGGGGAAGCCAATTCCATGGCGCTTGGTAGGAAACACAACAAACATCATACTGCAAATGACACCTATTCCTACTGGCAGTCTTGTAAGAATCTCCTGGGTCACATATGACGGCATTGGGAAGAAGCATCTCACCACATTCTTATCAAAGAGCGCTACAGCTATGAATACCAGTATTGACATGAAGGCGTGCATGAAATCTATGAAGCGCAGCCGGTACTTTGCAGCAAGTTCAGGTGAAAGTTTGGCTGTTCCATCAATGATCCACAGGCCCCTGGAAAGTGGCAAACCCATAACAAACATTCCCCTTTTTGTCCTTGAAGCTGTCAGTGAAGCATAGTAGGAAACATGAGACCCCACAGAGAGTCACGAGTGCAGCAGTCATGAACCGGCCGACTGAGTCACAATTGCCTTCATTTGTGAAAATTGGTGATAGAAGTTGGAAAGCCAGGACTGATCCAGTCGGTAAAAGATTGGCCAAATGAGCTGTGCTCTGAAATGTCTGGCTAATGGCTTTCTGTATCGGTGTTTTCTCCTCTTTTTCAGATCCATCTTGCAAGAGCGGATGTTTTGATTCATCATGATTCTTGGAATCAGATTGTACCTTAATCTCCATAGCATCGAATCTTTCACTTCTCTTTTCCCTTTGTTTTGATCTCATTATGGATTTGTATCAGCATTGATTCAGCATGCCTCTTGTGAGGCACAGCTTTATAAGAGTTGAAAGAAAGGGAAACTGAGGGGAGGCAAATGCTGGGAAGGTTGGTTTGGCATGCCTTGCAAGAAAGAGAAACCAATACAGCAAACTGAGATTAGGATAAAGAAAGCTCTCCCCAGATTTCTGAGAGGTAAAGTTTTCTTTCATGTGAAATGCAGAGTTTGTAGTTTGGAGGCTACCTAATGTCTACAAAGTTTTAGTTACCGTTATCAAACTTGTAAGCTTCCCAAGGGTCGGTTCCAGTTATCCAGGGAGTTTTGTTGCTGTTTCAGGTCATTTGTTTTGCTTTCACGCAATGAATAGAACCTTGCTTTTCGGAAGAACTTTGCTTTGTAAGTAGTTTTTAGAGATTTTTGTCAACCACCCCAGCTGTGCTTCGACTAGGAATTTGTGGTCAACCATCAAATTTTGCCATCCCATGCTAGTAGCTGAGCTGAGACCACCATGTAGTGAGACCCCATTCACCCACCAATGTTTAGGGGGGAGTGACCTATGTTTGTCCACCATGAGGGTGGCAAAGTCTGGTGGTTCGGTGGGTTGGAGAAAGGAAACCTTCACTCCCTAAGGAAGATTTTTCTCGGAAGTAATCTCATGGATAATCACATGTTCTTCATTGACTAGAGTAGACAGAATTTTTAAAAGATCGAGCTAATTCAAAGTTTATCAGAGCAAACGGATATGAACAAGTCATGATCGACCAAAGTTCTTAATTATCCAGATAATAGTCTACACATTGGGACTTGGGGAGGCGGCATTTTCTTTTTCGCTTTCTTTAGTTGCCAAATTAAAGCAGTTTGGCTGTGTAGTGTATACTACGCGATTGGTTTCATGAATCGTATAGGGAAGAGCCTGTGACATTGTCCACTTCCTTAATGAGAAACATAGAGTCGGTATATTTTTATGGAATGGTATCATCGGTCATTGACATCTCTTGTACGCCAGAATTTTATGAACAGATATGAACGTTGTCTAAAATAAAATAAAGGAAATGAGATCATGTATACACACACACAATTTTATAGCCTTGAATTATCACCAATTTTACAATTTGTGTCCCAAACTTCGAAAATTGACAATTTACTTCCCGATTGAAACTGGACTGTTGAGATTATACCACGTGTTCTTTTTTAGTCTCTTTAAACATTTACATCTTAATCAAATATCTAAGTTATCAAAATTTGATAGCCTAGGATGTCTGCTGTCAATCTTAATTACTTTAGGGTTAAAATTTAAGAAAAAAATGATAGTTCAAAATTCAAAAATATAGGTTACTAAAAAAAATGTGGAAGGTTTTATTGCATCATTCTTGTGCAATCATATCATTTTATATAAACTTAGGGAAAAAAAAATGTTTGTAAGAAGAATATTACTTTTGAGGAGAAAACGCACTTCTTACATTCAAATCCCATCGATATAGCATGATTTAATCTATATTAAAAAAAAAAAAAGAAAAAAACCTAACAAATTTGACTATTGCAAATAAGTCATGCCGCATTAATGATAAGATGGTGTATTCTCTAAACAGTCATGAGATCGAAAAATGAATTTTTTAATAATAAATTTCATTTTTTTTTAAAAAGAGTATGCGACACTTATACTATTCATAATTTTATATAGTATTATTTAATAAAATAACTCAATTATTTTTATTGGATGAGAAAGAAGTAATAATATATTTCTAAATAATTTGATGTGGTGGCGATTTCAGAATATCGTTATTTTTTTTACTCATTTCGATAAAATAATCATTTAATGATTCGCAGTGCCTTGGAAAAAACACTGACCCCATGACCCGCGAGACAATTCCAAAACGAGGCCCTACGCCTCAATAAGTTTCAACGGGCTTATCAAATTGGGCCATAGAGCAGCTGTTTGTAAAACAACTTCGACGTCCAGTCCAAACCCATCAAAAGTCTCCAGCTAAAGCCTAAAACCCTCCCACGCAATTAACCGCTGCAACACACATTCCCAAATCCATCAATTTTATTAATCCGGTGACGTTTTGGGCTTATCAACTTATTAAATCCTCAAGTCTTATAAGGTTCAAGCATATATTTAAGTGACTGTTGTAAACATGCTTTTGCTAGCTTCTCCCTTTTTCTTTTTTGGAAAAGTAATTTGTACAGCTTTAAAGATATTGCATATGCTCACTTGCGTAATTCAATTTTTTTTTAATTTTTTTAAATGGTTAAAAAAGTAATTATTAGTGAATTTATATATATATATATATATTCTTAATAGTTAATAATGTTTAAAAGAAAATAAATAAATCCATTTGCACTTATGTGCATATTAATTAGGATGGACATTTAGTATGCACCTTAATATTGTCCTTCCATACATGGGATCCACGAACTGAATCGTCAAAATATATTAAGGTTTGTGGATAAAAATGGACAAGAATATTTAAGCTAAAAAGAATATGTAAAAAGAATACATTTTTTAATATGAAATCTCCTTTTTTTTTTTTTTTTAGAAGAAAAACATGCAAAACTTACCAATTTAAAATTTATACAAATAATTTCTCATTCGTTAATCTAGCATCAGCCGCCTGGCCTCCTCCAACTTGCACGGGTAAAAAAATACCACCCAAAATCTTGAACGCGTTCTTCTACAATATTCCACAAACGATCGAGAGAACCTTGACGCCATTAATGTTGTTGGAGATCTGACTTGGTCGATGTTGGTGCTGTCGTGCTGGTGTCATGTTATTTTCCTAAGTCACCTATAACAAGAACAGTAATAATAATAATCATGTTCTGTCGTGTTGTTGATTGATGCTGTTTTGTTTTCTTATGTTAATTTGACACTGAATTTCGAGTGTAATTATGACTGCAAATCGTAGTAGTTACTTCAAAATTATGTTTTCGAGAATAGCTAAAATATAGGCAGATAGATTGCAAAACCATCAAAATGGTTTTTGTTTATTTTCGGCGATTAGGTAATAATAGTTACTTACCCACATGATCTACAAATTACATTTCTTACATCACAAAAGCTGTTTACTTTTAATTCAATTACCAATCATGAGAGAGAGAGAGAGAGCATGGTGAGGGTGATGATGAATGGCCTCAATTGCAATAAGGAGAAGCCAAGCTTTTGCATACAGCTCATTCAGAGCTCATGATCTGCACAGACAAGCATGGACGTTGACTGGATACGAGTGAGATCTTTTTACACTTTTTCACTAATAATTGAGAACCTGAACCTTAATTTATATATATATTGATGATCAATCGGTTTCCATTGTTTCCGGTTCCAATTGATTTGTTGGTCAAGTTTCCCTCAATCTAAAGACAGGTAGGGAAAATGCTAATGATTTCACATATATCCACGATCACGCTTGCATGATGGGCGCGCAACATATGATGTTTTCAGAACATTGTTGTCTTTCTGATCTCTTCCCGCCGCATTAAAAATCCGACCTAGAAGAATCCAACATGCTCTTGAAAATAATCTATAGCTATATGCATGCCAATAGCTTAGGAAAAACAAGCATATATTAATATATATAACTCGTTGTTTAGCCATGAGATTAGTGCTCATTCCCCATGCAGATTCCACCTCACATGATTCTTCTCCTGATTCGAGAGGATAAGTTCGCCACAACAAAGTGAACATGTAGCCATGCATCCATCATCAATCACTCGTGTCCATTGGCTCTTTTGACATTTTTCTTAATTAATATATAAAATTAAGAACTAATAATAATAATAATATTAAGAGAAAGTAACATCCACAAAGGAAAACAACAACCATGCATTGCAAACTTTCTTGTTCACATGAAAAAAGGTCTGAGAAAAGTGAAAGTCAGTGGCGTAGGAGAAAGCTAGCTCGTCAGAGAGTTGAAGCGTACTACTCTCACAATCATGATTTTTTTCTGGTTGGGAATAGAAGGTCACTCTGAATGGGTTGGAGCCATCGTTCCCTCTACGTACTGAAGCTTTGAATCTTTATGAACGTGTTATTATATTGGTCAGGCCGGGCAATATACATCATATATATGCCCCAAAGTTTGTAGGAAAAAGCCTTGACTACGACCCCACATATAGCACCCAATCTTGAAAGAATCGTGGGCTGATCTTAAGAGTAAGAAAAGCTCTTGCTCTGATGTATTTTTAAATAGACCAGAAATATGGGTTTTAATGATATATCTTTATATATATCATTAATCTATTAGACTACAAAATTACAAGTTATAGCATGCGTTTGATCATACAAAAGTATTTAAGAATTTTTTTAACCAAAAGGAGCCTTCTACTCATTTGAGCAAGGTTTCCATCGGTTTAATTTATATTAAAATTGGACCCTCTAAATATCGGACACGTCTTTTGTGTCTCGTAACGAGGCACACACGTTTTGGATTAAAAAAACACAAAAAGAACTTAATATTTTTAAGTACTGAAATTGTTTTATCTCATCGATCTCATAATTATAATTTTTTAAAATTCTTAAATAAAATATAAAACAAAATTCAAAATTTTTAAATTTTAATTTAATTTTTTTAAATTTTAAAATAATAATAATATTAAAAAAATTTTTAATAATATTTTATTTAAATTTTTATTTTTATTTAAAATTATCTCATGTCTAAACTACTCCTAATTATATATCTCTTTACCTAATCGTCTCTTTCTTTTATGCTTTTCTTCACCTAATCATCTTCATCTTTCTTTTATGTTGTTCTTTCGTGCTAGCATGCTACAGAAATAAAGTCACAAAAGTCAATTTTGGTTATTTGTCATGTTTAGGATATATATAGCAACTAACAACAAAATCAAATCTATCACGGACGAGGATATGATTCTATTAATTCAATTTTTTTCCATCCATAACCAATATTTGGTTTTTTAAATTGTTTGCTTTCCTAGATGCTTCTTTAATTCGCGGAAAAGAAGGCAATAGAATGGCAAATGAGTTAACTACATAGCTCCCTTAATTGCTGATTTAAAAGTTTGCTGCCATTTTATTATGAATTTATATATTTCAGAATATTTTAATTGATTGTCGTGTACTTTTCTTAATATTATATTATTATAAATGAGATCCTACCATCTATATTATGAGTATTGTTATATTTATAAAGGAATTAGATAAAGGTAATTTTATAAGTTGATATGATTTTATCTGATATATTAGATATATTTTATAATATGACAAATCATATCAGTTTGTAAGATCGTTTTTATATAATTTCTTTATGATTAAAGTATTTCTCTATTAAAAAATAATTGTAAAATTTTAAAATATACAAGTTTCATATATATATTTTTTAAAAGAGATAAATTTGAGATCTATGCACAAATTAACACTTACTTCTTAATAATAGGTCTTATTATTTAAAAAAAAAGTCTTAAAATTTATACACTTTAAAGTGAAAAATTATATAATAACAACTAATATTTGACAATTCAAACACCATTTCACATTAAAAAACTAATTTTCTTCACTATAAATCAAAATTACCAACAAATTAGTACCTCAAATCACATAAAAATTATTAACTTTTCACTCTCAGCTGTAATTAAATTGTAATATAGATGTCATTTTATCATTTTCCATATTAAATTACTGTTTAATTTATATATCACTTTAACAGGCATCTAGCTGGCTAGCTAGGTAGCCATGCAGTTCATATTCAATGTATTCAAGACACGGCACAGTTGATTTGATTTGGGTTTGGAATCGCGGAAATTCAGTCGTAAGTGCTTACTGGTTTCCATGCACGTCTTAAAAGAACTTTTTGACTTTTGTAGTGATTAATATGAATCACCGTGTACCTACTGTTTCAAAAAACAACTCAAAAAAATTACGCCCAATTAATGTAACACACGCATTGCATCCTCCTAAAGCGCAGCAGCACTCATTCATAGCCATAGACAGACAATTTAAGTTATTTTGACTGTATCTTAGACATCGAGCCAATTACAAGCTGGGAAAGTCCATACGGCCATGTTCGATCGAGAAAATCAACATCCCTAGTTATAAGTTGTCAGTGTGCATGGGGTTCTAGGTATTAATATCATGCCAATTTCACTCAGATGACCTTGCTTCTTCACGCTTAATACTCACTCAGAAGTCACACCTAACCCTTATCTTTTAGTTCCCTCTGCATGCGCACGTCTGACGTCTAATTAACGATGTTTAAAGACTTCAAAGTTCAAATCTTCTCGGGTGGGAGGACCTGTACGTACTCGATGATCTAGTACTGGAGCAGTGTGATCATGCGTGAATACTGAATTCCATCTTAAATTGAAACACCCACCCCGTCTGAACCGTTCTTCGATTAATGCTCTTCTCGATCTGCTCTTTAAATAATACACAGTATCTATATATAATGTCGATTGACCAGCTAAATCGAAACGGTGAAAAGTCAAGAATTAAAGAGGTTAATCGGGACAGGCGCGTATAAGTACAACCAGTACCTTAAAGTTGTAATTAATTGCATTTTAATAAATATAAGGTATAAAGTGGATGAAGGGTGGATGTAATTAGATATAACTTTCTTCGAATAATCCTAGATTTATATATTGCTATTAATTATTCGGTTCATGTAAAATATTAATGAACCGTACATATATTTCATCTGCACATAATCAAAATATTTTATTTTTATTATTTTTGAAAAGTATTAGAGTTATAAAAAAAATTAAATAAATTCATGAACTGATATATATCACATTAAAAAAAAATTACATCAATTTATAATTTTTTTTTACACCGAATCTGTTTTAATTATGATTTTTTTTCTTTTCTTTTTCAAAAGGCATGTTTCTACATGTGAATTAAAGATCTGGGTATGCATGATAAATTAATGTTTTTTTGTGCTGATTAATGCATCTGAATCGAGTCAGATATGAGAAGTAAATGATGGTAGATAGCTAGTACGTGCTATAAAATCTGTTAGTTGGCATATTAACGTAGAAACCAAATCAAATGCCACAGCTATTAATTAAGGAGGCTCTGGCATGGGAATGCCAACAGCGTCATGCAATTTCAACGAGTTAATGAGGCGTACATGGCCGACACTTTTGTTAATTACATAAGTATCTAAATTTATTTTTCTGACCAAATTATAATAAATCACGCACACAGATTACATATTGGAAGGTAAAACGTTATTATATTGTACATGATGATTTTTAAAAAACTTGTCTCCACTACCCACACAAACTCGTCAAACATGCAGCATGAATTCTCTGACTTGAAAAACAAAAGAGTTGGGTGAATGGCTGTTTCCATCCATTAATTATTTTCAGAAATCATTATATTTGGACTTGAATGAATCGCCTTCAAGCTGGTATTTGATGCATTTGATGATCACAAACTTGGCTTTAAAGATACACACAGATTAGTGGGAAAGTTGGTGGTCTTCCATCAATACAGATCCATCGGCATTTATATATATCTGTATAATGTTAATGCGGTACGTACTTGAGCAAGCTCTTTATTCAAATTAAAAAGTATGCCCTAAAAGTACTCATCCAAAGTGATTAATATCTAATCATGTGCTTGTACGTACCAGCAGCCCCATTTGGATCAATCATTTTGCAATACCCATGCATTGAGTGTCCGAACCTAATGAAATCCTGCGCGTAGGTTCCTCTGATCATGTTGGTAGCTAGATGAATTTCGCGTCTTAAAGGCTTAAAGCCGCTTCATAATCATGGACCCTTTGATCTCATAATTATTATAACTTTCGGAGTGCTCACATCAGCTGAGATCATGCTGACTGTTATTATTTTAGCAGATGCTGCTGCGCTGTACCGCTACAATATATTGTTGGATTTTTTTTTTTAATTTAATAATTAGAAAAGGTGATTTTAAATATATTAATATTTTTTTTTTCACTTAATAATTAAGAAAATAATTAAAACAATATAAAAAAATTTTAAAAAATAAACCAACTAGGCAGTACGCCAGCGTTATAACTCAGACGGCATAATAGCCTCATCCTATTATATTTTGTGAGAAAAAAGTAAAAAAAAAAAAAAGTTTTGAGTACATGTCAAATGGGTGGTGCTACTTCCACTGCTCCAAATTTCCTTAATACAATTTTATGTATTTTTAATTTTTTTAAAAAAATCAGAACATCATTAAAAATATTTCTTTAATCACTCATTATTATTATTATTATTATTATTATTATTATTATTATTATTTTTAACTCAATGGAGGAGCCCTTAATGGGAAGCCTAACATTATTCTGAATTAAATTTTATCTGATATTCTTAGGAATAAAAGAAAAATCCAATGAACTGGATTAGGCCGAACTGAACTGGTGGGCTGGTTCAGTACTGGTTTCATTTTTTTTAAACTCGATTAAAATCGATTCGATTCTAATTTTCATTTTTTTTACATTAGACTGGACCAGTTCATATATATATTGTATAAAATATTTTGATATGATTTTTATATTATATATGATTTTTATATATAATATATAATTATATATAAAATAATTTTATACTATATGATAAATTATTAATTAATATAATATTAAATTTTAAAATTATATATTGCTATAGTCTAATATATTACAATATATTATAATATACAGGAAAAATTGGACTGAATCAATAAAATTAAAAGTACAGATTTAGAGATATAATTGGTAGGATATTGATTTTTCAAATTTTAAAATCCATAAATACCGATTGAATTCTAAAATAGGTTTAAAATCGTACCAAATTGTATGTTTTGACGCCTAGATATTTTCCATGGCAGTTTAATTTAGAACGTGTTCCCACTATTCATTTTGAGTAGGTTCTGTTTGGCTAATGAGTTTTTTTAGATAGAATTTTAAATTTTAAGATTAAATATTAAAATATTATATTTTAATATTATTATTTTAGAATTTAAAAAAGTTAAGAAAAAATTAAATTATTTATTATATTTTATATAAAAATTTAAAAAAATTATAATAATAAAATAAAAATTTTGTGTTTGAAATAAAAAATCCTAATGGCCAAACCAAGCCAAACTCTGGCATGCTGTTCTGCATGAATAACCGAGGGTACAAATTTAGTAAAACGAAAAGAAATTTAAAACCTTCAAACTTCAAAGTATTGAAAATTGAACTCTACAAGAATCGTTGCAAAAATGGCCGGGTTTTTTTATTGTTATTTTTTTTAAGGTGTTGGTACGTTTCTATGCATGAGCTGTTTACCCCGAGGCAGTGATTTTAATTTGCATTAATCCTTGCGAGAGGGTTCCTTAGCTATGTCGTCTGAGGTTAAGGCTCAAGGATTTTGCCATGCCATTGCGGAAGGAGGCTCTCCTGAAGTGGTACTTACATTGTCCAATCAAAAATTTTCAAGAAATTGGATGATTTGATCTCATCTGGTCACTCACATTTGGCAAGATGCTGGTGTGTTTTTATCTTCTTATGAATTTAACAGAGGAAAATGCTATCTTGTCCCATGTTTTTATTCCTTTATTTTCATTGCTCATGTATTTCATTTGATCTAATTAATATAATTTTACATAAAATTTAAAATTTATATTTATTAGTAGTCATAATATCTAAAAAACAATATTAATAAAACTATTTACTAAAAAAAATTTACAAATTCTAACTTATAATTAAACCAATATTACAAACCCTACAATAATAAATATAAGCATATGTCCAAATTTATAATCTCAATAATAAAAATATAAGCATATTGGAAAATATTAATATTACAATTTAACAATAATAAAATTTTAATTTTAAAATAAAATATAAACATGTTATTGAGAATTGAGTTAGATTAAGTGAGTTGACCCGTAATTGATTCCCGTTTATTAATTGTATTTTAACGGGTTAACCCGTATTGATCTAAATTCATTTATATTAAGCTCAAACCCAAAAATTTCATATTGTTCTAATGTTGGATTCATGGATTGTGTCACATATTGCAATCCCTAATTTCAAGATATATGTGAATGTAGATTTTCATTTATTTAGACAGTAATACACATTAACATTAAAAAGGGGTAGGGTTGCCCCATCTAAATTCCCTCCCCTAATTTTATCCACACAGAGTAATCTCTTAGAACTCCAAAGAATTATCTAAAGAGCTTACTTTATCTAAATACTCCAAACAAGCTTTTTGTGGATACTATCTGAGTGTAGGGATTTTCGACCTAAAACCACAGCCATGTTTTAGGTCAATGAAGTGACTAAAATCAATAGTGCTAGATACAAAATGAGTAAAGTTAGATACAAAATAAGTAATGCCAGATAAAGTTCTAAGGGTACAAGCCTCGTGCACTCATTTAAAAAAACAAGTGAAATGCATCATCAAAAAATATTTTTTTATATGAATTCGAGATTTATCAATTATTTTCAAAGAGAATATATAAGTCTTGTATACCTTAAAGACAACAAATATCTTTTCTCAACTATAATATATAGGTGTATGCATTTATTTATTATTCTTCTATTGATGGAGTTATGATAGGATTATTAGATGTCACGTTAATTGATGATTAACAAATGATTATAACATTTCATTGAATACAATTTTCGAATATATATAGTTGGTATTCTTCTTTTAAGATTTTATTGTTGCCAATCACAAATGTTACACGATACATTTTAAGGAAGTGTTATTTAAGCAGTTTACACAAAATAACTATTTAAACTGCATCACATGAATAAATATGATTTAGAAAGATGAAATTTAAATAAATAATAATATTATCCACATGGAAACACTGTATATGTTTTTTTAACATAGATTGGTGCAACTATTTAATTAAAAATGTTCTAAAATTTAAATATCAATTTTATAAGATTTTGAGTCTACAATTCAATTTGTAAAAACGTAAAATTACTTTTATTGACCATATCATTTATAAAAAAAGGAAGTTTAAGAACTCGTTTGAATATTTTGAATAATTTTAAAATTCTATTCTATAAATAGTAATGAAATAGTTTGTAAATAATATTAAAATAGTTTGAATAAAGGTATTTTTATTGAGTTTAATAAATGAGAGAGAAAAAATTAAATAAAAATATTATAAAATTAAAAAATTGTTAAAATATAATTTTTTAATAATATTTTTATTTTAAAATTTAAAAAAATTATATTAATTTTTATATTCTGTTTTGAAGTTTATAAAAATGATAATAAATAGGTAATGATTAAATAAAAAAATTTAAAATTACAAACTATTTATATTTAAATAATATTTTTTGAAAAATATTTTAAGTTTTTTTGATAAGTTTAAAAACCAATTTATTTCATTATCCAAGATTTGGTCCTAAATTGTTCCACGTCAGCACGCAGGTTCCCCATCAGCTCGGACAGGTTACGACACGGTTGGATTTGTCTCTGCGGTCCATTTTATCGGATTGTGAATTAGGAACTGCTCTGCCATCTACACGGGTTTTAGAGGTACCTACGGTCCCATCGAATCAGGGACACGAGACAAGACCAAATCCTATACGAATCGAATCTATTACTAGGCCTGGCCCCATTTTGATCGAGAGACATCGATTCATCTTATTTTATTTTATAATTTTTTTAAAATTTTAAAATAATAATATAAAAAAATAATATTATATTAATATTTTATTTAATTTTTAAATTTCATTTAAATTTATTGTCCATATTATATTAAAGTGCATCCTCCCAAGCTCTGTTAAGTGTTAACTAGCTTCTGAACAACTTCTTTTTTTATTTATTTTTTTGAGCATCTCAAGGGTACAAATGCCATACTTAGCTCCATAATATCATTTTGAAGAATATATATAGGTAGCTAAGCTAGGCTTCTAAAAGTACAGAGTATCTAGCTCCCGTATTTTTTTGTTTTTTTGTTTTTTATAAGCTATCGTATTCATCATCTCCTTTCGTCTCCCTCTCTTTGTAATAGCTGTAAATACTGAAATCTCTCTTCTGCAAATTATTGTCGTTTCCTCGAAAAGGAAAACAAAATTATTGTTAAGTATGTTTTAATTACTACAATTCCCCACATCCTATAATTACTTCCCACGTCCATGTTTCTCCTGTCTCAGTGTCTCCCTCCCCTGTAACTCTCTCCCTACAGTCTTCATTAACGCACTCAAATGTATGTCTCTCCTTCCCTGTCTCTTTGTTCCACATAAATTCACGCCAAACCACACCGTTTATCTTCGTGACAATTCACTCAATTTCTTTCCAGAATCAATCCAACAATGCCGCAGCACCTCCTCCTCCTCCTCCTCCTCCTCTTCCTTCTTTCAACTCCACCTCTCATCGTCTCTCTCAACCAAGAGGGCGTCTACCTTCAGAGCCTAAAACACTCCCTCGACGACCCAGACTCTGCCCTCTCTGCATGGAACGAACGCGACGACACGCCATGCAACTGGCCTGCCGTTACTTGCGACCCCGACTCTCACTCCGTCGTCTCCGTCGACCTCTCCAACACCAACCTCGCCGGCCCTTTCCCTTCCCTCCTCTGCCGCCTCCCCAACCTCACTTTCCTTTCCTTCTTTAACAACTCCATGAACTCCACCCTCCCTCCCGACGTCTCCACTTGTGGAAGTCTCCATCACCTCGACCTCGCCCAGAACCTCCTCACCGGTGCCCTCCCACACACCCTAGCCGACCTACCCAACCTCCGGTACCTGGACTTAACCGGTAATAATTTCTCGGGAGGTATACCAGATACCTTTGGGAAGTTTCGAGAGCTGGAGGTTCTCTCCCTCGTTTACAATCTCTTGGACGGGACCATTCCGGCATTCTTGGGAAACATCAGTACCCTGAAAATGCTAAACCTCTCTTACAACCCGTTTTTCCCTAGTCGGCTGCCGCCGGAACTCGGGAACTTGACGAATCTCGAGGTTCTGTGGCTCACGGACTGTAACTTGGTGGGGGAGATTCCTGATTCACTGGGTCGACTAAAGAAACTCACCGACTTGGACCTTGCGCTGAATGCTTTAGACGGTCCGATCCCAAGGTCGCTCGCAGAGTTGAGTAGCGTGGTTCAGATTGAACTCTACAACAACTCTTTGTCCGGCGGCTTTCCTCCCGGGATGTCTAACTTGACCGCATTGCGACTGTTCGACGCGTCGATGAACGAGTTGTCAGGGAAGATTCCGGACGAGTTGTGTCGGTTACCTCTCGAAAGCCTCAATCTTTACGAAAACCGATTGGTGGGAAGCTTGCCTGAGAGTATTGCCAACTCGACGGGCTTATACGAACTCAGACTGTTCCGGAATGGACTCACCGGCGAGTTACCCAAAAATATTGGCAGAAACTCGCCGCTAAAGTGGCTCGATATTTCGAACAACCAGTTTTCCGGGGAACTTCCGGCTAGTTTGTGTGAAAAGGGAGGGCTGGAAGAGCTTTTGATGATATATAATCAATTTTCGGGTCCAATCCCGGCGAGTCTTGGCGAGTGCCAGAGTTTGAGCCGTGTACGTTTGGGTTTCAATCGCTTTACGGGCGAAGTCCCGGCTGGATTTTGGGGACTCCCACATGTGTATCTGCTCGAACTCGCCGAAAACTCGTTCTCGGGTCGAATCGAGAAAACAATTGCTGGAGCGGCAAATCTTTCCATTTTAATCGTGTCAAAGAATAATTTTTCGGGTTCGATACCTGAAGAGATCGGATGGTTGGAAAACCTGTACGATTTTTCTGGTAGCGATAACAGTCTCAGCGGGTCACTGCCGGAGAGTATGGAGAACCTTGAGCAGCTTGGGATTCTTGATCTTCACAACAATGAGGTTTCTGGGGAGCTTCCAAGTGGAATTAAATCTTGGAAGAAGCTCAACGAGCTGAATCTAGCGAATAACAAGTTTTCAGGTAAGATACCTGAGAAGATTGGGAGCTTGTCTATGCTTAATAGCCTTGATCTTTCAAGAAATGAATTTTCGGGGAACATCCCACTTGGATTGCAGAATCTGAAGCTCAATCAGCTCAATTTGTCATACAATCGTTTATCGGGTGAGCTTCCGCCGTTGTTTGCCAAAGAAACGTATATGAGTAGCTTTGTGGGTAATCCTGGTTTATGTGTGGATTTGGAAGGTTTGTGTGATGGGAAAAGCGAAGCTAAGAGCATGGGTTATGTTTGGTTGCTCCGGACTATTTTTGTGCTTGCTGGGCTAGTGTTTATTGTTGGCGTGGTTTGGTTCTACTTCAAGTACAGGAACTTCGAGAAGGCAAAGAGAGTAATTGATAAATCGAAATGGACGTTGATGTCGTTTCATAAACTGGGCTTTAGTGAATATGAGATCTTGGATTGCCTTGATGAAGATAGTGTGATTGGTAGTGGATCTTCCGGGAAGGTTTACAAGGTTGTGCTAAGGAATGGCGAGGTTGTTGCGGTGAAGAAGCTTTGGGCAGGAGGGGTGAAGAAAGATTCCGAGAGTGCCGATGTTGAGAAAGGTCAGGTTCGGGATAATGTTTTTGATGCAGAAGTTGAGACATTGGGAAAGATTAGGCACAAGAACATCGTTAAGCTCTGGTGTTGCTGTACTACCAGGGACTGCAAGCTTCTGGTTTATGAGTACATGCCTAATGGTAGTTTGGGCGATTTACTGCATAGCAGTAAAGGTGGGTTGTTGGATTGGCCAACGAGGTATAAGATTGCTTTGGATGCGGCTGAGGGGCTTTCTTATTTGCATCACGATTGTGTTCCTCCTATTGTCCATAGAGATGTGAAGTCGAACAATATTTTGTTGGATGGAGATTTTAGAGCACGAGTGGCAGATTTTGGACTGGCTAAGGTGCTTGATTCTACCGGAAAGGGACCTAAGTCTATGTCTGTCATTGCCGGATCCTGTGGATACATTGCACCAGGTTAGCGATTTCTTAACTTCTGGCCATAGGCTTTGTTTAGCATATGATAATTCACACAGTTCCTCTTACTGCTAAATTTCAATTATGCACTGGTTGCAAGTTAAAGTCGTTGCATTATTTCGGGCATCTGTTTGCACTAAAAATATAGTTTCCACGTATGATACAACTGTTTTTAGCTCAAATTGAAGTGACCCTTTTGCTTAAATTTATTCCAGAATATGCATACACGCTTAGAGTGAACGAGAAGAGCGACATATACAGCTTTGGCGTGGTTGTGCTTGAGTTAGTCACAGGGAGACTGCCGGTTGACCCAGAGTTTGGGGAGAAGGATTTGGTGAAGTGGGTCTGCACCACTTTGGATCAAAAAGGCGTGGACCATGTACTTGAGCCCAAACTTGATCCTTGTTACAAGGAAGACATGTGCAAGGTGCTTAACATTGGTCTTCTCTGCACCAGCCCTCTCCCTATCAATCGCCCCTCCATGAGACGGGTGGTGAAAATGTTGCAAGAAGTGAGTCCTGTTAACCACTCCAAGACGGCCAAGAAAGATGGAAAATTGTCTCCTTATTACTACGAAGATACCTCAGATCATGGAAGTGCGGCTTAAGAGCTTCCTATCAGCTTGTCTTCAAGATTTTGCCGCTTCACAAAAAATATCCGGGGATGGTGAGTGATAATGTATCTTCTACTTTTTCTTAAGCTAACTTCACATTATTATTAGACCCACTTGGTATTGCTTCAAAGAGTGGGGAAAATTAAAAGAGATAAAAAGGAAGGGGAGTTACAGAGTGGGGTTGTTTTTGGTTTAAAAAGTAGACTTTCCTTGATGGGTTTCTCCAAGTTCGAGTAGATGCCTGCATTAATACTACCTCTTGAGAATGATGTTGACACTGTTTCTCGATGGTACTACTCACTGGCATTATTATCAACAACCCATTACTCAATTCTACTTGCTATCATAACAAAGATCCCTACATATAACGTGAATCTCATAATGTCATGGTGTGGTGTTCCTTGTTAAATTCTTTGGCCTTCTGAATATTTGATTACTCTATCCCCTGAGAAATTTGCAGTGGTTTTAGCTGCTGTTAACTGTCTGGTTGATATGGGAAGGCCATCCTCTTTGTCCCCTCATAGCCATTCTCATCAAGTAGAGATATTATGTCTTTTTGGAAATGACTAGGACATCTTAATAGTAGTAATTTACAGCTGCTCCTAGCCATATTAAAGCCGTTTTTGTTGGTGGGGGTTCCTTGTTATCTTGATAACTTACTTTTGAACGGTTCAAAATTTGATGCAGATTCCAGACAGAATTGCCTCCATTAAAATTGAAATCAAATTACTCTACTGATACTATTTTCACCAACTAACGGCTTCTGTTTGGTATAAATAATGTAGTAAGTGGGAAGTGGGAAGCCCCAAGGGAATGCTTCTTACTTGGGTTTAGTTCTCTTTATGCAACTTTCCCATTGCTGCGATTTCGACTTTGCTCGCTGTAAAAAGTAAAAACTTCTATAACCTGGTGTAAAACTAATCTTAAAAGAAAATCTGCGGCCACATCAAATTAGTGGCCCAATCCAGTGGCTCACAGCCTCACACCCATTGCTCTAAAGAAGCCTGAGCAGGTTGCCGTGTTGGCCCACCTTACTTGCCTCTTTGAATTAATTGAGGGTTGGCAAAATTTTAAAAAATAAGGCATATTTAAAATCATATGTAAAAATAAAATAAATCTTATATCAAGAATGAAATATCAAAAATAGTTTCTGAAAAACATTGTCAAACTTATTTAACAGTCACAAATATATTACCACCTAAATTTATTTCCTAATGTTGGAATAGGGTTATACTATTTGTTAAATACCACTCATCATAAAATCAATTCCATCGTTAAAATTAATGGTATTTTTTTATATGACTGGTGTTTTTGAGTTTTGCTACGTATAAATAAAGTTACGTACTAATCTGCATATCAATACTAATTTTTTGATATTCAAAATTTAAATTAATATTATTTTTTATAAAATCTATTTTTTGACTAATCACATTAGATTGATGTATATATTATGCGCAACTATGCTCACAACTAAATTTTTTTGATTTTTTTATATTAGAGAAATGTTATAGCTATGAGCACTCGTATACATAGTGAATTGGTGTAGATCAATCATAATTGAATGATTAAAAATTATTTCTATATTGATAATTCTATATTTATAGATTAATTAATATAATACTATATCAAACTTAGTAGGTAAGAAGATAAAATTTTAAATTGCGTATTTTATTTTATTTTGAATTGCATATTTTATTTTCGTATAAAAAAATTTTATAAAAATAAACTTATAAATTAATATCATTTTATATAATATATTAGATGTAGTTCATAATAAAAATAATTTCATAATTTATTGTCCACAATTATATCAATTTATAATTTTTTTTTATTAGATGTATTTGTGGATATATATATATTTTTATTATTTTAGGTTTGAGGCGTGCCTAAACCTTAGAGCGGGTCCTGGCCCGAACCTTCCTGGTAAACAAGTGTGTTGAGTTTCTGAGCTGTTTTCTCGTTATACATGTCTCTCTCTCTCTGGGAGAACATGTTGAGATGTCATCTTCACAGGCAATCGACAGCTTCACCCTTCAGACTCTCTATAATACCATTTAATGCACGCTTCGTTTCTCGAGTCTTTCGGTCGGAGAGTCACGCACAATGGACCATACATTTATATTTTCCAAACCTACCTTCTCTCTCTCTCTCTCTCTCTCTCTCTCTCTCTCTCTCTGTGGATGTGTGTTCTTATTGACATGATTCCAAGATGATCAGCACGGCCTTCACTGCAACCCCTGACCAACCTGCAGGCAGAAACCATGGCCCATACTCTGATAGGAAAGGAAATGATCTTGTGTGTAGCGTTTTTGGGTGTCAAAACTCAAACATTTATGGTCTTAATTATATCTCACTTGAAGTTCCCTGGCAGCCAGGCAAATGGTTTAATGGAGTTGGGACCCCTTCATTCTCTCAAACTTGAAATCGATTCTGTTGAACTATCCAATATTGCACCGTTATTAGTACACATTAGTGTTTGAAATCTCGAAATTAAGCTGACCAGCCCTCAAAAGTGTATGCATTAATGCATGTGCCCCACGCAGCCCATCAGGTTTGTAGTCCTACTGTACATGTGATTGAAAACTTAATGACAATCTTTTATTTCACTCTTTTCTTTTTTGTTTACGTGGATTGAAAAATTAATTTGTGATGAGGAGGATTTTAGTTAGATAATATTGAGGTGTCAGATAGTATGTTGATGGTGTTGAGATATCTTGAGTAGGTAGATCGGCGTAAAGATAATAAATAATTGTGATTTTTTTTTAATTGGAATAATTTTGGATTGGTATTTTGGCCATAACTTTAGTTATAAGTATTAGAACTGCATATATGATTCCCATTCAGAAAACTCTTTTCAGTGTGCACGTCATGGCTGTCGAGCTTTATTCAGTGCACGTACATCTTTTTCGAGGTCAAAATCTACTATTTTTCTTTTCAAATATCCATTTTTAGTTTTTTTTTTTTCTTTTATGGTAACATTTCATTTATTGTTTAGAAAGTTATTTTGAACTCAATTTGGGTTAGATTTTCGAGAAATTACTTTTTTTATTACGTATTTAATTTTGACATGATTATTGAGATTTTACTATTTTTGATAAAATTCTTATAAGGACAATTTTAAGCTATAAAACTCGGCTTGTAGGCTGGTTTTCAACATTTTTTGATTTTATAATTTTGAATTGAACATCAGAAGTGTTTTTCTACTTTTTTAGGTGATTCGCTTGTGCTCTTCACTGTGAATTATTTGTTAAAAATAATTTATAGAATAATCGTTATTTTGTCCGACGTTAATTTGTTAGCAAGTGTGTAGGACACATTGTCCAGAGTCTCTGGACTCATTATGATATGGTTTGATTGGTGAGATATTTGATTTATAAAAATATTTAAGAATAACACTAGATACAGTCATGAATTGTATAAGTTTCCTCCAAGTACTCATTTGGAAAAAGAGTAGGATCTAAAATTAAAAATTATTATTTTTTATATGTGTCTTATATAATTTACTCATTATTTTTAAAAAGAATGCGTTGCAGTAATATCATTTCTCCAAATTTAATTAGATATTGTTAATATTGTATGGATCGAAAATGTGTTCTGGTATTAATTGGTTTATAAGAGAATTTTAAATAAATATTTAAATCCTGTTACTTGAATATATAGTATGACACATCCTCAATACAAATTTGCAAATAAAAATTAGTTTTATATAAAATTTTATGATTCGACAAGTTGCATAGGAATTTTAGGTAATATCATTCACATTACGTATTGATAGACATGCTATTGTCACCTTATAAGTTTTAGTGGTTACCAGTTTATAATTACTAAAAGGGAGATGCAAACAGCTGGTCAGGTGTAATAATTGTTTTTATACTTGTAAATGAGGAGATGCGACATATGGGTTGTAAGAAAATAGACAATACACCTACATTCAGCTGATTACATTATTTTCTTTCTTCTTCCCCTCTCTCTCCCTACCCCGTCGCTTTGCGATTACTTTTCTGCCATTTGAGTTTTTGTCCTATAACTTTTCTTTTGTTGCAGCAGAGTGACCAAAATGAAATTAACTATGCGTAGCCACTACAACAAGATTGGTTTTCAATGGTATCCAAATGACAGTTGCGGCCATTTTTGTGTGGCTATTACAGGAATTTTGTGGTTGATTTTAGTTGTGTCGTGCTTTAGTTTTATAAGTGTAAATTCTGTACATTAAGCTTGGATTGTTGAAAATTAGCAAAAAATTGAGAGCGAGTTAGTTATTTTAGTTCTAGAGTGATTAATTTAGCTTCAAGATTTTATTGGAATTAAAATTTCGTAAAACTTGAGTTGCATTGTTGATAAATAAATCAATTTATGGTTTTGGTGTTATATTTTCTTTGTTTGATCTACATTTTCCTGCATTCGAAGTGAAGATGCGCCATCTTTTTGTGAATTCTTCAATAATTTTATGTAGTGATCGTGTGATTTGCATTGTAGGTTGATCAATTGATCACTGCTAGAATTGGGAAGTGAATTTTGGCTCTTTTTGATAAGTTCAACAAAAGGTGAGGGAACAAAATGGTGGGTGGTGCCTAGGAAGCAGAGCTTTGTGACTGTCTATTTCTTTTGCAATGGTAGATAATTTTGGTTGCAAATTTGTGTTGCAAGTAAAAAAAAATAGAGACAGAAAAGGGGGGGGGGGGGGAGGAGGGGACTTGCCGGCGACGGGAGGTGGGGGAGGGAGAGAGAAAAGAGATGGAAGAAAGAGAAAATAAAATAAAATAATTTGTTACATATGGGTGTAAATTTTAATTTCTTGCACATCCTATGTGGCCACTTTTTATTTGCTAGTGTTAAAATGTAGTTTTCACCCGACCCGTTATGAGTTTTTCTTTATCAAATGGGAGACTACTACATCTTGCATGTCCAAACTTCTTTGTTTTTTCTTGTGTAGACGACTTTTAGCATGATTCTCACGAGGTTGTTAATTTAAATCAACCCAGTTTCTAATTTGTGTTTTCTAACTGAGCTCTTGTTTGGTGGAACAACCGATAGTTTCTGGAGACTTTTTCTAGATGTGTTGAACTGTGCTTCTTGTGATGCTTAAAATTGAATAATTCTATCACTTTCTCTTCAAAGAGTTCAAAATTGATAGTTTTAAGCTGTGTTTGGGAACACAAATATTTTTCAATATTCTCAAACAAACTTCACTACCACTTTATATAATCATTATTATTTATAAATTATTTTACTACTATTTACGTATGATACGAGATATTCTTAACATCAAATTAACGGAATTCAAAATTATTATTCATGGCCCAACTTCTTAGGATGATTTCTGCAGTGGAGTTTTAAGTGACCGTTTAAAACGATATAATATTATTCAAGATATAATATAAATAATTAAATATTTTTTTAAATTTAAGTTTTTAGGATAAATATTTTCTTATACTAAAAATTTGATATGATATAGATCAAATCTACCATTCAAATGGTAGTCCAATAAGTACGAACTGATATTTATGATTTTGATATTAAAAATTTGAGAGAACATAAGTTAAAACTAATTGTGTTAATAAAGCTTTCATAATTACACTTAAAGAAAATTAGTACGCTGGTTGCCTCTGCCCCTGCCTCCCATTTTCAAGAAGAAAGAAAGAAATCCACATTTAATTTTCTAGTGAAAAGGCAATGTCCCCATTTGAATATTTGGTCAAAGCCCGTTATAATGGATGCCAGTGATAATGGATCGTCACGAGTTGCATGCATGGTTTGACACTTTGTACTATGGTTGTCATAACTAGCCTTACGTCATGCTTAGTTTATCAAAATTTTGGAAAGCATCTATTTTTCAAAAGCATGGTGAAAAAATAATAATATGTTTATTACCTTCTTATCATCTTTTTATTAATTTTTTTTATATTTTTAATTTTTTTTTTTTTAATTTTAACAAAAGAGGGAATGGGAGTATTGAACAATGAGATCGAAGTGATAGTCCGCCATCTCATCTACACCTCAATCACTTCTCAATATAATATTATTTATTTAAAATTTAATCTTATAAAATTAAAGAGAAGTAAAGAGAATTTAAAAAATAATTATTTGTTATTAAGTGATTGTAGAAAAATTGTAGACAAGTTGGTGTTAATTTATTATTTTTCCTGACCAAAAACCCGGTGACAAATACAAAACAAAAATTACTTCATGGAAAGATATAAATTTATTATTTAATTTATTAATTTATATATGAATACTCATTTTATGTGTGGACCAGACTCATTTTTATTAAATGAGTCTAACAAGTGTATCGTCAAAATTTAAACTTAAAACATTTGTTATAATACTATATGTAATTATTATTTGTCTAAAAAATTTGAGTTGGTAGAAATAAGTAAACTTAAATTTGAGTTGCTTAAACAGAGACTCAACCTTCCCCTTCATAGAAAGAAATGATTTAACCTCTACAGATAAACGTACAAGAGACGAACTCTTTTTTTTTTTTTTTTTTTTTTTTTTTTTTTCTAAACAAATAAGAAAAGAAGAAGGAAGGTAGTAAGATAGATGCGAGAAAGGACATATTGTAGTTTGTATCAATTTCGGTAGACTTCAGAATCTATGACGGTGCGTGAAGGCACCATTGCTTGTCTATTTTTAACTACAAAAGCTAGATCTAAAGATCTAAAGGTGGCTATTCCAACGATCCAGCGCATATCGCGAGAAACGTTGTAAGAAGGAGTAGCACATGAGGACTACGCGTAGTTGTGAGAAATACGTGAGGATTATGCGTGTTGATTTTCACAAAATAGCCACTATCATTTGAAAGATTTACGGCCTAAGAATCTTCTTGTGTTGTGCGTGTTTCATGAGAGTTGACAAAAAATTGTAGATTTGTCTGTTTAGACCTTGAAAAAAAAAAAAAAAAGCTAAGAAAATACCTTGATAGATAAAGTGGGTAGATGGAGAAAGGAGGGAAAGAGAGGGAGAAGGATGAGGTAGTTGGAAATATTTTCAAAATAATTAATTATATATTATATTTAGTAGTAATAATATTTTAGGGTTGATTTTAGAAATTGTGACTTATTTTGGAAAGAGAGATGTTATGGAAAGTTTACGAGGCATATAAAATTTTGGGTCTATTTATAATTTTATATGACATAAGTTATTACTTGGCTTAATGGTATTGAGTTTCTAGGTTTACGCATGGGAAGTCGTTTGGAGAGGAAGCAACATGACTGTTAAATTAGGTCCAACCTTTGTGTCATTTGGTAACATGCATAATAAATATACCCATTCAGATTAGATTATAGAAAAATGAAAAGTTCCAACTTTTCATTCACATTCTTTGACCCTCTATAAATAGACCCATTAGCCTACGAATTGTAGTATCATAGAATCTCATAATTCAATTTCGAAATTCTCTCTTTCTCAAATATTTCATTTCTTCAAAAACTTATTATTAGGATTTGTTTATTCTACAGAGAACAGATTTTTAATTTCTTAATTGAATAGCAAAATCTTAGGGTATTCATGGTCTAATTTCGTTTGTACATAACGCAATTAAACAAATAGACTTATTCTTAGTTTCATCGTATTTTGGAGGTAAATTTACTTATAATCGTGTGCAAACCATTATTAGTAGTAATGAATATTGTCTTAAGAAAGCGACATTGTAATGCACCTTAAAGCAAACTTTTCTTTCGCTATTTTTTTATTTCACTGCTTTTAGGGATAGTCGTTGCTTGCAAACGGAGGACAGTCGGCTGATGTGGCATTATGCCACCTCAGCCGTTATATTAAAAAATAAAAAACCAAAAAGTGGGAAAGATGAAATTGTGAAAGCTTCTTCTTCAAGTTTCAGAGAAACACTTTCTGTTTCTGAGTTGCTTCTTGCATTTGAAGCGAACTTTGGCTTTTGTTCACAGTGTTCGTGGTTGTCTGAGATCATGTAGTTGATTCACATTGTGCTTTGAAACAAAGTGGGAAAAACGATGCGTTTGCATCACAATCTTTGGCGTCGTCGTTTGTAAGCAACCTGGTAAGAGCTTCATGCTTCTTCTTCTTCTTCGTGTGGGTGTTCTTCTCTAGTGTGTGGTTCTTCTCTAGCATGTGGGTGTTTGTGATTTCTCTAGTCTTGTACGCATGCGTATCATTTGACTGAAAACTCTAATTGTTTTCTTTTATTTCATTGGATCTTTGCATATATATATAAATTACTAGAACTTTGAGATGTCTCACTTCTCTAGCATTCGTTTTGAGTACCTCAATCATGTACACGATAAATGCATTACAAATTTACACCCAAAGCCATAAAAAATAGAGTATCCGAATTAACAAAACTATTCCATTAAAATGATAGTACGATTCAAGATATTATCGAAGTATGGGTTTTGGGTTAAAAAAAAATTCAAGTTCCAGTAGCTTTCTCATCTTCTTTTCTGTATTCAAATGAAAAATAATATTACTAATAATAATAGTGATGAAAACAATATTAATAAAAGTTGTGAATGACTTTGAGTTTGAAGGGAATCATGATTTGGTTTCTTATCTATAGCTTCTAATCTTTGATGCTCCAATTTTTGAGGTTTGTGCCTGTCGTGAGGCACTTACAAAATCACAACTCTGGGTTTGAAGATCATTTCATTTTAATTATCTTTAATCAGCCTGACTCTTTGAAGGGGAGAAGAAAATAAATGAAGAAAATATTGTTTTTCCTTGATGAGTATATATCATTAAGAGTTTTTCTAGATATTACACATGCACTTACTTTACTGTTTACTTTGGTTTGTTGAGGGGAATGGTGGGGTTTGAGTTTTCTTAACTGTATAGAGCTGCTGCCTATTGTGTTATAACTCCTAGAATCTTGAACGTTTTGGTAATGAATAATTATTTTTTACTAATAACTTTGGAATCTATACTAGCTTGAACATTTTATTTTAGTTTAAATTTGTGTGAATGAGAAATGAGATGCATTTGATGAATATAAAAAAATTGGAACCTATACCAATTTGAGAATTTTATTTTATTTTAAATTTATGCAAATGGATATGAGATGCATTTGATGGATGATATCTTATTTATGAATATATATTGAGCTCCCCATGGTATTTGAAAAATTGATTTGCTTATGTATGATGCAAAAATTGTCTCATACTTCACATCATATTTTAATTACATCCATGCTTTGAGGCCAGCCCCTACCTTATTTAAATAAGCATAGATTACATAATTATTACAGAGCTACAATATTAAAAATGATACACACTTTAGAAGAAGATATTAGCAACATATAGAGTTTTAAGAAGCAGTTTCCAGCCTTTCCATTCACCAGGCCCCATCTTGCAGACAAGCCTTATTAAACAAAGTCATTCAAACAGGGTTAACTAGACATTGGTCTTCTTGACTAATTTGTTAAACAGAAAAGGCTAAATTCCTTGCAAGCATCTTTGAGCCCAACAAATTATGAAAAAGTACCTTTTGGAATAACCTCATATAGAAGATGGGCTCCTTCACTAGGAGATTATATTTTCTATAATTATACTTGACTTTTTGTGCATGAACATACTTGTTATGTTTTATAAATTTCCCCTTAATAATATGGGAAATGCATTCATTTTCATTTGCCTCGCTCAACATGACTTATAACAAATGCTATATTGGAGAGAGAAAAATATCAACTAGACCACATGCTTTTATTTCATGCATTTATGATAAATGCTTGATTTTATCATAAATGTAGTTACAGTTTTTATATGTTTTCCTCCTGATTTATTTATAGTTTTTCTTTTAAATATCTATTTGTGAGATAGTCAAAATATTCTCCACAGCTAAGGAGATGCACATCACTGTTGCAAATAGGGCAACATGCATATATGATGCAAAAACCAATTTGAAGTATCTGCATGAATAAGGTAATATTCATGAGTCAAAGATTGTTTTCAATTGTTGATGCTGCTCATCTATCATGCTTATTTGTCTCCTAAGTTTAGCAAGATAAGCTTGTACCTAATACAATTAGAGTAAAAACAAATGGTAAAAAACTTGGCTTCTACATTTTTCCAAAAAATAAAATAAAAAAATGTATCTAAATTAATATTTGTCAATGAAAATCTGTAAATGACAAACTTGCCTAAAGCACCATAATGTGCTTTCCATGCTAAAAGAATACATACACACGTTCGGATTCTTCCATATCTCTATAAACACAAAAGCCATCCCACCATCATTCTGAAAATTTGGATATAAAAGTTAAAACTCATTCAGCCAAAATTTTGATCCTAGTTTAGACAATAAGTTCTAAGCGACATATTAGGTAGCCTACTTGAGATGCAGAACTCCATGACATGTCAATCAATACAAATGTGAGGGTTATTAGAAAAGATGTCCAACATGATATGTCAATAATGAGAATACGTACCCATAAAAATAATTGAATTGGAAAGAGAAATAAAGCACTATCTTTAAATCCCCATGATCATGTAATCTTTCTGGTACTTAGGCGTTAAGACAGAGTTGACATTCCATTAATGCTTTAAGTAATAATAAATAAATGAAGTTCATTGGACTTAACGGACTACAAATCTCAAGAGGTTTCTTTCCATAGAATATGTATTCATTTATGGACTGCACTAGGAAGATTTTGTATTGTGCATAAAACTATTTCCTTTTGTTTGAATCTTCAGGTGTCAAAAATCATTTAACAAGGCGTTAGTTTGTAGTACTCCAAGAGCGAAAAGGGGGGAAAAAAACATGACATCTTTTGACAAACTATCTATCACTAGAGTTTTATTGCCTCCCCATCTAGTCTTAGGCTCAATTGTTTTTCAACCATGTTTGAATTGTTTAGATGAAATAATTAGTATATAAGTAAGTTAAATGTTTGAATGATTGCATATAGTTTTAAAAAGCTCATATTTTTCAAACATGTATGGACTATTTTGCACATACAAAAAATGGTCTTACAATTTCTTTTGATGCAGTTTGTCAGCATCGAAAAAGGGAAAGAAAACCCATCTCTCTCAATACCATCTAGTGTAAATCTCCTAATTGCGGTATGTTATTAGATTTTTAAAAGCTGTTACATTAGTCTCGTACTTGCTAATTATCATTATTTTTGTTATGTTAGGACATCCCAACAACTGCTCCAAACTTTTCAAATTATATGCATGATTACTATGGACCACAGCCTGCATTTTCACTGGCTTTTATGCCATATCCAGATGCATACCAATATCAAAGCAACATTCAAATGGATAGAAACTTGATTTTATTTTCTTCCCCTTTTATTGGAAGTTTAATTGCCGTCATTTTTAGCAGAATGCTGGTTACCAATTTCACTATGGGATGAGACCTCTGACTCCTCTCATGGCTACAAGCTCCGGAACAACTGAAAGATTTGGTAAAGAGGATACACCGGGGTGTAGGGATGGTGACGCGCCATGTTCCTCATCTAGAGTTCATGAACAAGGTGAAGATGATAGACCAGATTCATGGGAAACCAATGATGACACTGTTGGGACACCTCAGTTAGACCAAATGGATGGTGGTGATATGATTGAGGAGCCAAAAATTGGGATGAAGTTTGATTCATTTGAAGAATTAATGAGCTATTATAAACTATATGCTAAGAAATGCGGGTTTGGATTCATGACACAAATGAGTGAGACGGATGACGATGTGAGTGTCAGATATGTCACCTTTAGTTTTGCCAGCGGGAAATGCTTGGAATAAGATGATGAATATTGTGGTAGGACCCCATGAAGAGAAGGGCCAACCTAGCCCACTCATGAGCTCATGCATGCCATGGGTCAACTTGGCCCATGCCAACTATGTTATTGCTTATTGTTTATTTTAATTTAATTATTTATTTTTCAAGGGACCTATTGGGGGTTTCCAAGTTGTAATCCTTATAAATAGGATCTTTAGTCTTTGCATTTATATCTTTTGACAAATTTCATAGAGGAGGATTATTTTGTTTAGGAGATCAATAATCGGTGCTAGGCACTTGGACTTTTTGGGTGCAATTCGTGAATCTCAAAGAGAGGATCACACATTGCAATTCGTGAATAGGTGTGATTCATTTATCTTGTTCTTGCAACTTGGTGCAATTTGTGAATCCAAGTTGTTGTTATCCTTGTTTTTATCAAGTTACCAATTTATGAGGTTTATTTAAACTATTATGCAATTCGTGAATCATTAGTTGATTTGTTACCTTTTGTTCATTCAAGTTCTTAAGCATTTTAGTTTCTTCTTGAGTGTTTACCATTTTTTTTCTTGAGTGTTCATCATTTTGTTCTTGGTGTTCATTCTTCATTTACCTCATTTGATCCATCCAAGCACTTAGTGCCGCCCACTATAGTGTTTGCCCTAGTCCACCCCCAATGCTCCATAAGGAAACTTATTCCTTATAGGAACCTTGACTTCCTCCAATTCTAATTCCTTAATTTAAGGAATTGATAATCCTCTCCAATTCCTTAAATCCCTCATCCCTTAATTTAAGGAATTTTCAATTATCTTCAATTCTTTAAATCTCTCAAGTCCACTTTGACTTATCAAACTAACCCCACCAAATCCTCAAGGATTCCTACCACTTAGGAATCCACTCAAAACCCTATCCTCCATCCACTCAAATCACTCAATCCCTCAAACCACCCGATCCCTAAAATCACTCCATTCCTAGAATTCCTCAAGTCAAGCAAAACCCTCTCCACTTGCCAAAACCGAAACCCTTTCTTTCCTTGATAGATTCCTACAACTACGGAATTCTCCCTTAATCATCTCCATATTTTCAAATCCTACCAAAGATTCTCATCCTTTTACCTTATCCAAATCCTACATTCCTCATCTTACCTTAGCCAATCCCTAAAGTCAAGGAGCAATCTATCCTATACTCCAACCCTAATCCATTACTTCCCAATTTCGTAATCCCTCTTAGCCACCATCCAAAACCCTAGCTACACTTCACCATACCCACCTTAAGCATCATCCAAGTGGCACCAACATCTAGGGTAACCATCAAGTTGTTCCACATTGCATCAAACACACCGAATCAACACTTAGCCTACCCAATTCCACCATCACCACTATCATTCCTCCACCCAAACACCTACCCTTTGTTGAAGACCAAGCAAGTTGGCAAGATCACTCAGTCACCAACACCACCAAGGTGAGCTCGTGGTCCTTAGTGTTAGGGACAAGACTGGGGTCCCTAACATTAATTAGTGCTTTCTACCTTGCTTGGCAATTTTGAGAAGCTCACATTTCTCTAAAGAGGTAAACGACACGTTAACCCAAACTTTGTGAATTGGTTGTGGGAGACCTTTGTGGATACCAAAATTTTTGTTGATTGAATTATTGATTGCACGAAGTTTGGGGGTTGTGGAGGAGAAATGAATAGTGTGATTGTAGGGGTCAACCACACAAGTTGGTGGAAGACCCAACGTTGGACCTTTTGTGCAAGAGGGGTCGACCACCTTTGAAGGTGGGGGACCTAAGGTTGGACTTGTGAACTAAGAGCAAGCCCCACCCACCAAATTACTAGGCATGAGTCATGTGGTTCAAGAGGAGGAACAAGGTGGTTCCAACTGGAAACACATAGAGGCCGTAGAAAGGCAAGGCTTAAGGCTTGACAACCTCCTCAATGAGGTCAAGACTACCTTGGCCGAATTTAAAATGTCCTTGAATGCTACCAACTGTGCGGTTGAGGAGAGTAGAAGGGACATGGAGACCTTAAAGAGGGAGACTAATGCAAGCCTTGAGAGGCTTGAGAGGAGAATGGTGGAAACTAATGGGGAAAGGCCACCACCAAATCCGAATAGGCAAGGGCATGAGGTCCTTGTGGATGGGGCTGAGACAAGTGTCACGGGATCCTTACGTGAGCTACCACAAAATGAGTTTAGAAGGGGTGATAGAATTGAAAACAATCGAGTTGTTGTTGAGAGATGGATCCCCAATATTGACCAACCCACTAGAACCCATAGTGTGAGAGAAGAGTATCAAGATGTAAGGCTTGAGAGGCCACCAAGAGAAGAAGTTTTTAAGGGGGGGATTTGAGTATGAGCATGGTTATGAGAGGCCTTATGGCTGTGGAGGCCATTATGAGAGAAGAAGAGACCATCATGAGAGAGGGTATGATGTTGACCACCATGAAGATAGAAGAGGAAACCAGGCTTATGACCGGGGACCTAAGAGGCCAAAGGTGGATTTTCTCAAGTTTAATGGGGGAGATCCATATGAATGGCTTGACAAGGTTGACCACTACTTCCATGTGTATGAGGTGCCTAGACATGAGAGGGTGTCAATGGCGTGTTTTTGTTTGGAGGGGAAAGCAAGTAAGTGGTGGAGATGGATCCGAGACCAATATGAGAAGGAGATGAGAAGATTGGGTTGGAAAGCTTTTGAAAAAGAGTTCCTCATGCAATTTGGGCCATCCCCTACCATTAACCACCGTCGCCAACTTGCCAAGTTGAGGCAAAAAGGCAAAGTGCATAGTTACATTGAAGAGTGTAGGCAACTACAAACTCTTGTGAGAGGGTGGTCCGAGGAGACCCTTGTGGGCACGTTTGTGGATGAGTTGAAGCCTTGGATAGCCAAGGAAATTAAGTTGAAGCAACCCTATAAGATTCAAGAAGCTATGAGGATGGCGGAGATCCTAGAAGAGAGCACTAATATGGAGAAACGTCAATCTAAGGAAATGGGGATTGATGTTACTACACCCTTGCAAACCAATGTTCCTTGGAAAGGCAAGGAGGAAAGGGGGAGTGCTTATAAATCTAAGCCACTTAAAGTGAAGAAACTTTCAAGAGAAGAGGTCCAAGATAGAATAAAAAAGGGCATTTGTTTTAAGTGTGGAGAAAAATGGGGTATAGGGCACAAATGTAGATCGGGACAAGTGTACATGTTGGTTGATGATAGAAGCGAGAAAGAGGATGATGGTTATTTTGTGGAATTCTCTAGCCAAGAGTACAACCAAGAGGAGACCAAAGTGAATAAAAATTATGAGGAGGCCGAGTTGTCACTTAATACCTTGGTGGGGACTCAAAAACATACTTCTATAAGGGTAATGGCATGGATAGGAACAATTGAAGTCCCTTTGTTGGTAGATAGTGGCTCCACACACAACTTCATCAACTCCACCCTTGTTACTAAGGTTGGGTTGAATCCGATTGCTATAGAGTTATTTGAGGTAAAGATGGCTAGTGGGGACAAGATGAAATGTGAAAGGCTAGTGAAAGAAGTAAAAATGAATGTGCAAGGAGTGAGAGTAGTGGCGGATTTACATATATTTCATTTGGTAGAGCTTGATGTTGTATTGGGCAATCCATGGCTCAAGGGCCTTGGAAGGGTAGTGCTTGACTACAACAAAAGGACCATGGAATTCAAGCTAGGGTCTAAGAAGAATGTATGGGTAACTTTAGCATCCAAGGAGGCCAAGTCGGGTGATGTCTCAATATTAGAAAAGTTGGGCAAAGGAGGGGCACATTGTTTTGCCATGGAGATGGCTAAGGAAGAGAATGAGGAGAGATCATGGGCATTTTCAAATTTAATCCTTAAGAGCAAGGATGTTCTTGAAGAGGGGGGGAATGGTAGGACCCCATGAAGAGAAGGGCCAACCTAGCCCACCCATGGGCTCATGCATGCCATGGGTCAACTTGGCCCATGCCAACTATGTTATTGCTTATTAGTTATTTTAATTTAATTATTTCTTTTTTAAGAGACCTATTGGGGGTTTTCAAGTTATAATCCTTATAAATAGGATCTTTAGTCTTTGCATTTACATCTTTTGACAAATTCCCTAGAGGAGGATTATTTTGTTTAGGAGATCAACAATAGGTGCTATGCACTTGGACTTTTTAGGTGCAATTCGTGAATCCCAAAGAGAGGATCACACCTTGCGATTCGTGAATAGGTGTGATTCATTTATCTTATTCTTGCAACTTGGTGCAATTCATGAATCCAAGTTGTTGTTATCCTTGTTTTTATCAAGTTACCAATTCATGAGGTTTATTTCAACTATTGTGCAATCTGTGAATCATTAGTTGATTTGTTACCTTTTGTTCATTCAAGTTCTTAAGCATTTTACTTTGTTCTTGAGCGTCCACCATTTTGTTCTTGAGTGTTCATTATTTTGTTCTTGGTGTTCATTCTTCATTTGCCTCATTTGATCCATCCAAACAGTTAGTGCTGCCCACTATAGTGTTTGCCCTAGTCCACCCCCAATGCTCCATAAGGAAACTCATTTCTTATAGGAGCGTTGGCTTCCTCCAATTCCAATCCCTTAATTTAAGGAATTGTCAATCATCTTCAATTTTTTAAATTTCTCATCTTTTAAATCTCTCAAGTCCACTTTGACTTACCAAACTAGCCCCACCAAATTCTCAAGGATTCTTACCACTTAGGAATCCACCCAAAACCCTATCCTCCATCCACTCAAATCACTCAATCCCTCAAACCACTCGATCCCCAAAATCATTCCATTCCTAGAATTTCTCTAGTCAAGCAAAACTCTCTCCACTTGCCAAAACCAAAACCCTTTCTTTCCTTGATAGATTCCTACAACTAAGGAATTCTCCTTCAATCATCTCTATCTTTTCAAATCCTATCAAAGATCCTCATCCTTTTACCTTATCCAAATCCTACATTTCTCATCTTACCTTAGCCAATCCCTAAAGTTAAGGAGCAATCTATCCTACACTCCAACCCTAATCCATTACTTCCCAATTTCGTAATCCCTCTTAGCCACCACCCAAAACCCTAGCTACACTTCACCATACCCACCCACCCTAAGCATCATCCAAGTGGCGCCAACATCTAGGGTAACCATCAAGTTGTTCCACATTGCATCAAACACACTAAATCAACACTTAGCCTACCCAATTCCACCATCACCACTATCATTCCTCCACCCAAACACCTACCCTTTGTTGAACACCAAGCAAGTTGGCAAGATCACTCGGTCATTAACATCACCAAGGCGAGCTCGTGGTCCTTAGTGTTAGGGACAAGACCGGGGTCCTTAACATATTGCCAAACCACGCCAGACAGGAAAGACTGACTATAAGGCAATGATTAATGCCTTAAAAGTTGAGGGAAATATGCGGTTGACCACAGTTCATAATACCCATAATCACGGACTGAGTCTACGGAAATCTCTCTTGTTCCTATGTAATTGCAAAGTTAGTGAGATCGTTAAAAAAGTACTAGATACTAACGACTAGGCTGACATCCGAATAAACAAGAGTTTCGAATCTCTTGTTGTTGGCGCGAGAGGATTTAAGAACCTCACATTTTTGAAAAATTATTGTTGCAATTACATAGATAAGGCAAGACATCTACGACTTAGAGCATGTGGTGCTGGAGCGCTGCGAGACTATTTTTCTAGGATGCATTACAAGAATCTTGGATTCTTTTATTTGATGAATTTAGATGATGATGAGAGGTTAAAAAATGTCTTTTGGGCAGATACACGTAGTAGGGCAACTTATCAAGATTTTGGTGATGTGATAATATTGAACACCACGTATCTAACGAATAGGTATGGGATGCCCTTTCCACCATTTGTTGGTGTAAACTATCATGACCAGTCAATTCTCTTGGGAGCATGGTTAATTTCCAGTAAGGACACATACACTTTTATATGGTTATTTCAGACTTGGCTGCAATGTATGGATGGCATAGCCCTGCCAGCTATTATTACTGACCAAGACAGAGCAATGAAAAATGCAATCGCTATTGTATTTTCAAAAAGCTAACATAGATTTTACCTTTGGCATATACTTAAAAAGTCCCTGAGAAGCTTGACTCCCATCATACCTACAAAAGTGGCCTAAAAACTCAGTTGATGAAATCTGTGTATGACACTCAAACTATTGAAGAGTTTGAGAAATCATAGGAAGAGTTAATTAGCGTGTACACCTTGCAAGAGAATGTCTGATTGCAAAGTTTGTATGCTGAGCGCACGCATTGGGTACCGGTATTCCTAAATGAGTATTTTTGGGCTGACATGAGTGCAACCCAACGGAGTAAGAGCATGAATGCATTTTTTACGAATATGTTAATGCGAAGACAAACTTGAAGGAGTTTGTCGACTAGTTTGACAGTGCCTTGAGAAAGAAATTTGAGAATGAAATCAGCGCTGACTTTCACTCATTTAGCGTTACAATTTCATACATATCTAGATCCCCAGTTGAAAAGAAATTCCAAGACTTGTACATGAATGCAAAATTCAGGGAAGTTCAGAAGCAAGTTATGGGTCTAGTAGATATGGATCCATCTTTACTTAGACGGGATGGTGTGAAGAAGACCTATCTAGTAGAAGATGAAGTTTGTGTTGAGGAGTTTACTAAACATGTTACATATTATGTGGACTTTAATGAAGAAGATTGCGATGTTAAGTATTCATGTGGGTTATTTTAGATGAGAGGGATACTGTGTAGGCATGTCTTGGCCATATTCAAATGTAATGGGATAAAATCTTTGCCAGATAGGTACATTTTAGATCAGCGGAGAAAGGACATCAAACTAAGATATATGTTAATCCACAGTACCTATGACATAGTGTTTCAATAGGAAGATACTAACAAATATTCAACTCTATTGAATATCTGTTATCGGATGATTACTCGTACAACAGGTTTAAAAGAGCAGGATGTAACTACAAAGTTATATGCAATGATTGAGTTACATGGTGACACCCAGGAACCCCCTTCAATGACCAAAACGGGTTCCAATGTTGGTTGTACGACAAATAACACAACCAAAGATGGTAGTTTGTAGCAAGTACTCAGTCCACGAGTTGTGTGAGGAAAAGGCAGACCCCTATCTCTGAGGAGAGCATCCAAGATGGAGCAAGACATCAGAAAGTTAAAGTGAAGATGAAGAAAACAAATGTAAAAGGAAAACGTAAAGAGGTTCAATATTTTTAATGACAAGAATATTTTCCATATACATGTTTATTTTGGTTGATTTATTTATGTAAATATTGTGATGACATAGAGTTTGTTCTTGTTACTTGATTATTAGCGAGATAAAGGATATTCGCCAGCCCAGGATATGTGTAGGAATTTATTTGAGCCATCAAGAATAGATATTTCCAATGTTGGAAACAAGCAGGTATACATGTTTTACTTTTGAATTGCTGACTTATTTGGAAAAGTAATTTTTAAATATGTTAGACTTATGTTTCTCATATTTTTGTTCTCTATGTATCACTAGACTGTTCCAGTCAACTCAACTTTTGACATTAGTGGAACCCAAAATATGGTTGAAAGTCAAGAAAGTGTAATATTCTAAACTTTTGATATTTTAATAGTCATATTGATGTCACATTAATATTTCGTATTTATTATTTACAGATGCAACTTGGGTTGGATGGATCACAAGTTGTACAACCTGGGTTGGATGGATTGCAATTGATGCAATGATATGGTGGTTATATTTTTTGCAAATATATTTGTTGAAACTTTATAACTTATGGTTGAATTTTGTGGTATGTGTATGAAAAGTATATGCATAGTATGTGCAGGAAAATGGTTCAATTTTGTGGTATGTGTATGAAAAGTATATGCAATTATGCAGGAGTATTGAGGAATCAGTTTGAGTTAGGATGCTTATGCATTGCCAGGAGTATAACATGGTTTATTTACGTGCCCTTCAAATCGCTCCAATACAACCATAGAGAAGGAAGAAAATGGCAAGCTGGGTTGAAGATAAAAACAAGGTCTTCTCATGGTGTATTCTCCTTTTGTCACCATTAAATATCAAAGTGCAAAACTGGGTTTGGAAATTCTTGCTACCCATTTCATCATTTCTTTGGAAATTGGTTCTACAAACATTTTAATTATACAAATATGTCTAAGATGTAACATAAACCACTACTCATACAGACTAAACTATAAATCAATTCTCTAAATAATTTATAACACTTAATTATGCAAATCTAATAACTAAATAACTTATAACACTTAAACTACAAATTAAACTAAGATGTAACATAAACCACTACCAAGTCAATAAATAACACCAAACAACAAATACAAAATCTCAATACACCCGGGGTAGCATGCGTGAACGCCTTAGGACAGCTTCACATATTCACTTCTCTCAACACTCATTGTTGATTGGATATTAACCGACATTGAACCTAATTCGATGAACAGGATGCAGGGATTGTGAAACAGCATTTGTTATCTGCATGACAAGAAAAAAACATGCTATAAGTTTTCTTTTTTTCCAACATAGGTATGTTTAGCACTCATGACCAAAAATACGCTGATCTCATCCACCAGGAAGACATGTTGACTAGTGAAAACTTTGTATTTCAAAATATTTACTGTAAATGCCCAAAATATCATTTTAAATAGAATTATTGGGATATTAAGCAACATGGCAGCCAAAGTTGAAAAATATTCTACCCCCTTTCAGATTCATGAATAAATAAAAAAATTACCAACAACTTATGTAATTAAAATCCGGCAAACCATCACAAACTCAAGGGGAAGGGGCAATCTTAACAATTACTGGTTATAAACATACAATGAAAGACACAAAGTATCATGTGGGCTGTAGCTGTCTTTCAATGACATATGTTCATCCAGCCTAATTCATCCAACCATAAAGACAATTCAACTACTCTGAACCTCAAAAGTTAAAAAAAGAATAATAATAATAATAAAACCTGATCAAACTTCCCCATCATCACTAAACATATAATGCCTTTTGTTGTGGTTTTTTTTTTTTTTTTTTTTTTTAAGGCAGATGAAGTTCACCGCATTTTTACAACAATTGAAAAAATATGCCACGGATTACTTGTTCTCCGCATAGCAAAAGATTTAACAGCAGCAAATGGGCGCAGCAACTAATATCGCAACAAAATCACTGGTTGTTGCGTCACTTTCTCACTTTCATTCGCTTCAACAAATCAGTTTTTATATGCAGCGACTTTCTTTTTTAATTCCCAGGCTTTCAACGAAGAAGGCATCTCTGCATTCTATTTTTCCCAATATTTCACTACTCTATTTCGACGACGAAACAGGGCATATTGAAGACTGTAGGCAGCCGCCGGTCCTGATCCTGTTAGCCTCTGCGAAAGTCTTCGTCTCCTATTTGTTAATTAACTCTCCGACCCTTTCTCTCCTCTTTGATCTGGTGATTGATGGTCATTGATCAAGTTCTATCTACTACTCTGAGTCCGGGGGGGGGGGGGGGGGGTTAATCCTCTGATCCATTTTGCCCACCGTGATTCGACACCCCACCGTGATTCAGCAGCCCCACCATGATTCGGCAGCCCATCGTATAGTACTGTTGGCAAATGTTGTGTTTAATCTAGAATATTGCTTCTGCCATTTCGATTCACAAACACAGTTAGTGGTGGTTCCATTTTTGCCATGGAATGAATCATATTCTAATAACATAATTAGAATGTAGATATATCTCTTTTATAGCAATTATCTCTTTCTTGTAAATAATACCTAAAGTACACCATTTGTATTGCCTAAAAGAGATCCATGCATATTTGATATCTAGATTGGTGATTAAGATTGGTAGAAAGCTTAATTAGAGCACATTGAATGATTTGTTGGGTGACCTAGGGCTCTAATCAAACTAGCTAAAATATTACATATCACCCAAGAAACCATTATTCTAGATAATTTAGAAATTTGTTATATTAATATTTTTTTATGAGGCATATTGATTGTATGGTAGATCTATACTCCAGCAATGACATTATATCAAAATATAATATATATCCCTATTTGATTTGTCATTTCTTTGATGCTGATTTCATGATTTTAACACGTGACTTATGAAGATAAAAGGACTTCTCTTGTCTGATTCATTCAAGAGATTTGTTCATTGTTTATATCCTCTTAACATAAAGTGTCTTATGTGATGTGCTACAAATTCCTCTCAAGTTCTATGCTTCTTATATGTTTTTTGCTTGTTAGTAATATACCAAATTATTAGTGACGTATGACCAAATGCCAATGAGTTAAGGTGTTTGGAACCATTGACATCCTTGTTTAATTAGTCATTTTTACCAACCTATCTAAATTATTTTATCGATATGTGCAAGGTTTTATTGATTTCACTTAATTGGGATTGTCCTAAGAAATGGAAAAGAATTGGATGCACGTGCCAAACAGGTTTACTTCACGTGAATATGGCGAAGGGATTAATAATCTCCTCACCATGGCAAAAGCCCATGCACCTGGAAGAACTACCATAAGGTGTCCATGTAGGAGATGTCGTAATAACCTATTCCTACCATTCAATAAAGTCGAAGATCATCTATTTATGATAGGTATTGATCCAAGTTATACATATTTGATATTTCATGGGAGGGTGAAAATTGGAGTGTCAATTTGTCATCGTCTGATGATGATACAGATGTTCAATCTCATAATTTTATTGATGATATGGATGAGATGATAGAGGACACCCGGGCTGCATCATTCATTGACCTTGCGTTCGGTGAAAGGGGTATTGCTTCAGAGCCACCCATGAGTGATTGATAATCGAAAACATTTGACCAGTTGTTTGAGGATGCGAGACTTCCTCTTTATCCAAATTGTGAGAAGTTTTCTAAGCTCTCATTTATAGTCAAGTTGCTTCATATCAAAACTGTTGGTGGGTGGACTATCAAGTCATTTAACATGGTTTTAGAATTGTTAAAAGCTGCATTTCCAGACATCCAAATACCTAACTGATACCACGAGGCTCAACACTTAGAGCGTGATTTGGGTTTTAGTTATATGAAGATAGATGCCTGCCCAAATGACTGCATGCTATTTTGGAAACATGATGCAGATAAAGAGGTTTGTTCTAAATGCGAGGTGCCAAGGTGGGTGTCAACTAGAGGAAAAAAAGGGAAGATTCCTAAGAAGGTTTTGCGATACTTTCCTCTTAAGCCGAGGTTACAAAGACTTTTTATGTCTAAGAATATAGCAAAGTCCATGAAATGGCATAAAGAAGAATGAGTTGATGACCATAGTACCTTAAGGCATCCTGCTGATTCTAAGATGTGGAGACAATTTGATAAACACCACACTTGGTTCGCCTAGGATTCTCACAATGTTAGACTGGGGCTAGCTAGTAATGGGTTTAACTTGTTCAATAATATGAGCAAACCTTATAGCATATGGCCAGTCATACTTGTGCCATATAACTTGCCCCTTTGGTTATGCATGAAAGAGCCGTACTTATTACTCTCCTTGCTCATTCCGGGTCCCAAATCACCAGGAAATGACATCGATGCTTATTTGCAATCTTTGGTGAATGAACTGAAAGAGTTATGGGAGGATGGTGTAGATAGATATGATGCACCAAAGTCTGAACACTTTTGCTTACATGCTGCATTATTGTGGACTATTAATGACTTTGCTGCATATGCCAATATTTCTGGGTCGAGCACAAAGGGAAAGATGGCTTGCCTGTCATGCAATGAGGATACAGATTCCATGTGGTTGAAACATGGCAGAAAACATTGTTACATGGGTCATTGTCGCTTCTTGCCATCCACCCACCCTTGGAGAAAGAAAAATGTTGCATTTAATGGAAAGGAGGAGAATCGGTTGCCTCCGCAAGAGCTCAATGTTTCCTTGCTCATCGAGCAACTACGGCAGGTTGGTAATGTAGAATTTGGCAAAGGTGCTCGAAAGAGAAAACGCTTACCAGTTGAACTGAATTGGACTAAAAAAAGTATATTCTTCGAACTACCTTACTAGTCAACGTTGCATTTACGACACAATCTCGATGTTATGCACATTGAAAAAAACATTTGTGACAATGTGTTAGTAACCATGATGGATGTTGAAGGAAAAAATAAAGACACGGTTAGTGCACGTAAGGACTTGCAGGAGCTTGGATTAAGAAAGGAATTACATCTACAACCTACCACTAGTGGGTACTCCATGGTGCTTGGGTCCTACACGTTGGATTTCGATTAGAGGAGACGTTTATGTGAATGGCTGGCATCTGTTAAATTCCCAGATGGTTTTGCCTCAAACATTTCTAGATGTATTTCAGTTGGTGATGGAAAGATATCAGGAATGAAAAGTCATAATTGTCATGTGTTTATGCAAAGATTACTGCCAGTTGCAATAAGCGAGTTTTTCCAACCTAATATACGACTTGCATTGATCGAGTTAAGTTCTTTCTTCAAAGCTTTGTGTGCACGCACGTTAACATTGGAAGTATTGAAGCAACTACAATTGGACATTGCAATCATCCTCTGCAAGCTTGAGATGATTTTCCCACATGGCTTCTTTGATGTAATGGTATACCTCGCCATCCATTTACCCCACGAGACTTTTCTTGCAGGGCCAGTTCAATATAGATGGATGTATCATTTTGAGCGATATTTGAGAAGATTCAAGCATTATGTTAGAAATAAGGCTCGTCCAGAAGGCTCAATTGCAGAAGCCTATATTCACATTGAATGTTTAACCTTCTGCTCCTTGTATATCCATGATGTTGAGACTATATATAATCAAGAGAAACGAAACAAGGATATAGATAAAGATACTACAGGTGAAGATGGCTTATTTGTTTTCTCACAAAAGCTACGTCCTTTGGGATCCCCTACCTCTAATTGATTGGATCAAACTGTACTTCATAAGGCAAGGTGGTACGTGCTTAATAATTGTGCAGAGATTAGTTAGTACGTAGAGTAAGTATTTTGTTATTTCTTTCAAATTCTTCTACTTAATATAGATAGTTGAATTTGAATATGGTCGGAACAACCTAATTGTTTGTTTATCTGCACTTTTAGTGAGCACTATATGAAGATGTCTGGAATTTCTCCAGATAATGTAGAGCATAGACATCAAAATGAATTCCACACTTGGTTTCAGACACAAGTATGTTTCTTTGACTAATTAACCCTCACCTCTAAATTAGAACTCCAGGGTTCATGTTATTTCTAAACTTTGTTGAATTCATTTGACAGATTCAAGAAATGCATTTAACAAATCCTGATGACATATCTGGTGATATGTATGCACTCGCTTGTGGACCAAAACCATGGGTTGCTTCATTTTCCGCTTGCATCATGAATGGGGCCAGATTCCACACACTATGTAGGGGAGAAAATCAACCCAAAATAGTGGTGCAGTTGTTAAAGGAGAACACAATGGTAATCCTATTGATTTCTACGGAGTTTTGACTGATATCTTGTAATTATGCTACATAGGGTGGCGTCATGTATATTTGTTTAAATGTGAATGGTTTGATGTCGGTGATATGAGGAGAGGAATAGTCGTTGGGGACCACATAACCAGCATCAACATGTCTCAAAAATGGTATAGGAATGAGCCATTCGTCCTTGCCTGTCAAGCACGCCAAGTGTTTTATCTTAAAGACAATAGTAGACGTGGTAATTGGTCCGTCGTGCAAGAGGTGACCAACAGGAACATGTATGATGTTCCAACTATACCATTGATCAATGATGATGATAATGATGAGACTCATGATCAGAATCTCGATTTTACTACTTTCCAAGAGAACGAACTCTCGTATGCAAATGTAGAACATGAATACGATGATAGTGGCATTAGGAATCCCTTGCATAGGTTGGACGTAGAACCAAACCATGTTGCTGTTAATACAACATTGCAACATGCAAGATCCATTCCAGGAGATGAAGACTTCATTGATGACGATATAGAGAGAACCGATGATGAAGAAATTGGTCAAAGCGAAGAAGCTGAATCTAGTTGTGGAACTTCGTCTAAGAATGGTATGCATTCATGCAATAAGTTAACAATCCCCTCCCCCCCCCCCCCCCCCCTCCCAAATATTTATTTCGATGCATTTAACATAGTAATGCATACTTGAACCTATCTCATGAAGTACTTAACCTTCCATGCTTTTTATTTTTATAGGTGATTGAGGGCGACTCATGTAACTTTTGTATGGCTACGTATTTCCAATTGGTATCTCTCTTTGCTCATTCAAGCGTAATTTGTATATCATGCAAAAGGGTCAACCGTTCATGCTTATTGAATGCGTATTAGTATTATTGTATATACTCTGTATTTGGCATATACAGAGTTTTAACCATTTCAAAATCAAGAGAAGCTTGCTCAAGCCATGCTAGTTTTCAAGTATAGCACTAGATTGCTCATCACTCGGAGGCTAGATTTTAATATAATGCTAGATACAGAATGCATTCTGTATTCACATTTAATTTCTAATATACTTTACAATGTATTAACATCAGTTAACACACCTGGTTTAGAAATTAAACTGACAATGCTTTCACTCTTCCTCTTTATTTAATATACCAACAAGCTTCTTGAGGAAGTTTTGTTAATGTAGGTTCCAATCTGAAAAATATAGGAAGGACAGGGTAGAAACTGAAACTCTTAGAAGTTTTAGGTGCAAAGGGAAAAATAGGTGTAATTTGTGGGCAAAAAACTGATCATTGTGTAGTTTTTCCCTTGCAAAGGGAAAAATGATTAGTAAGTTGTGGGCAAAAAACTGAAACTCTTGGTAGTATTTTTCTCCCATTGATAGTTAGATTTGGATCTGTTTTATTTTTTCCTCTAATATGATGTGTTTTTCTTGCATTAAAGTTACTTTTGTCATACATGCATGTGAGAAATACAATGCCGTTAGGCTATTAAGAACATGTTTGGATATTATATATTTTGGTGGAAACAACAAAACAAATTCAATAGTTTACCATGCCTTCCCTAGTTTTCTACATTACCATGCTAGATAGATTTTGAAATGAACTACTTAATATACTAAGATCCTGATCCAATGAATAAAACTTCTGGATTACCTATAAAAAAAGTATGGCTTTAATCCTGTTACCCCAGCCTTGATGCTGATTTGTATACAAGATTTACTGCTGTAAAATTTTCTTTTACTGGACTAATGTTAGGTTGCTTAGGCATTTGGGCATCATCTAAAGCTCCATGTCTCTTATGTCATATTTTTTATTCGATAAAGCTACATTCTCAAAAATTTTATTCTTATGTCATTGCTAGTTTAGTTTCCATGTTTAGTGCCACGTAGAGACTGCCTCTTTTATTTTATGTTTTGCTAAAGCTATTCTTGGTTCATTATTCAATTTTGTATTAAAAAGTGTATTAATTGGTGCAAAAGATGACTAATTACTAGGAAAGATGTCGTCACAGTACCCCATTCTTGGCAATCGGCTCAATTGATCAGTGGAAGGTTACAAAGCTAAAAAAGGAACTTAAGAGAAGGAAATTGACAATCAAGGGGTTGATTAGGAACACAACATCAGACGTTTGGATGAAGCTATCCACATTGTTGATAGAAAGTGCTGGAAATTCTGTGGATAATGTACTTAATAGTGAGCCCGACCTTTAGTTGGTGCAAAAGATGCACAGTCAGTGCTTGTTGCTGCAGAAATAGCTAAATACCTTGCTGATCATTTTGGCAAAAAGAACAAGCTGCCAGATAAGGTTGTGGTTCAAGTTGACAAAATTGACTGTGTGGCAACCTTGGATCAAGAAGTTGAGGAAGCTAGCTTCAATGGTACTGATTCTGATTGGGTAGAATCCTGAGAGTGTCAAGCTCGACTGTTCTACCCCAGACAAGCAGGTATCATCTGAGGTCAGCCCATACTTTTGTCTCTCAAGTAAAAATTGATCCTATTTCTACTGATTCTGTGTCAATTGATGAAAACAATGAACTAAAGGATAATATATTTACTGATCATGTCAAATTAGAACTAGATGTTGTTAAGCCTGAGATGGTGGAACCATCATTGTTGATGTAGTCCGTGTTGGTGGTGAATCAATCCGATGCAAATGTTGAAGAGCCACTTCATATTATAGCATCTGATGCAGAGAAAGATGAAAACAATGCTACAGATGCAGACATAAGCAAGAAAATTGATGGTACGGATGTAGGTTACTCAGATTGTCAACTTGAACTGAAACCTTAATTAACATTTGTTTTTTACACATTGGGTTGATGAAAAATATGTGCAGTCCTTGTAGAAGGATTGCTGGAAATGGAAGGGATATCTTGTTAACATCTCAACTTCACCAATCTCATGCATCAACTTTTATAATGGCAGCATCATGATTATCACAATTATTTTGTGTGGTGATATAGAAGCATCTAAAATTACTTCATTTAAGCTTGAGATGCTGCTTCAGCTAAATTTCAGTGTAAACTGCAGGTGACTGAAAGTCTGAGTGCAGTGGGTAGGTGAAGGTGCAGGTGAAGATGTAGCCAGTAATGGCACCAGAACTCTGCATGCTGGGAATTTAATTACAGAGTTTTTGCTGTAACCTGCTAGTATAAACAATTTTGTGTGCCTCATGAGGGCATTGTGTACATTGAGTAATTGAGTATGTATAATGGTTCTGAATTCCCCAAGATGATATTGCTTTTCTTTAGATTTATAATAGTTCAAGAGGCCTACGACAATATATATATGGAGTATGCAGGAATGTATTTTTGGAGGATTTATCTCATTATTTCATCGAGAGAGAAGAAATAGAGAAGAAATTTTCTTTCTATGTTTTGCAATTAATGATTTCAATACTTTAAAGTAAGAAAGAAATTCATGGTTGACTGCATTCTATTGTTTTGTTTGGATTTTAGCGATGACGAATCTAAAAATAAACACAGGTGAATTCTGAAAATTATTTATTGAGGATTTCAAGTGCATAGGTCATGAGGAATTGTATTTAATTTGTGAGGGTGGAATTAAGGAATTCAATTACTTTTTGTTGTAACCAAAAGGGATCATGCATTTAGATGTTTTTTTTAAGAAATTTTTTAAGAACCATACTAAAATGGAAGAATTGATTCTGAGGAGAATTTAGTGGAAGCGAGAGAGAAGCATAGAGAGGAGGGATCCGAGGATAGAGGAAAACAAATAACTTCACCATCGGGCTAACGAAACGGTGCATTAGGAATTAATCAACGTCAACGGGCGATAATATTTGTTTACCCCCATCCAGTGCATCCAGGATTTAATCAACGTTTTTAATCGGGTTTGGTGTGGATATATATATATATATATATATATATATATCTATTTATCCAAATATTTTGTCTTCCCTATTCGGAAAGCTGAATCTACGTGATCCGAGCAATGTTTTTCCCTGTTCGACATGTCAATATTTGAATAACTTATTAAAAAGACACAAATGCGAATAACTAGAAATGTCACGAATTCCCCTGCCCTTGGGGGATGCCCTCTTTGATGAGGAACATGTACTTTTATCATTGTGTGACTCATTCAGTTAATATTACTCTAATTACTATGATGAAGTATTTTTCCAAGTACTACTTGTGCGGTATTTGCACAAGCCTGAAATGAAAAGAGGAAATCATTTTGAGAACATAATGATTTTTTTTTTTCGAATTCCATAGTTGAGCATGAATTAAACTATGGACTCCCAAAAGTTTACCATGGTGGATTTTATAAAACAAAATAGGTGATGAAATCATGAAGTACAACAATGAATATATATATAGAAGGCAACATATATATATAAATCACATGACTGTATATTCTTTTATTAATAATCATTATTTAGTTCGAATAACTTTTGTATACATAAAGCTTTGGTGATATCCAATGCACACATGTGATAAATGATCAATTCATACTGCTTTAAGGTCAGATAACTGGACTGATCAAGGACAAAGTATATGTTTTCTACATTTTTATACCCAAGGTGGTTTAATATACTTGTTAGAATAAATGTGTGATGACATGAATTAAAGTTGGAAGCTAGGACCTACATTATCACCGCAAGTCTGGTAGTATCTACTTCTGTTCATTACGGCTGCTCAACATCAAATCACATCTCTTCATAACGGAAGGCACGGGAGAGGGAAATGTTTTAAGTGGGATTGCTTATTTTCATCACCGCGTTGCTGGGAAATCATCTATTACTAGCTACAAGACAGCAACACACTTTTGCTGGGTGGGTCTTATTGCTAGCTAGAAGACAACAAAACACTTTTGCTAGCAATTCTTGCTCTTCCATTTATGCTAGACATCTCATAACTAGCTGTGAGAGTATAACTCTCTATTTTCTTTGCTCATTTCTGCTGGCCATCTTGCCATACTTAGCAGTAGCCTACTTCCAGTTGCCATCTTCTTTCGCTCCAACAGCTTTTCAATAACTTCAAAGTATGAACTTAACTTGGTTGCCAAATTCTAGAGAGCAGACCATAGTATAGTATATACTGAAATGGTTTTATGGGCTGTTCATCAACTCCATGCAATACTTTTATCATTTGCTTGACACACTTGGTAGTTTACAGCTTCATTTACTTGCTTTGACACTGTTGGTTTTGCATGCAATAGAAATGAGTTAGTCAAAAAGAGGGAGAGGGCGAGGAGCTTCTGGACCAGGGCATGGTGGCTTTCCTCATATTATTCGAAACCCACAGCATGAACCAGCAGGTTGGACTTTGAGAGATGAAGAAGGGGTAGACTCTGATGATTCCACTCAAGGACCAGCTGAGTTACATCCATTAGTTTTGCCTCCATGTATTCCTGCAGAGGTGAATACAACATCCCTTGGTAAGTATATAACGTATACATCATCAGCTCCTAGCCTTATGGTATTTCATAGACTATATATAAACAGGCAGTTTATATTGACAGCCATCATGGTTTATACGTGGTGTAATTAACAATATATTTGTGTTTGTGGGGCTGTCTTAGTTCCAAACACTAGTAAACGTGGTAGGGCTGTGGCCAAAGGTACGGAGTTTGAGAGGATGCGAAAATATGGCAAGATATCACTTGAGATCAAAGAGGGGAAGATAGGTCCATCATGCAACAACAGAAAATGTCTACACAACGAGAGTAACATGGATCGTGAAGCACTATGCAGAAATGAGGCATGTTAGTTGGAGTGTTGTTCTCGAAAAGGAGAAAGAGGAATTTATCAATCGTGTTCGAGTATGGCTTTAAACTTGAACTTTGTATTTGATTGCAGTGTTGAGTAATAGCTTGAGATGATTTTCAACGAGTCATTTGATGGTAGAGGCAAACTATAAGCATGTTGTATGTGTAATGAATCTTTAGTTTCTAGAAATGAATTTCTCTGCTTATTAGAACTGAGATAGCAAAATAAAGTAGGGACATTCCAAATTTCCAATGTGAAGTAAGTGAATGAAGCCATGCGTTAAAACTGAGTAGCTTATGACCATTAATCTGTGCATTTTGTTATTTAAAACACTTTCTTGACTATTTGACCGAATTGTGCAAAGTATTTCAGATATTTCTAAAATTTTTTTAACTCAATGACATTGATCATAGGCTGACTTTGTCTTGGATTGAACCAAGACAAATTATCGTCGGACTGTCACAAGTCAGCTATCTCGTGCATATAATGTTTTTCATTACAAACTACACCTTAAGTACTTGAGTTATGCAACACATGAAGAGGCAACCAAAGCTAATGGAGGGGCATTGGTATATCAGCTAGTTTGGGAGTGGTTATGCACTCGGTGGGGGAGTGATTCATTCAAGGTACGCACATGATTTATACACGTAGGATTCATGTCATTCATGGGTAAAATATGTGGCTACTTAGGAAAAGAAAACAGTTTATTTATTTACATGCAGTGATGTCCACTTAGAAAATATACTTAAGTACTTGAAATCATTTATTTTTATATAGTAAATGATTAGAGTTATTTAGAAAGTCTAAATAACATGGCTGATATATAACACAAGTGGATGGTATTTATGTGATTAGTTTTTATAAAACAGAATAAATAATTTGAACTTCAAGTGTAATTACATAGGAATATCAGGAACACAATGGTAATCTTTTTAAATGATGGGTTTGGAGAAGTGACTTTATAATTCCCCAAAATGAGATAACTAGTTTAAGGTTAAACTTTCTCCTACTGGCATATATCTTCATAACAACTTAATAAATTGCAATTGTCCTCTGTTTTATTACAGAAAATGTCCATCCAAAACAAGGAAAATAGGGATAAACAGATGGTCAACCACACAAGCAGAAGGGCACCATTTGTTGTACTAATGGAGAGAATGGTATTGACATCTAAATTCCATGTCCTAGTTGTTGTGTCTGGATCTTGTTAAAATATTATTTGGTAAAGTAATATCTGTGATTGGAATTTTTATGTTCAAGTAGAAGGAAAAAAATCTGATTGATTTCTATAAAGATGTGTATTGGTCAAACAAAAAGGGGAGATTTATCACACCAACTACAGAAGACAATTATGTGAGTAGCCTGTTTCATTAAACTTTTATTCCTGCCCTAAGCTATTTTTTATGGCTTAGTATATGCCAGTTTAACTGTTTTAGTGTAGGAAATAATTACATATGTAGCATTTTGTTCTAAGCTGTTAGTTATATGAATATGATGATGGCGGATCTGATCTAATTCAACAGAAGCAGATGGTTAACAAGATGAATGCAAAAGAGCCAGATGCTCGCACAGATGAACCGCAGTGAAAATATTTAGAGAGGTCTTGGGACATAGACCAGGGTATTCTAGAGGGATGTGCCACTCTGTTATGCCCGAATCTCCTAAAGTACCCAGCGTACCGAATGAGGAGTATGAGCGGCTTGCCTTGGAAAATGAACAAAATAGGACGGATAAAGAGTATTACCAAAATCGGCTTAAAGAGATTGAAAGAAATGTCCTGGGTATGGAGGAGCATATGTGAGAATATGAAGCAGGTTTAAACATGAGGATGTCAGAAATGCAAACAGAATTAGAGTCTCAAAGAGAGACTCAAGCTGCAGTTCCTTAGGCATCCTCTATGTGCTAGCAGTACCTACTTTTGTTTTAAAGTTTCTAATATACTTTTGGTACACTTTTTTGATGAAGTTGTGTAGGGGTGAATGTGGTAGCAGCATTACTTTGTTTGTGAGAACTACTGTTTTCAAATACCCTTGTTGGAGAGGGTGAAGGAAGCTGATGGAGGTAAATTATGTGGGAACATTTGCTTTGGTATTTTTTTATACTGCATGGTTTTCAACTATGACCCAATATCTCATGCATGCTATTAATTATACAAGTGGTAGTTTGCTTTTCCAGCTTTGAAATCATAGCCTATGATGCATGAGAACATTTATATGAAGATTTAATGCAACCATTTGCAGGTTTGGTGGGGAGCGTTCATGTTTGGGATACACTTGTTTGAATGGATCAAGATTATTGCTATAGTGCTCTAGATTAATAGTTTGGTAATGTATGTTGACCAAATGTGTAAAAAATAATTTAATTGAGATTACAAAGGTTTTACATAGGTTCTTGTATAGGCAAGGCATGAAATAGAAAATGTTAGTATTCCAGTCAAGGTGTGCCCTGTCAACATTGGGTAAATATAAACTTATGACATTCAAATAATCTCATCATAATATGGATTAGAAAATGCCATTAATTTTTAGCTTGTATATAAATTACATGTAGCCCCTTGACTTGCTTCTACTCAACATAACTGAACCACAAATAAATCCCAACAGCAAATGAAGGAAAGTAGATGGATGATGGTTTTAGATGGAGGGAATTTTGTACACTGTTTTAGACTGAAGGAATATAAGATCTATATCACTATTTTTTACTTGTTTGGCCATTGCAAGTACTTCATGAAGCATGATATAATGCATTCAATAGTACTGCACGCTAATGGTAATAGTATATATATGGTGATGCATAGGGATGTGCATGGAATTGCACGCTAATGTATATGTTTAGCATGCAGAGACAATTTAGTATGTTCATGGGATATGCATGCTAATGGTATATGGAATTGTTTGGTGGTAATATGGAACTGTAAGCATGATATGCCCTCAGCAACTGATGTTGGAAACATGATGTGTATTGCAACAGGTCAATTCACAATCAAGGGAAAAGCTTTTTTGGGATGAGCTAGTCAATACCCCTTACAACTTCTAAGTGTAAAATATTCTGTGAATTATGTAGAGCTTAATGTAGAAATTGTAGGACTGCTAGCATGTTTTTACTAGCAAGTATAGATGCATTGTGGGACTGCTATATAAACTAAGTTACCATTTGTTACAATTTGAAAGAGTAATATCTAAATCCTTCCAGATTAATGATAAACTGCCCAGCTTGTTCTTATATTTAATATCAACTGTCTTTCAACTCTTTGCCAACAAGTTAAGGTTGTTTTCAGGAGTTATTGGTGCGAATGATATTATATGCATGCAATTTGGTTGAATCATGTACATAGATATTCAGTTAGATCAAGTGTTGTAATAATTCTTACTTAACTGATCTATCATGTGCAAAACCAGATGCAGGCATTGCATGGAAACCATGTGCAAGCTTGCATCTGGCAAGAACATGGCAAATTTGATGGGGATATATATCATTTGCAATTATATATATATATATATATGAATGTGTGTTGTGTGTGAAAAACATATGATGATCTGCATACCCAATGGAGATTATATAGAAATATCAAGATCAAATGATGACCAATTAGTTACTAAAAGTGTAAAACTTACCTTGGATATTGTTTATATATAGTGCCTAATTGCTTTGTAAGCCATCCAGAGCAAATAATAGTCAAAAGTTTCATAAGCAATTGCAATGATTAAGTAGGGAGGAGTTATACGCGGATTTCCACAGATTGATCTCAGAACATTATTAAATTTAAGAAATTTAATCAAATCTGAGAGATGAATTTATGGAATCATTGCAACAATCGTTAGAAACTTGGTAAATATGAGGGGCAAATTAAATCCCCAAATGTGACAAAAACGATAATTAATCTTACCAAAATATTTTATAATCGGCGTTTTGGGCAAACGCCTTAATTAGTCTATCCATCACAACCCAAACGATCTTCTACGGCAGGGCTGAACACAACAATTAACTTCACTGGCGGTTGCATAAACCATCGATAACATTTTTGGGATCGCGGTGAACATCAGTTCGCAGGGAGAAGTATGTCGATTTTGTGGCAGCCCACCTGATTGGGTAGACAACAACAAAATTTTACCGTTTGACTCACTCAAAAATGAGAGCACTAAAGCTATCCCAAGTGCAGGAGGATGTCGTGTAATAATTAGGAATAAATTTTTAGATCGTCTCCTCAGGAAAAGTTACTTAGAAATCAAACTCGTTAAAAAATGTGAAAAACTTCATAAAGAGAAAATAAAATGATGGTATGTGCAATGGATGGGAGAGGACACTAGTCTTGGACTAGATTCATATTTTTGGATTTTGATTGTCGGATCGGAATGTAAAGGACTAATAGATTAAACTCAGAAATTGATAAAACTAAATTAAGAATTAAACTAAATTAGGAAGTAATTGACAAAACATGCACTGAAATTGAAAAGCCCCAAAATCAATGTTCTAGGGTTCATCATTATGTTCAAATCACAAATTCTCAAATTAAACCACCGTAATTGTAATCACTACTAAAATGAAAGTTTAACGAAACGATAAAAATAAATAACAAGAATTAAATGAATAACAAATAAATTACTCAAACGTCTAAATCAAAATTCTCTAAAATAATTCAGAATCTCAAAACTGAAATGAAATAGCAAGTAGGGAATTGAAAAGATCAAGTCAGTTGAATGGAGATGAAGATTCGAAGCGGTGGAGGAGGCTGAGCTGTAGTGGCAATTGGACCCCTCAAGGAGTTCTTCAATCTGCTGCAGTGTGAGTGAATGATCCAGTGAAAATTGTGTAGCTGCGTGAATGATCGATTGAGTGAATCCTCCTCTTTGAATCTGAACGAAAATCAAAGGAAAAATGAATTCTAAGTGTTTCTCTACTCAAAAACCGAGTTTTCCAGCCCAAGAGTCGTCCTAAGAGGTAAAAAAAACATATATATATACTCTGACGGCGGAATGAACCATGATCTGTAAAAATGCGATATTCGCTCGAGCGGAGTGTCGAGCGAACATCGAGCGTTCGACTCTGCCTAAGTTCGCTTGAGCGGCCTGTCGAGCGTTCGACTCTGCCTGAATTCGCTAGAGCGGCCAAATGCCTCCGCTCGAGCGATCTCTTTTCCCGCATCTCGCTCGAGCCCACTGTCGAGCGGAAGTCGAGCGTTTGAATCTGCCTGACTTCGCTCGAGCGGCCAGAAACCGCCGCTCGAGCGAAATGTACCATAATCCATATTAATTGACAGTTGATAAAATTAGAGCAGAAATTCATGCTTTTAATCAATTAAAATCACAACTTTGATTTATTCATTTTTCCATATAAAACCAATGATAAAGTAATGAAAGAATTAATATGTATTGGTTCCAAAAGTATTAAAAATGCAATAATTCAACTCAATCACCGTTCTCGGTGGCTAAATCGTGATAAATAGGTGGCATCTGCGGCATTTCCATCAACGGCGAAAACTAGAGCATATGTCAGAGAAAAATTGCGGCATTTAGCCTACGATCAAATAAACGTAGCTGAAGGGTATTTACGGCAGTTAAATGCTATTTTGTGACGAGTTGTTGATGCCGCAAAAAGCATTATATATTGTAGTGCATTGACGAATCTGCCTCATCATTGACCTGCAACATATGTTTGATATCATTTAAATCCTGAAAACCTCAACTTTGGAATTAGAATGTGCGGAATTTCAAGAATGAATATATGAAATAGGAGGAATTAGGCTCGATGGAAAAGGGGTAAATGGCATTTTCTCTGTGAGTTATCTACTTCTCACTTACACTTGTAACCTTTGACACAAAGCAACTTTAACCTACTCTAAAGTTTTTATATTGGTTTTCTCCTCCATTATAAAATGGTTGTTCATGTAAAATGGCAAAAATGGTCCTAATGAAAATGTACTTTTGCCAAGGGCATTTGTGTCATTTTACATGATTAAGTGTGTAAGAGGTGGGAGTTTGAGTGCAAAGTGCTATTACACCTACCTTGGCATAATTACAAAATAGTTACCATTCACATCAGAGAACAATGTTCTAAAATGATGCTAACACAACCTAGTGAAGGTGAAGCTTGACGGTTCAAAGTTTTCCAAAGCATGTCTCTGAGCTTTACGTAGCCACTATCATATATAATGGCATGACCTTCTGGTTCTTGTCATCAATAAAATTTAGAACAAATTGGACAAATGTATCACAATCTCCAGCATAAATACTAGAGTAAACAGATTGAACAAATAAAGTATGCAACCGTGCATATGAAAATTTACACCCTAAGCGCACCAGAGAATCATAAGTTGGCATTTTTGAAGTCTTGATCTAAACCGAATGTATGATTGTTACAATAAATTATTTCCATCCAGCAAGCGTAAAAAATCACATGAGTATCTATGATGACAACACCCAGTATAACTAGATTACCTCTTGCAAATTGTCAACTTCTTCAAGCAAAGCTTTCCCATAAGAATGGTTTACCCTTTCAGCTTCGATGATGTACGGTTTCCTCTCATATAGAAAAGTCAAGGAGACACTCATATTAAAATATAATTAAGTAGGCCAATTAGAAATTTTGAAGAACGTTACCTCCTTGGACATGTTCTTCCAAATGTCAAGCCCATTTTGATCAATGCTAATCACATTTATAGTCTTGCATGTCTTCACAAAGCTCTCCCTAGTAAACCCACCAAAAAAGAAAGAAGTAAAGGAAAAAAAAAAAAAAAAAGGAGCATTCATAAACTCCAAATATGAATACGTGCCTATATCTTTCAAATATGTTCCAAATCTTATAAAAAAATTATATTCCAATTATTTTATAATGAAACTTCACTTCGATATTTGTCAAAAAATACCAATTCAAATAGTAATCTCAAAATATTGTTTTTTTCTTAATCATCCATTTTCCCAACTCAACGTGCGCAAACTTTTGTTATGCATAGAATGCAAGTCTACATGATTAAGGGCATGAGCTTATACATCTATAAAGCATGCAGCACAAAAACTAAAATCAAGGTCAAATTAAACTCCTAGAAAACAAAAGAAAAAGAAAAATATAAGTAATGGAATTGCCTCGTATTATGAAAAAAGGTGTTTACATGAAAACCCTAAAGGGCGATCTAGGTTGGTCCCCAAAGGTTGGTTTCACAATGTTTTGCCTCTCTGATACTCCTCTGAACCTCTGCACCACCACATTCTTGGTTTCACACTCGTGTAGGTTGGCCAAAGCAATTGCAACCAAAACCCTACAACTGTTGCTAAAACATTGATGAAAAATAAGAGTAACAAAAACAAAAAGGACAAAAGAAAAAAAAGAAAAAAAAAATAGGGATATGAATATAATTAACATTGCAAAGATTTATCTACATATGTCTATAAGTGTAATTACCACTTCCGATAGGCGCTTCCATCAGGAGCATGGCGGACTGCTCGGACCCTCTTTCAGTTCCTAGATAGATTCGCCATAAGAGTGTCCACACTCCAAGCTGCTCTGCAACTTTTTACCTTCTTTGTACATCTTCTCTTGATCAATTAGGCTAATATTGGTTTTCTTTCATGGGCTTCCCTTGTAATTGGGCGGGGCAGAGAGAGCACGAGTGCATGTGATATCTTTGCAAGTGACTTTGGCTGCTTATGTTTTCTTCATTTTGGAAAATCGGAACTTGGTTATTTGTCTTGGGGAGAGAGGTTTTCGTCTTCGAGAGAGAGAAACACTGAGAGTCTTGATGACGGCAAAATGGAAATCATAAGGGAGAGAAAAAGAAAGGAAGGGAAACCAAAGGAGGTAGGGTAGATCTGAGGAAATTTTGAAAAGGAACCAAACTTGTTGCAATGGTGCATTGTTATTTCGTTGAAATGGTGTGTTTTTATTTTCTCTACGTCAGACCCGTTTGTCCCGCGAGTCCGTGACTGCACGAGGCAACTGCAGCAAGAGTTTTTCCTTTTATTTTGCAGCTCCTTTTGCACCAATAGAGAGCCTCCTCCTCCTCCCGTCACCAAGCTCCACCTGTGCTGGATAACTTTATTTGTGTGCTCTTTATATCGTATTACCTTTTCCATACAAGACAAATATAGTCTTAACATGACACATTTGGAAGGGTGAACAGAAACCACCTACTTGCTAATTAGGTTGAGATATTTGTATCTGGAAAATTAAAAAACTTAGGTCCATTTGTTTGCAAGTTTTGAAAGTACAATTTTAATTTTGACCGAATTTCTGGTAAGATTATATTTTTAATTATCATGTACTTAATTTTCGGGTAAGAATTTAGATTTTTCTAAAAAATAAAAATCTTCATAATTTCAAATTTTGAAAATGTTTAAGTTAATTAATTTGGTTGGTAGGCTTCATTAAATAATTATGAGTTTTATTACTAATTAATATTTTAAAAAATTTCTATCATCTTTTCTCAATCTCAATTTATATTTTGTTAATTAACCAGGAATAATTTTAATTTTGGGGGAAGCTGTTTTACATCCGATCGATATCTAATGACTGAAAAGCCGACTTTGAAAAGTACTAGGATCGAGCCTTTTTGCTTCAGGGATGAATTCAAGGACCATTTTAATATTTTCTCTATAATTAATTATATAATCTGAGTTCTTGACATGCAAGAAAAAACTACTACTTCTATTTGTAGAAATTGCAGAAGTCCAATCCTGAGTCAAGAGCAACCTATACATGAAATTATTAAAAATCAATTGATGAAAATGGATTTAAAAAATATTTATTTTAACATATATTATACCTCATGTTAAATCAATCCTTGTACTTCCGTAAAGGAGTCGTGAACAAACGAATTAAAGACACCTCACTAAAATTAAAACTAGGAGCCTAGGCCAGACAAGTTTCCAATTTTCTCACTAAATCCATCCCCCCAACCCTCAATTTTCTTGCTTATACCTTTCATTGATTGGGTTCTTACCCACTTGAAATCCCACATATAAACCCCATTAATATTCCAATTAACACCGTTATAATATTGACAATCCAACCTCTCTATCTTTTCATATTCAAAGCCCTCATCATCATCATCAAACACAGCAAAGATAACAAAAAATGAACCGAGGTGAGAATATAGCTTATTACTTTGTCTTGGTAGGGCTATCCATCTGTCTCGTCGTTCTTGGTATTCTCCTCTATTTCATCTGGAATAAGAGATCACCTGTTGAATATCAAGAAACACCTTCCATCAAGCTTTGCGCTCGTGCATACACATTGACGGATATTGATGCTGCCACCGATGGCTTTGACACCCGCAGGATTGTCGGTCAGGGCCGTCTAGGAATTGTATATGCAGCCATGCTAGAACAAGGAGAACCAGTGGCCGTTAAACGGATACATCCACGGCTTGTGTTGATGAGCAATGCTGGATTCCGGTTTTCAACGCTGATCAAGTCGCTTTCTTATGCCCAACACCCCAATATCGTGCCAATTATTGGATTTTCGGAAGCTCCAGGTGAAAGAATTATATTAATGGAGTTTGTTGGCTTGGCAAACCTGGAGATCTATTTACACCAAAGTAACGATGGAGCGTCTGTATTGGATTGGAGCCATCGTTTGAGGATTGCCGCCGGGGCCGCCAGAGGACTCGAGTACCTGCACGAGGGCAAGGCACCAAGCATAGTCCATGGTTGTGTCAAGGCCTCAAATATTTTGATCGACGCGAAGTTCTGCGCTAGGGTTTGCGATTATGGGCTAGCTAATTTTATGACTCCCCAAGAGAAGAATGGCCTAGTAGGGTATGTGGATGATGAGTATTGGAGTGATCATGGAGGGGGAAATTTTTGCAAGGAAAGTGACGTCTATGGTTTTGGGGTTCTTCTGTTGGAACTTTTGAGTGGGAGAAGAAGTGAAGAAGGTCTTCTTGTTAAGTGGGCATTGCCCTTGATTAAGGACATGAGGTTTCATGAAGTTTTAGACCCAAGACTTGTAATTCCTTCTGAAATGAAGTCTCTTGTTAGACTGGGCAAAGTTGCTTCAGCTTGTGTTGGTAACTCGAGAAAAAGCAGGCTATCCATGGGTCAAGTTGCAGCAATCTTAAACAATTTGGAGATGGAGGTATGTCTTTGATTCAGAGTCTCCAAAATGATCAACCAATGAAACAGTGATTCAGAGTCTTTAAGTTATCGATAGGGGCCAAAACTCCCAAGTAGCACTAGTGGTCTAAAAAGGTTGCTGGCTTGCGGTATTTCTCCACAATTTTCTAAGACGCGTGCAAATTAATGGAGAAATTGAAAACCAATTTGGAGTTTGACTTTGAACAAATGATGCCATCTCAGTTATCATGAATTCTTGTGGCCTGGTTTTAAACATCTTCGTCATCTTTTAGATTTGTACTGTCTTTGAAAAGAACTAAATGTTCACATGATTTATAGTAGTGGCTCACAAAGGGCCGACATTTTAATATTCTATGGTTGGAAGTTATATTTGTTGCATTCATTTTTTAATGCTACCTCTTTGAAATCAGTTTATTTGATAGGTAGAATTATATATATAGCATTAATTATAGATGGGATTGGAAGTAGAAATGTCAAATAATTTGAAAGTTGAATTAATCAAGCGGAGATATAGTTGGGCCGAATTCAATATATAACTATTAACTGGTTTGGTCTGTCAAAAGCCTTCCAGCACTCAAAGGCTTTTGATCAGAACCAAAAGCAAAATTCCAATGTCACTAAATAAAAAGGAAGACTTTGCTTTTAAGAGGATAAATGTTTTATTCACAAAGAAATTTTATAAAATTAAATTTATAAATTGACATAAATTTATATGATATATTAAATTATAAAATTATTTTAATTGTAAAGTAAATATAACGTATCACATGAAATTAAAAGAATTTGTGAGTTTTTTAAAAAAAAAAGAAATGAACCTCAATTTTGTTGATAGATCTCATTTATGGTAAACGAATACCTTATACAAAAAGAGTAGGGGGATCACAACATCTTAAATCCTAAAACCAGGCTCTTATGAAGGAAACAAAAAACATTATTACGAACGAATTCACTACAAGAAAAATGAGCTTTTACGATTAATTTATAGCAACGAAAAGATTATTAGCAACTAAATTGTTGCTAATTATCTTTTCGTTACTATAAATTGGTCGCAAAAATCCATTTTTCTTATAGTAGAACGAAAATGAAAATACAAGAAACGATGAAGGGCATAACTAATGTCTAATGTTGGGGATATCTACTCGTTCCAAAGCAAAAAGTCCAACCATATGTTTAAGAAGTTAAAAATTGGAGGAGACGCTTATAGTGCATGCTACCTAAATAGTGAGGCTATCGGCTAAAGTGTTCCCTTTCTCCGCAAACATGAGGAATACTAAAAGAAAAAAATAATAATAAAAATCTAGAATATCATCCCAAATTATGTTTTAATTTCAAGGTGATGAAAAATTTTCTTTAACCAATTTTCAATTTATGAATTTAATTTTTTTAATTGCGTCGGCAGCACTTCTTTAATAATCAATGTTCCTTGAAACTCCATTGGAAAACACGTAACACGCCGACGTATGTAGGAAAATCTATAAAGCCGACGTATAATACGGGCCGTAGTGATAAAAACACGTAATTCAATTTTGGTTGGTCCTTGGAAGTCTTCAGGGACTACTTTCCGAAACCTTCCAAGTGGGAATACTTTCCGAAATTCCATTTCTAAGAATAACACGTAATTCAGTTTTGACTAATATATATGGTGGAAGCTGCTGACGTACGTATCATTAATGGGCCCCAGTGATAATATCTTGACAAAGTTAGAAAATAAACATATAAAATAATATCATAAATTAAAGTAATTTAGCATATTATAAATTTATTTTTATTATAAAATAAATATAATAAAATGTTTGCTGAATTATTTCTATATAATTTCTTATAACTTGTAACTGCAGCACTCTCATTTTGGTGCTTTATTTTCTTCATAACAGTTAGAGGATTAATTTGACTAATTAATTAAAAGAGTCCTTGACGCGAGTCTCCTACAAATTCACCTATAACGATTTAATTTCCTCCTTTTACATTAGTTTATACTTATATATGCCTTAATAATCAAACATCCTTTACCCCTCCTACTGACCCACACATGACTTTTAATCAATTGTGATTAGCCATGGTGACGTTTGTAAAAATTAAGTAATCATGAGAGGCGCAAATTAGGTCTTGTTTGTAAAAATTAAGTAATCATGCAATGGCGCCAATTGGTTGAACGTCGAAAAATCATTTTAGAGGAGTCAATGACAGGCGTAGCCTATCAGGGCTAATGCCCGTTTTGGTAAAGATACCCTAGAATAAAATATCAATTGATCTCCCATTATCAATTAAGATCCACTTAGTGGTATAGTTTGCTATTAGCAAAGTGACTATCAAGGTGTCGTCATGGAGTATAAGACCCCTTGGCAGTCTTCGTCTTTGTTTTCGAAGGAAATAACATGCGTAATACCCAGTTTAGAGTATTTGGAGGGTTTATCCACCAAGTACACCTTGGGATATCCAACTAGTGGTACTTGCAATAGTGTTGGCTTTTGTAGGTCGGCATGCCTCTTTCCTTATAGTTCCTGACTTTTCCTATACGCTCAAATTGTTATGAATGAGACAAGGCTCTTGGCCTTGCTGGAGTTTCTTTCTCGCTCTCACCCTGGTGACTTGACCTATTCTCTTAGCTCTCGAACTATTTGAATTCTTGGCTTCCTACTTTACTTCTTGCTTCTTGGGTTCTAAGAGGGCCTGCAACGTGTCCTCTACATTAACATAATCATCAGACTTATCCATAAATTTCCTCCAAGTTGAGGGGGTTTTTCTGGCCAATTCGGTCATGAATGGACTTTATACATTAGTTTCCTCCTTTTACATTAGTTTATACTTTATACATGCATTAATAATCAACCATCCTTTACCCCACCTACTGACCCACACGTGATTTTAATCAATTATGATTAGCCATGGTGACGTTTGTAAAAATTAAGTAATTATGAGAGGCGCAAATTAGGACTTGTTTGTAAAAATTAAGTAATCATGCAATGGCGGCTATTGATTGAATAGTCTCGTCCAAAAATATTTTTAAAGGGGTTAGTCGAAAAATATTTTTAGAGGGGTTAGTGACAGGCGTAGCCTATCAGGGCTAATGCCCATTTTGGTAAAGATATCCTAGAATAAAATATCAGCTGATTTCCCATTATCAATTAAGATCCACTTAGTTGTATATTTTGCTATTAACAAAGTGACTACCAAGATATCGTCATGGGGTATAAGACCCCTTGGCAGTCTTCGTCTCTGAAGGAAATAACATGCGTGATATCCAATTTAGAATATTTGAAGGGTTTATAAGTACGCCTTGAGATATCCAACTAATGGTAGTTGCAATAGTGTTGGCCTTTGTAGGTAGTCATGCCTCTTTCCTTATAGTTCCTGACTTTTCCTATACGCTCAAATTGTTATGAAAGAGACGAGACTCTTGGTCTCATTGGGTAGAGTGTCTTTCTCGCCCTCGCCCTCGCCCTGGTGATTTGACCTAGTCTTTTTGGCTCTCGAACTATTTGAATTCTTGGCTTCCGACTTTACCTCTTACTTCTTAGGTTCTAAGAGCACCTGCAACGTGTCCTCTGCATTAACATAATCATCAGACCTATCCATGAATTTCCTCAAAGTTGAGGAGGGTTTTTCTAGCCAACTCGATCATGAATGGACTCTAGGACCATATGCCTCCCAATAGGGCAATTAGCGTGATCTTCTCATCTTGATCATCTGTGGTCAGTTTCTCCTTATTGAATCAGGTCAAATATGCTTTCAAGCTCTTCTGTTCTCTCTACTTAATGGGGAGAAGTAAGCTGCGGGTTGTTGATGTCTCCTGCTCGCTATGAATTACTTTAAGAATTGTTTGGCTAACTCTTCAAAACTGTTGATAGACCTTGGACCTAAAGTTCCAAACTAGCCACATGCGGAAAAGCGCGATAGGCTATCTCTCCTGGGAAGCTGTTTAGAGTCATGTGCTCTTTAAAATTCTCCAAGTGATCTATAGCATCCCTAAATCCATCATACATATCGATCTGGGAGACTTTGAGTTTGGGCAGGAGTGGTACTACCATTACTTCATTGTTATGGGGAAAATCAGTCCGGTTCAATAGCTGCTTAGGAAGATCCTCCTATTTTTCTTGTCATATCCTCGTATTTATCCACATGGCTACGTAGTTTATTATGTAGTCTCTTATTTTCTAGCTCCTTGGTGTGACTCCTCTTGCATTTTGCACATCTTCCTCTATTTGTTCATTGTTGACTGGTGGTGTAGCAGCGTTCTACTTCTTCAGCTCTTCATTCTCTGCCTACAGTTGCTCCACCAGAGCCATCGCCTTGTTCAACTTTTCTTTAACATCCGTTAGCCTTGCTTCCATCTCTGTCACATTTATCTCTTGGTCTTGGGTTGCCTATGATACGTTGTAGTTGGCATGTGACAGTCACGTTTAAGTTTGTAAGGATCCCATAGACGACATTATTGTTAAGAACGTGTTTCACACTACCAATAACGGTACGAATAACCTGCAACAAAATGAAAGGGCGACACAGGATACTTAGTGGAACTCCAATGCCCAAGTCAGAGAAAAGTGGTCTCAATATAAGTGTATGAATGAATGTAATATGCGTTACTTTCAAGTGTTATTTATAGGAGCATGATGAAGGTGATAATGACTAATTTTCAAAATTTATTTTGAAGATTTTCCGTATAAAGTGGATGATCACTTCCCTAATAAGTCGAAAGTGTTATCTATTTTTATTGTCTATAATGCATATTAATGAGACTAAATTTTGGTCTCGTAGTTGCTAGACTCTGGCGTTCTCAAACTTGAGCCCTTTAGGATATGAGTTTATTCCTCCGAGTCCCTAAATATCTCTTTACTTATGGTGAAAAAATTCCTTATATAAAAAGAGTAAGGGAGGTTACAATATCTTAAATTCCAAAACCAGGCTCTTATGAAAAAAGAAAAACATTATTAAGAGCAAAGGAGAATGAAAATACAAGAAGAAACAATGAAAGGCATGACTAACGTCGAAAGTTGGGGATACCAACTCTATCCAAAGCAAAAAGCCCAGTCACATGTTTGAGAAGAAATGGAAGAAAAACTTATAGTACCACCTAAAACTCCATGAGTAGTGAGGCTATCCGCTAGAGTGTTCCAAGGACTGAAAGGTAGGATATCATCTCAAATTTAAGTTTTTGAAAATTTTTATTAAACCATTTATACATCATGTCAAAATTTAATTTTATTAATTGCGTCGGTAGCACTTCTTTAATAATCAATGTTCCTCGAAACTCCATTGGAAAACACGTAAAGCTAGAACTGGTAATAACGTAGGAAAATCTATAAAACCTACGTGTATTTAATAATAATTCTATATATAATTATAAAATATATAAATATTGTATAATTTTTTAAAAAAAAATAATTTTATTATTAAAAATTTATTTTTTTCATATAAGTCTCATATTTTATTTATTTTTTATTTTTAAAATTATTAACAAAAATTACACAATTTACAATTATAAGTATCTTTTCTTACCTAATGATCATGATAACACATAATTCAATTTAATTTGGAAGTCTCCCGGGAATACTTTCCAAAACCTTGGAAGTGGGAATACTTTCCGAAACCCCATTTCCAAGAATAACACGTAATTCTAAATTCAATTTTGTCTTGAGACTATTTGGAATCTTAGATAGTGGAAGCTGCTAACGTATCATTAATGAGTCCTAGTGATAATATCTTGATGAAAAATAATTTAGTTATAAAGAAATTATATAAAATAATACCATAAATTAAAATGATTTGTCATATTATATATTTATTTTTATTATAAAATAGAGCTCATATAAATGCACGTAAGATATTAGTAGAATTATTTCTATGTAATTTCTTTTAACTTGTAACTGCGGCACTCTTTGATGCTTTGTTTTATTCATAACAGTTAAGAGGATTAATTTGACTAATGAATTAAGAGTCCTTTGACAGTTGACGCAAGTCTCCCACAAATTCACCTTAGACGACTTAATTTCCTCCTTTTGACATTAGTTTATACTTTGTATATGCCTTAACAATCAACGATCCTTGACCTCACCTACCGACCCGCACGCGACTTTTAGTCAATTGTGATTAGCCATGATGACATTTGTAAACATTAAATAATCATGAGATGAGCAAATCAGGCCTTGTATGGATAACCTCGTCCCATTTCGTCTGATCACTATAATTTTTTTAAATTTTTAAATAAAATATAATAAATAATTTAATTTTATTAAATTTTAAAATAAAAGTAATATTAAAATACTATATTTAAAAATATTTTATTCAACTTTCAACTCATATCTCATCTCATCTTAACTTAACTCACTATCCAAATCTCTTTTAAAGTTGTTTCATTCACATCTAATTCCTTAGTTGTCCACAATGGAATGGCTAAACTAACTAATTAACGCTAATACTATTTAGGATGCGTTTGTATGTTAGGACGATCTCATATGATTTATGAATAATAATGTTTTGTATATCACATTGAGATGCATTCGAAGATAAATAAGTTGAGATAAGTTTAATTTTTTATTTTCTATAAAAAGTTGAAAAATAATAGATCATATCAATAATTAATTTGAGATGAGTTGAGATCACTCAACCAACATAACCTTAGTCTAAGATATTGGGAACTGATTTTTTTTTTTTTCAATTTTTGAGAAGAGGAAATGTTTTCTTTTTTCCCAATAAAAGTAAAGTAAAGGTTTAAAATTTTAAAGAGTTATGGCACATGAAAGTAAAATCTGAGAAGTCGAGAGATATAAAAAAATAATAAAATAATAAAATCTATGAAAATGATTGATGATGCTCATTCTTTTGTGACAACATTACTTCAACTTTTATATAGATAAGATATCTTGTCTTTTAGAATTTGGTTTTGCAGGCTCTTGTAGCTGATTTCTCCTCACCATTACCAGATTGATCACATGGTTGAGTGGATAGGCTCGATAATAACCCTTCAATATTGCAAATACCAATAGTTGTGGTTTTGGAGATAGATGATCATTGAGCTCAAGCTAGGGGTGTCCCTCTCAGATATCAAGTTTCGGAGCCTAATTAAGTCCGACATCTGAAATTATACTTCTTGGAAGGCCAAATAGTCCCTCCTAAAGAGTAGGCCGAACTCACGACTGCAACCACCTCAGCATAGGTTAAAGGACTAATCGCCAAAATGCAATAGTACAAAATTCGAATTAAGTTGTTATTAGCGACGATTTAGTAATATTACGGATAGATAATGATCTTTAGCATAATATCCATCTGCGATACTCACTTAGGGTATTAATTCATTCTGGCATAATGACTGATTTAGAGTCCGAACAATCTGCAATCTAACAAGGATTTGAGAAGGTCAAGCCACAAGACAAGCATTTTCATTGCACGCCCAGCTTATATAAATAAAGGTTAAAGAATACACCCTACATGAGTCTATATTAACTTAAGTATCGGAGATGCCCCTATCACACCAAACCAATCTCATCTTCTTGTTGTAGGTTACTAGACGTGGTTAGCATCTTACATCAAAAGGACCAACAGCGAACAAGGAGAAGAATGAGTAGGAGTAGGAGCTAATTTGGACGAAATCGAATGATTATGAGATAGACATAAGGTTCGTCAAAAGGACCAAGAGGCATGGGCGGTAGTACGTTGGAACTCTTTTCTAATCTCTTTTTAGTTAGCTTCATATTCAAGTCCCTCTTTGTATAGAAAGATAAAGTCTCGTTCCCTTTGACTTGGAATGGGATCAAAGAGGATAGAGTGAGCTGAATATGTAGGCGTAAGCCGTGGTAAACTCCTCCCTCCGGTAGTAGAAGGGAAGCTCGTTAAAATAATATCACGCGTCTTTAAATGACTTTATTATAATTCAATTACGTAAACAATAAGTTACTTAGAATATGACTACAGACTAGGTTGACAAAAGTCAAGATGAAAATTAACATTGCCCGATGAGAGCTTTGGCTCTAAGATTGGAGTTTCCAGTTTTCTTTTTTTTTTTTTTTTTTTTTTTTTTGCCGGTGGTTTTCACTTCAAATTTTCGTTTATTTAAAATCTAAAACATCCACTATATTATAATTTTGCTGTTTTTCTTCAATCTCAGTTTTTTTTATCCTCTAATCTCTGACCCCCTCCCTTTCTCCCAACCTTTTACTGTACTGATCTCTCTCACGTCACTATCGTTGCGTAATCTCCTAATTCTCCAACCGATCTTTTATACTTTTGTTTGGTGCATAAGCACCAACAAACGCATCTACCTAGCTAATGCGTACGTTTAGAATCTTTAGATATATATTTACAAAAAAGTCATGTTCACGGTTCAACACTTCAACCATCTAACTTTCCTGCATTCAATACTACATTTTCTGTGGACTTTCATCATGAGACTTTAGCAATGTTGCAAAAAGTAACCCTGGGAGCTAGCGAAGCTGCGAAAGTCTTTTCCAATGCAATATTTTTGGAATTGACTGCGAAACTGCCTTCGAATTCCCATGGCGATGTCAGATTATCTCACCATGTTGTTCTGTTATGTTTACGCTTCTCGAAACTAAATTATTGTACGTACGTTTTAGATTAATTAGAATACATACATATATTCAACTATAGACGTTATTTTCGAATAAATTCTGTTCAATATTACCATTTTTCACATCACAATTATCATTGATATTTAAACTCTCACTGTCACCATTTTATCTTCACTAAATAGTCAGAAATAGTCTTTCTGGTCAATAAATTTTGATCACAAAAACTCATTTCTCTTGTATTGTGTTCTCGCTCATTGTTACCACCACTATACTATATGTAGTCGAAGTGATGTTGTCACCTCCATCGATCACCACACCATCTAATGTCTATGTTGGCCTGCTCTTAATTTTTTAGGGGCCAAATTATATGGCTTATATTGTAAAAGGATTAATCAATAATATAATTAGAGTCACACTGATCCCATTATAAAGAACAAAAATTTTTTATATATGGGATCCTATACATCACCTAGATATCCTTATCACTTAGTATATATGTGGTATCACAAATGGACTCTATATAATACCATTTTGTAACGTTCTATGGGAGGCTAAAACCATATCTAGCCCTATACTTTAAAAGGACTAATCAATTATACAATTGAAACTCCACTCATGAACTTATTTTATTATAAAGAGTGAAAGTTTCTCATTATATTTTTAAAAAGTTAAGATCCCATATACTATTAACCCTTATCTCCGCTTTTGGAAATGGTCTCCATGTACCATTGTCATATTAAGAAATAATTTATAATGCTATATATATCTTTATTTTTTTTCAAGAGATACAATTATCCCTAAAAATTATAAGAAAATACAAAATTCCCAATTCTAGAAAAATTAATTTGTTAAGGAATGGTAAATATATATATATATTTTTTAAAATACACTAGTTTTCTGATGATTTTTTTTTTCCAATTTTTTTGTATCTGATTGATTTATTTATTTTGATTTTATATCTATTTTTTCTTTCAGATTTATGAGGTTGCTAGGGAGCAAACTACAATATCTTGGTGATCTGGGAGTGATAATTACAAAATGAGTGATAATTTGATCTTTATATATCTATTTAATTATATAAAAGCCAAATTTTAATTGATGACTAGGCATTTAGTCCGTAATATTCAGCTTATCTGCACGGTTTCTCATCCATGCACTAGCACCCCTTATGCACTGAATGGTGCAATGTTCCAAAACGGCGTTACGGCAGAGATGTGCTTAATCAAGCATCATGAAACGAAACGCCGTATCCTTTCTTTTCGCATGAAATGTCGTACCCTTTCCGTGAGTTCTAGAATAGTGGAGATGTGCTTAAGCATGAAAAAATGAGACGTTCCAACGAGGGTGGTGTAGTGGACCTACGTGGCAAGGATGGCTTCGGTGTAGTTGGGCGACGCGCAACCGGTGAAGGGGCACATCGACTTGGTAGTTTGTTGTGTTAGTTAGGGGAGGGCAGGACGCGATAGAGGGAGAGTACTTTCGGTGATGTAACACCGCATGGGCATACGTGGGAGGCGTAGGAGCAACCGGTGCAATTGTGAAGTTCCCTATAATGCCCTGTTTTGGTTTCCTAGAACAAAGCATGTAGCCTCACTTAAAGTTGCCATATTATATACAAGGAAAATTTTTTTTGTCATTCTCACAATTTACATACCATACTTATTTTAATTTTTTTTTCATTTTTTCTATAATAAGTATGTAGTGTATGGATAATAAATAAAATAATTCAATTAGTTTAATAAGAATAAAATGAAATAAAAATAAAAAAATAAAAAATAATATTTTAATATATAAAATGTGTGGTGTAAGATGACGTGTAGCATTCCTCTATATACAAAGGGAAGGTATAGATGGTATCGATGAAGCGAAAAGAGAGAGAAATCCAAGAGGTGAGTTCAGAGGGGGAGGGATGATTACATGAAAAATAAGAAAAACAGTTATTGGAAGGAGGTTTTTGGAGAAGAAATCAGGGTTCCCGACGAGAAAAAGTCAAGCTTTGGAGATGGATCTGAATCAGACCAAGGATTTTGGAGGCAAACATGAGAGAATTCTCACCACCACATCCTTAGGCAGATGGGTTGAAATTCTTTTGAGTTCTGTGATGCTCTGCTTCACCTTTGTCTCAAACTTCGGCACCAAAAATACAAGCCTATAACCCTCTTTCTTCTCAGTTCCTTCACGCATTGAAACAACATAGTCTTTATACACGGGCACACCGTTTCCATCACTCCACAAAATCACATCAGTTGCTGCATCGACAATTGGATTTGCTATGAAAATATTAAAAGCATGAAGAGGCAACTGAATCTCCAAGCACCATTAATATAACTATATTATTTCGACATTAATATAACTATGGTAGGGTTTCTCCATCCACGGATGGTATAGAACTCATAGCTTACGAAGGAAAAAGGCGTATTTAGGGTTAAGATCTGGCTTGACTTCATGCCCTTTGAATTGTGTCTTATTCTAGGGTGTATGGAGATCGATGCAGTGGGATTGATATCTTCGACCATCAAATCCGAAGAGAGGATTCGACTGAGAAAAATAAGCTCCATGTGAAGAGAGAGACCTTGCAGGTCGAATTGCTTCTTACTACTAGCAGTGCCAACAACGATATTGATGATATTGATTGTGCAAATGTTGATGAGGAGCAACGTGGCAAAAATTCGGGATCTCTACGGGGTGATCGAGAGGCCGATGAGGTATGAAACTTTCCTTATTTGCGTGTGTGCGTTCGTGCCTCACTAAAGAAATACAATGTGACTCATTTTATCGAGACACAAGAAAATTATTCATAATTTGCCATGAATGGAAAATAAAACAGTCTAACTGTGTTTATGGTATATACAATTTATATATACATTACACGTGTTTGATATACATTTTTTTAATAATTGTGGTAGTGATTATGTATAATAAATTATTTAGATTTATAAAATTCAGTATAAATAACGATTCGCGCATTACGTAGGTTATAGGCTCATATACAATAATATAGAAGTGTTATGTTTACAAACAAATATCAAAACTGTAAGTTTCGCAAACTATTGTGACTTAGGCCTAGTTTGGATAGTAAAAACATCTAAATCATCTAATTTCATCTAATTATTACAGTTTTTTCAAACTTTTAAATAAAATATAATAAATAATTTAAATTTAAAAAAATATTGTAATAATATTTTATTCAACTTTTATCTCATCTCATCTTATCTGATCATCTCAATTCACTATCTAAACCAGACCTTACTGTGAATTCATAATAAAGTGAAATTAAACCTAACATTAATTTAACCTAACATGTTAGATATACTATATAGTAAAACAAACTTTACTTTTATAAGAATTATTTGTGAATTGACTATTTCTCCTGGCTAATAATATATTCTTTTCAACGTGCAAAAGCGCTCGAGGGAGAGAATTAATCTGAAAATGATAAATGACGCCACGAAACAAGTTGGAGACAGTCCCAATTATTATCTAAATTCATATTATTTCAATTCATTTCATTATTATAAATTTTTTTAATTTTTATATAAAATAAATAATTTAATTTTTTTTAATTTTAAAATAAAAATAATGTTAAAAATATATATTTTATTTAATTTTAAATTTAATGTCAATTCATCCAATATGAAAAACAAACTAGGGTGTTAAGGCTTAGAGGCTAAGCTTTTGTTGCGTGGCTTCTTTGACAAGCTCAATTACGGCATGTCGGCTGCTACAAGCAACAGATAATAATAAAGGAAGATACTTTTATCTACAAGCGTGTATTTTTTCCATACCTTGCGATTGCCGACCCTCCACCAATCGGAGATCAGGGCTAGGCTTACCAATTCAACACAGATCTAATATATTTTCTAGAATCATCTATAAAAAGATTTATTTTATTGTTATTTCTTTTTGGATTAACTTCAACATAAAATTCGCATTTGAATCTTTCTCAGGAAGGCAGACCGCCGTCTTTTTTATTAAAAAGAAGGAGAAAAAGGCAAAGGGAGGAAAGCGAGAATGGGAAGGCAAGCGCCGAACAAACGCGTTATTTCGGCTGATTAGACTATTGATGCGGCGCCCCGTCGGTGGAAATCATATACGAACAGCGATAAGAACTCATGAATGAATTAAGGCAGTCTTTGGTCACATAAAATATTCATTTCAAATATAAAATTTTTATTTTATTATTATAATTTTTTTAAATTCTCATATAAAATATAATAAATAATTTAAATTTTTTTTATTTTTTTAAATTTTAAAATAATAATAATATTAAAATATAATATTTTAATATTTAAATTTAAAATTTAAAATTCTTATTTGAGAATTAGCAGAACCTAAATGGCCTAAAAATGGAGTCCGGCAGCATTGTGATAGGGTCTTGTCTCGCAAAACTGGAGCGTTATCCGAGAAATCAATATACATTTGGGTCGAAGAACTAACGCAGCAAGTTTATCAGCAAGGACAGCACCAGCCAAAACAAGCACACGCACAGAGAGAGAGAGAGAGAGAGAGAGAGAGAGAGAGAGAGAGGATGATTCCTTGCTTGGGATGAGAAGAAGTCAACGTGACGGAAGGGATTAGCTAGGAAGAATATACAGGTTGTTGGTGTAATATGCCTTGTTATTTTCATTTTTGTTGGTTCGTACGTACATTTCCCGAGTTTTTACTTACAACAGCTTTGAATAGACTCTAGGTGGACACCGCATCGATCTGAAGCTCCCATGCATCTCTCTCTCTCTCTCCAAAGAGGTGAAATGTCCCCAGGAATCCGGTTGCCTCTTATCCACTCTAGCTAACCTTTTTCACATCGGGTTTAACTTTCCTAATTAAGTTATTATATAAGCTCAACATTCTTTAGACAAAATAAAATAAAAGGAGAAAATAATAAATAAAATAAAAGAGGAACCAAACAGCCATTATCCTCTCCTTGCGTATGGTAGAACCGTATCCACACGAGCATAACCAAAGTACTTGACGTGCAAGCAACCTTTAGTACTATATATTAATTCGAGAGATCTTTCTTTCTCTTCTCTTGTAGCCTTCGTTCTCATAGCTAGAGTTCTCTTTGTGCTCTGCCTGAGGAAGCCCGGCCCCCAAGAGCTAATAAGAAGAACACAAATTAATCGTAGGAACTAAATTCCTTCCCTGACATCAAGAAGAAGGTGGTAATTAATTTATTCCGAGGGAAACGTGCCTAAAAGTGGCAACTGATCTTGCTTTCCTTCGATCTTCTCCCTCTTCTTTATTTTTTATTCTTTAATTTTTGGTTTTATTCTTTTTAATTATCCTATTGGGTATTCTCGTATAGAGTTCGCTCTATTCAGGAGAAGTACTGGAGGAAACAAGACGGAAAATCCAGTTATGGGATATTGCGCCTGAGAGCAAAACCGGAGAGATGACATGGTGCAATGATTCAGACGATGAGAGGGCTCTTCAGATAATCACGTCTACTACTCCACAAGAGAGCAGTGTTGATCTCGAGACGAAAACGGATGAGGTTCGGACCATAACATGCCCATCATGTGGCCATGACATCGAATTCCAAGATCAGGTATTGTTTTTTATATAAAAAATATAGGTTTATATATATCTTTCAGCCTATGTTTGTCCTTTTATATTTCCTTAAGTTTTCATATATATATATATATATATATATATATATATTTGTTTTGTTTATTTCATGACTATATATATTATAGTAGTACTTACGTTTGTCATGGACAATTAATGTGATTTAGACGGGAATTCATGATTTACCGGGACTACCAGCGGGGGTTAAGTTTGATCCGACAGACCATGAGATTCTTGAACATTTAGAGGCAAAGGTGCTGTCTGATACGCGGAAGCTTCATCCTCTTATTGATGAATTCATCCCTACGCTTGAGGGAGAGAATGGAATTTGCTATACTCACCCGGAAAAGTTGCCAGGTGATTCTTGGTACCCTAGCTAGCTAGCTATTTATCACATATATTCTTTCTTTCATGATCACGTAATTAAATCATGACAATATATAAAAGTTGAGAGAACTCTGTTACGGAACTAATTATTAATTTAAGAACAATTGGTTCTCCTGGAGGGGAGTTGAGATATTTAAGGAAGAAAGTTACGTACTTCATGAGAATTATGATTGCCACCTCGATCTCTTTAATGAAGAAGAAGAAAAATTAACCAGGAGATTGCAAATACCTTCGATATGTATATGGTAGTACTGTCAATGATAATACTTTAATTTTGTGGTACCGTTATTTTCTCGGAATTGGAACAAATTACTAGCTAATTTGCACACAAACTCAAGTAATCCTCAAAATCTTCGCCATTGGTATTGCTATATTTTTATTTGAAAATATGGAAATCTTCTCTGCTGAGGTACGTTTCCATTCGGAGATGTCATTTTGAGAGAGACGTACAAAACATGCAGAACTGGGATTGCTCACCTATCTTAACCAAAGAATAATTTATGTATGTTAGAAGCAAAAACTTAAGTCGGCTATATATATATATATATATATGTACGTATCAGTATTACTAGCTGACACGTATTAGAGTTGAAGTAACCGTTCCTCATTTACTGAGACATCATGCTGCATGTTGCACTTTCACTTCTTGAAATTCCAAATGGAATATTATAGACATGTACACAAAGGATCTCACACACTGATACGGCACACGTCTCTCTCCTATTTTTTTATTTTTTTTTCCCCTCCACTCGTGCCCGCCCCCCTGCTCTCTCCCCGCGCTAGCCATAGTGGTCAGGGAACCTCATGGTGGGCATAAGATCACATCGGCGGTCCAAGCGACACAGCTGGAGTAGAGCTCACAGCAGTTCATCATCTCTCCCCTATTTTTTTTCTCTTTCTTTCTCCCCCTCCCCCATGCTCGTGCTCCCATGTCCTCTCCCCGTGCTGGCCATAGTGGTTGGGGACCACCTCATGGTAGGAAAAAGACGTCGGCGGTCCAAGCAACACCGCCGGCATGGAGCTCACGGCAGCTTGTCGTGCACATTGGTGAACATTTTGCCGATGGCTTGCGTGGTGGCCTAGGTGGCAGGGGTGAAAACCGATCGTTCGGTTTCAGTTTTGGACCGAAACCGAAACCGAACCGACATCATCAAAAGTGGATGAATCTCGACCGAAACCGGCCGTTTAAAAGGGAGAAAACCGTCTACATCGGTCTCGGCGTCACTCCGGTCGGTTCGTCGGCGTCATCGGTGGCGATGGAGACTGTTTTCAGCGACGCCGCAGTCGGTTTCCACTTTCCAAGTGCAGTGGGACTTCAACGGCGAGGAGGAGGTGGTGGCTCTGGCTCATGCCGCGTGCGAGGTTGTGGTTTGACAACAGAGCAGAGGAGAGAGAGAGAGAGAGAGAGAGAGAGAGAGAGAGAGAGAGAGAGAGAGAGCAGAGGTGCGAGAGAGCAGAGGGGACAGTGACGGCGCGAAGAAGAAAAGAGAAGGAGTGTGGCTAACCCTAAACTAAACGGTGTCGTTTGGGTTTCTTTTATTTTTATTTTTTTGTATCTGCGTCATCAAAACGACGCCGTTTCACTTAAGTGAAGTGAAACGGCGTCATTTCATTTAAACATATTTGAAAAAAAATAAGGATAGCTGAGGTCGGCTGGTTCAGCGGTTTTTCACTGGGTCGAACCGCGAACCGAACCGGCCGACGTCAGTTTGGCTTAATTCCTACCGCCAGCCGACCGGTTCTTTGACGGTTTCGACCGGTTTCCTGCTCCGGTGGCCGGTCTGATCGGTTCTCGGCCGGTTTCTCGATTTTCTGTACAGCCCTACTAGGTGGTCAAGATTTGAGCCGATAGCTTGCGTGGTCGATAGTCATCATCTGTTGGCCATCTAAGGTTGTCGAGATTTGAGCCGACAAGGAGGGAAAGGGGAGAGAAAGAGAGAGGAAAAGGGGGAGGAGGGAAAAGTCACTGGGAGAAGGAAAAAAAAAAAGAGAGAGAAAAAAAAAAAAAAGAAGAAGAAGAAGAAGAAGAAGTGGCACACTCATCACTTTAAGCGTGTAAGATCTCTAGGATCTTATATGAGTGTGCCATATAAGCGTGTAAGATCCTTTGTAGGATCTCTTTATATCTCTAGGCACCCCCTGCGCGCAAGTACTTTGCTTATTCGTTCACGTACATGCTCTGGTAGAAGTCTCTGCCAGAAAAATAATAAATTTGAGATATGCAGTGTTGCAAATCATTTTTTCTTTTAATGCTATATATGATCTTATCAATATTCTGATATTCTATGTGCTTCTAAGTAGTAATTTAATTGTTAATAATCAATGCCAACTCTCTTAATAAGAAAACTCTCTTATGAAGTATTCTTTTCGCATTTGTTGGTGTAGGAGTCAGCAAAGATGGCCAAATCCGTCACTTCTTTCATCGACCCTCAAAGGCATACACGACTGGAACTAGGAAACGCAGGAAGGTCCACACTGATGAAGATGGGAGCGAAACCAGATGGCATAAAACAGGTAAGACTCGGCCAGTTTTTACTGGGGGTGCAGTTAAAGGGTTCAAAAAGATCCTAGTTCTCTACACCAACTATGGCAGACAAAGAAAGCCTGAGAAAACAAACTGGGTGATGCACCAATACCATCTCGGCAATAATGAGGAAGAAAAAGACGGGGAATTAGTGGTTTCGAAGGTTTTTTACCAAACCCAGCCTAGACAATGTGGTTCGAGTATCAAGGATTCGTTTGACACACGCTTGATCAAGAACCAAAGTGCGCATGATAACAGTCTTTTACCTAAGGATGCTGCCCTTGTGGGGTACGACAATCCTTCTTATATCAACTATGACCAAGGGGGCCATAATAGGGAAATCACACCACAACTAATTCCCAACTTTGTTGTCCAAGGTGACGGGTCTTCGTTTTTTCGATTAGCTGCAGATACAAGCAAAGGAAAATTCGAGAGAAAATAGTGAATATATATTGGATGAGATCATAGCAATCATGACAACTACTCCTAATATGGCTGCTGCTATCAATATTACTTTATAATATTAGCCTCAAATAAGTTATTAGATTGAGATTTCAATGTGAAAAGCTGGGATCCAAGGCCATCATCAATAAGCTAAATGGATTCCGAAACATGGGGATAGAAGATTAATTTGACCATAAGTAGCTAGCAGTACTACTGTTCTTGAAGTTCTTTTGTGCAGGGAAGGAATGTACTATTGGGGTTCTATTTTTCGAACTGTACAGATCGAGGTGCATGCATGCTTCATTGCTTCCTGCTGCAGCGAACATGCATGCATTCATACGTTACTATGATACAGGTTTTAGTTTCATCAATATTACGTTCATGATCTATATATACGGTTTGTTCTTTTCAGACATTTTTGACTGATTTGATTATACACACGGACGTACGTACGTACGTACGTGCCGGTCTCTATATTAAACCTTTTGGCTGTAGACATGCCGTGATAATGTACTGTTACGCCGTTTATATATGAGAGAGTATATTTCAATAAAGATATTCGTTATTAGTTTAATTTTCTTGTCAAGTGAGAGAAACGTTTCATCATGTCGAAGGATTCTTACGTACTTCTTCCTAGCTTGTTGACGGCGGATATAATGACTATTATGTAGGTTAGTTTTAACATATAATTTACGAGAAAGAGAATAAGAGAATCTTTTAAAAATACAGAGAAATAATTTTGAAGTTCAATTTAAAATTATCAATCCAAGAATCTTGAAAATCAGCTTAAAAGTCGGCTTGTAATAACTGAGAATTGTCTTTATCATAATTTTATCAAAAATAGCAAAATCCTAAAAATCTTGTCAAAATTAAATACGTAATAAAATAAATAACTTGTAAAAAATCTAACCCAAATTGGTTTTAAAATTACTTCCGAAACAATAAATGAAATATTACTATAAAAGAAAAATTAACTAAAAATAGGGATTCGGAAGGAAAAATAGTGGATTTTGACCTTAAAAAAATGCACACCAAGTATATCACGTTGAAAAGATCTTTCTTAATTAGGGCCATATATGTTGTTCTAAATTATGGCCAAAATATTGAAATACACCCAAAACTACCTTAATTAGAAAAAGATTACGATCTCCTGCCATTTTTGCGCTTATCTACCAACTTAAGGCATCAACATGTCATCTGACAACTTAGTATCATCTAACTCGAATCCTCCTGCATCACTTGTTCATATGAAAGCTTTTGTTTCATTGTTATGTTCCTTGATGTACTCTATCAAACTCTAATTTGTTGAATAGCTACCAACCAGCTATAGCATAGCATATGCCGGGAAGTGGGAACTTGAAATGAAGCGTCAGATCAAACACAAATCATATGGGTTGGCTTGGCATAAACTTTGAATGACCTGCAATACGTGGGCTTCATGCCAATGAGCTCCAGCCATTATTTTAAATACCGTACCATACTGGCCATTATATTCTATATAGGTCGCTAGTCCGGTACAAGTATTATATATGTTTCGTACTGTTCTAAATATCAGTCATATCGGCCGATATTTCAACTTGTACCGACCTATATTTCAGCCCGTACCGGCCAGTAATTCGGCCTTTATTTTTTTTTTCGTTTCTTCAAATTGCAAGCTTATTTTTTTACCCTCAATTTAGATCAGGCTATTTATAATTTATATATATGTACTTATATATAATTTATTCATATATAGACTATTATTTTATAATATAATTTATATATTTATATATATATATATATATATATAATTTATTCATATATCGACTATTCCGAAACGATACACGAAACGGTACCAGTATCAAAATATTTCGTTTCAGTGCCTTGACTAGTACGACCTCTGGTACGGTATTCAAAACTTTAGGTGCAGCTCAAATGGCTAACTTCACCTTTTTTTTTTTATTGTTCACATATAAAATAAATAAGAAATTTACGTCTTTCTATTAGTTTAAATTTTTGAAATAACTGGTAATTTCATATGATATCATAATAAAGATTTTGAGTTCAAATCCTGACTCTATACTTCATCCCATTTAAATAAATATTTCATGTATTGGGCTCATTCATTGAGGAGGAGTGTTAAAATATAAAATAAATAATAATATGTAATTCTTCCTATTAACTTAAATTTTTTAGACAAATGTTGATTTCACATGAACAATATAAAAAATAAAAGGAATCAGGATACGAATCCCTTTTATTTAGATTAATTTTTCTTAACGTTTCTAAAAAAGACAGAATATCTTATCAAATGAGCACTTTGTCTCTCCCTCTCTCATTAGCTACCATTTCCCTTTTATGGCACTTCTTGCCGGAATTAGCCTTTCTCGATTCTTCTTTTAGATCTCTTTATTAATGTATTCACTCCCTTTATTCTTTTCTTCCCTATCTCGTGATGGATTTTAGTAAAAAGTTGTCCATTGATTCTAAAATTCTGTACTTAAATTATGAAACCGACAAGTGGTGGAAGATCACTAAGAAAAGTTGCAAGGTTACTACGTTTATTACGGTGGATGTTTTTGTCGTGGAATGGTTGGCCACTGTAGTGTCTACTTGTGGTGTGCCAGTTAGTTCGTCAGAATTCTATAAGTCCAGACGAATTGGGAATTTGGTGTTGATTACCCAGTGCTACCACAACCAATATGGTCATTTGCTATTGGTGTCTGAATACAGAAAAGAGGTAAGACGTGGTTTTATCGCCATCTCAGATGGATTGAAGGGTGAGGGATAGAGGCAATTTGTTGCAATGTTGAAAGAGGCAATCTCCATGTCCTCTATTTTGGGCGTGAAAACAGGGAAGGTTTCAAAGGAACACCTATCGCCTCATGCCCAAGCAGTGTTGGGTCTGATTTGAGGAGGTAGTGAAGAAGCCATCCTCTTCTTTGAAGGCTTATGGTTGCTCGAAGGGCAATCTACGAGGTGGAAGGTGGGAATGTGGTGCAGACGGAATTCAATCATGCCAAGTATGACACTTGGTTTCCAAGGTTGATGTGTCAAGGGCTAGAGAGGGTTTGTCTTCGTAGTCCATGCAATGCACATAAAATTGATTTTATATTAAGTTGGGGGAAAATGGAACGAGCTACGAGTTTGGAGTAATGGATAAGCAGGGGGCCGGTCTCTATGGGCCCAAAGCCAAGCAAGGATAAGAAGGGTAAGTAAAAAACTGGGTTGGGCTTGGTAAAAAGCACGTTGCACGTTTGGAGAGAGAAGCCCTGTATTGAGCCTGTTTTGGGGTTATCGGGCGTGATGCCTTCACCCCCACTTGCAGTGCTGATCGTCAATTCGCCACCATCAGGATCGGCACAAACCTCGCTAATAGATCATTTGAAGAGTGTGCCGACACCGAAATGTCGTCGAAATTGGAGGATGGGGAATTTTTGCCAAATTTAGAGTCTCGGACAGTGGTAGAGGAGCATATGGTTGTCTTGTCAATGTCTCTAACTAATCCTATATGTGAGGAGTTTGCATTTAATAGGCCCTGTTTCATTGGATGTTCAACCTTTATTTCCAGTGGAGGCTTTATTACGTACGGGGAAGGAGATTGGGGCTTTTCCACAAGTGATGCTTAACTCTGATATGGAGCAACAGAGTGATGGGGGTTTTTTGTGTTTCAAACGTGCAACTGGTTTCATGCGAAGGGGATTGTGCTGATGGGAGTAATGATGACCAAATTCCTATAAGTGCTCTTCCCCCCTCATGTGTTGTTTCAGATTGGATTCTAAAAAAGGTAAAGGAGATACATGCATGTGTGGGAATTTCTTGTAATGGTTTTGAAGAACAATTCAATGCTCTTCTTAAAACCATTGAATCTGGATGTTCTTCTGTCTTGAAATCTAATTCTAAAAAAGAAAGGGAGCTAAGGAGACTAGAATGCTCTATCAATTATGATATCAAGAAGGGGAGTGGAGGAAGGGACAAATTGAAAGGGAGGAGATCTCACCTTTTTTATGAAGTCTAAGATTCTTCCTTGGAATGTTAGTGTCAGGAATTAATGACCCTACCAAACATTCTCGTATCAAGTCTTTGTTACATAATTGAAAGGTTGACATAGTTTGTTTACAAGAAATAAAGATACACCTCATTGATAGATATTTAATTCGTAGCTTGTGGGGTTGTCCTTTTGTGAGTTGGGCTTATTTGGCGTCTTTGAGAGTTTTAGGAGGTGTCCTTTTAATGTAGGACACAAGGGTGGTAGAGTCCTTGCAGGAATGTATTGGGAATATTATGCTCCTTTAAAAATGTAGAGGATGGATGAGAGTGGGCCTATGCAAGCATTTATGGCCCAAACTCAGATAGAGAACGTAGTCTATTGTGGGAGGAATTGACCGGTTTATACTCTCTTTGGGACATTTTGTGGTGTATGAGTGGAGATTGCAACATTACTTGCTTCTTGAGCTAACATTTAGGTAATTCTAGTTCTTCCCCAAATATGGAAGATTTTTCTAAACTCATTTTTTACTTGGATCTCTTGGACCTTCCTCTTGTGGGAGTGTCCTACTTGGTCTAATGGTCGTGGCGGGTCAAGATTGGATTGCTTTCTTGTTTCCCCTTCTTGGGAGGAACATTACTTAAAGTTATGTCTAAAGAGATTGCCAATGACCTGTGTGTGTTCAGACCATTTTTCTATCTTGCCGGAATATTGGCATTCATGGGAGCTGAAGGTATTTTAAATTTGAAAATATGTGGTTAGAAACTGATGACTTTGTTTATAAGGTTGGAAGCTGGTGGTCATCTTATCAGTTCACAGGTACTCCTAGCTTCATTCTTACTAGTGAGCTCAAAGTTTTGAAACTTGATTTAAAGGAGTGAAACACAAAAGTTTTTGGAAATATCAATGGCCAGAAAAATTATCATTTGGAGGAGTTGTAGGTTTTGGAATCTGGAGAAGAAGACTGGGTCCTTTATGAGGACAAATTCTTGAGAAAAAATAATATGTGGTGGCCTACCTTGAGAGGATGTTATTGGTGGAGGAAATCTCTTGGCAGTAAAAGTCAAGGGCCCTTTGGTTGAGAGAAGGGGATAAATGTACCAAAAAAAATTCATAATATGGTCAACTTGCATTGTAGGAACAATGCCATTGATGTGCTTCATTATGATGGTTGTGAGATCTCTTCTCCTCTGAATTCCAGATCTTATTGTGCATTATTATGAAGACCTTCTCTCCAAATCTACTTCTTAGAGGCCTAAGCTTGATGGGATGGTTTTTTACTCTCTTGATCCACTTAGTGGGCACTTTGATGAAGACGAGGCTTTTCAGGTGGTTAGTGGGATGGCCAAAGATAAGCTCTTGGACTGGATGGTTTTTCAATGGTCTTCTTCCAAGTTTGCTAGCAGATTGTGAAAGAAGATGTGATGTGGGTTTTTCATAATTTCTTCTCTTTTAAGAAGTTTGAAAAATCTCTTAATGTCACATTCATTGCTCTAATCCCTAAGAAACCTGGGGCCTCTGAACTCAAGGATTTTCGACCTATTAGTCTTGTAAGTGGGATTTACAAGATAATATCGAAGGTTCTTGCTAATCAAATGAGCAAGGTGATGGAACAAATCATCTCTAAGCCCCAAACAAATGCAAAATGTTTGGGGTAGACAAATCCTTGATTTAATGCTTATTGCTAATGAATACCTTGACAGTTAGATGAGGGAGGGCACCCCCAGTGTCATTTGTAAGTTGGATATGGAAATGGTTTTTGATTATGTGAATCTGGATTTCCTATTCTATATACTTGAGAGATGCAGCTTTAGGGCAAGGTGGTATTCATGGATTAGGCATTGTGTTTCAACTCCTTGATTCTCAATTTTGGTCAATGGTAATCTTGCTAGCTTTTTACATAGTTTACACGGATTGAGATGGGGGGACCTTTTATCTCCCTTCCTTTTTGTCATTGTTATGGAGGTGCTGAGTCAGATGGGGGAGGCTACTGTAAGTGGGGATTTCTATCTAGCTTTTCAGTC